>NC_142590.1:26960700-28383700 GCF_965207765.1 Zootoca vivipara
CATTCTCTGGGTACCACCTGTGCCAGGCTTAATGCAACCACATGGAAAAGCCCTTCATTCCTAGACACCCACACCCCACATTGGAACTCTTTCTCTCTCCTTTTCCTGACTGCGCTGTTAAAATTTATGACCTCACCCCTAACAAGGAACAGAGCTAAGCAAGCTGAACACGGGACATTGGCCTTGCAAGTTCACACATGAGCTGAATTACAGAGAGAGTACAGATTTGATTCTAATGGCTACACATTGCTTTGAAGGAGAACTGCCCACGAGTGTGCCCTCGATGCCTTTGCCGGGCCACCTGAATCAGGCCACTACTCGCCCTCTTACCAGAAGACGGTCAACTGCATCCAGACCTACATCCTGGATAGACTCCCCCAGGTCAGTCTCGCCATATCTCTTTGTTCTCACAACATGTGATATGCTTCAAATAACCGTAGTCTTACGAAACCGAGGTTTACGGTAAAAACACAAATCAAATCCAGTTCGGATGCCCATGTGACTCAGACTTGAGGGACAATGTACAGATCGTTGTGTAAGTTTATATTTTGCTTTCTCTTGGGCTATTATGCGGTAAATAGAGGGTGGATAGATAAAGAAATTAAAAGCATAGGACGCTGCCTTACACCAAGCCAGTATTGTCTACAAGGACTGGCAGGGTGGCCATCTAGGATTTCAGACAGCGTTATCGCCTGGCTTTATCTGCAGTTGCCGAGGATGGAATCTGGGAATTCTGGCTTCAGGGAGATGTGTTTTCTAGCCCTGGAGCTGCCCTGGATGTAAACTCTCTCTCTGTGTGTGTGTGCTTGGGTTACAGACGCTTCAGGTTACAGACGCTTTAGGTTACAGACTCCGCCAACCCAGAAATAGTACCTCAGGTTACGAACTTAGCTTCAGGATGAGAACAGAAATTGCGCAGCAGCGGCAGCAGGAGGCCCCATTAGCTAAAGTGGTACCTCAGGTTAAGTACAGTTTCAGGTTAAGAACGGACCTCCAGAACAAATTAAGTTCTTAACCCGAGGTACCACTGTATATGGAATGCACAAAGCTTTCTACCACTCAGCAATAACCCCTCTCCATATTCCACTGTTAGGGAATGACAAAACGAATGTATGGTACTCTGTGTGAAAACAGTACTTTTTTTGGGTACTTGTAAACCCAACATGTGATTTGACATGACCATGCAGTGCTTAGCTCTGCTCTTGTAGCCAAGGGTCATGATGCATAGTAAAGGTAAAAGGTAAAGGACGCCTAGACAGTTAAGTCCAGTCAAAGGCGACTATGCGGTTGCAGCGCTCATCTCACTTTCAGGCCGAGGGAGCTGACGTTTGTCCACAGACGGCTTTCCGGGTCATGTGGCCAGCATGACTAAACCGCTTCTGGTGCAATGGAACACCGTGATGGAAACCAGAGCACACAGAAACGCTGTTTACATTCCTGCGGTACCTATTTATCTACTTGCACTGGCATGCTTTCAAACTGCTAGATTGGCAGGAGCTGGGACAGAGCAATGGGAGCTCATCCAGTCACGGGGATTCGAACTGCCGAACTTCTGATTGGCAAGCCAAAGAGGCTTAGTGGTTTAGACGTCAGTGCTACCCATGTCCCATGCAGATGCATAGTTTAGACAGGAAGACATAGCTGTTATGCATTGTTTACAAGACCAGGAATGCCTGTGGCCCACAACCTCAATTCAAATCCCGCTTGTGTTATCAATCTGTTCAGATTTCCGGCCAAAGCAATTTGTTCTACTTGCAGCCTGCTGGGCGGGGAGGAGAAGGGTGAGTGAGACAGGAGGAGAGAGGAGGGCGTGTTGGGAAGAAAGATCTGGCTCCGCCTGCCAATGACTTCAGCCCCTCTCATAAGTTTTGGCAGGCTGGCCATGACATAACTGGTTCCCGTTACCTTGGACTTCTGCTCTCACTGCCAAGAACAGGGGAAGGAGATTTGAGTGAATGCAGTTGTAGTGCACAGGGTCATTCTGTGTATGTTTTTATGCTTTCAGATTGAGGAAGTGGAAGTGATCATGTCCAACATCCACTATTCTGTGACGGATCTGGAAAAACTGGGACTCTGTAACGACAAGGAGGTAAGGAAATGTGTTTTTCTTCTTTTGAGGATAAATTGCTGTGGAGCTGTATGGGAGTGAGGTAGGGCAAGGAAGGATAATTTAACAGAGTCTTCGAGCATATCTGCCGTGGAGATCGAAGCCATTTACAAAGGCGTTCCCTCTCCGCAAAGAGAGGAAAGGCTGGGCTTGGGGATCTCCAACAGAGGATTCTTAGAAACTTAGGAAGCTGCCTTATAAGAAGTCAGATCATTGGCCCAACTAGCTCATATTGTCCTCAGTGATTGGCAGCTGTTCTCCTGGGTTTTCAGAAAGGGAACATTCCCCATCCTACCTGGAGATGCTGAGAATTGAACCTGGGACCTTCTGTACATAAGGCAGATGTTCTACCCCTGAGCTATGGCATGATAGCTGTGACTCACTGGGAGAGGAAGGGGCAAGGTGCTGTACAAACGTACCTCCAGCAGTGGTCCTGCTTGTGTTTGCACTACACCAAGCTCCCCACCCCCCCTTCTTCCTAGTCAGCAAAAGCAACACCAGTAGCTGGTCAGGTGAGCGCCTCCACCTGTCAGGCTTGAGGAATTCTCTCCCTCCCCTTGTGGCTTCAAGGAGCAGGGAGGAAACATGAAAGGTTTTGCTTATGCTTATTTAGTCCTCGCGGTGAGAGACAAAGAATCCAGACATCCCTCAAGGATGGAGTTGCTCACTCTGGGCTCCTCCTCCACCCCTCTCTTAGCAACAGCATCCGACTCTACGGTGGCCCCCTGTGATCAAATGCCTCTGCATCCCATTGCTCTTGCACTCTTAACAAACACCGAGTTTTAGGGGTGGTGGTGGTTCATCTATGCTGTCCAGAGATGTTTCAGCTGGCTGCTCTGCCTCCCCTCTTTCCTCTTCAAACACCTCGTAACTCAGCTGTCTGCCTATCTCTGATCTGCTATCTCCTTCTAAGTTCGGCTGTAATTCAATACTGTGTCCCCCTTCCCTGGAAGCTACAGGAGAAAGGGAGGCGATTTTCACCACTCCTCCTCTTCAGTCCAGTCCCTGACACCACCCCACAACCAATAATGGTTGTTATTAGAAGTAATTTCTTTGCTGAAAACTCCTATGAACATGTGGTGTATAGACTCTCAAGCGAGTAGTAGGTACTCCTGCTGGTGGCAAACCCATTAACACATGTGTCTTCCATGTACAGATCTTGACACCTCAGGATACACCCTTTGGGGCTTGTGCATCTACGCTGCGCAGGAAGAAGGACTGCCCAGGGACATACCAGCCACGCCCTGTCACATGTAAACCCCGTTACTCCGTTGGATTTAAGTCCTGCAGTGGGATGAACTAAGCAGCCGGCGGCTTCCTAGATTGTCGCATCTTGCAAAATTGACCTCCTATCAGCTTGCTTAATTTACTCCACACTTTCCATAGCTTTGTGTATACATACGAGCAACATTTTCAAGGTGGCCTGAAGGAAACTGAACGTTGGCACCACTTTTTTTTTTGCTTCTTTTTAAAATCAAATCAAATCAAAACAAAAATGTTCAAAGCATCCCCCTAGAGTTCAAGGATTTTTCAGGCCTCCTGTATGAATTAGACAATCTGCGCTTATTTCACAGGTTGGAAGCCTGCTGGTAGATACTTTGAAGCAGTAACTACTAAGATATTCTTTTTCCCCTTTATATTAACAAGACAAGTGCAAGCTTACATGCCAGGTCCCTTGACTTCCAATAGAGCCACACTAAGCTCCACTAACCGAAGATCTGGACCCCTTTTTCCTAACTTAGCAAAGTTTGCATTCGCCATATAAATTTAGCCCATAAATTCGGCAAATAAAGCAAAAACGCTGCATCCAGCATATATTGTTTAGTTTGGCCATAGAAGTATCAATGTCAGTATTGACTAATTGAGACAGTCAAGTAACAGGCTGAGTCCCCTACCGCTGTATTTTGCTCCTCTGATACACAAAGCCTGGGACATGTGTGAGTAGGAAAATAACTATCGTCTATTTGTATAATCGTAAGACATGCTTGAGCTACCTTTATAGAGTTATGTAAATCTTTAATAATCCTCAATCTTCGGGTTTCTTCTCCTAATAGTGCTTTGATTTCTGAGCAAGCAGACTGCATGCATGGGGAAAGGAGGAGAGTCGAAGAATGCTTAACCTGATCAGGGACAGACTTTGGCAATGTGGTACCCTAAGAGAGGACCAAATTTGCTCCCCTTCCCCAATATTTATTATTTCACAACAATTCCTTCTGGTTCAGTTTACCCATGTATTTGCCCTTATAAAAATTGGTTTTTAAACATTATTATTATTATTATTATTATTATTATTATTATTATTATTATTATTATTATTTTGTGCCCTCTTGGCTTGGCACCCTGTGGGGGGGGGGGAACCGGATGCACCTTCCTAAATCTGGAGCTGCCCTGATGTTACTGCCTCAGCAGCCATCGTTGTGGTTCTCCTGATTTTGCTACAAGTCAAGCCTTATGAAAAACCTGATGGTTGCTTTGCAGCCTTGGACATTTCCAGTGTGCGGGGAAATTTGACATACTGGTGCAAAAAGTTTGAAAACAGCCTTGGCTCTCATTCGTAAAAAAATATAGCGGGACTCTACGCTTGTCCTGCCTTGGAAATACTAGAGATGGATTTCTTCACATCACCTGTTGTCACTTACCTCTATGTTAGCCAAAAGTTGACTAAGTATTTTGGACTTCGGCATTTTTAATTCTTTGTCCCATCCTGTCTTCCATGTAGAAAGCTGCTTGCTAACACTTGAGGGAGTTGTAGATTTCCTGTTTCTTTTAAGTATTATGCCTTCCTGGGTTGTAAGGTTTCAATGTGTATCTGTATTATGGGTGAATAAAGAGCAACGACAAAACAGTTTGAATCTGTTTATTGAACGAAACATGAAACCTTGTTGGTGTCAAAATATAAAAACTTATATTATTATACCCCACTTTGGACCCGTGTATTTCATTACGTGTGTTGGAAAGGTGAAAACAACAACAAACGGGGGGGGGGGGGGTGAGCTGATGCACTGAATTGGTTTTAAAAACGCAAAAGATACCACACAGTGGTGCCCAATTCATCTGAGCTGCAAGCATTTAATGTCAGCTCAAAGGTTTGAGGGATGCTCCATCAAAAAGTAGGGAGGGACAAATGAGAGGAGACATGGAGTACTCAGGGAAAGCTGCTGTGCTGGGACACTTCTAGACGTTGTGGACTGCAACTCCCTTCAGCCACAGCCACCACGGTCAGTTGTCAGGGGTTATGGGAGTTGTAGTGCACATTTGGAGGGACATCTGGACCTGTACTGAAGTTCCCAGCCGTGGTCTAGAGAGGTAAAAGGTAAAGGACATCTGGACGGTGAAAGGCCAAGGAAGCCGGTGTTTGCCCACAGACAGCTTTCTGGGTCATGTGGCCAGCATGACTAAATAACAAACAAACAACAAACAGCATGACTGGCACAACAGAACATCGTGACAGAAACCAGAGCGTGCGAAAACGCCGTTCACCTTCCCGCCACAGCAGTACCTATTTACTCACACTGGCATGCTTTTGAGCTGCTACAGAGCAACGGTAGCTCACCCCATCGCAGGGATTCGAACCGCCGACCTTCTGATTGGCAAGCCCAAGAGGCTCAGTGGTTTAGACCACAGCATCACCCATGTCTCTAGTCTCTAGTCCTAGAGAGGTACTACAGTCTAGCCTGGCCCTAGCATCTTTGGACCAGTCCCTTCTACTTAGGGAGTTTACTTCAGAGGTGACTAGCCTGTGGTCCTGCAGGTTCTGGTGGATATCCAACACCCACCAGCCCAAGCCAAGCATGGCCAATGTCAGGAAAGGTGGATAGCTCAGTTGGTAGAGCATGAGACTCTTAATTTCAGGGTCATGAGTTCGAGCCCCACTTTGGGTGAAAGATTCCTGCATTGCAGAGGGTTGGACGAGGTGACCCCTGTGGTCTCTTCCAACTCTACAATTCCATATTTCTATAACAACTGGAACGCCAGTGGTTCCCCACCCCTGACTGCATCTGCATCTGGGGGTGGTCTTGCCACACCCTTTCCTTATGCTGGTGCTGTATGTAAACATCACTCTGCAGGGTAAGACGGTGTTATTAGTACAAGTCGCAACATCAATCCAATAATATGAGGTCGAGACCATTTACTTCAATGGAAGGAAGCGCACTTAATGGAATGCAGGGTGGCAGGCATTATATTTGCCAATGACAAAGTGAGGCGATGGGATTTAACTTAATACAAGTTAAGCTGGTGCCATGCATTCCTTTGAACTCTGCCCTTTTGAGAGGCACACACCCCAACTCCAGCCTCAAACAAATGCAAACCCTCTATGCATGTATTCTCTCACAGATACTATTAATAATAATGAGGGCATTACTTAACCACTGTGTAGTGTTTTTAAATGATCAAAGAAGTTCACATGCCCTGTATTATTGCTATCCTTGCAACAACCCTGTAAGTCAGTATAATTATCCCCCATATTACAGATGTTAGTGGGAGGGCAGGTGCTGAGGCTGATAGAAATTTGCTTGCTTAAGGCCAGGGCTGAGGTGAGAATCAGGCCAGGGGCTCTCCGATTTGTAGAGCAGGATCTTAGGCCCTGTGCTGCATCAGCTCCTATTGTTGTGTTGTGCATTTTACCAGTCAGACTTGCATTCCGATTCCAAATTTGTCATCGGACTCTTGCGTGACCAGCAAATGGAATCCAAGATAGGCACGGGTTTGGTTCTCAGTGGCAACCATTAAATTATGTGGCCTTGAGTGAATTGAGCTGCAGTCTGGGTTACAAGTCTACGAGGGGCAAAAGCCTACATCTCACTTCAGTCTCTGGGGTTACCAAGAGCTTGAACCAGTCAAAGGCTCCCAACATCATACGCTGACCCAAGAACTGCCACATGTGGTTTTCAAGGTCCATGTGCAGCTAAGAACACTTCCTGTTGAACTGAAACTGTGGCAGCCAAGACCCAGCCCTGATGCTCCTATCAACCTTACTCTGTATGCTAAGAGGAAAGTCGTTATCCAAGAATGGTTCCTTATGTCCTCAAAGCAGTATTGTTGCAGGCCCAGGCGAGCTACCAATAAAGGAGACCAGCACAGTTGAATGGGATCGAATCAGGCCACAACTTTATTGACTACAGATGAAGTGGTTTGGTGTAGGCATTGGGTAAGCATTTATTTCCGGGCTGACCTGAGGGAAGCCTGATTGTTCCCTCAAGCCCAGCTCTCCGCACCAGCCTGCCATTGGCCAATTCGACAGGCTGACGCAGAGCAGGATTTCAAGCCGAAGCTCGAGCTCCGGCAAGGATCAGACCCTGACGCCCAGCCCTGCATTGTTGGCAGGGGAGGCGCTGGCCGTCCCGCAGAGCTGCTGCATCCCTAAAAGGGGGTAAGCGGACTTTGCACACAAGAGGAAGGCATCAGCAGGCTTAGGGAAACCCCAAGGTTTGCAGAACGACCCAAAATTAAAAGCCATGAAGGGAACTTCCTCCCCAAACATCCCAATGAGGACCAAATAGGCTCAGTGGGTACAAAATGCTGCCTGATTATTGCAGGTGGGGATAAAAACAAGGTTGGGGTTACCAGCATCCTGGAAGAGGCCGTGCTCCACACTGCAGCATTTTGTAGCAGTCCCACTTATGTATCCTGACCTGAAACTTATACTGTATACCAGTTAATCAAAAATAAATAAATCTCTAAGCAGTTTACATACCGGTTAATCAAAAATAAATAAATCTCTAAGCGGTTTACACAAAATGGTAAATTCATTTAAAAATAGCAATGAAAACCACCTTTAAAACAGTAAGCATATTTATCAAAATATGGACAAAAATCAACAGGGAAAAAACAGGAGGTACATAATAAAATCACATGTCTGGGCAGGTTTGCCTGAAGTAGGCATCAAAAACTGTACAATGAAGGTATCTGTGGAATATATCAACACGAGATCCTGCTGCCATCTAAGGGGAAACTCCAGACACACGGTACTTTCTCTGTACTGGTGTTAAGCAAACACAAATCTGTAATGGAGTAGGCTTGCCATATGTCCAGAAAATTCCGGACATGTACGGAAATCGGATGCCTAAAATGCTGTCGGAGTTGGGCAGTCGCCATCCAGATGTGCTGGGCAGCGATCACCCTGCGGTGTCAGGGTCCTGCAACGGGAAAGCAACGGGGTCTCCTCCACTGGAGGGGGGGGGCGGTTATTCATAAAACCCTGCTAAGTGTGCCCTCATCTGCAGTTTGGGGCAGGAAAAAACTTCCGCATTTTCTTTCTTCCTCCTTGAATTCCACAGCCCCCTCCTGCAACGGAATGAGCGCAGCCGGATGGAGCACAGGGCTGCAGCTGAGCATCAATAAAACTTAGGCTCTGTGCAGAGACTGGGTCCCTTTAAGAAATAACATGCCAAACCATTTGGTTGCCAAACATCCAGCTTTGCAGGAAGATGGTCTTGCAGCATTCCTCTGCAACATGGCTCCTTGACACCTCCCCCTCAGCTTTGGTGGACAATCCTAGATTGACAGGACTGGAAATGTGCCACCCTAAAATGGATCTGCAGCCCATAAAGGCTGCTGCCTTTGGGTAACTACTGTGTTACTTAGAAGCTTGGTTAATTGCCCATTTAAACAACACAAGAGTAGCTAAATCGGTATTTCTCTATAAGGCAATTCAATCCCATTCAGGAAATGTGGTTTGCTCGTTCCGAAGGGAACCTTTTAAATTCTGGAAATGTGACGCAGTGCTACTATGCAGTATGTGGCAACCAGTTAATTAATTTATAAAAGATGCAGCAGCACCCTTAATCAATCAACGAGGAACATGTCATATCTGAATTGCTCCACCTCAGCCAGGCACGTTTCTGCAATTTATCAAAGTACGGCAGGCATCCAAATGTCAACCACCCTCCTTCCTCTATGTTGTATGGACACTCCTGAAGAAACAGGAATAGACAAATTGCTGATCTGGTGCTGCAATTACAAACCTATTCGCCTCCCTTGTGAATGAATTTGAATGCATTTCGGAATGATGCAATTTTGCTCAGCTGAGTACAAAGTCTCAGGCTGAGTGGAATCCGATCTTCCAATCGTTGCATCTGTGCATGTCAGCTTGCTAGACAGAATGGTACCCCCTTCTCCTTCCCTACACACTGTTCTGGGAGTTTTCTTGACACACACACACCCCTGCCAATTTCCAGGGCAGGCATGGAAGGAGGGAGGAAAGCCGTGTTGGCCAAGGAGAAGTTCATCTATAGGGCTTCTGCTGGTGGGGCAGGTTGAGTGATCCCTTCAGTTATCTCAAGCAGCAGAGTTGTTTGAGAGCCAGTGTCTCGTAGGCAGTACTAGACTAGAACCAATAGATAGATTTCCCCCTCCCCCACTACACACAAACAAAACCCAGAAATCCATTGCCCTTTGAATGCTGGCAATTGTAAGCAGTTGGGGCTTCAGGTAATACTCTGAAGGTCCTCAATAATTTGATCAAACTTTTTGGGAAATCTGCATGATGGATCAAGATGCAGCACTCTCACCTATTTTTGTTGTTGTTGGGAGTTCCTATGCTAAGTAGAAGGAATTCCAATATGGATTTCACAGAAGCGGAAGTTTCTCCCAACATGGAAGAACAGCAGATAGAAAATCTTCATTTGCTGAACTGAGGTTGGTTGCGCAGTTCTGAAAGTTGCAGTATTAAGGTGTTTTTCAGTATCGAACTAGGGATGGTGGTGGTTCACCATGAGAGATAAATGCTTTGAAATAAAAGAAAGCTCAAAACCAAACTGAATCAAAACACAAGCAACATCTTTGTTGACTTAACAAGTCTGCAGTTAAAATAAGGAACTGATCAAAACAGTTTGAACTACAGTGTTGTCCTTCAACAGAAATTCACAATAAGAAGACAGCATCCTTTTGCTTTTCGGAAATAGAGGTGTTTAGCTTATAAATCCATTCATGTTGCCTTTTTTTTTACAGCACCATCAGAATACAATATTTAAAAATATGAAAGAGATGTCGCTTTTAACACTTTCCCAGCAGAACTGTTAGCAAATAAGTTATAAATTAGAACAAGAACAAAACAAAATATGTCTTACAGAGCAACACAAACTGTTATTTTTTTTAAAAAAACCCTGCTTTTCACAAAACATATTTTAAAATTCAAAGAACATTAGCACAAACGAGAAACAACAGAGGAAATTTTACAAGCCAGTTTCACCTCTGCGCAGCTGCTCCTGCTCTCAAAAGGTGCTAGGCTACTGGTATGCACAGCGTTAAACATTACAATATGCTATGAACAAACCTTAATAAGGTCAAAAATAGGACCCCTCTGCAAAAAAGGGTGATTTTGGCAAATTTGGAACCTCTTGCTAGTGTTACAAAGGAGCTGTGACTCTAAAAACAAATGTCAACTTCTGCTGATCCACACCCTCCCAATTCACTTTCAAATCTGAGTACAATCCATTGTGAAATAATTTTGTGCAAGCACCACTGAAGCAAGAGGAAATTGTGCAACAGCACTACTGAGGTTCAGTGGCTATGTCTTGATGCCACAGCAAACTAGGGCTTAACACGAGCCCAAGCATCAAACTTTCTCCAACCCTCTCCTGTTCTGGTGCAGACACAAGGAGTTGGAAAGCTTTTTCTTCCATTTTTTTCACAGCAGCCTATTCCATACTCCTAAATGAGAAACTGTGGTTAATCTGAACTAAGGTTGGATCAAGCTGGCACAAACCATAGTCAACATTAACCAAAGTGTGTCAGCTGGGGAAAAAAGAACAGGCTTCCCAGCTTCTTCCTGTGGATGCACTAGAGAAGCGTACAAGCTCAAGGTTCACCTAGAATTGCTCCATCCCTCTAAGCTATGCCCAATGAGTCACGTGCAAGAGATATTTATGGTGAATAGCATCCTTACCTTTCAAACAGTAATTCTAAGAATCAGTGTTTTTTTGTCTAGCTTTCACATTAAGAAGTACCTTTTCCGCTTTTACTTACCTTTTATCTCACTGAAGAAAAACTATTGAGCTGGTCGTATACTTGATGGAACACTGAGAAACTCATCCCTCCCATCAGTTCAATAATCACCATTTAGCATATTGCTAAAGCTATCCAATAGGATATATTATAAATATATATTTATATATATTTATATCAGTGCCATTTTGGTTTAAACTCTTTATGTACACATACAGTCTTTTTCTTTCTTTCTTTTTTTACAAAGTTCCATCAACAAGAAACCAAAGTTGCTTATTTATTCTGAATACCAGAGACACAACATGGTCCCCATTCGACAGTCCACTATAGGGAAGTGTTCTTGAGATGCTGTGTCTGTAGAGGCTTTACGTGATATTCATAGATCTTCAGTGCAGGTCCCAGTTTTAATGAAAGTCCAGTCAGCACATCATTCCTCGTCATCAACAGTAAAGATTTCCCATCAATTTCCTACGGGTGGAAATCAATAAATATGTCAGACAATTTATGAAAGCAAGAGGGTGTCAAAAAACCTCAAGAAAGTACTGTAATGCACCCAGAAACTGGAACAGCTTGCAGAGTCATCACCAGGTGCCCAGGTCTGTACTGTGGCCAAAGGGGCCAGCATGGTCCTCAGATCCAGAAAATGCTATTTCCCCTTCCTCTGAACAGACTAGGTCAGGCTTCCTCAAACTCGGTCCTCCAGATGTTTTGAGACTACAATTTCCATCATCCCTGACCACTGGTCCTGCTAGCTAGGGATCATGGGAGTTGTAGGCCAAAAACATCTGGAGGGCCGAGACTGAGGAAGCCTGGGCTAGTTCTAAACCAAGACTCCATGCCAGGTTCCATGCCAGCCAGAGGAATTATGTGAGAATGAGTGTGGTCCCCGAGAAACAGTTCCACTTCCTGTCCAAATACTTCCAGGTCATTCCTGGGCTTACGTCACACTGAGGAATTATCATGGGTCTGGTGGTTCTCAGAGGGGACCAGAAAGTGTAAAGCAGGCTTCCTCAACCTCGGCCCTCCAGATGTTTTTGGCCTACAACTCCAATGATCCCTAGCTAGCAGGACCAGTGGTCAGGGATGATGGGAATTGTAGTCTCAAAACATCTGGAGGGCCGAGGTTGAGGAAGCCTGGTGTAAAGTAAGGGAGAAAATTAAATAAAGGAAGAGCAATTCATGTTTAACAGTAGCTTCTGGTCTTCTTTCTTTTGGTATAGTCTGCCCAGAGGAAGGAGGTGGTTGCAGCACCTTAGTGGATGGGAACTCCAAGAAAACACAAAACCTTCCACTGGTCTCCAACCACCATTCTCCCTCACATTCCACACAACTCCCCCAAAGTCCTCACCACCCCCATTCTTATATGCCCATTTCCTGAACGCTCCTTTCTGGTAGCTTTTCATATATATTATATATAAAATCTTGTGCACCTCCAGTTGGTGCAGAAGCAGCTCTAGTGAACTGGGAGCAAGTGATGCCAAATATAGGAAACCTGGATTGACCCAAAATTACTCTTATGGTACAGCAGCCAAACACGTGACTGCTAAGGGCAGTTATTGGATTGGGTATAGTTTTCTTACCTGCCTCAAACCTCAAACTGCTAAGGTGTCTTTACTTACAACACTTACCCCCGGTGAGCCTGTATAGTATATAAGTATAGGGGCACTGTTATCAGCAAGAATCATATATACTACAGATACACATATTTTTAGTGAGGTTGCAATGCTCATATCTTGGTGAAAGTGTGGTCTCTGTGCAAGCACAAAATGGCTGCCGTGGGCAGTCGAAAACCAGTGAGGGCACTGGATACCAGTGAGTACTGTCACACCAAAAAGCTGTGTGTATAGCTTGCTTGAGGAAGGCCCCCCACAGGATTCTGTGTGGAGTGGCAGTATATTGACTGGCCAATTTGTACCAATCTGAGATTTCTTATACTTGTGATTTACATCTTATATTGGCCTGCTAATTAAAAGGCCGTGCTGTTATTTGTTCCCAGTCTCCAACCCCTGCAACTGAAAGTGTGGCATCAGCTAATATTAAAATAAAACTTAATCTTGATAAGAGTTTAGCATTCAAAACGTAACTAATGACACATACCTGACTATATTTTCAATTAACTTTAATAGACTATGCTTTGCATAAATCACACATGGCAAAAATGAGATTGACAAGCCAAACTTGCATCTATGAATTCAGTATTTTATGAGTCTAACATGCCAATTAGGATCCCGCCCCTGCCTGTTCTGCTGTGGTCAGATTCTCGTGATTGAATAAAATTTATTGTTCAAGCTCTCAGGCCATTACAAACAAAATACATGAAGATGTAACCAGTATTAGCAAAGCCACAAGCATGTCCACATTTGTAATTACAATAACCCACAAAAATTCCATATGCAGAACCCTTTTCAATTATAAATATGTATGGTTTTTAGCTGTAAAGGTCACAAATGCTGCCACCCAATGAGAATGAAAAATCTCTCGTCCATTCAATCAATGCCTTTGACTGGAGATGCAAAAACATTCTAGGAAGAATAGGTATTCACAATTTGTTTCTAACAGTTTCTTACAGCGGAGAACACAGGCTGAATGAGGTCCTTTAACAACTCACTGCCACAGAAGCTGCTGCCCAAATTCATGGAAAAATGCTGACTGAACCGATAACATAATATGAGGTACCACTTTTGAGCTGGGAAGCAGCACTTTATCTTCCCAGCGCTTAGTGGACAGACACCCACAATGTTTCTCTCCCTTCTGACCCTGCTGGCTAGTCCACAAACAGCACATAACTTTCAACTTTTAGCATAAGCTAATCCTCATACAAACCCTTTTGGTTTGGGCAGAAGCGACACAACAGAGTGATGTGCCACTTTATGATGCTGAGTCAACATCATACGCTTGGTCACATGCAGGTGCCTGTGTTTGATCTCACAAAACCAAAAGGATGCAGACTTAGGGAACCGGGTACCGTATTTACCAGGAGAACATCGTTACTAATCCTCGGTGATTTCCCCCCGCCACAGCGTGCCAGAGCACAGTTCCAGCACCTCTCAGGTGGGCACCACTGCACCCTATAGACACCTTCACATCTCCACCAGGAAACCTGAGCTTTCATTGGGTGAGATTCTCAGGCCTCAGATTGCATTTAACAAAAAGGGGCTGTAGACATGCATTGTTGTGAGGCTGAGTCACTGCATTTAAAGAATATACAAGTGGGATCTACAACAAAATGTTGCAGCCCAGGTAGTGCTGTTCAGGATTCCAGCCAACTCTGTTCCACTTCATCCTTCCTCCCCAGTTTTCCCTCCTTCCCCCTGGCCAACAGTCAGTCAGCATTCTATCACCACTGAGCACGCGCAGTTCTCATTGCGTAGTAGGGATCCCCCAACTCTGAATTTTATTTTATTTTTGGTACTTCTGCAACTGTTGGGGTTCACATGATGTCATGAGTGGCGTGGGGCCAATGGGCATGGCTAGAGAAAAACAGTTTTGCAGGCAAAGTGTGACTTGTGGGCTGAAGTCTCCTCACGCATGCCTAAATAAAGCTCATGTTGAGACTGGGGGAAGCTTTTCTAATAAGCTATTGCCCATCCAAAGGTTTGCCCGAACCGCCAAGCACCACAAAGCATTTCCACCAGCCCATCACACAATGCGAAACACAGCACAAGTTCCTAATAGGCTCAGTAACCCAAGCGTAGCAGCTGCCCCTTACCAATTTACAGCCGGGAGCCCTTCAGTGACAGATGGGCCGCTCCTCAACTTCAACGCGTTCCTTGCCGCCCACCACAATTCTCTTGGTTACAACCTTTTTGCCGTCCACAACCTTGCTGGTAGTAATGATGGACTTGAACCTTCCTTTCCTGCCACTGTGGAGAGCAGTGCAGGAACAGCTGCCGGTGATCTCGGAGCCAAAGGAAGTGAAGCCGGTTCCTGCAATGGGGGACACCCCACTGATAGAGACGGAAAAGCTGTTGTCGCTTCTGGTTCTTCTTCCGTGGAGGCCTCGCTGGTTGCCAGAAATGTCGTCAAGCAGGTCGTCAAAGATATTCAGGGAAAAGGTGTCCACCCCCTTGCGCACATCCAGGGGGGATCTGTGGAAACCCGGTTCGGTGTCGAGATGCCCTTTGTCTCTTTCCTTGTCTCCAGACCCACCATGTCTGCATGTACCCCTGCCTCTTTCAGGCCACTCTCTCTCACGTCTGTTTCCTTTGCGGGATCGGTCATAAGCATCCCTCTTTTTAGTATCGGACAAGACCTCGTACGCTTTAGAGAGTTCTATGAATTTCTTTTCTGCTGCTTCCCTGTTTCCTGGGTTTTTATCCGGGTGCACTTTTAAGGCCAACTGCCGATAGGCTTTCTTAATGTTATCCGCAGACGCGGTTTTTTGCACTCCCAGAACCTCGTAATAATTCACCATCTTCTTCCAACGGTCTTAAGCATAAATATCCGTTTCGTCTGTTCCTGGCAAATATCTGAACAATATCCCGATTGCGTCCTGGCACCTTGTCAGTCTCACAGTTGAAAGGTTATTAGTACATTTTCCAAAAGAAGCCAGGCCTGAAATAACATGAAGAGCTACATGTCTTTGTGTGCACCACCGTTGCTTAGGGTTTTAACAGCGATATCCCGGGCACTGACAAACAGGTTGGGCGCCGGGGGAAAGCTGTTTCAACATCCAACGCCTGATTTCAAAATGGTTCAAACAGGGAGAAATTGTGACATTGCTATGACATCAGCCAACTGCTAGGTTTCAGCCATTTTCATTTGCATACTGCAATTTCATTGGCTATGAGGGTGGGATGCTCGCCCTTCAGAATTCGATGACATCAGAGAATAACAGCAGTATAAGGATGAGCACAGCTGTAAGGCACTTTGATTTTGGAAACTGCCCAGGGGGATTATACTTTCTGCTAAATACACATGTAAAGCACAAGATATGAAAAGATCTGCATTTATTCATATACCCACGTAGCCAGCTGCATTTCCAAGATATATGTTTCTCATAGGCAGACATAATAGCAAAGCTGTAGACACAGCATGCTAGCAACTTGTTGGGATAATTTTAATGAAAGAACTATCTTCAGATAATTAAAACTAAAATTGTATAATTTCCTTTGAGGTTGTTGGGGTGTTTTTTAAAAGCATGCAGAGCAGATGGTATCTGAAAGGAACGTTTCAAGTATGAATGGCTCCTGCATTTGTATCTGGCTGGCTTCTGCTCCTGTTTAGTAAAGTTTTGACATCTTCTGGTTTGCTGATTTTCACTTTGGTTATTGTAATAGTGTTGTTGCGGCTACTCTTGAGTAAGGACGCTCAAGTCCGTGCTTGTCTTTAAAGGTTTTATTGTGCATAGTATTTACAGTGCAGAGATAGCAGAAAACATGACCTCCTAGTCACTTGCAGAATCCAGGAGTGGACGTTTCCTGTTGCGTGACCAGCATAAGAGTTTGGGCACCCCAAAACGCCTCCTCCCGACCTTACATTTAGTGGTGCACCTTAATTCGGGCGCCGGAAGGGGCTGCCTGTTCCCCTCCACCTCTTGGTCAAGGTGGTGCAAGGGCTCTCCAACATCACTAAGCCTTGCCACCTCCATACCGCTCACTTCCTCATTCCCCCCACCTGACCCACTGCTGCTGCTCTCACTGGGTGAAGAGCTGGTCAACAGGATGGGGGGAGGTTCCCTGTAGGAAGGTCCCCTGGCAGTTATTAACAGGGAACTTTTCTTGCCTGCATATTCAGAATCCCAACAGCATCTTGAGGTTTAGCGGACAACTCAGGGTTAGAAGTGCTTATACTCATTCACAATAAACAAGCATCCTGAATTGTGTTCCTCTTCATTCTCCTCCCTAAAGGACCTCCCTTTAGCAATATGGATTCCACTCCCACCAAATCTGTTCACCAACTACTAGAGGAAGGTGCAAACTCCCACCCACGGTTTTTCTATGGCTGTGGTGACTATACACTGCTCGCAAACCAGCCATATATAGGGAGAAGACTTCACACCCCACAAGCATTGTGGGAGTAGCCGATTTCTGTTTACTCCTTCAGACAGATGTTACATGTCATTATTTATCACCAAGTGTTCCTTGATAGCCAGGCGCGCTGCTTTTGCTCTTGGTGTTGTATATATCCCCTCTAGCCTTTCAAACAAACAAACAAACAAACAAACCCTTGTTGATATTTTGCCGTTTTGAAATTAATTCACTATTAAATTGTGCTGTGTTGTTTCAGTTTTGTTTACTTATTAAGAATATTTCTTTTTTAAAAAATAATTTTTATTGAATTTTACATAAAGAAGAAAAACGAAAAGAAAAACGAAAAATTTAAGCAAAAAAAAGTACAAAAATGCAGAACAATATCATCACATCTTACTTCTTCAAAATTCTTCACTTCCCCTTCTTGCCACCATAATATAGTTAACTCATAACATTTCCAAATATTAAGAGTTATTAAGAATATTTCTCTACAGCCGTATCATAAAAATATCAGGGTGGTGGGGTGGGGGTGGGACAACTGAAAATGCAAGTAACCATTAAAGTGACTGGCTAATTAAACAGCTGCAAAGTTTTGTAGGACTAAATTTTGTAGTTTGTAGGACTAAGAGTAGGGAGACCCAGGTTCAAACCCCTGGTTACGTGGTTTTCACCTCAATTTCAGGAGTGAAGCAAGGGTAAGTTTGGCTAAAGCTAAGGATCATGGGAAATGACTCTCCTGCCTCAACCTCGTGTATAGTCTTGTAGCTGATTTCCCTATGTTTGACCTCCTTGCCAGCAAGGTCACGGGGATCCAGAAAGTTCATTGACTGACTCACCACAGTTGCTAGGTTGCAGTGATGGCAATAAGGCACAGCGATTGGTAAACAAAAGGTCAGCAAATAAATGTAATAAAAGAACAGACCTTCCCATCTAATTAGTGCCCAGCCGGAAAGGGAGGGAAGCAACTGGGCGGAATGAGCCAACACGATCAACCCAGCCGTGTTTGTGCCAGTTTTGTAAAAACGTAAGATGAAGCTGTAGAACAGGGGTCCCCAGACTACGGCCCGCGGGCCAGATGCGGCCCAATTGGCCTCCCAATCCGGCCCGCAACGACCCCCGCTGCCCGCTCTTGCGGCGCGCTGCGCGACGGCGCGCTTCCAGATCTGGAAAAAATCGCCGAAAATCGTTTCTGCGCATGCGTATGGGCCTCTCCCAACTCAGAAGAGGTCATTTCCGGTGCACTTCTGGGTTGGGGGAGACCCATACGCATGCGCACAAACAATTTCCGGCGATTTTTCCGGCCTGGAAGCGCGCCACCGTGCCAGTAAATGGGTTTGCGCATGCGCACTGGCGCGCACTCCCCCACCCTCTGGCCCACTGCGCACGCACTCCCCCACCCTCCGGCCCAAAGGCGGGGAAGTCTGGGGACCCCTGCTGTAGAAAATCGACTTCTACACCGCTGCAGTAATGAATGGAGGGCCCCTGAAGGAAAAGGCAGGAGTATGAGTATTCCCTGAGAGAGTCAGCAAAGGGTGTGTAGCTGGAACAGTGTGGGTTATGTTTTGTCTTTGTAAGGCTGCTGTTACAGGCTGGCAACCTCAACTGGGAGTTTTGGATTGCTAAAAGCTGCCTTCCTACCAGCAATTCCTGAAGATGCCATATTTTCCCCACCTCTGCACCAGAGGGAGGCATCTCTGGGCACCTTGCCAAAGCTCACAATTCTGCTAGCCCCCCCCCTTTACCCCCAAGCCTCTTGGGCTCCTGCTCCTTGTTGTGCTCCAATTGCTCGTTCCCCCTGTCCTCTCGGAACATGCAAGCAGCAAGGAGGCAAAGCAATGCCTTTCCCATTGCCTGCCCCCTCTCCCTCTAGGTAGCTGTGCACATTTGGCCCAGAGGACGTTAATGGGTTTCAGGGCCGAGGACACGGATCTAAACAGGGATGGGCCCCAATGCAGGGCATCTTGCCCAAGGGCTCTCTCTGGCCTTGTCACTGTGGCATCCTCAGGTCACCCTCATCATCGCTGCTGCCAGAACATCCTCCCATGCCAAGGCAGTGCTCTCTCAAGGAACTGCACATGCAACCAGTCAAGCAGTAGCTCCCTCCAGGGTCTCTGCGATCCAATCTCAAGGTTAGCAGTTCATGCCGGTCTAATTGCTGATCCTGCTGTGCCTTCCCAGCCAAGCTTCCTTGGCAGGAGAACCTGGAGGATGCCTTACATAAGACCTCATCACCCGGCCACGGTAGCTAATCCAAACACGGCAATTAACCAACTTACACCTGTAGTACTGCGGTTACGCAAAACCTATTGGCAGAACCCGTCCCGAGTTATTACTTAATGTTAACTGCATCACAGAGTCAGTCTGAAAGCAGGTCTGTGGATCGACACCAGCCATCATGCTGGCAGCAGGGTTTAGGTCACAGGTACATGCAGGTGCCAGAACTGGGAGCTCGGCCCCAAACAATTTTTGGGTACCAGGACTTAAGCCCCGGGACATTCCAAGTGCACCGCTGAGCACGGGTAGAACGCATTTCAGGTAACCACATCCTCATCCATCCAGCATCAGGGGTCGGAGGATGTGATTTCAAATCAACACCCCACCCCCTCTCTTATTTTAGAAACTGAGGATAGGAGATAGGGGCAGCCAGGCTTTCTGGTGTCCCCAGCTACTCCTTTTGGGCCAGCGCACAGGAGGGAGGAGAGTGGTTGTTCTGACACAGCCTCCCCATACAAGGCATCCTCTACTTGTTTTTGAACCACCACATCAGCCCCGCCAGTTTGGCTGGGGGTCACTTCGATGGGAAAGGCTAGTCTCCTGTCTACGAGAAGATCTTCATTCCTTTCCAAATTTCCATTTCGGGTAAAAGGCTCAGCACTCTCTCCCACCTACTCACACCCAGGTGCTGGAGAAATCCAGCCACCCATCATTTTCTTCCACACAGAAAGAGACACATGCACGACTCCAAATCCATACAACAACTGAGAGTGAAGACAAAAAGGATGTGGGGAGGTTGAACTGCTAAAGGGAGCGGCGGTGCAGCAAATGAAGCTTGCTCGGTTTCTTCCGCAAACCAGAAGTGACGCGTGGGTTGGATTTGGCAAATGCAAGGACTGCACAAAATAAATAAAAATAATAAATAGTAATAATAATAATAATGTGAATCAGCTCACATTTAAAGGTAAGCCTACGTAATTTGTGCTTGCTTGACAAAACAGTACACCAGGCACCCCCCAACTTCGGCCCTCCAGATGTTTTGGACTACAATTCCCGCCATCCCTGACCACTGGTCCTCTTAGCTAAGGATCATGGGAGTTGTAGGCCAAAACATCTGGAGGGCCGCAGTTTGGGAATGCCTGGAGTACACGAACTGAAACACAGTCATCCTTGGGGAGTTACACCAGTGAAAGATTTGCTACCTGAGCCCTGGCTGAGCCAGCATAGCCTCACCTCAGCCAGGATGAAGGACGTATGCTAGCATATCCCTGGCTGAACCAGGAGGAGGGAATTAGACCAGCTCAGATGGGAAAGCTCATGATCCACCTATTCCTAACTCGCTTATCCCGGGTGGATCCTGGGTTTGGATAATACTGTAAATGCATCCATTTCATTTTTGTTGGCACTCCGTTCAATCCCGTTTGGTGTGGGGTTTTTTTTTTCTAAAAAAAAGAACGCTCAAAATATTTGCATTTATATTGTATGCATTTCCCTCAAAATACACATCTTCCCATGCTTTCCCATGCATTTTATGAGCATCCAGATGGTAAAATACATATTTTTTCTGCACCCAATACTTTTGCACACCTAAACTGCATTGCAAATTGAGTAATCAGATTGGGAGCTGTGTTTTGATCTGCCAGCAAGTTTGAGACTGTTAAATTGGGCGGAATTGCAGCCTTAAGCGTTATGCCCAAGTTCACAAATGTGGCAGAGCCAGACAGTTTTGCCAATAAGCAATCCTAGACATGCCTGCTCAGAAGTCAAGTCCAGCTTAGTTTACAGGGGCTTACTCTTAGAAACAGTGTGCATAGCCTTACAGGAGTAATCATACAAACACACCCCTCCCTTGCAACTATGCTATGTTGGTCTTCTAGAACAGAAGCAAAGAATTAAACTAATGAATCCTTCTGTGGCAATTGCCTACACTGCTTCTTAGGAGCGTCCCCAGGCACATAGGCAAACAGTTACAAGGTGGATTGTCCAAACAGATTTACCTGCTCTTGAAAAGCATGAGCCTGTTCTTCAAAGCCCACTGTTCTGAAATAATTCACCACATCTGTAACCGCCCAGTCAGCAGGATCAGGTGGTCTTCCATTCTCTACCAAGCTACGAAATTTTAAAAAATGCAAGCAAATGTTAATATTTGTGCATTGCACACATGTACCAGGTGCTGAGTAACTTATTGCTCCCTAAGACAGAAGGGAAACTCAACCATAAGGAAGTAAAGGCAAGCTCACCCATGTTCTGCAACTGCCTTGCTGAATCAAGAGACCCGGTCTGATTTTAAGTCTGCGCTCTTCTTGGGTTAAACCAACAAACTGATTTCTTTCTTGTGCTTCCAAGGCCCAAAGTAAGGGGATTTTCCACCAAAGGCCCAAAATCAGCTGGGCTTACTTTACAAGTGGGGTAGAGAGTATTTCTCTTTGCAAAGGAGATCCATGCGAAAAATCAGCTGCTTGCCCCACCACAAACAAAAGCAAACACACTGTTGACCAGGCATAGGCAAACTCGGCCCTCCAGATGTTTTGGGACTACAACTCCCATCATCCCTGACCAATGGTCCTGTCAGCTAGGGTTGATGGGAGTTGTAGTCCCAAAAATCTGGAGGGCCAAGTTTGCCTATGCCTTCTGTTGATGGTAGGTGGAACCGGAGCAGAAAGTGAGCAGCTTACAGGACCTGCATAGCTTCCTCTTTCTCAGCGCCACCCCCCCATCTTCTTCCCTCTATGCTAGGCATGGACAAACTTGGCCCTCCAGCTGGTTTGGGACCACCATTCCCATCATCCCTGACCACTGGTCCTGTTAGCTAGGGATGATGGGAGTTGTAGGGCCAAGTTTGGCCATGCCTGCTATGCCAACCCATCTCTGCAAGCCACATGAAATTTCGGCTGCATGAAATTAGGCCCAGGACCACATGGGCTGCAGGTTTCCCACTACAGAGCTGCCACACCCGGCACATGTAAACTACATTCAGAAGTCGAATGCGAGGCATGTGGTCAAATTTCCTGTGAAGATTCATTCTCTCTATGTAGCTCCCCCTACAGCCACCTTGCAGAATGCAGGCACAGAGTCTTGGTCCTCTTTCAAGAACTGCTTACAAAAACAGTTAAAAGCTTGTGGAATTTGTGGAACTCTATTCCAGTTCACGTCAGACAGGCCCTTTCGTTCCGTTGAACTTCCAGCACCTAATGAAGACTTTTAAAAAAAATTCCAGCAGCTATTTCAATTGATGCCTGATGTTATAGTTTAAATGATACACACACACACACACACACACACACACACACTGTATCTTTGTTAAACCACTTAGAGACTCACTGTAGTAAAGTGGTATATAAATTATTATTATTATTATTTAATATTTATTGAATTTATATACCACCCCATACCCGGAGGTTTCAGGGCGGTTCACAGAATAAAATCAAAACATAAAACCACAAAACACATAACCAAAATAAAAACAACAATCCAATAACACCCCCCCCCCCAAAAAACCCCACATTTTAAAAGGGCATAGGATGTCAATCAAATCAACCAACGGCCTGGTTAAAAATGAATGTTTTTGCCTGGCGCCTAAAGCTGTATAATGAATTATATAATTGTTTAAATAAACAATAAACAAGTTTGTGTACGTAGGATCTTATGTTGGGGCAGCCGTCCCTGAACGTGCATCAACCTTGGGCTTGTCTGCATTATCCAGGAGCCATCCTGAGGTTCTAGGGAGAATATCAGCTGGGCAAAATGGGGCTTGTTGGTGTTTTTCCCAAGTAAGTGCCTCCAGGGGCTTAACTAAGGCATTTCCTGCATAACTTCATGATGAAAATAGCCATTTTCTGTGCAGGCTCATGCAATCGTGGAAACAGTGTCATTTACAGAGTGGTAATTTTCATTTCTTTTTTTAAGACAGATGTTTTATGCCAAGCTAACCCAAACTGTGCACCGCAAAAAAGCTGAATTATACAACCAACCAAATATTTGTGTGTGTTAATTTGCATGCTTTGTTGTACAGTACAATGTTTCTTATTCTGCATAATTTAATCTGCTTCACTAGGGAGCTGTGTGGACAGGGGTCAGCAACCTTTTTCAGTCATGGGCCGGTCCACCGTCCCTCAGACCATGTGGTGGGCCGGTCTATATTTGGGGGGGGGGGATGAACAAATTCCTATGCCCCACAAATAACCCAGAGATGCATTTTAAATAAAAGCACACATTCTACTCATGTAAAAACACGCTGATTCCCAGACCATCCGCAGGCCGGATTGAGAAGGCGATTGGGTCACATCCAGCCCTCGGGCCTTAGGTTGCCTACCCCTGGTGTGGATCAATGAGCTCCTGCTTCTTGGGAATTTTAATCCATCATTCCTTTGGCCTCTGAGATTCACCACACCCTTTCAAGTATATTGTCACAGTCATAAGGACTAGAAACCCATTTGTTTCTTTTAAGGCAAGACTCTAATCCAGGGGTCAGCAAACTTTTTCAGCAGGGGGCCGGTCCACTGTCCTTCAGATCTTGTGGGGGATCAGACTATATTTTTTGGGGGGTGGGGATGAACGAATTCCTATGCCCCACAAATAACCCAGAGTTACATTTTAAATAAAAGGGTACATTCTACTCATGTAAAAACACGCTGATTCCCGGACTGTCCGCGGGCCGGATTGAGAAGGCGATTGGGCCGCATCCGGCCCACGGGCCTTAGGTTGCCTACCCCTGCTAATCACTACGCCACATTGGCTCTCCATGAAGTAATAGTACATTAGCATTTCTATAGCACTTTTCAGTATTAAAAACACTTGGCATACATTACCTCAGTCACAGGCACTGTTAAGGAAAAGCAATATTGCCAGCCTGCTCCCCTGACCTAGATGAACAGAAGGGCATGAAAGAGTTCTGGAGGTTCTGGCTACGCAAGTGTAGCATGTTTAGTGCAATTTGGAAAAGCATAACAAAGATTAGTACACAAACCTGTTGACTCTGCTATTGTGTATATGCTTATATCTGAAATGCAGTCCTTTATGTACGTGAGCCAGCTGCTACAGGAATGCAATAAGGCTGGTCTGCTGAGTTACCCATCCTCAGCCTTGTCATTTTGCACTGGGAATGGCATGCAACAGGAAACAAACAGAACCAGAACCATTCTCTTCATAAACTGGCAAGCTGTACAGTATCTTATTTTCCTGCTGCAGGGACCTGGTGGGAAGAGCTCAAAAGCACACTGCACACCCATGAAAGCAGGAATGTGACAATCCCATGGAGCGGCTGCAATCCTAAATAGATGCTAGCCTAGCATAATCATGGGGTTGGTGGCTGCACCATTCCACGCTCCATATCCTATGGGCTGGTTGCACATTAAATACAGTATACCATCAATACCGAACTGGTCCCTGCAGACGGAACGGGCGAGCTGAATATCAATTTCCTGATGTGCTAAACTGGCCCACACATTCATGCTTATGTGGATGCAGGGCAGTTTATAAATGCTTTCCCATAAAATATCCTGGTTTTATACGACCGTTTTACTGGTTTTATATTGCATTTGTTTTGTTTTGTTTGAATGGAATTATTTATTGTTTTTTATGTTGTGCAGCACTTAGGGGGATTTCTAAACCATTAAATGGTTTGCAGAGGCATTTAAACAAACAAAAAAACAAAACAATCCTTCCAGTAGCACCTTAGAGACCAACTAAGTTTGTCGTTGGTATGAGCTTTCATGTGCATGCACACTTCTTCAGATATACTGAAACAGAAGTCTCCAAAACAAAGAGGGCGAGGCTTGAGGGAGACTGGAAACTTTCCACACATGCAGCAAATTGGACACATGTTGTTCACACCCCCAGTACATGCTATACTTGCGGTAGCTGTGAGAGTGCTCATAAAGCCGAGATTCAGCCCAGAGACAGATGAAACCACCCAGTCAAAACTGCCTGGGAAAACATCAGCAGAAGCAGCCCACAACCATTACGCCAAAGAGAGGGACTTTGTTCCAGCTCAGTGGTTTTCAACCAATGTGCCGTGGCACCCTGGGGTGCCTTGAATGATGGTCAGGGATGCCGCGGGCCAACGTTGGCCTCTGTCCCTCTTTCCTTCCCTCCCTTCCCTCTGACGCCCTCTCCCGTCTCTGCCTCACAAAGGCTTGCACAGCTGTTTCTTGCAGCAGCCCTTCAGGTGAACAGTGCCTCTGGGGCTGGCCAGGGGGTGCTGGCTGCCAGGAGCTGAGGCAGCCTTGGAGCAAGCAAGCAAGCAGCCCTTGCTGTTGGGAATGGGCAGACAAGTGGGAGGGGCCAGGCAGGCAGACACCACGCTGGCCTATCTTGTGCTTGTTGTGCAATGTCTGCTTGGGAGCTGAGTGCCCAGTGCTGAAGGGGAGCCTATCCATGCAGGCCCTGCAGCGCCCGCTGCTGTCACCCAAGATGAGTAAGGTGCTGGAATCACATTCACCTTTGGCCAGTCTCCGTTTGGCCATTCAGATTGGGGACATCCTCTTTCCAGGCCCCTATGGGGCAGCGTGAGCAGGCATCTCTCTTTGGGTGGGTGGGGGGCAGCTCAGAGACAAGGGAGAGCAGCAGCAACTGCCCAGAGGACTCCCAAGGAGAGGGGAAAGGAGAGGAGGCTGCGGGAACACTCCACAAGGGAGGGTGTTCAAAAATGGGTGAGAAGCTGCCAGCTCTGCAGGCAAGGGGTGACATAACTGGGCTCCTGAGCCCCACAGGGGTGCCGCAGAAAGAATGTAGTTGGTCATGGGAGCCGTGGACTCAAAAAGGTTGAAAACCTCTGTTCTAGCACAGTTGAAAGCCACAGCCCAATCTTTGCAAAAGGCACTCTGAGCACCAGCCATGGGATTGAGAAGGGAACCTTGAACTGCTGACTTCTCCTCAGGGCTTTAGGCCTGTTCTGTTGAGTAGGTTTGCAATCACTGGTGGGATTCGTTGCTTCAGAAGCAGCAGAAGCAGCAGCAACCTCAGCAAAACCCTGGCAAGGAAGCGGTTCAAGTACATTAACTTTATGCAATGCTGCTGTTATGCTGGTTAGAACCGCAATCATTAGGGGTGGGGGGTGGGTGGGAAAACCCTGCTAGTTTCTTCTCCTTCCATCCCATCTATTGCCATCATGTTGTCGCAGTAAATAGTCTTGCTTAGGCTGTATTCACATGACAGTTTATTCAATTTTCACATTATATTTGAGCTTTCGCAGGATGTAAAAAGCCACTTCTGGAACTATAGTGGAATATAGCACAAGTTTAGCAAGTTTAGCACATGGATTCCTTTCCTTCCCCCTGCCCCCACGGAAGCATATAACACATAGATGAGCACTGAACTTGTCACTATAGTTCCAGAAGTGGCTTCTATGCCATGTGAAAGCTCAAATATAATGCAGAGCTTAACAGTTGGGGGGGATAGGGGATAAACTGCCATATGAATGCAGCGTTCAAACAACAACAGCCCAATCTGCCCCACCATGGACTGAAAACAGTTTAAAATCCTACTTGTAATCACTGCCGCAAAGTGACAAATACTTAATAAGAGGAGGACATACATCACATGTAGACATCTAAAACTCAGTTTCTGCACTAGGTAATTATGCTACCCCATAGATTAAAAAATAAAATAAAAACAAAAACAAAGAAATGACTCAATTAGCATCCAACTTCTAATCATAAGAGCCAAAGGGCAAAGGATTTAATCTAAGCTGGTCTGGTTTTGATTTCCTCTGCTGTGAACCTGATACAAGGCTACTAATTGAAAGGGATTTATAAGAGGGTATTTAGAAGTATAATACATTGCATATTAGCAAATTGCATTGGTTATCTCCAAGCAGGAGTTAAAAATTCATGGAAGATGCTTGCCAAGACTGGAGCCTACGGAACAATGTGGTGGAATGAGAACATGCTGTTTCACCATCTAGGGTGCCTAGAGAGCTAAGACAGAAAAATATGTGCATCTAAACTGGCACCCTAAGCACCAGGATCACAGCCAACAAAGGTTACGCCTATACATATGCATTATGTTATGCATTTATCAACCTTAAGGGGTGGGTCCCAATGTTAGCATCATAGGATTGTAGAGTTGGAAGGGGCCCTGAGGATCATCTTGTCCAACCCCCTGCAATGCAGGAATATGCAGCTGTCCCGTATGGGGATCGAACCTGCAACCTTGGTGTTCTCTCAGCACTATGCTCTAACCAGCTGAGCTGTTGGACTACAATTCCGTTCAGCCCCATTGAGCATGGCCAGTGCTCAAGGATTATGGGAGCTGGACTACAAGTACATATGAATGGCCACAGGTTCCCCTTCCCCAAGGTTGATGGATGCATAAATTATGCAACATGTAATTTCCACCTATGCTATCGTATTATAAACTAATATCTAAAATAATTAGTCCGGCCAATAGCAATCATGTTGATGTGCAAATGTGAGGTGTTTTCAGATAGGAATAAGACCAGCTCCCCCAAAGTGTGTATGCACCCCCCCCCCCCGTTTGTCCAATGTGGCTGTAAAGAGTTTGGAAGTTTGCTTTCTGTTTTTGATTAACCACAGCTTATCCAGGCACTTGGACCTCACAAACTGTTAATCATAACTATAGTTGGTTTGATACAAAGCAACTTTGCAAGCTGCGGTTTAGGGACCCAGCTCCTTTCAACAAACCATAGTTAAGATTCAGTTTGGATGCAACCTCAAACAGTGTTTAATTGAATCAAGCATTTTCACACCACCTTTCATATGGCAGAAAAAGGCAGTGCAAAATACAAAAGAAAAAGTTGTTAAAATATCAACAGCCTCTACAACAATAGAGGACATAAGGCAGCAATGATCAAGACAATGCAAAACATTGACGTCAAATTCTGGAACTAAGCACTGGCCAAGTCTTGGTATGCAAATATGTCTTCAACAGGTGCTGAAATACTAATAATGTTGGCACCTATCTGAGCTCAAGGTGGATATGTTTTGACTGAGAGGATGCCACCACAGAGAAGACTTTTTTTCTGGTTGCCCCAAAATGCAGCACCACTAGGACAGCCTCCTCAGCTAATTGCAACGGGTAAGCAGAGCAGTACGGGCGCAGGTGGTGCTGTGGGTTAAACCACAGAGCCTAGGGCTTGCCGATCAGAAGGTCGGCAGTTCGAATCCCTGCAACGGGGTGAGCTCCCATTGCTCGGTCCCAGCTCCTGCCAACCTAGCAGTTCGAAAGCACGTCAAAGTGCAAGTAGATAAATAGGTACTGCTACAGCGGGAAGGTAAACAGCATTTCCGTGTGCTGCTCTGGTTCGCCAGAAGTAGTTTAGTCATGCTGGCCACATGACCTGGAAGTTGCACGCCGGCTCCCTCGGCCAATAACGCGAGATGAGCGCCGCAGCCCCAGAGTCGGTCACGACTGGACCTAATGGTCAGGGGTTCCTTTACCTTTAAGCAGAGCAGTAAAGGAGATGTGCTCTTTCAAGTAACCTGCTCCTAAGCTTTTCAGGGTTTTATAGGTCAGATCCAAAAAACCTGGTTTGACAGCTAATTAGTAGCCAGTGTAATTCTGTTGGGAGTGTGTGTGCAGCATGGCTCCCCAGTAAGTAGCCTGCAAACTCCTCCTCCTGGCTATGCCAGAGACTGCGAAAAGCTTTAGTTGCCACTTTCAAAGAACATTAGAACACTTACGAAATATTATATATCAACCCTTTAGCATCAAGTGCAACCGATTAGATGATTTCAAGGTATGGACTCCACCATTGAACTACAGCTCAGTGGTCTTAATATCAGAAGGCTGTGGGAGTCAGCAAAGGAATACCACCTACTGTATCCTTGTTGACAAACTCTCAAGTGTTTACTATAGGACAAAAAATATTTTGTCTCTGTCCAGCATGGGCCTATTGGTTCTAGGTCCACGATGCAAAAGAAATTTCTCATTTAGCAACAGAAGTGGCATCCTGATAATCTACCGTACCAACAAGGATTACAAGATGCAATCTGATGTCCCTTTCAGGAATCCGCTCATGCAGCTGCAGATGGGACTTCCACTGTGAGACTGTTGCTACATTGCCACCTACTGGCAGGCAGTTCCAAATGCACTCAAAGGAGCCAATTTCTTATTCGAAATTTCATCCTCCAATGGTTTCTCAAACCAAGGAGGATAGCGAAGAGAAGAGGAATAAAGGAATTTCCACCATCCCCTTGATATATTCCATGTCTTCCACAGTTAACACTATGAGTTACTGTTCATCTGCACCGCAGGATGCCTTAAAAAAAACACCCAACACTATTGCATTGAAGCATTTAAGACATCAAAGGAAACAACAGACCATCACTATGGCATGTGCTTTGCTAGTAAGATATGGATAAACGACACAACACACAAACCACAGAGGACAAATACTGGCATTTTAATGCTAACTGGGTTGCTAGGTGCAATTCTGGACTAGGTTCATGTACTGAGAAACCGTGTGTGTGTGTGTGTGTGACCCTATTAATTCTCCTCTGTGACTTTCAATAACCACAAACATGGTGTCCTTTTTTGGACAGCCTGGGCAGGTTTCAGACACCCGTTTGAGGTGCCTCTGCTCCTGCCAGGAGAGTTGATTCCTGGTCCCACAGCTGTGGGGCTATGCATTTCTGCAGGGTCCTATTTCCTACCGCATGCTATCTTAACATCTACACGAAGCTACTTAATGAGGTCGTCCAGGTAATTTGGCGTGAGATGCCGTCAGTTGCACAGATTACACCAAACTATACTTCTTATTTTCATCCAGTTCAGTTGGTGGTGGGTAGAAATACTGAATCAGTGCCTGGAGATTAGTGATGGACTAGATGAGGGGCCAATACACTGACCTCAGTCCCAACAAAACAGGGATGCTATATTGGTGGATGTTTTCTCTAACCAGGGCACCTCAGGTGCCATTCTCAGAGAATGAGGGAGGTGTTTGTGGTGAATTCCGGCACCCCTTTGGCACTGACTGTTCTCAAAACGACTGTCCCAAAGGAACAACTTACTTTTCCGTGTCCAGAGATCCATTTTCCTTGTTCTCCATGTCAATGGACAGCATGGGGAGGCCGGGAGTGTCTTTTATGTCAGGAGCTAGATCAATAAAGATGAGAAAGAAGAAAGCTACACTGACTTGGAAGCTATAGCTAAAGAGTACCTCAACAGAGGAGATCAAACCTTGATTTTTCCCGTGAAAAAAATCAGATAAAAGTGGGGGGAGGGAAGCATCGCCCACCCATGAATCTTCAAATCACATTATCTCGAAAAGAAAACTTGGTAGGTTCTGTTTGAAGCTTTAGCAAATGAGACAGTCATATTGTCAATCGGCACGAAGTGTGGGTTCCTCTGGCCATGGACTGTGCACTAAGACTTTTCAGTGTAGGTCCCCTTGCTCAGAAGGGCACTTACTTGCAGCTTTGGTAAGACGTTTCCCCTCAGACTAGGAATAGGACCTGGGAGACCAGAGTTAAAATTCCCATTTGGCTCATTGGGTGATCTTGGGCCAGTTGATGCCTCTCAGCCTAATGTACCTCATAGGGTCATTGGGATTAAATGAGGAGGGGGGAAAATCATGTACACCACTTGAGCTCCTGGGGGTGGGGGGGGAAAGGTGGGATATAAATGCAGTAATAAATAATGTGGAAATACAAACAATATCATTACTGTGCAGAGGAATGAAATGTGTGATGCAATCTACCAAATTGCTAGGGTAAAAATGATACTCAGCTACACTATTTCTTCTCCCCAACACCAGTCAAGTTTCCACCCCCACATTAAAAAAAATATGTATAACATCAGTATCCTCTGTATTATTCTCATTCCACAGGTGAAGCACAAATAACCTGACTCCCAAACATCATAGAGTTGTTTATGCAACAAGTGAAGCATCTATATGGTGTACTGAGTCCAATTTCAACTGCCTCAACCCAGCTGGGTAACTCTTGTGAGAAAAGTATGTTTCCCACAGTTGGCATCAGCAACACAGATGTCAATATACATCCCTATCCGTATGGCGATACCCATCTGAGCCTCACAGAATTGGCTGAGTTTGCATGGGAATATTCATCTCACCTCCACACAGTGATGTTATTACGTACAACTGAAACGGGACCAATACCTTTTCCATAAATACTCTTTGGGATCTCCCGGAGTCCTAGAGCAATTTTTTATTTAAAAAAATCAGCACTGAATAGAATATCAATTAAGTTATTTCTCTTGGGCTCCGGTTAGTGAGGTAATTTTAATTTATCCATGTGTATATTTCTATCCATGTCAACATTTGAGGACAAGGAATACACACACAAGCTGCAGCAACTGTCTTCAGGGCTATGGCTGACTTTTAAAATATGTTCTCTCTGCCTATTCTTGCCAAAATGATTTTGGTAGCAATGATTGCAAGCCAGAAGACCTTTCATGTCATCGAACGCCATCCTTGCTAAATTTTAAAAAAAGCAGGGGGTGGACTTAAGAACTGACTTAATTTATGGGCTCTGGTATAACTGCCTTTTTGTGATTTGAATTCGGTATGTTTACATTAACAATACTTAAGGTTATCTACAGTTTCTTGGGTTCAGACAGAACAGTAAGCGGTAGTTAATGAAAAATATAAGCAATCACTTCCAGTTCCTCTTTGTGGCCATGCCAGAGGAGGAGACGGCTGGTAGGGAAGCACATAAAGTTGAAACAGACACAAAAATGGAGATTCACAACTGACTTCTTTGCCTCAAGGCAGCAGTAAGGAGGTGCTAATCTGAGGGGAAAGTGAAGCTGGGGCAATTTCATCAGGGAATCAATTCCTTCAACACTGGCTGCCTTGCCAGAAATTGCTATCCTTTATTCACTCAGGGCTCCTTCAAACGTCTTTTTTCATTGAGCTTTCATGATGATTTGTATTCATGGTGGTATCGGTGCAATTAGTTCTAAGGAGAGGGAGAAGCCTGTACATGGACTGCTTCTTGGCGGCTCTGCAGCAACAAGACACTTTTCCCGCCATTTTAGCAAGCCTGGAAAAGTCAGGGTTCTAGCTTGCTCAGAGCTGCAGCAAAGCAAGGCTGTTTTGCATCTTTTGCAGTTGGTTTTCTAGCCTTTCTAGCTGGAAAGTCAGCAAAAAGGCAAGAGGAAAGAAGAAATAGCTACTCCACTCCTGTGATGTAAAAAAACAGGAAACTTTTCCCTGGAAAGTGGGGAGGTCAAGTAATGCAATCCATCGTTAACCTGACTGAAAAAGCAGAGAGAGAGAGAGAGAGAGAGAAATTCAAACCTGCGAGTTTGAGTCGCTGATTTTATAGGTAGACAAAGGCAGAACTATTAGTTAGGGATATTGTTAACTTATTAATGTGAGTGTATGTTGGCTTTTTCTTAAGGATTATATGTTTCCTTTTGTTCTGTTTCTTGATTGCCTTTAAGTCTCTTTGGAAAGATAGGTGGGGACAGATTTATCTTGAAAACAACATTTTAAAATATTTGCTGTGACCAAAACAAAAATTATTATTATTATTATTACTACTACTACCCTTGTGAACAGAATAAAAGGTTTTCATAGAAGTGTGAAAACTCAAGATACCATTTTTCATGGTTCTCTACATCTGTATTTTCAAAGTAGGCATAAAGCCCCAGGTATTTAAGATTTGCATATGTTTATGCAACTCAGGAGAGACGTCTAATCCCAAACCAGCTTATTTGGATAGCTCTCTCATTTAAGGATATAACCAAATGTTTGCTGTCGTGGGCATGAAATAAAACCAAATGATTACTTTTCCCTCATGAAGGTAGTGCAGAATTCCATTAGTACTCCCATCCATGCAGCCATGGCCAGGTGCAAAATAATAAAAAAGGCAATTATGAATTGTTAGTTTATATAGAGGTACAGGGTAATTGTCCCTCGGTACAGATTTGCCTCCCTGTCAAAAGATTTGAAATTCAGTCATGCCTAGGCATCCCTATGAGCCGTTAGCCATGACTGTATACACATTCTGCACATGGTTTAACATCAAATGTTTCTTTTCTCTTATTCATTCATTACACCAAAATTGCATGTTAAGAATGAGCCCCGAGCTAAGAAGTAGTGAGGTGTCAGGGAAGCAAGTCACTACTGACAGACCCAGGTCACACTCTGTAACATAAGCATGCCTAAACAACCCGGTCAGACAGTGCTTTGGGTATTTATGAGATGCTATTTGCCACCCACCCAACTCACCACACCTGGTCAGGATATGTTTGTATTTACAGGATGATGCACGAGACTCCATATGAGATTCTACCCAGCTCTCTGTTTGCTCAAACACATTACTGGACATAGGGCCCAAAATTAGCAAGAATCCTGGCCAGCCCTTCTGTATAGTTTTGCAAATTTATGTAGCTGTAGCCTGGCGTGCTCTGGTCCATGGGGTCACGAAGAGTCGGACTAAACGACCAAAGAACAACAAGCCTAGGGAAAGGTGACATTTTTAGCTAGTTCGAAACATGGCTTAGCACGACCGACACCTGTTTAAATGCCACTTGTGACTTTATTGGAGCGCAGCCTGTTAAGGCGGGTGTGTGAATTGGAAAGCAGAGGCTTCTCGGTGGCGATTCCAAAGCTTTGAAAGTGCTGTCTGCTCCTACAAGGGACTGTCGATTTGCTAAGGTCATTGCTCAGAGGTCCTTCTTACAGGTAATCACACCATTAGAGGTAACCGGATCTTTGCCATGGTAACACCCAAACTCTGGTATGTTCTGCACAGAGCTCCCCACCTTGCACCAAATTTAACACTGGTTGAAGGTGCAGGGTTAAAACTGGTTTTTAATTTGCCCAAGCCTTTTGCCTTAGTAAATTTGATGCTGCTTGGAGTTTTCTGGGGGTCTTTTTCTTTTTTAAACTGCTTTCCTGCTGGTTATCAATGTATTTTTCAGAGTCTGCTTCTTGTTATTTGTTTTGATGATTAGCAGGAGCCATCCTGAGAAATCTCTCAACTTTATAAATAAGCAGGTAAGTAACTCTGCATTTGCCCAAACTGCTCACCTCCTGACACACACACACAGGCACATACAAACACACACCACATTCCCCCTTGCTCCCATGTAGCAACAGTTGTGATTTGTTCTTGAGAGCAATCCCAGGGTCAATTCTGGCTGTACTATGTTAAATTTAGAGAAGCAAGCACTGGGTTTTTCAGGTTTCTTTTTAACAGAGTAATATGGAAAAGAGGGTTCAAAAGGCAGGGGAATGGAAAGTACTATGGATTTAGAAAATGGGAGACAAGGAACACAGACTTCTATGGGTATGCATATACTGATGAAATGTGAGAAAACCCCAAGTCTCCTTCTGTCTGAGAAATTCATTTTGCCAGCATCTTGAAGCACAGATTTATTTTTATTCCATAAAATGTATACACCACTTGAAAGAGGGGGGGGGAAACCCTTCAAGGCAGTTTATGAAATGATAAAACAAGAAAATCAAAATTACAACAGTCTATTAAAACATACAAAAGTGAAAATATTAAAACAGATTAAAATTACCTCGGCTTCCTCAGCACCTGGGCAGGCTTGTCTAAATATGAGTGTTTAAGGAGGCGGCAAAAAGAGTACAGTGAACGCACCTGCTTGATCTCAATAGGCAGGGAGTTCCAAAGTGTAAGTGCTACCAAACTAAAATGACCCAAGTTCTCACAAATGTGGAATGGGTATTATGCAGCACCTGTAAAGGTAAAGGTACTCCTGACCATTAGGTCCAGTCACGGATAAATCTGGGGTTGCGTGCTCATCTCACTCTATAGGCCAAGGGAGCCGGCATTTGTTTGCAGACAGCTTCTGGGTCATGTGGCCAGCATGACTAAGCTGCTTCTGGTGAACCAGAGCAGCACATGGAAACGCCATTTACCTCCCCGTCGGAGTGGTACCTATTTATCTACTTGCACTTGATGTGTTTTCGAACTGCTAGGTGGGCAGGAGCTGGGACCGAACAACGGGAGCTCACCCCGCCACGGGGATTCGAACCGCCAACCTTCTGATCAGCAGCCCTAGGCTCTGTGGTTTAGACCACAGCGCCACCCACATCCCTTATGCAGCACCTGTAAGCAGCGCCAATTCCGTCAATTGACGCAGTCAAGCGGACACATGTGGGGTGAGATGGTTAGGCAAGATACTAACAGGTTTTATATCCATAAGGGAACTGGCAATATATCACAGCTTTCCTCTGAGGAGTTCCAAGATGGCACACATGGTTCTCCACACAAACACCTTCACACAAACATCTTCACAACAACCCTGACTGTTATGTTAGGATTGACAGATGGTGACATGCCTAAGGTCACCTAGAGTTTGTGACTGAGTAGGGATTTGAACCTTAGTTCTCCCAAGTCCTGGTCTGAGATTCTAACCACTACTACACTATTCTGGCTCTCATCTTTGGGTGTGATCCCATGCATACACCTAAAAACCAGACAGCCCAGCAGCCTTAAGTCCCCTGGGTCAATGGATGGGGCCAGTTTGTGCTTCCCTGCAGTCCAGAGTCTTGCTGGCCAGAGTGACGGGGAGAGAGGGAACTGTGATGCCCCAGAGAACTATCTAATTTAGCACACTTACGGTATCTTAAAAATCTCGGAACTGCCAAGTTTGCCTGATACTGTATTTGCAATTGGCACCCATTCTTATTTCTGAAACACAACATTTTCTGCAAATATAATAATTAAGCACTGGAAAACTTTTCACCCTACATCACTGAGTGGGGAGCAAACTGTGTGAAACTGCTCCTTCTCTAGCTGGTGGATGGGGATAGGGTCAATGCTACCCCATGGAGGTACTCTAGGGCACGCAGTACCGGCACCTCTTTTGTTGTTGTTAAAAGGTGTGGCACTTACAGTAACAACTTCATGGTGAGTACCAGCACCTATTTTTCTTGGGGAAAAGCACTGGATAGGATGGTTTTCCCCTTGCCATGGCATTCTTCCTGGGAGACAGGAAGTGAAACCTTGGTGTCCTGGTCAAAGGCTTTCAGCTCTGTAGTCCCAGGTTTGGTTGGTGTGTGGGTGTGGGTGCACGCACACATGTGCATGTTATTACAATATGTTGTAAGTCGCCTTGAGGTTCATTTAAACAAACGGTGGGCTACAAACCTTCTAAACAGGTACCGTATCTAAAGAAACACATATCTACTTAAGAGCAACAGAAGATACCTACAGGAAGCTAATGGTCAGTGGACACAACTATTGGCTTCAAGCTCTTAACCTAACTATACTTTCCTGGAATTCACAGGACACTTCCTAAAAAGTATTTTTTTTAAATAAACTTTTTAGTATAGAAAGAACACTGAAACGCCATGACCTGCGTTCCAAAGTAGTCGTAACTTCAAGCAAGCTGAACACAATCCTCATTCTCAACTGCCACAAAGAGTTCAGTTTTTTAAAACAGGATCTCAGAGGTTTGCCATATTAGGTGCATCTAATGTGTTTGTTTTGGATATAGAGAGAACTCATCTTTTTTTACTCACACCCCCTCATTCTTTCCATTCTGAAGCTGCTCAGTTACCCTCCATGAATTTCCTTCCAGTAAGTTCCCTGACTGCCTGGGTGTTCTACCTTTAAAGCAACAACAACAACAACTGCTTAAAAGCAGCAATATGAATGTACGTAGCAGGCACAGGGAGAATTTAGTGTCAATTTCCTTGTTTTATATTGTGCACCTGAACATAGGCTGTTTAATTTATACTTTTGAAAAACACAGCTGAGTGGGAAGGAAGTAAAGTTTGGGCATGATGCTTTTGAAGGTGTGTCATAACTTTTAGTGCCAAAAAAGCTTTCTGTCTGTAGTCTATCCTCAGAAATGTTGTGAGAATTGGAAGTGAATTCAAGCAAAACAATGTTTTTATTTTATTCTTTTTAAAAAAAACAACCCCACACAGATAGATAAGCCTGCTAAGAAGTCATCCGTCTAATGTGTAATCCTAAATCCCTAAACAGCTTTTAACCAAGAAGCTACAAAGCTTTTAACATCCTTCAAAGTGCCAACACCATGTTATGATGAGAGGAAGAAAAGGAAGCTTTCCACACACCATGCAAAACAAACTTTAAAAATAATGCAGCAATGCAACTAGAATTCAAAAGGGATTTGGAATAAACCAAATGCTAACATTTCTTTCTTTCTCTCTGCAATGATTTTGGAGGGGATCAGTTGCCTGATATATATATATATATATTCACGGTATAATCTCACATCAGGGCTCCTCCACTTTTCTGCTCTACTACATCAAAGCTTCTCAAGAAGGAACAGAAATAGCTGGTGTTTCCATAAAACGGGAGGGGGTAGAAATCACTACAGTACTTGTGTTTTCACAGCTCTCGAGTGTGTAGTAATCCTCCCTGAACATATTTTCTTTATCCCTTCGGAATCATCCTCAGTGCATCCCCAAGTCTTGCTTTTCCAGTTTTCGATTGGCTAAATCTTCCTAAACACACATTCCAACATCAAACATGCCTTTTTGAAAAGCTGCTGCTTTTTGGGAAGCGCTCACCATTAACTGGGTCAGGAACAAAGAACTGGGGGTAGAGGGGGAGGCAATAATTAAAAGGAATGGGCCAAACAACAACAACAACACCCCATTGCAAACGGAGCACACAGCAGAGCTCACTTACCTTTTTTCATTTATACATGCATACATAGCCAGCAAAAGGCTGCCTTCCTCCCAGCACAGCGGCAGCCACATGCAGAGTTCCAACTAGAACACGGGGCAGCCAATCAGAAAGAAGCTGTCATGGAAGGAGGCATGCTGGGAACCGTAGTTCAGAACTCCAGAAACCTGCCGCTTTGGGGGAATGAATCGTATTTATAGACCGGCTGCGAAGGTTCTTGAGCTATATAAGGAGAGGGAGCCCTTCGAGGGCGATTGGCGCTGCTGAGCACGCTTCCTCGGGAGTAAGCTCAAATGAAAGCAGTGGGAGCGGCTTCCAAATAAACGTGCTGAGAGCGAGGACGTTAAAAAGAAAAGAAAAAAAAAACCCTGCAAACCCGTTGCTTGTGATCCAACATATACATACCATGCATTGATAAATGCGCTAAACCCTGAAATAAGGGCGGGTGGGTGGAAAAAGTGAAATGGGTAGGGTGGGGGCGTTGAATGAAAGCAAGTTTGGGCTTGCGCAAGGAACTTAAAAAGTATTTATCCTGAAACAACTTTTCCTACTCTTAACATTGCTAGCCTGCTTATTAGGACGTCTGAAAACATAATTTTAATAACCTACTTAATTGCAGGACAAAACATTGTAAAGGTCTTCAGAAGAGGCTTTGCTTTTGCTGCTCGGCAGGGGAGGGCTCAAAGCTCATTGGAGGAGGAGTGAGAAATAAAGTGGAGCTCTAATTAAACACTTGAAAGCAATGAAGTTAAGGAACCATTGCTTTTTTGGAAAGCAAAAGAAAGAAAGAAAAATGCCTGTGGTTATGCATTACTCGTACTTTACCCCTAAGGTCCCCATGGAAGGCAAATCCCAGGGAAACCCGGGAGAAGTGGTGACAAACCAAACCCAATTTGGAGAAGGCGTTTTCTCCTCGCCCATCTACCTCCTAAGGCCAGCACAAGCCTGCTCCTTACCTGGCTCCATGGATTACACGAAGCTTCAGCTTAAAGCAGCTCAAGACATAAGGAATCTCGTCGCCCGGAATTACAATCAGCCACCTGCCTCTCTCAAACCAGGTAGGCCGCTGTCCTTCTGCCCCAAAATCAGAGCTGCTCTTCCTAAAGTGGCCAAGAGGGGTCATAAGAATCGAAGGAGATGCCCGATGGTTCTTCTGTCTCGCCTAGCATTGTCCCGCAACAATCGCCAGCCAATTAGAAAACACAGGGAAGTTTTTAATCTGTGATATTTTAATGTATTTTGTTACTTGTTGGAAGCCGCCCAGAGTGGCCCGGGAGGCCCAGCCAGATGGGTGGTGTATAAATAATAATAAATAATAATAATAATAATAATAATAATAATAATAATAATAATAATAATTAATTGCTTCCTGTCTGTTCCTGTCTGGGAGCCAAAAAGTAGAAATTACAGATCTTGCCCACTGGGTGCAGCCCCCACTACGATCTTTTATTAAGAGGGTCTGTTGGGCTACCCTGACGTAAAAACCACTAACTTCATTGCCTAATTTGGCCATTTTGAAAAGGTGTGTTAGTAAAACCTGTACTGTATTTTATATGCCTTGATTAAATTGATTTGCCTTGGGCCAATCGATTTAACTGGGTGAGCTGGGTCTCTCGTATTATCAGAGAAAGAAAAACTCATTTGTCTCCACCGTTAATAATCTTACAAACCTTTATTATGTCCACCACCCATCAGAGAAGTCACATATTTCCTCTTAGTTTGAAATGATTTTTTTTGAGCCACAAGAACACCTTTTGTGTTTTTTTAACCAGATGTAAATATCCAACAAAAATAAAAACAAGAACCACCCAATAATCCCCCCACCACATTTTAAAAGGGCATTAGCTGTCAATCAGCCAAAGGCCTAGCTAAAGAAGAATGTTTTTGTGTGGTGCCTAAAGGTGCACTAGCCAAACTTCCACAAAACTGTACATAGCTTAAGTGTTGCCTTTGTAGAACTCATCAAGGAAGGGCCTAAGGGTAGGGCTGCCATACATCCAGATTTTTCCAGACATTACTGGGATTTCGAAGGCAAAATGGACATCTGGAGGGAATTTCTGAAATGCGGTGCTTTGTCCTGGATCTTAGGCAAGTCAGTAAAAAAATCATGTAGGGAAAAAAAGCTCAACAATTTTGGGGTGTCCTGATTTTTACTTTTTGAAATACGGCAACCCTAGCCTAGGTTAATCAATCACGTGTAATCAATCACGATGCAGTGCACACACACACACCATTTGAATGGCAATGCCTATCAACTTTGGGGAACCCCTGAAATATTTTATTGGGGGGGGAGAAGACCCCTTGGCCCCTAGGCGTTGGCTCCTATGGGAGAGGCAAAACTAGAATTAGCCCATCATTGGTTGTGGCGCCACTTACTGTTGGCCTCCCTGCTTTCTGCCCTACCAGTTCCAATGGGCACTAGACACCCTACTATCAACTGTATCACAGAGGTTTTCTTTGCCCAAAGGAAAGACTACAATGCCCACAGATATCTCTCTCCCCACCTCCCTTCTCCCTCAACCTTATACTGTCTACAGTATCTACAACAGTAATGTCTCACGTTGAATATAACTGACCTGTTGAAAGAACTTTATTATCTGAAAACAGAGACAGTGTACTGTATGTACATTTGTAACCCAAGAAAATCTTTAATAAAAACAGTTTTTTAAAAAGATACACTTATGCACCTATCCATACACCTGTGCAGTCTAGATCAGAATGAGTGTCATAATCAGAAAGCTGTTGGCATTTCAAACAAAGTGTGAGTACAGGCAAGAAACCTTGTCCCATGTCAAGGTTTTCTATCCTGTGGTTCCTTGGTGGTCTTCATTATTGCAGTCATGGCAATATTTCCTTCTCCCTGCCACAGATTCTAACGTGTCGTGGCAAAAACAGGAGTATTATCGAACAGTAATGCTTCCTAACACTTCCCCAGTGATAAAATTGGTCATTGGTATTCAGCCAGAGTCTCTGCAGATTAGTTCCAAATGTCTCACGGAAGTGAGAAAAGGCTGCTATGGAACCCCAGGCGCTACTGATTTCAGTAAAGATTCTTTCCAAAACCCAAATAGATGGCCAATCACATTCAGACCCAGGGCATAGTACCTACTAATAGCACTGTGTTCATGTAACAAATGAGAAACCTCCAGTTGTTCTTTCTGTGTCCATTCCCCCCCCCCAAACCACAACTACCTGTCAATCAGCTGGTGTCACTCTGATGGGTTTTGATTTTGCAGGGAGCCTTGTGCATGTATCCAAAGCAACACTGTTTAACTCCCGCTTTTCAGCTGATGAGTGTGTGGTTTAAATCCTTCTCAGGCCCCTACAGAGAACAGGACTGAACTCTCTGCTCATCAGCTGATGATTGGAAAGTTCAATCTCCACTTGCCATACCCCCACAGTACCCCCACCCCCAACTTTGACAAGGGAGTGGGAAACATCATTTCAATGTTAGATTTGGACTGCCATGCCAGAAACGTCCCCCCAGCCCTGTTGCAGTCCATGATTAGAAAGTGCTAATAGTATACTGTTGGGAGAAGCAACCAATGGTTTTCTATGCAAGCTCTTTACCCTTTGAAAACTCCACCCTAAGCAAAAGTATTGGTGACGATCCTATGTCTTTTATATTCCTAATGATAGTAGGTAGTTGTTATCCACTCCTTAACCCTAGGCAGAATCTAAAGAAATGGGAAATCACAACCAAGAGGAAATGGAACCGGAAGATATGGAACTGGGTTGTGAATGAAGGAATATATAATAAGCAAATTACTACAGAATATTGTTTTATAATGTATGACTGCAGTAGAGAGACTCTTGTTTGAACAAAGATGAAAGGATTTAATATTCTTCAACATGGAGGAATGGTCGTTGAAGTTGGAGGTAAAGTTATGTTGGACTGGAGGAAGATTATTTTAGACATTTATTGATAATTATAATTGGAGAACCCCTTTTGGACTTTTTGTGTGGAAGGGAAAATGAATGAATTTGGAGACGTTTGGGTCTGAAGTTTGGGGAAATATTGCTTAGCAGGAGGAGGAAAAGTTGGAGTGAATACTTTGAATAATTTTTTTAAAGTGTAACTGATAGTTGGAGAATCAGAAGTCCCTTTTATTTCTCTCGCTCTTTTTCCATCTTCTTTAATTCTCTTATTATTTTTATCTTCTTTCTTTGCTTATGTGTGAGTGTCTCCTTTACTCTGGGTCACTATTGGGATTAATAAAAACATGAAGGTGATGATGGCTGGTGAAGGACCCTGTGGGAGAAGCAGGGAAGGGAAAAGCTTCCAAGGTAGGAGGCTGGGAGAAGAAAGGGAAACTCCCAGGTGAGAGCTGGAAGGCTCCATCCCTTTCTGTGTGAGACAAGGGTTTAAGATCTACCTTTGAGAGAGGACTTTGCATTTTCTTTTCCCCCTTTCCTTTGTTATTGTTTTCATTTGGATTAGGGTTTTTTAAATCTTTTTTTTTACTATTAAAGAAACTTTATTGAAATTAAAAATTACTAATCAAACAACTCAAAACATATTTTCTGACATAAACAAAAATCGAACAGAAATCAAAAGAAAACAAGTGGAACAAATAGAATCTCCTCCAAATACAAAATAATCACATTTGAAAAAGAAAAAACGAACAGAAAAAAGGAAGCACACATACAAAAATAACACCTCCACCACCACCACCACCACCTCATGTTGGATTAGGTTTTTTTTATTGTAGTGTTTTATGGAAAAGCTTCAGTAGAATCTTTTTACGACAAAGAGATGCGCTATGCAGAGAAGTTCCGTGTGCCTGGCAGAAACATAAGCTTCCTCTCTTTCTTCCATCCACTTCCAGGCTATTGTACCTGACAAACTGACCTGGAAGTCAGGGAACGTGCTCGAGTAACCGTTCATATAATTGCGGAAAAACCTCCCCTACCTCCTCAGTCAGCACATTAGAAGGACTTTCATTGCAGTGTGTAGTTTTAATATAACAATCAGCGTCAAGTGCTTCTGAAAAACAGCTTCGGATCAAAGCACAAGAGCAAGACAGAAGCATCCTTGGTGTTTTCGCTCAATGCTGTGCAACAGCCACAAGGTGGAACTACAAGCCTGGGTTCCTTCCATGCATCAGATGTTCAGATCATAATTACAAGTAATGTAGAACAACAGCATGGCAGATAAAGGTAAGAGTTTAACGGCAGAGAAGCTTAAGGGCAAGATTCAAGGATAAAGCAAAAACCAAACAGAATTCCATTCTGAATGTGGAAAAAAAGTTAGTGGAACAATAAATATTTTGGCTTGGATTCAGGGGTTACGGCTGCAGTTCTATTCAGTTTTACAAGGGAGTAAGCCCTAGTGACCTCAGTGAAAGTTCCTAGCAAGCAAGTTTGCAGAGGATTGAGGGGCAAGGCCAGGATCGTGAACCCACTGATACTTCTAAGTAGATGCACTTAAAATTGAAGCACTCTGTCACACTCCAGTCTTGTGCATACTTACGGTAAAGGTAAAGGGACCCCTGACCATTAGGTCCAGTCGTACCGACTCTGGGGTTGCGACGCTCATCTCGCGTTATTGGCTAAGGGAGCCGGTGTACAGCTTCCAGGTTATGTGGCCAGCATGACAAAGCCGCTTCTGGTGAACCAGAGCAGCACACGGAAACACCGTTTACCTTCCTGCTGGAGTGGTACCTATTAATCTACTTGCACTTTGACGTGCTTTTGAACTGTACTTAGATGTAAATACCTCTGTGTTCAATGGGACCTATTCCTTAGAAAGTGGTTATAGCCACCCCCAAGTTCAAACCCTCCAAGTGCCCCTATTTTCCAGGGAGAGTCCCAGATTTACAGAAGCCATCCCGGTTTCCGATTTGATCTTGGGATGTCCCACTTTTCCTTACGACATCCCTATTTCATTGGAGAAATGTTGAAATGATGTGTACCTTGGAGCTTGCAAGCTACAATGGCCTGAGGGGCAATATTGTCTGGCTTTCAATGGCCGTAGTGGAGCAGGAGAGGGAAGTTAACTCAACAGCTCCCTCCTGGAGCTATGCTGATCCATAGGAATAGCTACAGGAGGAAAACCTGCTTCTGCCTTGTGGCAGGAAGTCTCCTACTTTCTGCATGGCAAAAACATGGGTGACAATGATTCAGCTTGTGATCAAAGGTAGTTTAACCCACCTGGCAAAATCCAAGGTGAAGACTGTCCCCCTTTGTAGTATCTGGTGCACCTGCTTCTACTCCCTTTCTAAAGGAAGAATGCTTATTGCACCCTTTGTATCAACACATTTCTGGAATGGCTGGGTGGCCACATGCTCTGCAATATGGTGATGTGAGGTTCGCTGTCCCCTAGCGCCAGGGAGAAGCGATTGAGAGGATGAGGGAGAAATGCTTCTTCTCCACTCTCCCTCTTAAGGAAGGTATTTGCTCTCTCTCTTGCCTACAAGAGCTCCGCTGGTGTCCACCTGTCTGCAATAAAGACAAGATGTCATCTGGGGCTGACAAGAAAGGGCCCTTCGCCCTCTGCAAAATAATATCAGCAAACTGCTTTCCCATCCTCAGAGGAGGGGCCTACCCGCCATGCTAGCTGTATCTTCCACTTAGGGAGAAACGAAGAATGCAGTCCTAAACATGTCTACTTAAATAAAAATAATAAATCTGTTGCATTCAATGGGGCTTAATCCCACAATGGTTAGGATTGTAGCCTAAAGTGACCAACTTTATATATATCAAGGCTAATCTTTAGGAAGGTGCCAGTTTCTTTTACACAACTACACACCCACCTACCCTGTGTCTACATAGACTCAATTCTCACAAATATCAGAAGTGGTAAACCTCGGTCTGTACTATTCTCACTTGAGGCTGCATGCTACTCCATGCAAGTAAACACGAATTCATTTTTAAAGAAAGATGCAAATAGAAACCTTATAGTCAGGAAGATGGGCACAATCTAGCCTAATCTACAGCCTGAAATGGCCCACTGCACAAATTTACCTTGCTATATACTAGTCTTTGGGATCAGAGTTGTTGCCTATTAGTGGTCTTTCTCCGTGTCAAATGCCCTCCCTTCCAAAAATGCACATGGCATTCCAAGCTTTAAGTGTGATGCAACTTTTATTGTGTTTTGTTAGCGTAGAGGTTCTGTAACAAAACAGAATTGTGACTGAAGAATTTCACAGTTCACAGGAAGTATCTTGCACAATTTGGGGTGCATTTTTTCATTCCAGTACAAGGTTTTTTTTTTTTTAAGAGTGGTGATTGCACTGACTGAACTGAATTGGGAAGTTACTTAGACACCAAACACACCACACCACTGGATTTTCAAGCAGTTTACCATCACTAGTGATATAATGAGGAATCAGGCCTAAACCAGCCTATTATAGGGCTTGTGCGGGTCGCTTTTCAAAACCTTCCTTCTACATAAGAGCATGTATCTGGATCCTGTGGCAAAGCAGAATTGCATGGGAACCTCCTGGGTCAGAAAAAAGCAGCACAGTCTTTATGCAGTGTTGTACATAATTTAATTTGCAGTTTTGTATATAAACTTTTACTGTATTGCACACTATTGTAGCAAACTATTTGCAAAGAAATCAATAAAATACTTACAGGATTTAAAAATAAGGGTTTTAATGCAGCTGACAAGAAAATAAAAGAAGCAATTTACTTAATGAGATACAATCCTTTATGTTGAAAATGAGAGTTACATACAACTAGAGTACAGTTAAAAGATACCATACAGTCCAACACTTAATTCCTCAAATTGTGTAAAATTAACAAATCTCTACTGTCAAATATACAGCATTTGAGTGATGGAAAGGATTTTTGAAATTAAATACAGGCATCATGATCTTGTGGCTCTCTTTTTTGTGTGTTTTTTTTTTAAATGACAGGGCCATGTAACATATTGCCAAGTTTGTACTCTTTGTAAAGGACCTCCTCCTTATCTTTTGTCCAAACCCCTTTTATTTCCAGTCTATTATTCTGCTTTAGGATTTATTTTTACTGTTTGTTTCTGACACATGTTAAATAGTTAAATAAGCTTAAATCAAAGAAATTAAGAGGGTACTTCAAAAATATGTCCACCTACAGTTGAATTTTTGGACATGCTGGAATCGATCCCTTGCATTCCTTAAGAGACAGCCAGAGTGAAGTCTCGCTACCTACGGTACGTTAGAGAAGACATGTGCCTCATGTGTTATCCGATTATGCTACTGGCTAAAATTCACAACAGAATTGAAAAGGTGATCTCCAGCATTTATTAAAATTTTCAAAGTCCATAAACAACAAAGTCACTGTAGAATTTATCGCATACAGCTAGCATACAACAGCATGTCCTCAGCCTAGATGAAATACAAAAGATTGTTTTTTCATACAAATAATTTCTTTTAATTTATTAATGTGACAATATAGTTATTACATAAAATTTGCTACCGCAAAGTATCGTATCCTTGTCTTGCACATACGTAGATGGGGGGTTCGGGTGGGGTGGACAAAGATGGCAAACAGACTCCTAACGATGAATATGTGCAAAACTGCTTGACAACTTAAAGAGACGTACATAACGTTGCATGGTACATTTTATTTCGCAAAAATGTCTACGGAGACTTTTATTTTCTTAAAGGAGTGTCATAAAGATTAAAAGGAAGCAATGCCAATGGTCTCATCTGCCCTGGCATTCTGCAGAACACCGTGACTACATAATCAATCTAGATCAGTTTAATAAAAACACTTCATCCTCATATGCATGTAAATTGATCATAAAACATGAGCCTAAGTTTATTTTAAACATAACTGATGTGCCATCATCATCTTCAGACAGGCCACCGAGAAATTGAGCGCCTGACTTAAAAAGTTGTATATGAACAAATTTAAAAGCACAAAGAAGGTTGTGCTGAGCCACTGATTGTTAACACACACTGAAACGAGTGAGTGTAAAAGTGCTGGGAGCTAGCACATGGCGGCAATACCCCTTTTTAAGTCAGTTGGTGAGATTATAAAAAACATAATTCTCCGTGTGACCCTACATTCCATTTCACTGAAAGAAAAAAAGTATGTTAGAAATGAAGACACCACATCACAGATGGTGGCACTTTGAAAACTTTTTTTGCCTCTTTTCCATGCGAATGAAGAGCCGCTGGTAGGAACCATGATTGGAGCAGCACTCCACCCGTGATTTACTAATATAGTATACCAGAATAAAAACTTGGCATTTACTTCTTTTATTCTTCACAGCTAACAGAAATACCAGGTTTATCTAGCAACGCATCAATATTGTAACACTAATTTTTCAATTCGCTAAACCATTCATTCTCATAACCTAAAGAGGGTTTTCTTTTCCTAAAAAAAAAAAGATGCTTTCCCCCCCTTTGATAAAAAAAAAAAGGGTTGAAATGTGAAATACTTCAGGAGCCCCAACCTTGACATTACTTTAAAAAATAAATAAATCAGTCTTAAGTCTCTTACAATACTGACCAAATCTTTTAAATGTTTTGGGTTTTAAGGTGTTAAAACAAAACAAAACCCCATTTAAATAGCTACTTAAGCATGGTTAAATATGGTCCAAAGCCCAGGCTGGATGGAATTGTTCCTGCTTATTGAGACTGTGCTTCTCATGGCACAGAATGCTTATGGCATATTTACCTACTGCTTAGGAAAGGAAAAAAAAAAAGAAATATGAGGCAGGGAGAAAGACTGCCAGCATGTAGAAAACCAAGGCACGGGGTCTAGCTACTGAACCCTACACAAACTGTCCAATTTTGATACTAAGTTTGGTCAGTCTCCAGGAAGATGTGTTTAAAGTCAATTAGCATACACTCGTATGGCGATAAATACTATCTTCAAAAATGCTAGTGGTGTTGGCTAGATTTAGTCTGAGCTACTTGGGGGGGGGGGGAATACAAACCTATGAACTGTAGCCTCAGACACAAAGACAGATGCGTAAGGATTGGCTGGCACAGACTAGAAGCAACACTTATCTTTCACTTCGGTCTACCGGTAAGTCACACTAGCCAGAAACACCTTCAGTTTAATTCGCACAAATGCATTATTCAAAATAAAACGGAGTGTTCTTGGGTAAAAGGCTACTTCATTTTAAAAGGGCAGGGGAAGAGGGGGAAAGAGAAAGAAGAGGGAGGGGAAATGAACAATACACAGAAAGCAAAGGAAAACGACAGAAACCAAAAAGGTAATTAGGAAAAAGTGGTCTATATTCTGTGTTACAGCACAAACAGTGCTTTGCTTAATTGTGCCTAGTTATAAGGGTTGGTGCAAACTGCACACATGGAAGATGGCAATAAAGACCTCAGTCAACTTTGTGGAATGAAGTAACTAGGTAATTGTTTTGACATATGATGGTCTCCGCTCCACCCTCATGAGTTAACAGAGTGCAAAGATCCCAATGTAAGCCCTGATGTCCTCTGATCATCCAGCAAGTACTAAAAATCAGCAAATTCCTTTGCACATTTCTCTGTTAGAGACACACGGATATCTTCTTCTTCATAGTCATCAAAGTTGCTGGTATCTCCAGGGCCTCTACATTTTGGTATGAATGGAGCTTCTACCTGCATGGGGAAATAAAAGCACAGATTATTGCATTTGCCAATCTAAAAGAATTAACCAGTAAAAATAAGACAACAAAAGACAGAGAATAACAATGATAATGCTGATAACAACAACAACAACAACAACAATTCACTGATATATTCCAAGCATGAATCTAAGAAGGTTAAATATTCTCCATTATGGAATGGATGCATTCAGGAGAGATATGATATTGTTATTTTTTCGGTGAAGTATCCCTTTAAGTCAACTATAACAAATACAACCTCACCTGTGAGCACTACCTCAACACAAGAAGACTTATAGTGCCATTTTAAAGGCACACTCAGATCTACATAAAATGCAATTCCTGAGAAGGAGATTTTACAAAACAAACAAACCCTAAGCACAAGAAGCTGACCACATAAGTGTTGCTGCATATAGACCCTGTTCACATGTAATGCTAACGATGGTCTAGTGTTGTAAGGACAAGCGTCTGTGAGCCTTTGGCTCATGTATGCCTCCCCTCATGTATGCCAGCACAAGGAGTTCAGAAGCTTTTTCTTCCCTTTTAGATTAATTCCAACTTGTCATGACATCCAAACCTGCACAAGCTGAAGTTAATCTTAACTATGGTTTGTTGAAACCACGGTTTAGGCTTTCAACCTATCAGTGGTGTGGTAACCTCCTATCTACTCTGGAAGAGGAAGGGAGAAAGGGCAACCTCATAATGCTAATTTGTGCTTTAGTATTATGTCTGAACGCAGCCACACTGTGGTTCAAATGCTTCCTGTATCCTAAAAATCAGAAAGGTGGGAAAACCCAATAGTCTCTGTTTTGTGGGCTGCTTTGTGGGCTTGGTGGGCTCTATCTGTCCTCCCCAAATACTGTACCAACATACATAAAATCCAACTGATCTTGAAGAAAATAAGCTATTATTCATTATCATCACTCCAAGAAATTTTAAATAAGAGCCTAGAGCAGAATAGTGAAGAATTAGAACACCTCCAATAAAAACTGAAATATTTATTTAAAAAGTAAAGAATTACAAAAAGGCAGAAAATCTCACTTCACACAAACTGCATGCTAAACAGGATATTTTAGAGTGCAGATGAGAAGATTAACATTCTGCGGTGAACATTTGCTGAAGAAGTCTTGCTTCAAAATAAAAGACTATGCTGAGGTGTTAATCACGTCCTGTCTTGTGATAATTAATACTTTACTGATTATTAACTACTGTACTGTCACATTGCATAGCTAATTAGCTAGTTTCTTTGCTGGGTTTCAGATTTGGCTTTTTAAAATGTTTTTGTATGGGAATATGGCCCCGTTACTCCAAAACAGACTTAAAGAGAACACATCATATTACCACAAAGGACTGACTGAGTCCCAAGCAGAAACTTATTAAAATATAAATGTTCAAGTTTTTGAGGCAATTACACTTAAGTGTCATGGTAAAAGTTGAAAAAGTCAGGGATCATGATTTTTAGGCATCATTAATCACAGAAAATACAGATGGGTCTCTCACAAGGGCTCCAATGTGAGTTAGAAACAGTTTAGGAACACACCTATACACATTTCTTGCTTGGTTGTTCTTCTTTGTGCATGGAAAATTACCCTGTGGTCACTTACTTGGAAGTGTATCTCAGCTATGGTGATGATAATAATTATAATTGTTAAAGGTAAGGTAAAGGACCCCTGGATGGTTAAGTCCAGTCAAATTGGACTGACCACGTTGTTCAGATGTCTGATTATCGCTTTCCAAAGCAGATACTCTATTCTCAACTTAAGAATGGAAAGCTTAATACTGGTGGACAACAAAAGAGGTTAAAAGATGCTCTCAAAGCAAATCTAAAAACAAATGTATTATAACCACCGACAATTGGGAAAAACTGGCTTGTGAGTGCTCCAATTGGAGAATAGCCTCTGGCGTCGTGGATTTTGAAGACGCGCCAGTTCATGACAAAAGGGAGAAATGAGTAAAGAGGAAGGCATGTCTGGCAAATCCTCATTGTGATCAACTCCTGCTTGGAAATCTATGTACCCACTATGGAAGGATGTGCGGATCAAGAATTGGCCTGCACAGTCATTTATGGACATGCCACTAAGACATGGAAAACAATCTTACTCAGCCGCCAGTGATCACCAAGAGAGAGAGAGAGAAAATAGTTAAATACATCTGTGCTGAAAATCAAGTTTGTCTACCAAGAATAGGCAGCTAGAGAGTTCAAATGTTTAGACAGCAAGGGAAAGAAAAGGCAAAGGAGACATTTTGAAGACAAAAAAGGGGAACAATTCAGAAACTTGCACACAGGACAGTAAGGTTTCAAGAAAACATAATTCTTTGAGGAATACTTCCCATTACCCCAAGTGCTAGCCTTAAACAATGGGGAAAGATCAGGAACGTGCGCACCAATACAGAATTTATCCTAAGAGAAAGAATGATTACCTTTCTTTGATAAATGGCAATCCAATCTGTAGTGGCAAACCATTTGTGGTTTTTAATATCATTCACCCCATTCTTGAGATTTCCATATCGTTTGGTCAAATCTACCTGGAGTAAATTTCTTAGTAGATCCTTAAGGTCTGAACTGAAGTGTGATGGGAATCGTACCTACAAAACACACCAGATATACATTTAATATTGCTATATAGACACCTTTTTTCTTCTTCTTCTTCTGGAAAGAAAAGGAGAAACAAGGTTATGAATTATGTTCTGGTAGTATAAAGAAGACCAAACCTAAATAAAAAGTTGCATTGGAGCGGTACATTAATATATATGCCTAGCTGTTGCTTGAAGCACCAGATCATGCCTCGTTCTCCTATTTTCTGCAGTAGCAACTAGCATACAGAACAACTGGTGTAATGTTAATTGTAGGGATGAGAAACTTGCAAAACGAGTGGCAGCCAATGAGCAGAGGGGCGGGGATGGGAAAAGTTGAAACATGATCCCAGCATATGATTTATAGGATGAGAGAGATGTGGGATTGCGGTCTTCAACAGCAGTCAGCCATGTGCTGGAACAGCTAGCTCCTGCATCATGTATAAGCCGCCATTATTATTATTATTATTATTATTATTATTATTATTATTATTATTATTATTATTATTTAGATTTTTTTTAAAAAATATAAAACATTAGAAAATAATTGAACAACACCACAAATCCTCTTTGTTTTTACTCAAAATAAAGATAATCACGAGAAACCAGAGAATACTTGTTGCCACTCCTCTTCCCCTTCTATGGCTGTGAAAAGTTACAAGAACTGGCTGCAGTGGTGGACTTGGGTATAAAGATGCCCTGTGCAAGGCCAATGCTGCCCTGTCCTCACACTGCCTTCCCAAAGGCAGGTAAGGAGGCACTCACCTTTGAGCTGCCCTCCCTCCTTCCTAAAGCTGGAAACACACTCCCTAGGCTTTGGAAAGGAGGTGGGAAGGCTCTAGGACCCTGTCAGTGCCATTAATGCCTCCTTCCCAAAGCCCAGAGCCTTGCTTACTGGGTTCTGAGATGGTGTCTCCTTGACTCAGTGCCCAGTGCATGCACACTGCTTGCAGAACAACAAATCCGCCCCTGCTGGCTGCACACTCTCTCTCTCTTTCCTGATTTAACTTTAGCTTAAAACCATTTCCTCCTTCTCTCATTCCCTTGCTTCTGAAGCTCATTCTGCTATTTTGCCTTATGTTTACTAATCAGGGGGGCATGGCAGGGAACATCTGAAAGTGTCTAAGACAACATTTCACTTTTTGACTTCCTTTTTGGTGTGTTCACAAATAATCTAGACACCAGTGGTTGTGGAGAGGGGAATTCAATTGTGGGGTTGAATAGCGGGGCATCCCAGATGTAGATTACAAACCAGTAATGCTGTTAACTAACCACAGCTTCGCCTGGTGCAAACCATATATACAGTAATTGATCTAACTTTTCATTATCCAAAACTCTTTTTTCTTCAAATTAAAAGAACAAAATATTCCAGCCACTAGATAATAATAATAATAATACTGAATTTGATCCAGGGCACATCAGAACACAGCAGTACATATTTGCAGTGCATGACTCCATCCTGAATGTAATAATTTCTGCTCATGTGCAGAATACATCACACTAGAGTGACTATGATCAGCTTCTTATGCCTGAGATTAGGAGTGATGTCTTCCAGGTCTGGGGAAGGATGGGGAGTCATATCCAGATAGGCAAAGAGCTCAAACTTTTCATTTTAGAAATTCACTCACATACTCACAAAAAAGCAAGACTGCAATAAGAGCAAAAAACATTTTCTTCTTTTCTGCATTCAAAGTATTCTGAACTTAGACTTTGGTGGATCCAGACATTTTTTCTGGAAATACTCTGGAATTGCCTGTGGCTTAGACCAACATGCCCTGCTCCACTCAGCTGCTGCTGCAGATTTTAATACGTGACCGCAGCTAATAGTTTGTTGCAAGCCATCCACCACTTTGCTTCCCAATTCAATTCACACGCACACAAAAATGCAAAAATGATTAAGGAAAAAATAAAGATAGGTTATTAACAGTGTCCAGCATTTCTTCCTTGGCTGCTCTCCTCCCCTCCCCATCTCTTTGTTACAAAACAAATACTAAAGTAACCAAAACAAAGCAAAAGCTCCTTGAACAGGAAACACACCTTGTAAACAGAAATGAGCAATCCCGTTCATGAAAATTAAAATAAGAACACACAAGTAACAGAAAAGTTAATGGGCATAACATGGATCATTTGCAACATCCCAGCAGCCCTCGCTTACCTTTCCAGAAACAATTTTTTCATAAATCTGGATTGGTTGATCTGCAAAGAATGGAGGATATCCAGCTGCCATTTCATAAATTAAAACTCCTAAGGCCCACCAATCCACTGCTTTGTTGTAGCCCTGGCAAAACAAAAATATAGTAGTTAGTGATATCCAACGAAACTTTTAATATTAATATAAACACACTTAAGTTTTAGGTGGTATTCCAAAACTTTTACAGTACCAGCTTCAGCTCATCCAACAGCTGCAGCAATTCCTGGACCAGGACAGCTTGGCTACAGTAATCCAGGCACTGATACCTTCAAGGCTGGATTACTGCAATGTATGATGTGGGGTTTACCTTGCTTTTGGTTCTAAAAACTACAGTTTGTGCAGAAGGCTGCAGCACGATTGCTCACAGAAATAAGGCCCTGCCAGTATATTAAAACTGTGCGGAGAGACCTGCACCGGCTGCCAATTTGTTAATAGGGTCAAATTCAATGTGTTAGTCTTAGTAAATAAAAGCCTAAGTAACAGCTTACTCAACTTACTAAGAGATTCCACAAGAATTTCTGACAAATCCTATCACCATACTGACTTGGAAGTTAAGCTCCATTCAAATTCAGTTGAAACATCTTCCAAATGTGCCTGTTTAAGACTGTCTTCCTCTCTTAACTAGTTAACACCATGAAGCATTTTGAAATACCTTGCTGAGAATTATTTCTGGCGCCAAGTATTCTGGAGTCCCACATAACGTCCAGGTTCTGCCTTTTACTCTTTTTGCAAACCCAAAATCTGTGACCTAGTAGCACAGAAAAAAAGAGTTACCACATTATCCAAGCTTTAGTTTTTTATTAGTAATAACTTGAATGTTACATATAGCTTTCAAAAGCGTTCAACCACAGAAGTGGTTCCATGTCCTATGATTGATTCAAAATTCAGATCTTTTCAAATCAAGGCATAACGTATGTTTTGCTTTCGAATCGAAGCTATACACAGTGCCAAAAGAAGAACTACCAGGAAGCACAAGCTTTAGGCATGCTATATGTAACATTAGGCAATATTCATAAAAAGTTATTATCAATTAACATTAAGCATTTAATTAGTACCGTGTTTCTCATATTATAAGACATGTCTTATATTTATTTTTTCCTCAAAAAAACACACTATGGCTTATTTTTAAGGGATGTCTTATTTTTTTCTTCCTTCTCCTGCTGCGGCCGGCATTGCTGCTGCACCTATCACTATGTCTTATTTTCGGGGTATGGCTTATATTCCTTGAATGCTTAAAAATCCTGCTATGGCTTATTTTATGGGTATGTCTTAAAATATGAGAAACAGGGTATCAGTTGCAGATCTGATACATCTTGGGTCAAGTTTCAGAATTCACTTTGGTTGATAACCTGCAAAACCAACCAATCAAGGTATTTAATTTATCACCATCACCACCTGTTTCCTTACAATGCAAACATTTAAGCGTTCTGTATTTCTTGCTATGGAATGAAGCTGAGCTTGAAAATGTTTGTCTTCATCATACCTGGATATATCCTTGCTGGTCAATTAAAAGATTTTCGGGTTTCAGATCTCTGTAGATGAGGTCTAGTGAATGGAGGTACTCAAACGTTAGCACTATCTGAGCTGCATAAAATCGTGCATGTGGTTCACTGTAAACAAATGAAAATCATCAGGCTATTAAACCATGGTCAACATTTGCAGACATAACATACTCAGATTTCTAATACTGGTATATTGATAACAGAAATGTTTGAACTCTAAGAAAATAAAGAAAACTACAAACAGGGGTTGTATCCCCGCTTGCCCAGTAGAACTCTGCTCTCATCCCCAGCCCCCTGTGCACTTTTAAAAGTTGCTCCACAGGATTGGGGGACCCTTTGGAGAAAGTTTTGGGTGTACGAAGGGAAACGAGAAGAAAAGGATGTCCTGTTGTACAAGCAGAATATTTTTAAAAATAATTTAATTTTAAATAATGAAATGTCTATTTTTAATCTTATAAAGGGACTGTACAACCTAATATTAATGTTATGTTCTTATCAATCATTCCCTACTACCTATTTGAAGGAGAAACTGTTTTTCAAAGGCACTTCTGGAAACCTTAATGTTCATAATAGGTAAGAATATAGTAAGGATCCCCTTGCAAATATTTCCTAAACATCTGAAAGCTAAGTGCTATCACCTCTTTCTCATTCCCTTCCTCGTGTCATTTTTCATAAATTATAATTCATTTATTATCTTACCTGAATCTTCCAATTCTTCTTAGATGAGAGAACATTTCACCCCCAGGAACATATTCCATAACCATGTATAAATTAGAATTGTCCTAAGGGAAAATGAAGTATGTTCAGTTGTAAACCTGGGGTACTTAGGACAACCCAAGTAAATTGCATTCCCCCCCCCAACAAGCAAACATAAAAATAATACTAATAATACATTTTAAGTACTTTTATTATTAAAGACTGAACATAAAATAAGACATGAGACATTCAAGAGGCCCATGAATTCAAACTGACTACGGTATATTTTCTCAATTTTTCTCAGTGTTTAAGAGGCTCCCTAAAAGTCAGTACAGCAAGTTGCTATGGTGTGGGGGGACCTTGGAAACTTAAACAAACCCAGGGTGATGAAGCGATTTGAGAGTTTTGCTTTGGGCTTTTTGCTTTGTTAGGATCACTCTAAGTCAGGCATCCTGAAACTTTGGCCCTCCAGATGTTTTGGACTACAATTCCCATCATCGCTGGCCACTGGTCCTCTTAGCTAGGGATCATGGGAGTTGTAGGCCAAAACATCTGGAGGGCCGCAGTTTGGGGATGCCTGCTCTAAGTCCTTAAAGCTTATCACGGAGCTGCATGCATATCTCCTTTTGATCAGTGTGTGATCAGGATGACAGCCAAGCATTTAGCTTCATTTTTTTTTTACAGCTGGCATCTAAAATCACCTTTGTTTTGACCTGTGGGTTAGGAATTATTAGACTCTAAAAAAGACAGAAAGCTGTGCAAGAAAAATGTAATTACAGTTTACCTTCTCGTCCGGTATTTACCTTAAAAGAATACTCCAGTCTTACAAGGAAAGGGAAGTTCACTGCTTGTAATATTCTCTTTTCATTAAGTGTGTGTTCTATTTGCTTCAGCTTAACCACCTAGGAACAAAGCACTTTTTATTAAACGCTTGAGTCGAAACATTAAAAGAATTCAAACAAGTCAAGGTCTTCTTAGTGGAAAGAGGAAAAAATAATCACTTAAGAACAGCGCTTCTAAAAGATGGTGGCGAGTGCCACATATAGCTCTCAAAGCATGGATTGCTATACTCATGTTAATACAGCAAATTTAGGTAGCGAGGCAGTTATCCTCTTTTACCTCTTAGAAGATGCTACATCTGAAGAAGAATGGCATGGCACACTATACCTTTTTCAACTCTGGCCTTTCTGCTGACACTGTCAAAGGAGTATTAAAAGGAATTCTAACAAATATGGTCTGTGTGCACATGCAGTGCAAATACTACAACTCTAGAAGCTCAGTTCACTTGGCACACAAAGTGGGAAGAAGAAGAGGAGTTTGGATTTGATATCCCGCTTTATCACTACCTGAAGGAGTCTCAAAGTGGCTAACAATCTCCTTTCCCCTCCTCCCAACAGACACCCTGTGAGGTGGGTGGGGCTGAGAGACTTCAGAGAAGTGTGACTAGCCCAAGGTCACCCAGCAGCTACATGTGGAGTTTTCAGGGCCCCTGAATATATGGGGGTCCTTTTTTTTTTACTTTCATATAGCTTATTAAAAAAGTTTGCTGCTTAGAAGCCTTCTCATATGCAGGTGAAACTCGGAAAATTAGAATATCGTTGAAAAGTGCATTTATTTCAGTAATGCAACTTATTATTTTTTATTTTTATTTTAATTTTTACAAATGCTTTCTTTTGGAAATTCCACAGTAATAAAACAAATAGTTACAATAATACAAAAATAAACATTGCTATTACATTTCATTAATTACATTCCATTTATAATTGACCCGCCTAACGACAAATAATTACAATTACAACAAATAAAGGCTTGACATATCTCGCTTTGCATGTCATACACCTATCTCATATATTGGTTTCACCTTTTAAGTTGCGTTACTGAAATAAATGCACTTTTTGACGATATTCTAATTTTCCGAGTTTCACCTGTACTCTGTAGTTTCTTTCTTGACTACAGTGTTTCCCCGAAAATAAGACACTGTCTTATATTTATTTTTCCTCAAGAAGACATACTATGGCTTATTTTTTTGGGGGGGGGTGTCTTATTCCAGCGGGAAGGGCTCCGCGCGGCATGGCTGAGGCGCCGCGTCCATGTCTTGTTTTTGGGGTATGGCTTATATTGTGGAAATACGTAGAAATCCTGCTACGGCTTATTTTATAGGTATGTCTTATTTTCGGGAAAACAGGGTAGGCATGATTTCCTTCTGTGAAAACTGCTTTATCACTGCAAAAAAAAAAAGTAGCTCACCTACCTTTGTCAATTTGCATAGTAAGCTAGTTTTTTTAATTTAAAAAAATGCCTGTGCTCAACAGAGCCAGTCAGAAGTCTGCTAATACAGTGGTACCTCTGGTTGCGAATAGGATCCGTTCTGGAGCTCCGGTCGCATCCCAAGGAATTCGCAGCTGAAGGTGCCGCTTCTGTGCATGGCACGGTTTAGCGCTTCTACACATGCGGCGAAACCCAGAAAAATACTTCCGGGTTTGCCACATACGTTTCCCAAAGGTGAACGCAAGTAGAGGTACCACTGTACTGAATATTCCACCTGTTCTTAACAGCCACATACCACTATAATTTCCTTACTTCCCTATTCTGAATGCATTTTCAGAGCTACAGAAGGCGGGAGTGAAAGCAGCAATCTGGCAACTGGCGAGGTGTCAGAAAGTTCAAACATTTCCCCAGGAACTAGGAAAAGGAGATTCACTCTCTTACACGTTACTATGGGTAGCAGAATAACCAACTGATGAAGAATACAATTGCTTAAACACTTAAGAAGCCACAGCACCCTTTAGATGTTTTCCAGCTGAGCAAGCAGTTCCCACGCAGCTGGTTGAAATGGCTATGTGGCTAGTACCTGATCCGTGTCTTTCTGAAGGAATGCCTTTTCTCCTCGCAGATGTACAAGATCTCACGGATAAGCAGCTGCCACAGGCTCGAAGAACATCCAAGCCAAGCCCCAACACAAACAGCTAGTGCAAGCTTTTATATCATCAGGTGTCATCTCTCTGCACATTGCTAAACAATGTCCAACGTCTATAAATTTTGGGAACCATTTTCTTGCACATGCATGGTTACAAATGATGGTCCTGGGGCAAAGTCTTTTGCGTGCATAAGATAACTGATAGAAATTCAAACTTGTGGCAAATCGCCTGAGTGACATGGTCCCTCCAGGCGCATAGTAATTTTCATGACAGATCTGTAAACTGCAGCAAAGGACGGGACAGCAAGGGCGTAGTGAGAAGTGTCACAACTGTGTGGAGAAAGGGCTCACAGGCCGCCTCATTCCTCCCCTTATGTAGCCTGCCTTCTCCAGCTGTTCAAAATCAATGTCAATATGCAAGGAGTAGGTGTGGGATAACAGCCTCTTGTCACCATTCGGAATGCCACCGGCAAGTTAGAGGGCAATCTTCTGTAGGAAACCAGGGTTGTAAAATGCCCAGGGAGCTTCTACAAGAGCAGCAGTTTCCCTGCTTCACAAGGAGCATTTTGCAGCTCCTTGGGGGTGAAAGGAAAAGTGGTGGTGGTGATGGAGCTTAGTGCAGACCGTAAACACTGTGTGTTACTCAGCACTAATATCAACCACCGGCAAGGGGCTCAAGAGAACTGTGCCTGAAAAAGTAAGGACATGACTTGCTTGCAGATAAGATCGCTTTCCAATTAAAGATTAACTTGATCCATGGCAAGCAGGCAGCAATGGAAAAGAGGAGGGGCCATGGGGGAAAGGAGAAGAGGCAAGCATAGCATAGGAGATACCAGCAAGGTGCCTTAGCAGAAGAACATGGGACACACACACAGTTGCATTCACTCTACATATGCCACTGTTAGAAGTGCAGAGGTTTGGGCATTGATCTGAAATCACTGTAAGCCAGAGGTTTTTGTGCTTTTTGAGTCCACGGCTCCGTTGACCAACTACATTCTTTCTGAGGCACCCCCTGGGGGATCAGGAGCCCAGTTATGTCACACCTTGCCTACAGAACCAGCAGCCTATCACCCTTTTTCAACACTTATGGAGTGTTGCCTCAGCCTCCTCTCCTGTCTCCTTGGGGGTCCTCTGGGCAGCTGCAGCTTCCGCTCCTGGTCTCTGAGCTGCCCCACCCCAACATCCCCAAAGAGAGGTGCCTCCTTACATTGCCCCAAAGAGGTCTGGAAAGCACCCCCTAGCCAGCTCCTGAGGCACCATTCATCTGGGGAGCTTGCAGCCAGGGCTTTTGCAACAAACAGCTGTGCAAGCCTTTGGGAGGCAGAGACCCAAAAAGGACATCAGAGGAGGGAGGGAAGGAGAGAGGGACAGGGGCCATTGTTGCCTACGGCACCCCCAACCATCATTCAAGGCACCCCAGGGTGCCATAGCATATTGGTTGAAAACCACTATTGTTGGCCAAATGGGCACCCAAAATGTCTGAAAGGACCTGGTTCTCCCCAAAGGCTGGGCAAGTGGCCTGCAACATGGATTACAAAAGTATAGCTCTGATGAATAATTATTCCACTGCATATGGAAATGTGAATGTTAGCTGAGGTTTTTAATTTTGAGAACCCAGTTCTTAACTTTGGGCAAAATGAAATTCAAAACAGATGGGTCTATTTTTGAATCATAAAAGTATAATAAAAATAACAATCTGGTACTGAAAACATGTACATTGCTTGAAATTTCATGCTGGCATTCATAATTTGTGTATTAATGTCTATCTAGATTATTGAAACTAGCCTGTGGAGTGTTGATTTGCCACATGCCAACTCCCTTCCAAATTTGCAGCTGCTAGACTATATTAAAACACCAAACTAAAAATACTCCCTTCTTATCTAGTGCTGCTCCCTGATACAAGATAACTGGAGAAATGCAAGATGCTTGTGAATAGAATGTAAGCTATCAATGTAGTCAAATGAGTAGCAATGGCTAAATTATACAGTGGATCACACTGTATCAGCCAGCTATTTTCCAATGCTCATTTAAGAGAATTGCTTACTTCTTTTAAAAGATTTTAGGTAGGCCCATGCAAATATTAAGCAGCAAAAAGCAAGAAGCCATCTCTCTCTCTCTCTCTCTCCATTTCACATTTAGTAAGTAATAAGAAAACTTCACTGCCCAATATTAAAGAAAGGTAGAAAATATATACATTTGCGTAATCTTTATTCCTGGGAGAGAATGAAGGATCAAGCTATTTACTGTGAGAGTGCAAAAGATAGTAGAATATATCCAGTTGAAATTGAGTAATCTGCATGAGCAATAGAATCATATGCATAACAGGATATGCATGCTAAGATTAGGGACACTAAAATACTGCATTCTATTTTTGTATCACTTTTAGTATCCACTTTGAGTGCAAAAATCTTAACTTAGAAATAGTGTTCTTTAAAATTAATTGCCAATAAAAAACTTCACAGGCTATTTGCAATTACTGTATAATATCCATTAAGTATTTCAAAACAAAACAAAAAGGTAAAAGTGCCCAAATTGGCTTCCACTGTCAGTAAATGACTATTACTTCCATAAGGCAAACTTCAGGAAAACTCTTGAGCAGCAATCTACCTCTTTTTTCACCAGGGTCATAACTAGCACACAACAGTATTAACAGATGTTGCAAGTACTTCGCCCTAATGAAACAGAACACAAATATTAGTGTTCAACAAACACAATAGATTATTATAATAAAAAATATACCAACTTTTTGTTTATCCAGTATCTTCATGGCATAATACTGCTCTGTGGATTTGTGTTTCACCAGCATGACTCTGCCAAATGATCCGGTTCCAAGTGTTTTTAGCCTCTCAAAGTCATCTAAACCAGCAGTATTCTACATGAACACAAAACAAGATACTGAGATATTCCAAGTATAAAAAGATAAACGTTTTTGTAACTTCGATTATAAATATAATAGAAGCCATAAAAGGTCGTATGATCTTTCTGTTCTCCATCTCTCCTATAGCTCCTTGTCCCCTTCTTGAGTAATATTATCCAAAAAGTCAGGAAGCCCTGTAGCGCCCCCCCCCCCCCGTGGAAGGAGGCTACAGGAGGGGAAAATATCATTGTGCAAGCCACCTTCTGCTCATACACCCTCTGGACACAAAGTGTGTTAATTCATCAATTAGGATGTCAACCATATTCTGTTGTAATCATAAATGAAAAATGTGAAATAGCTACTGGCTGGATTTCATGTAATTCACCATATATTTGTTAACAGTATTGGTACTAGAGGGGGGAAATACAATGTATTTTGTAAGGTGGGAAATACCCTTTACAAAATAGGAATATTAATTCTTACTAGGAAGCAGCGGAGTCTGGTTGCATACAATTAGGTATTTAACTAAAATTTAAAAATGCAGCAACTTGGCCTCTTTCTTTGTCACAACCATATTTCTGAGGGCAAGCACCCTTATTTCCTGTTAGGGACAAGGACATACTACAATTCCAGTATGACTGGGGAGGAATGGAGCATAGAGATGAGCTGGCTTCACTCGATCAAGTTCTGACCTGATATATTTTCTTCTCACACAGAATTAAATACCTCCCATTGACTTCAGACATTTAAGGGGCTAGAATCTGGAGCCTATTACAGTTGAAAGACGTCTTGACACTTCCCCAATCATGGTTAAGTTAACAGACTTTTAATATATTAAACTTTTCTCAAAGAGCTGATGGATCTAGGAGACACAAAAACTCTCATACAACCTATAACAAGTGGTAGGCAAGAGTCATGTTGGATTGAAGTGCAAGCAATACAATTGAACAGAAGTTAAGAGCTATGGTGATAGAGGGTTTATTAGTATTAGGCCCCAATCTGAACAGGCCTCCTGTTCCATCTACGACAATGAAACAAACAGAGCTCCACAAGAAAGCTCAGATATCACCATTAGGTTATCTGTGGCCATGTTCTGACGTCATAAGCCATGTTTTGTTGTTGAGTTACTGACTGTGGCATTTTAGGAAATAACCAACCAGTGTTTAACATAAATTGTGATGAATCAGAAAGCCCAGCTCATTGTCACATGAAAACATAGCTACTAAGGTCTCTGTGAGGAAACTAAGTAACCAGTGAAGACCATTTATTTGGTTAAACAGTCACTCTCCACATTCACTACTGAACAACTGTATGCCACTTTTAAGTACACACAAAAACAGGTGCATGGGATAAAAGACATCATTAAAAGTTTCCTGTACAAAACCTAATTATTTCCCCCCAGGAATTATCACAACTGTATCACATATAAGAGTGCCTTCCTTTATTCCCAGACATGAAAGACTAAATTGCAAGAAAATGGTAGTTAAATTGGGTTTTGTTACCTGAGGGGGGCTTTCCCATTTTCTTAAAAAGTCTTCTTTGGCTTTGGCTAGGAACTCTTTCACTGTAAGCAAAAACGAAAATGTGATGTTTAGAACAATTCACTAAAGTATCGAAAGCTCTCTGAAATTATGTTAAGGCTGCTTTATGAAGTGCCAATGAAAACTCATAACTCTTCAACTCACACGCTAAATAAGAAGCAAGATTTCTACTGTAGATCTAACAGCTCTCTAAAGCTTATGAATTACAATTTCAGCACAAGTTTGCTTAAACTAGTTTAAAATCTAACAGGCCACACCACTGAACACGCAATCAGGCTTTAAGGTGATGCAGATCCCTCTTAGATGAACTGGCTCCAGATTGTAAAGTTAACAAAAGTGCCCTGTTGGTATTTGGAGAGCAAACAGTTCTCCTTAATAGAATGCATCACTTTTGCTTAAAGGCTGTTTGCAAGCTGAAGAATCAAGTGCACAGCATTACTGCAAGCAAAGGCAAAACATAGGGTTACAAAATTGCACATTAGAGATGCCCAGAGTCAGAGACTATCTTAAAGTACTAATTTTGCATTTCAGGTGATATTCTGTACAGCTATGTAAAATGTGCACAAAAATAAAAAGTCAATTATTTTAAGCATTTGATTATTATTATTATCCAAACCACAGCAGGCTATTCTGCAAAAATTCTGTATTCCTAAGTGAGTACTTATCTCCGGGCAGAACAGTTAGGGAATCCTGGTCTGAGGTGGCCAGAACAGGCGTAACCTCATCCTATGCTTTGAAAGATTATTGCCTGGTTAGATCCACCTGCAGTGGACATATTGTAGTGTGGCGCTGGTGGTGAAAAGAGATTAATGAACTAGTTGTGCAATTCATTAGATCCTGGCCTACATCACAATTTATGGAAATTGCTTCCTTTGAAATTCCACCCCAATTCAAGTGAAAGAAAGTTAAATGTTGCATAGTATTAGGGATCTAAATAAGTATGAGTGTGTGAAAGGAAGAAAAAAATCGTGTAAAATACATGAATACTTTTAAAATGTGAAGACGACCCACCACTAGCCTTCCACCCCAAGTGCACATTTTAGTCATATCTTAGTTTTATAATTGGATTGTCCTCCTTTTCCTAATTTTATAGTATAGTCAATGACTTTGGGCTCTAATGAAAGAATGAGCATACCAAAGGTTTCTAAAGGTTTCACCAAGGATTTGTAGGAACATTCACCCGCATAGATGTGATGAAAAGAAAGAAAGAGAAAAAGGGTTTACGTATTTTCCATATGAGGCACACAGAAATCAAAATTCATCCCAACCCAGTTCCCTTCCCACCCTTCTCTTCCCTATGAAAAGGGCATCAGTATACATCATACATCCCATGTTTTCAAAGCAGACTACATCACGAATTTTTACTGTATAAAAGCAACGAAATAAGCACACACACACACACACACACACACACATTTTCACGTAAATAACCAACAGGTAAGAATTGTAAAGTATTGTACTGTACACTGAAAAAAAGGGCACATACGGTGAGTTATCTTGGGAAGAGGACTTCAGTAATAATTTAAAGCAACAGGTGCCCAGGGATACCAATACAGATATAAATGCTAAAATCTTAGAAGAAACCAAGTGTGCCATTTATATAGCAGTTGTGCTGATTGAAAAGACTTACCACTCCCCCCCCAAACTGCATATTCAGTAATGCATATTAAGATGAAATTTCATCAGCTGCAAACCAACAAAGCTATATGTAATGTGGGGGAAGAATTGCATGTGCAGCCCAAGATTTGACATCTCCACAGCAACCAAGCACACTTTTGAGCTGGCATGCCATATTCTGAACAGAATAACACACTTCAAAACATTCAACTGAATAATTTTAGAATAAAACATCCACAGCTAAAATATAATGAACCCATTGTTTTTTGTTTTGGTTCAGATGACCACCTAAAGTACAATTTGATATCCTAGTTTGATAACTGACTAGTAACTATAGCTCCTTGAGTTCATGTGAAATCGGAAATAGTGTTTCAGTCAAATGTGAAAGCATAAGTATTCACTCTCCTCCTTTTGCATGGGAAGGAAGAGGATGCTTGCCACAGCTTGTTTGCTATACAGTAATCTAAATAATATGATGGTCTGGACTGGATCATAGTGTGATAGGATGGAAGGTATAATTTGCTTTGCCACATTACTCAGTTATGAGATTACACTGTTTTGTAGAAAAAATGCAAAATAGGAACAAATATTTTTGAGTGCATATCTCCTTCATCCTCTATGAATCACACACTTTTCCCCCCATGTAAAAATTTGGGATAAAAAAGAAGCTAGTTCATACATATATTTCTGGGAACTCTCATTGTAATCATATTGTTTGTTTATTAATCATATCAGACAACTGTATATGTGGGAAAGGGCTAATTTAACAGTTTCTATCCTCCAGCTACAAAGTCTAAGAACCGATTTTAAGTCCAACTGGCACAAAAAGTAAGTACATGGGAAATGTGCAATATTCAAATAAATAATGAAAGCAAGTTTTTTTTAGCAGGGTTCTAAATAATTCTCCTGTGAAAAGCTTTTTAAGAAAAATCTGTACGGTTAACATATTTCAATTAGCATTTCAATTAGAATTCAGCAAGTACTGGTGAATATTGGACATGTGAACTCATAATGTGGATGTAATCCCTAGATAGTAGATACATCTTAAAGTTTTCTGGAAAGAGCTTCTTAATGTTTCCTTACAAGTTATAGGTAAAATCATTCCATAGCTGCCCTCTTTATGCTTATTAGGTATGGTGAATTTAGCCCAACTCGAATGAGTGAATAATTTGATCATAATGGAAATAAAACCTTTAACTATACAAATATGTAAAACTTGGAAGAGCATTTACTTTAAAAACAACAACTAAGTTTAGACATATCTGGGACATTCTGAAAGTATATGGCAATAATTTTGATTTCTGGAATTTTAAATATAGAAACATGCACCAGCTAATCATATACTGGCAGTGGTTTGACATACTCCCTTGTTACTGTGAAAATAATTTCATACTGAAGAGTCAGCCCTAATAAGGCAATCAAGAAATAAAAAAATCCATGAGAAAAAGACACACCCATATTTGCACAAGCCCGAGGTAAGAGCTATGAAGTAATTACCTGGACTCTTCCTCCTTTTGGCTCTCATGTACACATATAATTCAGAGTTTTATGCAAAAGTCCTTAAGGACCATGTCAGCATGCCAGCTCCTGGAGTCCACACATGGTGGGCACCTCCGTCTCCACTAGAAGCAGAACACCCAACACAGATGGCATGGAAAACATAGCTGGACTCGAATTTAATAGCAATGAAAGCACCTATATTGTTTTAGGTAATAATAATAATAATAATAATAATAATAATAATAATAATAATAATAATAATTTATTTATACCCTGCCATCTGGCTGGGTTTCCCCAGCCACTCTGGGTGGCTTTCAACAGAGTGTTAAAATACAATAATCTATTAAACATTAAAAGCTTCCCTAAATTTATGTTGCTGACTTCCCTCACTCCTGCTACCTGGGCAGATGGTGAGGAAAGAAACCTTGCTTCTTGTTCTCTTACTTGTTTTCTTCACACCCACATCCACCCACATCCACCCACCCACCTGCCCTTGCATTTTCAAAGTCTAAGATAACTAAGTATGTGCACTTAATGAAATTGTCCTCTCCCTGCTTCTCCTGTGGCAAACCAGCAATACAGAACCTTCATGGGTCTGAAAACATATGAAAATACGAAAGGACCCCTTTCCCTCCCCCCTTCCTTCGCCCTGGGAATAAAGCTACTTGAACAATTTCAGGCTTCTGCATGTGTGAGAACACAGAGACAACATGTGTTCTGGAGCTATGGACTTTGCTTTCCAACATACACATGCCCCTGTGTGCTAGCAAAACATGTACTGTGGTGATATGAGAGTAATCCCCCAAAAGTCACAGAAGTAAAGGGCAGACATCTTGCAGTTTGTGAACATGCCCTCATTCCGTCTTTGGCTCAGATGCTATTTAGGCTCAGAAGTTATTTTGAGACTTGAGACTCCAAAAATTCCAGTGACCTCATGGGCAACAGACCCCAAGCCCTACAGGACTGCTGCAGAACAGGAAGCCCAACAGTATCTGGCCTGGTCAGACTGGTTAGCAGCAAGTAGAATTGAGAGCAATATAGACCTATGGGCTTAACACATTGCAGCTGCAGGATTAACAGCTATTGTCAAACATCCATGAGAAATGCTTATTCTCCAGCAGCTTTTACAACCCTCGCACTTTTTTTTTGGGGGGGGGGAGCTAACCTTTTATGTTATCACAAATATTCTATTTTTCCAAAGCAAGTGTTTCCACAGTAACCATGTATGCAAGTAAAAGGGATAACAATCAGGAAGTCATTGAAACAAGCCTGGGCACAAAACAGATAGCCATCCTACCTAAACAGAGGTCATTTCTGAACAGAGAACACCCTGTCTACTTCGGTTTATTTATACACAAACACAATACAGCCATCAAAATTTTACTAAAGGAGTGGCAGTGTCCACACCTAGAGTTACGTGTCCATAACACATTTTGGATCTTGCTATTTGCTTCTAACTAGGGCTGTGCATCTTTTTATAGTAAGCCTTCATTTAACAGCAACCTTCCCCACCCCCCACCCCTTTCAGCACATATATTTCACAGCTAGAATGCAGTCAACAGGGCTCACGAGATTAAAAGGAAATTCATCATAACAAATGATACAGTCTTGAGTATAACTGAGAAGCTAGCAGTTTACAGGTCAGATTAACAATATGGCCAGAATACTTGCTCATGAGCATATTTCTCCAGCGTGCCAATTCTGGAACTTCTTTTCAAGAGGGGTATTGTAGACAAAAGCATCTTATGTGAACATTAGAGTCTATATTTACAATGTACAAACTTTACTGCCATGGAAATAAATGAGTCAGACTCGAGATGAGGGGTGGAGAAGCGGGCAGCTTCAGGTTAAAACCCGGCAGACATGTTTTCAGTTTCTGTATGTCAGAAGCGTGCCTTAAAACCGCCTTATGAAATACCTCAAACTTATCAGCCTCCTAACAATTTGTTCACACTCCAGAAGAGCAGCTAAAGTTTATTGAAAATGCTTTAAGATTCCATCTACATACAGCTCTGGGCAGGCAAACTACTGTAATTTCCCCTTTGTTGCACCTTGTTACCCTTGTTCCTGCTCTTAATCTGAAGCTAGCCTTACGGTTTTGATTCCCTGTGGTGGTGAACAGCAATTTCTTCCTGGCAACCATGATTGGTGGGGCCACTACGCAGCAAGTGGACCTAAGCAGAGACAGAGCTGCCCATGATAGTCTGCTGTGTTTTTGAGGCAGCTGCAGAGATTCCCCCCCCCAAAAAAAAACAGTGTGCTGCAGAATGCACAGGAACTGGTAATCATACAGCTGGTTTCTATGAAACAGGAATGAGGAAAACAGCAGTGACAGGAAATTGGTCCTTGTGTTCACCAGTCCACATAGTGACTGAGTGCTGCTGGTGTGTTAACTTGGCTCTGGGTGCCTCTGGATTAAAGGCAAGAGAGCAGGGTAAAAAGTGACGGGGCAGAGGAGAGGCAAATTATCCCCTCAATACCAAGGATGGCATATCACATTCAAATATGCCTTAGTAGGGCTCATAAACCCTTAGGAGGGAACACTATAGTAAGAGTGTCTGAAAACAACTATTTGGTTTGTGCTAGTTCTACATACCCTGTAGAAACCCATAATAATCATTATCATTGAAGCAACTCTCTTTGAAACACAGCACCTGGACATTTTAGACTGCTCTGCTATTCCTTTAAGAGCTGAAAACACCTGTCCACAGTAACTGCATAGGAAGTCTTCACCAACCTGGTACTGCCCAGCTGTTTTCGACTATAACGGGAATGGCAGGAGTTGCAGTCCAAAACAGCTGAAGGGTATCAGGTTGGAATCAAAGATCCAATGTAGTCATTTCTGAATAAATAAAGACCCACAGTGTGCAAATATGACTGTCAGTATAGATCCAGGTGACAGAAAGTCAAGTGAATAATTTGGTTGCCATGTATCAGGTATTAAGAAACATCAAAAGGATTTATTATGTAGATAATAAAATATTATAGTCTTCCCTTTTCCAGGGAAATGCCCCCCCCCTTGTTTATCACCATAGTTTAGCTTAGCTTCTGGGAAAACAGGAGCAAAGGAGAGGACGAGATGTAGAAGCATGGGTTTGGAATTTGACACATCCATAAAGTGTTCAAATTAAAATTACGTTTTCAGGTATTCACACAATTCTGGTGTGCATGCCTGCCTAAGAGCATGCAGAAGGAGAAGAGGTGAAGCATCATTCACCCGCCCCAAATCATCACCTTATAAAGTAGCATTTGTTCAGCTTTAAAACAATCAGGACTCTTGGAAGTAAATCACTTAATTTGAAAATCTCAAGCTAATAAGCCCAAGGTCTTTCATTAACAGAGTTGTTATCGTATTAGCTTTCAAACCAAGGGAAACTTCAATGTTTACATTTGTCAGGAGTTATTTTATTCATTGCAGTACTGAGGTCAATTAGCTGCTGTGACCAACCTTAGTTTCTAGGGTGGTTTTATCTAACCTGAAGAATTCTTTATATGAAAGATCTGTAATGAAAACAGATGCATTTAAGTAATTAACATATGTTAAACAAATAACATTAAGTCTAATATTGCATGTATAGACAGCTAGAGGCATAGTTTAAGAAAACCACATTTTTACTTTTGCATATCACTTGGACATGTCACTAAATTGCTCAACTACATGAAATGTGTATTCATGTGCATGTGTGTGTGCTTGGATCGAAAGGGTGTATTGTGAGAATGAAAAGGCACTTTAATTTGTGTAAGACAGCCTCCCTCTTGAATTTTGACAATTTATCTAGTGAGAAGGAGCCAAGAGAGCCCTGTTGTGCAAGTGAGTACCACTCACACTTCTCAAGTTTCCAGTCTCATCTAACACACACATGTATGAGCTCTTGCATATTCATTTCCACAACGTTTTCAGCTGATCACCAGTGTTTCTGCAGACTGCGGTATATAGAAAAGCTTCTTCCTTTGAATTTTGTCATAAAATTTGGAGTAACTGCACAACTAACAACAACAATTAGTGATACTAATTCCAATGATTAGCTTCAACTTATGCTGGAGAAATTAAGAGCTATGTAAGTGTACACCAAAGATGCACTCAGTTATCCTATTTCTGAACCCTCAAACCATGGTTTGCATATTGGAATATTGCCTGCTTGCAAGCTCCCGCCACCCCAATGCACCCAGGAAGTTGGTCATTACGCTCAGCCACAGCAGAATGTGGTTCAGAGAAAGCCCTCCAGACCAGAAATGCAAGTCTCCCTGAGTTCCTCATTTGGGGGGCTTGCTCTAAACTAGTTTGCAGAGTTTAGGCACAGTGGCAAACTATGGTTTGATCAAACTAAGCAATTTAAGTGCACGGCATGAAAGGAAGAAGAGAACAGACAGGCATATGGCCTGTTCCCAGTTGATTGGAAACATGACATCTGAAGGCAGCCCACGAAGGGCGGGGGATGGGGTTGAATAAGTACACAGCCTGTAAACACAGCCAGAGAGCTTTAATAATAATTTTAAAAATGTGTGCATGCTCTTCAGTTTGTCTTATGGTAGATACAAGAATGTACAGGAAGCTGCCTTGCAGCAAGAAAGACCACTGACCCATCAGTATTGTCGACACTGTTAAACAGTGGCTCTCCGGGGTTGCAGGAAGGAGTTTCCCCACTACAGTGGTAACCTCGGTTTACAAACACAATTGGTTCCAGAAGTCTGTACTTAACCTGAAGCGTACTTAGCCTGAAGCGAACTTTCCCATTGAAAGTGGATTAATCCGTTCCAGATGGGTCCGCGGAGTACTTAAACTAAAAATACTCAAACTGAGGCATACTTAAACTGAGGTATGACTTGTACTTGGAGATGTCAGGGATTGAATCTGGGGTCTTTTGTGTTCAAAGCATGTGCTCTGTTCAGAATGAGCGACAGTCCTTTACTCAGAATGAAAGGAGCAAGTCCCTAGCACCTACTATGCTGAACTTCTTTCTGTCCTGCAGGGAGATGCCATAAGTGCAAGTGGAAGCAAAGGAAGTCTTGCTCTTCAAAGGAATATGCTAAAAGATTTCTTCTAAACTAGATACACGGGGACTGGGTAAGGTGGGACTATGAAATGTCAGTCAGGTGCTGGATATCTAACCCGCTTACCTCTCCCAATCATGGCCCTGGTCAACAAACTTGGACGTGCAAGCCCACCAAGGCATTTGTCTGTGTGGACTGCTGATCTGGTGGCAAGTCCACACCCTTCTAAAGATAGCATTGGAATCAGCATTCCTATCCTGCCCCTGATGTCCATGATGGGGCATCACATTTCCATAGAGCATACAGCAGGGCAGCTAAAACGATAGCCTTCAGCAACCTCTGGAGGATACTATGTTGGTTAGCCTGACATACACATGTAACATAAAATATTAAAGTGTCCCTGGATTGTGATAACTTCCCAACTTTATCTGGGATATCAACCATGCAGTTTAAACCTAAACGTGCTGGGGTAAGCATGCATATGCAGAACTGGACATACTGTCTCTCCCACATCATGAGATAAGGTAATCATGCCAACTGATCTGGCTATCCATTAAAGCTGACTCCACCAACTAGCCATTAGGGGCTATACAAAAGATTGCATGTATATGTGTGGATGCAATTCCAAGTGCCAAATGCAGTTTTATACCCAGTAAGACACCCTTTATATGCAAATGATCTGAACCAGCATTCTGCATGTTATTTGCTTTGCTCATAAGATGGCAAACTCTACTAAAGACTACATGTACGTTGTATCAGTATATAGTTCACAAACAGAAAAAGAACCAAACTTCTTCCATCTATTTTTTGCAATAAAAGGGGGGGATCAAGGGAAGATAAATCTATCGGCCTACATTTCCTGTAGGTCAGATTTTACTTATGCACCTGCATAAGTAGTTACCATGTCTGAAATAGGCCACTGCCTGAATTAGATTCTGTTTTTGCATATACACTAGCCTCCCCAAAAGTCAGGTCACACATCATGTTTGTTCCATGATTATGAGACTGGAGCATTAGCAAGGCAATTTATTTTTTGCTGTATTCTTAAAAAGCAAACAAAACAACAACAACCCATGATTGCAGCCCTGTAAATAAGCATCTTTTTTATTATCCTCTGTAATGATCTTGCCTTTTATTTAAATTATTTCAACACATTAAAAGCAGCATTGCTATTTAAATTGCATTTTTCACACTAGTGAAATGCTTGCAACATTTATTTTGGGAAAAATTTTTTTGGGAGGGGAAGCATGATGGCATTTGATAAAACCTTTTCCTGAAAATAAGCTTAAATACAAAACGATATGCTTAAAACAAAATTGTATGTACAATTATTTGGCCCTTTGCCTATTTCACTGAAGTTTGGGGCAGATAATCTATATTCTGCTTCTGCCTGCTATATAAGTGATCTCAAAATCAAATTTGTTTGACAGAAATGTTGACAATAATCAATTTGGTAATCTGATCACAGCAACTGCCTTATTACCTCACCAGATCAGCTTCAATTCCTTGAGATTAATAAATGTAGCAAAATTCCTTGAGATTAATAAATGTAGCAAAATCTATCACACACAGAAAGCTAAAAAAAATCCCCATCTGCAAATGATGAGACAAACATTTGACTCAGATATTTATGTAAATGTCTACAAATGGTGACATGAAAGATGCTAAAAGAAAACTAATTAAAATAAAGGATAGGATGCTTCTACAAGTCTTCACTTACAATTGAACTTTAATTATACATACCGGTAGCAAAAAATATAAACTTACAAAGAAAGCATTAGCTCTGTTATAATTTATATTCTATTAAATGCTGCATCCCGATACATTATAGAACACTAAGCAATTTACTACTGGTCTTTTTTTATTTTTAGAGCAACTCTATAATAACTAGATGAAAAAGAAAACAGCTCACAATAAATTAATGTAACACAGGGGATAATTCTGTACGCTTCCTTTAAAAGCAGATATATTTATCGTTCCAACAAAACTATAACATTAGAAACATGAAAGTGACTTACCATTCATGTTGAAAGGCTGGTTTTTGGAAACATATTGCTTGTAATGTTTGCCCAGTAAATGAGTTATTTAATCTCTAAAGTAAAAGCATTGATGCTCTCACATACGGCCACTAGAACTGGAAGACAAACAAATCCAGAGAGCTTGTCTTTATCCAGCCAGCCTGAGATATGAAAACTATCCAATAAAAATACCAGCAGTTGATAGCAGATCCATATTCAAATAGCGATACTCATTAACGACTTGTTTTGGAGCCAGCATTACCTATACACAGATAAAGCAACTCAAAATGGCAGAGGGGGAGAAAGCAAAAATGCCAGGATGTTTTAAGATGTTCTCAATTATATCAAGCACTGCTTGTTTCCATAGCAACCTTAGAGGAGAATTATCGGTCTGCTTGTACCCAACCAGTAGTTTCTCCTAAAGCTTTAATTTATCCACAGAAGCAACATATTTCTAGGTGTTTTTTTTATTAATATGAGTTTTTAAAAAAGTGTTTCTTCACAGGCGCAAAACTCAAGATAGTCTAGCAGATGCTCTATAGGATATTAGGAAATACCTGAAAAGTGCTCAAAGCATAACTCCCCCCTCCCGCCTATTATAATGTACTGCCATGCTTTAATTTATCCACAGAAGCAACATATTTCTAGGTGTTTTTTTTATTAATATGAGTTTTTAAAAAAGTGTTTCTTCACAGGCGCAAAACTCAAGATAGTCTAGCAGATGCTCTATAGGATATTAGGAAATACCTGAAAAGTGCTCAAAGCATAACTCCCCCCTCCCGCCTATTATAATGTACTGCCATGCTACATCATGCAGCACAACCAACCAACATCCTTGGAATTAACTCATCCCACACACAATACAACCTAAACAGCACTATCTACATTGTTGGTGTACCATTATTGCCACCACTACTTTATTGTGATTTATATCAAACAGAGTATTATATAAATGTGTTACAAACTAAAAGCAATCATACACCACTCCCAACAATAAATACATCAACAAGATCACCACTAAAACAGCTATTTGAAAAAAAAAATGAGAAACCACCAACCCACAGAGAAATATAATTAACAACCATATATGCCAGATGTAGAGGAAAGTCCGAACCTGGCACTGAAAAATGGTAGTCTTGGTGCTAGGGGAAAGCATTTCAACCTAGGGTCTTTACAGTGAAGGGCTTCTCTCTTGTAACCACCCATCACATTTCTGTTGGAAGGGCACTTGGGCAAGGGCCCATGATTATGACTTAAGTGTCTGGGTAGGTTGATGATGGGAGAGATGTTCTGTAAGGCAACAGGTTCCTATATAAGACTTCACAGTCAAAACCATCACTGTGATTGACCCCAGAAATTTATCAGAAGCCAGGGCAAAACAGGTGTTACATGTAAAGGTTAATTTGTACACTGTGCTTTATATTTTTATGCAGTTCTCTTTAATAATCCTATAAAATATGGTGCTATGTCCATCCCATACACACAGAATCAGAGCAGAATGATTTCTCAAAAGTCGCCCACAACAAAATCACAGATGATCCAGAACTTCAAGGTGTTAACTCCCTGGCCTGGTCAAGCCAGAAAACCAGAGACACCTAATAATCTGTGACTGGATTCCAGCTCCCATCACCCCCAATCAGCATGTACAATGGCTAGATATGATGGAACTTGTTTTCCAGCAAAATCTGGAGAGCTAAATGCTAAGCTCTCACAAAAAGACTATTGTTTCATGTATTGACTGTGTTTAAAATCCCAAACACAAAGCCATAGTATAAGCTTACCAAGTGTATAGGTAGACACTTGGAAAACCACTTCAACCATAATGATATTCAGAAATGCTTTACCACAATTAAGGAAAACAAGCCATGGCTAAACATTATACATAATGTCTCCATGATATTGAAAAGCTTAAATAAAGAACCAACAGGGGTTTGTTTCTTGTTTAAAAAAACCTATCATTTTGGAAACTGCGACAGGCTGTGTGAAAGACCCTATTTTCTAAAAATGGAGAACAAAAGTAACAATCCTTGTCAGTATTAAAAAGCCATTGGAAACAGATGAGCTTTTAAGCCAAAAATTGCAGCCAGGAATTCAGTGTGCAACTTAAAACACTTCTGCTTCACACACTAATGTTCGTCTGACCCCCGAAAACCCGAATGGAGGCAATACAACTTCCCAAGAACCAAGTACTAGGCCTGTCACAGAATGCATAAAAACTTAGTATGGGCAGGACTTCCGGTTGGTCGCGGCGCGATCAGCAGTCGGAGATCTGCTCGCAGAGCGGACCTCGGCACTTTGAAGCAAGGGGAACCCGTTCCAGCGAGACAGACCCCATAAAACTCCGAATTGTGCGTTTTGGAGACTGAGGGCTTGGCGGACTATTTTTTGGAGCTCTCTCCCCCCCGGTAAGGCTCAATAGAGCCCCCGAGAGCGGGGGGATAGGAGCTCCCGACGCAGCAAGCAACCCATCTCTATCTTCAAAGCGCGAAGCTGCAGGACTGCAGGGTGAAAGTGGCCAATTCTTCCAAAGAAAGACTCTATCAAAATACCCAACCGTGAGTGCATTGAATTTAAGTACTAAAGGGGAAAACTGGATCCACGGGAGGGACGTAAAAAGGAACTTTGGAAGTCCGTCCCTCCCGCCACGGAGACTGGGAATAGCACAGGGATCTGCACGAAGCGGCTCCAGCTGATCGTTTAGAGCTGTCAAAAAGCCCACTTTCCGAACTTTATAATTTCTGAGAGTTATATTTAATTGCTAAAATCCATAATTGGACATTGTATTGATTTTTAAACACTGGCTCTCCCCCTGAGAGTGGAGACTCCAGGAGGTCAGACAGACATTGGGACAGGACTTGTGATGTAACAAAGAGCTTCACTGTGCTGCTGAAATTTTGAACTCTGTTTCCTTTTGAAGTTTCTTGAAGCTGCCTGCAGCAGTTGAGATTGCTAAAGAGTAGCAAAATAGTGGAGAACAACTCATTAATTTGTTTCAAAGTGCTAAAAAGACTTGGTTACAGGAATTTTAAGAGCTAAATTAGTGAATTAAGTGTTGACATTTTTAAAAAAAAAGTGGGATTGGAAAGAGACTGTCCCTAGAGGGGAATTAAACAAAGACTGACCTTGAACTGCAGCTGTTGTTATGGCTGGGACTGGAAGAAAATTCTCAGTGCCTAATCTATCTACACACTCACCAAAAGAACAGCACAGGAAAATTCCTGGAGTTCTGGCCTCGGTAACAACATTAATGGACAAAAAGCCTCAAGCTGCAACATTACAGACAACCATTGATTCAACTATACAGGAGCGGCAAAAGAAGCAGGCCTCACCACCACCTTTAGAGCAAAGGAAATCTACACCACAACAACCAGCTTCTGAGCACGCGGGACAAATATTGGAGGCCTTAAAAGACTTTAAAACTCACATGATAGAGCGTCTAGATAAGGTGGAAGCAGTTGTAAGTGCAAGTGCAACTGGAATAAAAGAGATTCAACAGGACCTCTCAACCCTGAAAAAAGAAGTACAAACCAACACAGTTCAGATACAAGGAGTGTCGGAAAGAGTATCAGAACTTGAATTGCATAGACAGGCCTTGGTGAAGCAGAAGGAAAACACCCAGATATCTATTGCTTTTCTACAGATGTGTCAGAATGAATCTTTTCTCCGCGTTTGGAATTTTCCGGAGGTAGATAGAAGCATCCTGAGAGAAGCCATTATTGAAGAGTTTGTACTACAGTGGGAATTGGACAAAGAAGAACTTGAGAAGATTGTTGAATACGTCTATAGACTTGGACCAAGAGGGAAGAAAGGCTCAAAGTTTCCTGGAGATTGCATGGTCAAATTCCAGAACAGAGCGCAGAGAGATTTCATACTGAGCCTCCACTTCAAAAAGAAGTTGGTTATAAAACAACAACAGATAGTGCTATATGAAGACATTCCTAAGCTGTTCCTCAGTTTTAGAACCAAATATATGGACCTGGCAAACATTTTGACAAGACAAGGAATCTCTTTTCGCTGGGAATTTCCACAAGGCCTATTCTTTGAGTACAAAGGGGGGGGGAATCAAAATCTCTACACCAGAGGAGAAGAGGAAATTTATCCAGAAGCACGAGAGGGAACTTGGGGTGAAAACAGGAGTAGACAGGGGAGAGACATCAGGAGCTGCAGCAGCAAGTGATCGAGAGTTAGAAGGTGCAACAGCAGCGATCGTAGATCTCACTTTAGGAGCAGAAGCATTACCCTAGTCCAGCATTTCTCAACCGCTGTTCCGCGGCACACTAGTGTGCCGCGAGACGCTGGCTGGTGTGCCGCGACGTGCGGCGACGAGAAGGGTGATTTGCATTGTCACGTGCCTGGCGGCCGCCAATAACCAGCACTAACCCGCCGGAAAGGAAGCCGGCCGGGTCACGATGCGGGGCGAGCACAGCTCTCAACAGCCACCACCACGGGAGGGTGGTTTTAAACTTAAAGAAGCTGGCTGGATGAGCTCAACCTGAAACTTGCTGAGCAAAGGATTGTGCTGGCAGAGAAATCAGCGGCTTGTGAAGCCTTATTACAGGAGATTGCAACCAACACAGCAATTGGCAAGTGTTTCTTACAGTCATAATTATATAGTCAATATAGGGCGGCACAGAGTTAAATTTTTTAACTTTTTTAATGGTGGTGTGCCTCGTGATTTTTTTCATGGAACAAGTGTGCCTTGGCCCAAAAAAGGTTGAGAAACACTGTCCTAGTCAACATGTCTTTAAAGATATTGAATTGGAATATTAATGGGATTAACTCACGACGGAAATGCAATCAAATTCATCATGAACTGTTAAAGCAAAAATTGGATGTAATTTGTTTACAAGAGACCCATGTGACTAGATCACACAGGAAAATTTTACAAAACAAAAGATTGGGAAGGGAATACATATCATCGGATAAAGTTAAAAAGAGAGGAGTTGTCATTTATGTGAAAGAGAGTTTGGAATCTAAACTTATATTCAAAGATGAAGTGGGAAGATATTTGGCGGTGGAAGTAAAGACACAAGGAGAGAAATATCTGTTCGTGGGAATTTATGCTCCAAATGAAGCTAAATCGGAATTCTTTAAGAAGTTACATGATGAACTTTTGGACTATATGGACTATACTATGATCCTAATGGGAGACTTGAATGCAGTTGTTTCCACTATGATGGATAGATCACAAAGGCAGAAAATTACAAATGAAGGCAGACTACCTAGAACCTTTTTCGAGTTGGTGGACAATCTGAACCTGGTGGATATTTGGAGAATGAAAAATCCACTAGAGAAAGAAAGCACCCTTTTCTCAAATTCAAAACAAACATGGTCCAGAATCGATTATATATGGACAGCCAAGAATTTGGCTACAAAAGTCAACAAAGTAGAAATTAGGCCTAGGACCTTTTCAGACCATAAGGCAATAATGTTGGAATTGAAATTATTTTTACAAGGCTCTTTTAGATGGAGAATGAATGACTCTTTGATGAGAAATGAAGAGATAAGTGCAAAAGCACAAAAGACAATAAAAGATTATTTTCAGATAAATCTAAATACAGGAATGGATTTAAACACAATATGGGATGCTAGTAAAGCTGTGATGCGAGGATTTTTGATTCAGCAGAATGCAATCAAGAAGAAACAGCAAAATGAGAAAAAGGAACAAATTCTGCAACAGTTAAAAGAAAAAGAAAAAAAGTTAAGAGATAAGCCAAAGAACAAGCAGATACAGAAAGAAAGAAATAAGGCTGTTACAGGTGCAGCTGACACAAATCACAAATTTGGAGATAGAATGGAAGATAAAAATGATGAAACAAAGAAGTTTTGAATCGGCGAATAAATGTGGAAAGTTATTGGCATGGCAGCTGAAAAAGAGGCAGAAACAGAGTACCATTACCAGCATCAAGCTAGAGGACAAAATTATAGAGAATCCATTCAAGATAAGAAGAGCCTTCCAAAAGTATTATAAGCAATTATATAAGCAAGATAAAGAACAACACGGAAAAATTGAACAATTTCTGGAAAAATCTGGACTTCAAAAAATTTCAATGGATAAAAGGAGGCTACTTAATTATAAAGTAACTAAACAAGAAGTGGAAGATGCAATAAAGCAAATGACAACAGGTAAAACACCGGGACCAGATGGACTATCAGCAAAATATTATAAGGTTTTGAAAGACTGGTTAACTGAACCATTGATGGATTTGTGTAGTAAGATTCTTGGAGGGGGCAAGGCACCAGAGATTTGGAAAGAGGCATTTATAACATTGATACCAAAACTGGACACAGATAGATTACAAATGAGGAATTACCGACCAATATCATTATTAAATGTGGATTACAAATTTTTTGCTAATATTTTGGCATTGAGATTAAAGAGACTACTTAGAGATCAGATTCATAAAGACCAAGCCGGGTTTTTGCCCAGCAGATATCTAAAAGTCAACATCAGGAATATTGTGGATATTCTAGAAATGCTGGAAGAAAAGAAGAACACTAGTGCAGCTCTAATTTTTGTGGATGCCGAAAAAGCTTTCGATAATATTTCTTGGAGATTCATGATACGTAATTTAGAGAAGATGGAAGTTGGGAGGGAGTTTATTAATGGTTTGACAGCAGAACAAAAAGCTAAGATTATTGTTAATGGGGTGGTTTCAGAAGATATTCGAATAGAAAAAGGAACTAGACAAGGATGCCCACTCTCTCCTTTGTTATTCATTACAGTCTTGGAGGTTTTGTTAGATAGGATCAGGAAAGAGAAAGAGGTCATAGGGGTCAAAGTTGGAAAGAAACAATATAAACCGAAAGCTTTTGCCGACGATTTAGTTCTGACAGTTCAGGAACCTGAAAATAGTATACCTAAAGTATTAAAGTATATACAGGAGTTCGGACAGCTGGCAGGCTTCAAATTAAATAAAACGAAAATCAAAGTTCTGAGTAAAAATTTATCATCTGAAGAAATTAGTAAAATACAAGAGACCACTGGATTAACATTTGTTTAAAAGGTTAAATATCTGGGCGTAAATATGACAGACAAAAATATTCAATTGTTTAAAAATAACTATGAGAAGTTGTGGAATGAAGTTAAGAGAGATTTAGAAACATGGTCAAGATTGAAATTGTCATTGTTAGGGCGTATTTCAGCGATAAAAATGAATGTATTGCCAAAAATGTTGTTTATGTTTCAAGCGTTACCAATTGTAGAGAAACAGTCATGTTTTAAAGAATGGCAAAAAACCTTATCAAGATTTATCTGGCAAGGGAAGAAACCTAGAATTAGATACAAGTTATTAACTGATGTTAAAGAAAGAGGAGGCTTCTCCCTGCCAGACTTAAAGTTATATTTTGAGGCAGCGGCCTTTGGCTGGATGAAAGAATGGTTCATGCTTGATAATACTGATGTTTTAGACTTGGAAGGTTTCGACAATGCATTCAGTTGGCATGCATATTTATGGTATGATAAGGTCAAAGTGCATAATCGATTTAAATGCCATATTATAAGAAAATCACTGTTCAATGTTTGGGTCAGATATAAAGATCTTTTAGAAAGGAAAACGCCTAGATGGTTATCACCCCTCGAAGCAAAGGTCAATAAAAAGTTTAATATGGAAGATAAATAGTTAAGTTATAAAGATCTTTCTTTAGCAATTCTTTGCTTGTAATTCCGAGTAAAAAGGCTTCTGGGTTTTTAAACACTTTCTTCAACTCATTATAAATCTTGTCCCAGAAGCTCTTTACTCGGGGACAAGTCCACCACATATTTTTTCTGTATGCCACAGCAGCAGCTAGAATTGTATTAGCAAGGAATTGGAAATCTGAAGATCTACCTACAGTGGACGATTGGCAGATGAAGCTGATGGAATTTATGGAACTGTCTGAACTGACTGCGAGAATCCGAGATCGGGGAGAGGAGACGGTGGAAGAAGATTGGAGGAAATTTAAGATCTATTTGGAGAAGAAACATAAGATTAAAAATGGACAATAAGGGAAGTGGAAGTATAAAGAGGCTGATGAAGCATATAGATTTTGTAAGAAGGGAATAGGTTTAATTGTAAAATAATTATTAAGATCTCTAGATCCAACTGATTTATTGAAAAATTGTGAATGTGTGGTTAAAAAGGATCAAGAAAAATATTTAAAATAAGTATATTAGAAGAAGAAAGGGACTAAGAAGTAGAAGTGCTATAATAGAAATAAATAGAAACGTGGAAGGGGGGAAGGAGGAAGTCGACAGAGTAAGAATTACATTTGATAAATTGTTAAAGAAATGTTTTTGCTTTTTTCCCTCTGTTTTCTTAATTTTTTTCTTGTTTTCTGTATTTTTTTGCATTTTTTGCATTTCTGTATTTCTTCTGTATTTGTTATAAAATCAATAAAAATATATTTTTTAAAAAACTTAGTATGAGCAGCTTAACTCAGGGTAAGCTATATCTTAACTCAGAGAGGGAATTATTCTGCTCACATTATTAAACCACAAGAAGCTAACAACCCACAGAGATAACAGCTTCCTCTTTGTGGACTATAAATGTATAACAAGATGTTTTGCAAAGAGGATACGTCGAAGCAATAGACTTATAGGACTGCAATATAATTTTTACCATTCTAGCTTTCCTACCTCCTTTCCAATGCTACAATTACATGGTTTTAAATAAGATTTGCTCTCTTTTTTGAACACCTAAGGGCATCTATGCACCTTAAAGACCACATGATATTAAGCTTAGCACTGTGTTGCTCACATCCTCCTCTCCCCTTTATGTTTCCCTCCAATATTCCACACTGGGGTGTAGAGGGTGTTAGGGGAGGGGTAGTACCTCTGATGGGGGACATATTATAATCATTCTGGGGTAGTTTGTCCACTTTTGGTCCCACCCTGCACTCAACTCTTACCAACTCCTAGAAGCTGTCAGCATGTGACAGTGGCCACACCCCAAGAAATGGCTTCCACTGGTTGGCGAAACCAGTTGAGGGTCTCAAACCTTTGGGGATTTAGGGATTTCCCCTGCATGCAAAGACAGGCTCTGGCAGATTGAGCGGAGAAAACCAATAGTGGGTCCAACGGTCAAGAAGGAACATGCTGTAGAGGGAAATGAGGGGCAGAGGGGGGGAGCATCAACCCGGGAAGGTAGCCCATTTAGGAGAAAGAAAACTCTGATCCGAAACCACTGTTGCCTTATGGCTATACACTTTTGTGATAAAAGCTTTGGGAGTAAACCCTGAGGAAAAATCTGTACCTGCTGCCGTGCAGGACATCTTCAGGAGAAGAAAAAAGGCTAAGGGGGCTTCCGGTTCAGCGCCAGCACCGTCCAGCAAGGTTTGCCTCAAGCTCCGAGGCAACCCGACTTCGCGAGGGGGGGGGAGAGCAGCGAGAGCGACGCTGCACCCTAAAGAACCCCGGGTCGAGCGTCCCGGGGACGAAACTGCTCAGCAGAGCCCCAATCCGGACTCCCCAACTCTCCGGTAAGCTCTAATAAGAGCCCCAGAGCGAGAAGGGTTGTAGTCGCAGGGGCCATTTTGAGCGACAGCATTACCCAAGCGGAGTGAAGCTCCGAGCCGGAGGCGGAGAGCGCCGGATACTTCCAAGGAATAAGCTGAAAAAAGATTGTGAGTAAATGATTTAAAAGCATCTTATTGGATTATAATTTGGAAATGGGAGAGAGAGAGAAAACGGAAGCCACCTCCTCCCACTGGTAGTCTTAAGAAGCAGTTAATAAAAGTACCCGAAGCCAAGATCAGAAGTTTTTTTTTTTAATACAAAGATAGCTCCAAGGGCTTAAAAAGATTCTCCCCTGGAAGCAGGGTAAAAGGTGAGAAGGATATTGGTGATTAAAATTCCCTGCAAAGAGAGGAATCAGAATTGAGAAAAGCCTATTTCTTCCCTGGAGCCGGCACCCCTGACAGACCAGCGAGTTTATTAGGACATTATAAAGGAAAAGAAGGAAAAGAGTATTTGACTTTCTGAAATTCTGATGTTAAATATTTGCAGAGTTTAATGTAACAGGACTTTGAGAAGAAACATTGCAGCCAGTTTTGGGAAAATGCAGTTGGGGAAATAAATAGCGATCATTTCCCGTCCCCCAAGACAGGTTTTGACCTTGAAAGGACTGGAAAATGTCAACAAAAGTGTATCCACCTGGGTTCCAGCAAAATGTTTTGAGAAGCCTGTGGGTACTGAAGATTGGAATGTACCATGATGGAATACGATTGCAAGAAATAAAGCAGCAATTACAGATGGAGGACACTAATAATGAAATACTTGATGAAGGCAGTACAGAAATTGAATCGAAAGACAGTGACAGTGATACTGTAATTCAAAATGAAGCCTACCACGAAGGAAAAGAGGAAAACGTACAACAAGAAGGCCTGAGGAATATCCCTCTAATGTGGAGGGGAAGACAGGAGTTTGCAGAAATTCAGAACACCCACAAGGAAAAGGATGTTCAAAGATGTGGAAAAATCCGGGGGGGGGGCATAATGATAGTTGGGAGGTAAAGCATTGGAGAAAGGGGGTGGGATGAAGGGAGAATAGACATTTGATTATTAGGACTGATTAAAAGGATTGAAAACTGGACTGACGATTATGGAACTTGCTGGAATGGAAGGGGTTAGCTGGCAATAGGGGAAGAGAAGGTATATTAGAGGATAGCAATATAGTGAATTAAAATTGGGAATGAAAAAATGTTTTTAAAGTTATGGAGGTTTTTGGAGGGGAATTAGGCAAGGGGAAAAATAGATTTTGAATAGATTGAATTAAGATATGTTATGAAAATGGTAATATTAAATTTAGAACGTTGTAAGAAGTTATAAGAAAAAGGATTAGTATATTTAAAATAAGGTTAGAAAAATTGGCAAAAAGAATGGGGATAATGATAAGAAAATTGCTTAAGGAGATTTAAAATGAAGACCGGGGAAGGGGGGAGGTAGGGGAAGCCCTCAAAATAATGTTTATGATAATGAATCGATTTGTTTTTTGTTTTGTTTTTTATTTTTATTTTTCTGTTTTCCTTTTTTCTTTTGTATTGCTCTGCTTTCCTTTGGACCACATCAGTGAGGCCGAGAGGGAAATCTTGTTATCTGGGCAGCCCAGGACCTCCATACATACTGCCCAAACACAGCTTCAACACAGTGGGTTGGATCCAGACTTGGGAGTAAATCAATGGCTAACTTAAGTCCTATTTATTTCATTGGTTCTACTCTCACCATGGCTGTCTGGATCTATTCTATTGCATTGTTCAAAAAACCAGTTTAGAACACGCATTGCAAGTATGCTTCAGGTTACAGACGCTTCAGGTTACAGACTCAGCTAACCCAGAAATAGTACTTCAGTTTAAGAACTTTGCTTCAGGATGAGAACAGAAATCGTGCAGTGGCAGCAGCGGGAGACCCCATTAGCTAAACTGGTTAAGAACAGTTTAAGGTTAAGAACAGACCTCCAGAACAAATTAAGTTCTTAACCCGAGATACCACTGTAATATAGATTTTTTTATAAAAGTGACCTCAGGCTGCAAAAATGTAATGGAAAACGTATCTAGAGAAGAGTATTTGTTTGTTTGATTCAGGAGATAGTATCTCAAAAGAAATAAAGCACATGTAACTTCTACATGTCTACTAGATAGGCTTGCCTGAACAAAAATGTACAGCTGTGTGTCATCAGCATACTGATGGCACCCGATTGCAAAACTCCTAATGACTGCTCCCAGTGGCTTCATGCAGACACTAAATAGCATTGGGGATGGAATAGTGGCCTGCCGCGCTCCAGTGAACCAAGAAGCACCTCCCAATGCTTCTCTCTGGAAACGGTCATGTAGGTGGGTCTGAAACCACTGTAACACAATGACTCCAGCTCCCATTTCATGGATCTGGTCCAGGTAGATACCATGGTGAATGGCATCAAAAGTCTCAAAGAGACTTGAGAAGCAGGAGCAAGGTTGCGCTCCCCTTGTTCCATTCTCTGCATAGACCATCTATCAGGGAGACAATGCACTATTACATTCCATTAAGAGTTTCAACCCTGATTAAAATTATGGTATAGCATTTAGCTAATACTTGCTGTTTGCAATAAACTTAGGGATCACAGTTTCCTCAACACGAGATTAATGTAAATTAGTAAATAATCAAGACTATGATTTAAAACTGAATTTCGATATACCTATTTATCTATTATTCCCCATAAAATAAGTATGAATGCTACTTTGAACACCAGACTCAATAATCTCCACTCCAAGAGGCAAATAAAGAAAATATCCTGAATTTTCAGTGCCTTTGCCCAGAGAAGCGGGAGCTCTATACACAAAATTAATGAAATGTATGAAAATGTATTAGAATACATAGCAGCTTAGTAAATATGAAAGTATTTATATTCTCATATTTAAACTCCCAATAGGCCAACTGCATATTTGTCAGTATCTTGTTAAATAACTAGCATGGTCAGCTATGGCGCTCACTGGCAAACTCCCCATCCACTAGGCAACCTAAGCTACACCAACCACATGGTGACTACTGAAGTGAAAATGCTGCTCTGTTCCACCTATGAAGAATGATTTACAAACACCATGATTTGATATGCATGCAGTATTTGACATTCTTCCAGGAAGCTTATACTACTTATATTTCCAACTTTGCTTGACAGGAGGGTGGTACCCCATCCATTTTAAAGATTCAGGGGTCCCCCACTTAATGCTATATACAGTAATAGTTAAGAGTTCAGTCTATAGATTTTAATGTGCGACTTCAGGTTGTATACACAAGATTTTATCATGCAAAAGATTTCCCAGCTCTGATACAGCTAGAGGCACTGCACATGTTGATGTGTCTGTCACTCTCTTCACCACACTGCGCCAGTCCTGTGTCCATGGGGCCCAAACTGCAAGAGAGTCTCCATACTGCAGCCTATTTCGGTGTGTAAATCACCTTTACGGCACCCTTGCATGCCCTTCTCTTCAATCATTCAAGCTTAAGGACAGCCAACAATTAATAGTCAGCCTTAGCACTTTAAAAACACAACTTCAAATAATGAAGAAGTAGACATTTAATGCAGGCAGGAAAATATGCAAGGCAATGAACTGACAAAAGGTGACCGATAATACTCTGTGACCTGATCACATATGCTTTAAGAAACAAAACTACAAATTTGAATCCACCTGCTGATCATTTAATTCACCAGTTTGGCTGTCAGCATTTTTCTATATTTAGTATGCAACATTCTACAGTTTGCCATTACATACCAAGTAATACCCCTCCCCAACACACACACACTTACTTGATCTGTCCCACAGTGCAGTGGGTTCAGAGAAGCGAGAAGACTCATTTTCCAGAGCCACTTTCAGTTCACTTGGAGAACCTTTGGAGTGTCTGTGAAAAAGTCTGTTGGCAAACCCTTCCAGTCTCTGCAAAGCATTAGCAGTCCCCACGCTCGAGCTGCTCTGTAACTCTTTCTGGGTTGCCATCTATGTACATTTAAGGTACGTTAGAGGCAAGAAACAACTCTCAACTTAAGAACTTAGCACAGAAGCCGAGGACTAAGTATGTGTCAGACTTCCTGTATGCAGTATGCTAAAGCCACAACTGCTGTTCTGCTTCCTGTTAATATAAAACCAAGCTTCAAGAGCTATTCTCAGCAAAAGGCTCTTGATATCAGCTCAGGGTGGTGACTAGAGGGGGGGGAACCCTGTACTGCTTGCATTTTAACTCTCCACTTGTGGGGGGGGGCACCTCAGGGAGATGAGAACAAGCATGTGTTTTGTTATATTGAAAAGATAACAGAAGCCAGGATCCAGAAAGCATAACTTGCTTTTAGTTTATTAAAAGTGTTAGATATTATAGTTTACAACTGCAGATTAAGAGAAAATTTCAAAACATTTCCTGTTTAGAAAACTTGAACAGTCGTTCAATTCCTATAATGTGCAAGTCACATCCATGCTAAAAAAAGAAAATGCATTTACATGCTGCAGGGCATGTACACACTGTAAATATGTGGTCAGGATCCAAAAACCTTGGCAGGAAGCCTCTTCCCAACTTTTAAGGAACTAATTAAATAGCTGCACTTGCCGCTGAGCTATGCTGTGCTGTGTTACAGGGGTCACCTAAGGTCCTACTCAGTGGCTACGTTCATCCAGGGGCTTTGCAAGTACAAGCAAAATAATTGAAAAGAACCTAATAGTGAGAGCCCCCCCCCCCCAAAAAAGACATTTGATTACTTTTGGTTTCATACACCGAGGCAAATAAGTATGTCTCCTAAGCCACAGATGTAAAATTTCCACACACACAAAATCATTTGTGTTTGTGTGTGGATCAAAACAATAATTTCAAAAAGAGCATCAGAAAAACATTGTGAAGAGGAAAACCAACAACCCTATAAAAAAATTAGTTAGCAACTTTTACTCGTTTGAAGGAAAACAATTGACATCGGAGATCCCCCTGGAAAAAGTACATTAGACGGAAGCTGTGCACCCGCCCAGATTCAACCCCGCAAGGGCCTGGCTGTTGTCTTTCCCTTAAGAAGACGAAAAGGTCTTTACTGGAATAACCATGGAGGGTCAAGATATTCCACTCAGTTTCTGGGCTTATGGTTGAAGAACATCCAGTATTCTTACCTAGTGGTTCTGGTAAGACTCACGAGGTGTGGAAACCAGGGTTAGTGGGGGCCTATTGGTGCTATTACAGTGGTACCTCTGGTTATGAACGGGATCTGTTCTGGAGGCCCAGCCATATGCCGAAAATTTCATAACTGGAGGACCGCTTCTGCGCACGCCGCCACAGAGCATTTCTACACACGCACAAAGCGTGCAGAGCGCTTCTGCGCATGCGGCAAACTCACTTCCAGGTCTGCTGCGTTCACAACCTGAAGGTAACGTAACTTGAGGGTCCACCTGTGCCTGATTACCTCCCATCTTCCTTATCAATGCTGAGATAAGAGGGGGAGGCAAAAATGCATAGAGACTGCCTCTTAGGCAAGCAGACCTTAGGACATACACTATATGTTTCCCTTCCCTGACACCTTGCTGTGACCATTCTTAACTTTTTTGTTTTCTGGGGATGCAGACAGATTTAAGAATATGGTTCCTCTCTTGTGAAAACCTGTGGAGTTGACAAATCATTCAAAGTGTGGTGACTTAGCCAGTCCCTGAAATGTTCCACGTCCCCTTGCCTCTCTCCCCACACTTCTGTGGATTGCACCTTCCTTCACCACACACAACTGGGTGCAGGCCTCCCCTCTCCCTCCCACCTGCGCACAAGAGGTTTTTGCCTGTTTGCTCACACTCACCCCAACCCATTACAAGGTACTGGCCTAATTATTGCCCATTGCCTTTATTCTTCTCCATTGCCTATCTCAGAAAGACCAGAACAGATGGGAGAAGGCAATGTAGCTAACAGCAAAAGCCACCCCATCTTGAAAAAATATTACTTGCTGTTCATTTTTATTATCTCATTAATCATGAAAGCCTTTCCTAAAGGACAATACAACAACAACCCTACCACAAATTTCTGAACTTCTACAGTATTGTTAAAGAGTCATTTACAATATTGCCTTGGGCATGAAAATATCCCTTCACATGATTGCTGCTTGTGACACTACAAGCTTGCATAAAACGAAAGAAGAGAAAAGCATGTATTTACACTGAAATCTATTTGAGTTGCTGTTAGGTTCCTCTCCTAGTAACCGATAAAAGATGTTGTAAAGGTAATATTAATATTAATTTCGGTATAATTTTAAGAAGAGATTTGTAGAAAGAGAGATTTTAAGTTCACAAAATGAATTTTAATAACATAAATCTTAATTTTAGAACCTAGACATGCTGCTAGAAAAGTTTCAACATATCACAGGTGGCGTTCAATTGCATTCTTTTTATTTTTAAAAAACAGAGAAAGTCCACATTAGAAAAAGGATGATTGTGTTGTGACATATATGCACACCGTTTATCAGTACCAACATATTTAAGCATCTCCCAACATAAAACTCACAGTTACTTTCAAAAACTTAAGCAAGAGCCTAATACATGTAAGATAATCTTTTCTGAAAAGGATCACCAGTGTTCAGGGAAGATAGATTTTCAGGGAAGGGATTCAGACATGGATTGAAAGGGTTATGACCGTTAATTTTACACTGCAAGAGCAACTCTCAGGAATTTTTCTCTCACCATTTTTTAGCTTGACCTGTATAGGGAGTGAAATATACTCTGCAGCTACGCACATTGACCTGAGAGTAAATCCCATTGAATTCAATGGTACTTACTTATGGAGAAAAATATATTGGACTGCCCTGTAACGTGAAATTCTCCTTTAATAATGTAGCCTAGTATGTATACATACCCAATTAGCTAATATGCTAATTGTAATGAGGACTGCCAGAGTCAGGGCCGTCTTAAGCACCTCTGGCGCCGTGGTGCGACAGATCCCTCTGGGGTCCCCCCGCCCCGTTTCCCAGCGCGACGAGTGGGCAGGCAGGCAGAGTGTGGCTGCCGAGGGCGCTGCTGCCCGACGGGTGGGTGGATTCAGCGCGCAGCGCTACTGGGCGGAAAAGCGGTCGGCGGGCCGGTGCCCTGCGCTACCCAGCCTGGCCGTAGGGCCGGCCCTGGCCAGAGTCATCCATCAAGCTAAATGAACAAACCTGACTATACCTAGAATCCAAAGAACTGCTCAACTAGTTACATGTGCCCAGAGGGATTTGAATTCATGTTCTGGAAATACCAGCGCCAGCCCCCACCCCCACTCATGCCAAACACCTTTACAACTGAGGGGTCTCTCAAATCAGTTTGTGAAATAGCATAGGGAGGCTTAAAGGCAGAAAAGGGGGGAGGGAATCTCACCAAACGTGTCCAAGTCCCTAGGGTGCTTAAAGTAGATATTTGCTGTATAATGAATATAGCCGTTGAAACAGAACAGTTGATATATGGGAGATACAGTATAGATATATATAATCAGTCTAGAACAAACAGATATCCTACATCTTGCCAGCAGAGCTTTTTAAAGCATCTCAGAAAGTCTCTCTTCAGCATGAGAGCAATGTAAAGATGAGGCAGCAGCATTTCTATAAATAACATCGCCAAGAGGAAGTTGTTGCTATGGCAGCGCTCGCCACATTTCTATTTTAATTCAAAAGCTATCTACTGGCATCTACTGTCCGAAAGTTAAAAATGCAGCCACAAGTGATATAACGTAAACACATTTATGCCAGAGGAGACAAATGCTGCCCCAAGACATTGTGTCTAGGCATGAATCCAGAAAGTGTTGCACTTCCTTTCATGCAAAGGGGAGGAAAGGCCATCCCAGATTTGGCGGGGGGGGGGATTCCTGCTGCAGCTTCCTAGGTTATATGTGCTAGCTCCTGTCCCCAAACTTGCAAACAGAAGCTCTTATTTTTAAGTAAGAACAAGATCCTTATTCTAGCAAGAAGCAATATAGGCTCTAACAGACACAGGCCTTGGCACCAGGGTAACACATTCACAACTCAAAGGAATCAATGAAGATGACCCAACAAGTTTCACCCACAAAGCTTTTAAAGACCAGGTGCGGTGTACTCACTTGCCTTGCATGAATGCTGGGATTGCAAATGCACCATCTATTGCATGGGTGGGTCTCCTCCCATCCACAAAGTCAGTGACTGATTCTAGGCAACTAGACTGCACCCCTCCGACTCCTGTTCATTCGCTGCCACCTCCTGTTCCACTTCCTCCCTCGGGTGCTCAAAGCCCTCTTTGGCTTCCACCAAGGCCCTGTCCTCTGCAGAAAGGTGGGGGGGGGGGGAAGGAGAGCAAGCATCCTGCTCCTTCTTCTAAAGCAGCTGGAGTTAGGGCAGAAATGAGAGGTCTCTACTCCTCCAGCCAACATGCAGCTTCCTCTCATTTCTTTCCACTCCTGTATCAAAGCAAGGACTCCAGGACCCAGCCGGAACTTCATGCCTCTTCCCCAAAGCCCATGCCTCGCTTACCCAGCTTTGGGAAGGCAGCATGAGGTCTGGGGGAGAGCGTCAGATTTTGGCCTTGCTCTGCACCCTGTTGTGTGAATGGAACACTGCTGGATACAACTGCAGACACCTGAACTAAAGTTTATTTTAAAACAATTTTTTAAACGGCCATAACTTCTCAAAAGGCACGTGGGGAATGTTTACTGTTACACAAATTTTAGCAAGTGCAAAAGCACCCTAAATTTACTTTGTGTGTTTACAACAGAGGGTCATAGAGATACTTCAGGTTCTCACTGTTTCACACATTGGAAAACTATGGTTTATAGCCATGAAAATGGTGTGCTGAGTCATGGACTTTCACACACTTCCCCTTTTATCTTTTGTGGATGCAGCTTTCCACTAGGTCTGTACTGGAACTATGGCTAATCACTTTTCATTAAAAAGCCACCGTATAAAGCCAAGATTTAAAGCTGATTCACAGACCATGCCTTATATCAAAGCCATTACCTCAAGTTCCTATGGCTAGCTGCTGTTTCCTAGCTTGTTTCATCACTTACCCAAAGAAAGGAGTGAAGTGGCTGTATGAAGGTGCTGAAGGCACCTGAAAATACTGATTTGATCAGGTGGACATAATCATGGTTCTAAACCTGGCTTGTTCTCAAGCCATGGTCTCCCAACTCTAGAAATATGGCTAGCTTAAAATCAAAAGTGGAAGCTTTCCCCCTCCCTCCTGTAGACAGCTCATTTGAATAGCTCCTTCCTTCCCATATGTTAATTTGTCCGGAGCTTTAACTATAGTTCATGTGCACTAGAATTAATCCTGGTTAACACTAACAAGAGTTCGCAATGATTGCTATCTAGTTTCAGATCTTGGTATGAAATCCAAGCTTTGTACAAACTCTGGTTAGTACTAACCATGGTTAAGAGCAGGAGTAAGAAGGATATATATATATATATATATATATATATATATATATATATATATAGACTGACCCTGTTTTTCCACATGAATGGTCACAAAAACCGCTGGACCAATGACTCCTCAGCTTTGGCCACAACCTCACTTGCCACTATGAGAGTGACACCATTCCCTTTCCGTGGTCAGATGCCATACCTGTGTCGAAAAAACACAGCCACCACTCAGATACCTGGGGGAGCTGGGAATTATTCCAAAAAATCTGCATCTCCGGGGGCAGATGCAACTGACCACGCCCCCACCCAAACTCCACCGCAAACCTCACCAGGATGCCATTTCCAACCGTCAGTCACCACCACAGGCCTCAGAACAGAGGGCTCCCTCCTCCCCCACCACGGGAAACACACCACCCCGACGCCGTCACCAAAAACCCCACGACCCGACTGTCGACATACGGTCACTCAAAGGGAACTGGGGAATGGGGGGAGGAGAGGACATGATTCGTCAAACCACCGGACATGGTGGTGGTGGGGAACGGGAATGACCCAGGGGGAGAGGTAACGGAATACTTCATACCTCAACACATGGGGAGGAGAATCACAAGGAGGACCTGCGGACCTGGGAGAGGAGGGGACAGGAGACCTCATCCATTGGACACCCCTGGGGGAAAAGATATAGATCACCCACACCAACCGAATGGAGGTGGGGAATATCTGGGTGGGGACCAGGGTCCAAATACCTCATTGGTTCAGGACAGGATGACCCCAATCACAGGGATGACCTGGGGGTGGGGGGAAGAGGGGACGGGATAACTAATGGATCAGAACAGGGTGGGGGGCATAGCTGCCAAGTTCTCCCTTTTTTAAAGGGAAATTCCCTTGTGCTGAATAGGCTTCCTCGCGAGAAAAGGGAAAACTTGGCAGCTATGGTGGGGGGACTCACAAGGATACCCCTGTTTAAACATAATACCTATAAAACTGGGGGGCTCTGAGGCTCAGGGGGATCTGAAGGGGGGCTATTACCCTCCATTTGACAGACTAACACACAGCAACGCGTGCCAGGCCCAGCTAGTAATTTACATAAAAGAGTGGTATAGGAAAGAATGCACAATCCTGCAGTCTGATCTGGCTCCGTTAGCCATGGTTAAAATGATAGGAATATTACAGCTTCACTGGCCTTTATAGTTTCCACAGTCCCCCCAGCCGAACAGTCTTTGGCTTATGATGTACACAGTGTCCAGCCACAGTGAAATGGACAAGCCCTAAAACTGACACCATCCACAGCTACAGCTACAGTGCAAGGCAAGTCACTACCTTGGAATAAGTAAGTAACGTTTATGGTTCCAACGTTTAATCCAGTAAAATCAGTCACCTAAGGCTTTCGTCATAAATTAAAATGTGCTCTGGAAGTCTCTGATGCTATTCTCTGCACCTTACTAGATGAAAGAGAAATTGGAAATAGCCGCTACTTCTATTCTGTATCCAAAGCTAGAACACTATTTGCGTTTCGTGGCAAAACTACAATAGGTGTTCGTCTAACAATTAGTATCAAAGGAAACGAAAGCAGACAGTGCGTATGTAAAATCAGTCTGGATCTTCCACAGTACTGACAGATCCTGAAGTTGTTTAATTCTTAACCCATTCTGATGAACGATTATAGTTAGGAGTGTTCTGATTTCTCAAACTGAGTGACTTAGATTTTTTATTTTTGCTTTTTAGAAAACTTCATAGGGACTAGCCCTTTCCTTCAAGAACCTCAGAGTCCAACTTTTGCTTTGTTTATTTGAGATGACCTTAGGGTCATGAGCAACATAGTGGTTTCGATCGATATTACCTGCAGCACACTTAAGAAAACCATTATTCCTGCATATTGGAGAGTTATGGGCAAAAAAAACCCCAAAACCCCTATGGAAACAACTGAGTATCACATTATGGTTACTCACTAGACATCTAGCACCCTAGCATTATGGTTACTCACTAGACATCTAGCATGTTGTCAATCAAAAGATGATCTGAGGGGAAAAAAGATGCAGCTAGACAAAAGATATTTTATTAGCCTAGAAGCTTTTCAAAACAGTTGCAAGCATAAAAACGTAAGATGCTTTTTTTAGGCTAGAGTGCCCAGATATTTTTTAAAAATAAACAAACCATAAGCAATGTTTGATTTAGACAGATTTCTAAGATTGTTTGAATAATATTCAACTCTGATGCCATGAGATGGAAATATAATACTTCTTATGTTCATTAAGTGTTTTCCTTTATATTGGGCTTCAGAAATTTCTCTTCTTTTGCAGCTAGTTACAGTTGGATTGCACCTGGAACTTTAGACTGTACTATGGCCATGTATGCTTCCACTATTTTCATCTGGAGAGATACAATTTTACAACAATGTTCAATAAATCAAAAGAGGGAAAGTGGCTGACTTATAAAAGAGAAAGATCAATTGAAGTTAAAATCATATCAACAGGTAAAACAACACTGTGCGAGTTGGCTACATTATTGCCAAATTCAGAGCTTATTCCACAGGCTTATTCCACAGGGGTGGAGGAGGGTATAACGCCACTTGAGGGCGCTGTTTGACTTGGTGAAAAACCAGGTCTATACCTGCCCAGGTGTGTGATTTGAGGGATTTTTGTCCCCAACAGCGCTCGGGGAGTGGCCTGGATCGTTGTGTCAAAATTTCAGGACGATCGTTCAAGCGGTTACGGAGAAAAGTGGGACACGTAGTTTCACAATTTTTACATATATAAAGGGTATTGGATTGAATTTCTATGTTATTTCATGTTCTGTATGTTTTTGTTTATGCTATTATTCTTTATCTTTTTTCTGTATTTTCCCCCCCTGTTTATCTGATTGCATTTTGTAATATTTTTAAATATACAAATAAAGAGATATTTAAAAACAAACAAACAATTTTACACCCTGACAAGACAGCTATCATTCATACCCACCCGTCTAGAAACTGTAAGGAGGGACTAGCAAAAGGTACTTTTTGTATTGCCCTTGAAGGATGCATCATGACAGTTATAACATACATCAGTTAGAACCCCTAAAGCCCCCAATAACAATAACTTGAGCTCAATGTTAACCGGAAGGCCATCTCTTAATCGTATTAAGATCCAAGAGCAATTATTCCAACTATGTAGCAAGTTTTCAAGTTGAGGGCATGGAGATGCCCTCAGATGTTGCTTAAATACCACAAATTTCTCACACACCCATGAGGTTCACCAGGCTCAAGCTGAGCATCTTCTATTTTTTTTTTTAAAAAAGCTGAGCATCTTGTAGAACAGGATTGAATGTACGGTTATATTTTAAAAAATGTGAAGCAGTGCAATGGAAAATTATAAATAGAACAAAAATAATTAATTTAACAGTTTAAGTAAACAATCAATGATGAGATACATAAATAAAAATTATTTAAAACTAGTTGGCAACCCTGGTAAAAATGTAGACAGTTTTCACAGCTGTACCTAATATGTTTGCAATTATTTTGACTGTATTAAACCTCTCAGATCTTCCTATTCAAGTTTCAAATACAGATTTGATACGGTACAAATCACTTAGACTTTTTAAGATGGGTGCATATCATAGCACAGAACTCACCCAAGTACAGTAGATTTGTACTCCAGACCAATGGATAATTTATGACCTTTTTCAAACTACTCTAACTTGAAATTCAGAAAGAAAAGCTACTCAACAAGATAAGCCAATAATTTAGAGAGCACTTCCCACTGTTTCCAGAGTCTATATAATTTAAAAATACACACTATCATTAGAAAATGGCAATCACATACAGGCAGTTCTATCTATATTGAAAATCAGTAAGCAGTAAAGACAAATAAGAAGTGAACTGGCATACTGTGCAGGCTTTTACAAAGCTACTTTGCCTGATCAGACAACTAGGAAACTATTTTTCTATAAACAGAAAGGAAGCTCCTTCTTTTTTCTTTCAGGTTGTCAGTGTTCAAAACGCCCAACTCAGGTATCTGAACACTTTTTTTTGTCTTACCTGAAAAGTTGATACTGATGTACAAAACAGCATCTTAGAACAAAGGGTGTAAGTCGCTGGGTACAATATGGCTGACCACTGCACTACATTAACTGGTAGCCATGTTCATGCAGAACTGAGTGGGTGTGGCCATACCACTCTTACATGCACACAGACCCATGTTGTGCATGTAACTAGCTGAGGATAGAAGAATATCACCACTCTACCAATCATTAAATGATCAACCTGATGACCAGGGTGGGGTGTAATTCACTTCCATCAGGTGCTGTAGTGTGCTGAGTGGCTAAACCTCTGCACCCACCCCAAAAAATACACGTACACCTAGCTGCTGTTGGGAGTTTTGGGTGGCCAGAAAAATGTCCTTGGAGAGCCAAGGGCTAGCCATTCCTTCAGAAATCATTAGCACATGCTTCTTACAAGAGCAAGTGACACAGCCAGTTCTAACTACAGTATAAGACGATTGTTCCTATAGTCAAGTTCATCATATACTGAAATAGTATGGAGTAGGCAAAGCACAAGGACATAAACTGTAGAAGGAAGGCACAAGAACAAACCAAATAGCTAGCAAGGCAGACTCTCTAGATTTACTGAGGGACTTCTGAACAGTCAGTGGTGTGGGCAGAAAAAATTCTAGATGATTTTCCACCGCTTTATTTCTTCATTAATTTTTTTATATTTCATAAATTCATTAGTAACAAGGAAAGTATGCTTAGTGCAAATAAATAAATAAATATTATAATAAACAGGGAAGCTTCGCAGTTTCCAAATTATTGACTTTGTTTGCTAAATAAAAATAAAATAAACATGCTAATTTAGATTGCTCTCAAGGGAATCAGACAATTTTCTGTTACAAACTGAAAATCTTCTACTGCAAATTGCCATAATTTGCATAAGAGATTTTTCCAATTCAGAATTTCCTGGAAAAACCACACCCCTGGTTTGGTAACTTGTCACTCTATTGGCCACTAAAATGAAACAGAAGTGCTTAGTACTTTAAAAATCCAGGTTGCTCTCCTGAGTTTTGTAACTCAAGGGCTACATGATTCCTATCTGCCTTAGACAGAGACCACAGGGAGGCCACGTATTAAAACCACATGAACTCAAATTCACCAATAATGCAGCAGGGCATATAACCTCAAGAGATTTGTTCTATTTTAAATTGTCTTTTTGAATCTACAAACCATCTATGATTTACAGAATTTGTTCAACATGCCAGAGTTTGAACATGATGGTATAATATTACTTCCAAAGTGAAAGGTACTTGGTTGCACCAGCACACACATGTGCAAATTATACATCTTTGGAGTAAAGTAAAGTAATCAATTACAGTAGTACCATCAGATATCCTAGTTGTTGCTTTCATTCTTTAGTATGCAATGATGAGGTTACTTCAGGACTCATAACAGCTGCAATTTTGTACATTTGCTATAAGGTATGTAGAAGACAATATAGTTCTCAACACATAATGTCTTGTGCTCAGACAGATTTAATTATTAGTGTGCAAGTTCATATGCTATTTCTGATTTCTTAGTATGAATTTTGTGACTGACCATACTGTACATATATCCCAAGACAAATGTTTGTGCGTAGCTCCTTCCAGAGCCACAAGTTACTTTCTGCACCCCCTGGCTTTATGTTAGACTGAGGCTGCAATCAAATCTATGACCTGTGGCGAAACAGAAAGGTTTTTTTAAAAAAACAAAAAAAACCACAAAATCTTACACCCTAATCTTAAACACATTTGCTTAGAAGACCCGTCCATTTCAAGAAAAGCTCAACATAAATTTTGTGACTGGAAAAATGATAAAATGCTTTCATTATGCTGTGTTTTAATGTTTTAACTATGCTGAAAGCCGCCTCGAGTCTGAAAGGAATGTGATAACTGTGGAAATAAAATTCAAGCAGTCCTAACTAACAGCATTTGTGGTAAGGCAAAGGGTTACATGAGCAGGATGACCATCAAGAGATTTGGGTAGGTCAGTCTTTAAAATTCTCATGCAATCACATATTTCATGCAATTGTTTTTAGGACACACTTATTCCTATGATAGGGACCCAGGTGGCGCTGTGGGCTAAACCACTGAGCCTAGGGCTTGCTGATCAGAAGGTCGGCGGTTCGAATCCCTGTGACGGGGTGAGCTCCTGTTGCTTGGTCCCAGCTCCTGCCAACCTTAGCAGTTCGAAAGCACATCAAAATGCAAGTAGATAAATAGGAACTGCTATACAGTGGTGCCTCACTAGACAAATTTAATTCGTTCCACGGGTCTATTCTTATAACGAAAAATTTGTCTAGCGAATTCCATAGGAATGTATTGAATATTTTTTTTAAAAAAATTTGCCCATAGGAACGCATTAATTGAATTTCAATGCATTCCTATGGGAAACCGCGATTCACTAGACGAATTTTTCGTAAAACGAATTTGTCTAGCGAGGCAACCTCCGCTAGAAAAATCCTTTCTTTAAGCGAAAATTTTGTCTTACGGGGCATTTGTTAAGCGAGGCACCACTGTAGTGGGAAGGTAAACAGCGTTTCCATGTGCTGCTCTGGTTTGCCAGAAGCAGCTTTGTCATGCTGGCCACATGACCTGGAAACTATACGCCAGCTCCCTCGAGATGCGGGATGAGTGCGCAACCCCAGAGTTGGTCACGACTGGACCTAATGGTCAGGGGTCCCTTTACCTTTACCTTTACCTTTACTCCTATGATATTCACAACACAATCACCAGTAATTACAGGATACACACACATACACAGAATGGAAAGCAAGCAGATCTTTGTCAGAATTTAGAGGTCCCAGCGTAGCAGTCCACTGTGGCTCAGTGGTAGGGTAACTTTCATTCCATGCATCCGGTGTTGAACTGCAGCTAAGAGTAATGCTTCAACAAAACACTAAAACTAAGCCTGAAAAACTTCCAGTAGGTTGCACACCAAGACATTTGCTACTGCAGCTTAGGAATTTGAATCTTATGGACAGTCCAAGGCCTGCACATGGTAACATTTAGGGATCAGCATGTTCCACAGAAGTGGAACAACAGAAGCACAAGCAATATCTCAATCTAAGACACCATTACAAAAGAACTCCAAAACAGCTTGGAATACATTCATTGAATACGTTCCAAAGCTCACCTGGTATCTGTGGATGCCATCCTTAGGCACTTGGTCCCTGTGTTTTTAGAAGGTTCATAGCTGTTCATTCCAACACAGAAATTCCCTGATCTAGCAGGATGCATGGGCATGGAACCTGGATTTGTCTAACTTCTGTATTGGGTACTATAGTTACTTCCTCTCATAATTATACACTCAACTTTTATGGCATTATTTTATAACCCAGCAATTTTCTGCATGGTGAACTGTATCTTTTTATTACTGAAATGAATAGGATACATGTTTAATCTAATGCTCTGATGAACTGAAGTTTTAGATCAGGCTTCCACAAACTCGGCCCTCCAGATGTTTTGAGACTACAATTCCCATCATCCCTGACCACTGGTCCTGCTTAGCTAGGGATCATGGGACTTGTAGGCCAAAAACAACTGAAGGGCCGAGTTTAAGGAAGCCTGTTTTAGATGCATTTCCCATTTCAAAAATCTGCTGTTGTGTACTGAATACAGTGCAAAGGTTTTCATGTTTTAGAATATTTGTTCTTGCTTACACTACACATGCTTTTTTGTTATTAGTATTCCAAGGGCAGCCTTGGAAATAAGTCCGCCAAAGTTACTATCAGACAGAAGTTATTGTTATTATTATTTTTAAATTAAAGCCCCAGTTTTCCCCACAAAGGAGTTGCTCAGTGACTTGCACATGAAGAGTAAGCAGAAAAGCAACAATGACACAACCAATAAAAACACATATTAAACTAAACAGAGAAGCAAAACAAAAACACAAAAAGCAGCAGCAGCAATCAATGCATTAAGTAGCAACAGAATCAAGAGCATGTTTAAAAATAAAAGCTTTCTTAGTGCCAAGATAATATGAAGAGCAAGGGGGCAGAGTTCCACACTACCACAGATAAAGCCGTCTCTCGCATCTGTTACCATGCACCTAGCCTTAGCCAGCAACACCAAAAGTAGGAGGGGTTCAACACCCAATCTTAAAGGATAGGTACTGGTACATTTACATTTACATTTACGGGATGTGGGTGGCGCTGTGGGTTAAACCACAGAGCCTAGGGCTTGCCAATTGGAAGGTCAGTGGTTCAAATCCCCGTGACGGGGTGAGCTCCCGTTGCTCGGTCCCAGCTCCTGCCAACCTAGCAGTTTGAAAGCACGCAATTGCAAGTAGTTAAATAGGTACCGTTCTGACAGGAAGGTAAACGGCGTTTCTGTGCACTGCTCTGGTTTGCCAGACCCGGAAGCTGTACGCCGGCTCCCTCGGCGAGATGAGCGCCGCAACCCCAGAGTTGTCCGCGACTGGACCTAATGATCAGGGGTCCCTTTACCTTTACATAAGGGAAGGTGATGCTAATTAATTTGGTACTAAGTTGTTTGGGGCTGTACAGTAAGAAGCACTAGCTCCTTTACTCACACATACTGTACCATGTTACTTATTTGTGGAACCATCAACAGCTGGAGCAAAAGCAATTTTCCATTTTAAAGCAGTTTCTCTGACTGGTCATCTGAAGGAGATTCTTACCACAGACAAGTGACTATTTACATGCTTATTAACATTTTAAAAACACTATTATTTTTGCAGAGTTGTATACAATGTTAGTCATACTCAGAGAAGACCCATTGAAATTTAATGGTCCTGACAAATTTAGGTCCATTAATTTCAATGGGTCAACTAAGAGTATAGTTTACTTGACTACATGCCGCAGCATCTTAGGTTATAGCAGCCTGAAAATATAAGCCAGAATTTTCTTTTACTATAGTTTTTAAGTTATGTAATTTTTTGTACAACTTCACAATTTGGTCCGTTGGAGATTCCAAAAAATCTTGGGTGTAAGAATCATGTACTGTACAAGCCTACTTTTAAGAAAATAGGAAACACAGAGGCCTGGTTCAGATATAATGATCTTGGTCTAATAAGCCATAGTATGTTAGATGAAGTTGTGTCTGCACATTCTCCCCTCCTCTCTCACACCACAATACAACACTTCCACGGTTTGCTAAGCCAGTTTCCCATTACATTCAGCTTGGAAAACTTAGTTTAATCTCTGCCTACTGACCATAACATGAAACCAAGATCTAGTAAAGCCTGGCTTGCAAGCAGATCAAACCACAGTTTTAGTGGTTCAGCTGTAACAGAAATAAACCACAGAAGACGCGCCAAAGCTGGGCATGGCAGCAGGGACAAAGCCAAAAAGTGGGGCTAGATTTGTTCTTTAATAAAACATCATTTATTAGACCAAGATTATTTCCTCTCTGCCAGGTCATGCACTCACAGATCCTTGTCCCCAAATAAATTATAATCTAGATTTTGAGAGTAGGGAGAGTTCAGAGGAAGAAACAAGAGTAACAAGGGATGAAATGTGAGCAAGCACAGTTGAGGGATGGAGACGAATGGGTTAAGCAAGGACTTCCCTGAATTGGTGAGCTCTGGAGAATATTGAAAATATTTGTTCTGGAAAGAAATTCCAGGCACAGGAGGAAGCAATGGAAAAAATGCAGAGATGTTTAAGGGATTTGGGCTACTGGTAGTCGCAGTGTTGGAGGAAGAGATAGAATGTATCAGCAAATAAGGATAGAGAGATAGGTTAGAACAAGGCAGAAGGTGATATCCAATGTTATTCATACTCAGAGCAGATCCACTGAATTAAGCCAATTTATTTCAGCGAGTATGACTTAGCTGGATATCACCCAGTGGTTTTGAAGATAACTATGCTTAAGGCTATCTGTGAGGATATCTATAAAGCTGCTTTCCAGGCTCATTCTTAAAGAACAACAACAACAAAAATAAAATTTGCTTTAAGCATTTTCCAAATCATTAGAAGGGTAACAACTAGAATAGGTAAAGTGCAAGCTTTTCCAAATCTATGCAATATTCCAGTTGAGACATATAGTCCCTGGGTCTGTTTGTGTAGTTCAGGAACATGTGCAACTATTCCTGCCAGAGGTCCTTGTATGCTGGGTGGGGAGGTTACAAAAACAAGACAATGATTTCTTCCTTTGTGTATGGACTCTGGAGCAATCAGAAGACATTCACTAACCTAAACAGATGAAAATGGTCAAAAACAGGTAAACTTTCTGTCCCACAAAAAAGAGAAAGGGTTACTTGAAAATAGATTACTACTGAGCCAATTCCAAAACAAACCATGAAGAGATCACCACTAGTTATGCCCTATTTGCACAAACTTTAGAGTTGTGCCAAAACATAGATCATGAATACACAACAGCTCTAGAGCTATCCCAGCAGCACTAGAAGAATGACAGAGCAGATAAGAACATAGGTTAGAGAGAAAGCATCTTCAGCTACCCACACTCTCTTAGTCCTTCTCTAGTGCCAACACTTTTATTAGGTCCCTTATCCCCTCCCCTCAAGGTCCATAGATCATAGAATCACAGAACTGGAAGGGAGCCTGAGGATCATCTACCCCAACCTTCTGCAATGCAGGAATATGTAGCTGCTCCATACAGGAATCAAACCTGCAACCTTGGCATTATCTGCACCTTGAGCTATCCAGGTGTCTGGCTACTTCCTTTGATGGCACAAGGAAATATAAATTCCCAATAGTGCAGGGTAGGCTTCCTGGAGTAGTAGGATACAATTCACTCTAGCAATACTGGTTTGTTTTGCAGCACTTCAATATACTTCCAACTCTGCTCCTAGTTTTCAGAAGGCCAGTGTGGGGTGGGAAAAAGAAATGTATGGGGTGTGATGAATTCATCTGGTATTTGATTCACTCCCTTCACCCATCATGTTTTCTTGCTGTCCTCACTTGTACTCCTATATAATTTTTATTTAATGTGAAAAGGTTTGTGACCCAAACTCCATGATATAACAAAAAATGTAAGCACCGTGCGCATCAAGAAAGCAATTCTAGAACAGGAAAGGTGTCTTTTGGAATAAGATCGAGTTCATTATCTCAAAATGATAACTCTATTTATTCCAATTCATCTATCAATTAAACACTGCAAAGGGTTGGACTAGATTACCCTCAGGATCCCTTCCAACTCTACAATTCAATTACTCTATGATTCTATCTCATTTTCTTTTCAGAAGCATCCAGCATTTTTAAACAACAGTCTTCTGGTATCGTAAAGACTATTGAAATTATTTTAACATAAACTTCTATGGACTTCATCAATTGCATGGTAAAGGTAAAGGGACCCCTGACCATTAGGTCCAGTCGTGACCGACTCTGGGGTTGTGGCGCTCATCTTGCGTTATTGGCTGAGGGAGCCGGCGTACAGCTTCCAGGTCATGTGGCCAGAATTACAGTCCAATTGCATGGAGTGGAGTGTAATTCAGAAAAGCTTGTGCTATAAGTATTGTGTTACTTTCAAAACTACCATGTAACCAGCATTTGAAATTCACCAGGTGCCAGGCGCATTTTACACCTGACTATTGACCATTTGCGACCGAGAGAAGATGTCTGGGTGCCAGGATGGCCCCTGACGTCTCCATCACCTGGAGGTGCATGCCTTGGGTCTTGACTGTTTTCACACACTAGCAACACATCAGAATGAATTTCAAGAACCAAAAAGTTGTATTGAAAAATACAAATTTTGAGCTGTCTGGCCCAAAAATGACAACTAGGCATTGTGTTTTGGAAACTGTACTCCTAGTTTAAGGAGCCATTTGGTGTCTAGCTTATATATCGAAATTTCTAATAATGCTTTTTGATGCAACAGACTAATACTGCTACTTATCAGGACAGTATTTTAAAGGCAATGACATTTCTAATTCCAGTTAGGATCCCTCTTTTTTTAAAAAAAAGTATTCACTGAATCGCAGAAAATTTTCCTTTAAATAGTGCTTGTAAATGTAGTTTCTGCTCTGACCCAACATCCTGGACCTCAAAGGCAACCCCCCCTTTAGAAGTGCTGAAGCAGGTTCCACCAATATCAACTGAACTTAATTGGAACTTTGTTCAGCTGCATAATGGCAATATTGCTTTAAGATGGTTTAGCAAAGAAAAACATGGAAATTATTTCTATATGTACAATATGTAATAGACATTACCTTGCACAACAAAGAACATGCATCCATATCCAGAACTAAAGTAAAAAGGATTGCATTCTTCTAATAATGCTATAAAGTTTGAAGAAATAAATAAATAATAACCACTACTAAAAATATTCCAAAGCCATACTGAATGCACCACGGGTGATAAAAGTTCAGGAACACACAGTAAGATACCATTATATGAAGTTTTACTACTAAGTGCTACAATCATATTGTTTCTGTTTACATTGACCACAATTGCAGTAAGGGCTCTCAAACACTTTATGTGCAGATATAAACTAGACTACAAATCAAGTCACTGTTCAATGTCTTTCGGATACTGTAGCATTGCCTTGATCTTTACAATCACATCTTTCAGTAGATGTTAATACAGTATGTAAAGGACATGGATTAAAAGTAACCACTGTCCTCCCCCGGTTCCACTGTCAGTTTACAGAACTTATTCAAAACTTGTAGCCTTTCTAACATGTTGTGTAAACTTATAACAAAATTTTGTAAGATTTGTTTCCTCAGACAGCTATTTTGACAAGGATGAGTAGTTCTATAACAATGCAAACTGTAACAGTCACTGCATCAGCTAGCAGAAAAACCTCTAAGGCTTGCAAAGCATTCACAAGTCTTCATATTCTGAGAATCCCTCAACCCCTCTCGCTGCAGTGGTACTTCCTTTTGTTCTTAACCCTCTACAAATTCCCAATTCTAGAAAGGGTCTTTGGGGCAGCACAATATTGCTATCACTGACTTACTTTGCATTCCTGACAGTTGGTACAGATCTGACAAGTTAACAAATCTGACATGTGCATTTTTACTACAATCTGACACTGTTAATATGAAAGGGGTGTGTTGTGATGCATAACAAGTGAAATCCACGCTAGATTGGGCATGTGTTAGAAAATGTTCCGGAAATCACAGTCCTGCACACCACATGCATGGATAGAGTGAAGAGAGAATCCTCATAGGGACCAAGCGTATTTAAAAGGATGCCTAACTCCCTAAAGCAGAGGTCAGCAACCTTTTTCAGCCGTGGACCAGTCCACCGTCCCTCAGACCATGTGGTGGGCCGGACTATATTTTGAAAAAATAAATAAAAATGAATGAATTCCTATGCCCCACAAATAACCCCAGAGATGCATTTTAAGTGAAAGCACGCATTCTACTCATGTAAAAACACCAGACAGGCCCCACAAATAACCCATAGATGCATTTTAAATAAAAAGACATTCTACTCATGTAAAAACACGCTGATTCCTGGACCTTCCGCGGGCCGGATTGAGAAGGCGATTGGGCCGCATCCGGCCACGGGCCTTAGGTTGCCTGCCCCTGCCCTATAGAGTACACATGCAACAGCCAAGAGCTGTCCCAAACATACTACAGTGCTGCAGGTCATTCACTTGAAGGCAAAGTGAATGTCACCCACCCCCAGCACACAGAATACCCTCAGCAGAAGCAGAACTGTGCCCAGAGGGTTGAGCAAGAGTATGCCGCTTGATTCACAAATGCAGGGATAGCCAAGATGGTACCCACTAAAGGTTTTTGGACTACAGTTCCCATCAGCCTCAACCAGCATGATCAATTGCCAGGGAAGTCATAGTCCAACAAAATGACACCACTTTGGCTACCCCTGCTGTCAAAGTAAAACTAAGAGCCTGTGGCACCACAGTTCACCAGGACCATCACCGATGCCACACGAAGAGGCAGCATGGCAGGGAAGGAAGGTTAGACTAAAGCACCAAAGGGAGTCTCTCCTCCTAGGAAACAGGTTTGAAGCCAGATGCTTTTTCAAATCTCAGGCATGCACTGATTCAGCATATCAGAAACCACCAATCAACAAGAAAACTTTTCCTATGCTTACTCTCAGTTTACACTGCATCAACGTGACAGCCCATTCTGAACACAGGCATTACAGTGTGGCATTCTCAGACCAGTAGTACCCAACAAGCTACTTTTCCCCCACCCCACTTTTGCCACAGTGTTACAGCTGAACAAGCGTCTTCTGGAGATGTTACTAACTGGTGGAGGCAACTTAAACCCCACTGAAATCAAACACAATGAAGGCCTCAAGGTTAGGATGAAAGCTTCAGCACTGTACACACTTAACCAGAAGTTAGTTCAATTGAATTTAATGGTGCTTACTTCTGAGTAGGCATACACAGGATTCTACTTTCTAAGCATGCATCACTCTCTCTAGTTTTAATTATTTTTTAAATTGGTTTCAGCTTTTAATTATTCAACGGAAAGGATTTTATTTTATTTGACTAGATCAGGGTGGGCAACTGTGGCCCTGCAGGTGTTAGACAACAACTCTGAATATCCTTGGCCATTGGCCATGTTGACTGGGGCTGATGGGAGTTTCAGTTCAACATCTGGAGGGTCATAGGTTCCCCATCTCTAGACTAAGTAACATTTAGGGCTTTATTCTGAGGAACCGTATTTTATGAAACCAAAACAATCTTTATGCTGAAGCAAAAATACTTGTCTAACTACAAAAGGAGACAAATGCTAACGAATAAAAGTTGCCCATCTCAAAAATTGTTCAGGATCAAAAACACTCCAAATCATTTCTACTGCAGACAAGCAAATAGCAATAAACACTCAAAACCTCAAGAGTTCATATTAGTAATCAACCTCATAATCTTAAACACAGGTACTCAAAAGCCTGATTGAATTCAATGGGACTTACTCCCAAGTAAGTGTGTTAGCAAGGCCTTAATCTCCAATGAGAAGTGCCAGCAATTGCTTAAATGCTTTGCTTGTGTTCTTTTATGCTGTGTTCTCAATCCCAAACAAAATGCAGCTTACCAAGATCCTGTACGACAAAATAATAATAATAATAATAATAATAATAATAATAATAATAATAATAATGGTAGGTCTCTTTCGCTTTCTGTAGAAAGAGGTTTCACAACACATTAACATACTGCAACAGAAGACTGCTTCTCATAAGCAGGAGGAGCTCGGAATAAACTGTTTCCACAACATCAGAGAACAAAAACTATAAGAGGGAAAGGTGTTAGGGAGTTTTCTACAGCAGCCTTTATTCCCTGTTGTGGTTTTTTTTGGGGGGGGGTAAGGAAGGAAGAGGCAGAGAGAAAAGCGGAGAAAACACACAAGTGCCCAAAAATTCAGTTTATATTCGAGCTTTGCCCCGACCCCCACCCCTAGGTTGCCGAGAGAAAAGCTTTCCTTCCGACGACGAGGGCCAAGAGTTTTAGCAAGAGCTATTGGGGCGGGAGGACTAGACCCCACCCGCTCCCATTCATTGACCTCCTCCTCGCTCCGGGTTGGGACTAGGCCGGCCTAAGCAGAAGGATGCACCTAGGTGGGGATGCCAGGGACACGCAGCAGCAGCAGCCTCCGGGTGGGGGGTGTCCACGGAGGGGCCTCTGCAGCTTTGCGAGGGGGGACAGGTTAACCCGCTTACTCCTAAGCCCCCGGAGCGGGACGTGGCTGCAGCAGTTCCTCCAGAACCCCCGCGCAAAAGGGGCACAGCGAGCGGGCCTGCCTGCCTGCCGCACCGGTTGCCGCCAGTGCCGCAGCCCGCCAGACTAGGCCGCAGGGCCTTGCTGCTGCCACGGCCCGTCCCGGTGCACCTTGGCGAGAGGAGGAGCAGCGGGGCGGCCGAGAGCCGGCCTCCCTCCCTTCCCCCCCCCCGGGCCGGTCTTTGTCGCCCGCTTCCAACTCACCGCTCTCGATCTCGTTGCCCTTCTTGGCGGTGGCGGCGTTCCCCATGGCCGGGAGGCCGGCGGGCTGCTCCGTCCGTCCAGCGGGGGAAGGGAGGGAGAAGGGCGGGAATCCCGAGCAGCTTCTGTGGAGCCGGGCTGCGCGGCAAAGAGCGAAGGGAGGAGTGTTGGCTTCTCCGCCGCTTCTGTCTTCCCCCCTCAGCGCTCGGCCCTCAGCTTCTCTCCCCCCTCGCTCTGGTAGGGGGGGCGGCTCCGGGCGGCCTCTAAGTCGGAGGCGGCGAGGGCTCCTCCGGGTCCTGCCTCCTTTCTTCCCGCTTGTCCGCCTGCCCTCCCCGACTCCACACACACACACACACGGCGGAAATGACGGCCGCTGAAGCGCCTCCTCCTCCTCCTCAGCAGTTCCTCCTCACGCTCGCAAGAGCTCGGGCTTCGCCTGCCCGGCGGCCTGGCAAGGCTGTGCTCCTTGCGGAGGAGGAGGAGGAGGCCCCCTGCCGGCCTCGCCTTCCCCCTATTGGCGTACTCTTCCCCACAACGCACCTCCTTTTGCCCTCGAGTAAATAATTCACCCGGAGGAGGGGCCACCTTTTTTTTTTTTGTTGCCTCGGCTCTTGCCTTCTTCACCCGCACTTGCAAGCGGCTGCAGCGGTAGTCCCAGTCCGCATTTATTTCAGGAGCGCATCTAAACCCGCCTTTCGCGCGCCGCTGCGACTCCTCCTCCTGAGTAGATAATCCCGTGGAAGTTTGTGGGAGTTTGGTTTATGGATCATAGAAACGCGCCTTGGCTTGGGATGCCTCATCCTGTGCTTGAGTCTTGTATCTTTACAGTACTGTTAATGTTGAAGCCAGTGAGAGATGGGATATGGGGCAAAAGGGAGGGGGGAGGTGTAATCCAGACAAGACACTTAGGCCTTTGGGACATGCTTCTGTTGGGCACGCAGGGTGCAGTTGTTTTTTGGACTGCTCTCAGGTTCCAACAAGTGCACCAACTGGTCTTTTTCTGAAGATGGATCTTGCTGCAGTTACAGGTTTCTTGTTTACCTTTCATATTTAGGTCATGGTATGTGCAGTATGTGGCCGAACGGTTCTGAAAAGTGCCCAGAAGCTTTTTAGTTGATGCAAAATGCAGCAGTCATGCCATGCCAATACTGTGCATTCTTCGCCAGTTTTGGATTTCTTCCTGGGCCTGGTTCAAAGTGTGATTGTTACCCCTTTTCCGGGCCTGGACAGTTTGGAAGTTGGAGGGCTACTACTACTTCCCATATGAAACTGCCCACACGCTTTGGTCTTCAGAGGAGGCCTTGCTATTTTCATCTGAGGGTGGAACAAACAAGATCTTCTTTCTTTTGGTGTACAGGCTATTTAACATCTTGTCACACAAAAATTAGCTAGGTCTTCCTTGTGGTGGCCCCCATTTGTGGAACTCCCTATGGGAATGCGTCTGGCTCCCTCGCTGACAGTGTTCAAACAATGGCTCTAGACATGCATATGTGCACAAGCATTTGTGGGAAGTTGGCAAATTGAATTGTTTTGAATTTCTTGATTAAATGTGATTTTTAAAATGATGTTTACATTGATATATGGATTTTATTATATGTTCCCTGTTTTAGCATGCTATGGGATGAGGAGTGGTTTATATAAATGTAAATAAAAAATAAAGTAGGCAATTAAACCTTTTTTGTTTAGATATGGTTTGCAATTATGAAAGTCACAATTTACATCTGTGGCTATGAGGGTTGCTACAGTTTTTAAATAATGATTAATGATCTTGTGCTCCGTCTATATATTGAGTTTTTCATGTTGTTTTATGATTGCTGGTTTTTGAGCTAGGGCCTGAAACGTGAAACACAGACACATGAATACTGTTATAATTATGATAATTATTTATTGCAGTAAAAAAAAAGTGGCTTTGAACACCTTCAGAGTACTTTTTTTAAATTGCTAAGTAACTACAGTATACCCTTTTGCTCTCTAGGAATCTGATACTGTATTAGAGATCAAGGTTTTATTCTTATGAGGAATTCTATTTTGGTTGTGTACATACCATAACTTTAAAGCACACTCTTTTCCTCAAAGAATTATGGGCACTGTAGTTTACCCCTCAGAGTTACTATTTCTAGCAACCCTTAACAAACTACAGTACCCAGAAACAAGTTCAATTAGACTGCTTTCCTAATCGCATTTACCAGAGAGAAAACTCCATTCAATCCAAAAGGACTGACTTCTGAGGAGATATGATTGGGATTGCACTGTTAGTGTATTTGTGATTGGCACCTCAAGTTACACATCGATTTTTTGAAATTAACAGTACAATTCTCTACCTAGAATTAAGTTGCACTGTGTAAGAGGCCCATGGGTACTGGACTGTAACATAAGTATGGTTTAGTAGCCTTGTAATTGCACTCACAGCTAGGTGACATTCATTGCAACTTTCTTCAGTATACAGCCTTTTCTACATCTTTCAAAAATAATTTTGATGCACACTGCTATACCATCACCTTTAAATTAATATTTGGGTGATTGCGAATTTTGTGAAATTATGGTATCGTTGGTGAAATTTGAGTTTTTGCTGATCTAAACCACTCAGAAGGAAATGTATGATAGGAGGCAGGCTTTTAAATATTTAATCTGATGTGTTTTTTATTACATTTCCCCAGTTCCACTATAAAATATTGTACCATGATCATTATGCAATGCCTGGCAACCTTTATTGTGTCTCAGGGTTGCTTTATTCCTCTTTCGCCCTCAAATTGAGAGAGGTTTTGCTTCTCGGGGTTGGGTGTTGCATTCCATTACAATTTCAGAAGTATGCTGTTTATCCATGAGTCGCCTGTCATCTATTCTAGAAGATGGTTGAAGACATATGTGTCATATTTGAAAATGCTCTTTCCTCTATTTTAAGAGCAAACTCATTCTCCGAGTGTAGATCCTTACAAAGCAAAAGCAGTATCCATGCCCAAGAGGGAGCAAACTCTGAGAAACTCCAAAAGTTGTAGAAGTACTATCTATCTATCTATCTATCTATCTATCTATCTATATCTATCTATCTATCTATCTATCTATCATCTATCTATCTACAGTGGTACCTCGGTTTATGAACACAATTGGTTCCGGAAGTCTGTTCATAAACTGAAGCGTTCATAAACTGAAGCGAACTTTCCCATTGAAAGTAATGGAAAGTGGATTAATCCGTTCCAGACGGTCCACGGAGTAACCGTTCATAAATTGAAGCGAACTTTTCCATTGAAAGTAATGGAAAGTGGATTAATCCGTTCCAGACGGGTCCGTGAAGTACTTAAACTGAAGCGTTCATAAACTGAAACATGGGTGTAATTGGTTTCGGAAGTCTGTTCATAAACTGAAGCGTTCATAAACTGAAGCGAACTTTCCCATTAAAAGTAATGGAAAGTGAATTAATCCGTTCCAGATGGGTCCGCGGCGTTCATAAACTGAAAATTCATAAACCGAGGTGTTCATAAACAGAGGTTCCACTGTACTGTATATATATATATATATGGGGGGAATTAGGGGAGGGGAGCAAAAAGCACAATGATAGCTAGCTGAGCATCCTCAGTGGTCATGAAATGCTCTCTGTCTCTTTCAGGGGGAAAAGCAATCGGGGGCATTTTTTAAGCAGAAAAAAATCCTTTCTGTTCCACCAGTATTTAGAAGGTGCTTTAATTACTAAAAGAAAATGAAAACTTGGGGCTTCATTATATGCATTTGCATGTAGCATAATTTGCTCCTAGGGGCTACTCTAATTAGATAGTTTACAGTTCACTTCTACTTAAGCCAAGCAGTGTAAAGTACATTAAAAAGTTCTTTTTAAAATTTGTGTTTAAGGAAATTAATGGAATACTGTAGTCTTAAATGAGGTAGATTAGAGAGACAAGCAAAGGGCACTAGCACAGTCGAAAGCTGATTGTTCTTAACACTTTGGCATCAAATCCTGTAACAAAGTGATCTTGGGAGCTCTCTTCCAAATAATGACTCACTCTAAGTAAGCCCCAGAGAAGGATCCAGCCATTCCCTAGAGAGCTCATAATTGTCGGCTTATTTCGACAGGCTTGCTTTGGAATTTCTTACAGTCTGATCTTAGACATGTTAATTCAGAAACGATTCCCACTGTTGCTGAGTGTGGTTTAATTTCAGGGTTGTGGGTTCGAGGCAGTGGCGTAGCTACCCGCTTAGGTGCCTGGGGTGGGGCAGGGCAGGGCATGCTGGAATCCCCGTGCCTGAGCCGCATTGCGCTCTGGCGGGCTGCAGGCCCGCGTTGCTTTTTCGGGCAGCGTGGAGCCAGCAGGTGCCCAAGCCACCGCGTCACTCCCAGGAGAGATGCGTGGCTTGGGAGCACTGCAGGCCCCACGGTTCGAGGCCCATGTTGGGCAAAAATTCCTGCATTGCAGGGGGTTGGACTAGATGACCCTCGTGGTCACTTCCAACTCTACAATTCTGTGGTTCTTAAAATGGTAGCATGATTTAAGCATGCTTAGATCTGAAGTGAGTGCTTCTGACTACAATGGGGGTCGTTTGCCAAGTAAGTGTCCATTAGATTGCAGCCTCAGTTTCTTGGGGGGGGGATTATTTATTTAATCTATCAATAGGATATTATGAGTCATATATTTTATAACTTAAAGTGGGGACTGAGAATTGTATATGAATGGGCCGGGATTCCCCTTCCTCTCTGCCTTGTTTTATTGGTCATGTACATGACCCTGAGTAATTTTTTTTTTTTAACCCACAATTTTCCTTTTAGAGAAACAATTCAGGAGACAAATTGCAGGCATGCATGTACCTTAAGGGGCAAAGCTGATTCTTCCTGACACACAATATGGGACAACCTGCTGGAGACAAGAGTCAAAATCGATGGGCTAAGCATATGAATTATTAATGAATTCTGCCACTTAGTCTCATTTGCTAGGAAAATGGATGCCTGTTTTCGCTTTAAGCTATGGCCCGAGCAAGCTGCATTTAACAGGATTCACACTGAGGCAATATTTCTTCCTCATTGCCTGGAGTTTCACACTACAAGAGCAGAACTGGGGGACGATGGCTGTTTTTCAGGGTCATCGTACTAAGTGCCCCTATTTTTCAGGGACAGTCCTAGATTTACAGAAACTCTCCTGGTTTCTGATTTGATCCCGGAATGTTCTGCTTTTCTTTAGGATGTCCCTATTTTCATTGGAGAAATTTTTTGGGGTATGGAGTTATGTGACTCCTGATAAAGTACAACCATGTGAACGGGATGCGGGTAGCATAGCTGCCAAGTTTTCCCTTTTCTCGCGAGGAAGCCTATTCAGCATAAGGGAAAATCCCTTAAAAAAAGGGATAACTTGGCAGCTATGGGGTAGCACTGTGGTCTAAACCAGTGGTCATCAACCCCCGGGCCATGGACCGGTACCGGTCCGTGGATCAATTGGTACCGGGCCACCCAAGGAACATTAAATACAATTAAATTAAAATTATTAAATCAAAACAATCTAAATAAAATATAAACAATCAACGTCCCCCCCCTCAGCGGGCCGAAGTAAAATTACCAAACGTTGACTGGTCCACGGCGATAAAAAGGTTGGGGAGCACTGGTCTAAACCACTGAGCCTAGGGCTTGCTGATTGGAAGATCGGCGGTTCAAATCCCTGCGACGGGGTGAGCTCCCGTTGCTCGGTCCCAGCTCCTGCCAACCTAGCAGTTCGAAAACACATCAAAGTGCAAGTAGAGAAATAGGTAAACGGGAAGGTAAACCGGAAGGTAAACGGTGTTTCTGTGTGCTGCTCTGGTTTTTCCAGAAGCGGCTTAGTCATACTGGCCACATGACCTGAAAAAACTGTCTGTGGACAAACGTCGGCTCCCTCGGCCAGTAAAGCGAGATGAGTGCCACAACCCCAGAGTCATTCGCGACTGGACTTAATTGTCAGGGGTCCCTTTACCTTTACCTTTACAACCATCTGAAGGCAGCCCTTCACAGGAAAGGTTCGTTTTATTTTATTTTTAATGTTTATTGCTTTATTATGTTTTTATAAATGCTGGAAGCCCAGAGTGGCTGGGGCAACCCAGTTAGATGGGTGGGGTATTATTATTATTATTATTATTATTTGAATAGAACATCTCTATTTTCATCAGAGAAATGTTGGAGGGTTTGTTAATGCTCTGAAAACCCAGAAGTAGGGAAATGAACAAAAAAGACCACAACACGTTCCCAGAAAGAATAGTCAACTGATAAGATTTTTCAATGTTCCCTCAGTGCTCTAAGGGCTTAGCTTGTTTTGAAATACTCAGAAACCATCATCTTCTTTAGCCACTCATTAGGCATATCAATCCGTTATTTCATCTTTCACATAAGGGATGATGGAGAGAGAGAGAGAGAGAGAGGAATCAACAAATAAGTAGAGGACTCAAAATGATGGGGGAAATGGAAGAGGGTAAATTATTTAGATTGGAATATGAGAAAGGTTAACCTCTGCTCAAAGCACACAGCAGCTCCCACAAATCTCCTGGTCTCTGGGGACTGTGAACCAATTATTCAACCTTTATGCCTGTTTTCAGTCTGGGCTTGAGTGAAGCATTCTTACCCATGCATCAAGCCAGGATCAGAGATACGCCACTGCTGTGCTTTCAAATAAGGTGCTGTATCCAATGCATGCTCAGCTCCAAAGAGGAAGGATTATGCCATGGGAAACTCAAAACCATAGTAAAAGCAACAGATGTTCCTCCACCTTCTATGGACATGGAGAGAGGAAATCTGCAGAGGACAGGCTAGAGTTCATTGGTCATTTTGCCATACCCCACACATACAAGAAATGCAGATGATTAGGCAGCAGCCACAAACACTTATAATATAAAGGAGCCTTGAGGTTGTTAATGGACTGACGAGCTCTGAAAGGTCAATCTGTTTATGGTCAGAATTTAGACAGTGCAGCACAACAGAGGGCACCCTTGTACACACATATTCTCTTGCTTTCCCACTCCCTCTTGGTGTTAAGAAGCAGTGCAGACCATCGCATCCTTTGCCTCTATGTTGCTGCCTTTTGCTATATGAAACAGATATCCAGATATAATTGAAACATATCCAGATATCTCAAAAGCCAAACAACAAGCTGCTGTACTTATTTGCAGATTTATAAACCACTTTATAAAGAGAGCTGGACTATAAAGAAGGCTAATTGCTGAAGAATTGATGCTTTTGAATTATGGTGCTGGAGGAGACTCCTGAGAGTCCCATGGTCTGCAAGAAGATCAAACCTATCCATTCTTAAGGAAATCAGCCCTGAGTGCTCACTGGAAGGGCAGATCCTGAAGCTGAGGCTCCAATACTTTGGCCACCTCATAAGAAGAGAAGATTCCCTGGAAAAGACCCTGATGTTGGGAGAGATTGAGGGCACAAGGAGAAGGGGATGGCAGAGGACGAGATGGTTGGCCATCTCGAAGCTACCAACATGAGTTTGACCAAACTGCGGGAGGCAGTGGAAGACAGGAGTGCCTGGTGTGCTCTGGTCCATGGGGTCACAAAGAGTCGGACATGACAAAACGACTAAACAACAACAAACCACTTTGCAAACAAAATTTATGGAAATGGCGTATATTAGAAGAAAATATGACAGAATATAAAATAGAAAAAAAATCTGCAAACTCCATAAACTAAAGGTAGGGAAACCATTTCTAGAACTGTGCAATTATTATTCCATAAAAAGGCTGGTTCACAAATCAGGGGACAATTGCCTAATAGGAGACAATTGAAGGGATAATTGGAGTGGCAGTGCCACTGCTGCACTAGAATATCCAAAGGCTTACTTCCTTCTACAGGTCAGAATGGTGGGGGGAGACTGATCTTTTTGCAGTGGGGTGTGGGTGGGTGGGTGGGTCTGCTGTACACAGCTTAGAAGCCTAGGTTGAATCACTCTCTGAGAGATGGACTGGTATAGGATCCAGTGGATCAGTGGCTGGCCCAGCTCTGCCCTGCTCAATTGTTGGTCCCTATGCTGGTGTGTGTGTGTGTGTGATGTCAATATTATCCTGATTGCTTGAGTGAAGTTTGGGCTTCTGCTTGCCATTCTGTGGGGAAAATGAAGCTGATACCCCAGACACCATAGAAGGTGGCTTTGTTGGCTCCAAGCCAATGGCGAGCTGTTTTGTGTGCACTTGTGTGCCATTTGGAGGTTTCAGCTTGGACACTGCCCTACAAAATAAACAAAACTTCCCTGATTAATCATGTGTCTGGGGATAGGTGCACACAGTTTATTATCATGGCGAAGAACTGGGTTGTCCACTCTTGATTGGAAAAACCCTGATCTTCTGGGTGGGGTTAAAATAGATGCGCTTAGGGCAGAGCCAGGGCACGATCTGGTGGGGGGGGGAAGGGTGAACCTAAGATGGATCCCAGGTCATAGTTGATAATCATGGTAGGGTTAACAGAAAACAATAGTTGTTGTCAGGAAACAATAGTTGTTGTTCTTGTTGTTGTTACTATTTAAATCATGCTTTGAAGTTTGTAGACTTTTCAGATCTCAGTACTTGTTACTTTCAAGGACTTGGCTTTAGCAGTACGGTATTTTCTATGTAAAATATCAATTTCCACTAGACAATTTCAACTCCAATTAGAAGCAAATGCGTGCAAACTTTTGAGCCATTGTTCTTATTATTTGCTGCTTTTATGGTTTATGTTGGTTAGTTTTGATTAGTTTCTATGTATTTTGTGTTATGGTTGTGTATTCTACCTCTCCTGTAGATCCATTGTGAAATAAAGGGTAGGTTGGAAATAGCCTTGATAAATAAATACATTAAACATGTGAGCGTTTGTTTGTTTGTTTGCTGTTGCATTGCTTTGACCCAGTCGTCGTTTGAGGAGATCATAACACTGCAATCTTAAGTACGTTCACTGAGAAGTAAGTCCCACTGAGTTTAACTGGGCTTACTTCCCTGTAAGTTGGTATAGGATTGCATTCAAGGAGCTGCAGCACTTTTGCTTTCAGTCCCACCTGCCTCTTCTCTGGCAACCTGTTGTTGACATTAATAGTCCTTGGAGCAGGTGGAGGAGTCTGTTCACAAACAGGATACAACCTGTAATTGGTTATGTTATCCTGACACGACCTCTGTATGGACAAATACATACATTATATGTTTGTCACTAGAGGGAGATGATATTGCTTTCCAAATGCAGGTGAAGCATGAAATATATTGTGAAGTACAAAGAGGGAAGGGTGTGACTTTCTAGTTATTTCTGAATGATTAAATACCCTAATCATGCAAGAAATTCCACATACTCATTGAAAACGGGGCAACTTTTCTTCCCTTTTAAAGGGGAGGAGATAGAGAAGAAATTGTAGTTTGTTTTGTTTCTCTTCACATCAACTGGTCCCCATAACTCTTTTTTTTCAAGAATGGGACAAGCAGTAAAATAATATTTGGAGAAGATAATATCTAGTCTGGAAGTTGTCCCTTTAAATCTCTGTGTTCCATTTGGTTGCCCAGGACAACTCTTGTAAACATCAGTGAACCTACATGTGGCCTTTGAAAAAAGCTGGGGCCTGAAGCTGATGGGAAAGTTTAGGTCATTTCAGAGCTGCTTGAATCAGACTGTGAGTACTCCCTTACTGTAGGAGGCAGCAGTTTTGCTTTGTGTGATGTAATTTGCTTTATGTTTACGAATTTTACTTTCAGAGTACTCAGCAGAGAGAGAAAATACCTTTAGAGTACGCTGACTTTTTCCTGTATAATATCTGCTAAACAGAGCGTTTAGAGTGCACTGGGAAGAAAGACATTCATCTCAGGAAATAATAGAAAACGTATTGCTGTAGGAAATTACAGCTCCCCAGTCCATTTGAAGTGTGTACATTTCTGAGAAGGATATACAGGGAGAAAAGAGGTTTTCACATATTATTGTGGCTTCTGTAATGGCAGCCAAGACAATAAATAAATCACTCCTTTGCCCAGGCATTTGTGAACTCAGGATAGAATAGGCAGATCTGGTTAGCTGAAGAACAACAGTAGGCTACTCACAAGGAAGAAGGGTTCAAATGTGATTTGTTCTTGGGAAAAAAACCTTTGGGTTCCTCCTCTTGGGTTTATTTTATTTTACAGAGTTAGAAAGTGTGATTGCTTCTTTTATTAAAGAAAAAGGAAACAAAGAAAACGTTGTGTATCCAAGTGGGTGTGTATTCCTTGAGGTTTATTACGCAAAGCAGAAACAAACACCACCATATCCTTTTTATAACACTCTAGCTTGCCTCACTTTTTGCATATCACTTGCTCTGGGGATGCCATTCCGCATCACTGATAACCAGGCATGAATCTTAACTAGTTTTTAGAACAGTTCTAGCAAGTGCTTTATTAATATTAAACAGCAGTCGATGTAGAAGTATCATTCAATAATAAACATGACCAAATCTCATCTAAACTGTTTGGAGGTTTTGTTACAATTAGTTGGTATATAAATGTTGTTAAATGGATGAATAAATAAATAAATAGAATGCATTTATTTATGTAAATATTTTTTTATCCCACTCTGCAGCCAAAATGGGCTGTTGTGGCAGCGTGCAGATAGTCCCTGCTGTCAGGCTTACAATCTAAGGAGGCAGGACATGAACTCAGGAGTGTAGGGGACCACCAAAATCTCCCCATCAGATCTCGGTGTTCAAGGTGCTGCAATAAGGAATTAGACAGTCTGTAAAGTACTTTGGGCCCATGTTGTTTAGGACTTTGTGCATTAACACAAATTCTTCACTGCATAACCCTGCAGTGAACTGTTCTGCCATATTGAGTTAAAATTTGCAGCATAAACAGAGTCCTAAAATAAATGAGAATCTTCTACTCTCTGTTTCCATAATCTATTCTGCTGCTATTTATTATTTATATCCTGCTCTTTTACAAGTATTCAGAGTAACTTACAAGAAAGAATAAATAGAAACATTATCATGTAAATTCCTGAACATAACCAATAACTTTTTAAACCAAGCACTAACAAATTCTTGTAATAAGACTATCATAGCCAATTTTCAATTTTACATCAATATTTAGAGTGACGTATTAAAAAATTCCTTCCAGTAGCACCTTAGACACCAGCTACTGTAAGTTTGTTATTGGTTTGAGCTTTCATGTGCATGCACACTTCTTCAGATATATTGGTATCTGAAGAAATGTCTATGCATACGAAAGCTCATACCAATAACAAACTTAGTTGGTCTCTAAGGTGCTACTGGAAGGAATTTTTTTATTTTGTTTTGACTACGGCAGACTAACACGGCTACCTACCTGTAACTAGAGTGACGTATGCCTGTTTTGCAATTCGCACATCATTCACAAATGTCCCATTTAAACTGCCTAAAACCTTCACCAAGTGTTGCATCAGTAGAGCAGTCATGTTTATATTATGGCATACTTGGTGCTTGTTTGGTGCTCTCCAGGTGACTTACAATATATCTAATTTAAAGAAGAAAAACTAAATAAAAGTCAAAACAATACAGTATACAAAAAAAAAACCTCTCCCTAACTTGAGGGCTGCTGCGTCCACATGCTTTGCATGCTTCTCATAAGCATCTGGTTGGCAACTGTGAAAAAAGGATGATGAGCTAGTTTAAGTACTCTTTCAACAGTTGCATTTTGTTCGGTATTGGCAGGTTATACATGGGTAGGTTATACGTGTGTGTGTGTGTGTGGAGTCCATCCGGTGGATCCATGCTAAGGTTGCAATCCTATATCCACTTATTTGGAAGTAATTACTGCTGAATTCAGCACTAAAGGAGCGAAGAGTAAATTGAAGACTGGTATTTTATATCCCTACCCCCTTGCTCAGCGTTTTCCTTCTGATTCGGATGGGTTTTGTGTTAAACTTTCTCATATGTGGTTTTACACTTGCACCATCCACTGTTTAAAATATAGATTAAATAGAAGAGCAGAATAAATATTATTCATGCTGGTGGCATCTGCTTGCTTAAACTATCCATTCCGTATCATTTTAAGCACAGCAGGATGACTGGCAAAGTTATATAATAGCTATTTGTGTGATCAGAAGGTTCTAATAGAAGGCTGGCCATAGCACTCAGGTTGCGCTTGGCATACTGTACTTTGATCATTGATGGGCTCAGGAGCAGGATTGATTTGGAATCATGGTGGGATGCATTGTAATGCCACAGGGAGCGTGGTTGATAATCATAGGATGAAATACAAGCGATGTCCACTGCCTAGTGCTAGGATGAGTGCTTTACTCTTGTTCTTTGCATGTAAAGGAGGTGGAAACTGGTGGAGAAAACTCCGTCATCATATATTGCTAGGCATCCATGCAGCGGAAAGGGAAGAAATAACAGTTTGTCTGTACAAGTTGAGTCATGTGTACATTGCTTGCGTCACCTACACAAGGTACTGTTATGAGTTTGTGGGTGCCAGACACCTATAATCCCTGGACCCAGCAAGTGTTTGAATTGAATCAAGGCTTTGGGTGTTAAACTGGGCGCTGGACCTTTTTAATCCCTGGATCCAACAAGCATTAAAATCTAAATAAACCAGGCTAGCTTCCTGTTTTGTGGCAACTGCCTGGGGTGATGGGTCATTCAGAAAATAAAGGAAAGGTGGTGGGACATTAAGAAAGCAAAAGAAAGGGGGCTTTGTGCTGGATAGTAAATGAGTGGGGCCTCTACTCCAGTTCTTAGATAGTTAGATGGACAAAACCCAGAGTTTAGAGTGGAAAAGTGTGTGTATGATGTGATCTAGAAAAAAGCAGCAGGCTGGAAAGGCAGAGAGAGAGAGAGCCAGCCAGCCATGGCTGATTTCTGCTTGAATTGAAAGAATTCAATGTGTGGGAGAAACACAACCTTTTTGGGATGTTGATGCTTTGAACCCATCCATTGTAGGCTCAGGTTTTATATATGTGTGTAAATAAGCAATATACTGTATCATAAAGACACCACAGTCTCCGCCGTGCCTCATTTTAAAAGGGAAACATGGAACCCCTGGAATCTCGCATTACTCAGAGATTGATGGTTGAGAGACACTGGTCTAGGGCTTTGTAAATTAATACAAGTACCTTGAACCTGGTGTGGTAGCAAATTGACAACCAGCGCAGCACACCACACCACTTACAGACTAAAAAAACCCCCAAAACATTAAGTGGTTTTAATAAATAAAAAGGGGTGTGCCATTTTAGTCTGGCTGGCGTAAGCCATGATTTCTCAAATGCAAATTAGAATCTTCTATCAGTCAGGCCTTACATTTTGCCCTCCTTATAATGGCCGGTTAACAATGCAATTCTTATGTGCCCACTCAGAATCTAGCCCCATTGAGTTCAATGGGATGTTCCTAAGTATGTAGAGCAGGGGTAGCCAGCTTCGTGGAAGCTTATTGAACTACAACTCCCATCAGCCCCCAGCCAGCACAGCTAACGGACAATGTCAATGGGAGTTGTAGTCCAAAACATCTGGAAGGAGCTAGGAAGGCTATAGGAAAGCCAGGGCGAGTATGGTGCTTGTTTGGGTGCCACTCTCCAGTGAGGAGGGAGAGAAGGGAATTGGAGAAGCAATATTAGCAGGAGAACAGCAAGGAAAAGCAGCCAATTTGTGCGTTTAAGGCTGCATGATAATAATCGGGAACAGGGCGGTGTCGCGATCCTGATTACCGTACATGCACTTACTTGGGTGCAAATCCTTTATAAACCGGCAGGCTTTACAAATCAGGGTTTCCCAAGCTTGGGTCCCCAGCTGTATTTGGACGACAGTTCCCCTCATCCCTGACCACTGGTCCTGCTAGCTAAGGTCGGGATGATGGGAGTTGTATTCCAAAAACAGCTGGAGACTCAAGCTTGGGAAAGCCTCTTCCAAGCAAAGCTGTCTAGCAACTGCTCACTGGAGCCCTGATAATGCGGTGCATGAAGCCCAGGAAAGGGCAACCGTTCCCCGATGCACCTCGTTGCTGTTGCGGGGAAACTGAGTCAGCCCTGCTGCTCCAGCAGCTGAAGAAGATGGGCAGCCGATGCACCGGCTGGAGAGAGAAGAGTCGCCACTTCTCCGGTTGCTACATCCCATGATCTGTTTGCAATTCGGAGGCAGCTGAGGCGGGCCTTTACATTTTCACGGCAGGAGAGGGGTTAGGTGGATGGGATCTTCTCTCCTGCCACCTTGGTACCCCCCCCCACACGTGTGTATATACGTACAGTACTGTATACAGTATCTGATTTCTCCAGCAATCCGCCTCCCGCCCCTTTTAGTGCACAGAAGCCCTGCAGTTCCCTCGTCGGGCAGCGGGGGTCGCATCGCTTTCTCTCCCCCGCGGTTGAGGAATGGTTCGCTCCGGCCTCCCCTCTCTGCAGCAACATCCCTCCTCGCGAGCGTGTCCAGCCCTGGCAGGCTCCGGAGCAGATGCTGCCGCCGCTGCCGGGGGAGCGAGTTGGGACGCGAGGCGCACCCGCGAGTCTCCTTGGCCGTTGGCACCGGGCAGCCCTGAGCGAGGAGGAGCCTGCCGGATCTCGGCGCTGCCCGGGACGACAACAGCCCGGTGGTGCGGTAGGGGAAAGGGACCCGCCACCCATTGCAGGTAAATGACAGTTGCATCATTTAGGGATCATAGCCTCCCCAGTCCCTCGCCGCCAGGCAGCCAACCTGGCATATTATAAGCACAATAGCTATGCAGCTCCAACGCCCCTTCTCTCCCTATCTGCGCCCTGCAAAAAGAAAAGAAAGAAGAGCTGGGGGCGGAGTGGGGTGGGGGCTGCATGGGTGAAACTGATGCTGCAACAAATAGGGGCGGGTCTCAGGGAAGGGGAGAAACCGGGCTGAAACTGCTGATGATTCAGCATCCTTTTCTGCAAAGAGGAGCTGAAGAAGGGAGCCCCATCGAAAAGGACCCCACGAGAGCCCTTCTTCCCAGTTGCAGGAAAAGCCCCATTGGAAGGTGATGCCTTTAAGCCACCTGGAGATCTGCAGTGGTTGTTCACCTTGCTTTGTCATGTGCACCCAGAGCTCAGCTGTGCTTTGCTCTTTCCGATTATTGCCATTATTATTTTCTTGTTCTCCTTTCCCCTGCTGTTGGGAGAGAGGGGTGCTCCTCTGATTTGCACTGGCTTAGCTCTGTGGCACCGTTGCTCACAAAGATGCTTTGCTGGGGAAAAGAAAGAAAGAATGACAAAGAAAGAAAGGCATAATTCTGAAGAGGTTTTCTTTTCCCGTGTCAGGGAAATAGGAGGTTGCAGGGAGGAGAGCCTAAATCAAGAATGTGTTAGGCCTAAATGCATTTGGATAAATGTTGCCTGATTCTTTCTGAACGTGTTAAGTCAGATCAGGACATTTCTTATTTTTATTTTAAACAACAATTACCGGAAGTTTAAAGCTTTGGTACAGTATGCTTGCATGTACGATGGTGTCTTCATTTTGATAAGACAGAGGCACCTGTGTGATATAAACTAGAAATGAAGTGCTTGGCTTATGCCTGCAGAAATGGAGTAGGATAGAAGAGGGGGCAATTTATTGGCTGCAGACTCCCCACCGCCCTCAGTCTTCCAGCTAGATAGAAAATGAATGTTTATGGCTTTTTGCTTTCTTTTCTGAAGTATAAGTATGCAAAAAATTTCCCCAGGATAATGTGGCTATGCTAACTCAGGTTGTTGACAATAATAAATGAGAAGCACCATATGGAAAAAGCTGCCCGTCATTCAGAAGAAAATATTTGTGATATGGGTGATAATAGCACTGACTGTGGTTGTAGGGATTACAATTAGGTATGCAAGTGTTAAGTGTAATATTAGGTTAAGAGAAATATTAAGCTGTCGTGCAGGAAGGAAAAAATGGTTAAAGTGACCTTCGTTGTGTCGAAGCCAAATAATCCTTTAGAGGACAAATGGGTTTGTTACGACTTCCATGTTCTGAGCAAGGATGCTGTCACCCTGATTACACAGCAGAATGTGATGGGATTATTTTAGGAGGTGGAAACTTTAGGGCAATGATGTGCTATTTTAAAAGAGCTGAGAAATACAGTTATTTCGAGAAGATTCTATGGGGCTTTCAGATAAGGGAGAAAAGTGCTAATGGGCTTAGTTTCAAGGGGAAGAAATGCATTTTCTTTCTTTCAGAGAAATTGTGGTTGCTGTAGTGCCAGGGCCCAATCTTGTAGGCAAAAAAGGAGCTTACATTGCAGTCCTAAGTCCTATTGAATTCAGTGGGGAGTGCAGCCCCTAACCACCCCCCAATACACTTACTACCTAGGAGAAAGCACCATTGGGACATGGTTCTGGTTGGACATGTAATCGGATTGCATGGACAGTCCTGGAAAATGCAGAGTTCAAGTGTAGAATGTACCTGAGAAAGTGAGAAGACTGCTTGGGTGTAAATAATGGGAGAGGGACAGAGAACACCCTGTTATCAATTTGTACAACTACGACGCAACCCATGATTATTCTCACTTTCTCCATCCTATGCCTTGCACCAGCCTTCCCCAACCGGGTGCCCTCCAGATGTTAGACTACAGCTCTCCTCACGCCTGACCATCATAGCTGCCAAGTTATCCCTTTTTAAAAGGGATTTTCCCTTATGCTGAATAGGCTTCCTCGCGAGAAAAGGGAAAACTTGGCAGCTGTGCTGACCATGGACCATGCCAGCTGGGGCTAATGGGAGTTGAAGTTCATCAGCATCTTGAGGGCACCAGCCAGGTTGAGAGGAAGGCTGCATGGTGGCAGCAGTTCAGATGGCATTTGGTGGAGAAAGAGCTCTATAAGCACAGCAGTGTAGGATGCAAACTTATACAGCATAGCTGCCAAGTTATCCCTTTTTTAAAGGGATTTTCCATTATGCTGAATAGGCTTCCTCGCGAGAAAAGGGAAAACTTGGCAGCTATGTTATACAGGGTCAGTAGTTTCCTGGATAGGAGTGCTAGACTGAAAAAGGGGGGCATTCTTTCCTGTTTTGTCAATTGCCAATTGATTTCTGAATGAATGTCCAAATATATTTCTTTTATCTGCAGAAAAGCCTGCTGCTGTCTAGATCCATGTATGGTATTATATACTTGGCACGCTTAAAATGATCTTGACACAAATTCAGCAGTGTGATTTCAAAAAACAAACAAACAAAAAACGAAGCACAACTGCACTGGCATTCAATGCATACTTCTTAAAGTTTTGAAATATATGGTATTTCTTAGGGTTGATGTTTGATTTCTGGATATTCAGGTCTTGGTGACCGCCTCTACTTTAACGCTTAAGCATTGCCATCGGTGCTGGGAACTGAGAATGTTGGCAAGAAAATGAATTGGCATTGACAGTTGATCCATTGTTTCTTTGACACCCATAGTTTTAACTTTGTCAAGAGGCATCTCCTTGTTTTCCCCACTGCACATCCCTGACATCTTTCTAAAGTTCAGCAGCATGAGCAAAACAGCAATGATATTTCTGCAGTTTGCCCAAGGCTATGGAAACTGGTGTCAGGAGAGCCAGCATATGTCCTGCCATTTCTCTTTAATCTACTTTTGGCCGTGCAGTTTCTTTTGTTGTGTCTTTCAACGCAGATTGTCATCAGAATGGGCTGTTGGTACATTAGCATGGTTGCCCCCCCCCCCGAAAAACCACCTCCTGTATTCAGCAGTACATAACGGGAAAGAAGAGTTCGTTTTGCTTTCTGCAGATATGTTGATGGATGCATCATAAGATGTTGGCTACTTGAGCAGCATATTTTTATCACCAGAGTATTGATTTCCATGCAGAGTTTGTACTTGGGTGTGAATACTTGCAGAATGCGAGTTTGAGGTATCAAATGTAACTCATACCTGCCTTCTTGTAACAGAGGTGCATGAGATAAGGGTGGATTGCATCCTTTTTAAGGCGGAACAGGCGTAGTAATGCACACATACATTTACACTTGCCGCACCATTTGAGCATTCGCAGAGGAGTGCAGAAATGCTTTGTATGAACTGACCGTAGCATTCTGGCTAAAAAATAAATCTGGTGGGCCAGTGTAGACCTTATTAGTGCTGAGTTTTCTTCACTTCCCCCAGCAGCTCTGTTCGCTGCTTGCAGCATTGTCTGGAACAATGGGCATATGAAATGCTGTTCAATTTATAATTCTCCTTTAGTGTTCCTTCTTTTGCTGTGTCTGCATTTCCCCGGTGCATTTCTCGTTTCTCTACTGTTGTTTTGTTTTCCAGTTGCACCAGTTTCAAAGGCCTTTGCAGGCTGGTGAGCATCATGGTGTTGGGTGGTCAAACAAACCATGGGATGAAGCAAGGCTGTTAGGCTCAGACATAATAGCAATTGTATAGATACGGAACAACAAACCTTGTGGCTTGTTGGCAGAAAACAAACCATGGTTATTTTGCTGGACTGCATACACACATTCAAACAAACCATTAGTGGGCTGAATAAGCCATGGCTTTATCATTTTGTGTGAACTAGGCCAGTGTTTCTCAACCTTTTTTGGGCCACGGCACACTTGTTCCGTGAAAAAAATCACGAGGCACACCACCATTAAAAAAGTTAAAAAATTTAACTCTGTGCCGCCCTATATTATAATTATGACTGTAAGAAACACTTACCAAATATTGCTTTCTGGCGGGTTAGTATTGTACATTGGCGGCCGCCAGGCTCGTTTGCACTGAGCTTTGGGAAAGAGGAGGAGAAATATTGCTTTTTGGTGGGTTAGTATTGGCGGCCGCCAGGCACGTGACAATGCAAATCGCCCTTCTCGTCACCGCACGTCGCGGCACACCAGCCACACACTAGTGTGCCACGGAACAGCGGTTGAGAAACGCTGAACTAGGCCATAGGCATTCAGTCGTGTCAGACAAGGGAGAAGAAGAAGAAGAAGAAAGGAAGTTTGGATTTGATATACCCTAAGGAGTCTCAAAGCGGTTAACATTCTCCTTTCCCTTCCTCCCCCACAACAAACACTCTGTGAGGTGAGTAGGGCTGAGAGACTTCAGAGAAGTGTAACTAGCCCAAGGTCACCCAGCAGCTGCATGTGGAGGAGCAGAGACACGAACCCGGTTCCCCAGATTATGAGTCTACCGCTCTTAACCACTACTACACCACACTGTTAACCACTACACCACACTGTACAGGTGACCATAGAGTTATGCATCACCATCACCATCTGCATTACAGTGCTCATCTGGGTGCCGTTGAACTGGCTGGATGCCTACACATAGGTAAATTTGGGGGGGGGGAGAAGCTTTTCTAGGGGAAATATTTTGGTGGGCTGAGTGCAGCTTATGTGCCGAGCCTACCCAATAACCACAGGCTTAGTGATGAACTAAGCTCAATTTTTAGTTTTGAATGCTTGGAGAACGAATCTGTCTTCATTTCAGCTTTTCGATCTGCAGTCATTATGATTAGACTGTTTTGAGGATGGAGATTTTTGCAATTCACTAAAATACCCAGAGCTGTGAAAAATAATACAGTTGACAACTTTAATACGATGTTTTCAGCCGGCCTCACAACTTAGTTGTTTCTAGCTTTTCATTGCATATGTATCAGAAGGGGGAGTTGTGGTTAAGGAGATGTTGGTAGTGTTCTTTCCAGCGCAGTGCAATAGCTTCTTTATCTTTTAGAAGTGTGGTACCATCTGCTAAGCATAGGAGGCATATGCCATGATGTATTGGCCCATTGATGGTCTTTGTGGCTTTAAAGAAACTCTGTGCATCATGAGTGTCGGCTAAGTGCTGGATTCTCTTGAGCTTTTTTTTTAAATCCACCAGGTGTTTTTTAGTTCTCTGGTTCTTCTTTGAACCTCAGTCTTAGCGTTGGCATAGGGTTTTTTTTCTTAGTGGCACAGTTTCTATCTTGTTGTCAGATCTGAAAGGCCTTCCTTTTCTTGTCAATCATTCGTTCAATCTCACTGTCATTCTCATCAAACCAGTCCTGGTGTTTCTTGGTTTGGTATCCAATAGTTTGTTCACAAGCTGCAATAATGGATGTTTTTAGCTTGGTCCGGTGTTCCTCAATGATCAGGGAATTCTGAAAGCAGATGGTTCTTAAGAGTCGTTTGGAAGCAATCCCGCTTAATGGGATCTTCAGCATCAACTTCGTTGGACAGGTCATGCTGTGCAGATGCCTGATGATTGTCTTCCAGAGCAACTACTCTATTCCGAACTTAAAAATGGAAAGCGTAATGCTGGTGGTCAAAAAAGGGTTTAAAGGCTGTCTCAGGGCAAATCTAAAAAAAAATGTAGTATAAACACTGACAACTGGGAAACACTGGCCTGCGAGCGCTCCAGTTGGAGAACAGCCTTTCCCAAAGGTGTCATGGACTTTGAAGACACTCAAACTCAGAACGCAAGGGAGACGTTTGCTAAGAGGAACGCACACTTGGCAAATCCACACCCTGATCAACTCCCGCCCGGGAACCAATGTCCCCACTGTGGAAGGACATGTGGGTCCAGAATTGGCCTCCACAGTCACTTACGGACTCCTTGTTAAAACCGTGCTTATGGAAGACAATCTTACTCGCCAAAGTGATCGCCAAAGAAGAAGATCAGAAGGGAAAATGATTTTAAAAAACAAAACAAAAACCAAACCAACAATGTATTTTGAATCATTGTGATCCTTTCTGGGACATTATGGTGAAGGGAAGATAATAAACCTAATAAAATTAGGACAATGCCCCACCCCAAATGAAAAAACAACCCTTTCTACATATTAGCATTGGCCTGAGACATCCTTCAGTGCTTCAGCTGCTTACATCCCAACCTATATGCATGCTTGTTTGAAAGTGAATCCTACTGAGTTCAGCAAGAGTTCAGTAGTGCGTAGGATTGCAGCCATAGGCTTTGATGACACGTTATGTTTTAATGGGTACACACTATAGATCTGCTTTGCATATGTTCTAAAACTAGTGTTTGAAGTGGAAGCATACATTTATTTCACCTGAGAATATATGTTGCCAAGAGGTGCGATTGTCTGTCTTTTTTCCTCACAGACGCTCGAAATGCAGTTTTCAGGCTTATTTCTCCCTGCAGGGAAGTCTCTCTCCCCCACCCCATTGGCTCTCATTTCCTGCTTCTTACATTGCTGGGCTTGCTTGGGAGGTGGTATTAAGACAAGGGCAGGATTGTGACCCAGTGGAAACTGCCTCCCCACGAGAGAGTTCTTAATTGTTTTGTTTTTTGGGGTTGTGTTCTGAGACAATTTAGAAGGCACACTTTGGGAAATGAACCAGTCCGGAAGGAAGACATATGTAACACAAATTTACCCATGTGTCGGCAAAGTTATTTTTACATTTGCTGTGTGTGTGTGGAGGATACTAGCTATATTCTTCTATGGTCACATTAGTCTGTGTTTACTTCCCAATTTGTCCTTGGACTGACATTTGCTTCTATTTTTAGCTGCTAAGAAGCATATCTACATGCTTTATTGTGAAGGTTTTCATTTTGTTTTCAAAAGCACTTACGGCCTGGTTTGCTGGTACATGCGCTTATTTTGATCGCAGAGACAGGGATGGAACAGGCTTCCCTTTCTCCCATGGCTTTTGACTTTTAAATGTGTATGAACCATCAGAGTACAGAGGGGACTTAAAATATGCAAATGGAGCTTATAAAATGGTCTTCAATGGTTTTTAGTGACTCAGAGGCTCAACTTTTAACCCCACCTGGAAATATGGAATCCATGCAAGGATGTTGCCTATCTTGGATGCATTTTGTGAACCTCCCCAAAGGCAGGGGGAAGACGGCAAGTTTCGGTATTAATAGTGGCTTCTCCCACACGTGGGGAAACTTGTCAGTTTTCAGACGCCCACAACACTCGTCTGAGTTTCAAACAGTAGCATCATTTCTGTGTGTTCAGAAATCACTTTCTCTCTCTTCCATCTCCCCCACCCCCTTCTCTTTCCACATTTCTGGAGCAATGTTGAAACATGAAGATAGAGAGGGAGGAGGAAGAGGAGGGAGGTAGCAGGGCTGCAGGTCAGGGCCGTCTTAAGCATATCCCGGGCGGTGGTGCAAAGATCCCTCAGGCACACACACACACACACACACACACGGTTTCCCAGAGTTGTCGACCTTTTCCCAAGCTTCTGTGGGGATCGCGGAGGCTTGGGAAGGAAACTGCACGCCTGCCAGCCATATGGTTGACGGGGCACAGCTGGCGGGGGTGCAGGGAAAGGGGAGGCCGCCGGCAAAGCCGCGCAGCTCCCTCACTCGCTGGGTTTGCCCCTGAGAGGCCAGCGCCCTGGCGCAACACGCCTGTAAACCCAATGGGAAAGATGGCTCTGCTGCAGGTGTTGCTGGTGGTTGCAGCACACAATTAGAGCAGACCCTCCAAGTGTCCCTATTTCCCAGGGACAGTCCTGGATTTCCATAAGGCATCCCAGTTTCTGATTTGATCCCGGAATGTCCTGCTTTTCCTTAGGACGTCCCTATTTTCATCGGAGAAATGTTGGAGGGCATGTTAGAGAAGTGTGCTCTAGTAGCTCATACAATGCCACACTAGTACCCCCCTCTTCATCTACCCCAAAGATGAGTTCTGTGCAACACAGAAGCTGATGTACTTAATCGTGAGCCTTCTAATAAAAAGGTTTCCTTTTACTGACCCTGCGAACACTGTGCACTAAAGTGGTACCTCAGGTTACAGACGCTCCAGGTTACAGACGCTTCAGCTTACAGACTCCGCTAACCCAGAAATAGTACCTCAGGTCAGGTTAAGAACTTTGCTTCAGGATGAGAACAGAAATTGTGCGGCGGCGGCATGGCGGCAGCAGGAGGCCCCATTAGCTAAAGTGGTACCTCAGGTTAAGAACAGTTTCGGGTTAAGAATGGGCCTCTGGAACGAATTAAGTTCCTAACCCGAGGTACCACTGTACAGTACTTCCTTCCAAAGTTGAAAGCAGAATAGGACAAAAGCACAAAACTGGTAGAGGGGTGTGTGTGTGTTTTAAAGTGATCTAGTTTAAAAGAGAGGGAGGGAGAGAAAGAAAGAGAAGTTATTGCTGATGTTCTTTCTCCTTGATGTATTTGCAGTGCTCTCTTAAGTGGTTGTACTAGTGAGAAGAAGAAATGCTGTTCTTAGAAAAATTGATCCGCTAGACTCTGAAGTAAATGCTGGGGGCAGCAGTGCAGCCAACACCAGCGAGCACATTTTGAAGATAAAGCACATAAGATGTGCTCACCTTCAGATCTTTCATCCTTTGCCAGTATAGAGCAAGGCTGTTTGAATAACTCTGTTTTTGACAGCTAAATCCTTCTCAAAGATCTGCTTTATGAATACAGGGATTTTTAAACATGTGACCAAGATTCCTAGGCAGTGGTGATGCGTGACTTCTTCTCCTTTTTTTTTTTTAAAAAAAATAAGAAATGCATTTCACTTCCATGGCCTGATTTTGACTATGCCTACATGGTGTGTAATTTAAAGATTATAATTTTTGAGGATCCCGCATTGGGCTGCCATTACAGCTTTCATTCCGTACAGCGGCCAGCGCTAATCATCATAACTAAGACTCGATGGAGGGCAGAAGAGGACGTTTCATCTAAAATGTCAATCCAGCCCCCTTGGTTCATGAAAAAGGAGCCTTTGGGCACCCATTTACTTGGCTTACCGGCATTGCATCTGTTTTACACTGGGGCAATGCTGCCTTGTGCAGAGTTCAGGCTGAATACTAACAGGGCAGAGCTCTGGTGTTGCTTCAGCGGCAGTCAAGCTTAGGACTAGGCAGTTGTGTCCCAATCGCCAGCTGTGCCTTCCCCGAAAGGAGCCTTTTCAGTTAAAGGGGACCAGTCCACACCGGCAATCTTTTTACTTGGTTGGAGCTGGGGAGAATCTGGTCTTCCTGGGGCTTCTAGGCTGGAATCATCTGAGTGGGAGCATGGTTGAACCCTCATCCTAAATGATTAAGTAGTGCCTTTTGACCGTGTAGAGTGTTTCACGAATACTGTGTCAGTAATCCTTGTGACAAGCTCATGTTGTTGTTGCCACATTGCCATGCAGATGCCTGTGGCTGATTAGGAGAGGCTTGCCTGAAGGGACCTACCTTCTGGGTAAACATGGTCCAGCTGCGAGTTGAGGCAGGCATTTATGCATTTCCCAGATTGTAATGCTGCGCCAGCTGTAGCAAAGCATATGCAAGTTTTGATTTGGAGAATTGTCAGAGTTGGAAGGGACTGCAAGGGTAATCTAATCTAACCCTCCACAGTGCAGGAATATTTTGCCCAATGTGGGGCTGAACTCACGAGCCTGAGATTAAGCATCTCATGCCGTACCGACTGAGCTACTCTCGCCTTCAGAGAATACATTAGCAATATGGTAAATGCATATTTAGAAAGACAGTATATTTTGTTTCTGTGGTGACATTTTGGTTCTAAGTTGGATGTAAAGGAGAAGGAAGAAGGGACCCCGAGTGTGGGGTGGGGTTTGGGTGAGAGAGGCAGAAAAGTTCCTGAAAGGTTTGCAGGCACCCCCAAACTTCGGCCCTCCAGATGTTTTGTACTACAATTCCCATCTTCCCTGACCACTGGTCCTGTTAGCTAGGGATAATGGGAGTTGTAGGCCAAAACATCTGGAGGGCCGAAGTTTGGGGATGCCTGGTTTAGAGAGTGTATATGTGCCATTTTCGGGGTGGCTCCCCCCTCCATCCTGCTTTTTTTCTTTCCTGCAAGTGATAAACAGCAGAGCTCTTTGTGGCAGAGCAAGTCAGGCTACAATACTATTGCTAAATGCTAAGCACCCCTCTAAACTTTGGGGAACTCTTGCAGGTGCTCATGCTTTGAAATGGCTGCTCTGAATTTGCCTCCTAATCAGCAGTGGGGGAATTGTGTTGATGGAAGAGGCATGTTCGGCTCAGCTCTAAATCTTCCATTGCACTGCAGTTTCCCATCTATTTAAAAGAAAAGTTGTCTTGGTAGAGCAGACTAGTTCTCTGAAATGGAAGACATTTGCGGCATATGTTCTGCAAGATTCCTCTCTCTCTTCCAAACACCGGAGAATTCCTCGTGCATAAAAATACACGGTCTCCAGATCACGTTTGTTCTTAAATGCTGGTTTTAGTAACCACATGAGCACAAAGCTTTCCTGCTAACTTCGCGAGTGGCTCTGCCTGCATGGGGCTGAGCTCTGGCGCCAGCATTTCAAGGCATGACGAAGACTGGGCACCCTGAGGTTAGGGTTTGCAGTGACTCGAAATTACAGATTCAGTGGACCTTGCAATGTCGCCATGCTTGTCGCTGGGAGGCAGCAGAAAGTTAGCTTGTAAATTGAGCTGGGTTCTTCATGGCTTTGCCTCGGGGTAATTGAGGTCGAGAAACACGTGTTTCTGAATATACAGACCCTCCATTTCCATTAATGCTGGGAAGGAAGTTAATTCCTTGCTTGACACCCCCCCCCCCACGTGCATTTGTTTTGCAGTTAAGATGCCATGTTATGTTTGGAGTCTGGTTTGACAATGTGGACTTCCAGGTGTTGCTTGTCTGTTTTCAGGTGATTCCAGGTTCAGTGTCTATTATCTCTACGGAGAGCTAGGAAAGACCCCTCATTGAAACCACTGTGATCCAGCGCAGAACAAGCACCTCCTTAGCTTCATAAATTGAAGCTGACTCCTGAAAAGACAGAGGTGTTATGTGTTTTGAGTTCTCAAATCTGTGAAGTGGTGAGATGCCCTGCTCTGGATGGGGTTGCAGTCCCCTGAAAGGAGCAGGTCCATAGCTTGGGGGCTCAGGTAGCCTTGGTGACTAGGAGTTCCTTATTCCAGCTCTGGCCAGCTATAGCCCTTTTGGACATAGATGATTTGGCTACAGTACTCTATGCTCTGGTTGCTTCCAAATTGGACTATTGCAGTGTGCTCTAAATGGGCCTATCACTGAAGACAAGTCAGGATCTTAAACTGATCCAGATTTTTGCATTGGTTTGACCCATCCTGCTACCTTCTGGTGTTAGGTGGGTGGTGGTAATAATAATAATAATAATAATAATAATAATAATAATAATAATAATAAATTTATGTGTGCGTTCCTATGTCTACAAAGTTTACCTCTGATTCTGGGTAAGAGAGTATTGGGAAATGATCCATAATGACTTGAAAAATGTTTAAAAGCACTTTCCCCAATAAACCAGAGTCCTTTCTGTTGGGGATAATTCAGACTGAAATTCCCAGGTTATTTATGTATGCAACTACTGTGGCCCATGTTTTGTTAGCCCCAAAATGGAAAATGTGCGAGGTCTCAACTAAAGAAGAATGTCAACTTAAGTTGACAGAATATGCACAACTCGCAGACTTAACATGTAGAATAAGAGAACAAGAAGAACATACATTTAAAGAAGACTGGAAAATGTTTGTTGAATTTATGGGAAATAATTGTGTACAGCTGAAAACACTGTAAACAAGTTTTGATGGATGCAATAATGGAATAATGAGTGGTATAGTTTTTGTAAAATATGCAGGGATTTATGATCTGTAAAATGGACCATGGAAAGAGAAGAAGGGAAGTCATTGATATCTTAAAGAGGTAAAATGAGCATTTAAAATTGTAAAACAGAAAACTCAATAAAATTATATACAAAAAAAGAGAGTTTACCTCTGATTAAGTGATACAAAGCAAACAATTGGGGCTGGAGCTTCAAAATGAGGCAAATGTCTTTGGGATAATGTTGGTGATGGTGATGATGCCATCCATATCCCACCTTTCATATCCCACCTTTCCTCCAAGGACCTCTTGATGACGTGCACCGACCTCCTATTCACCATTTTATCATCACAAGAATGCTGTGAAGATGGAGTAGTCCAAGGTCAACTGGTTAGCTTCATGGCTGAGTGGGGATTTAAACCCTGGTCTTCCAAGTCCTAGTCCAGCCCTACAACCGCTACACTTTAGGAAAACAATATAAGGGGAAATTATAACCCCACCCCTCCCAGTCCTGCTGTCCCAATCCAATTCACTTGGCTGCATTTGCGGTGTGGCTGGGTGGAATTAAAGGAAAGGGCCATCTGAAAATGGCTCACCAATATTTTTTTCCAGTTAGGACCTTATTGCAGTTGGGTGTAGGAACTATGTCTCCAAGCACAAGGAAAGGCTGCTTGTTAGCAGCTGTTCTGGTTTTTTTCTTTTGTTACATAATCAACACTTTTTGAACTAAGGCGTTGAATCACAACAATTATGTTGTTCCTGCAATCTGCTGGCAACAACTGAAAACATGAAACCCTTTGTAGAAATAGCTAAGGTGATGTTCTAAGAATGGCTGGCTTATTTGCATTAAATGTTCCATTAAAACTAATCAGTTGAAAGGCCAGTTGTTACTGGATTCCCTTCCAAATATGCATTGCTGAAATCCTTTCTCAGATTAGCCTGATATTGCATACGCCATGTCATTACATTTTTGGTGGGCTTGGCCCTGGAAGTGGACAAGTCCAGATCTCAACAATCCAATAATTTGGCTCAGCCCAAGACCTTATCAGAGATGCTCTGGAGAGACATTCTCTGGTCTTCGTCTGGTTCTAGCAACTTGTAGAGGGAGGCAAGATAATGTATTGGCCCAAAATCAGGTTGTCATACCTCTTCTCTCACTCTGTATAAGCCATGGTTTGTTTAACTGGGTTAGTTCATTTGTTTTACTTCTGAGTCTGACCCAGCTAACCATGGTTTGTTTGAAGCTGACCCAGCTTGGAGATCTATCTTTGCTTAGTAAGTCAAGATATGCATGAGTCCTGTGCTTGCATACTCCCTTTTCGTGTCACTGCTTTCACCATCTCTTTTGGGTACTCCATGGTCAAAGAGTTCCTGGGTTAATTAACCATGGTCGCCCATTATGTCCAATACGTTTTGGAGCAAATTGTGATCTGAAATGATGGTTTCAAATCTTGCTTTCCTTCAGTCCTGGTAACCATAGTGTTCTGGTTTGGACATAATGGGAAAATACGGTAATTTATTCCAGGAAGTATTCAGCCGTGGCATACTGTGGTGGTGGTAAGGAGTGGCACAAGGCTTCTGCACATCCCAGCTTAATCAACATGAATGTCCAGAGACCAAGCCAACATCTCCTACCTTGGCACTGTTGCATGCTGATTAAGACTGGAGGCAGGCAATGTTTTAAAAAGAGAGTTGGAAGTGGCAAGAGAGCAGCAGCATGGTCTTCTGTGGCAAACAACACACATGTTACTTTTGTCCCTCTGTTGTCTGTGGGCTTCTGAAACAATGCAAAAGCTTTTTACCAGAGGCAAAAGTGAGTCAAGTACCTGTATCATGAGTGGGAATCTCAGAAGACTCAGTTCTCTCTCTGGAAGCTTTTTCAGAGAGCTGAAGATTTAATAGAGAATGGAGCTTTCTGCCCCAGTGCTGATGTGCATTATGTTCATCTGCTAGTTGTATATTTTTAATCCTCCTGAATGAACAAAATAGGCTGTGTCGATGGTGTCCCATGCACTTCAGTGCAAGAGGCCAAGTTTTTCCTGCTCATCATTTACATTAATGCCATTCTGTAGCCGTTCCTCGAGTGCCTGTTCCTTGTCATCTGCAAGCTTTTTTGTTTATAGTCCAGATAAGCTATTGGGAGTATGTGCAGTCAAGTCCATAACTGGCCAAAAAAGCACGGTGGCTTGTAATGCACTAAAGACATGGCATTCCTCCTACCCTTTTAAAACTGTAATATATTATGCATCAGTCGGGAGCATAGTAGAGCTTCTGTCATCAGTATTAATCTGTCATGTTAGCAAAAAAGTGTTTTCTGATAGCTATGGGGTTTCCCCTCCCTTGCTGTGACCATGTAGCGAGTTTAAATTGGCCACGGCTTGAATTTGAGAGGTGTTGGTACTTTTACATAATAATAATAATAATAATAATAATAATAATAATAATAATAATAATAATTTATTATTTATACCACACCCATCTGGCTACATTTTTGCACAATGCTACTTGATGTAACTGTGGGATAAAGAGAATGCCCATGGGTGATAGTCAGCTAAGTTTTACTCAGGAGTAGGTCAATGGTCTTCGGCTGCTTCAGACGTTCCTTAGATACCCCAACCTTCAACTATGCTGGGCAACATCTGGATATTTTAGTGGCTGTAATGATTATTCTTCATGTCTTTTCTAAAACAGTACGTGAGATCAAATTTTAAAGCAACAAACACCGGAACACCTTTTGAAAACTACCACCTTAAAGTTTATGAGTTGGATCTGAAGGTTCTGTTCCTTCGACTAGCGATCCGATTCTTAATGTGTACCTTTTTTAAAAAACAACAACAACGCTGCTTTCTAACCTTGCATTTTGCTTTCTCCATAGTTCTTTGTAATGGGTTCATGTCTTTATTAAACGCAGGCACCTGTTTCTTTTTCGGAACTGAGTTTCTCCACAGTCTTGAACTGACATGGTATGACAAGAGCTTTAAGAGAACTGGCTTGGAGGGCCTTTGAAGTTTCCTGAGTGCGTGCAGCAGGATTTGGGCTCAGCTATTGCACCCTACCAGTGACCATGCCATCCTTGCCCAATGAAGGAGGTAGGCTGCCATCTTGCAGAAAGCCTCGTTTTCCTGGTTATATTCGGTCAAAGACGGACGGTGCAAAATTCCACGTCCTGCCAATCCATGTACGGGATTGGGCAGCGCACATGCACCTCCTCTACCGCATATGTCATAATGTATGGCACGAAGCATATTTCTGATCCCTGCCATTCTTTCATATTAAAAGGGGGGTGGGAGTGGCTAGTTCCAGGGTTACCTGAATTATGTGCTTCCTGATGTACATGCATATACTACACCGTGTTCCCATGCTTATGCTGGGTATACAAAGTGGGAGAACCACACACGATCTCACTGTTCCTTCATATGACCAAGGTGTATTCTAATCTGTATTTTAAGAGATTTTATAAAATGCTCACATTATATTAATTCAGAGAGGTGTGTAGAAAAATGAAAGTGCAACATGTTTACCCAAAAGAATAAAGTAAAATTAATGGTACAAGACTGGAAGGTGAGCTGCAGACAGTAATTTAAAAATGCCATTCAGAAAAGGTCTGGGCACCTGAAATAGTCTTGGGCAGAGGGCGCTGTGGGTTAAACTACAGAGTCTAGGGCTTGCTGATCAGAAGGTCGGCGGTTCGAATCCCTGCAACGTGGTGAGCTCCCGTTGCTCGGTCCCAGCTCCTGCCCACCTAGCAGTTCGAAAGCACATCAAAGTGCAAGTAGATAAATAGGAACCGCTCCAGCGGGAAGGTAAACGGCGTTTCTGTGCGCTGCTCTGGTTCACCAAAAGCAGCTTTGTCATGCTGGCCACATGACCCGGAAGCTGTCTGAGGACAAAACGCTGGCTCCCTCGGCCTATAGAGCGAGATGAGCGTCGCAACCCCAGAGTCGGACACGACTGGACCTGATGGTCAGGGGCCCCTTTACCTTTTTATGTATCTAAAAATATAAAATAGTCCTGCGCCTGCATCTCGTTGGAGCAGGACTGAGATTGAGTGAGATGTAAGTTGCTCCAATATGTTTGCAATACCTTATTGTCCTAAACCAGGCATGTCCAAGACGTCAATTGCGATTGGTTGGTCGCAGGCTCCTCCTCCTCCTCCTCCCTCCTTCTGAGGGGTTAGAGCTCCGTGAGGGGGACATTGGTGGAGGGGGGGGGAGGCAGGAAATGAAAAGCTCCGCGCCTGCTCACCTGCTAGTTCAAATGCAACGAAAAGAATAAGAAAGGAGTCCCCCTGCCAAACAGTGAGGAAGGCAAAGAACAAAACACATGGGGGAAAGCCCCCTTGTTGCTCCGTGAGTTTGAGCGAGGGAAAGGCTTTATCGCAACAGTAGGGGAAATAGAGGTGGAGTAAGGGCTTGGGGATGCTGACGCAAAGTCAGCTGTGATTTAAAACAACAGTAGGGGAAAGATGGAGAAGCCCAGTGCACTCCGACTGGCTCCTCACATCTGTGTAAACTAATATAAAAATGTAGTTTGACTTTTCTCACTTGTTTTCGTTACTTGTCCATCTAACAACTATTTGGATCTGTCAAGATGATATCCAAACACAACTACTGTATCTTTGAAATAAAGATCCATTTAAATGACTTCGGAGGGTGGTAGATCACTGCCAGTTTTTGATACTGGATTGTAGATCACACCCTGCTCAAAGTTGGACGTGCCTGTCCTAAACCAAAGGGAAGTCCTCCCTTTTTAATTTGGCTTTTTTGCTTCTGTTATGCCTCCTAAGACCAGGCGACAAGGAAACTTACCTGTGTGTTCAGTTCATCTTTTTTAACTACTTGTGAGAACTTTGTGATGGTGATATAGCATTTTATCCCCCCCCTCCCTTCCCTATTTTTAAACAGATAACCAAGGGACCTCTTCTCTGACTTTGAGCTCGGAGCTGCCTTACCAAAGCACAATAAGGAGGAAAGTCAGAGAGAAGAAAAAACACGGAGCAATCACTGCGAATGTTGCTGGCACAAAATATGAGATTGGTAGCAAGCTACATATTCTGCTTACCTTACAATTAAATTATGTGATAAGAATAAAGAAAAGTGGATGGAGCAAGGAAAGTCTCATAGCTAAAAAAGGCTTCCAGGTCAAAGTTTGATAGAACGTGATACTATTGCTGTTGTGCTTGTGGGTTGCCATGGGCATGTGGTTGGCTACTGTGAGAAATAACCGAGCTACTCGGAATTTTTGGTCTGAACTTACTATGTTCTTACGGAATTGATGAACCACCCTGGGATCTTCGGATGAAGGGTGGTATACAAATTTAAGATTAAAAAAACTATTATAATTAGCCACTGAGAGAATAACTCAGTTGGTTAGAACAGGCACCCCCAAACTTCGGCCCTCCAGATGTTTTGGACTACAATTCCCATCTTCCCCGACCACTGGTCTTGTTAGCTAGGGATCATGGGAGTTGTAGGCCAAAACATCTGGAGGGCCGAAGTTTGGGGTGCCTGGACTAGATGATCCTCAGAGTCCCTTCCAACGCTGTGATTCTATAAACCCAGACTGCCTTTATGAAACTCCTAATATTTTCCCACCCAGGCACTGATCAGGCCCATAGCCTGCATCAACGTTTGTTGTATGAGTCGCACTTCCAGATGTTTTGGATGCAGAGTCAGCAGCAAGTCTTAGTGCCCTAAAACTCTGGTTTATTTATGCTTGGTTGAAATGTCACCTGAGAGAGAATAGCTGCTTAAAGGCTTAGTCCTAGTTCTGTAAGAGCTCACACATTTGCTGGAATGTGTGCGTTAAGTGCCTTCTGTTAAATCATTCCAGCGTCTAACTAACAGGACTACTCACAGTGCATTAAGCTCAACACCTCACCCATTTCACATTAATTTTACACATGGCTTGCAAAAGAGCAGAGAGCGCATTTCTTGCTGGGCCGGAGGTTGGCTTTTTTACCTTCTGAGTTTAGTCACAGGAAATTAGATCTCAGGGGCTTATGACGAGGGCGCTGTCATTCGAATAGTCTTCTTGTAATTACCATTCAGAACGCCATTCTCTGGCTGGGGTCGTATGGCTGGTCTCCAGCTGTCCTTTCCGTAAAAAGATTTTCATACCCGTAGAAATGCGACTGGTTCTTCTGATGCTCCATCATAAGACTCGAGCATCGCTCTGTCAAAGCCTTAAGAAACATAGCAAAAAGCAACAGGAAGCAGTCGAGGCAGACCTCGGTATTGCCTCCCCTGATTTGCAGTGGCCCTCCAGTGTTTCAGGCTGGATTCTCATGCCTTCCAGGTTCGATTCCCATATGGGACAGCTGCATATTCCTGAATTGCAGGGAGTTACATGACCCTTCCAACTCTACAGTTCTGTGATTCCCCTTTGCTCATTTTCTGTGACCTCTCCCCCTGCTTTGGTATGTCAGACATGACCAATTGCTCTACCAACCTCTTGTGTGCATATCAACAGATTTCTGTTTGATTATTTATGCCTAGATAAGAAACCACCCTTGCTTGTGAGGTCATCCTTCTCATCCCTTCTCACAGCCAACACATTGCATCATGTCAGAGATGCAGCTGAGAACTAAATGGGCTATTCCTCAATCATTTTTGGTTGAGCGACAAACTCTTGTCGGTTCCTTTAGCAAGCTAATGTTTACTTCCACCCCAGCAGCACAGTGATTTTAACTATGCAATCGGCAGGATTAGATTTGCAAAATAAAATATCGCAAGGTGAGCACCACAAGTTTTTTTTTAAAAAACAATAATAGCCTGTGTACTAGTACTGCTGTATGACTAAATTATGTGTACTTTCCCTGAGAGTCTAGTTTGATTCCCCCTCCCATGTACCTATTCCTCTCTTGCAGTACGCGTAGTAATTGAAGAAATGGGCTATGTCAAGACTCGGGACGACGATGAGACTGCAAATCTCATCTGGAGTGATTGTGCCGTGCAGCAGGAAAAGATTGCCGAGCTCCGAAACTACCAGGTACAAAGAAGAAATAACTAGGTAGCCTTGGGCACCTTGATCAGGACAGAAGAAGAAATAGTAACATTTCTGTATTGCTCAAACTTTTTTGGGGGGGATCTGTATATTTAATTGTGCATTCATGATTATGTACCCATTACCTTCTACCGACTTAATGGGAAGCAAGAGTTGACTTTCCTGTTTGCAGAGGTCTGCTGGATTTCAATTTTTTTTTGGGGGGGGGATGTGCAAATCGATTCTACATTTGGTGGTTGCACATTTCTCTCCAAATCCCTTTGACTGATACTGCACCACCTCAAGCTGATGGACCACTTCAGTCTTTCATGTTCCCAAATCAAAAGCTGGTGACATGAGAAAAGCACTCTCAGGCTTCTGTGCATTGGTTAATACAGTAAGCAAGTGAAAGTGTTGGCAGGCTGATTATATGTCTTCATTCAAATGGGCCCTCGCCGATCTGCGTGCCTATATGTCAGTCACTACTTCTCTGTAGATGAGTTTACCCAGATATGCCCATCTGAAGAGCAGCCCACTGACTGAGCCTTCCCCCTGTGCTTATCCACAAGCCTTTTCTCTCCCGTTTTTGCTTCTGTTTTCCTAAAATGAATCCTTATTGCCCAGAACTTAGCTAATGGAGTTCCACCAAGAGGTCCCAGTAACTAGTGTGCTTGGATGTAAGTCTGGGAGATCAGGGATAGTCACCATGGTTCTCCCCAGATGTTGAGGACTCCAGTTCCCATCCTCCCTGGCCATTGCCCCCTGGAACTGATGAGAATTGTTTCCCACACCTTGTGGCCCATGTTGGCCACCCCAGGTCTAGATCCTGGCACGGCCGTGAACCCAACATGGTGCCCCTTTGCTTCTTATATGGTCTTTCAGTGCTGGGTGGGGTGGGGTGGAGAGTGAGCACCTGAAACCAAGTACAGTGGTACCTTGGTTCTCAAATGCCTTGGTACTCAAACAACTTGGAACCCAAACACTGCAAACATGGAAGTAAGCGTTCCAGTTTGTGAACTTTCTCCAGATGCTGAACGTGCTCCGTTTTGAGTGCTACGCTCTGATTTGAGTGCCACACTTCCATTTTGAGTGTTACGCTGAGGTCTGTCTGTTTTTGCTATTTTGCGTTTTGTTTTTGCGGCTTTTTTGTTTTGTTTTTGTGACTGTGTGGAGCCCAGTTCAGCTACTGATTGATTGATTGTGTGACTGCAGTACATTGTTTATTGCTTTCATTTTATGGATCAACGGTCTCATTAGATTGTAAAATTCGTGTTAAATAGCTGTTTTAGGGGTTGTTTTTAAAAGTCTGGAACAGATTGATCCATTTTGCATTACTTTCTATGGGAAAGCGCACCTTGGTTTTGGAACGCTTTGGTTTTGGAACGGACTTCCGGAACGGATTAAGTTTGAGAACCAAGGTACCACTGTAATAATTAAACAGGCCCATGCTGTCTAATAGATTTCCAGCATCTACCTAGCACAATTAATAGCGGTCTCTTGTAGGTACTGATTTCGTTACAAGTCTAAAATAAATTCTGGTAAGTTTAATTGCCAACCCTTCCCTAATGTATGTCTTCCCCTCTTTTCTCCCGCCAGAGAATCAACCACTTTCCAGGAATGGGCGAGATCTGTAGGAAGGATTTCTTAGCAAGAAACATGACCAAGTAATTTCCTTTTTAATTTTTTTGTGTGTGTAAAGGAACAGAGGTTAATAAACTCTCTCTTTTTGTAATGTAGCATTATTTTCTACAATCTTAGGGACTTTGTGGATCAGTTTTAGCCCCCGTGTTTTATCAAGACCCTGTTGTGAGTGACAGATGGCTGTGTAGTCACAATACTATGGGGAACTCTCTGATTCAGATTCAGCAGTTCTCTAGAATATCATTTGAATGGGAGATACAGAAAGGGAGGACTGTTCCTTCCATGCTCTGCTTGTATCTGGTTGACCGCTGTGGAAAACACAATGTTGGAGTAGATGGGCCTTATTATGGTCTCTTCTTTCAATGGACTTTCCTTATGTTGTTATTAGTGTGGCCTGATCCTCTGGCTTGACTGGTTAGGGAACTGCTCTGCACACTCTTATTGGCGTGGTAAAAAGCTTCCAATAGCTGATTAGCCCAAAAATGGAAAATGAGCGAGGTCCCAACTAAAGAAGAATGGCAACTTCAGCTTGCAGACTTAACATATAGAATAAGAGAACAAGAAGAACATACGTTTAGAGAAGATTGGAAAATGTTTGGTGAATACATGGGGGGGGGAATTGTCTACACTTGAAAATGTTGGCAGCCTTAAGATAAATTCAGCAGTGTAAATAGGTTTTGATGGATGTAATAATGGAATACTGAATGGTTTAGTTTACGTAAAACATGCAGGGGTTTATGATATGCAAAATGAACCATGGAAAGAGAAGAAGGGAAGATGATAGATAGATAGATCTTCCAGTAACTTCACCCCCAAAGAAGTAGGGAAATCTTTCCAAGCAGCAGAGAAGAAATAAAGATGGATTTTGTATGTAACCATTTCCCCAGGTATGTCTTAGTGCATGTGTTTCTCAGCTAGGGCAAAATGCCTGTTTGGTTATTGGACCAATGTTTGTAGCTTTGAGCGGCCCCGATCCCTGCTGTTGTTGGGATATTGCCAAAAGGAAATTTTCTGCACAGATTCCTTTGTATGTTCTTGAAGAGAGCTCTCTGCATAAAGTGAAGGTTATGAGATCAGGGCCCTTGTTGATATCTGGTTATCTCTCTCTCTCTCTCTCTCTCTCTCTCTCTCTCTCTCTCTCTCTCTCTCTCTCTCTCTCTGTGTGTGTGTGTGTGTGTGTGTGTGTGTATGTGAAGAATTATGATCTTGAACAAAGATATAGACCAATGCAGCACCTGCTATCTAGCTCCTTAATGCAGGGATGGTCACCTAAATTGTTCTGTGTGAACTGTGTGGTTTGGTTAGATTACCGAGAATGAGCTTTTCAAATTAAAGACCATGTAGCTTAATGCAGATCTGCAGGGGGTGGAATTCTTGGGGGGAGATGGGGAAACAGGCTAGGGGTGTGGAATTATGGCTCCACCCATTAATGCAGATCATTTCTGGTTCCGGAGCCCAACTCAGAAAAAGTACTATTGAGGGAAAGAATTGTGAGGAGGGGATATGGCATAGGTTGCAGGTGGTTAGCACTCCTCGACTGTGTGTTCTTTTTTTCTCTTAAAATTGGACCACTCACCCTCATTCTATGAGGGTGGAACAGAACTGTGTTTAAAACATGGGCCTGCCACCTGGGCACTTGGCTTAGCCCTAAAACAAATGAAAAAAAAAGCCTTGGGCAGTGTCACGGTCTGGGTTACAGGCAGTCAGAGTCCTGGCTTGGTACATCGGGACTGCGGTAGAGGTTGGGAAGCAGGAATCAGCAGTCCAGGGTCAGCAGTCTAGGGGTCAGGAAGCCAAGAGTCCATGAATCAGGAAGCCAAGAGTCTGAGGGTTAGGAAACTAGGAATCAGGAAGCCAAAGCACAGCTAGGTGGGTAGCAAGTTGCTGTGGCAAAGAGCCAGAGGGAAATGCTGGTCCTATATACCCCTCCTGGCCCTTGCCACCAGGTGCTACTAGTCTTCCGTCAAGCCTCACCTGTGTGGCCGTGCCTTGCCCTTCCAGGCCAAACTCAGGAAGGCCCCAGTCCTGCGAAGCCCTACCACTCACAGGGCTCCTGCACACACTCCTGACAGGCAGATTGAACAATTTTGAATCATGGGCTTTCGATTGCTCAACAGAGCTCCCCTCCCTTTCCTTGTCTTGTGCCCCTCAAAATAGGGTCAGGTGGGTTGGGAGATCCCCACCCCCTAGAACAGCCTGCATGTTCTGTCTGGCAAGCTGAAATGCTCATGCAGATCCGACATTTGTAATAGTGTGGCATTGAATCCCACCCATTAATTATAGCGTAGCTGGGAGTTCTTCTTAAGAAAGCATGCTGCAGAAGTGGCAAAACAAATCTCCTCGCTTTTATTCCAAAGAGGATGTCTAGAGGCAACTGTGTGAATGAAGAAAAACGGCGGCCATTCTCTTGGTTCAAATGGGAATAAGAACAGGATCACATCTTTCCATTTTATGTGCTCATAGTAGGCTCACCTTGATTCCGAAAGGTATAAGTCCTCTTCTGGTGAGTTTTGTCGTTCTGTGAGAGGTATCCTGAGCTTAGACTTGGTCCAGAATAGGAGAGGGAATTTTTCACATTTGCAAGTTAATTTCTTGGCAAGAAGGAAAGGTGGAACAGAGAACAGTTCTTTGGCATGAGCTCCATTAGCTTTCATTCAAAAGGGGCTTACATAAGTGGCCTGAGGCCCAGGCAAATATTGAAAGTGTCAGTATTTCAGCTCACTAGTGGAAGGAGTTGTTCCTAGGAAAAAGAAAGCTCCCTTATAGAGAGTGGATTTCTCTCCTTCTGTGGATTATTGTCACTTTTGCTGCTAATGAGATTTCCCCATCTTTTGTCTTGTGGATGAGTAAGTGGGAAAGTGGATCAGTTGTGTGCATCAGCAACCCTGAGCTCTGAATTACTGAAACAACCACCAAGTGTACGTATGTGATTCTAATCTGTTAGATAGCATACTTTGGAGAATACAATACTGAGCCATTGGCCCCGTTCCTACAACCACGTTTATCACCTGATGACCAGCACACACAAAAGACATCACAAATCACGCTCAATCACAAAGAGGTTTCATATCGCCTCGTATGTGAAGTCTTTCAATGGATGGACATCCCAGATTGAGTGAGACGAATTGGCATTTCGTTTGAATGAAAGAATAAGTCCTTTTGTCACTTTTGTAGAAGTACAAATATCAAAAAACCTAGCTGAGCTGCTAAACGAGACAGTAATACAATTTTGTGTGTGGTACCTTGGTTGTAATCTGAATCACTGTAGTGCCAGTATTGGATCTATAATGATCCTGAGCACAGCAATAAAACAATAGTGGCAATTGTGTTTTGTTGTGCCGTTAGCGAGTAGTTTTTGTGACAGGCTATCTATTGTACTGAGGCCTTGATGTTCTTGGCTGCAGTCCTGGTTTTGCAGATGTGCTTGTTAATTTTTGCAACTTTCGTAACGAGGCAAGAAATCTGAAGCACAGACCTCTTCTTTCCAATGGCAGTCCTGCATAATCTCCTTGCGGAATTAATACATTACATCCAAAGCTCTTAGGTTTTTGTTTGCTGTCTACATGCCGCACGGGGTGGCATAGTGGCACCGCACAAGCATCTTCTAATGTTTCCCTGTACAAACGACTCTTTAAATACCTCAAACTTTAGGCCAGGCATCCCCAAACTGCGGCCCCCCAGATGTTTTGGCCTACAACTCCCATGATCCCTAGCTAACACGACCAGTGGTCAGGGATGATGGGAATTGTAGTCTCAAAACATCTGGAGGGCTGAAGTTTGGGGATGCCTGCTTTAGGCATATCATGGTTCCCCTTTACATCAGAAGTATCAGTGAATGGAATGAGCGATAATTCCCATGAATGTGTTCCTGCCTTAGCCCCCTGTAAATGAAGGAATAGACTGCAAATGGGGTAAATGGTACAAATAAAAATTCTATCCCTTAAGGCAGGCATGTCAAACCTGCGGCCCTCCAGATGTTTTGGCCTACAACTCCCATGATCCCTAGCTAGCAGGACCAGTGTTTGGGGAAGATGGGAATTGTAGTCCAAAACATCTGGAGGGCCGCAGGTTTGACATGCCTGCCTTAAGGGTTCCCCTGTGAGTTGTTGGAGGAAATGTCAGACTATGCAATACATAATTGAACTCGGGAAAAGAGAGAAATCCATGCATGCAAATATTAAATAGCAAATCCCCTTTTGACTTTTCTGTAATCCTGCTGTTGTTACATTAATAATGTTCTCTGTTACGTCGGCAAACCTTTGTGGTGATACTACACATTACAGGTTGTTTTTGTGTCATTTTGGTACGTACCCTGTTCATATTGATGACCTTGAGTGGAATAGGATGTTGTGTAAGCAATCCTCCTCTCGTACAATGGGACTTCCTCTTCCTCTTCTATCCCCTGCAGCCTGTGCATCCCCCAGAATCTGCTCTGGAAGGTTCCTAATTCTCAAGAGCAGATTGTGAGGGTGCTGCGGGGAGGAGAGGTAAGTCAAGGCTATTGTGCAAGCAGAAGTCCATTTCACTCTCACACGGACTGTGTTGAATACAACCCATTTGCTCCAGTGGAACAGTTGGAGGCCCAGTCTGTTAGTATCTGATAATGAAACATAGCAGGCTTAAACCACAAAATATGAAAACTCTTCTTCCTTCCTTCCTTCTCCTCCTCCTCCTCTTTTTTTAATTTAAAAGTTTTACAGACATACAGATCTGATAATTTCCCAACAAACACATATGTTTTGACTTTCTTCCACCCCCTTTGCAGTTTCTTATAGTTTTAAATTTTTAACACGGCATTTCCTACATTGTTCCGTTTATTACCTACTCCCCGATTTATCTTTAGCATACATTTAACCAGTGCTTTTTTCTGGGGGGATGCAGGGGTATGCATACCCCTAAACATTTTGCGAATCTAAGTCTGGCCTCATTGAGGGGCAGTATTTCAATATGAGTAGGAAAATGAGAGCACCCCTAAACATTTTTAATAGAAAAAAGCACTGCATTTAACTGCTTGTTTTACCTAAATCCTGCTAACAAACTTGCATGTTTACAAAAACTTGTCAAATGTTCCCCCCCCCCCTTAATAAAATTTCTTTCTTTCTTGGTTTCTTATTGTTTTGCCATTTTGGCAATTCTTCTTCTTCTTTCCCCCAGAATGATCAAATCTCAGCCTCAGGAGTACAGCTTTATTCCTCGGACATGGATCTTCCCAGCAGAGTACACACAATTCCAGAATTACGTAAAAGAACTCAAGAGAAAACGTAGACAGAAAACATTCATCGTCAAACCAGCTAACGGTGCAATGGGCCATGGGTATGTGCAAGGTTTAAAGAAGCTTCTTTAAGTCAGCCTTCTCCAACTTGATGCCTTCTGGATGTTGCTGGACTACAACTCCTATCGTCCATGATCATTGGATGCCTTGGCTGGGGCTGATGGGAGGTGGAGGCTGGGGCTCATGGGAAGGCTGCTTACAGGTTCTTCAATCTTGTGTTTCACCTGCTGTTCCTATTACTGTAAATTGCGCTGAATATAGATTTTATTGTTCTTTGCAAATATGACCCATGAATTTAGAAATAACAACAACAATGCGAATCAGATTTTTCACACAATAGTAAAAATGGTAACACACATCTGTTTTCATTTGCTTTTTTCTTTTCTTTTTCTTTCTCTCTCTAGCTGATAAAGAATTGACCTGATCTGCATATTTGTCAATGCATTATCTTATAAGAGCACCCAACATAGCTAAAGTTGTTTGCACAGGCTTATCAGCAATAAATGATTTTTATTCATTTTTTTAGTCTGAAATGGTGTAATAAGATAAAATAATTCATGCTCATTTTCAGCTTGGTTTCTTTTAAATAAAGCTTCAACCAATTGCCAGGACAGGATTTTTTTAAAAGGTAAATATGTGTGAGGCCATAGAAACGTAATTGATGGCACTCATAACAAAGCAGCTGGATAGATTCTCTGGAGAATCTTATGACTTAAAAAGCTGATTTAATTCCTTAACTTGGTTGATTTTACTGCAGTCAATGAGCACAAACTCCAGTGGTGACAATGAAGCCACACATGAAGGGATCACCAAAGAACCCTTGGTCCTAAATATGTTGGAGATCATTTTGCATTGCTTTAGTGTAAAAACAGGCTTCAAAAGCAAGGGGACTTATCTGATCTCTTGGGAACACCAGAACATGTGGCCGACAATTCAAAGTGTTAGTGCTGACCTTTAAATCCCTAAATGGCTTTGGCCCTGTATACCTGAAGGAGAGTCTCTCACTGAGAGAAGTGAGGTTACAGGGAACCAGGTCGAGGGCCTTCTTGGTAATGGCACCCGCCCTGTTGAACTCCCTCCCATCAGATGTCAAGGAGATAAAGAACTATCTGACTTTTAGAAGACACCTGAAGGCAGCCCTGTACAGTCATACCTTGGTTTAAGTACGCTTCGGTTTGAGTACTTTCAGTTTAAGTACTCCGTGGACACGTCTGGAATGGATTAATCCACTTTCCATTACTTTCAATGGGAAAGTTCGCTTCAGGTTAAGTATGCTTCAGGTTAAGTACGGACTTCCAGAACCAATTGTGTACTTAAACCGAGGTACCACTGTATAGGGAAGTTTTGTGTTTGTCGTATCGTGTTTTAATTTGTTGGAAGCAGCCCAGAGTGGCTGGGGTAACCCAGTCAAATGGGCAGCATATAAATAAGTTGTTGTTGTTGTTAGTTGTGTATGACCTTAGACACACTTTGCTAACCTAGTGCCCTCTAGACATTACTGGACTACAACATCTGGAGAGCATCAAGTTGTTGTCTTGTTAAAGCAAATTATAAACATCAGTTTCTGAACTGATGGGATCCAATGATCTGTCAGAGCTGTAATTGTATTTCTGAGGGTTTACTTAACTTTCTGTGTTTAAAACTCATCTTTGTGCCTTTTAACCAGGATCTCCCTCACAAGAAATGGAGAGAAGCTGCATTCTCAGGAACACCTCATAGTCCAGGAATATCTTGACAAGCCCTTTCTTATTGAAGGCTACAAATTCGATCTAAGAGTGTACATTCTGGTGACATCCTGTGATCCCTTAAAAATATTTTTATATCATGACGGGCTAGTGAGGATGGGCACAGAGCTGTATCATCCCCCCAATGATTCAAATCTGGTAAGTGGTTGTTAGGATCAAACAAAACACTTCTGAGCACAAAATAGTTTAGGTGCCAGAAGAGGAAAAAGGGAATGAAATTTTGAGCAAAAAACATTGAACAATTTAGTTAGGCAAATTCTAGTCCTTGTTCACCCGGGCCACCTTGTGTTGGAGCCTGTGATGCACATCAGCAGGCTAATAAGATACACTCGGAAAACGCTGTTCATGTGTTCCTTCAGGGATCACACGTTTAACATTGTGTTGTGTGTGGAAACAAGGCTATGCCTACTGGCTCCACCCCCTAACCGTCCCTGTTTGCCCGCCATCTACCGGTTCGTACTGGGGAAGGTCCGAAACAGGAGGTGGGGAGCTTTCTCTGAATGTGTAATCTCTACTGTGACTTGGAACCATGCAAGTAGAGTAAGACTCCCCTCTTCAAGCCTTTTTTCCCAATCCGTGGACAACATGAGTGTGTCGTGACCTTCGGCTCCAACTTTTCACCCTCGTGGCTGTAAATTCAGAGAGAATATCAAATTGGAAGAGACACTTGTCCCTGGAAAAAGCTCCAGATGTTCCCACTGCCCTGGAAACTCCAGCACAAGAGAATCCTATGTTGTTGACATCTCTCTGGCCTTGGGATAATTGCGATGATACAGAAAATACAATTTGTGCCTTGAAAAAGGACATACTTGCATCTTGCAGTGGAAAGGCCTTGCCTCGTTTTCTTGTTGCTATCCCAACAGCAATGTTTTCTGAGCGGATTGAGTATCAGTAAATGTTGAAGTGCAGCTGCTAAGCTTAAAACGATGATGCAGCAGATTTACCCAGGATTTCAAATATTTGGGCTGCAGTCCTAATGCGTGTAGGGGGGGAAGGAGAACCAAATGCTCACCTGAGCTGCCTCACCCAGTACACTTCTGGGCTGGAAGTGAGGATACAGCCGCCGCCTTGTATTCAATCATTTTCTGCTTTAAAAAACCCAGCAACCCAATTTCCCTTTCACTTGGAACAGTGGGAAAGAAATAACTATGACACCTCCTAGGTCAGCGTAGTTTTCTCCTTAATTTAGTGTGTGTCTGGTGACCGGGAAGCTTTGGGACCCTTCAGATCTAACCCTTCCTTGGCCCACTCCTGATGTTGCTCCCTTTGGGGGAGTTTGAACATCAGTACGACAAGGGACACAGATGTTTTTGCAGTGGCAGGGAAGAGGCGCCAGACATTGAGTGTCCCTCTTTGTGGTCGGAGTTCTCACTCCACCCCATAGCTGTCAAGTTCTCCCCTTTTTAAAGGGAAATTCCCTTATGCTGAATAGGCTTCCTCGTGAGAAAAGGGAAAACTTGGCAGCTATGCTCCACCCTCTAAGAGGGAAATCTTCCTATGGAAAGCAAGTATGGTGTAGTGATCAGGACAATGGACTTTGACCCGGGTGACCAGAACTGAGTTTCTGGAGAGTTCTGGCTAGAAAATATCCCTGCTAACAGAGCCGATGTTAGGATAATATGGAGGGGGGTTAATTACACAACCATGCCCTCCTGTGGGATATAGCTGGCATTAATAAGTAAGTACGGTCCTTGGGACACCCTCCTAGGGACCATCATATGACTGTAGAAATGATCTTAAAAGGCCTGGAATAAAAATAAAATGGTGTTAGCTGGGGGGCTAACAGTGAGAAGGGCCTTTCGCCAGTAGCCACCTGTGGCATGTCAGTTGGTGGTGGCACCCGGAGAAAGGCTTACCTCAGATTAATGTCTTTGTACCTGTAGCTCAGTAGTGACCCTTTCCTATCTTCTCTTCCTCTCAGGGCCAGCTGTTTATGCACCTGACCAACTACTCTGTGAATAAGCATAATGAGCGTTTTGAGCGGGACGAAACAGAAGATAAAGGCAGTAAGCGCTCTATAAAGTGGTTTACTGAGTTTCTGCAAACAAATCACCTTGACGTTTCCAAATTCTGGAATGATATTTCAGTAAGAGAAAACTAATAACGCAATAGCTGTTTTCAATGTTTATGTTGGCCTGTTGCGAGTGCGTCCTCACTTCTCGACTCGGACTGGGATGCAATCTGGTTTTTGACTCGTTGCAAGTTCTTCTTTGGAAGCACATTTTTATATAACTAAATTATATTTGGCAGAGTGCAAACCCGATGATGTTTCATATAAAGCCGCCTTCCATGCCTCGAGGCTGGGAAATTGACACAAGAATCAGATTGTTTCAGCCAAGTGACAAACGCATTAAACGAAATTCAAGTTTGTTTATGTGCTCTTGTGATTTAGAGTGAAACCAGCTGTTGATTAGATTCCTTAATTCTGCACAGTCAATCTTGTCTCTTGTATTTGAATGTGTGTTGCTTAATGCCTTTTGGTGATCTAAAACGAAACAAAACAAAATAACACCTAGACAAATAACTTTGCCCTTCTCTCTCTTCTCTGCACAATCCCCCAGGAACTAGTGGTGAAGACACTCATAGTAGCAGAGCCCCATGTCCTTCACGCTTACCGTATGTGTAGGCCAGGACAGCCTCCGGGAAGTGACAGTGTTTGCTTTGAAGTTTTGGGGTTTGATATCCTGCTGGACAGAAAACTCAAGCCATGGCTCCTAGAGGTAAGCTGCTTTAAAATAGCAATAATAATAAGACAAGAGCATTAAAGGGCTAGATACTTAAAGCCCATTTGGAGGTCTTTAAAAGAGGAGTAGACATGGAGGAGAAGACTATCATCAGCCACTAGCCATGATGGCTATGTTCTACCTCCACTGTAGGACACCAGTTGCTAGGAATCACATTTGGAGAAAGCTCTGCTGCACTCAGGTCTTGCTTTGGTTGGCCACAGTGAGATCATTGTGCTGGAAAAAAGATGGACCATTGGTCTGGAGATGCAATGGGGTTGAGGGAACGTTCTTTCATATGTGTTGGACCTGTAAAATGGTAAAGCGTATTAGGAAATAATTCATAATGAATTGGGAAAAAATGTTTAAAAGTATGTTTCCAAAAAAACCGAAAAGAGTCCTTTTCGTTGGGTGATAATTCAGACGGAAATTCCCAGGTGTCAAAAAAGGTTATTTATGTATGCCACTACTGCAGCCCGTGTTTTGTTAGCGCCCAAATGGAAAACCGAGCAAGGTCCACTAAAGAAGAATGGCAACTTCAGCTGATGGAATATGTGCTGCTTGCAGACTTAACATATAGAATAAGAGAACTAGGAGAACATACGTTTAGAATTGGAAAATGCTTATTGAATATATGGGGGGGGGGAATTGTGTACACTTGAAAACGTTGGCAGCATTAAGATAAATTCAGCGGTGTAAATAAGTTTTGATGGAATGCCGAATGGTTTAGTTTATGTAAAATATGCAGGGATTTATGATATGCAAAATGAACCATGGAAAGAGAAGAAGGGAAGTCATTGATGTAATAAAAATGTAATAAAATGCAATAAAAATGTAATAAAAATTACCAAAAATAAAATAAAATTGATGGGCCATTGCTCTGATCCATTAAAGATTAGATGTTCTTAACAGTTTGTAAGTGTTACGAAAAGGATGCAACGCGAAATCTCTGAACCATGCGCAAAAATGGCCAGGTCATTGAGCAAAGCAAACCCATTTCACAATGGATGGCGTTTGACAGCCCTGCATTTTATTTGCTGGGAGCAGGGAGCAGGAGAAGAGTGCAGAGGGCTGTTCCTCCAGGCTCTCCATCATTCTCATCTGTTTGGATGCTGGACTAGGTGGATCTTCTTACATTCTCAAAAGGCTGGCCGTGTTTCGAAGCCAGCATATACCCAGTAGAACTAATCATAGAAGGCCTTCCTGGATGAGAGCTTTTTCACAGTGCATAAAACAACTCAAAAGAGATGGTGGTTTAAAATATGAATGGGTTTTATCAATGCTTGGGAACTCCCTTTTCACAAAACATTCTTGTGGACAAGTCAAATATTTGCTCCCTCTTTGTCCTGGCTTGTGTCTTGTTTTAAAGATGGAATTGCTTGCACCATCTAGTGGAAGAAACATGGAAGATTATCCTTCAAGCAGAGCAATAGTGTCTCATCTGGAACATTAATTTTATTAACTAGTTTATTTCTATTAACTAATATTATTAACCACTGGCTTGGGAAGCAGTTTTCACACATTAGTCACCATCCGTGTCTATCCTGTAGTTTCTTATGAAATACTGTGTTTTGATGCATTTCCCTCCCCAAACCACCTTTGATCTGAAAGGAGAAAACCTAGTTTAAAGCTGGTAATATATACATAGCCTAATACATCAATAGCTGCATTTCTTCAGAGACACAGTCCTTTTGTTTCCGCGTTGAACGCATCTCAACATGCCTCTTCAGACTCCCCATTGTTTCTGAACTGAACTTTGCTTCAAGTGTTGATTTATTTTTATTTTTGTATTTTTTATCGGCCACAGTGTTTTATGTGAACACTAATAAAAAAATTCCTTCAGTAGCACCTTAAAGACCAACTAAGTTTATATTTTGGTATGAGCTTTCGTGTGCATGCACACTTCTTCAGATACACAGAATCTGATTATGTACTATGTGTAGTACATAAGAGTGGGACAGAAATGTCCTACATAAAATCAACGAACCAGTCCTCCAGTTTACGCTATCCAGAGCTTCCGCGCGAGAGCAGTGGTTGCATGATGTCTTTCTCTTGTAAGTGGGAGAGAGAATCACTTGTCAACACGAGAAATTGCCCTAGATGGCTCGCACAGGACTAGATTGAAGAGAATGATATGGTGTGTCGTCTAAGAGGATATGCAAAAGGCAAGAGTCAATGGTGATTCCAGAGAGGAAGAAGGCAAAGGAGGGTTAAGGAGGGCAAGAGAAGGAAAAGTGTGCAAATGAAAACTGGATGATGAACATGGCAGGTTGGAAGCAGATTCTAGATACAGCCTTGCTCCTAGATGCACAGGTGGAAGCAGTGGCTAGGAGTGCTCATCTACATCCACCATTCACACGTCCTTTCTTCGAGGAGCTTCTAATGTATGTGATAGTCACGTCCCAGTGGGATTGCTAACATGCCCTACACAGGTTTGAAAGCTTCTGTTGCTCTGGAATGCAACTGCCACACTCTTAACTAAAGCTGGCAAAGTTGAACCTACAGTCTTAATATTACATCATCTGCACTAGTTTCCATGCGGGTGGCGCTGTGGTCTAAACACTGAGCCTCTTGGGCTTGCCGATCAGAAGGTCAGCAGTTTGAGTTAGCTCCTGCTAACTTAGCAGTTCGAAAGCACGCCTGTGCAAGTAGATAAATAGGTACCGCTGCAGTGGGAAGGTAAACACCGTGGTTTCCCTCACGGTGTTCCATTGTGTCAGAAGTGGTTTAGTCATGCTGGCCACATTGCCCCAAAAGCTGTCTGTGGGCAACCGCTGGCTCCCTCAGCCTGAAAGCGAGATGAGTGCCACAACCCCATAGTTGCCTTTGACTGGCCTTAACCGTCCAAGGGTCCTTTACCTTTTTTCCCCTGGTTTCCACACAAAACTAAAAAACTGAAGGCATCCCTTTTGACTTCAATGTTCTGGACAGTTTGAATGTCACAGTTCAGATCTATCCAAACCTACCCAGATAATCTTCTGATGCCCTTGTGTCCCTGGGCGGACAGACACAAGAGACAGGGGCCTCTTCTCAGTGATGCCAAGACAGTGAACTTCCCATGTTGAGCAGGAAGGTGTGAAAGGCATTATTCATGGGCTAAAGGTAAAGGTACCCCTGACCATTAGGTCCAGTCACGGACGACTCTGGGGTTGCACGCTCATCTTGCTCTATAGGCCGAGGGAGCCGGCGTTTGTCCACAGACAGCTTTTGGGTCGTGGCCAGCATGACTAAGCTGTTTCTGGCGAACCAGAGCAGTGCATGGAAACGCTGTTTACCTTCCTGCTGTAGCGGTACCTATTTATCTACTTGCACTTTGACATGCTTTCGTACTGCTAGGTTGACAGGAGCTGGGACCGAACAACGGGAGCTCATTCCGTCGTAGGGATTCAAACCGCCGACTTTCCGATGGGCAAGCCCTAGGCTCTGTGGTTTAGACCACAGCGCCACCCGCATCCCTATTCATGGGCTAAGAACCCTCAATAATCAAGAAATCTGATTGCTCAGTGTTTGAGCTCATGGGTGTGATTCAAAGTGTGTTTTTAGTGAACACATGAAGAATCCCTATTCAGACTTTGGGGGTGAAGCTGGTGGGGGGTCGGGGATGTTGGGGCCTGCATGCATGCCCCCCCCATATTATTTCCAAATAGTTTGAAATAATGCCTGAGAGTGTGGGTGTTTGACATTTGAAAATTGGGCCCCAGTGTTATGTCTGTGTGAGAGCATACCCCTCGGTTATTTTGTGGATTAAGACATTCCTGGATATATTCTGTCCTCTAAATTTTTCAGATTAACCGAGCCCCGAGCTTTGGTACTGACCAAAAAATAGACCATGATGTGAAAAAAGGTGTCCTGCTGAATGCATTAAAGCTGCTCAATATAAGGTAAAATTACATTTTCCCTGTTGCTCTTATCGTTACAGTTGGTTTCTTTTGGAGGGGGGGGGCAGGGAATAGAGATACTGTACATTTATATCGTGATGTACCAAAGTCATTGTAAATGCTCCATAGGAAACGTGTGGTTTATGTTAAATTCATCTGAGCCAAATTTAATGCTGTTCCCTCATCAGAAGATATGTTAGTTAAATCTTTGTTTGATCTGGGAGCTGTAGAAGGCCCAGGCAACTTCTTCAGACAGCACTCTGATTTAAATCTGCTACCCACAGTAGGAAGATCTCGTGTTGGGGCTAAGTTAAGTCATGAGAGGGAACAATGGTGGGCATATATTGACCATAAAGATGGTAAAGGAAAAGCCTGGCTCTCTTCCTGTCATCAAAGGGAGCACACCCTTATCTCCCAAATTCTGCTTCCTTGGCACACAATACTACAAGCTTTTGATGAATTGCGTTCTTCCCCCCCTTCCCCCCTTCATTTTTCTTTTCTTTTATTCATTTCAGTTTTGTGCTCTTTTGCTGTTTATTGAGACCTCTTAACAACTTCATTTAATAGAAGCTTTCTGGTGCCGTTTGAAATCCAAATTCTTTTGAGTTAGCTGAGTGCTATAGCAGTCTGAGAGGGAGTAATTAATAAACGAGAGAAAACTGCAAGCGAGGGGAAAGTTTTTGCAGGTTCCGTCTTACTTTTTAGAATGCTTCTGCTGTAAATGTTTTATGGGTGCCTCCTCCCATGGGGTGCATTTCCTTCGCTGTCCTCGTTGGTGTGAATTATTTATTTGGTTCTTTAAAAAAATAATTACATGATTGGCAGCTAGAATCGGAGCAGAAATGTAGTTCGCTTTATTGTCCTTCTGGCACAAATCGATTTCTTGTGTGGTTATTATTTTTTTAAGTTGCTGAAATAAAGATGCAATAAAACACCACAACTTGATAAAACACCACCGCGAAATAGAAAAAGGCAGACACATTCCCGTTCCAAGATCCTTTCTGCTGACTCCAGCTTTTACATTCCCCAAACGATGCTTTCCAGTTCCATGCCTTTAAATTCTCCTCTTCCAGTCAAGCTCCTTTCTCTGTATCCGGCCCTGAATACCTTCCTCTATCCTTTCCTGAACTGCCGTTCACAGAGGAGATGGGCTGAAGTGGCAGCTTCTATTCCTGCCGCTGCAGCTGGCTGTTTGCCTGTTCATCCCCAAGGGCAGGTAGATAAACGCCATTGCTTTCCCCCCTGTCCTGCATTCTCCTGGCCTACAGCTGATCCTCAGTGTCCTTGCCACTTTCTGGCTGTCCCAGCAATCCGTTGGCAGTGGAAAGAGCTGTGCTTCAGGAAAGCAAGGCTGGTCTCTTGCTGATGTATTTCCAATATGTTTCTGAGCACATTTCAAAGTGTTGGTGCTGACCTTTAAAGCCCTAAAAAGCCTTGGTCCTGCATACCTGAAGGAGCGTCTCCACCCCCACTGTTCGGCCCGGACATTGAGGTCCAGCACCAAGGGCCTTCTGGCAGTTCCCTCACTGTAAGAAGTGAATTTACAGGGAACCAAACAGAGGGCCTTCTCGGTAGTGGATCCCATCTCCTTCTATCAGATGTTAAGGAGATAAATAACTGTGCATCTTTTAGAAGACATCTGAAGGCAGCCCAGTACAGGGAAGTTTTTAATGTTTGATGTTTTATTATGCTTTTATATTTCCTTGGAAGCCGCCTAGAGTGGCTGGGGCAACCCAGTCAGATGGGTGGGGTACAAATTGAAGTGTAGGTGGGTTCCCACAATACAAGACATAGTGATAACAGCAAGAACCTTTATTGAACTACCGGTACATAACTGAACAACAGGGACAAAGCAACTGCTTATATACATTTCTGAAGGCCTGGGCCACTCCTACTTCCAATGCGATTGGCAGTCTAAACTTCCAAGCTGCGAATCATGACTCAGAGTTTAAGGTCCAATGTTTAAATGTTCTGTGATTGGATATCATGTATCGAATCAGAACACAGGAGCTCAGAATCCTTAGTCCAGACTCAAGGTCAGGCAAACACAGGCCACTGAATACATAACCCAAATAATAGAATTGTTGTTGTTGTTGTTGTTGTTGTTGTTGTTGTTGTCGTTGTTGTTGTCGTCGTCGTCATCTATTAGAGGCGACAGGCAAGCAGCGAAGAGCGGCTGCTATTGAAAGGGAGGGCAGGCAGCTTCTGCTCCCACTGCCAGTCAGTTGCTTATTACCGCTGCCAATGCCTCTGCTCTTCATTTCTCAGGCAATGAGAGTTGAGGAAAGGAGCTGTCCCTGCTCTGAGGGAGCTCATGGAGAGCACCTTTCTCAGAGGCCTCTGAAGCCTTGAACCATCCCTGATGGTGATGGTGACTGTGGATGTTGGGTGGGGGGAGGGGAATACACTTCCCTCACCTTCCAGCAGGTGAGTTCCACTGCAAACTCACCGACAGGCCCCTATGCCATGAATTTTTTTTTGCCCAGTGGCTCCTATGCATCAAACTGTTTTAAAGGCCTAGTAGAAGGTGAGGCCAGATGGCACCCCTCTTTGATGGAAGAAGAGGAAGAAGAGTTTTGGGATTTGATATCCCGCTTTATCACTACCCTAAGGAGTCTCAAAGCAGCTAACAATCTCCTTTTCCCTTCCTCCCCCACCACAAACACTCTGTGAAGTGAGTGAGGCTGACACTCTGTGAGGTGAGTGAGGCTGAGAGACTTCAGAGAAGTGTGACTAGCCCAAGGTCACCTAGCAGCTGCATGTGGAGGAGCGGAGACGCAAACTCGGTTCACCAGATTATGAGTCCACCACTCTTAACCACTACACCAGACTTCTCTGGGTTTCCTTTTCATCGCTGTGCCTTTCTGTTTCAGGACAAGCGATAAAAGAAAAAACCTAGCCAAGCAGAAAGCAGAAGCTCAGAAGAGGCTTTACGGCCAAGGCTCCATGAAAAGGCTGTCGCCGGTGTCTGACTGGGAGAAACAACGCCGTTCCCTAGAAAGAAGGAGAGAGGAACTGGTAGATTGTTTTTCCTCAAATAAATGAACAAGCAAGCCTCTGTTTTCTTTCCTTCCTCAAGGAAGATGTTTGATCACTTCTTAAATGTTCTTGATTTTCAGAAGGAGAGACTGGTACAAGTGCGCAAGCAGATCTCCAAAGAAGAGCACGAAAACAGGCACATGGGGAATTACAGGTAGCTATGTCACCTGGGCATCCTATCAGAAATAAATCTTGGGTACCGTTGAGTGGCACTGTGGCCTCCCCTGGTTTTAAATCTTGGTCAAGATGAGAGGTTATCAACCATAATTATTGACAGTGCATATATTATTCTAAAGCTATGATCATGGGGGAATTTGCTGCAGCTTAGAGAGGAGAGCGAGGAAGGAACTATGCACTGCCATGGCTGGTTCCATATTTGCAAACTATAGAATTCAGGAAGCCTGCACCCAGCCTTAGAGATGAAAAGGTTATTGTTCTAGTGAACTGTTAGTTTATAATACTCAGCAAATAATGTTTTTGTTTTGGCATTTACATTATGATTCTTCTAAATTGTCTTTTCGTAAACTTTGTTAGGAACTTGATAGGTGGACAGAAAAATACTTGCAATCACTAACACACACACACACACACACACACACACACACACACACACACACAAACATAAGACCCCAAATTACCACTCTAATTAACTGTGAAATATAAGATTACTTATTTCCAGACACTACAATGAAAACATCCATTGGGTGCTCTGGTGATTTCTGTCCCTGAATATATTTCTTTCTTTTCTCTTCTTTTTTTGCAAACTTAGAACAATAGGGTTGAATTATGAAAGCAAAATATTACTGATTTTTGTTTTTGTTTTTAATGGGATGGATCATGTTATGCTTTGCTATTAATTGATAGTGCACCTGGTGAGTAAGGTGTGTTTTAATGGAGCTTATTCCCAATCGTGCTTAGGATTGGATCTGTAAATCACGGAAGAGGCAGCAGCCTTTCCCAGTCCAGTTTTGAACTGTATTCCCCTGGGTTGCCTGGAAAGCTTATCAGGAGCTTTTTACAGTCAGAAGATTGGTATTGGTGGACAACCTTCCTCGAAAGGCAGCTTTCCAATCATAGGTACATAGGAAGTTGACTTGCACCAAGACAGAATATTTATCCATCTAGCTCATTGTTTTTTTTACTCCAGCTGGCCTGCCGTTCTCAAGGGTTTCACCCAAAGAATCTTCTTTATCATCTTACCTGGATCTTTTAACTAAAGTTGGCAGGGATTGAACCTGCAGCCTTCTGTTTGCAAAGCATGGGCTCCACCCCCAAGCTGAAACTTGCCCCGCAGTCAGTCTTTTCTTGAAACACACAGCCACAGGGAGGTTTTGAGAATCCTTGGGTGCTTCCTCTGCTCATTTAGGGCAATGAAATCTCCAGTAGACATGGGCACTTCAACGGTGGGTGCAGAGGATTCCTGTAGTCCTTTGTACATTTATTTATACGGGGCCATTGCGCTTTCAAGAGTTTTGTGAACAGCAACTCCCTGCCCCCAAATAAAGAGAGCCCCCAAAGTTTGGATGAATTATTCTCCTCTGACCTCCCCAGCTGTCTAGGGCAGTCTTGGGCCGTTGGATGGTATAGCGCAGGTGCTAGACAAGGCATGAGGGGTGGCTGGCACTCCCCTCTCCCAGCCTTATAGAAAGCAAGAGATGACTCAGGGCGGATTATTGTTTTTCAAGGAAAGCAATGGACAATAATTGGGATCTCCCACTCCTTTTTGCAGCACCCCCTGCCCCTTAAACTCAGCCTTGACACTTCTGAATTATGAATGCAATATTTTGTTAATGTTTCATTCCTCGCGCATACCTGAAGTTGACATTTCAGTGAGTATTCAATGTTTCAAACCTTCCTCTCTATCCATAGAAGAACTAGCACTGTCCCATTTTTCTTTGCTTTTTATAGCTTGTAACACCTACCCACACCTGTTAAACCACACATAGAGTACCGCAATTGGACTAGAATTAGTGCCCCCCCACCAGTGTATGCTTCACGTTGCTGGTGAACACAGAACAAATCGTACCTCCAGAGGTTTTGTGCATAAATCTCTAGGATCAAACTAATAAGCACATCTCTGTGGTATGAATAGAAGCTCACTTCCCCACGCTAACATGACTCCTGTTCATTTCAGTGCAGTGTGTGGTGACCTTGTTGGACTGTGGCCACACTTCATAATTTTGCTTCTCCTTCTTCTGTTTAAACCGTAGGCGTATTTACCCTCCTGACGATAAGCTGCTACTTGAAAAATATGAGGGCTTGTTAGCCGCTGCCTTTCAGACGTTCCTTGCCGGTAGAGCAACTTCACTTCAGCGAGAGATGAACAACCCCCTAAAAAGAATGAAGGTGACCACTGATTCACCCAACTTGCATTTCTATTCCAGGGGTGGGTAATGTTATCGGACCTCAACTCCCATTGGTTTTGGGCAGAATGGCCAATAGTCAGGGATGGCAAGATTTGTCGTGTGACAAACAGTGGTGCGGCAATAAAACCGCTAGCACATTTACAAAGCTAGGCAGGGTCTGGTATGGTTTCTGTAAGGGGTCCTCTCAGGGTCTGTGGGAGGAGGTGGAGTATATACATCCTGATATACTCGGAGAACGAGGAACAGCATGTGAGGGACATCAAGGAAGTGCTGGAGAGGCTGGAAAGGCATCAGCTGTATGCCAAACTGGAGAAATGTCTGTTCCATGTTAGGGAGGTGGAATTTCTGGGCCTACAGGCTGTCGGACTGAGGACTAGCCATGGACAAGGAGAAGGTGAGGGCGGCGTAGGAGAAACCCCAAAACCAAGAAGGATGTGTAAAGGTTCTTGGGTTTTGCCAACTTCTATAGGAAGTTCATCAAGAACTTTGCGCATGTCACCACTCCAATAACTGACTGTCTATGTGGGAAGAAAAAAATTATGTGGACCAAGGAGGCGCAACGGGCTTTTGAGAGCTTGAAAAAGGTCTTTGTGTCGGAACAGCAGTTGCTTCACGTAGACCCAACGGCACCTATCAGAGTAGAGACAGATGCGTCAGATCAAGACGTTGGAGCTATATCCTATATAATAATGTCCATGTTGTCCCTGCGTCCAGATGTCCCGTGTGTCCCTGAGGTACTGCGCATGTGCCCCAGGGATACAGGGATTGGACAGCAGAGACTGCCCGCGCGCACTCTCCCCCCCCCTCTGCCTCCTCCAACCGCCGCTCCCGCCGGACACCGCCTCACTGCAGGGCACGTCAGGGAAGCGAGGGTGGAGGCCGGCGAAGGCCTCCTCACAACCCTCCCTGGCCCGTGAGAGGAGCGGCGGTTGGAGGAGGCAGGGGGGGGGGAGAGTGCTCGCGTCCTTCCTGTCGGCGGCTGGGGGAGAGGAAGGAAGGAGAAAGCGCTCCTCCGTTCCTGTCCCCCTGCCACCGACAGCAAGGACGGGTCCCAGGGTTCGGAGAAGCGCTGCACAAGCGCTTCTCCGAACCCTGGGATGTCTGCTTCCTGTCGGCGGCTGCGGGAGAGGAACGGAGGAGGAGAAAGCAGCGCTTTCTCCTCCTCCGTTCCTGTCCCCCTGCCGCCGACAGCAAGGACAGATCCCAGGGTTCAGAGAAGCGCTGTGCAAGCGCTTCTCCGAACTCTGGGAGGTCTCCTTGCTGTCGGCGGCTGCGGGAGAGGAACGGAGGAGGAGAAAGCAGCGCTTTCTCCTCCTCCGTTCCTGTCCCCTTGCCGCCGACAGCAAGGACAGGTCCCGGGTTCGGAGAAGCGCTGCGCAAGCGCTTCTCCGAACCCTGGGATGTCTGCTTCCTGTCGGCGGCTGCGGGAGAGGAACGGAGGAGGAGAAAGCAGCGCTTTCTCCTCCTCCGTTCCTGTCCCCCTGCCGCCGACAGCAAGGACAGGTCCCAGGGTTCAGAGAAGCGCTGTGCAAGCGCTTCTCCGAACTCTGGGAGGTCTCCTTGCTGTCGGCGGCTGCAGGAGAGGAACGGAGGAGGAGAAAGCAGCGCTTTCTCCTCCTCTGTTCCTGTCCCCCTGCCACCGACAGCAAGGACAGGTCCCAGGGTTCGGAGAAGCGCTGCGCAAGCGCTTCTCCGAACCCCAGGATTCTAGCGCCCGTTATTAAACGGGCTGAAAACCACTAGTTATTGCAATAAGACGGCAATAAAGACTGGAGACCCTGTGCCTTTTTCTCCAGGAAACTGAGTAAGTCAGAACAGAACTACATGATATGGGATAAAGAACTTCTCGTGATTCATGTGGCCTATAAACAGTGGAGGCATTTCTTGGTGGGAGCCTGTCATAAAATCCAGGTGTGCACCGACCACAAGAACCTGGAATATTGGCACAGAGTTGGGCAGATGGGCAGAGTTCTTCTCCAACTTTCGCTTCACCATCCAGTACGTTCCCGGGGAGCAGAATGTCAGAGCGGACGCATTATCCAGAAAGCCTGAATATCTGGAGGACGATGGACCTCCAGTGGTCAAACACATTTTTTCACAGGAAAAGTGGACCTGTGGGGAATGCTGGTCGAGGGAGTGGAACTAGCTAGACTCACCAGAGGAGAAGACTTCACTCAGACCAAACTGAGGGAACTCTGGGAAGGCAGGGGGGTGGAGGAAGGTTTCGAGGAAAAAGGGGGACTGCTTTTTTACAAGGGGACTTTGTATGCACCGGGGGGGGGCGCTTAAGGGCGAGGGTACTCAAACAGCTGCATTGCAATCCCACGACAGGACACTTTGGGTGGGAAAAAATCCTTTCTAGTGATGAGACCAAAGGGGAGAGAGCAGCACCAGCGGGGTTGCTGGAACCATTAACCATGCCCAGCAAACCTTGGGAAGTGGTTTCCATCGATTTCATGACAGATCTGCCACCATCTAAGGGCAAGATGGCAGTGTTGGTGGTGGTAGATCTGATGACCAAAATGTGTCACTTCATAGCATGTGCGCGTGCGGTGTCAGCAGAAGAAACCGCCAAGCTTTTTGTGGAACATGTTTTCCGACTGCATGGCATGCCATCTTGTGTAATTTCTGATTGCGGAAGGCAGTTCACCTCATGTTTCTGGCGTAGGCTCATGAGACTGCTGCAGGTGGAGGTGGGCTTTTCCACAGCCAGGCACCTGCAGAGCAATGGGCAAGCGGAGAGACCTAATGCCGTTCTGCAACAGTACCTGTGATGCTATGTCAATCAGAGGCAAAGCGATTGGGTGGAGAAATTGGCGCTCACAGAGTTTGCCTACAACAATGTGGTGCATGTGTCCACAGGAACCACTCCATTTATGGCTAACTATGGACGTAACCCTAGAGCCTTTCCAGAGCAAGAGGAGGAGGAGCTTAGTGTACTGGCGGCGGAACACTGGGCAGAGGAGATGGAGGTCATACACCAACAGCTCAAGGAGAACCTCGAGAGGGCGAAGGAGGCTTACAAAAGGGGAGCGGATAGGCATAAGAGGCTGGGGGAGGTGATTCGGGTGGGGGCAAGGTATGGCTGTCACCACAAGGTCTTCCTTCCTGGGGATGGTGCAAGAAGCTGGGGCACAGGAGGTTGGGTCCCTTTGAAGCAGTGCAGCAAATCAATCCAGTGGCTTTTAAGTTGCAGTTGCCAGAGCACATGAGGATACATCCAGTGTGTTCATAGATCTTTGTTGTCTCCCTACCGGGAAAGACATCGTTTCCAAAGGGAGGAAGGGGAGGACCCTCCACCACCCAGGGTAGAGGAGAGGGAATTGTGCAATGAAGCAACAGAAATCTTAGATTCCCAATGGCACCGGGATGCCTTGGAGTACCTGGTAGCTTGCGAGGGGCTCCAGAATCAGACAACTCCTGGGTGCCAGTCGGTAGAATTAGCGAGGAATACATGATAGAAGAATTCCACGCTCTGTTCCCACATAAACCCAAGCCACCCAAAATGTGGGTGGGGTAAGTTTTTGCGCTCACTGACAGCGAAGAGGAAGAGTTCTGGGGTTTTTGCTCAGAAGGGGAGGGAGAGAATGTTGGGGAATGGGAGCACGCTTCAGAAGATGGAGGAGGGGGAGAATGGGAAGCAGTGTTTGAAGACACTGATTCGGAAGAAGAATCCTTTGTTGGTTTCCCCTTGTCACCCCCTAACCTCACAGGCTGGGACCAAGTGTTTGGCACCACGGACGAAGAGGAGTTTCTTCAGGGGCAGGGGCATACCCAGGATCAAAACTAGGGGGGGGCAAGGGGCGGGGCAAGGCACAGGAGGGGAGGGGCCACAAAGTGGGAATGTGGCTGGGGCTACGGTGAGCGGGTTCCGCCGGGGCGCCATTTAGCCTCTCTGGGGCATCGCCCTCCTCCGGCCAGCAGCGTGTCCGTCCGTCCCCCGAGCGAGCGCTACTCACAGCCAGGGCACCGCCCTGATGGGGCAGCCAACGGCCCAGCAGAGGCAGCGTGGCACCCAGCAGGCCCACAACCACAGCACCCGACGCACAGAGCAGCAGCAGGAGGAGGAGAAGCGCGGCTGCCGGCCCGAGCGCGAGGCGGGCGGGCAAGAGCGCAGCGGCGAGCGGCGGCATCTCTTCTTGTGCGTCAAGCCAGAGGAAGATGCGCACAGCAGCGGCGGCCTCAGAGGAGGATCGCCTCCCGCGTCCTCCTCCCCACAGTGCCCCTGGTGGCCAGGCGCCCTGGCGCCCCCTAGCCTGGGCCTAGAGATGGCCCTGCAGGCAGCAGCGGGCGGCGGGTGGCGGCGGGTGGGTTGGCCAGTGCCCTTCCATTTAATTTTTGCTCTTTTTTTGCTTCTGGGGGGGCAGCTGCCCCCCCGCCCCGCGCTGGGTATGCCCATGTTCAGGGGGTTTGCACCCTTACCCGACAGCAGAGGAGGTTTTTTTGGGGGGGGGGCTGGATGTCAGGGGGTCCTCTCAGGGTCCGCGGGAGGAAGTGGAAGGGAGATTGGGATACAGGGAGCCTCGGCCTCTGCTCTCCAGCAGCACCTCGTTCAGCCAGGAGAGCAGTCAAACCTCCGGTGGGGAGGAGAGGGAGGCAGTCAGCACCTCAGAGAAGGGGGCTCCAGGATGCTGGCTTGGAGCCCTCGCACCATCTCAGCCTAGAGGGCTCAGAGAGGGAGACGCTACTTCCGTCGCCCCAGTTGCACAGAGGCATCAAATGCAATGAGGGGAGGTGGAGGCTGGGAGTGCCCAAGTTCTTCTGCTGGGGTCGAAACCGGAAGGGGGCACTCCTGGATTCTGCGAGTGACTGAGATAGACATGAACTTGTAGCTCTGCACTGTACATAGTATGCACAATAAACCTGTAAAAAGTCAGGTCGGATTTCGGCATTGTTACTCATGAGCAGCCACTCACCATCGTGACAGCATTCTGGGAGTCATTGAGGTTGCTCGCGAGCAATTTGCAAAGGGGCCAAGATGAGCAAAACAAATGATGGGCAGGTGAAGGGGCAAGGTGCCACCGGGCAAGGAGCCCAGGGCGGCGGGCTTCAAGACGACCCGGCACTGTATGCAGTGGCCCTCGCGCAACGCAACGCAGAGCTGGAGGAGCACATTAAGGTCGGATTTCGGCGTTGTTACTCGTGAGCAACCACTCACCATTGTGACAGTTTCAAATCGGATGGGGGACTGTGTGTTGAGATTTCTGCATTGCAGTGGGTTGGACCATGTGACCCAACTCTGCAGGTCTATGACTCTACGAGTGCCCGGATTGCCAGAAGTTTTTCACCCCTCTTTTGTTCCATGACGTTGTGTAGTGCCAAGTCATCCCATAAGCATGGTGGAATTTTTCAGTAGGGTTCCCTCCAGCACACAATTCCTCCAGCTTATGGCAATGAACAGACTGCGTTCAAGGCCAGTGTGTGAGAGGAAGTGTCTCCGAGATAGTTTCCATTCATCCAGATGTTCCAATACATCTGCCAAAAGTGGACATTCCATTGGCTAAGCATTATCTCCAATAATGTGCCTTCTCCGTGAGTGCCTGTCCATTTTCAAATGGCCCCTAGAAGAGAGGGTTTGTGTAATGATGTGTCTTTGAAAGCTTCAGGGAGTCGTTTTGGGAGATGAAAGAAACAACTCCCGACATCCTGGTCTCCAAACTTGGCAGAGGTCCTTTGAAGCAACCGCAAATCTTTAGTCCCCCCCCCTCCCCCATGTAGAACTTTTTGATAGCATTTAGATGAAAAGCTGTGCTGGAATCCCTGTGCCATCATCCCTGCTCCTAGTGTACATCCACTGCCCTAATTTTCTGCTTACCACCTTGAAAGGCACGTGAGAAGATTCTTTGGGCATCTGTGTTAGCTGTACCAACCTAATTAGGCTCCAGCAAGTCTACAGTAATACTTAATGCCTTCCTTTTGGAATCTATCCTCTGCTGGATGAGAAGCAAAATGCCATGTTCATAATTTTGTGTGCATTCTGGCTTTTTATATTAATCCAGAGATTTAACCCCCACCCCCCACGCTTTTTTAGGAAGAAGACATATTGGATCTTCTGGAACAATGTGAACTGGACGATGAGAAGTTAATGGGCAAATCTGTCCGGCCGCGTGGCCCGAAGGTATGTCACTGCATTCTAAACACCTCTGAAGTTTGGGACTGGTAAAATCAGGATAGCACCGCCATGCTGCAGGCAAGAAGGTTAAGGCCACACAGTGCAAGGAGGATGCCCTGGCCTCGGGGAACAATTTCAGTAAGGCCCTAATACATTCCTTTTCCTTTTGCTAAAACAAAAGACACCCAAAAACTACATGGATTGCAAGCGGGATGTTTCTTCCTTCTTCCCTTCCTCCCGATTTCGATTTTTGCACTGAACTGGCCGTTTATGTCCTCTAGATGGCACATTTTCACTTTCCTACAGGAAATACTTTTATGCTAAGGCAGCTATAACTGTTTATATACTCCCTTGCATTGCATCTCTTTTAGAAACTGCATGTTAACGTGGTGTCAAATAATGCACATGCACATTATATATAACAGACACACAAACTCCCAGGCTGACAGTATTGTGGCTCGTTTACCCCCAGTGCATTCTCTTCCTCTCTGTTTCGCCTCCGTGATACTTACCGAGTCCTATATAGTTCTGTTAATTCAGTAGGTGGTGGCAGCTACTAGTAATAACTAGGACATTTTAGGGTAGGTTTTTGTCCCAATTAGTAAAGCTGGGGCTCTTAGTCACCCTTTAATTTTGCCTCCCCCAGTGACCCCTTTTGGGGCACCCGGTTAAGGACTGAGGCTTAAGGATTCTCTGAAGGTCAGCTGGGTACATCACCACCCTCAGCTGAACGTGCAGCACAGCTCTGCAAAGATAAATTGCTCGTTTTTATCTCGAGTGACCTACTTTTCACTTAGAAATCATCAGAAAACAGGCAAATAAAAACCCAACAGCTCAGCTGGTAAAGAGATTAACCGTCATGGCTGCGAAGGCCAGTGGGGCAGTCTTCTTGCAAAAAACGATACATTTCCAGAGGATTGTGCTGATGTTCTGTTTTGCATCTGCTTTATGGAGGGAGGGAGGACAATTATCCGACCTTGTCAATTGTTCCCGTGGCTGTTTTGTGTGTGTCTCTCTCTCTCTCTCTCTCATATTTTGAAAGATAAATGACCCTGACTGGATATAGCGTCCCATGTGCATATGGGATTACAGTGAGGCTTACCGGGCCAAGTCCTGTTTTCATTGCTTAGGGTTTTATCCCCCAGTGCTGGCTGGCTGGTTTGTTTTATTCTATTTCCAAACCTGCTTTTCTAAAACCTTGTGTTGCACCTACATTGGAAACATTATATGAATGAGTGTGGCTTAAAGAGCTAAGCGTGTGAAACCCCTTTTCCTAAAAGAGGTCTAGTGGACATATATTACCTTTCTCTCACCAATATTACACCATCATTTTGAAAGGGAAAACTTTAGGGCAGTTTGGGGGGACCCGCAACCCTCTTGGTATTGTTTGACTCTATCTATTGAATCTTTCAATTGTTACCAAACTTTAAAATCAAATCTCTCTCTCTCTCTGCTTGTGTGTATTAGAACAATACAGAGATTCAGTTCCCACACATAGGAGATTATTTACTTTTCCATGCTACAATCCCATTGGGGCTGGCCCTATTGTTAGGCAGAGAAAGGTGGTGGTCTCAGGCAGCTGAATTTGTGTGTCATTATTTGTTACTGAAGTATTTTTACTGGCAGGGAAGCCACACTTGCGAGATTTTCTGCCTCAGGTGCCAAAATTATGCACCTTGACTTGGGTGGGGGAGAGGGCACCATTTGCTTCTCCAGTGCAGGAAGCAAAATGTATTGGGCCTGACCCGGTCCCTTGCAGTGTCACAGAGACTCCCAACCCCCCAGAATGAAGTAGGTTACAGTGAAGGGGGCGGGAGAGAAACGTTAATACATTTTTTCCCCTTCCCCCTCTCCATCTTTCTCTCCAGCCCTTGTATTCCATGCCAGAGAGTGCACAGTTCTTGAAAAAGACCGGGAACAACAGCAGCGGCAGTAGCTGTGAAAGCAGCAGTGATCTATCTGAATGGGAGGAGGAACCCGAAAAAGAATATGAAAATGCAAAGAAAGAGAGGAATGTCTCATTTGATGTTGAAGACAGGAAATTAATAGAACGATCCAGTAAGTTAGATAAATACAAAGCTAATGAAGTTTTGCAGAAAGCATGCATTATTATTATTATTATTTTCAAAATGTGTGCACATGGTTGCTGAATCTGAAAAAGCCACTGGGGACCATTTATGGATCTGAGATACTGAGATTGTGAGGTCTTCTGAACTACCCCCTTACTCAACTATCTCTTCTGTGTCCCCACCTCTTTCCACCAGTATAACACAAAAATGCATCCTGAATCATTGGAGCGCTTCTCAAAATATCTATGGAGTACAGCCCCATTATAATTTGAGAGTCTCACAGTTTCAGCTCCGCCTGCTTTCAGTGTCACGAAAAGTCACGTCTTTCTCTTTCCTGCCTGTATGTGTCTTTTCGTTAGAAAACCTATCTTGCTTTTTCCCATTTCTAAGGAAACGCTCGGGGTGACTCATATCAGTAAAATCCAATCTAACAGTCAATGATGAAACAGTCAAAAGGCAGCAGGGGGAAAAAAAGAAAGAAAGAAACAGAACGATAAAGAGACAGTAAACAAAGAAATTCAAGCTCTAGTCACACCAAAAGCTTTCTCAAGTAACAACGTTTTGAGTCTACAGTGGCACACTGGTAAATAGAGGGCCAAGTGAACCTCCTAGGGTAGGAAGTTTCCATGTTGTGGGGGCTTCAGCAGAAAAGGCTCTGCTGCACAACCCTGCCAACTGTATCTCACAAGCCGGTGGGATGCAGAGAAGGGCCTCACCAATATATTATCATTACAGTGGTACCTCGGTTTACAAACACAATTGGTTCCGGAAGTCTGTACTTAACCTGAAGCATACTTAACCTGAAGCGAACTTTCCCATTGAAAGTAATGGAAAGTGGATTAATCTGTTCCATCAGGTTCGCAGAGTACTTAAACTGAAAATACTCAAACCGAGGCGTACTTAAACCGAGGTATGACTGTATTGCTGGGGATTGATTGGGAGGTTGGAAGAGGCAGTCTTCTGGTCCTAAGCCATTTCGGACTTTAGAGACGATAACCAATTCTTTGCGTAAGGACAAGAAACTTTGGCTTCTTGATTTTCCTTCACCCATCCCCACCGCTCAGTGCTTATTTCCGAGGCAAAGACTGGGGCATTAGAAGAAGGGGGAAGGATGTCAGGAAGGGAGCCAACCTGCCTCCAATTGGCTCTTCCTCAGCAGTGTAGTGCATCTTGGCTCTTGCCTGGCGCATGGCAGCAGGAGAAGTGTTCGTTGCGTGGAGTTGGGTAGACAAGGCACCCAAGCAGAATTGGGACTCTGTAAGGAAAAGAGGGATCCCAGAAATGTCCTGGACAGGTGAAGAGGTTGGGAATCACTGTAAAAAAACAAACCATGTTTGTTTGTTTGAGAAAGGGAAAAAGGGGTGTTTTGCTTTTCGTTTACTGCGTTGTATCTCTTTGCAGGCAGAATGCACTGGAAGCGGCCTCTTAAGAAAGTCCCTTCTTACGTATCGCCCACGCCGTTGTCAGGTCCTATGAGGCGTTCTGTGAGCTGCCCTCGCTCCATTTCAGTCTTGTCTATGCAAATGCAAGGCGCCGAAAACCGCCCTTTCTCAGCCAAGAATTTGGTGCAGCTTTCTCGCCCATCTTCTGTGAGTAGGTCACACTCTTTAAACAGAGGTTCATCTGCGGGCAAAATGTCTCATACTGCCAACCTGGGTACTGTACATTCTCCTGTGGTAAGTTAGCAAATCACACCTGGAGGTGAATTGTTTGGGTTCTGGTGTGGTGTCCTCTTATTATCCAAGCCTTAAATTTCTACTTCTGCAACCAGCAATTCACAGGTAACTTAACCTAAATGAGTTTAAGATTGATAAAAGTTAACTAAAGAGTAAGCATCCTGTTATACACACCAAATGAGATATATCCAATCCATTTTGGAAACTCAGAAGGTGTAATTCAGATATGCTGAATGTGGTTAATTCACACAGCCACGGTTTGGATAATGGGTGTGGGATTTTATTGTGTCTGTATGTTATTTTGGTGACGTTTTCCCAAATATTTTTTCAAGTGATGTTGGTTGTGGCTTATTTTGAAAAATCTGTTAAACTGATTCCAAATCAGCATAGATTTGTTCCATAGCACTGGTGATTACAACTAACCTTTCTTCTCAATTGCTACTTTTATATGTACAGCATTAGAACATTTAAAAAATGATGTTGTTATTTCAGCTACTACAGTAAATTACAGAATTTAATCAAAGGAAGCCAGAAATTCAGGCACAGCCAAATGACCAAATACAGATCATGATGATTACAGTGGTACCTCGGTTTATGAACACAATTGGTTCCGGAAGTCTGTTCATAAATTGAAGCGTTCATAAACTGAAGCAAACTTTCCCATTGAAAGTAATGGAAAGTGGATTAATCTGTTCCAGACGGTCTACGGAGTACTTAAACTGAAGCGTAAATAAACTGAAGCGAACTTTCCCATTGAAAGTAATGGAAAGTGAATTAATCCGTTCCAGACAGGTCCGCGGAGTACTCAACCTGAAGCGTACTTAACCCGAAGCATGGGTGTAATTGGTTCCGGAAGTCTGTTCATAAACTGAAGCGTTCATAAACTGAAGCGAACTTTCCCATTGAAAGTAATGGAAAGTGAACTAATCCGTTCCAGATGGGTCTGCGGCGTTCGTAAACCAAAAATTCGTAAACCGAGGTGTTCATAAACCGAGGTTCCACTGTATAGAGATGATGATGATGTTGTTGTTGTTGTTGTTAATAATAATAATAATAGGAGAATAAGAAGAGACATCCGTTCAGTTCTCCCCAACAACCATTATATGTGTTTTTACAGCCCAGTGTTTTTACAACCCAGTCTTTTACAGATTTCCTAATAATATACTGTATGTGGCAAAATATTTTCTTGTGGTTTCTTACATATAAACATACTCAATTGTTCAATGGCTGCACAGCCACACTGGGGTGGAGGCTGGATGGGGCAAGATGAATGATATTTGCATGCAAAGAAATGTTCTTATTGCCCTCACCCACGAGCTTCCTTCAAGCCATCTTTTACCAGAGGGGTGCGTGAAGAAGCTACAGGGAATGTTGGGGTTCCAGAGCCCAGCAGTAACCATGACACTGGTAATCAGGGGGCCACTGAACCTGAAGCTGGCAGGCAGGAGCCCACTGAACCAGCTGCCAGAACCACTGGAACCTTTTGAGCCAGAGCCTCATGGGTACCTTCCAGTGGGCCTGAGGAACGTTCCGTGTCTCCCACACTCCCACAAGGAGTGCACCAGGACAGAGGCCATGGAATGTAGGAAACATCTTCAGACCAGGGGGTTGGCCCTTTAAGAGACAAGGGGACAGAGGCTAGGAGAGGTGGATTGGAGACAGAAGGTCAAAGGTTTGCTGCCAACCTTAGCTGGAGCAAGTTGCTCACTAGTAGCTGTCCGTGGTGCTGCAAGGAACAGCCTGCCTTCCTCCAAAAGCCACAGGAACATGACATTGTGGAGCTGGAGGCCAGCGAGTGTGGCACTTTGGTACTGAACCCAGGTTCTGGTCCCTTCCAGCTCTAAGATTCTGTGATTCTATCTATAGCTCCTGGTTTTGTAGGCTGCTCTCACTCTTCAGAGGCTGGCTTCCTGCTTGCTGTGGTGAGGGAGCAAATGCGTGAGGTGACTGAATCATTCCGTGTGGCCATGTGTGACATTTTTATTATGACCTCATGGTTCTATGGGACCCTGATGGAGGCTTATAGGATAGGATAAAAACAGAAATTGATTCCTGCACCTTTAAACTGCTAAAACCAGAGCCCTGCAATTGCAGCAAATAAACGCAACCAACAATAAAATAGAACAACCTTCTGTTTTGCAAAGTTGAAGTTAAAAGTAACCCAAAGCGATCTTTAAGCCGGCCGTGCTTTTTCACATGAATTAATGTGGTTCTAGGTGAGAGTATAACAAGGCTTTAAAATGAAGTCTGTCATCTATATGGAGCCCTTCTGTCACTGTAAAGATGTACTGAAAATGTGGTGCCCACTTAAATGAATATTTAGTGACTCTTCTTTTTTTAAAAATGGAGTGCTACATCTTCTGGTAGAGAGATCCTGCTTAAGGCCCGTGTTATTTATCTGACAGAGCAAGAGACGTATTTCTTTTAATAACGTGAACAAAATCACTTGCAGAGTAGGAGGGCTAAATACTGACAGCGAGCTTATAGTTTTACATTATTGTTGTGTAATTAAGAATAATGTACTGCAGCTGGCCAACAGCATGAAAAAAAATCGATTTTTTTTTTATTTAAAAAATTAGATTGCTGGAAAACTAATCATTTGGTAAAGATAAAATGTTTGTTGTGAATTGTGAGATAAGATAGATTTAGTGAGTCGTTGTTGTTAGATTAAATACCGCTTCCACAGATCAGCAGAAACTGAGGTGATGATCCCAAACACACTTAGTTGGAAACATGTGTCAGTTAAATCAATTGGATTTACCTCCGAAGAAAAGTGGTTAGGGCACTGCTATAAATATTGAGGAATATATAAATGCCAGCAAAGCAGACGCTAATGTCAAAGCAATGCATTCTGCATCATTTTCAGAGCCGTTTTACTTTACACACATCCTACAAAACATGTTGTTAAGTCCAGTATTATATATTGCTTCGTTACAATCTCTTGCTTCAGCATTAGAAATCTCGCAGATGCATCATATACTTTTGATTCTATATGTTTTATTTACTGTGTCAAAGGTCCCTTTTAAGATCCATAAAAACAGCGCGCACACACACACACAGAGAGAGATCTTCCAAGTTATTAATAATTTTATGCACTATAATGTACTGATCAATACAAACATGCCCTTGCCTGAAGTCTCTTCCTCCTCCTCCTCCTGGAATGTGTCTGTGTTTTAATTCATGTTTGCAAAGGTTGTTTTCCACAAAAGGCAAGATGTATTGAATTCAGTAGAATCCAGTAAAATCCAAGATGCATTGAATTCAGTAACATACCCTCCCCCACCCCCCGCAATCCCAACATTTTGTTTACATATTTTGGTTTTAAATTTCTCCGCTCAGTTCTTCTAAGCAGAAAATTAGCAAGAAAAGCGTTCCTCGCCTCTGCTTCTCACGTGACTCTGAAATCCCACCCCGTCACCCAGCCACCTAACCCTCTTCTGTCTTGGCAGACGGAAAGGCAACAGAGAGCCAAAGAGCAAGAGGAGGCCCTCACAAAGGAGACGCTGGTCATTTTCACTAGTATGAAGATCCGATTCCCAGGGAAAATCAATGAAGACTCAGACTTAATACTCGACGACGTGAGTATCGGAGAAGGGAAATGATAAGCAACCGGGTGTTTATTTGCCGACGAGGCTACAAAGGTGATGGACGAGGTGACACTCTTTAATGAGGGCATGTTCCCTACCCACACCCCGGGTTCCCACTCGGTAGCAGAATCCTCTGACTCTGCACCACACCATCTCCATAGCCATCACGGTATGAAAACAGTGGAAAACATTCGCGCGCAGTAAACATGGTCAGAGAATCAAGGGGCTTTATCATCCCCAAGCAAACTTTGTCCCAGCCTTTACCTATCTTGCTTGATGAGTTTTGCTGAAATCACAATTTGACATTGGAAAGGAATTTCCTCCAGGACAATTTTTTTGTACAATTTATATCCTGCCTTTTGTACAAAGACCCCCTCCCAGGGCAGTGTACAGTATTAAGAACATAATTCACACAGCATGATAATAAAAACATAGTACATAGCATAAGAATACACACAGCAAAACAATAAAATAATCCTAATAAACTTCTTCTTCTTGGGCCACGCGGCTTGGCTTACCTGCCTGAGTCATATGGAACTCTGTAGCTTCGAAGCTAGGCACATCTCTTGGGGGGGGGAGGAGAAAGGATCAGTGGATGGGAAAGACTTTTCTTTCCTTGAGAGGCTGCCCGTCAGAGTAGACAACACTGAGCCAAAATCATTTTAGCCAATGTGGTGCTCTCCAGATAATTACTGGACTACAAGTGGATCTACACTGATCTGGAAAAAACACTTTAAAAAACCTGTAATATAGCTCTCAATGCAATTTCCCATTGACGACAGATCACTGCTTTACAGTGCCCTCTGGTGTCACATTTTATAACACATTTTTAACAGGTTAGTTAGTCCTCCCATTATCCCTGGCCATTGGCCACACTAACTGGGCTGATAGGATTTTGCGCCCAACAACATTAGGAGAACAAAACGTTGGCTTCCCATAGATGGACAGATAGCCTCAACTGGTATAAAGCAGCTTCCCATGTTTCGTGGTTGGTTCTTCAAGCACCTTTGGAGATCTGGATCATGTAAGGTTTTTTCTCTTGAGATTCTGGCAGAAGAAGATCCTGACTTTGGGCCAGTGGTTAGACAATGACTCTCAGATGCACCCGCCCCTCCAAAAGCCAGTTCAACATAGTTTCCTCCAGGTCACTCACAACTGACTGTGAGAACTTTTCTCTAGGTGCCACCCTTAACGACAACATCTATGGCCATACCCATGTGCCATATGTTACCCATAAGAGGGAAGGCAGGGTTTGGGTAGCTGACATGCTGGAGAAATTGCAGTGAGAGCTAACAGGATGGCACCAAGTTGATCATCTCTGCCACCCTTCCCAGATTTCTTAATACCTTTGACAAAGCAGGCTCCAGGCTATTGATTTGACCGTCTGCAAAATGCCAAATGTACTGCACTGCGGTTCACTTCTTCTGATGTTGGCATCTTTTTGAAAGTTTAGTTCCTTTTTTTTGTATATAATTTTTATTGAATTTTCTGTTTTACCATTTAAAGTACTCAATTTTACATCTTTAAATTATCTATGACTTCCTTTCTTTCCATGGTTCATTTTACATTTCATAAATCCCTGCATATTTTCCAAAAAACTATACCATTCAGTATTCCATCATTGCACCCGTCAAAACTTATTTACGCTGTTGAATTTATCTTAATGCTGCCTGCGTTTTCAGCTGTACACAATTCTATCCCATATATTCAATAAACGTTTTCCAATCTTCTCTAAACATATCTTCTTCTTCTTCTCTTATTCTATATGTTAAGTCTGCAAGCCGCGCATATTCCGTCAACTTAAGTTACCATTCTTCTTTGGTTGGGACCTTGCTCGTTTTCCATTTTGTGGCTAACGAAACATGGGCCGCAGTAATAGCATACATAAAATAACCTTTTTTGACACCTGGGGGAAAACGTTTAGTTCCCAACCTTGCTAGGCTGTTCTCACCCAGTGGCTTTTTACTCCTCCTGTTGTTGTTTAGCAGCAGAAAAGGTCCATAAGTGTAACAGTATTGTTTTCTTTTTCCTTTTGCTCTTCCTTCTCTTTGACCTGTAAACTGGGACATTTCAAATGATCCCTCTCCCTTCTTCACCCACCATCGGTAAGGCTAGTTTTTACACCACTCCCCACAATCTTTCTCAGTTACTCTTTGCACCATCTGGTGGCACAGCTTGAAATACTACTCAGTAGAACTACAGGAGGGCACAAGGGGAAGGGGACGACAGAGGACGAGATGGTTGGACAGTGTTCTCGAAGCTACCAACCTGAGTTTGACCAAACTGCGGGAGGCAGTGGAAGGAAGACAGGAGTGCCTGGCGTGCTCTGGTCCATGGGGTCACAAAGAGCCGGACACGACTAAATGACTAAACAACAACAGAACTACAGATCCTTAACAGGCTTCTGTATTGCGAAGTACAGGGTGAGTCCTTTAAAAGAGGCCCCGTGGATACAGAGTAACATACACATACCGCACCTTGCAGTCCACAAATGTGTGCTACAAAGCAACAGTTTTAAAAATGGGAAGCATTAGGAGGTATGCAGTTTGGCCCTAACCATATGGGCTTATTTTCAGACTATTTTCACATGTGCATGGCTGCAATTTCCCTTGCTTTATGGTGGCTGGCATTTGTCCCCATTAGAGCAGTTGCACCGATGGAGAAACACCTCATTGTACCTATGGCAGTAGTTTGATTTCTTCAGAAATGACATCATTCTAATTGATTTTTTTGTGTGTGTCTTTCATACAGATTATGGATAATTGGAAATACCATAAATCAAAAGTGGCTTCATATTGGTTAATTAAACTTGACTCTGCAAAACAGAGAAAGGTGAGTGGTGCATACTCCTCTCACTGTGTGTTAGCCATTAGAAATAACACTTTTAATGAATTCTTAACTATATTGGTCATTTATCTGGTACTGTCTTATCTCAGTTGAACTTTTAAAAATTTGGTATTCTTGTAGGTCAGTAAGAAGCAGTCAGTATTGTGCCCATTTTAAAAGGTCATTTAGGTTGCCAAATCCATAGGTCAGTTCAGATGTAGCAAGAAACCAGGGTGCCTCACTAGAAGAATGATCCGCAATAAGCATCTCATTCAAAGGCCTTTCCCTTTCCTTCCTCTGACACACCTACAACGAGGAGACTGTTTTTGTTTTGAACAAAATCATATTTCTACAACACTGTTCCCTGTGGCACCTGAACTCTGGAAACTGTGGTTTTCTTCAACTCTAGCTGGTGAGCAAATTAGATCCTAAAACCACTGTGTATCTTGACTTGTTCTTATTAACAAGAGTTTAAACAAACCACGGTTTATAGTAATGGAAGCCAAAAGTAGTTCTCTGGTCCAAGGAACTGGAGTGTCACCATCAGCAGGGTTTTTTTGGGGGGGGGCTCAGCTTGGATGGCTCAGTTGGTTAGATCGTGGTTGCAGGTATGATCCCCTGATGGGACAGTTGCATATTCCTGCATTGCAGGGGGGTTGGACTAGATGATCCTCAGGGTCCCTTCCAACTCTACAATTCTATGAATTACTAGGTTAGAAGTATTTCACTGATTGCACTGATTCCTGTGCAGTCTGTAGTTCTGCTTCCTCTTGCATAGCTCTTCAGAATTACACTTTCAACCATTCAGTTTTCTTCAGCGCAAGGCTCTTCTTAAAAGCACTGTAGACTCTGTTTTCCCTGTAGGATACACACACACACACACACACACACACACACACACACACACACACACACTACCCCCAAACAGTAAGTGTATCTGCTTTCTTCCACTGACAAGTATAAGTGGTACCCCAGGCACACAGTCTGGGTCAAAATGATATACTAGGTCATTACGAAGAAAAATGGCACTTCTGCAAATGGTGGGTGTCTTTGTTCAGCTTGCAAAGACATGCCTGATGACTCAGGGGGCTAATATTACCTGAAGCGCTGATGAGCTCTCGACGTCTTTTGGCAGCAGTGCCTTGCCGTAGGCTTCTCTGTGTGTTTAATCCTAACCTCTATGAGCAATCAGAGTCATTTTTAAGGATGCAGTTAAAGAGATTGCTTAAGGTTTCGCATTGACCTTGAGGCCCAAGGTTTTCAGAGCGTGAAGCAAAAGTACAGAAGCCCGGCCTGTCCATATGCCACCATATGGGAAGGGAACTGATGGGGATAAGGACAGGTGACAGTAACAGATATAGTCAAAGGCTTTTTTAAAAGATTTCAATTAAGGGGCATAGCTAGTAGTGGCATAGCGTATAAAATGCAGGCAGACACAGGCACTAAATGGTCCATCACCTGCTGGTTTATGTGTTAGGGGTAAGGTGAGCTGAATGACTAATATGCACATATTATTGAGGAGAATATGCACATTGTTTGTCCATGGACAGGGCATTGTGTGCTCATTTCCTGATTCAACGCATGCATTCTGCAGCAGGCTTTTGCATATCTTCTGGGCAGCATGGATAATCTGAGAATGTGCCTGTGCACATTTCCCCCAGGATGCAGTGCTGGAGATGATGCATTATTGCCCAGAGGATGTACGAAGGTGCAGTACATTGGAAAGTATTAATAGTTGGATAAATGGCAGCATTACTTGAGCAGGTCACCTTAGCAAGAAAACTATGTGCAGGTTATCTTGCAAGCTTGGATAGTTAGGCGAGGGCTTTCTCCTGGTCCTTGCATATACAGTAGGAGGTACGTGTGATCGTTGTGGGAGCGAATCTCAGGACTTTCGTATCCCTTCCTCTCACAAGCAAGGCAGTTCACATCAGCCATGGTTTAGTCCTGTAAAAATGGCTGTGCAAAGCAGAACTCACAATCTGCCTGCCATAAAAAAACAGAGGTGAATCAAAAGGGCAAGGCTTCCTTGTGTAGGCACTTAAATGTGGAGAGATTGTTTTTGTGAAGGTTCTGCACGAGCAGGATGCACAGTACGGTCTGTGAGCCTGCCTTGGGGGTTTTGTATTCCGATTTTGGCACCTTTCAGCTTGATTGTAATCTACAATTTGCAGGAAAGTAAAAAAGAAAAAAGACTACTTCTTTTTCTTTTATAAATGACAGCAGATTGTAGTTATAAAACACATATGTGTGCTGTTCTACAATCTTTCATGTTTGGGGGGGCCAAATATCTTTTTTCTTTTTCTTTTTTTGCAGAAGGTGGAGATCACAATGGAAAACACAATTGCAAAAATTGTGAATCTTAATTCCTATACATTGTATATAAACTTACCTGTGGATGTTCAGGCTTCTGTGCATCCTGACACCCCTCTATATTGGTCTATTTAAGAAGTGCTAATTTACCTTCCCCACCCTGCCAGCTCCCCCCCCCCCTTTTTTGGCTGAATGCCTTCCTAAATAAGTTCCTCTTGAAATCAGAATCTTTGGTTAAATTCATATGCAATTAGCCTTAGAGGCACAGAATGGTCCCTGCAATCATCTTATGCTCATGGTTTCGCATTTTGATGTTGAGTGGAAGCTGTTGGTCTGGCGTTTAGCCTATGAACCTCTAACCCTCATTTACAGAAGATTGGAATTGATAAGTTAATTGTGCCAAGAACTGAGCCAGTGACTTGTAGTCAACACTGAAATGAATTGAAATGAGGAAGCTAGTGTCCTAAGGCAAAGGGAGTTGATTTCATGTGAAGGGAGTTTTAATTTATCTTCCCAAGCTCTGCATGTATCCCCGGGGTAGATTCCTGTAGCAAAAGTTCACACGCCGCTGTTAAAGCGCCTTGCTATGCCACTCACAGAACAATCCCATAGATGTTTACTCAGAAGTAAGTCCCACTGAGTTCTTTGGTGTTTGTTCCCAAGTAAGCGGGTTTGGTATTGCAACCTTAGTCCAAGAAACCAGCCCTATCCTATGGCCCACAGTTACATTATTAGCTGGGTTGTGAAAAAGAGGTAGAACTACGCTGAATGGCAGAAAAGATTGGATTGAGCTTGGTGACCGAGTGGTACATGTTGAAACACACACACACAAAAAAGGAAAGGCAAATTAGAGTCTATACAAGAACCTTGCAGCTCTTTCCCCCCCAGCTTCTCTTGTAAGCCAAACACAGTGGTAAGAAATTCACAGTTCAGTTTGTTTGTTTGTTTTTAAATAGTATATAGGGTTTGGCTACGTTAGACCATCGTTTCCTTCTGTTAAACTGGATGTGGGTACTATTTTAGATGGAAAGCCCGCATTGAAACTTTGAAAACAAGCACTGTAGTGGCTAGTCTGTAAAATGCAATTAAGGGTAGGTGCAGAAGAGGCGTGGTTCTCCCAGAGGGGCGAACCACAGCAATAGATTCCTGACAGCAGCGTCTGCCCCCTACCAGGAGAAAATGGGGTTAGGTAGGGGCTGTGTGAATGCCTTGGCAGAGCCAATCTGGTCCTCGCATTGGTGCACTCATTCAAGCAGCCCTGACATCTCCCCTCCCTCCCTCTCCCCCCTCCCTCTCCTTCCTCTTACTGGTAAGCAACAGTGCTGCTGCTGTTTGGGGGCTATTGCTGTGGATCTGTCCCACCAGGAGACCTCCTCCCGGTACCAAGTAGCAGAAAACAGGAACCGGAAGTGTATATTTTCGCAGCAGGGCGAGCCCATTTTTCACCTGTGCTTAAAATGCCGGCGATATAATGATCAGCAAATTAAACGCTAATTAATTGCTTGGTTATCTCATTCCTCCCTCTGTGTGTCAAGCACAGGCTGTTTGCCTTTTTTTAAAAAACAAAGTGCAGCATAAAATTAATTCAACTGAACGTTTATTCCTTGTTTTATTTAAAAACAAACAACACATGCAAATGCAGCCAACGGAAGCATTTCAGGTTTTGTAAAAGTTGAAAACCTGCTCTGGAGACGGAGGGGGAATTGGCCTCATGACATTGCAGGCTTCTCAGTGCTGGGTTTAGCTATTTTAGGCTGAAAAACAGGAAGAATGGGATTCCTTTGAAGTCGATCCTTTAAGGAAAAAACCCAAACACATCTCAGTGAAACATGGTAAATGGGCTCACCACTCATATTATACAAGTCTGGAAGCACCCCTGTGGGAGTGATTAGTTGTGCAGAAAGTTTTGATACACGGTTCAGAGAAATCAAAGTGTACGCAGAGTTTGTCGAAACCTGTTCATCCTCCTTATGGATATCCCTTTTTTATCCACAAAAAGTAGTGTCAGAGGTTCTTGCGGCTACTCTTGAGTAACGACGCTCCACACCTGCTTGTCTTCTATTTACAGTGCAAAGAGTCTGGAAAACATGTCTGCTTAGTCTGAGTCAGAACCTCGCAATGGCTTCTTTCTGTTTCGCGCCCAACATAACAGCTTGGGAACCCCAAAGCGCCTCCCTCTCGTCTTACCTATCCAGCTGCCTCCTTCTCTACTCGGTGTTGAGGCTCTTTTATGCTGCTAGAGCCTTGTCCCCCCCCCCCTCTGCTTCCTGACTCCTGTAATCTGATCCGCTACTGGAGTTACTGCTCTGAGAGGAACTCAACCTGATGAGGGGGGGGGGGGCTGTTCCCTATAAGCTCTCCCCCTTGCAAGTACTTTTGTTATTCTCCTCACAAATGGGTGAGATAAAATGTTCTTCACACGCCTAATAAAATTTTGATCCGATCTCATTTGTTTTGATTGCAGGCACTTGCCATAACCGTGTGTCAAATTTTAAAACCTACCCTTTCATCGTCGTCTTTTTGTCGCTGGTATTTTAAGTATTTATTCTTGGAGGGTTGCTGGCACAACATTTGTCCTCGAGTTTTGGTTGTTGTTTTTTTTAAAAAGTATTCCTTAATTTATTTATTTATCTGCTCACTATAATCCTTTCCCCAGGTTTTAGATATTGTGAAAGCGAGCATCCGTTCAGTTCTGCAGCGTGTCTGGGGAGTTTCAGATGTTGAATGTTTACATTTGTACCGACTTCTTAATCGTGTGTTTAATCGCCTGCTATGGAGCCATGGTCAAGGTCTGTGGAACTGTTTCTGCAATTCAGGGTAAGAAGCCATGTATTACCTTGTAACTGTCATGGCTTTCCTTAACTTAAAAAGCACCGTTCTTTTTGTCTTGTCTCTGCTGTGGGTTTATTATTATTATTTTTCCTCATAGTGAGTTACTTACTAAATCTTAACTGCTCCCAGAATTTTCTTCCGGTCCTGGAATGGTGATGGGTGGTTTAGAACTTTTGATAAGGATGGATGGGACCTCCTTGAACTCCTCAGCATCTGTGTCCTGTTCGATTTAATGGTCTGAGCTGAGATTGCACAGATTAGCGTGTTTTCCTGCTTTGCTGCCTTAACTTTTGCAACCAGGCAGAGTGGATATTGGCTAGGGCAAGAGAGGCATGTGTATGTGTGGCTGGATTGGAAAGAAGTGTGGCAGCTCCAGGGGCTGGCATATTTATTTCTCCTCCCTTTTTGGGGGATGTGTTGAGGGAATATAGGTAAAGGTAAAGGGACCCCTGACCAGTCATGACCAACTCTGGGGTTGCGGTGCTCATCTCACGTTATTGGCCAAGGGAGCCAGTGTACAGCTTCCAGGTCATGTGGCCAGCATGACAATGCCGCTTCTGGTGAACCAGAACAACGCATGGAAACACCGTTTACCTTCCTGCTGTAACGGTACCTATTTATCTACTTGCACTTTAATGTGCTTTCAAACTGCTAGGTTGGCAGGAGCTGGGACCGAGCAACGGGAGCTCATCCCGTCGCAGGGATTCAAACCGCCGACCTTCTGATTGGCAAGCCCTAGGCTCTGTGGTTTAACCCACAGCGCCACCCGTGTTGTGGTGGGAATATGCAGGATCCAAATCTTCCTTCAACCCACTTTTGAGTTGCTTCTCCTCCCACCCCCCACCCCGGCCATTAGAGCACTGGTAGCAAAGGAAAGGCAACTGTGGAGTACATTATCTTTTGGGAGAGACCAGTTGTGCAACCCTAAGCATGTTTGCACAAATACTCCCCCTGGTAAACATCAGTTCATGCACATATTTATTAAATAGTGCTTAATGCCAAAATAGGCTTCCAAGCAGCCAGAGTTGGGATCTACGGGTCCACGTATCAGACCAATATATTGGGAAATCCATTGGTAAGAGTAGAAGGGTAACTTCACTGAGCAAAAACTGGGCCATCTGATCTTATGTCTGGCATGTACCAACCAAAGCTTATTCAGCTGGATGCTTCTCCTGAGGATCCAACTCAGCAACAAGGATCCTTTACAGACACATCACATTTAGGGTTGTTGTTTTTTATTCCAGTAAAACATTGCCGTTGTTGTTGTTTTATAAGCTAATATAATGGCTGTCCAACATGAAGGTCTGTACTCCAGACATGCTTTTGTTTAGCAACTGATATGATGCTCTGTCGGAGACTTCAGGAGTTTGCACAAACCCTTGATCTGCGCCCTGCATTTTATGAAAGCAATGTCAACATGGTGTATCTTGTGCCGACACTAAAGGGTTCTGCCATCGAAGCTTTGAGATGCTCGCCAAACAACTGGCTTGTGGGCTTCTCCCTCCCCCATTTGTGTTTTATATTTCCTACCATCTGCTGGTGAAATAGGGTAGGCTCTTTACTGTAAACGGGCAAGGTCGTGCATTATTCCTCTTCCTTCTTCCATGGCTAAATCTCTCCTGTAGAGCAGTAAAGCTTTTGCCATTTGTGACAGAAAACATGAGGTCATGTCTGTTTCCATGCCAACAGGAGCTCCTGGGAGACGATATTCAGTAGAAGCACAGAAGCGGTGACTGACGATCAGATCCAGTGTTGCCAACGAATAGTAGATCTTTGTAAACAGTGCCTGCTAGTGGTTTACAAATACTCTGCCGATTCCAGAGGGTCCCTCACTGGAGTTTACCCAGACTGGGATGACACAAGGTATACACACCTCCTTTATTTTGGCTTTGTATAATCTAACATTAATTGCAATGCAGAGTGGCAAGGATTTGATTATGTTTCTATATATATTTTATTTATTTTTTTGCAATCTCAGGTTGGAAAGCACACAAATAATACATCAAGAGATGTTACAGCCTAGCAGTTGTTTACATGGCATACTTTCGGGGTTTCCTGAACTTGGGTCTCTGGCTGTTTGTTTGTTTTTGGTCTACAATTCCCATCATCCCTGACCACTGGCCCTGCTAGCTAGGAGTGATGGGAGTTGTAGTCCAGAAAGAGCTGGAGACCCAAGTTTGGGAAACCCTGGTTTAGCGTATGGCAGTTCACAGCAAGGGAGCTTGCTCATTTTTTCCATCACGAAAACAGACTGTGGAACAACAGGCCCATATAAATGGGGTGAGAGATATGCAGCCCTCCCTCAGATGTTGGATTCCCGACTTCCATCACACCCAGCAAGTGGTCAGGGAGGATGGGACTTGAAGTCTATAGAGGGCCACAGGTCCCCCACCCCTGATTTTAAATGAATATGTTCTTCTGTGTTCAACAAATCAGCCCTCAAGCACACATAGTGATGGCTTAGAACAGGCACCCCCCAAACTTGGCCCTCCAGATATTTTTGGGACTACAATTCCCATCATCCCTGACCATGGGTCCTGTTGGCTAGGGATGATGGGAGTTGTAGTCCCAAAACCTCTGGAGGGCCGAGTTTGGGGATGCCTGGCTTAGAAGCACTAGTATCTGTCTTGCCTGGTCGGAAAGGACCATGATTCCCAGAGAGCCATTCTAGAACTGCCAGGAACAAGTGTGTGGGACTCCTGTGTGCCAGTCTCCTGTCTAGACCAGGGGTCAGCAAAACCTTTTCAGCAGGGGGCCGGTTCCACTGTCCCTCAGACCTTGTGGGGGGCCGGACTATATTTTGAAAATATATATGAATGAATTCCTATGCCCCACAAATAATCCAGAGATGCATTTTAAATCAAAGGACACATTCTACTCATGTACAAACATGCTGATTCCCGGACTGTCCGCAGGCCGGATTTAGAAGGCGACTGGGCAGCATCCAGCCCCCGGGCCGTAGTTTGGGGACCCCTGGTCTAGACTTTCTCACAGGTCATGGAGTGCTTCCACCACATGAGGGAGCCTTTAGATGCAAAACCAGACTATGTGAAGTGTGAGTTTGTTTTTCTTTAGCCGGTGCTTCATTTGTGTGTGAGATTGAGGGCCGCTCCAGACATCTTAAAAAACAACAACAACACCCATTATTGTGCATTCAGCATGGTATTCATGAAGGTGTTGGGTTTGTGCCTGCAAAAGTTTTGAGGCAGGCCTACTGCTTTGTTTCTGCTTGCTGCATGTCCCTTGGCTTCCTGACGAAACGCTGTAACTTGTGGTTCTAAACTGTGGCCTAAGTTTAAAAACCGGCAGAAGATGCCAAGCAGGGATAAAGTAGCAACATCATGCATTTCGAAATGACCATGCCATATCACACGTTGGCTTAAAAAATAAAATAAAATCCCCCAAACAAACTGAGGAGGAGAGGAAGAGCAGCTCCACTAGTAATTCACAGAAAAACCTAGCTTAAAAAGAAACACTCTTATTTGCCTTAAGAAAAGATAACAGGGATGAGCACTGGTCTCTTGGGATCAGAATTCCACCATCTTGTAGATGACCTACAAGAGCTGTATGCAACAGCCTCATAGCTCCTCTTGCACAACAGACTTCCATGAATGCAACAGAGCTTCCTCTTCCGTCCTTTTCAGCTCCCTAAATGCCCTCAAAATGTGCTCCAGAGTGTTGCATGGTGTTTTTTTTTGAGGGGGTACAGGAGGAGAGGAAATGGAATTCCTGTTGCTCCAAACTTGCTGATGCAGCATTTGTGATAAGACCCAAAACACTTTAAGATCTGCTCATTGGATTCCTCTCCTTAACTTCCTATTTGCAAAATGCCCCCCCCCTAAGTACTTAGTGTTATATGTCCCTTTTCCATTTCTTCCTGGCAGTTAACCAACCATGAATTTTGGGACCCCTGGCCGTTAGGTCCAGTCGCGGACGGCTCTGGGGTTGTGGCGCTCATCTCGTTTTACTGGCTGAGGGAGCCGGTGTATAGCATGACTAAGCTGCTTCTGGCAAACCAGAGCAGTGCACAGAAATGCCATTTACCTTCCCGCCGGAGCGGTACCTATTTATCTACTTGCACTTTGACGTGCTTTTGAACTGCTAGGTTGGCAGGAGCAGGGACCGAGAAACGCCGACCTTCTGATCGTCAAGCCCTAGGCTCTGTGGTTTAGACCACAGCGCCACCCGCTGTGCATTTAGTTGCCAGCATTTCCATTGGAAATGAGTTTTAATCGTCACATGTCAACTCTCAGATCTCAAGACTGGATTCTAGCGTAGCTGCCAGAGCACACCTCTGCTCTTATTGAAGGGAAAACAGATAGTCTTCTAGGTGCATTCGCCAAACTGCTTTTCAAGTGGGCATAGGAAAGTATGTGTCTACTTTCTCTCCCCACCTCCTTTTTTTCATGCACAACAAAACTTCACAAAAAGACAAATTTAGGTCTCGCGGATCGTAAACCTGAAATGGCCAAAATCAGATTTGGGTGTGGAAGTGCATTTCTCATGGATGGATGAGCATTTGGGAAAGGGGCTGTCATTCTTTGGTACTAGGCATGTTTTGCATAATGAGGTCCTGACATCGTCAGTGAAAAGAGAGTGTTGGATTGCTACTGATTGTTAAAAGAGACAGGATTAGGCTATATGGCTTGGTGGTTTGTCTGGATAAGGTACCTTCTTTTTGTTCTTCTAAGGCAAGCATGGCCAAACCCAGATATTTTGGGACCACAACTCCCATCATCCCTAGCTAACAGGACCAGTGGTCAGGGATGATGGGAATTGTAATCCCAAAACATCTGCAGGGCCAAGTTTGGCCATGCCTGAGCTAAGGGTTTCGAAATGCAGGGTTCTCCACATGTAATTCAGGAAGGTTTTTTTGTTTTGTTTTTGCTGAACTTCATACTGCTCTACCACTTTGCACAAGTTTGACTCCAGTTTAATTTCTATCCAACCATCTGTGTTGGTGCAATTGACACATCTGTGTTCAAGCACAGGGTGAACATTCTGCTCTGTCCTTGAGTGGCCTCCCCTAAAACCGCTTTGAGGTTTTATTACAGTCCAAGCGGTATATAAATCTTGGGGGGGGGAATTCAGAGAAAACATTCCTGCAGTGCCTGAAGAGCTGGCTTTTAAAAATGGCACAGGCTCCCTCCTGCACCGAGCTACACTTTGCAGGGTCATATTAATCCATTTCTGTTATTTCAGATCATGGGATCGTCTAATTTATTCTCTTCAAAGATGCTTCCTAACTTGGTGCTCTTTGCAGATTACATGAGCCACCCTTGGCCTACAAGGGCTAATGAAAATCTTTAATGGAGCAGAGTTTAGGCTTGCTCCCGAGGAACTCCCCTTTGTCTTACTTAGGCCAAGTGTGGTGCTTTTTTTCATTTTTATTTTTAGAATCCCTTTTCTCCAACCTGTTCAGTTCAGCTGAGGGCCATGTTACAAGACAAGGCACATAAAGTCAGTGGGCAGTTGTAACCACAGCTCCTTAGTAGGTATGCCTATAATATAGCGTGCACATTTGATGAATGTACACTTTCAGGTGTATATGCTTTAAATCTGTTCCAGGGTTCCCCCAACCCTCTGAAGCAGATGGGGGCAGTGCAGAGTGTGCACAGATGGGAACGAGACAAGGGGAGGGGAGTTTTGTTGCATAAGCATAAATCCTTGAGCTGACTGGACATGTTAGTTGGATACCACCCATTATCTGTGGTGGCTCTTAATACAGCTGTTTTTGAGCATGGGTGAAGTGAATAAACATGGAGCTGTAAAAAATTTTCTGCTTTGAAGGAAAATTCAGCCTTTTGACATCTGGAACGCTGGTTAACCAGTGGTTGTGACCTAAAGGCATTGACATGGAGTGCTATGCCTTATGCTGCTTAATACCTTTGCCCAGGCTATTTGGGAGCATTCAGGGCAGCCATTTTAATTCCTGTAGGTAACCGATACCTGCAATTCCTATAGATTGCATCTATTTGCAGAGTTATAAATCCAAAAACCTTTTTAAAGGCTGATCCGGCTGCTTTAGCATTATTCGAGACAATAGGTGTCAGACCTGTTCCTCGGGTATCCAAAGTTTGCTTGCTGTTTTATCGTGTTAATTCTTTCCACCAGCATGGAAGTAAATTAATTCCAGCTGGGGAAAAAAGAGAGAAGTATTTGGTAGGGCAGAGAGAACTCTGCTGCGGCAAAACAAAACATGTGTGGTATTAATATGCTATCACAGTAGAGAAGTAATCTAATTTTGATCAGCTGTGACCAAAGATTGTTCTTGCTTTTCATCATTAATGTAAAAGGGAATTATTTTAATGGAAATTATGTGCTCAGATCAAAGAGATCAGCCTTACACACTGTAGCTAACCGTCATCTATTCGCAAATAGCATGTAGATACCTCTTGTGTTGAACCCCGCCTGCTGACATCCCATGGAGAGGGTTGGTTCACTCGTAAGGACAGTGTGATTTCTTAAAAACACCCTCCCTTTTATTTTTCAACTTTTTACACAGCTCCCTCCACTCACACACACATTTTTGGTGTAACTCAGAATTCCTCCCTAACCCAGTGACATTAAAAAGAATACGGTCTTCCCATTGGCTTATTTAATGGTCTTTGAATGCACCCTGAGGCAGTAATGCTGCCATTTTACACACTTCGTTGGATTCGGTCTGGTAGGAAGGAAATCCTGAGCATACACGACGTCCCACTAGAATGGGGTCTTTGTTTGCCTTAAATTCCCGAGAGGCCTTGGGAAGCAACGGCTTGACTTCATCATACAGTCTCACGGCGCTGCCCAGTAATTTTGTAGGATTAATCATCGTGACTGTTTCAGAGTGTGCTCACTATTCATTCATCAATAGGGGTCCCATTCCATGATGTAACCCTTTTCTAACAGTGGGCTCTATTTATGTGCGGTGGTGGCAATCAATTCTAGCATAATGCATTGCTCGTCACGCAGCTTCCACTTAGTGTAGGTGTTATTTTTATGTACTTTTGGCGCATTTATCTAATAACTGCCCGTAATTATAGTACATCAGTAATGGGAAATAGATTAAAGGGTGATCATTAGACAATGCGTGATAAATTATTGTTTGTAGGATTTTATTCAAGTTCCCCTTCTGCTTATTGCCTGCTTTTTAAGCAAATAAATCAGAGTAGTCATTGATGAATGGCGAATTAGCAATTTGCTAAAATCATGATAATGAGGTGGTGGTTATGTCACAACTTCATTAAATAACAGTCCGGTTTAGTCTAATGTACCTAAATGTGTTAATGGTGTTTCTGCCTTGTAGGGCTTTGTGTTTATTTTCGTAACGGGAACTGCTTGATCCTTAGTTCTTTGCCCTTGCTCGCCCTGATCCTTTTGCTGCTGCAGCAAGATAAAGGGAGACAGAAGCCTGGTTGCCCCTTTATATAAAAATAGAGAAGAGAGTTAAGCATTCCAGTGTGTGACAAAACTGCAGGAATGGTTCTTGAATTGGAAGAGGGATGGATGGATGATCAATATAGATGTGGCTGATGTGGCAGAGGGTGGTTGTTTTTTTAAAAACTTCATAAAGCAGCACAAAAACTTTTGGCCCTCCAGATACTGCTGAACTACCACTTCCAACAGCCTCATCAAGCATGCCTTGAGAAACATCTGGAGGGCCATTTTCACCAGGGTAAATATACACTTGATCTGCTCAGTTCAGACATCCCATGGTTATACAGCAGAACATACAGGCAGTCCTCATTTTGCCGTAGGCTCCATTTCAGACGTGCCTAAATCGGTTGTTGCCTGTGCTTGCATTCCAGGCCCAGTTCAGTTTCCTAAGTAGCCACTGCTGTGCATCAGAACAACATGGGAAACATAAACAGAACATATATATTACCGCCTGCTGTCGTGTATCAAAGAAGGCGGCCAACACTCCAAAACATTACGCTTCTATCCAGCAGCCCAAACATTTCACACCAGTCCCTTTATCCCCTGTTGACTAACTGGCCTGCTTCAGTCCCCCAAGACCAAATAAATAGAGCTGTTAAATGTAAGTGTATAGTTATATCAGCCTCCCCCAGCCTCCAAATTTTATTAGACTCCAGTTCCCATCATCTCCGATCGCTGGCTGGGGCTGATGGGAATTGTAGTGCAAAGGTTTTGGAGGGCCACCACATTATATGAACATAGGTGCTACTCTGTCATGCAAACGCCTCTTGGAGGAGTGTTTTGCACGAGGCAAAACTTGTTTCAGTTTCTTACGTTTGGGGATATTTTGGTCCATTGTTTTAAATGCAACCAGGGGGGCAGAGCAGAGAGAAGTAGCAAGAGTAACCTGTGCCCCCCCCAGTTGCGGTTGGACTCCAACTGTGGTTGGACCCCAACCACAACGGGCAGTAATTACTCCTGCCTCTAACCTTCCAGATGTTGTACTCCTGCAACACCTGGAAGGTTAGAGGTTCCCCGTCCTCGGTTTGAACATTACTGACCAACATACGCATATCCTGCAAGAAATCCCTCCCCAAAGAGACGGATCTCCTAAATGGGCAGACACACCTCTCACAGATAGGGATTTGTTACTGATCAGCTCCTCAATAAGACATGTCTCTTTGGGGCAGAAGAAGCATGCTGCTCCTGCGTTCGATGTCCTGGCGATGTCTACAAAGACTGTAGATGGAGTACCACTTCACAGTTGAAGACAAGGTGCTCATGTTTGCAGAGGCTGCCAAATTGGGATCACACCAGGGTGGGAAACAGGAAATCAACTTCTGTGTTTTGTTTTGTTTTAGAGAAATAGATGTTTGGATTCTACCTACCGGTAGCATGTGCCCACCACACCTCTCCCATCTCCACCGTTCTGCCCTTAGATGTGCCTAAAAATCACAGTGCCAGTAACTTAACACCTTTATTTTAGCCAGCCAAGAAATAAAGGTTTTATTTTACCGATGCTGCAGGGGTCCTTATAATGAACCAGCACACATCCCTCTACTGGGTTGTGCCCTTGTTCAGCGATTTCATGTTACTGAAATGAATATATTTGTTGAATTATTGTGCTTTCCTCCCTTTCTTTCAGGTACTCACTGCCAGGGCCTTTGCAGTTCATCATGAAACCCTCCACCGGTTTTGGATGTAGCTCATCAGGAATGACTCGCTCCGTTTTGTTTACACCTAGATACGACCACTCATGAAGCGAAAGGGAATGTTGTTATATATAATGGGCAATTTATTTTATTTTTTTCTTCTCGATTTCAAATGTGCGATGGAACTGAACCCAGGCACTGTTATATATTTATTACCGTATATAAAAACGTAGCGCAAAAGCCTGCTGTAAACACTTAACCATTCTGGAAATGTAATAAACCTTCTCAAAATGTTTACAGAGAGATACGGATGCCCAGATCTTGGTAGGTTTCTTAGCAATTCCTTCCCTACTGTGGAGTCACTATAAGGGCGCGATCCTATATGAAAGATCCAAGGGCTTAAGGAGCTTTAGGATCTGGAAGATGTCCCCCAATGCTGGTGGAACGCCAAATACACCCTTGGCCAGGTGGATACACCAGCCAAACTCCCCTCATATGTTGGCAGAACTGATGGCGTAATTTCGCTGGCGAAGAAGATGTGGCCAGGGCATGGGCAGCTCAGGGGGACGAGCACACTTGGCATTATATCATATACTCCTTTAATCCACTGCCACACTCCTTTCGACAGTGCAACACACGTCAGCCACAGACTCGGCACAGGGAGTTTCTCTCTCATTGGCTTTAATAGAAGGCGGACGATGGAAAACTGGCTGCTCCCATATTGAGAACCATGGCAAAGTGTAGCAAGGGGAGCCAACGTGGTGCACTCCAGATTGGTGTTGGACTCCCATTTCCTTGAAGTCCCAGCCAGTACAGCCCATAATGGTCAAAGGATGGTGAGGGTTGTTGACAACAACACCTGTATTACTTTGGAGTGGAATACAGTCATACCCCAGTTTAAGTACGCTTCAGTTTGAGTACTTTCAGTTTAAGTACTCCGCGGACTCAGAAGTGTTTACTTGCGGGTTCTGCCACGCGCACATGCGTGGAAGCCATTTGTGCACTTTGCGCATGCGCAGAAGCGCTCTATCGGCACTTCACGCACATGCACTATTGCCGCTCGGATTAAGTACTTTTTGGGGTGTGAATGGCACCCCGGAACCAATTAAGTACTTAACCCAAGGTACCACTGTACTCAGCAGATGTTGAGCTGAATTCGAAATCCCCGTGAGAGGAGCACATTCTACCCTGCATGCAATCACGGGGAGACTCTGGGTCTAGGAGTATAGGAAAGCTAATGTTTATTTTTGGGGATTCGTGTTGGTAGGAAAGCTCTAACTAAGGTGGAGATGCACTGAGCCAACAGGAAAGAAAGAGAGAGAGAGAGAGAGAGAGAGCTCCAAGTACACCTGCTCTAAGAGGAGGCATGGAGACAAAGAAGGGAGGTAGGGTGTGACATCAGCAAACCTAAGATTATCCGCCTAACACTGAAGGAAGATTAACACGTCAGCACAAGGTGGACAGTCTAGGAAGCTTTCCTCTCTATCTACCCTTTCTCATGTAGGTACATCACCCTACAGTGGAAGCTGAGCTGCACCCTGACACTTCCCACAATCCAGAGAGTGCCATGTTAACAAGCTCTGGAGTCCTAGATTGGGTGTGACTTGGCATCCAATCACAGCACAGCACCACCAGCATATCGAGCGGACCTAGGAAGCCCACAATTCAAACGATAGCTCTCTGGACTCAAGCCACACATAGTTAACATCCCAAAATGGGGAGCTTTGTTGAGGGGAAACAGACACTTCACCCGCAAAGGGAACACTTGGCAAACAGCCTGTCGCCAGAGCACTCGTAGGGTGCTGAGCGCCTTGCTAGCTCTTCTCTGCTTCGAACCCTGATAGGTAACACGCCTTGGGGCACCGGACACAAACACCAAACTCCACTCTGCTCCTTGGGGCAGAGCAGCTCACGCAGGCTAGCCAGGGAAGGGGGAGCACATGATGCAAACTGTAACTGCTGTGACTGCCCCCCATAACTTTTCTCACCTTCACACACTCCCCTTAGTGTGGGGATGGGAAACCTCTGGAGGCCCCACACATTCCTGTCTTAGCTATAGGTGAAAAAAAATGTCTATAATGTTCCCAGACTCACCACCACCCCACCCAAGGTGTTTTGCAAGGGACCCCGTTATCACGTCACATAGCAGGGCTAAGGGAAAACGGACCATGGATAGTGTTCCATTGCTACCTCAATATGAGCCAGGAAAAGGGGTGCTGGACCTCTTTCAGATTGTGTGAGCCAGAGCACTACGTCCAATCCAGGTTGGGTAAGCAGAGGGCTGTTAGCGGCTCACAAAGGGGTGCAAAGTAAGGTTACCAGATTTTTTTTCAATGAATCTGGGGACACTTCAACTTCCTACTAAATAGATGGATTTTGTCAGGGAACTGATTTGTAAATCTGGGGACTGTCCCCGGGAAACGGTGACGGCTGATAACCTTAGCACAAAGCCACAGGAAGAACTGCACCCAAGGAGCCCATTGCCTACCCTGCCTCACCTGTATGGGAAGCTGGTTGTAGAGCATCCCATGGGTTAGGGAAAGGCACTCAGTGTGTGAAGAAACCTTGTGATGGGCCAGGATGCAGGAGGAGTCGGGAGAACTTCAATAGCTGCATTTATTCGCAAACTCATTGTAGCAGAGGAGACTTGCTACATAGCCCAGATGAAGTTTCCAAATAGTCCTCACCTGGCTCTGTAGGGAAGCACGGTGTAAAAGAAGGGATGCTTCTTTTACGGACTAGGCAGGCCACACACCCTGGGAAATGGGAGCACAGACAAGCCATTGGCCCAAGGAAAGAACCAGACACAGGATGCTTGGGAAAGAGAGCTTTTGGAGGAAATAACTGGGCAGAGGGAAGGGAGGAGCAGGAGATGGGTATCCGGGCGGGAAGGAGAATAGCCATATAGAAAGGGAGTGGCAAGGACTCGGGAGGTGAGAGGGGGATGGCTCAGAGCAATAGTTCCTCCATGCCTGGAGCAGCCAGGGTGACCATCTCCCTCTGATCCAGGGTACTCTGGATGTCAGCCAATTGAACCGAGACCTCACAAATAGCCTGTAAGGATTGGCTCCCTCCATGGGTCCCATTGCCAGCACCGTACCTGAGTGGTTTCAGCAGTGTTTCCAGGGATGCTTGTGGGTCTTATTTTGCCTGCCTTTTTGTATTTCCTACTTGCATTTCTCTCCCTCTCCTCTCCTGGGCTGATCATGCATTGGATACAGTGGCTGCTCTGCCGGCATGGCAGAGGGGTATCTCTTTCAATCTTGGTGTACGGCTGAGTATACGATTGCTCTTCCCAGTTGAATGGATTTGGGTGGATCCTATTATGGTAACATTTATTTTATAGTCAGGATGCTTTTGGACTAGAAACATTTATGTAAAGCCTCTTGTTTGTCTTCACATGGGTTGTCAGGATAAACCAGGCACCCCCAAACTTAGGCCCTCCAAATGTTTTGTACTACAATTCCCATCTTCCCTGACCACTGGTCCTGTTATCTAGGGATCATGGGAGTTGTAGGCCAAAACATCTGGAGGTCCGCAGTTTGGGGATGCCTGGGATAAACTAAAAGGACTGGGAGAGAGGGAAGTGGTTAATTACTAAATATGGCACTTTCCATTGCTTACTTGATTCCTGATTCTTTGATTCCGGCATTGCAGAGGGTTGGACTAGATGACCCATGGGGTCCCTTCCAGTTCTATGGTTCTACCTAAAGAGAAACCGGTGCAAGCCAAAATCTGGTGTACTTTCCGGCATGTTTTGTAATGTTAAGAGAATGATGTGTAATTTTGTTTCCCCCCAGTAAGGGCATGCTGAGATCTCTTAGCTTAAGTGAAGACAATCCACTGGGTAAATTATTCAAAACCATGAGGTCTGACATACAGTTTCTAGCTGGAGCCTTGTAATAAAAACAGCCAACAGTGGTTAATGTCTTACAGTGGAACCTCGGTTTATGAACACCTCGGTTTATGAATTTTCGGTTTATGAACACCGTGGACCCATCTGGAACGGATTAATTCATTTTCCATTACTTTCAATGGGAAAGTTCGCTTCTGTTTATGAACGCTTCAGTTTATGAACAGACTTCCGGAACCAATTACACCCATGCTTCAGTTTATGAACACTTCAGTTTAAGTACTCCGCGGACCCGTCTGGAACGGATTAATCCACTTTCCATTAATTTCAATGGGAAAGTTCGCTTCAGTTTATGAACGCTTCAGTTTAAGTACTCTGCGGACTGTCTGGAACGGATTAATCCACTTTCCATTACTTTCAATGGAAAAGTTCGCTTCGGTTTATGAACGCTTCAGTTTATGAACAGACTTCCGGAACCAATTGTGTTCATAAACCGAGGTACCACTGTATTGTCTTTTTTTGTGTCTTGAGCTTTCTAGTTTCTCCCGGGGGCAGGTAGATATTTGCAAAGTCGTTGGAGTCATGCAAAATATCTACTGACTAATTGAGAAAGCAGACATCTTCCAGAATGACACTGTTGCCAACAACATCCTCTTTAAATCTTATAAACCAGTGTATTTGTGCAAAGAGGTGCACTGCATTGTGTTGTGGAAGAAATCCTCTGACGTGGCATTTTCTTGCAGAAACTATGAAGAATCGTTTTGGAAATGTAATTGTCTAGTGGATTATTATTTTTTCCTCTTAGAAGGAATTGGTTTTCCAGACGAGAAAACGGGTTAAGGAATTGAATGTGACACACAAGGTATAGGTGACAATGTGCAGAAATGACAGGAGGTAGTTTGCAAATCATCCACAGGAGTTCTGCCAAATCTCTTGAACGTTTTGCTTCTGTCAGCATAGCCAAATGTTAAATCGTAGCTGTTTAAAAGAAGCATGGTTTATATTAATACCTACATTTCTTTCTCTCTGCCACCCTTTACCTCATCCCCCCCGACTTGCTGCCCACATGTCATTGGGTTGGGGGCAGCCGCATGAAATTAGGCCAAGAAACATAGGCTGCTCACCTCTGTTTTTATAATACAGACAGAGAGTCAGGTCACGTGTTAATGCTGGCCATGGAGATGCCAATGAAAAGTAGCTTCATGAGCAGAAGATGGTGGCCATCATGAGGAAAGAAAAACAGAGTTGGTTTGTGGGAGCATAAAACATGACATCACCAGCCACAAGGACAGCAAACCATTCTAATGTGATAATGGGAGAAGGACCTGAGAGAAATTGCCACATGGCACCTCTCTGTCTAGAGCAGGCGTCCCCAAACTTCGGCCCTCCAGATGTTTTGGACTACAATTCCCATCATCCCTGACCGCTGGTCCTCTTAGCTAGGAATCATGGGAGTTGTAGGCCAAAACATCTAGAGGGCCGCAATTTGGGGATGCCAGGTCTAGAGCAACTTACATTTCAGCTCTGTCTTTTCAGTGCGGGGTCAGGAAACCATGCCTAAAAGGTGGCATGTTAGCGGGCTTGATAAACATACAGCGATTTCCAGATGGTGAATCATTTCCCGAAACTAGGACGGGTTCAGAGGGACATGGCCTTGCTTGATATTAGGGACTATAGCACCGTGAAAGAGTCAGGAACATTCTCTCGGATCTGTCCATGACAGGAGTAGGGACAAAAAGGTGAACAAAGTCAAATTATCAAATCAGATTTTACTTTCTAAAAGAAAAATGTGTGCCTAGAAATACTCATTCTACAGAGAAAGTAAAGTGTTGGTGTGAGGGTTTGGAACAGTGAGAAGCAACCACGGCAGCAAAAAAAAAAAATTCCTTCAGTAGCACCTTAAAGACCAACTAAGTTTATATTTTGGTATGAGCTTTCGTGTGCATGCACACTTCTTCAGATACACGTGTATCTGAAGTGTATCTGAAGAAGTGTGCATGCACACGAAAGCTCATACCAAAATATAAACTTAGTTGGTCTTTAAGGTGCTACTGAAGGAATTTTTTTATTTTGCTTCGACTCAGACCAACACGGCTACCTACCTGTAACTGGCAGCAAAAAAGTTTGTCAAGTCCAAAGTCTTAAGTCCGGGGGCCAAGTCACACAAGCAAAGTCCAGGAAACAACAGTCCGGGGGTGAATCTAAGTAGCCAAGTCTGAAAGTCCAGCAGTCAGGATACAGACCAGAGTCAAACCCAAAACATAGTCCCATAAAGGTCCAGGAGCATCCAAGCCAAGGTCCATCAAAATGGGCAGTTGAGCAGACAGAGCACCTCATCTCTGCTTTCCCTTTGCATGCTGATTGCAGCATCTGGGCTTGACGAGGCTGGTGACCCCCACCTGTCCTGAGCCTACTCCAGCTGAAGAATCACACACTTCCTCCCAGAGCCAGTGAGCCCCACCTGGCCTGAGCTGGGGGCCCTTGCCTGCCTCCGCCTCCTCTAGGAGCGCCACTCCTGCTGCTCCCTACGCCTCAGAGCCCACCGTGTTCGTGGGGACAGGGCCTCCTCTCTGGCTCTGGTGATGGTTCCTGCTGCCATGGTTCATGTCCACTGACCTCCATCCCCTCACCATCCCCGGTCAGCCTGTGAGTACTTCCTTACCCATCCCCAGCTTGCCCCAGTGTGTCCCAGTCCTGGCTACGCCCCTCGCTGGTATCCTCTTCCTCCTCCCTGTCGTCCTGCTAGTTCGTGACAGGTCCTGAAAATAACTAGGGGAACTGAGACAACAGTAGGAGGGAGAAGGTCCTGTGAAAAGTGGGTGCAGGGAGTCAAAGGAACACAAGGAAATCTGCTTGTTGTTAGCAAGTAATGGCTGTGCTGGTGAAGGAAGCAAACAAATATGAGGTTCCATTTTTTATGCATATTTCCAATTCTCTCTTCTCTGTAAGTGTTGCATTTTCCCTACCCCCCCCCTTTGAATGTGTGATGTACTTTTATGAATGACCTTTCCCTAAGGTTTATAGCTGTAGGGGGGAGAGGAGGCAATTGTTTTCATGGTGCCTGGTCACCTTTTAGGCCTGGCCAGTTGCAGGATAATGTGACAATCAACTCTTGAGGTGGTAGAACAGACTGTTATCGTTTCAAAATGCAGATGCGATTGCACATTTTTGAATGTTTCCCTTTGTAAAAACTCATTGTAATCAGAGCGAACTTGGCTAGAAACTCCCTGATGGTATTCATTATTGTTACTTTTAACTTTCTGGGTGGTTTTTTTTCTGAGGGAACTTTTTTTTTTTAATGACGCCTCCTACCTACAGCTGTTCTTCTGAGTCATTTTGCTGCCTCTACTATTGTAGAACTCTGCATTTCTAACTAGTCCTCCTGTCACTATTTTTCTGCAAGGCAAGGGTTCAATACGATGAGGAGTGGCTCTGCCCTGCCTTTCCCTTCACCTCCTCAGTCGTACATATACACACTAACCAAACCAGGAAGCAGCATGGATATTGAAACTTGGGCTATGTACACACGTTTCGTTCCAGAATCAAGGGAGACTAGAGAACACTTGTTTTTAATGCATAGTCTATACCAGGCTTCCCCAAATTTCGGCCCTCCAGATGTTTTGGACTACAATTCCCATCATCCCTGACCACTGCTCCTGTTAGCTAGGGATCATGGGAGTTGTAGGCCAAAACATCTGGAGGGCCGCAGTTTGGGGATGCCTGGTCTATACGCAGGCTAGAACTATTGGCTTTTTTTTTTTGGCCCTGAAAAATGCTTATTGAGAAATGACTCCATTCTAAAATAAATTAATAAAAGCTCCTTGAAGATGGAGTCTGCCTTACACTGCAGTGTGTCTATTTGAAAACAGATGTAGGCAGGTCTGGCAATGGAGCAGATGCATCCATCAAATGGTGTTGTGGGTGGAAATATACCAAGATCACGATCTCCACTTCCTTCGTTCACCTGAGGCATGTACAGGGAGGAAAAGTGATAACCTAACTAAGAAGAGGGAGTTCAAATACATTTCAAGTAACTGCACCCATGCTTGTGTTAAGCAGGATCTAGAATCAATCTATATTGAAATCAGCATGCTGAGGATGAGCATCAATGATTCCGAACTGAGGAAAATCTACTTTTTTTTTGCTACAAAGATGTTAGTCCTTGGACCTTGTTATCCAGGACACAGAAGTGGTTTACGAAACTAGCCTGTTTTCACTAACCATAGTTGTGCAATACAGTTCAATACAGTAAGTTTCCCTTGCTTTCCATCAGTGGCCATTGCAACTTTCTAAGAAATTAAAGATAAATCCCAGAGATACAAGCTTGCATAGTTACAATCAGTGCTATTTTTCTAGGGGGAAAAAGAGAGGTGCCCAAGCTCACCATGAACTTCTCCCTTGTTCTCTTAGAATGGCAATGGTGCCCACCTGACAGGTGCGGGAGCTAAGCTCAGGCTGATAAAAAGCCCTAGTTACAATTAACCATAGTTTAGGGTTCAGAAGGTACACCAAACTGTGTACCAAAACAGAAGCGGAAGCTTCCAATCTCCTGGTAGCTGCACTGGGAGGGGGCGGGGAGTGTGTGAGCCTGTGGCTCGCTATGCATCATCCTTGTGACGATAATGAAAAAGGAAGATAAAAACCATGTTTCAGTATGATGTGTGAACACAGCCAATTTAGATGATAGACAATCATTCTGTCACTGCAGCATTCCTCAGTGGGGTTTTTAAACGATCTATTTGGTGCTGTTACACTGCTAGCTCAAGCTTATTTTCGACTTTCGACAAGCAGTGCCAATTTATTACTTGTCAAGAAAAATATTGGCATTTGTCCTGTTGGTAAGATGTTATTCCTGCTTGAATTGGCACTTCACAACTTAAAATGTTTGACTGACATGTCTTTGTTTTATGGGGGACAGAAGTAATGCCAGAACCAAGGAGTCTAAAATCCACGGGTAGTGCAAAGAGGATGAGCGGTTCAAGTATTGTTTGTGCCTTTGGTAAACGTTCCCCAAGGTCTCCGAAACAGTTTCAAGCCCACTTTAGAACACACAAACACACACACACACTAGGCTCACTTTTGTGCAGATCCTTTGCAGAGAGGTGGAATTTCACTGCAGGCAAAAAGCAAGGGTGCCCATGATGGGGAACACCTACATTTCTCATTCATGGCAAACTAAAGTGCCCGGAACAACTAGATTTGTAAGAGATCACTTATTGATGCATCAGGCTCAGGGGAAGAAGAATTGGGTTGGGTGCCTTTTGTGGTTGGCACATTGACCAGTTACTGTCTTTTACAATCAGTTTTGCTTTGTGAAGCTGTTTAGAAATGTTTTTTATTCACAGCAAATGTGTAAGTTTATATCATGCCCTTTCCCGCACTACACCACAATTAGCTATACTCCCTAGTTATTAATCTGGACTTTCTGCCTCCTGCGTGGGCCCAGGACAGTGTTAGATCTGTGCAAAGCTGCTGAAATGTTTTTTTTTGTGTGTTCTCTTTAGCTGGTTGGATAAAATTGGTTTTGCTGCGGTAACAGGGCCTTGTTGCCACCGTCTGCTTGGTATATCTGTTTATGGAACTAAGCGTGCTGTTTCATTTATTAATTACGTATATTTATTACTCGCCCTTCACTAAAAGGTCCCAGGGTGGATTGAAAAACAGGAAAAACAATATCGTATTTCATAATAATGGAAAAACAATTTAAATCACTGAAACCATAGACAGTACAAAATTACAAAACAGAAGGATAAATCACCATTCAGCATTCCCAAAAGCTTGAGTTAAAAAAAGTACGGCTTTACATGCCTTCTAAATATATACAGAGTTGGTGCCAGACACCATGTCCCTATGCAAAAGACCTTAATGTGGCAACGGTACATGCTATTGAGCGATGCCATCTACAGCCAAGGCCCTCTAAAGAAATTTGTGATGCTGAAATCTGCACTTGCAATGCCTGATGTGTAGCACATTGTGTATTTGTGCTGCCCAACTGGTTTTATCTCCCCCCCCACCCCATGGGCATGTTCTTGTGCTATTGTCTCGCTTTCTTATTTCTTGCTCAGAGAACATACATTACTGGATCCTTTAAAGCCATTCAAGTTTGTAGCTATCACTGCCTCTTGTGGGCTCAAGTCCCATAGTTTAAACCATGTGCTGTGTGAATGGGTACTTTCTTTTGTCTGTCCTGAATCTTCCTGCTTTCAGTTTCAGTGGATGTCTGTGAGTTACAGTGTTGTGAGCTAGAAAAACATTTCTCTATCCACTTTCCCGTGCATAATTTTATGCACCTCTTTCGTGTATTTTCTTGCCTGCCTTTTTTCAAAACCAAAAAGCCCCAAATGTTTCCAATCTCTCCCCATAGGGTTTGTAGCTCTTCCCCCTTGATTGTTTTTTTGGTTGCTCTTTTCTGAACCCTTTCCAAATCTACAACATTCTTTTTGAGGTGAGGTGACTCGAAATGTATGCAGGACAGCACAGATCAGTATAATGGGACTGGTTGGACTTCGACAGTGCTTCCCCCCCCAAAAAAAAATGTTTAGGGGTACTCTCATTTTCCCACTCATATTTAAATACTGCCCCTCAATGAGTCCAAATTTAGATTCACAAAATGTTTAGGGGTATGTGTACCCCTGCACCCCTCCTGAAAAAAAGCACTGGACTTTGATAGTATATTGCAGTGGTCTGAATGCCCATTATAATTGGAGATTCTTAGTCTAAGACGCTCTTTTAAAACAATTGAAAGGAGAGAAGAGGGAAGATTGGAGAAGGGAAAAGAAAGCCGACAGAGGGTAGGGGGAAGGAGTAAAAAACAGTTCTTTGAAGAGAGGATGAAAGGTAACCACCAGATTATTCACTAAGAAATAAACAACTTGGAAGGCTTGGGTAAACCTGACCAGATACTCTTCAAGGCCTGGTCAACTGACTCCCAGAAGGCATTCCAAGCTATATAGATAAGAGAGAGTAAACACTGTCCATAAGTTTGAAATTGCTTCTCAACGAAGCAGACCGTTTTTTGAGGGAAATCAGTGTGTATCTTAAAATGAATACCTCTAGGTTTGTGGTCATTTTGGCCCCAACATGTTTTATTTTATCTGATGGGCTGGAATTTCTTCTTACACTGAACTGTACATCTCCTCCCCTGTTTACCAGTTCAGCAATATCAGAAATCTGAGGTCATATAAGAGGAGTCTTTATAATGGCTGCTACCCACAATAGGGACCCAGGTGGCACTGTGGGTTAAACCACTGAGCCTAGGGCTTGCTGATCAGAAGGTCGGCGGTTCGAATCCCTGTGACGGGGTGAGCTCCCGTTGCTTGGTCCCAGCTCCTGCCAACCTAGCAGTTCGAAAGCACGTCAAAATGCAAGTAGATAAATAGGAACCACTACAGCGGGAAGGTAAACAGCATTTCCATGTGCTGCTCTGGTTTGCCAGAAGCGGCTTTGTCATGCTGGTCACATGACCTGGAAGCTATACGCCGGCTCCCTCGGCCAATAATGCGAGATGAGCGCGCAACCCCAGAGTCTGTCACGACTGGACCTAATGGTCAGGGGTCCCTTTACCTTTACCTATGATGAACCACAGGCTGTCTTTGCAGCTTAAATAGCATGCATAGATGAAAGAAATATGTAGCCAGATTTCAAAAAGTAAAAAATACAGGACACCCCAAAAGTTGTTGACCTTTTTAGGAAGACCCTAAGATCCTGCCAACCTAGCAGTTCGAAAGCACATTGAAGTGCAAGTAGATAAACAGGTACCGCTACAGTGGGAAGGTAAACGGCATTTCCGTGTGCTGCTCTGGTTCACCAGAAGCGGCTTTGTCATGCTGGCCACATGACCTGGAAGCTATACGCCGGCTCCCTCGGCCAATAATGCGAGATGAGCACGCAACCCCAGAGTCGGTCACGACTGGACCTAATGGTCAGGGGTCCCTTTACCTTTTACCCACAATTAGGGCAATATTGGCATAGAAAGGAACTACATTGTGTGCTCTTAATATATGGTGTGAGACTTTTGACATATAGGAGAGGTGTGGAAAGGGGACGTGGTTGTAGTGGCTTCCATACCTCTGAGGTAATGTTGGAAAGAGACCTGAATATGATTTCATTTTCTTCTTGGCAAGCAAACATTAGAATACCCTCCCTGTGGCAAAACTGGGGCATAAGATGATAACTACAGTGGGACCTCAACTTACGAATTTAATCCATTCCGAATGCACACTCGTAGGTCGAAAACTTCGTAAGTCGAGTTTCCCATAGGAAAAGCAGTTTCCCATAGGAATGCATTGGAAACAGAAAAATTCATAACTCTAGGAAACCGCATCTAAAAACTCATAAGTCGAGGAAACCACATTTAGCTGTGAACAGGTTTTCCGTTCAGATGTCGGAAAAATCGTAAGTGCGCGGCCACTTTTTCTGCTCGTAAGTTGAAATCGTTGGATGTCGAGGAGCTCGTAAGTCGAGGTCCCACTGTATAAGATATTAAAGGAGCAACCCATGGGGTGTTCGGGAAGGGTTTGTATCTCTGGTGAGGGACATGTCATGCTCCTTCTAGGGTAGTTTGTCCACCTTTGGTCCCCACTCTGCACTCAGCTCTCACCTGTGGTTCCTAGAAGCTGTCAGCATGCAACATCAGCCACACCCCAGTAACAGCTTCCATTGGGCGGCCAAACCAGGTGAGGGTAGCTGATGGCTCTCCAACCCTCTGTGAGTTAGGCACCTGCGGACTGAGTGGATGAGACCAAGAGTGGATCCAACAGCCAAGAAGGCAGTTTCTGCATATGCTGTAAAAGGAATGAGGAATAATAATAATAATATATTATTTATACCCCGCCCATCTGGCTGGGTTTCCTCAGCCACTCTGAGCGGCTTCCAACAGAAGTATTAAAATACAATAATTTATTAAACATTAAAAGCTTCCCTAAACAAGGCTGCCTTCAGATGTCCTCTAAAAGTCTGGTAGTTGTTTTTTTTCTCTTTGACATCTGGTGGGAGGGCATTCCACAGGGCAGGTGCCACTACTGAGAAGGCCCTCTGCCTGGTTCCCTGTAACTTGGCTTCTCGCAGTGAGGGAACTGCCAGAAGGCCCTCGGCACTGGACCTCAGTGTCCGGGCAGAACGATGGAGGAACAGAGGGGGGTCACCAACCTGGGTAGGTAGCTCATCTTGGAGAAGGGCAACTCTGATCCTGAGCCTCTAGATGCCTTGTGGGATCTCTTTGGGAGAAGAAAAGGCTAGGGAGTAAACCCTACACAAATGGAGTTCCTAAGTCGCCAAGCTGGTGCCAAATGTATTGCTCTGCTTTCCTTTGGACCACAACAGCAAGGCCAAGGGGAGTGCGTCTCTTTGTCTGGGCAGCCCAGGACCTCCATACACACTGGCCAGGCTTGCGCCCTGTGGAAGTCACTTTGGTGCTGGTAACGCAGCAGTTTGACTTCACCCCGGAGCCGCACTCCATTGTCTCTCAAAGATAGACATATGCCTACAACAACAACAACCCACATGGATTCCAAATAGGACTCCATTGGCCTGGCTAGCTGGAGCTGATGGGAGTTGAGAGTCCAACAACAGCTGAATGGTGCCATGCTGGCCACCCCTGGTATTCTCTGCAAGAAATAACCTATTGCATAGTCTGGATTTGAGCATGCAGTTGATAGCAATTTGTTTTTTATTCCCTTGGGCATCCCTTCTGGTGTTGGAATACGAATATTCAGAATGCGCTTGAAATGTCAGCCTCCTATGTAATTAACACAGTTCTGACAGGCTCTTGCATATGATAGATTGAAAGAGAGGGCTTATTTCAATTATTCAATTACACACAAAGTAGTGAAATACAGTTACAGGAAGGAAATCCGCCCCCACTCCCCAAGCAGCCTTATGTTATACAAACCCTTGCCATTGCTCTTGGTGGCGAAAACGTTTGCCTTCCAATTAAACATCCAGACAGATGTGATATATTTCATAGTAATACTTATCTTCTCATAAGGCCCCGAAACAGCATTATGGGGATAGTTCTGAATGCTATTATAAAGCCAATATAATTGGATGGGTTTCTGAATGCGTTGGCTACAATGGGGTCTGTTTCAAAAGGCCACTTGCTTATTTTTCATTTTGCGTTCTGCATAATGTCAACACCCTGAAGTATTAATTTAAGCCAAAGATTGTGTTGTGCCATCAGCATTTCTGTTATTTAAGAATTAAGAGCTTTACTTTGGCACATTCCAAGTATCAGCTGGAAATACATTTATATCCTGTCATGCAATTGCGTAGTGAAGAAGCCATCCAAAACACAACTTGACTGTAGATTTAAGGTCTGCTTGCTTTGCCCATGGTCTAAAGCCTGAGTCACACAGACAATTATAAAGTCACTGGTGTCTCTCGATTATCACCAAGGTTAGAACCAGGAAGCTTCAGTTCTGTGTGCAACTGCCCAATGGGGTGAGCCATCACAACCTTTCCCAGAATGGGATAACTCCCTGACACTGAAGTATTTTCAGGATCTGAACTGGACCCCTCTTACCCTCGCTGGCTCCCTGAGACAGGAAGACTTCCTCTTTCATCTGGAATATTGCCTGAGCTACAAGGAGCTGTATCCAACATTCTCTGCCTACTAGCACAAGGGCCCTTGAGGACAGTTAGATTTCAATGCCGCGCAACAGAGGAATCCAATGCAGCTAGTGAAAACTTGTTGCATAGCAGCAGATCATGCAGCTTATTGCACAACAAAGACCCCAGCAACCTGCTTATGCATTCTCTTGTGCAACAACATTTCACTAGCAAAAAATAAATGAATTCATCAGTGGAACAAATATAACACTAAGCGACTTTGACTACATTGGATACAACACAAGGTGTTTATTTATATGGGGGGTGGGTGGGAATGTATATCCTAGTCTCTTAGCATCTACAGCTCAGCTTTGACAATGAGCTTATAGACATGCTCTAGACCTTTTTGGAATACAATAAATCTTGGATCAACCCATGTTACCATGATCACAGTGGCTCGGTTGCAATCTCAATCTTCTGAAAAAGAGCTCACATTTAATGTAAACAAATACCGTATTTTTCCATTTATAAGACGCCCCCATGTATAAGACGCCCCCTATTTTGGGGGACTCAGATTTAAGAAAATGGGGGGGGGGGAGATGTATCTGTATAAGACGCTCCCTAATTTTTGATATTATTTTTTTAGGAAAAAGAACCTAGTCTTATACATGGAAAAATACAGTAATTCCCATTAGGCTTTAGGCTAGAACTGGATGTTATGGCAATTTAGCTTAGTGTTTCCTTTCATTCTGTAAAGTTTAGGATATTCACCACTAGCTTCCCACCCCCACTTCACTTCTTTGATGACTGTTTGAGTAGGGTTGCCATATTTCAATTTTTTCCCCATATTTCTGAAAATCTGGACAGAAAGGTTGTTGAGCTTTTTTTAAAGTTTTGTTTTTTAGTTTTGCCCAAAGATGAGCAACTGACGTTTTGGAGCTATTTTTAAGGGAAGTCGGCAAAAATGACACTACATTGCCAACATGGGTTGCCATACATCCAGATTTTCCTGGATGTTCCAGCGATTTCTGCCTTAACACTGTTTATGGTGCCCTATTGCCGGCTATGTCCTGGAAATTCCGGACATATGGCAACCCTGTGTTTGAGGTGTTAGGGGGAAGGTGTAGTGTGATGGCATCATATAATATGGTAAGTATGCCTTAAAATTGTCAGGGAGATGGGAGATTAGATATGAAACTGTTATTGGTGGCAACCAAAATATCTCCTGCCAGCATGAGATGTACCAGGCCCAAACTACTGGAGAACAGGGTTGATTCTAACAGGAGACAAAGTGAGGCAGCAATCTCAAGTGACAGTTGCTGGCTGCAGAGAGCAATGGTGAGGTGTTGGTAGCACAGAGCTGCGTGTGCCTTGCAGCCTGTCTTGCACCCCCTAAGATAGTATTCTCCCCTCATGCATGGCGGAGGATGGTGTCTTTACACCAGTGCAGAAGTTGCCGGTCAGGTGGGCTTATGTACATGGAAAGGAGGGTGCCATATTGTCCTTTGTCTGGAAAATATATTGGATCACTCCTCCTGGAGAAAAGCAAGAATTAGCATGTTGTCTGAGAACATTGCCTAAGAATTGTTGAGTCTTCTGGATTTGGCTACTTTTGTTGTTGTTGTTGTTGTTGTTTAGTCGTTTAGTCATGTCCGACTCTTTGTGACCCCATGGACCAGAGCACGCCAGGCACTCCTGTCTTCCACTGCCTCCCGCAGTTTGGTCAAACTCATGTTGGTAGCTTCGAGAACACTGTCCAACCATCTTGTCCTCTGTCGTCCCCTTCTCCTTGTGCCCTCAATCTTTCCCAACATCAGGGTCTTTTCCAGGGAGTCTTCTCTTCTCATGAGGTGGCCAAAGAATTGGAGCCTCAGCTTCACGATCTGTCCTTCTAGTGAGCACTCAGGGCTAATTTCCTTAAGAATGGATAGGTTTGATCTTCTTGCAGTCCATGGGACTCTCAAGTGTCTCCTCCAGCACCATAATTCAAAAGCTTTTAGTTTGCAATAAATGCCTTCACTGCACTAGGCATCCATCTGCTGTGTTTCTGTTCATTTTTTTTTAACTCAAAAGAGGCATGGTATCTTTTTGTAACACAACACAGTTTGTTTTCTGTGTGCATGCTTGTTTTCACTCACCACAGAGTTAACCACAAACTCTGACAACCCAAGTTTGGCTGGCCTGGGCTGCAATCCAGCCCCGTAGCGAAGAACATTGATATGGCATTCCTCTCCCGGGACATCATTCTGGAAGTTAGCATAAGGCAGCTGAAGCCAAGCAGGTCCGCTTCCAAATCCACCTGGAACCAGTGCTTTGTTGCAGATGTCACTCTGGGAAGATGGATCAGAGACAAATGTGTCTCTTCCTGCCAAGATGTATCCTGGGCTGCTGTGTGCAGAGATTTGTTGGGAAGGAATAGGGATGGTCCAGAAAACATACGCAGCTGACTTAACTGCTGTGATGGTGACTTGTGGCCGTCCACATGTTGTTGAGCTCCAGTTTCCATCAACACCTAGCAGTATGGCCAATAGTCAGGGAGCTGAATTCCAGCAACATCTGGAAGGCTGCAGGTTCCCCACTCCTGAATTGTTGCCACTGAGATTATTCTGAGGGGAAAAGTGGCCCCTCCCCCCTTCCCCGCTATCAATAGAATCGTGGTGTGATTCACTACACAGTAGAATCATACCCTTTGTCATACCTGCCAAGTTGCTGTCAGAGAAATAAGGGACCGGCCGGAAATAGCAGACCGGAAGTAGCGCTGCCGCCATTTTGGAACTGGGTGGAGCATGCTCAGAAGTGACTTTTGATGCTGCTTTGCCCAGTTCCAAAATGGCCACCGCGCCAGAAGTCGCACTGCAGCCATTTTGGAACTGGGCAAAGCAGCATCAAAAGTTGCTTCTGAGCATGCTCTGCCCCATTCCAAAATGGCCGTCGCACCAGAATAAACCGCGAAAAAATCCGTTTTTTCAGCTAGGAACAGCTGGGAAAATGGGGATTTCCCAGGGAAAACGGGAGACTTGGCAGGTATGCCCTTTGTTCCATCCAAGACTATCTTCCAATGGTACACAACCATTGCAGGAAACATAATTTAGCTTGCTTGTGCAATGCTAAGGTCAGGAAATAAGTTTGGGCTCTGAAGACAAAGGAACAAAGAAAATTGCCTTACGCAGAGGCCACACTCATACCTTACATTTAAAGCACTGTGATACCACTTTAAACAGGCATGGCTCCCCCCCCCAAAGAATTCTGGGAGCTGTAGTTTGTTAAGGGTTCTGAGAGTTGTTAGGAGCCCCCCCCCCATTCCACTCACAGAGCTACTATTCTCAGAACGCTGACTGTCATGATCCAGTGCCTTTGTGGACAGATCTGTGGTGGAAGTAGTTTTAGAAATCCCTGCCACCCTATGAGGTGTTGTCTACCAAAGCCTGCTCTTAAGGGGATAAATGTCTGTCTACCTCCTAAACCTGGCAGCAGCACAATCACCTGTTAAGCTGTCACCGTGTGATGTCACTCTCTGAACAGCTTTGGTGAGGCTGTGAAAGCTATAGGTAGCTAAGCTGTTGAAAAGGACCCCATTTGTGCGGAAGGTGTGAATGGGTTTAAGGCTTCAGTCTAAAGCTAGCAGGTCACGCTGAAAGCTGTCATGATGGATCGCAGGCAGAAATTTAGTCAGGCTCTACTGACTTGTAATAATGCGAAGGCCGAGAGATTGGTAATGCTTAGGGGTAAGATGGCTTTAAAAGGGTCACAGCAAAGGCTGGGAGGAAATGCATTTCACATGCGCACTGGGTGCAGAGAATATGCAGCTCGTGAGCTCTGAGGAGAGTAACAGTGATCCCATCTGGTGTTCTGACAAGGCCCAAGGCACAATCCCATTCCTTCTCCCCTTTATTATAGCCGCTCAATAAATGCTGGCGTTTGAAGCAAGAGATGAAACAAAAGCAGTTGTCCAAAGGCCCTCCAACTAGTGTTGTGGACATCTGGCTTCATAATGGTTTGATCTGTAACTCATAAACGTGCTAACGTTGATTGCAGAGCCAGATGGTGCTCCGGGGAATTTTAATACAGCAGCATCCTTCACAGGGGACCGTCCGTGACATGTGCTTTTGCATCAATAGGGGTAGAAAGGTTGCAACATTGTGAGAAAGGGTGGATTGGATATTGCAGGTCCAGGCGCAGTGATGCCATGAGGGGCGGGGCCGAGGCATTGTAAAGTTGCAATAAACACAGGACAAACATTTTTGGGATTGAAACAGGCCACAGCTTTGTTGATTACCAATGCCAGCATGTTTTGGTACAGACATTGGGTGTGTGGCAAACCCTTTGGAACACCCTCCCACCAAATGTCAAGGAGATCTACACAACTTTTAGAAGATATCTGAAGGCAGCCCTGTATTGGGAAGTTCATAATGTTTGATGTTTTTATATGTGCTGGAAGCTGCTCAGAGTGGCTAAGGAAACCCAGCCAGATGGGCAGGGTATAAATATATTATTATTATTATTATTATTATTATTATTATTATTATTATTAAACTAACCCATCTGCTCTTGATGGCAGAAAGTGAGGAGGAATTAAAGAACCTTTTAATGAGGGTGAAAGAGGAGAGCGCAAAATATGGTCTGAAGCTCAACATCAAAAAAACCAAGATCATGGCCACTGGTCCCATCACCTCCTGGCAAATAGAAGGGGAAGAAATGGAGGCAGTGAGAGATTTTACTTTCTTGGGTTCCATGATTGTTGTAGATGGTGACAGCAGTCATGATATTAAAAGACGCCAGCTTCTTGGGAGAAAAGCAATGACAAACCTAGACAGCATCTTAAAAAGCAGAGACCTCACCTTGCCGACAAAGGTCCGTATAGTTAAAGCTATGGTTTTCCCAGTAGTGATGTATGGAAGTGAGAGCTGGCCCATAAAGAAGGCTGATCACCGAGGAATTGATGCTTTTGAATTATGGTGCTGGAGGAGACTCTTGAGAGTCCCATGGACTGCAAGAAGATCAAACCTATCCATTCTAAAGGAAATCAGCCCTGAGTGCTCACTGGAAGGACAGATCCTGAAGCTGAGGCTCCAATACTTTGGCCACCTGATGAGAAGAGAAGACTCCCTGGAAAAGAGCCTGATGCTGGGAAAGATTGAGGGCACTAGGAGAAGGGGACGACAGAGGACGAGATGGTTGGACAGTGTTTTCGAAGCTGCGAACATGCGGGAGGCAGTGGAAGACAGGAGTGCCTGGCATGCTCTGGTCCATAGGGTCACGAAGAGTCGGACACAACTAAACAACTAAACAACAACAAACCTCCGGTTTGCTAGTAAAACTGAATTACTGTGTTGCAAAATGATGCACGTCTAAAAAGTGTGTCGCCAACATGAAATATTTGGACGAGATGGTTGGACAGTGTTCTCGAAGCTACCAACATGAGTCTGACCAAACTGTGGGAGGCAGTGGAAGACAATAGTCCCTGGTGTACTCTGGTCCATGGGGTCATGAAGAATCAGACACGACTAAACGGCTAAACAACAACAACCCACCTGCTGGTTGATTATTTGACAGTGTTAACAACAAGGGTTCAGGGTCACCCTATGACATACATCATATTTGGGCGACTCATCCAAGACCATCATTGGTGGTGTGGCCTGTCTGCCCCCATCTGTGCGCCCTGGCAGAAGCACCTCCCCCTGAATCCCTTTAATGGGACACCCTGATTCTTTTGATTGGGGTGGGATGGGGCTCCCAACACACACCCCATCTGCCTAGATTAAGGATCCAACCCAATGCCTTATCTGCTGCCTGAGTCAACTTGTCTACTGTTCTGGACACAGCTGGCCAAGGAGCAGACCAGAGGAAAGAAGTTTCCCCTTTGGTCTGCTCCCAAACCGAGCCACTAGCTCACTCACATTTGGCTGCAACTGTGGACGAGCTTCAGCAGCCAGTGTGTCTGGTGAAGGAGTCGGTGATGTGCTCCCCTTGAAAGACTGCCCCACCACTGTCACTGCATCAGACTGCCACCTGCCACTTCCCTCCGGCTGGTGGTAGTGGTCCTTCAGATCAGAAGAGCAGCGTTGCTGGATCAAGCCAAAGGTTCTTTTGATCCGGCATCCTGTTCTCACAGTGGCTCACTAAAGCTCACACTGGTTAAAAAGGGGCAAAAAATGACATGGAATGGGGTGGGTGGGTTAAGTCCATTTAAAATGTGAGGTGCTTTGAAAATGGATTAGGGAGGGAGGACCTTTGCTGTAAGACTGATAATCAAAGCTGTTTAACAAGTGCTGCGAAGTTACGCTGATAGCACATCTCTCTCATTTATATCCTGGAAGCTTTGGGGCTTTTTGTTCCTAAAACTAGATGTTACCCAATACAAAGTTTCTTTTTTCTGCTCACCTCTTTTATTAGACATTCTCTGGATGCTAAAAGGCAGATTTTGATTAACAGTATTTTGTCATTGTTCAATGACCTTTACGGTTGTCTGAAGGCACCATACCGTTGACATCATTCTTTTAAGAAACTTGAAATGTCCTGAAAATGAAGGACCTTTTGGAACCCATCTAGGCCTTTTGAACTCTCCAGATGATTAAGTTTTGCATGAATTCCATTGCTCAGCGGGCAAAATGTACTTGTTGAAAGATGTTCTTTCTAAAGTGTTAGGATTGTGACATTCTGTGTCAAGGAGAAATGTGGAAATAAGATAGATCTACTTGTGTGCCAAACCCCATGTATTTAATGTGTATGTGTGTATTTGAAAAAGATCACTGGCACTGTAACCCCACTTCATGTATCTATGGTGCAGATATGTTTGCAATACTGTGTATGACTCTTGTCACCACATGCCCCAAAACATATTGTTATAGAGCAGGAGAATGTACAAGTAGGCGCATCAAAAATGATGTAGAATACCTTTCCTATCTGCAAAATGATGTAGAATTTGATAGTAGTTTATAATATTCTGTATGGTTAGGAGAAAGTGAGGATAGATAATTTTTGTCACTGTCCTCCATAATACTAGAATTTGGGGTTACTCAATGAAATTGATTGGCAGCAGGTTCAGGACAGGCAAAAAGAACTACTCCTTCAGTCAACACAGAACTAACGTATAGAAGCTGCTGCCATACGACTTCCTTTTGTGTGTTCTTTTGGGAGGAAAATCAAATCCCTGTGGCCCACATGTATGGGGTAAATAACAAAAGAATTGGCTGGGGCCCTGGATTTAAAACACAGTGCTAAACTCACTCTTCAGAAGGAGAAGGCCCTCAGTATCAGAGTTTAAACTCACAAAAGGCAAGCAACGGTATAGCGTTAGAAATATAGGTTGTTAGATCCTTTTAGTCTGCTTGCAAACTGTGCTGCTCTTTTTCTACCTCTCTTGCAATGAACAGACCACACACTGTTAAGTAAGTTTAAAAACCGTTTATTTACAAAGCGCTACAAAGGTCAGATTCATGTCCTTATTCAAGCAGCAGCAAGGAGAACACAGGCAGAACACTCTTGGGTAGGAAATACAGAAATATAACTTCAAACGCGTGCTCCAGGCTTGGAGCTTGCTTAGGCATGTCTTCCTTGGTCAGTTACATAGTGCGGAGAGAGAAGGAAAAGAAAGCTTCACTTTCTCCCTCAGCAGAAACTAGGGGATGTGACCTAGCTGAGTCTAGGAACATACCTATCTGGTCTTAACCCCTTTTGTGCACAAACTAGCATCCATGCATATTTATGCTTGACTGCAATTCCCCACAGTTTTGATCCCCTGGGGGATTAGAACCACCTGATGGAGAGTGCTTTAGAAAATATGGGTTTCTAAATCACATGGAGAATCTACGCAAATAGAAAAGGCTCCTTGCTTCAGAAGTTATCCATCTGGAAAGCAACAGTGAAGGCAATGGAAAGCTGGGGGCAGAGGGCTAGCATACGAATCAGCACTTTCCCTTAATGTTTGAGGGATTATATAGCACCTCAATGGGGCCCATATGTGTGATGGCTTAGTTGACCTTAAAAAGGAAAGAGAGGAATAAATGACAGGTGTCTATCAATGTCTGTTAGCTTTCTCTCAGTTCAGAGACCGGGGGGGGGGTATTGTGCAGCCCTATTTGAGCCACCCATTCCTTGTGTTGCAACTTGCAACCTGGCAAAAATATTTGTAATTTTAAAGAAGGGGGGGACAGAAAGGAAAGAATCAGACGTATACAAAAGCTGGACTATTCCTGATTCACTGTTACACTAGGTATAGGATACCTCTGCTTAACAATCCATTCGAGGAGTTCTGTCTTTACAGCTAGGAACTGCAATTAAAAACATCAAATACCCAGGAAGCTCAGCCAATTTTCTGTTTTTGTTTCTACAATCTGAGCTCAGATTTCTGTTGTTGTTAAAGCAGTCAGATAAGAAGGGGGAAAAAAATCTTCCCGCTTTAATTGCCAGTAAACAGCATCTCTTATCAAGACCAGAAATGAGGAACACTCCAATCATAAACACATTAACTTGAAAGTAAACTCCACTGATTCCAGTGGAACTTAACTTCCGTACAAGTGTGCTCAAGATCGAAGTCTCAAGGTCAACAGCAGTGGAGTTGCCTTCATACCAGATAGAGAACAAAATAATCAAAGTAGCACAAAGGCTGAATATTAATATCTACATTTAATTAAAACCTTAAAGTGCATAGTTGAGTACTTCTGTTTCAGCTCCTGTACTTTGTGAAGTTTAGGGATTTATAAAGAACAAAATATTCACTGCTTCCTAGCCCTGCTCCTACTAGGGGTGGGGGAGAAATTCAGTTTTGTTTGCCTTTTAAGGAGAAACTACCCAATTCACACTTTTTGAATCAATATGTGAATGAAGACCATCTATCTTGCGAAATGTGCACTGCTCTGAATTTTGCAGTGCAGTTCTCCAGTCAAGTAATGTGTACAAAAGAATGTGTATATTTGGGGATGTATGCATATACGCAAGTGAAAATAACATACAAAAATGCATTACATTAGGGAACACTGCTTTGCAAAATAAATAAAAAACGAAATGTATACAGCATTATGAAAATTGCCAACAGGTTCAATATCTAGACCAGGCATCCCCAAACTGTGGCCCTCCAGATGTTTTGGCCTACAATTCCCATGATCCCTGGCTAAGAGGACCAGTGGTCAGGGATGATGGGAATTGTAGTCCAAAACATCTGGAGGGCTGAAGTTTGGGGATGCCTGATCTAGACAATCCAGTGAGGAAGACCAGTTATGAGGCAGTGCCAGATTTAGGTTGGCAAACTGTCTTCTGGAAGGACACCCTTTTATCTGGGAGGTTTTCCTGCTGGCAGGAACTGCCACATTTCATGATCTGGGGCATTGTGGGAAATTAAAATGGCCACCTTGAGGCCCAATTGCTTTTAAAAGGGAGAGCAGAATAGGCATCCGAGGTGAGACCTTGCACTCCTAAGGATACCATGTGCCTGTCACGAGGTGAGTGAAAGGCCTCTGACTGAAACTGGAGAAGTGCTGCCAGTCAGAGTAGATAATACTAGGTTACATGAAGAAATAATCCCATGTGGTATAAAGCAGGTTCCTATGTGCCTTTGGAAAGCGGGTGCGAATGACCTATATCAGGCATGTCCAACAGGTAGATCGCAATCTACCGGTAGATCACTGGATGTCTGTGGTAGATCACTGGTACATCATTGGCTCCCCCCAAAGAAGCTGAACAACTGTGGCTCCCCTTAAAAAAGCTCAACATTTTACCTCCTCCCTGGAAAAAATGGCTTTCCTAAAAAAAGCTCTTTGACCTGAACCCCAAAATGGGGGGGTAGATCACTGCCACTTTTTAAACTCTGTGAGTAGATCGCAGTCTCTTGGGAGTTGGCCACCCCTGACCTATATGTTGTCCTGAATAAGTGCATCTATGTTGTTGTTGTCAATTGAATTTGAATACTGCCCACAAGGGTCTCAGGCAGGTTCATAATATAAAATCATTTTCATAATGCTGAATACATTTCGTTTTTTATTTATTTTGCAAAGCAGTGTTCCCTAATGTAACACATTTTTGTATGTTATTTTCACTTGCGTATATGCATACATCCCCAAATATACACATTCTTTTGTACACAGAGTAGTTTTGCAAATGAGTGTTCCATGTGTAGATCTCAAGTCTGAAAAGCTTTAGCCTGTAGCTGGGATTGAGCATGGGCTACACTACTAAGTACTTGTATCATTGGATCATTTTAACAATCTAGCTCAAAACTGCTTTTCACTTGTCTACCTAGGGCATATTAGGCCAACAGGTTTATAAAAGCCCCTGATCACTTGAAATAAGTTTGTTACTTCTTGGTACAATGTTGTTCTTTAGTAAGGAGCCTGGGTTTTGTTTTGTGTTTTTTTTTTTTTGCATTAAGTAACAGAAGTTCAGTAATTTCACATTTGAGTGCTTTAGGAATTCCCACTTGAATGTCATCTGACCCTGCAATGTGTTACTTTTTAATTTGTCAATTAGCCAATCTAGGATTGTTTTTCAGCCATCAAAGGCAAGGTAATCTGATGTAATTAAAGTCACCCCAAGGAATTGTGCAAACATTTTATGAAGATGGACGGTTGCCAGCTTGAGTTTGAAAACTCCCTTGCTTCTTTGCCATCTTTTAGAAGAGGTTGGACAGTTAGGAAAAGAAGAAGAAAGAAAAGAATGTACAAGCTGTTACAGAACAATCTAACAAACTACACAGTATAGATTTTGAGAGGTGGAATCTAGGGACCCAAAAACTTACTCAGATCATTCTGTTTTGCTCCTTTTCTTATTTTTTAAAAGAATGTCTTTATTCAACCCTACACATCACAGTGGTCCATTAGAGGCTTAAATGTATTTGCTCTAGAGAAAGTGTGTGTGTGAGAGAAGTTGTAACAGATCCTCTCTTCAGAGTCCCTGTTGCCTCTATCTCAACCCAGTCAACCCTGATCTGAGTATTCGTGAATGCAAAGATTCAGCTCGGCTGTTTGAGCTGTAAAACACCCATGAATAGGGCAGCCACTAAAATTCATTCATGTTGCAATTGAAGGGGGATGTTACAGTGGTTCCATCCATCCATTTTTTTCTGAAACCTCTAGCAGCCTTCTTGAAATCCACCATTTCCTTCCCTCAACAGCCAATATGTGTATTACGCATTTTCACTGAATATTCTAACCCTTTCCCAGCTTCCACTGCTCTGGGCTTTAGGGGTGATCATGGTGTAGTTAAGCAGGCTGCTCTCCTACTATTAGTAATAGTAAATAGCAGTAAATGTAAGGCAACAATTTGCTTACAAATCCCTTGGCTCATTGCAACATGGAGTGAAAATTGCATATGTGAAAATGAATCAATGGACTAGCAGGCTCATGAGTCAGTGTGTCATTGAGTGAAAAGGCTTGTCTGACAACATCTGGGGCCCACAGAAGATGAGAAAGCAGAGAGTGATGAGAGCATAGATAGAATGGGATGAATTTAGATTTAGGCATGGATTTTTTTAAAAAATATTTTTAGAAAATGAAATTGGTATATGGGGAAAAGAAAAGCAGCATTTGCAATAGGATTTCAGCTAATCCCTAACAGTGCATGTTTACTCAAAAGTAAGTCTCCCTAATTACAGTGAGGGTGGAATTCTAGCCTAAATTATGAATCATGTCTTTTTTTATATTGAAATCTCAAATAATACCTGATGGTGCCCATTGTGTCATTTCCAGTGAAGGGACAGAGGAATAAAAATAGATGTGCATGCATAAATTGGTTAGCCAGCATTCACGTATAACTGCAAAAGAAAGAAAGAAAGAAAGAAAGAAAGAAAGAAAGAAAGAAAGAGAAAAAGGAATCCTAATCCAGAGAAGTTTCTGAATTGGAACTCATTACCAAGCTTAAAACCATGGAGCCACCTGGGATGAATAAAGACATTGGATTCTTATCTCATTATGCATGATCAAGCTTTCTTTAGCACCTCAGTCCTTGCTTTCCCCCCACAGGACCAATTGCAGCCATCAGCAGTCGTTAACAGCCATCTACAGGTTTACCACTCCCATCAGCCCATCAGCCATTTCCCCCCACCCACCCCCACCCTCTGTATATACATAAGGGTCTGAAGCTTCTGTTTCAAGTGTATCTGAAGAAGTGTGCATGCACACGAAAGCTCATACCTAAATAAAAACTTAGTTGGTCTTTAAGGTGCTACTGAAGGATTTTTTTTATTTTTGCTAATCCTATTGCGTTTACAATTGCTGTTGATACAGGATGCAGACAGTGGTTATTTTCTTTCCCACGCAGTAAAAAAAACAATTTCTTGTTAGTGGAGGTCTCCGACAAATCTTTCACTGGGTTTTTTTAGGATTTATAGGAAACAGTGACTTGACAGGGTGAAAGGAGAGCAAATGAAAAGCAATTATGTCAGGATACATTATAGTGTGCAGATGACACAAATGTCCAATACTGATTATGGATTATATCGCAGGGGTGGTATCTGATGTAATGGCTCCAGGGCATAATCACTTTGCTGTTGTTTCTGTACAGCAATGGGATTAAAGGTGAACTGAAGATGTGCTAAAATTCCCTTGCTGTGGATGTATTTAATGCTCACCCTCCTCTGCCCACCATAAATAAAGTGGTTTCTTATCCAGTGGTATTTCCTGGACAAGCTACTATTCACATAGCTATTTTCCATATTAATAGTGGCAACAATAATGATGATGAAGAAGATAGTAATAATCCTATAGTGCTTAAATACCAGATGCTCTATAAAGGATTTTCCTTCTCTGAATATCACCAGGGAATGACTATTCCGAAGCTACCGTATGTATGAAAATGACAAACTTCGCAGCCACATCGCACATTCAAAGCACTCCTGTACCACTTTAACAGTCATGTGCATGTGGAAATTGTCAGGTAATGAAACATCAGAAAAATAGCATAAAGAGCTGTCTGAATGCTGCCCAGGTTATTTCCTCTGATGTTGCAACTGTCTGCACAAGGAACACAGGCTGTGTTCACACCTAATACTTCCACAATGGAGTATGGAGGCCATGCAGAATATTCAGGCATTTTGCATGCCAGGAAACCCTTTTCTGCACACATTTCTCCCATTTTGTCACCTGTCACATACGAAGCAAACTACCATAGGCTCTATGAGGCTGCTTGTTCTACATTATAGAAGGCTTGTGTTCATTCGTTCATTTGTTTTATTTGCATGCTGCTTTCCCACAAAAAAACAAAACAAAAAAAACATGCTCAAAGCCTCTTGCAAGAAAAACAAGAGTACATTTATAACAAACACTACAAAAATTTTTTTTCATAACAACACAGCAAAACAATAGCAACCCCCCGGCATTTCAATACTATAAAGATAACAAGATTACTTAAACAACATGCAGCAACCAATAGCAAAAACAACAAGGCAGCTTCGCAGTTAAACCTTGGTCCTAGAAACACCTCCTCACATTATGTTTCTCACGGTCCCTCTCCTGCAGCCACTTGCAAGACATCCAAGGCCAAGGGGTGAGGTAGTTGTAGCCCAGGCACCCCCAAACTTCGGCCCTCCAGATGTTTTGGACTACAATTCCCATCTTCCCCAACCACTGGTCCTCTTCGCTAGGGATCATGGGAGTTGTAGGCCAAAACATCTGGAGGGCTGCAGTTTGGGGATGCCTGCTGTAGCCCCACATAGAGCAAAAGATTCCTCATTGCAGGGGGTTGGACTAGATCAGTGGGTCCCAACCTTTTATTGGCCGTGCCCCACCTAAGCATCTCTAAAATCCTTACCCCCTGATATATAACTCTTAATATTCAAAAAGTGAACTCCTATTCATGTGGAGGAAGCCTAAAAGGTAATTAACTGCTAATAACTCATTCTCGAATTGCACCCCTTAAAAATCAAATTGCCCCCCTGTGGGGCGTGTGCTGGGAACCACTCTATAATTCTTTGATTTCATTGAAACCCATGGGATTAGTTGGCCATGGCGAGGGGGAATCCAGCTGGAAAGAATGAGTTGTAAGTGGGTCAGAATTCTAAATATGAATTTTGTTATGTTTTACTGAAAAGAGCATTCTAAAACCCATATTTCAGCAATACCTTTATGGGGGCCAGCCACAAACAGTCTCATCCAACAGTCTCATCCTTATAGGCCAACACAGTTACTCCTTTTCTTTTTCTTGTAGTTTGTTATCAGAACTTATTTTTCTCTCAAGTCTGCACAATCTATGGCCCACCAAGCTGAAGCCCATGTTTTTGTGGCCTAGTGAATATTGAGCAGGGCCTTTTGACAACCCTGTCTGCCTGCCGTTTTGCAGTTTCAGTCAAGCAGCAGAGCAAGGAGTTTCATGAAGCCTCTGTTGGGTAATATGTGGCTGCTTGTCTTGGCGAGTCACAAGTTGCGCAGAAGCATTTTATCTGAATGGTATGTTGAAACCCAGTGTGCAGCACAGCTCAAAGAATGTGCTGGCTGCATAGAGCTGCGCTGATGTGAATGACCAAAGTAGGAACCAAGCAAATCCACACAGCAAGGGCTGGCTTATATAAAGAGTTGCGTAGGTTCACGCCAAGTTTGCTACATGGCATTCAGAATGTGTTGCCCATTTGGGTGGCGGGGGGGGGGGAGACCCTTAAGTTTGGAGGCCTGCATAGGTAGGCTTACAAAACCGCTTTCTTTTCTTATTTGGTTCCCAGCCAAAACATTGATAGTAATGGGCACCAAACTTCTCAGATTAGTTTGTATATTTGGATTACTCTAGGAGTTCCTTAGAAGTATTTATTGATTTTGTTTTCACTTTGCTACTTCTTGTATTTTAAATATAAATGCAAGTTTGACTCCATATTGCGTGGTTTGTTTGTTTTTTAAATTGTTTCATATAAACTTCTTTTGCAATGACTTATAGAGAAGATTATAATCTCATCGATTGTGCTTGGCATTCAAGTGATTTCCCCACTGTATTACTGATAGGAACATATTTCTCCTTCTCTGTCAATAACATTACAATCTTAATCTTTTTACGTCACTTGTCGTCCGTCTCTCTCTCTCTCTCTCGTCCCATCCCGCTTTTCATTCTGACACTTGAAGGAAGCAGCTCCAGCTGTTCTTATTATTACAGCGTATCTAACATCCTTTGGTCCCCAAAATGCACCATTGTTTTGATTTCTTTTCACAGTCTGTCACAAAGAAATACATGGAGTAATTAATTAAAACGGCTGTATTCCTGCCCCAGAGGTCTGGCGCTGTTTATAAATTACCCCACGATGTTGTCAGCATTCATGGCTTCAGCGAGATCATTTGACTGAAATATGGCTCAATTAATCTCTCTCTCTCTCTCTCCAGCCCCCCTCCATAATTTATATGTAATAATTAATTCATTTTAAAATTTCGAGCACTGGGATCGTCACATTGAGGCATAACATCTTCAAGTGAGTCCTGGGGCACAAGGTGCTTCTGGAATAATAAGCAGCCGAACAATCATACATTGGTGTGGCGGATAATCTCAGCTACAGCCACTTAAAATGAGCCATAACAAGTGTTCGTGCAATGACTCCGGGGTAAGCCTATTAAACATGCACCAGTGATTTATTGAAGCATGGCAATACCCAAGACCCCTATGCGTTTCGGGCTACACAGCCCTTCATCAGGGAGGTATTGCTTATTAAACGTACCACAAGAGAAACGCTCTGCTTGGCATCACCACCTTCAATCAGAGGAAGGAACATCAGGTTATCCTACTGGTCCATCTAGCGTTAAATTATCTCTATAGATTGACAGCAGCTTTCCAGGTTTTCAGGCAGGGAGCTTTCCCAGCCCTGCCTGGGTATGCCAGGGATGGAAGCTGAGACTTTTTTTTGCCTATAAAAATGTTGCAGATAATAAATATTGTGCAATTTGAAGCAACCGGAAGCATAAGAATCGACTCCTTTGGAAACAAGAGCATTGTCCAAGCCTATAGGAAATATTCCAACTTTTCCCAGCAGAACTTTCTTTAAAACAGAATGAAAACATCAAAAATATCCATACAATATCTTGTGCTCTCCAGCCCAGGCTCAGCATCGTACAGAATACAAAATAATCCAAACAGACCTGCAGTCGTACCATGGAAGTTGATCGCTTTGCAAGTTGAATGCTTTGGCTCCTGAACTCCACAAACCTGGAAGTGAGTGTTGCTGTTTGCGAACGTTCTTTGGAACCCAAACGTCCGACGCGGCTTCCGGTTGGCTGCAGCAACTTGGAAGCTGCACCTTGGTTTCCGAATGTTTTGGAAGTCGAATGGACTTCCGGAACGGATTCCATTTGACTTCCGAGGTACGTCTGTATAAGCAAAGGTCTCTCTCCAGCCTGCTTTCCAGCCTCCAGGCTGTTCACTCTCCCTTCAGGAGAGCTATTTACATACATTGTTCTCCCTGTGGCATTCAGAGAGATGACTCCATTTGCATCTTCAAGGAGGAAAAAAGAATCAAAGCCAACTCCATTCAAAAAGGAGATTGTAGTCCAATACCTCTCACATGACCCCAGATTTACAGCCCTCACTTTTTAGCTATTTTTGTTTTAGGAGAGAAATCGCTCTGGAGCACAGTTCTGAAACAGCTGCCTGGGGTCAAGTGCAAGAACAAGGGGATAATAATAATAATAATAATAATAATAATAATAATAATAATAATAACATACCCCACCCATCTGCCAGGGTTTCCCCAGCCACTCTGGGCGGCTCCCAACAGAATATTAAAAACACGATAAAACATCAAACATTTAAAACTTCCCTAAGCAGGGCTGCCTTCAGATGTCTTCTAAAAGTCAGATAGTTGTTTATTTCCTTGGCATCTGACAGGAGGGCTTTCCACAGGGTGGGCGCCACTACCGAGAAGGGGCAGCAAAAGTACATGAAAACTGTCTAGTGCAGAGCAGACAAAGCACCTCAGGAAGAACACAGCTGACAGGTGCTTCATATGGAGAATTTATGGGGAGTGATAGGTTTGGGGAAAAGTGGGGTGTTAGCAAGACCATGCAAAGGTATTAATAAGAGTTTGGATTTGATACCCGCTTTATCACTACGCTAAGGAGTCTTAAAGCGGCTAACAATCTCCTTTCCCTTCCTCCCCCACAACAAACACTCTATGAGGTGAGTGAGGCTGAGAGACTTCAGAGAAGTGTGACTAGCCCAAGGTCACCCAGTAGCTGCATGTGGAGGAGCGGGGACGCGAACCTGGTTCACCAGATTACGAATCTACTGCTCTTAACCACAACACCACACTGGCTCTTGGAGTGGGATTCGATCACATATCAGCGTGTTCAGGTTGTGTTGTAGCTGTTTTTTTTATTTATGCACAAAAGGATTTCCACACCGCCATCTCCTCAGATACCCGGACAGTGTGCAATATGTATACAACAAAACATAAACTGTCATTTAAAAAACAGTACAAAATAGTCATTAAAGTGACTGGCTAATTGAGAATGTTTTCAGCAACTGCCTAGCCCTGTTGACATAAAATGGTCTTCCAGACATGCCTGAAAGTCAAAAACAAAGATGCCTGTTCAAATATTTGCTGGAAGAGTGTTCCATAGCATGGGGCCAGTGACCCCAAATGCCCAACTTCTACTTGAAGCCAGTCAGGTCTCTGTAACATGGAGAACAGTTAGCAGCGCTCTCACAGTGATCAAGTTGGGATATACAGTAAGAACTTAGGTGGTCCTTAAGGTATTGTTGTTCAGGGCTTTATCAACACAAAAGCCTTGAACACTATATGAGCAGCTGTTTTAGTAGAGGCATTGGCCATCTGCCCCCATCAGCAGATTGGGAGGTCTTGCTCAACATACCCGCTTCTCTAAAAGATTGGATTTTCTGTGATAAGGAAAGTAGGAGGAAAATGCCCTGGACGGTGTGAGATAACACTTGCTTTGATGCAATGCCACCTAACTTTCCTGCAAACAATTCTGGATGAATGCTCCATAGATAGGTCACCTGGAAGTGCCCTCTGCCTGTGCTTAAAAAAAAAGAGGGTCCTGTTTGGAAGGAAGTGCTTTAGTGCTGCGAATTACCCTATAATTTCGAGTGTGTGACGTTTGGAACAGTTTGGTTTAAGTGGCACATCTCAGACGTGTCTGTCTCTACAAAATCATTGTTTACAGATTGTACTGCCTTGTTTCTTCTTGCCTCTACAGCGGCAAAGCTCTCTCACGCCACTCTCACATCAAAATCCTCAGCTGCCTTCCTTCTGCCCTCAAAAACTGTACCTATGAATTTGGGGGGTGAAGAGAGAAATATGGAGGTGAAACATTACAATAGCATCTACAAGAGAGTTGAAGCATCAGTTGTCTGGGATGTTTTGCCAATTTGTATGTGTTTCTGGCAATTTGTGTGTGTGTGTGTGTGTGTGTTTGGCTGTCTTCCTTAACGTCATTCATATATATATGGCAGTCTAGCTTTTTAAAACTTAGCAATGGAAAGAATTAGATGAAGCAAGGTTTACCTTTTGGAGTCTTAGCTTTCATTACTCTATTAATTTTTAAATGGTGTATAGGGTTAGCAGACAGTGGAATGAAATATGCAAGGAACAAAGGCCTGGAATGCCACCGCTGAGAAACTCGATCAGTACTGCCTTTTCACCAAGAGAGAGCAATCTAAGCACATTTTTTGCAAACTTACCAGTTTGCAGGAGGCAGCCCTCCACGCTCCTACGCAGGGACATATACTGCTTGCTGTTTTTAGAGGTTATTATTGTACCTGCCTCTGAATTTGATGGATGTGCTGCAATTATTAGTTAGGGTTATAGCTGTTGATGATGTATGTTTTATGGATCACATTTTTTTGTCTTTCAGCTTTTCTTTATACGTATAATGTTTCCTCCTTCATTATGATTTCATTTAAGATACGTGTTTATGTGTTTGTTGAAACACGGCGGCTGTTCTGGTCACACACAGACATATTCAACGAACCTAAAAAAACCAAAAACACCCCTCCTAACCTTGCAAATCTGTTAATGGATTTCCACTGGATAGCCTACTGTAATGCCCAAGAAAAGACAACCTGGATCAGATTAAAGGTCCCTATTGTCCTATTTCTCAGTAGTCAAAGGGTAGGTCCTATGGCTGCTCCCTAACAGTGGATGGTCAATGGATACTCTACCCTCTCTAAGCCCAGAGATTCCATATAACTGTCATGACCAATAGCTGTTGATAGACATGGCCTTTTAGGAATTTGTCAATTCCTTTTCTAAAGTCATCTAGGTTGATCATGACACATGTTCTATAGGCCAGGGCATGGAAACTGACTGTTATGCCAACTCTGAGTGGAAAAGGAAAAATGCATGATTATGACTTATAAGCAGGCATGGGAGGGAAGAAGTGATTCCATAGAGATTCCCCCCTCCCAAAAAACTGACATCTATTAGTGTAATTTTGGAATACTTATAGACTAACAGAAAATTTTGACAATTTGATGCTGAGTTAATGCATTTTCTGAACTAGCTAAATGTGCGGGTTTCTCCCCTCGGGCCATCCCCCCCCCTCTAGTTCTTGCAAATATGATGTGATAGCAGGGAATTTAAATTATTGCACAGCTCTGTTAATTTTAGACTCTTTGTTTCTGATGAAAGTAACCAGGTATGTTGTTCTCTGTTATGGGGGAGAAGGGAAAGCCATTGAGTCTGCAGTCCTGTGCTCACATGTTTGGGACTAAGCCACACTCAACGCAAGAGGAGTTAACTGTTGAGTAGATTGGACTGCTTAGCTGGCAGCCATTCCTATAAAGTGTGGCAGCAAATTCAAAACATTAGTTGTGTATTATGGGATGAAGTTGCTTTCTTTTGTTGATCCTGAATCTCCTGCCAGTTAGTTTTGCTGGATGACCCAGAGTTCTATTTTTATGAAATAGAAAAACACCTCTCTAGACATTTCCTCCACTCCTAGCACTGTTTTACAAGCCCCTCTCATGTTCTTGCTTAGTGGTATTCTCTCCCTTCCTCCCTCCCCTACCTCAAGCTAAAATGTCCTCAGTGCTTTATTTTTTCCTTGCAGGGATGATGTTCTAACCAGTCATTTGGGTTACCCTTCCCATGTCACTGGTACCTACTGTTTTCATGCCATCTGTCCTTGCCACGTGAACTCCAGGGTTCCGACAGTGCAGCAAGAGCACCGTGACACGCATGTAACCATGAAAACCATGTAACGCATGGTTTTCTTTTGCTTAGTGGTTGTGTGTGGAGGTGTGTTAGCATCACCTGGGTACGTTCTTTATTTACTGTATGTATTTATTTATCTTTATTGGCATTGCAAGGGGTTGTAGGGTCCGGAGTTTGGTTGGTTGCATTCAGTTGGTTGCTGTGTGGTTTGTTTGTTTGTTTTTTGTATGTATGTATGTATGTGTGTGTGAGGGGTGGGGTGGGGTTGTTGGGTCAGGTTAGCCATATTGGTTCATATGCTGTTGCGGAGTGGGGGTGGGGATAGGTCATTGTCTTGTGCTGTGAATGTGAGGAAGGGGAGCCATACTGGGATGAAGGCGTCTTCCTTTGCTTGTCCCCATGCTAGTCTAAGTTCATGGGTTAACTTCTCTAGTATGGCAGTTTACCGTACATATCGGGAGTAGACATAAGACCACTGGTACCAAAATGTATGGGAATTGGTTCTCTTATAGTCATTCCAGTCCATCAATGATATATAACATTCCACCCCCTGCTGCATTTGTATCATGTTTCCTTTGCACTGAAACAAATGCAACAGCATGATCTTGTAATGCATGCAGTTTACATAATTTCCTAAAAGTGGACAGTGGGACAAATAAGAAACAGCAGTGGAACAGAAACAGTGCTGCACGGGAAGAATGCAGGGCACAATGGAAAACAATGCATTTTTGCATCTCTAATTTGGAACGAGGTTAACCCTCCTGTTTAACAAGGCTTCCCTGATGAATGTGGGGGTTCCAGGCCTGCTTTTTGAGGTGTTGTGTGTTGGGGAAAGGGAACCAAACAAATAAATGGCAAAATCTGGCAGGGGAAATGCATGTATTTGTATCATGCTCTAAATAGACTTTAAAAGGAGCATGCATGCTGTAGAGACTCTACTGCACCAATTCCAAATTCTACTCTCCCCCATCACCTTTACGTGGCTCAGAAAAACATTTTCATGTCAAGACACAATTATTACTCATGTCATAGCACTTGAATGCTGACAAATTTCAAAATCCAATTTTGGTACAGGCTGACCTGCCTAAAAATTCTCTGGGTGGTCCTACAGCATTGCAAATGCCTACCACATAATATTCTAGAGTTACATCTATTCACATGAGCTAGAAACAATACAGACTCTTTTTTAAAGGCAGGAGCTGGTAGGTCATACTTGCTGTTCTGTATCTTATGTTAATAAAATTGGGTTTTTTATTTTATTTTATTCCAAGACTCTTTTTAGGAGGGCTGTCCTTTAAAAATCCTAATTAAATGATAAGTATTCCTAGCAACTGGAGTTGGTTTGCAGATCTATCATTACACAAAGTGGGAAAGTATGGTTGATTGCCACTGTTTATTATGCTGATATGATAGCAGCCATCTAATTAACCTTTAAGCATAAAGCGTTGCCTGCGAGTTTTGATATATTTGTTATTACATCTTTGTCCCACCTTTCTTCAAAGGAACTTAGGGTATTGTTCAAAGTCCTAGCCACCCCGTTTTATGCCCCAGAACAATCCCATGAGGCAGGCTAGGTTGAGGGAGAGTGACTGATTCAAGGTCACCCAATGAACTTGTGGGGCTTTGAGCCTGCGTCTTCCACAGTCCAAGTTTGACAACCTCAATCACCATACCACACTGGCTTATTTTCATGAGGAAAATAAAATGTGTTATCGTTGTTGTTGGCATCTGTTTGTCTCAAGAGACAGCACCAAAGTGAGCTCCCTGGGGTGCAATCCTGAGCAGTGTATATGGAGGTCCTGGTCTGCCCAGATGAGAAGACTCTCCTCTTGGCCTTCCATATGTGGTCCAAAAGAAAACAAAGCAATATGTTAGGCACCAGCTTGGCTGCAGAAGTTGCCAGAAGGAGGCGTACAACTATGAAATCAGTAGACTAGCTACCACTGGAGCCAACTCCAAGGGGCTGATTGGTGCTTCGGCACCCACAATAATATATTGTCAATAATATAAAGTCAATGGGCAAAGTTGAAGCCCTTTGTTGTGGGCACCCACAATCTTCGGTGTGAAATGCCACCTATGCTAGCTACACTGTTTTAAGTTCTGTTTCCCTAGGTAGTGGCTTATAGAGCATCTCTATGGGCACACCATAGCTCTGTTCAAGTGCAAATCTGAAAAGCACCATGTTTGTTCAAAAGCAAGTTACTCGCCGCTGCGATCATGATGCTGTGCTTGAAAAGTGTGTGACGGTGCTTGGTTTAAAATCTTTAAAAGATCGCTGAAAGACATTTCCAGAGGTCAAGGGGCAGATGTGAAGGGGTGGCGGTGGGGGCAAGCTATTACTGCCTGACATAGCTGCTATGAGCGAGAAGAAATAAATTGCAGAGTAAAGATATAAAATAATATGCAATATTGCATGCTTTATACAGGTTGCAGAATGTAACATTTCTCCAAACTGTATAAATCAGAATTGTGATGCTTCTTCCCACCCACCCCAAAAGCACAGTGTACTTACACAGTTCTGCACTAAAGTGTGTCTATCTATCTCTATCTATCTATCTATCTATCTATCATCTATCTATCTATCATCTATCTATCTATCATCTATCATCTATCATCTATCTATCTATCTATCTATCTATCTATCTATCTATCTATCTATCTATCTATCTATCTATCATCTATCTATCTATCTATCTATCTATCTATCTATCTATCATCTTCTTTCTTTCTTTCATCTATCTATCTATCTATCTATCTATCTATCTATCTATCTATCTATCTATCTATCTCTATCATCTACCTACTTATCATCTATCTATACTAAATATACTCATTGATCTACCTGGCATGATGCTTGTCACTCATTGTTTTGCTCTGATCTGTGTGCGCGTGTGCACGCATACACACACAGGCACACGCAAACACACACAGAGCATAATCTGAGTTCTACGACTTAATCTAGTCAGATTTACCCTTTCTACAAGGGCAGCAGCAGGGTGTGGGCTTCCCTGGACACCTTCCAGGTTCTTTTCAATTTTAACAAGTGTATGATTCTGTGAAAATGATGAAGCTGAAGGAGTGGAATTATCTGCGCTGAAGGATAGCCTGTAGCCAGGCGCTGAAACATTCAAGATCCCAGGTGATGTATTAGGGCAAGTGCTTGCTTGCTTCCTTAGGAGTATTTTAATAAAGCCACAGCTGTGCCTGAAGTCATTCCTGCCACCTGCCTTTGTTCTGGCAAGCCCTGAACAGGCGGTCACAAAGAGTGCACCCAGTAGCACCTTGGCTGACACGGATGCCCTTTACCGCAAACACAGAGATGTTGCCGGGAAGGGCCCAATGCTTGTGCACTCAAAGTGGCAGAGTCCAGTGACATTATTTTGCTTGGCTCCCAAAGCTTTCAGGGGATTTACAGAGACATTAAACCTTTTAAGCACATTACTGCAATATAATGTGAATTACCATTTCATGTTTCATCTTAGCTCTTTATATTCCATCATGATCCTCCCCGATTTCTCTGTGCTAGAGCTGCGCTGGCCCAACCCCCTAAGTCCTCAGCCTGCCACGCAATCTGTTCCGTAGGTGGCGAGAGTGCACGTATGCCTTTAAATCCAGGCCTGTGGCTGTCCTAACTGTCACAGCACTCCTGTCCTCAGCTAAGGGAATTCGTCAGGCTTTACTTATTGAGGAAAGTAGGTATAAACCTCCAAAAAATTGCCGTGCGGCCTGACTGGATCTCATTGAGAAGGCCCTCTGAGACGTCCCACACGATTAGGGGGCCACACATGTTGAGTTTGCTTACATAATAATCTGGCAGATGGGCCTTGATATCTAATCCCTGTTAAGCCCCCAAAGCCCTTTGATAGTGGGCATCTTAAAAGGCCAGGCTGGAAGTCATGCTGCTCTTTTATTTAGGCTTTTGCTTCGGTGTCCGCAAACTTAGTGCGCCATTTAATGATCACTTAAAGAGGCACAGTCACAATGAAAGCGAAGGATTACTCCAGCGAATAAATTTGAGCATGGGCAGCCCAAATATTATTTTGCCCATAGAAACAGTGGAGCCTGGAGGGTTGGTTGGATTGTGTCACAGTTACCTACTTGGCCAGACAGAAGACGGAAGGCACCCAGTGCCTTTCCACAGCCCGTTCAGTCCAGTTGGTACAAAGTTCTTCTGGATTTTGTGGCTTTTATATGGCCCATGAGATGCCACACAGGGAAAATGAAGGAAGGCTCTTCCTCGGACAGAAGAGTGCAAATGTTCCTGTGTGACATCATCCTGAGTTCATTCATACTACAGTTGAAAATCCACATTTGACTCATCCTCTTTTGCCCTGAACATTTTGTACATGAATCACACCAGTTTTCCAACCTGAAGTTCCAAGGAGCATATGATGCGCACTTGCTTGTTTTGGGTTTTTTGTCCCTCCGCCCGCTCTTAGACTTTCCCCTCCTTCTATTTTCAACAGCTCATGCGCATCCAAGGCTCTCCACCCACAGCACACCTGTAAGTGAGCTCAATTCTTTGGAAACAAAGATGACAACATCAGAACCACCACCCTGCCCTCTTTGCAAACTTCCCTCCTCCTATCTGTCTTTCACATTTTAAAAAAAATATTTATTTGTGGCAAATCTGTAAACAAGATACATATGCAAAAAAAATTCAGTTGAATGCAAAACAGACACACACCCACACCCACCCACCCACCCACCCACCCACCCACACAAAATAAACATGTAAGCTGCTGGCTGGCATCTACCCTGGTTTCCTGGGAAACAATGTTCAAGATATCAATCCCTACAGTGATTTGTGACAATACTTGCCTCCTTACTGGATTATTGTCAGATAGTTAAAATCCAGTTGTATGATTCCTCCAGAAAGAGTAAAGGTGTATGGGGTGTTAAGAGGGGTAGTACCTCTGGTGGGGGGCACATCATGCTCCTTCTGGGGTAGTTTGTCCACCTTTGGTCCCCACCCTGCACTCAACTCTCACCTGTGACTCATAGAAGCTGTCAGCATGTGACAGCGGCAATACCCTGGGAAACGGCTTTGACTGCCTGACTAAACCAGGTGACGGTAGTTGATGGCTCTCGACCCATCAGTGTGCTAGGAACTCCACTCTGGCAGGTTCCGCTGGTGAGACCAATAGTGGGTCCAATGACCAAGAAGTTGGTTTCTGCATGTTCTGTAGAGGGAAGCGAGGGGCAGATGGGAGGCATCAAGCTGGGAAGGTAGCCCATCTTGGAGAAGGAAAACTCTGGACCTAAACCTCCGCTGCCTTGCAGGATATCTTTGGGAGAAGAAAAGGCTAAGGAGTAACCCAACACAAATCCGGAAGGGAGTCCCTAAGACAGTTGGATAGCGCTTTGTACGACCCCTTTGGGCAACTCCTGTAGCCAAGCTGGTGCTTTATCACTTTATCAGTGAGGTCGAGGGGGGTGGGTTCATGTTGTCTGGGCAGCCCAGGACCTCCATACACACTGCCCAGGCTTATGCCCCAGGGAGGTCCATTCAGTGCTCCTAATGCAGCGTTGACTTCATCCCTGGAAGCACACTCAAGAGACAATAGTCTCTGAGATAGAAAGATGCTGACAACAAGTAAGAAGCAATGGGCAATCAACATTAAAGAAAGGTATTAATGGGCCCCCTATCTCACAGTGGACATCAAGTACCCTCTGGTGAAACAGTTAGGTCCCAGCTCAAGGCGTGCATTTGTTTCAGTTAGAAAACAGAAAGGAGAATAGGGCTCCCATACCAATGCAATGTTGGTTCCCAGAGAGAATTTCACCAGCAAGCAGCACTCCATTGCACTTTGTGGCATAAACTGTGCTATACAGTAACTGTTTCATTCTCATAAAATTCCTAAAAGGTAGATCACTGATAATTTCAAATGGAAATCTAAAGGATAGATGTGCTTCTGATAACCAAGTGAGTTTAGGGCAGCCTGAGCTTTATTAATATCTCTGGGCTACACATTCAGCAGGCTATCTGCTAGATTAAGCCACTTGGGGACTGCTAGATAAGAACATACATTTTTTGTGTGATGTGGTATTTTGACGTATTGACAAAGAGCAAAGCCACAATGGCTTAAAACACAGCAGCTGTCTCTTTTCCCCTTCAGGAATGATGAGGTTCTCCAGATTTAATGTTTCTGAGTATTTCTTAATTTGCCGATCGCAGACCAAATGGCAGCTTTCTGCATCCCTTTCTCCTCCCTCTCTCACTGTTGTTATTTAGAATGACCGCTTACCCCTCTTCACGTGAGTGGCAGTTGTGGCCCGCCATGGCGCCTCCGGGAGCCCTTGGAGCCTCGCCATGTTGCCCCGACAGCTGGGTCTCCTCAGCCGCTATGGGCTCCACCAAGCCCTCAGTTTGAATTTCACCAATCCACAGTGGCCTGGGGGGCGGGGAGCTTGGGGGAGCAGACCTGAGTTTTGCAGGCTTCACTCAGGTTCGCTTTCTGGGACATCATTTAATGAGATTAGAAAAGATCTTAGTGAAGTGCCTCTCCTAGACTAAGAAAACAATCGTCATCTCTTTGATGGTATACAGAAAACCCACTTTCTTTCCCTGGCAGGGATGCAGCGACTGACCTTGGTGCTACAGATGGCCTGTTTCCCGTAGCATTTAGGCTTCAGCATTTTTGAGCACGCTAATCCTATAATGCTGATTTCTTTTGCAGCCAGGATTTCTCAATGATCCTTAGTGCTGTTAAGAACTCAAGTTCTTTATATAAGCAGCAGCCACCTACACAGGAATGTAAGATAAAAATAATCAAAGAAGAGCAAAACAGGAAACTGGAGAAGATTAAGATCTGGAGATTTCGGCCCATAATATTTCTCCCTAACATAGTAAAGCACTTCAATTTCCAGGAAGCAAAACCAGGGGAAAGTTCCATCCCAGGATGGTACTCAGGGCTTTCTCAACTGTACCTCCTAAGAACTCTCGGCAATCTTAAGAAACTTTAGTTCCCAGGATTATTCGATCTTCTGCCTTTGGTAGGGGAATAGAACAATACCCTTCCCTATCTCCATCAGCACAGAGCATGGACCAAGGGAAGGATGTATGTTTGTTAAATGTGTGTGTGTGTATATGTAGTAGACCTGACAGTCTGAGCTTCAGGCATGGCTGTTTAAAACCCTGGTTTTTTTGGGGGGGGCTAGCCTGCCCTGCCTAGCCTAGCCATGAGACTTTGGACACCTCCAGACTGTCACTATTTTGTGGTGGGATTCAGTCACTTGTCAGGAAATTTAGACGGCACGATGAAAGGGGATTTGGGGCTCTTGTGCAACAAACCTGCTTCCAAAAACATCTGGAGTAAGGAAAGCTATGGGGACATGCGGGGCCACAATTGCTTAATGCAGATGGCCTTCCTGCAAACAAGTCGGGATAAAAAAATAGGTCACGTGGAAGTTACCTTATTGCCAGGTCTGTATGCCCAGGGCTGTAGGCCATAGTACTGCTCAACAAAGATCTGTAAAAGGCAGTCAGAAGTATGTATAAAGGACTGACACTTTGTTTTTTGCCTGTACAATTTTAGCTTTATGACTAATCAACCTTTCTTTCAAGTGATGACTACTTTGATGTGGGGGAAAAAAGTTGTGGTTTAATCTAATGCAGCCTATGCACCCTTAATTTGGTTCATATGTTTCATTCCTACTATAATGTGGTTATTTCTCTTTTCCCCAAATACATATGGCCCCTAAGCTTGTTGTCTCTTAGGTCAGGAGGACCAAGACTAAATCTTATCAATAGGCACCTTGAATTCGTGCCTAGCACAGCACTTTTGCTACTGCTGAGGCAGCAGCCGGCACAAGAGTTTTCACTCTTGAAAGGTAGCTTTGAAAACCATGGTATTGTGGTTTGGGAGCGGTGGCTGGCAAGTGGAGCACCCTCATCTCTTGGGATCACAAAACTGAAACAAATGCACAAATGGTAAAATTGTGGGTGCCCAGTAGATACAATTTCATAAAATGTTTGGGGACATTTTTAGAACAGAATCAATGGAGGAAGGGAAGTCAGGCTTGTGGGTAGAAAGAGAGGTCTTTTCTGGCATGTCCTCACAGCCATGAAACTCCCTCCAACAAGATATACCATTAGTGTTCTCCTTGGTAGCGTTTAGATGGTCTCTAAAAACATTTTGGTTCAGATTTGGTTTTAATGAAAGTGGTTAAAAGTATTCTTACTCTGTGATATATCCATATGTACATGTGTAGAAACACAAAGTTTCTCTACCCATGTGCAATTATTTGCGTGGATTTGTACTGTTCAGATATTGCGTACACAGCTACACAAACTGCAACCATGGAATGTTTTGTCTCAATGCCCATAATAATATACGTTTATGTGTGATTGTGGACAACAAACTGTTCCTTTCTAATTACAAAGGCAAATTTAATTTTTGCTAAAGCTACATTATGCATTTAGGGTCAAATTCTGAGTATATGAAATAATATTTCCACGAGCTTCTTAATTTTTAACGCAAGACTTTAAGGTCAGTAGTCCAATGATGTAAATTATTTAAAAACATATGAATTTTTCATAGGTCTCTCCAGCCATCTAGTTTGGGCTTTACTTTCTTCATCGCCGACTTTGAAACTGTAGTACTTGGGGTGATGTCACACACCCAGTATTTATTTATCTCATGTCAGGAGCTGCTAAACATGAACTTACTTGGGGGGGGGGCATAAATTGTGATGTGTCCCTTCCTTCACTTTCAATATCTTTTATTTAAACCCAATGCTTACTCTCATTTCCAGTCTAGAAAGCAAGAACACAGCAGTATCCTTTGATCTGAACCTTTGCACTAATAGGCTTTCAGATTTTGTGTTTCCATTCCTTCATGTGTAGATGCTTGATTAATTTGGTGGAAATAATACTCTGGTTTGAGGTGGCTTCTTGTTGTTGTTGTTGTTTAGTCGTTTAGTCGTGTCCGACTCTTCGTGACCCCATGGACCATAGCACGCCAGGCACTCCTGTCTTGCACTGCCTCCCGCAGTTTGGTCAAACTCATGTTCGTAGCTTCGAGAACACTGTCCAACCATCTTGTCCTCTGTCGTCCCCTTCTCCTAGTGCCCTCAATCTTTCCCAACATCAGGGTCTTTTCCAAGGATTCTTCTCTTCTCATGAGGTGGCCAAAGTATTGGAGCCTCAGCTTCACGATCCGTCCTTCCAGGGAGCACTCAGGGCTGATTTCCTTAAGAATGGATAGGTTTGATCTTCTTGCAGTCCATGGGACTCTCAAGAGTCTCCTCCAGCACCATAATTCAAAAGCATCAATTCTTCGGCGATCAGCCTTCTTTATGGTCCAACTCTCACTTCCATACATCACTACTGGGAAAACCATAGCTTTAACTATACGGACCTTTGTCGGCAAGGTGATGTCTCTGCTTTTTAAGATGCTGTCTAGGTTTGTCATTGCTTTTCTCCCAAGAAGCAGGCGTCTTTTAATTTCGTGACTGCTGTCACCATCTGCAGTGATCAAGGAGCCCAAGAAAGTAAAATCTCTCACTGCCTCCATTTCTTCCCCTTCTATTTGCCAGGAGGTGATGGGACCAGTGGCCATGATCTTGGTTTTTTTGATGTTGAGCTTCAGACCATATTTTGCGCTCTCCTCTTTCACCCTCATTAAAAGGTTCTTTAATTCCTCCTCACTTTCTGCCATCAAGGTTGTGTCATCTGCATATCTGAGGTTGTTGATATTTCTTCCGGCAATCTTAATTCCGGCTTGGGATTCATCTAGTCCAGCCTTTCGCATGATGAATTCTGCATATAAGTTAAATAAGCAGGGAGACAATATACAACCTTGTCGTACTCCTTTCCCAATTTTGAACCAATCAGTTGTTCCATATCCAGTTCTAACTGTAGCTTCTTGTCCCACATAGAGATTTCTCAGGAGACAGATGAGGTGATCAGGCACTCCCATTTCTTTAAGAACTTGCCATAGTTTGCTGTGGTCGACACAGTCAAAGGCTTTTGCATAGTCAATGAAGCAGAAGTAGACGTTTTTCTGGAACTCTCTAGCTTTCTCCATAATCCAGCGCATGTTTGCTATTTGGTCTCTGGTTCCTCTGCCCTTTCGAAATCCAGCTTGCACTTCTGGGAGTTCTCGGTCCACATACTGCCTAAGCCTGCCTTGTAGAATTTTAAGCATAACCTTGCTAGCGTGTGAAATGAGCGCAATTGTGCGGTAGTTGGAGCATTCTTTGGCACTGCCCTTCTTTGGAATTGGGATGTAGACTGATCTTCTCCAATCCTCTGGCCATTGCTGAGTTTTCCAAACTTGCTGGCATATTGGGTGTAGCACCTTAACAGCATCATCTTTTAAAATTTTAAACAGTTCAGCTGGAATATCATCACTTCCACTGGCCTTGTTATTAGCAATGCTTTCTAAGGCCCATTTGACTTCACTCTCCAAGATGTCTGGCTCAAGGTCAGCAACCACACTACCTGAGGTGTACGAGACCTCCATATCTTTCTGGTATAATTCCTCTGTGTATTCTTGCCACCTCTTCTTGATGTCTTCTGCTTCTGTTAGGTCCTTACCACTTTTGTCCTTAATTATGGTAATCTTTGTACGAAATGTTCCTTTCATATCTCCAATTTTCTTGAACAGATCTCTGGTTTTCCCCATTCTATTGTTTTCCTCTATTTCTTTGCATTGCTCATTTAAGAAGACCCTCTTGTCTCTCCTTGCTGTTTTTTGGAAATCTGCATTCAGTTTCCTGTATCTTTCCCTATCTCCCTTGCATTTTGCTTGCCTCCTCTCCTCCGCTATTTGTAAGGCCTCGTTGGACAGCCATTTTGCTTTCTTGCATTTCCTTTTCCTTGGGATGGTTTTCATTGCTGCCTCCTGTATAATGTTACGAGCCTCCATCCATAGTTCTTCAGGCACTCTGTCCACCAAATCTAAATCCTTAAACCTGTTCCTCACTTCCACTGTGTATTCATAAGGGATTTGATTCAGATTGTATCTTACTGGCCCAGTGGTTTTTCCTACTTTCTTCAGTTTAAGCTGGAATTTTGCTATAAGAAGCTGATGATCTGAGTTACAGTCAGCTCCAGGTCTTGTTTTTGCTGACTGTATGGAGCTTCTCCATCTTTGGCTGCAGAGAATATAATCAATCTGATTTCGATGCTGTCCATTTGGTGATATCCATGTGTAGAGTCGTCTCTTGTGTTGTTGGAATAGAGTGTTTGTGATGACCAGCTTGTTCTCTTGACAGAACTCTATTAGCCTTTGCCCTGCTTCATTTTGAACTCCAAGGCCAAACTTGCCAGTTGTTCCTTTTATCTCTTGATTCCCTACTTTAGCATTCCAATCCCCTGTAATGAGAAGAACATCCTTCTTTGGTGTCATTTCTAGAAGGTGTTGTAGGTCTTCATAGAATTGGTCAATTTCACTTTCTTCAGCACCGGTAGTTGGTGCATAAACTTGGATTACTGTGATGTTAAAAGGTCTGCCTTGGATTCGTATCGAGATCATTCTGTCATTTTTGAGATTGCATCCCATTACAGCTTTTGCCACTCTTTTGTTGACTATGAGGGCCACTCCATTTCTGCTACAGGATTCTTGCCCACAGTAGTAGATATGATAGTCATCCGAACTGAATTCGCCCATTCCCTTCCATTTTAGTTCACTGATGCCCAGAATGTCGATATTTATTCTTGTCATCTCATTTTTGACCACATCCAGCTTACCTCCACTCATGGTTCTTACATTCCAGGTTCCTATGCAATATTTTTCTTTACAGCATCGGACTTTCCTTTCGCTTCCAGGCATATCCGCAACTGAGCGTCCTTTCGGCTTTGGCCCAGCCGCTTCATCAGCTCTGAATCTACTTGTACTTGTCCTCCGCTCTTCCTCAGTAGCATGTTGGACGCCTTCCGACCTGAGGGGCTCATCTTCCAGCGTCATAACTTTTATATGCCTGTTGTCTTTGTCCATGGAGTTTTCTTGGCAGGGATACTGGAGTGGCTTGCCAGTTCCTTCTCCAGGTGGATCACGTTTAGTCAAAACTCTCCACTATGACCTGTCCATCTTGGGTGGCCCTGCATGGCATAGCTCATAGCTTCTCTGAGTTATTCAAGCCCCTTCGCCACGACAAGGCATTGATCCATGAAGGGGGGTGGCTTCTTGGATGTATCTAAAGATTAAGCGGTGCTCACGAAAACATCTACCAGGAATTATCCATGCAAGACAGGACCACAAGCTCTGTTCAGGCATTTATTTGGGTACATTATAAATGCATGGAGGCCAGAGAGGTGACCAGAAGAGTAGTGGCTGCCTGCCTTTCCCCAGACACATTCGCATGGAGCCTATGTTGTTGTTGTTTAGTCATTTAGTCGTGTCCGACTCTTCGTGGCCCCATGGACCAGAGCACACCAGGCACTCCTGTCTTCCACTGCCTCCTGCATTTTGGTCAAACTAATGCTGGTAGCTTCGAGAACACTGTCCAGCCATCTCGTCCTCTGTTGTCCCCTTCTCCTTGTGCCCTCCATCTTTCCCAGCATCAGAGTCTTTTCCAGGGAGTCTTCTCTTCTCATCAGGTGGCCAAAGTATTGGAGCCTCAGGATCTGTCCTTCCAGTGAGCACTCAGGGCTGATTTCCTTAAGAATGGATAGGTTTGATCTTCTTGCAGTCCATGAAGCCTATGTATGCATCACTAAATGTACAAACTCCAGTAGATACAATCCAGCGTATTGGAAAATAGAATCTCCCATGCACCTTCAAGTATACATGTCTAGCTTCCAGGTATATGGGGCCACTGAACGTGTGTGCATTGCATATGTGGCCAGCAGCTAAGATCCCAGTTTGCCCTTGTTTGGGAATGAAGGCTTTCAGACTCAGTGGGACTTAGTTCTATGTATGCACCTGCATGCGTAAGATTGGTCTGTCAGTGCAGAACAAGCCCAATAAACACAGAAGCCATCAGCATTGAAGAGCAGAAGGAAACTGCTGTGAATTGGCATAATGCTATAGAAACACCTGAGTTTCCTTGTGGTGGTTGGTTGCCAAAGGCATGAGGTGAACAGGGCATCTTAAAGGAGCCTCAAAGGATCATAGGCTTAGATTAGAAGCATTTTTAGAGCTGGATTTAGGCTTGAATTTGCTTTATGTTGTTAGGTAGGCAACTGGTGAGAGTTTTGGATTTCAGCATGTGTGTGTGGTGGGAATAAGTAATTCCCAGCAAGGTTTAAAAGCCCACTTTTAGATTCAAAATCAAATTGCAGAGGAAAACCCCAGTGTATGAAGAATATTTGTTGTGGTTACTTTTCCATACCCCTTAGTAACCATAGCAATGTTATCAACACCGGTGAAACAATCACCTCCATTTTCTTTCCTCTTTTTTTGAAAAGCAAAGAGGGGTTGCGCCTTTGGCCTATATACCTGGTAGACAGACTCATTTGCTTGTTCTTAACAATAGCCGTTCAGCATATAGAACAAATGAAAAGGCCCCAGGCAGGACCTCTGATTTTAAAAATCACATGGAGCTTCAAACACACATTGACAGAGGTCTGTGTCCTTCAGTGCCTTCTTTAAGTAGTTGCCCATCCAGTTGCTAGTAAAAACAGAATAAAGTATGCTGGCATATAAATTTGTACATAATTATATGCACAGCATAACTGAGACCCATTGATTAGTGATGGTACTAAGGATGGGATAGAAAATTGTTTCACATCGAAAGGCAAACCCATCTCATTTGTATTTTCTGGGGGGGAAACTTCGTGATCCTTCACAATTCGTCTTTTTCTGAATTTTGCAGTACGGTTCTCTAGCCAAGTAATGTGTACAAAAATGCATATGCTGGGGTATACAATATATAAACTTCATGTATTCATGAAAATAACATACAAAATCCATTATGTTATGCAGCATTGCATCCAAACACATATTTTAGGAGAAATTCGCACTAAAATGCTGGTGAATTTTTATGAGTACTTAAGGGGGGGTGTCACAAATGGAGGTGGAAAATATGAACAACAAGTTGATACACATATCTGTGCATTTGCCACACTGGGCTCTTTGGGGCGGCAGGGAGGGACATAAATTGAATGAATGAATACTAATAATGCATTTTTTTAAAAAGCAGAATATAAGCAGAATTGAATATAAGCCATTTTGTGTGGGCACCACATCCCTTAAACATTCTGAACACTGTTGGTGCAGGAAGAGGCTAAACGGCAGGAATTTATAAACATCCAGATCCCATGTTAATCCCTGTTTCAGCGTTCCATTTCAAGCGTTTCGGTAGGCATCTTAGTCCTCAGCGCAGCCAGGCTTCTAATACCCATAAACGAAATTGCCCCTTTTTGTCGAGCTCATCTCCAGAGTCAGGCCCCACGCTTTCTGCAGCGGCGGCCGCTTGTAAGCTCTTCTGGACACTTGACTCCCGCATGTTCCCAACAGCGAATGCTTGTCAACTGTGACAGACGCAGGTAAATCCCAGAAAGGAGGTTCATGCCTAGTGCAAATGGACCATGACTGTTTGTTTTATGTGTGCGACTCTGCTGACGACTGAGGCCGTGGCAGCCACTCGGCAGGAGGGAAAGAGAATCCTGCCGGTTCTTTGAGCTTAAACAAGGAACGGCCCTCATCAAACACTTGGCGGCTGGAAAAGAGAGAGATTCCAGGGCAGGCAGCGTCCCTTATGAAGTAACAGGGGGAATGCAAACAAGGAAGATGTATCTCTGACTGTGTATTGCTTGGAGAAAGCACCTCTCTCTCTCTCCTTGTCTCCCCCCGCTCTTCCCTATTTCTAAAATCCATCATGGCTGTTAACAAATCACACCACATCCTCACAAGTGACACAGAGTGCGGCTGAACCGAGCTTTCCAGCTGGGACAAAGAATTTACAGTCTATATTACTTTCCACTTCACTTTTCTTGAGGAGAGCAGATTAACAATGGTGGAATCTGGCAGGGTTTTTCTGTTTTATTTACTAGACGGAGAGAGCAAGCGGGATTTTCTCTTTCTCCCTCCCTTTTTCTGCAAAGTGCAAATGGGCTTTGCCTGGCAACAGCCTCTAACTAGGAGCACCCGGGATGTGGATTGCAGGAAGTTACTATTCCGCAGTCAGTAGGAAGTTATGCGGGGTGCAAGCGGTGAAATGTGGCAGGTCCTAATGAGCCATAATTGCAGGAGCAAAAGTTTGAACTGGCTTGTCATGCTGCTGCTTGGGGGAATCCAGAGTTATACCTCTTGTTTCCTTCTTTCATGTCTGAGGCCTGTATGAGGTGAAATGGAAACTTTTGCCCTTGAAAGTAGTTGCCCTGCTTGATGAAATGGTATATAACTCTTTGCCAGAGCAGCTGGAAATTCCCAGGCCTGTTTCTACTTCCTAGCAACAAGTACATTCTCAAATAGCTCAAATAACTGCCAGCTGGAGCAAAACTCAGTTCAGAACTTGTATTTGCAACTAAGGGAATTCAGCGTTGGCATTTTGCTGCTTGGGCGAAAGACAAGATGGCACCTATCTCCTATTCCTTGTGGAATCTGACCAAAATGACAATTTAATCTCAGACACTAGTGAAGGGACAGCATCTTCCAGTAGGCCACTTTGGGGCAGGAAGACACAGCTCTGTTTTCCAACATCCCTCCCACGCCCATATTTCCTTTCACCTGAGGCAGCTGCTTCAGTTTGCCTAATGGTAGGGCAGGCCCTGAGGGTGGGGATTTTTGTTTTGTTTTTTTTTTAAAGCACATGAGACTTAAAGTGACTCTTGTTTTTGAGTTTGAATGCAAATGTAAAGCCTATCCTGGCTAGAATGCTCATTTGCATTTCTAACACTGTTCTGCTTTTTCTTCTACGTTAATAACAGAGATTCTTATTTAACGACTTAAATGTAACAGTGTTTTAAGGAAGGGGGAAAAAGTAAAATAAAAATTACACCACCCAAATTAAGTCCTTGTGTCCCAAATAAGCAATAGGAGCCTGTACACTTATTAATCAGAGGATTGTTTACTTAAATGGAAGTAGATTTTTATGCTAACTGTTGGAAATTCTCAATATTGGTGCCTGTTTAAGCTATTGAAAGGAGTGTGAAATAACAAAAGCTTTTTTTGTCAGAAAGAAAACCCACCTGCAATATTTTTTTGCAAATCAGAAGCAAGGAGTCTCAAATGTAAACAAGTGTCTTTAATTCACAATCCCACAGATTAGTCAACTAGTTGGTTAACCAACCAGTTATACCGATTGACAGTAGAATAATGTACCTATGCTCCAGTGTGTAGAGGACTGTAACCTGAAGCTTGCAACCCTGCTAAAATCCCTTGTATTTTAGACCAGTCTAGACCAAACACTCCCCACCCCCTGAGTTTAATTTGGAGGAACACTTGACACCTACACGTGTTAAGATTTATTGTTAAGAATAAGAATTGGAATTGTTGTATCTCAGTGGTAAAGCACACACATTGCATGCCAAAATCCCAAGTTCAGTTCCTGACTTTTTTTGGGTGGTGGTGGTGGTGTCTGCAAAAAGCTCTTTTCTGAAGCTTTGAAGAGCTGTGGCAGGTTATTGCAGACAGTTCTGACCCAGGTGGACCAATGGTCTGTTTCAGTATACAGCAGCTTCCTAATTTTATTACCTCAACTGCAGACCCTCCAAGTGTCCCTATTTTCCAGGGACAGTCCCAGATTTACAAAAGCCGTACCAGTTTCTGATTTGATCCCAGAATGTCCCACTTTTCCTTAGGATGTCCTTATTCCAATCAGAAGAGAAATGTTGGAGGGTATGGAGTTATGTGACCCCTGAACCAAGTAGTTACACAACCTCAGCCAGGCGGGCGAGATATAAATAATAATAATAATAATAGAATAGGACGTCCCTATTTTCATTGGAGAAATGTTGGAGGGTATGCAATTGGATCCCAAATGGCACCCGCGCCTGATAGGACCAAGATTTTTAAAAGCCTTGTCACACCATTCAGACAAAAATTCCTGTCAGAAATCCAAATTCTGCTCAACTATCCTCCCCGCAGCTGGATTCAGAGAAGCTGGTACAGTGGTACCTTGGGTTACAAACGCTTCAGGTTACAAACGCTTCAGGTTACAGACTCTGCTAACCCAGAAAAAGTACCTCAGATTAAGAACTTTGCTTCAACAGAAATCGTGTGTTAGCGGTGCGGCGGCAGCAGGAGGCTGCATTAGCTAAAGTGGTACCTCAGGTTAAGAACAGTCTCAGGTTAGGAATGGACCCCCAGAACGAATTAAGGTCTTAACCAGAGGTACCACGGTACATTCATCAGTGCTCCTATGTGTGTGCTTCCACAGCAGGGTCACTCCTGAGTGTTTGCACGTTATAATAATAATAATAATAAAATAATGATAATAATAATAATAATAATAATAATAATAATAATAATAATAATAATAATATATTATACTCCACCCATTTGGCTGGGTTTCCCAAGCCACTCTGGGTGGATTCCAACAGATAAATAAAATACAATAATTTATTAAACATTAAAAGCCTCCCTAAACATCTCATCTTTGTTCCATGTCTTGTTTTTGTATTTGGAATACACAGCCAAGGAAAACAACTTCCTTTTTGTGTGCTTCTAGGATTCTCTGAAGCACAGAGGGAAATATCTTTTAATTATCATTTTATCAGGAAACAGCCACCCCCACCCACCCAATCTATTTTTTCTCCTCTTTTATATTTCTCTGGTAGTTTGCATTTGCAATGGTTTCAAGTGGTACATGAATATGTGCTTAGCTTTGCAAAAGCAGAATTCTATACATAAGAAAGGTTTATAAGAAAGGAAATGGAAATTAGGGGGGAATCTGGAGAACACATATCTGAGATAAATCTGTTTCATCGCTACTGTGTGACCCAGCTCCTTTGCGTAAGCTTAACTCTACAACAGTGTCATGGCAACATATACTGTGATCTTGGAAATAGCAGTTCCAAAACACAACTTGGATTTATTCTTATTTTCCATGCCTGATAGCAAGGAGGAGCTTCTACTTTAAAGGGATGTGACCATAGCCTGCCCACCCTCCCCCTCCCCCCGGACCGACGTTTTCCTGCAATATGTCATTGATGCAATAATAGTAATGGCTTTACAGTGGAAAGTCCACACATCATCCTACTTTAATTTTTGTTCCGTGGTGCGTCCCCAGTGTTACTGCAATCATTGCTGTGAGTAGGGGCACCATAGAGCAACAAAGGCAGGAGACGAAAATAAGCCGAAACATCTGTGGTAGAAAATATTACATGATTTCTGCATGGAGCTGTGGGACATGTGGTGGCTGGAAATCAGGCAGTGTGATCACCCCCAAAGACTCTTGGCTTGCATTTTTTTATTACTAAAAAAGTCAGTTGCTAAATACTCAAAAGTTATAAGCTGAAATTTGTTCTCCCCTCCACCCCACAGTTTCTGTAAAATGATTGGTTTGTAGTCCCCACCTTCCAGGCTTTTAGCCAATGAGTGATGTCAGAGCTGTGATGGGCAAGTGGTCTTTTATTTATTTATACCCAGGTAGAGCTAACAATTTTGAGAGCTGCCTTTCAGCAGCAGCATGTGTACCAACTTGCCCACTGTCTTCTCTCTTTGCGCATCCAGCACAAGGTCTAGAAAAGCAAAGAAGGACAGACAGGCAGCACAGCTGTAGCAGGACCTTGGTGGACATACACATTAAACCAGGCACCCCCAAACTTTGGCCCTCCAGATGTTTTGGACTACAATTCCCATCACCCCTGACCACTGGTCCTGTTAGCTAGGGATCATGCGAGTTGTAGGCCAAAACATCTGGAGGGCCGCAGTTTGGGGTTGCCTGCATTAAACCATGTCAGTGACAATGTTAATAAAAGTTTACATGTAGCATTTTGTATTAAAAAAATAATGTTTATTTGCAAAGAATAGCATATTGAACATTTTACATGTCACATCCTTTTTGGTGAGAAATACAAAAGTGTGCCTGCAGCATATGATGCCATTAATATGTGCTGATGGTGGTATACAGTAAAATAAAAAGAGATATGAACATAGGAAGCTGACTTCTACTGATTGAGACCATTGGTCTACCCGGGTCAGTATCGTCAACTCTGACTGGCAGTGCCTTTCTAGGGTTTCTGGCCGTGGGTGCAGACCTACCCATGCACCCCAACAGAGCATTTGTTTTGCAACCCCGACATTCCCACAAGTGAGCCTACCATACTTCATCTTTAAAAAGTTGGTGGGCAGGGAATGGAAACTTGTTAGGACACCTTCGTCACTTCTGTCCAGTTCTGAGCTTCTTGCCGTCCTTTTGAGCTCTTGAACTGTATGCCTGGGCCCCCTGTCTGCTGCTCAGCCTGTATCCTACCTTTCAGAAAAATAAATAAATCTCTTTCTTACATACAAGTTAGAGTCTCGGGGACCTAGGACAAATGGACCCCTCAGCTAAGTAGCTGCAGGCCAAACTGCTCACTCAGTCCCCTACTGCCCCCGTGTAGCATTTTGGATCATTATTAGGAAATAAATGTGGAGAAAGAGATGCTGGGGGTGGAGGGAAACAAGGCAGACTTTAATCACTTCACACCTTGCTATGTCAGCAGTTGAGGACAAAACCCGGAAACTTCAGGAAGCTCCAGAACACGTACACGCCAACCACAGATACAGGAAAAATCACAGTTTTGTCTGTCATCTTGTGTGTCGTAATGAATATGAGACAGTACACCCAGAGCCATGACTAAATATGGCTGGATTTGTCTAACAATTACCAGGCCTCCCGGAATTGAAACAAGATGACATGACAGTTAAATTTATGATTATTTTTTTTAAAATACAAAGAATCCTGTCTTGTGTTTGGCATTTCTGAGCCTCACATTTTATTTTACATGTTCTCTGTACTCTCAGCTTGATTCTTTTTTTTAATTTCCCACCAGCCATTTTTTAAATCCCTATATATATACAGTGCTTTTTTTCTAAAAAAATGTTTAGGGGTACTCTCATTTTCCTACTCATATTGAAATACTGCCCCTCAATGAGGCCAAACTTAGATTCACAAATTGCGTACCCCTGCATACCCCCAGAAAAAGCAATGTATATAAAAAGTGTGGCTGCAGTTCTGAGTCCAGTCAAATTTGTTTCCATGTTCTGCTGAAATCAATCTCGCTGGAATAATGTATTATGGAATGTCAAACTGCAACCCACAGCTGCCTCCTACTAGAGCACTCCTGCTGACATTGAATGGTGCTACCCTGGGACCCGTGAACTTGCAGTTTCTACCTATGAGCACAGGATGGAGAGGATGTAGGTACACAGAAGAAACCCATCCTTCATTTCTGTGCAGCCGCTCATCATCTCAACACATACTTCATTGCATTTAGCTTCTGAAATGCCTCTGAATGTTGGCTGGAGACACTTTTTTGTGGTCAGGGCATTGAAAGTGGTAAGGCGGAGGCATTATCAACTTTATTTCAAACTTGAATAAACCTCTTTTTCATTCCCTCCATTTCTTTTTCTTTTTTTCCACTTACATTTTATTTTAAAAAATCACATAGACATTCCAATATGTAGTATTTTTCCCCCTTTTGCTCTGCCGACGTCCCACCCCATTTTGCATGGTGTTTAAAATTTCTCCCCCTTGCTGTACCCTATCTTCTCTGTCTTATACCATAATAATAATACAATAATCTCTCATTCATTCTGTTGCTCACAGTTAAAATCCTACTCGTGAATTCATCATGCTATAATATTCCTTTAAATAGTCTGAAAAAGGCTTCCATTCTTCTACAAAACAATCATCATTTGGTTCTCTTACTTGAGCTGCTAGCTTTGCTGATTCCACATAATATATCACTTTACTTATCCATTCTTCTTTGGTGGGAAGCTCTTCTTCCTTCCATTTTTGTGCATAAAGAATTCTACCTGCTGTCATTACATACATAAACAACTTAATCATCTTTTTTGAACTTCTGTCCCTATAATCCCTAAGAGAAAAGCTTCAGGGTTTTGGTTTCTTTAAAAAGTATAAACACTTTAAACATCTTTTTAATCTCATCATATATCATTTCCCAAAATGCCCCCATTTTCTTACAAGTCCACCACATAAGAAGAAGGAGGAAAAAATAATCCATCTACTTGTTTACACTTCCAGCAGCTCCCCAATTCTGTTTCATCTGTTTCTTGACAGTACAACACACTCACACCACCATCTTTTGATGTCAAATTTTGCTGGGCTTCTGAACCAGCCAACTGACAGCCCCAGTTGCATGAGTCCTGGAGCAACAGAGAATGGAGTTGGAGTATCACACAGTGTTTGCTAATGCTATTTGGGGGAAGGGCTGCGATCCAGGGGTAGAATACATGCCTTGCATGAATGGGTCTGAAGTTCAGTCCTTGGCATCTTCAGGTAAGGCAGGTAAGGTGTAGGGCTGCGTATAGATGCCAGGAGAGGATATATTTATTATATATGATCCTTTCTTCCTCGTGTTTGTGAGTTCAGCAGAGCACATCCCTTTGCGGCTTAAAAGGGAAGCTTAGACAGGCTAGTTTTAGCCTTTTAGCTTAAGTAATCCAGGATGCTTTGAGGCAGGCTGGATTCTCCTGGCATTTCCTCCCCCTTAAAACAACAATCACAGACAGTCTTGTAAAACAGAGCTTTCCAAATGTTTCATGTTGGCGACACACTTTTTAGACGTGCATCATTTCGCAACACAGTAATTCAGTTTTACTTGCAAACCGGAGGTTTGTTGTTGTTTAGTTGTTTAGTCGTGGCCGACTTTTCGTGACCCCATGGACCAGAGCACGCCAGGCACTCCTGTCTTCCACTGCCTCCCGCATGTTCGTAGCTTCGAAAACACTGTCCAACCATCTCGTCCTGTGTCGTCCCCTTCTCCTTGTGCCCTCAATCTTTCCCAGCATCAGGCTCTTTTCCAGGGAGTCTTCTCTTCTCGTGAGGTGGCCAAAGTATTGGAGCCTCAGCTTCACGATCTGTCCTTCCAGTGAGCACTCAGGGCCTATTTCCTTCAGAATGGATAGGTTTGATCTTCTTGCAGTCCATGGGACTCTCAAGAGTCTCCTCCAGCACCATAATTCAAAAGCATCAATCCTTTGGCGACCAGTCTTCTTTATGGTCCAGCTTTATGGTCCGGAGGTTATACTTGCCCTTTCCCAGCCCCGGGAGGAGCGCGAGAAGCATTTGTGTGACACATCTACACACTGCAGCAGACACACTGACGTGTCGTGACACACGATTTGGAAAGCTTTGCTGTAAAAGGCAACAAGTAACATACAGTCACTCCGAATACTTGTCAAAGAGTAACAGATACTGCAGCTTTGTTTAGGCAGGCTTAAAATGGCAATCCAGATACATACTTTGGCCTAGTTTAAGACTGAGTGTGAGCTGTGCCTCAGACTTAGCATATGTTCTACATTGCTGGAAGGAGGTGAAAGAGCAAAGAGCAAAGTGCCCAGCCAGGTGAGGAGATGATATGTGGCTATGCTTTCCCCCTGTCACGGCACAGTGGGAGTGTCTCTCAGAGTTCTCTCTAGCAAACTTACAGGAAAACTCTTTGAGCTTCAGCGCCCATCATGAGCCTATCTAGCAAACATGCATTGTTGGTTTGACTGCATTGTAAATATCACACAGAAAGATTCGTGCCAAAACCTTGGAGAGCATCTGCCAGTCGAAGCAGACAGTATTGAGCAAGAGGGGCCATGGCTCCGACTCACTGCAAGACATCTCCCTGTGTTCCTGTGCCATGGAAGCTTACAGACTTACCATTTTGGTCTAATGGGAGGGCATTTCTATGCTCCCTGCTGCAGGCCTCGCAGCCAGATGTGCAACAGCCCAGTGACAGGCAGATGCTTTTGCAGTGACGAAAGGAAACTCAGATGTTTTGCCAGGAACGATGCAAGCTCCATGAAGTCACCTGGTTCATGCACAATTTACCACTGTAATAATGCTGCTTTGTTCGTACCAGTTATTTTAAGTGATTTATATGTCATGTTTTATCTGACTAGCTTTGCCATTCCAGCCAATGTGGAGAGTTCACAGAAAACCACACAACTGACCCGCTGCATGTAGCACTTGGCTCAATAGATGTCACAGCGAGGCCAGAAGCCTTGCACCTGACTTTCTGCCAACAAAATTTCCATGTAGATAAGGCTGCTGCCCGCAGAGTAGAAAAGGGAAGCTCCCTATTGGCTTACCCTCTTAACATCTAGGATAGTGCTTTTAATATGTGGGGCTTGTTTTGTGCACCGTCAACACCCTAAGTCCAGTCTACACCTTTATCCCACCATACTTTTAGTCATCAGGGGTGGATCTACTCTCCTGGTTTTTAATACTAAAAAAAGAGTAAAGGAATGATTCTATCATATATGTTCTTTCTATGTGTTATTAAAACGTGACACCAGCTAGCAGAAACCAGGTTAGACGGTATGGAAACAAAGCGAAAGAGAAACCAAAGAGGACTTTCCCAGACATTTTTGATAATATCATTCCAATAACGTTCAAAAAGTGAGTGTAGATCCAGCCCATGTTAATAGACCCAGGTTAAAAGACCATGTATGCTGATTCACTGACTAGTAAACTGACAAGAGCTGGGAGGCTCTGGTTGAGCTCTAAACTCCTGAAAATTATAATAATCCTCATAATTGGCAAAATGAGCATGAAGACAGCAGCATGCAGCAAGCAAGGCTGTCTTATCAACATTTTTTGGAGTAAGTGAAGCAATATGCCATCTGATACATCTGTTAAACCCATGGCCGAAAATTACCTTTGTGTGTGTCCCCTGCCGAAAGACAGGAGTTTAGTATCCTTCCTGCTGTGGGAGGAGCAAAAATTCAGACTGACCAACTATTGTCAATGAGAACAGGCGAGAAGCCGTGCTCAGGATGTGCCTTTTTGTAAATAAACGTACATAAAACTGCTGGAGAGTCATTACTTCTTATTGGGGCTTGATTGCCTGCCAAAGATCATTACACCTGGGGTGTCAGCCTAAAGTAGGCATGTCAAACCTGCGGCCCTCCAGATGTTTTGGCCTACAACTCCCACGATCCCTAGCTAGCAGGACCAGTGGTTGGGGAAGATGGGAATTGTAGTCCAAAACATCTGGAGGGCCGCAGGTTTGACATGCCTGGCCTAAAGGGCTCTCAAGTAGCAGGGGGAAAGCATGTTCTGCAGGCCTTAGGGAGCTAGATATCCATCTAGCTCAGTGTTTCTCAATCTTGGGTCCCCAGCTGTTGTTGTACTACAACTCCCATCATCCCTAGCTAGCAGGACAAAGGTTGGGGATGATGGGAGTTGTAGGACCCAAGGATGAGAAACACTGATCTACCTGGACCAATGATCTGCTGATGTATTACATCTCTACCAGGCCAGTAGTTTAGGTCTTTGGCTGCAGTTCATGTAAGCATTTGTTACAGTCTGTGTACATTTTCGAACGGAGTCAGCTGCAACCATGCGGATGAAGATGTATTCTGGTTGCCAACTAGCACTTTGCTTCATTGTTCTAAGGAAATTTCCCACCAATTTCCCACCCCCATTTCTCCCTTGTTATCCACACAAAATTTATAATATCCAGGTACCAGATATAACAACCGAGCCGTATTTCCCCAAAGCCCCGTTCCTTCCAGAGTTTTGCAAACTGAGCAGACATTGGGAACAATTACACCTGTTGCGGCTTCTTTCTCCCCCTAACACAAACAGAATCTAAAACTTTGGGCAATAGTGAAGATGAATGCTCCATTTCTCCTGGACCCTCATTTCTGCCAGGCAGCGCAAGCCTGAACTTTGTGCTTCTTTAGAGCTGTACAAAATGTTTCTAAATACTCCGTAGACGTTCAGGGTGGTAAATACTTTTGCAGGCTGTTGAACAGGCCATTTCCAGTGGCTGGCTCAGAGGTATCGGGACATGCATTTTTGATACAGAGGTAGGAAATGAGTCATAAAACAGGTAATGGAATCTTAAAACAACAGTCAGCGGTGCAATTGTGAGGAGCGCAGCATATAGACAACAGCCAGAGGGGCATTTTCTTTGGGGAGTGGGGAATTTCTGTTAAGTAGATACTGCGTCCTTTGCATTGCTTTGCTCGCACATTTCCTTTCACAAAGGGAGTGATTCTGTCTTTCAACGGGCTAACAGCAAGAGAAGAGTGCGAGTGCGAGAGTGTACAAATTCTCCCACACTTCACCGGTCTGGTGAATTTGTAATGTTAGGCAAGTCCTTGTGGAGAGATGCGTCGCTCTCTGGTATTTCCTGAGGAGGGTTACTGAAAAGTAATAACTGTCATCGCAAGCTGTCTCTTTTCACAGTAAATAATGCACCCTTCCCTTGCGCATTGCTGTACTTAATCACTCAGAAATACTTATGAGATTATAAACAGCAGGCTGCCTCTGTGGTAGAAGATTGAGAACCTCTGGTCACAGAGGTACCAGATGAGCAGGAGTCCAGCATTGTTCTCACCTTTCCAGAGGGATGAAACTCTGAATGATTTCCTGCTCTTTCCTCTTTTGCCCCAAGCCTGGTGCATCTTATGGTTCCATGTGCATGAGACATAAATAGGGTGTTGGAAGAATTTCTGTCCGGGTGGCAAATACACAGGCAAGATTTTGAATCAGGGCCAAATCATATTACGTTTGAGGGATGGTTGCTGTCGCAAAGCCATTCTGCCGTGGCTGGGTCTCACTAGTCTTCTTAAGATTCCCTTGGTTTCCCTTGAAATCACTTTGCTGTTTCTGGCCCAGCAGGAATCTCTGAATTTGCCAAGGATTTTTTTTTTTGCTTTAGGTAGAATTCGTTGGCTATTTAGGGATGTGCGAACTGAGAACTTTCGCTAGTCTTTGCATTACAAGATGCGCCTGTTTCAATTCCCTCTTCTACACAACTATTAAAGGTGCCGGAGCCCTGTTTCCTATCTGGCCATACAAGTGGTGAACAGGTTGCCAACTTTTTGAACCAGGCCTGATCTTGTGCCTTCAAGAGTAGCATGGCTTGCAGACATTAGTAGGTACTTCCATTTAATTATTTTAATTATTGCATTTATAGCCCACCTTTTCAACAAGGAGCTTAAGGTGGGATGCACGGTTATCCCCTTCCTCATTTAATCCCCACAACAAGTGCTTTTTTCCGGCCAGAGTGCAGTTCTGGCACCTCTCAAGTGGGCGCCATTGTGGGCCAGCACTCCCACCACACCTGCTTCTAGCCTTAATATACTTCTGAGAAGCCCAAAACAAACATTTCAAGTCAAAATGGAAACTGGGCAGTGTGTGCGAGTCTACACTTCTTTTTAGATCTATGACTCCGCCTAGCTCCTAGCCACTCCTAGTTGTGATTGGTCAAGCAAAGAGGCTGGGCCAATTTGTATTTCCTTTTCTTCAATCCGCCCATGTACCGGCAAGGGGCTTTACGCTTTCCAACTAGGCCTCTACCATTGCTTGTGTGTGTGTGTTTGCATGAGGGCCCTTCTGAGCTGCCCTAGCCATTTGCCTGAAGAGAACAAGGGAGGCGGGGCACATTTATTTGACTTGCACCAGAACCAGGGGCGCCCCCCCCCCAAACAAGCTAGGGAGAAAGCAGGCCATAGCTTTTAGCACCTCTGCAGGCAGTGAACGCAACTGTTGTCAAACCGGCGTCTGTTCAGGGCTGCTCTAAGTTGCCTGGCAACCTACTGTCACAACCTCATGGTGAATTTTCTTGGGGGGAGGGGAGAAGAAAGCAGTGACCACAACAACCCTGTGAGGCAGGTTAGTCTGAGAGGCAGTGACTGGCCCAAGGCCACCCAGTGAGCTTCATGGCTGAGTGGGGATTTGAACCCTCGTCTCCCTGGTCCTAGTCTGACACTGTAGCCACTCCATGCTTTGAAATGCTTCACCTCTTGGTTCTGTCTATCTTGTGGTCAGCTGGTAGTCCTTGTTTTGTCTCCCAATTCAGTAGCAAATTTAAAAGTATTGGGGGAATCTCTGGGTTGTGACCCAGCAAAGCTTGACGGCCACATAGTCAAAGCTCCCAATTTTACAATTCTCACTGCACTTGGCATACACTGAACATAGCTCAGCGGGGTTGTTATTTATATATATATATATATATATATATATATATATATATATATATATATATATAACAGTCAGCATTAAAAAAAAAACCCTCTGCCTGCCACTAATAAAGTTTTCCTTATTGTTAACTACTAGCAAACCCAAATGTCTGGGGAATCTCGGGCTGGCTGAAGCACTCTCATCATTAAGCGGCAAGAACATTTTTTGATAGGTTTTCAACAGCTCCAGAGTTTCTGTCAACATCACTGTGTGCCTTTTAAAAAGTATCCCCCCCCTCTTTAATAGGTCCCAGAACCCTAGAATACATTCAGGTCAGTTGTTTAGAATCTGAATCCTTCCAAGTAATTAGCAGGTAGAATTACCTGGTAGCAGTCAGTACTCTTGCCTGCAATCCGTCTGTAGGATCCGCAGCTGGGGTAATTGCCATCTCAGGCGAGCCTGCAAACATGTCTAATTTAAAGTGTCAATTGGGATTTTCTCTCTGTTTCTTCAATCCCTGTGCCAGGTTGCGAGTTTTCCTCTCACAAACCAGGCTCAAAAGGCAAGACGGATATATTGAACATATGGGTTTCCGAGAAAATGAGGGCTTTCTCTCCCTCTACTCAGCTGCCCCACCATCCCTGTGACTGAAAATGTGCAAAAGCAGTCAGAGTGCCGTATTTCTCTGGTGCCCGTGTGAGTAGAAAGCAGAAGCGAAGTTCCACATATCCACATGCAAAGCAAAGCAGATCAATGCCAAACGGTCCTCAATCTTCTTCACCAAACCTGCAAGGCATCACTTTCACTCATTCACGATTGTGTTTCTCAAAAGCCGAGCTTGGAAAAAGTATGCTACCATCGAGACGCTGTCTGCCCCCCCCCCCCGCGTCTTGATATTCTCAAGTCATGAATCAACAGATGTGCCCAAACAGAGCGAGGGTGTATGCTGACATTTGCAGGAGACCATGGAACAGATTTTTCTCCCCACTCTCCATCACTAGGGCCTATACCTTGGCAGGCTGGGTTATTAGTTCTGCAACTACTTTTTGGAACCAGCTCTGGGTCAGCAGTGTTGCGGGGTCTGCCTGCTTTCTTTCTTTGATCTGTGTCTTTGACTGTGAAAAATTGCGTTCGAGAACAAGGCCCAGTTCTTTCTATCATAAAATCCATATGCAGGGGTAGTTTCCTTTTATTTTCTTTTTTAATGATAAAGAGTAATTCCTGGCGGACTCATATATCCGCTGCACAATTCATACACATCCCCTTAGAGAGCCTGTGGACTGACTTCTAACAAGGCATATTATATGTGCGTAATGTTCAGGAATCATTTGGGCACCAATATTGTTTGGGGGCTCTTGCCTGAGCCAGAAGGCTGAAATTTGGTATACATACACACACACAGAGTCCAAAACAATTTGACCACCAGAAAATCTGGAAACTGGACACTTGTGGAGCGCTCCCTCAAAATATTATGTACCCCAAAATCCTTAGATTTTCACTAGATGCTAAAGATCTGGAACTTCATAATAATTTAGTTCATAATAATGGTGCAGGGTGTTGACTAACTGAGACGGACTCAAGAAGTTCGGGATAAGGGGAGAAAGTATTGCAGTGACAGCCGCTATAGGTGCAGTGGGACACGGTGATGGAAGCCAGAGTGCACGGAAACTATGTTTACCTTCCTGCCACAGCGGTACCTATTTATCTACTTGCACTGGCGTGTTTTTGAACTGCTAGGTTGGCAGGAGCTGGGACAGAGCAATGGGAGCTCACCTTGTTGTGTGGATTTGAACTGCTGACCTTCTGATCAGCAAGCCCAAGAAGCTCAGTGGTTTAGACCACAGCGCCACTCGCGTCCTGGACTATAGAGGGAAGAGGTTCACCCTAGAATGAGATGCAGAACCTGTGTTCCCTCCAGATTGTCAGCCCCTGAGCTGGCATGGCCAACGATCAGGCATAACGATCAGGGATAGTGGAGTTTTACCCCAACAACATATGAAAGCACAACAGGTTTCCGATGCCTGTTTTAGAGGGTGAGGATATACTGCAACATTTGGTTATGGGTCCTGCTTGCACATCCTTTTCAGGAAGAGGTTGTCCTTTTTCTCCAAGATAGATGATCATTACAGAGCAGAGAATGTAATTTGAAAAACGAAATGCCGCTCTAAAAGGCTTCCTTGTGTGATGATACCATAAGCAAACATTAGGTTCATCTTGAGTCTTGGCATTTTTTCATGTTCCCTGAAATCTGTATGGCACAGTTACTATTCCAGCCAAAACCCCATTAACTCATTACATGTGATGTTTTAAAAAAATAAAACAACCCCATGCATGTGGAACTCACTTAAAGTGGTCCTTCTCTAAGGATAATCACCCTTCCTTTAAATAAAAACAGCCACCAAGCCAATCCTTTTCTTTGCTTTAAACGGCAGGTGGCAAATCCACAGGTAATCCCTACAACTAGTCATACAAAATAATATGATAAAGAATGGAAAATATGTTGCTGGCATATCAGCAATATAACTAAGCTTCATTGCATAACTTGAGCCATGATGGAGATTTTGACATAGTCAGTGGCAACCTGACAGATGTGTCATGGTGTCTAATCCCCTTAAGCCCGCAAAGCTCTTTGGAAATGGATGTTTAAAAATACTAGATTGGAAAATATGCTGTTCCTTTATTGCGCTCCCCCCCTTTCTACTCCACTGTTCCTGCCAATGTTTCTCCTTCTCCCACCCACCCACCCACCCCAAGTTCGCTCTCGCCTACTATTGAGATTGTTGCCAGATGTATAAAAAGCAAATTTGTGCAGAGGTGGGTGCCAGTGCCAGTGGTAATGGAAACTGAAAGAGTTTTCTGTGGCACAAGGAAACAAAATGGGCATCTTCTACCGGTATGACTGCTCTGGGAGAGTAATTGAAATTCCACCTGATTGTAAGGGATGGTTTTTTCTTCTTCTTCTTCTTGCGGTGGGCGGGGAGGAAAAGCCGAATTCAGATACCCTCAGCTGTACCTTTGAAGGAAGACAGCACTTCTGGAACAAGTAAATCCCAGTGTAGAGTTGTGCCAGTTTGGGGGAGTCTGGAGGGAGGTATTGCTGCATCTCCATGTCACATCTTCTGAATCATGCTTAACGCCTTCTTGGTGATTTGGACCTCATCCACCATCAGTAAAAGCAAGAAATGGGGCCAGTTTGCGTTCTGTTACAGACCAGTCTCCTGGATGACAGGATTATTTCCAATGAAAGTGTCATGGATTACTCCCTGCTGTGAGCTAATAGGGTGCTAATTAGCATATTTAATTTATTTACTTAACGGGCATAAAAACCATTCGGCGCAGGTCCCGCTTACAATGGTTTCCCGGGGAAGCCTCAAACTGCTCTAAGTGTTTACAGTGCTATGTTAAAACAGATACAGGCTCACATAAGCACAGCCCAGAGACTGAATACAAATTACCGCTGCTGTCTAATTGTATTGCACCTAGTCGATAGCTTAAAACATTAACTAATGTTACTTCCCCCTGTTCATGCCGTTAGAGCAGTGTTTCCCAAACTCCAGCTGTTTTTGGACTACATTTCCCATCATCCCTGACCACTGGTCCTGCCAGCTAGGGATGATGGGAGTTGTAGTCCAAAAACAGCTGGAGACCCAAGTTTGGAGTTAGAGTTAATGGTCTTAGTCTTTGGAAGGAGCAGCCATGCCACCCCAGGAACTGACACATTAAAATGCACATGGGGTGGATTTAGACATGAGGGATCCCCTTGGTGAACGGTAGCTTCCTTAGAGTGGTATCTAGCTAAAAGATTCAGAAAGCCTTGAAGTGACGTTACCGGATTGCAAAGCCTACAGGTGAAGTTTAGCGAATCCTTTCATCAATTCCACTGCTTGACAACTATATACTTTGCCTTGAAACTTCAGCTGGAGTTATACCTCTCAGCAAGCACCACTGCTACCAACAACACCGTAATATGGGCAGTATTCAACTTCCGCAACCCATTAGAGCAAGGATAGCTCAGTTGGTAGAGCATGAGACTCTTAATCTCAGGGCTGTGGGTTTGAGCCCCGTGTTGGGCGAAAGATTCCTGCATTGCAAGCAATTGGACGAGATGATCCTTGTGGTTCCTTCCATGATTCTATGATTCCGTTTGCGCAATGAGACTCCTCCACTCCCATGTGTTGGGAGAACCCCTAGATTTTGGGGACATGGTGGAGAGGAGAAGGGGAACATGTTCAGTTGCACAAGCAGAAATCCTTGTGCTGATGGAACAAGAAACCCAGTGCTCCATTGGAGTCCACCCTATGAGCCAAGGCGGCTTTTGAGGATGAGAGGCGCTGCCTACTTCCCTCTGGTCTGGTAGCCTTTTAAAAAACCGAGTTAGACTGCTGGCTCATTTGGTACAGAACTGGCCTCTCTTAACTGGCACTGGCACTCCAAGATCCCCAGTAGAGATTTGTCAGTGGTTCAGAACATACTTTGCATGCAAAACGTTTCAGTTTCAGTTCCTGCCATCTCCAGGTATAGTTGGGAATCGCCCCTTTCTGAAAACCCAGAGAGCCTTTGCCAGTTAGTGTCACACGATACTGCTGAAGATGGATTAATCATCTGGCTCGATATAAGACCAGGGCATTAGGGCCTCAAACAAAGAGAAATCAGCGTGGGTTTCTGAAAAATTGGTCATGCCAGACTAATCTGATCTCATTTTTTGACAGAATTACAAGCCTAGTAGATGAAGGGAACGCTGTGGATATAGCCTATCTTGATTTCAACAAGGCCTTTGACAAGGTGCCCCATGATATTCTAGTAAAGAAGCTGGTAAAATGCGGGCTAGACAATGCTACCATTCAGTGGATTTGTAACTGGCTGACTGACCGAACCCAAACTCTTCATCTCATCCTGGAGAGAAGTGACTAGTGGGGTGCCACAGGGTTCTGTCTTGAGCCCAGTCTTATTCAACGTCTTTATCAGTGACTTGAATGATGGGCTTGAGGGCATCCTGATCAAGTTTGCAGATGACACCAAATTAGGAGGGGTGGCTAATACCCCAGAGGACAGGATCACACTTCAAAATGACCTTAACAGATTAGACAACTGGGCCAAAGCAAACAAGATGAATTTTAACAAGGAGAAATGTAAAGTACTACACTTGGGGGGGGATGAAAGGCACAAATACAGGATGGGTGACACCTGGCTTGAGAGCAGTACAGGTGAAAAAGGATCTAGGAGTCTTGGTAGACCACAAACTTGACATGAGTCAACAGTGTGATGCAGCAGCTAAAAAAGCCAATGCAATTCTGGGCTGCATCAATAGGAGTATAGCATCTAGATCAAGGGAAGTAATAGTACCACTGTATTCTGCTCTGGTCAGACCTCACCCGGAGTACAGTTCAAGAAGGATACTGAAAAGCTGGAACGTGTCCAGAGGAGGGCAACCAAATGGTCAAAGGCCTGGAAACAATGCCTTATGAGGAACGGCTTAGGGAGTTGGTTATGTTTAGCCTGGAGAAGAGAAGGTTAAGGGGTGATATGATAGCCATGTTCAAATATATAAAAGGATGTCATAGAGGAGGGAGAAAGGTTGTTTTCTGCCGCTCCAGAGAAGCGGACATGGAGCAATGGATTCAAACTACAAGAAAGAAGATTCCACTTAAACATTAGGAAGAACTTCCTGAGAGTAAGAGCTGTTCGGCAGTGGAATTTGCTGCCAAGGAGTGTGGTGGAGTCTCCTTTTTGGAGGTCTTAAGCGGAGGCTTGATAGCCATCTGTCAGGAATGCTTTGATGGTGTTTCCTGCTTGACAGGGTGTTGGACTGGATGGCCCTTGTGGTCTCTTCCAACTATGATTCTATGAAATCAGCTTATCAAACAGCTTTACTTCCCCAAGTTTACACATGGTTCCTGGCTTCCCAATGTCTCCATATCCTATAAATACGCTCATCATTGCAACACACCTCCCTGCCCTTATACTGTTCACCTTTTTCGCCACTGAGTAAAAAATCAAGACAGCTGTCTTTTCTAAAAGATGGCTGTTTTCTTTTGTGTGTGTGTGTGTGCATGCATGTGCGTGCAAACTTTAAATAAAAAACCCCCTATTATTCTAGGGGAAAATGTTCTCCCTCTCTCTCTCCGAACATTCTTGTAAATCAAAAGATTCAGGGTGTAATGCTGCCTGTATTTTACAGAAGAAGTTACAGTTATAGGGCAATATTGGTCCCTCTGCATATTCTGTGGGTGTGAAGCAGATTTAATGCAATCCGAGGATAACAATTTATAAACCAATTAAAGTAAATAGAGATCTGAGCATTGAGAGACACTGCACCTTATTTCAGCCTAATAAGACTTGCTCCCCAGGAGACACATATTTTTTTTTGGTGCGTTCTTTGTGTTAAAGTAATCACACATCTAAGAAAAGCTGCTTTTCCTCTAGAATAAACTCTATTTAATACTTGTGCTTTCCTTGGTTCACTGGGGAGAGAGAAAAAAAATCCAGCCATATGAAAGTCATATAAGTTTTTTAAAGTTTTTTTAAAGAAAAAGAAAATGGAACAGATTTTGAGGATCAGTTACCCCACAATAAAAAGAAATATATTTTGCTGATGCTACCTAGGAGCTTTGCCTACTTCCCATGTATTGAAGGAAGCCAAACTTCATCTGCACTGCCTCTCTCTCCTTCCCTGCCCTCCTGGTGCCTCTTCCTCCTAAGGCCAAAGGACATATTTCATACAACTACGTGTAGCCCAATGCTCCGCTGTTTTTTAGTTTACAGATTCACTGCAAGAGGGGGGCATTGGCAGAGCACTGAAGCAGAGGGAGGAGAGTTTAACTTACCTCTCAATCTGCAATTCCCCTGCAATGACTGGCTTATGTCCGCCATAAGGGATGCAGGTGGCGCTGTGGTCTAAACCACTGAGCCTCTTGGGCTTGCTGATCAGAAGGTCGGTAGTTCAAATCCCCATGACAGGGTGAGCTCCTGTTGCTCTGCCCCAGCTTTTGCCAACCTACCAGTTTGAAACCATACCAGTGCAAGTAGATTAATAGGTACCACTGCGGCGGGAAGGTAAACGGCGTGTCCGTGCACTCTGGCACTCGTCACGGTGTTGCGTTGCACCCTCGGCCTGAAAGCGAGATGAGCGACGCAACCCCATAGTCGACTTTGATTGGACTACCATCCAGGGGTCCTTTACATTCAACCTTTTAAAATGTCCCCATAGAGTTTCAATCAAAGGCATGTTTCTCACAAGCATGGATTTGATGCACAGCGGAGGGGAAGCTGTGGGCAAGGTAGTGGCTTGGGCCCCTCTGTCTATGCCCATTCTTACTTCCTCCATCGCCTCCGTCCTCCAAAGCAGCTTTTCAAGCTAAAAAAAAAAAAGACGAACGGAGAAAGCCATTGTGCTACAATTACACCCATTTGCATGCAATGTGTAATTTGGCTTGATACCACCATACCTCCCCCCCCCATGATTGCTTCAGCAATAGCACACATGGGTGCTCCTTGTATCGAAAACGACTCCTGTGCAGCTATTATGCCTGGGGCAGTGCTGCGGCTGCTTGGAATATATGGTGCATGGACACTAATTCTTTTTCAAAATAGTGGAAGAGGGAGATGATGTTTGTAGCACATCAAAGCTGGTGACCTTAAGAAGGGGTGGTGGTGGAGAAGTTTGGTGAAATATGTCTATGGTGCTCTGCCACTGAGTTATGGCTCTTTCCAGGACCTTGCTTTTGAGCCTTACCTGGGTTAGGTGATCCAGACACTTAGTAGCCTCATGCCTAGACCACTGTAATGCACGCTTTCTTTCTTTTTTAATTATTTTTATTAAGTTTCAACATTTCTAACATATGCAATCCAATACACATTAAATTCCCTCCCCTCTTATTTTTGTCGACTTCCCACCCATTTTCCTATGGAGTTGTAGTTTCTCCCTTTCTGCTGCCGCCCATCTTCTACCTGTTAAATCTTATCTGCATACGATAGGCTACTGTAATCTATTCTGTTGCTCATAGCTCAAATACTGCTTGCGAGTTTGTCATACTATAATATTTCTTTAAATAGTCTGAAAAATGCATCTGTTCTTCCACAAAACACTTGCCATTAGATTGTCTCAATCTTGCCAGTTCTACATAGTCTATTGTCTTGCTTATCCTTTCATCTTTGGTGGGACCTTCTTCCTTCCACATCTGCGCATAAAGAATCATAGCAGTTGTTGTTACATACATAAACAACTTTTTTGGGGGGGAACTTCTGTCCCTACAGGGACGCGGGTGGCGCAGTGGGTTAAACCACAGAGCCTAGGGCTTGCCGATCAGAAGGTCGGCGGTTCGAATCCCCGCGACGAGGTGAGCTCCCGTTGCTTGGTCCCAGCTCCTGCCAACCTAGAAGTTCGAAAGCACGTCAAAGTGCAAGTAGATAAATAGGTAAGGTAAACAGTATTTCCGTGCGCTGCTCTGGTTCGCCAGAAGCGGCTTAGCCATGCTGGCCACAAGACCCGGAAGTTGTACGCCGGCTCCCTCGGCCAATAACGCGAGATGAGCACCGCAACCCCAGAGTCGGTCATGACTGGACCTAATGGTCAGGGGTCCCTTTACGTTTACCTCTGTCCCTATAATCCCTAAGAGAAACACTTCAGGTTTATTATTATTATTATATATATAAATCTTTTTATTTTGTCATGCATCATTTCCCAAAATACCTTTGTTTTCTTACAAGTCCACCACACATGGAAAAACGATCCATCTGCCTCATTGTGCACACTTTCCTTGCATACCTTTGAAGATGCTCTGGAAACACCAGCCCGTGTAGAGCACAGCTACCAGTGTGCCCACAGGTGCATGTGTGCAGAGACCTAAGTGGGATCTGTTGCTGGGTGCCAATACAGAACCATTCATGCCTTGGCTTAATGTGGTTTGTGAGCGCCTTGTGCCTCCTTTTATCCCTCCTCATCCATGCAGCATTCTCCTTTGACAATCCGAATAGGAGAGCCACATTGAGTGCATTGGAAAACTCTGGATTTGGGGACAGCAGTAGTTGGAGGAGAACACCAGGAAGGAACGCAGTGCTTGCTTGTTGGAAAGGGGCGGTGGCTGGAGAATAAGCTGCATTGGCTGCTGCAGTGGCAGCCATGGGGAAATGGTGGTGCCCAGATCTGCCACCCCTTGCGGATCCTGCCACCTGAGGCGGTCGCTTCACCTCGCTCTGGTCTTAGCGCTGCTGCTATATCTATACAGTGGCACCTCAGGTTAAGTACTTAATTGGTTCTGGAAGTCCGTACTTAACCGGAAGCGTACTTAACCTGAAGCAAACTTTCCCATTTAAAGCAATGGAAAGTGGATTAATCCGTTCCAGACGATGAAAAACACCCCCTAAAACAGCAATTTAACACGAATTTTACTGTCTAACGAGACCATTGATCCATAAAATGAAGGCAATAAAATAAATAAGACAGTATTGTAGATGAAAAAAAATTAACATTTACTGTAGTACCTTGGGTTAAGTACTTAATTGGTTCCGGGGTGCCATTTGCACCCCGAAAAGTACTTAACCTGAGTGGTGATAGCGCACGTGCGTGAAGCGCCGATAGAGCACTTTTGCGCATGCATGAAGCGTGCAGATCGCTTCTGCGCATGCACGTGCAGTGGAACCCAGAAGTAAACACTTCCGGGTCCACGGAGTACTTAACCTGAAAGTACTCAACCTGAAGTGTACTTAACCCGAGGTATGACTGTAGTGTGTGATGATATTTAATATTTCGAAAACTTTTGATTGCTGTGTTATTGCTTTCTTTTATAAGTTTTAAATCTGTGTTTTATTGTTGTGATATAGTAATCTTATTTTATTCATTGCATTGTAAACCACCCTGGGATCTATCTTATTTGGTGACGGATTGATTAAAAATGGTTAAATAAATAAACAAACGAGAAGGGGGATTGAGCTAAGCGACGTCATTCCTCAACTCAATTTCCATTCTCAGATCAAAATCATATGACACCTGAATTGGCTGCCATGCAATACCGGTCCAAGTTAAGATAAAAGCCATTGGGATGGAAGTCTTGGTCTAGACAAGCTCTCCAACCCTGATCTGATTTGCTTCCGATCCTGGCAACCTACACTTCAGTTAATAAACAAACTATCCTGATTGCTTTCCTTAGATATCCAATTGCCAAAGGTGCAGAATATTGAATTGTTGCCTGTTGCAAATTTTCAAATGTGCTATGGTTTTGCTTTTTAGTTCGGCTGCTTGTTGCATTGTCCATTTATATTGTGGTTGTTCTTTTTTAAATGTTGGACATTGTCAGTATTTTGTTGTAATTATCATTTCCATACTTCCCTGGGATTCAGAATAAAGTATAATGTAAAGTAAGGTTACCAGATGTCCCCATTCCCCGGGGACAGTCCCCGGATTTACAAATCAGTCCCCATACAAAATCCATTGAAGTTGAAGTGTCCCCAGATTCATTGAAAAAAAAAAATATGGTAACCTTAATGTAAAGTGTTGTCATAAATAAGCAAACAAATACTGTATCCTATTTTGCACCAGTCAAGTTTAGAAAACACAGGAATGTAAAAAGCTGCCTCCTACCAAGTCAAACCATTGGTCAATTTAGTTCATCATTGCATCCAATGATCTCTGCAGGGGTTCAAATGCGATTCTGTCCTCTCCTCTCAAATCAGAGCTGAGATCCACAACCATGAATCTCTCAACTGTTGATATCTGTTAACCGTTGATATGTTTGGGATTCTTATATACAGCTGTGAATATGTGACTTTCACTCCTGGAAATGAAAACCACTTATATTTACCATATCTGTATTTTTTCTTAATTTTTAAATTAATAACCCCCCTTTTTACCATTGGTGGAAGCCTTTGAGCTTGCTGAAGGAATCATCTCCCTCTGTTTGAAACAGAATATTCTACACTACTCAGACCATTACACAATTTACATCTTGTAAGCCTTCTTGAAAGAAAAAAAAATGTAAGTAAATCAACTTACACCCAAGAATTACTTCATTGAAAGAACTCCCCATTCAATTTCCGAAAGCTATTTTGATTCCATCAGGAATCAGAAATCATGCCCGTGGTCCTTTGTAATTTTAGCATGTACCATATAAGAGAACTCATCATCAGTGAATGAACCAATCTTTCAGTAATCTTTGTCACAGCAGGTAAAACAGAAATCGGCCTGTAATTTGTAATCGCCATGTCTTTGCTTGAGATTAATCCTCGGTCGCCCATGGAGAAAAAGAGATATCTTTTGACCCAGGAAAGGGCGATTCATCATTCAGCAGGGCAGTGGGGCTTTTGCTTTCCAATGCACGCTTTGTCTGACCATCCTCCCCATTTTAGCGATGGATCAGTTTTTGTCTTTTCGATACCTTTTTTCCATCAAAAAGTGCAAGCCTACATACCGTAGGCCTTTTTTGCACGCATAATTTCCTTTCATTTGCCTGTGTTGCTTGACCTAAAAGGAAACAAAGAGAGAGGGAGAACTTTATATGGAGAAAAAGCCTGAGAGTTTCCCTCTGATTCGTTTTTCAAACATCATATGCGGGAGAGGGAAAGCAGAGGCCTGGAGATACTTCAGACTGGCCTCAATTACATATAAATTGGACTTTTAATTATTATGCATCTATGCAAGGCAATTGTATTTGGTAACATGATTACTTTGTGCAAGCTAATAAATGAAGATTTGCAAAGCATGAAATGCAAAGCATTCAGGGCAGGACTAAACACCGAAAGGAACTGTTATGTACTGAGCTTGGATCCTAGAACAATAGGCAGGTAGGATCCTAGAAGGCAGCAAACTGATTGGTCTGCAGGAGCCGCCCAATCCGGCTCCAGGAGGAAGTGAATCAGCAACCTGATTGGCCTGCAGGAATAGTCCAATCCCCAGGAGGGGAGTTGAATCAGCCAATCACACAGGACCCATTGTGTAAATAATATGTATATATAGCCAGATGTTTTGGGGGAAAGCACTCACTCACTGTTTACTATGAGCTGGAATAAAGAGCATGAAATCAACACTCAACTCTGAGTATATTTCAGGAATGTAGGGAGAAAGGAGCCAGAAAGGATTCTCCTCTCTAGTTGCATGCCTGGACACCCATTTGCAAATTGCCCCATGTCACAGTGCTACTATGTAGCATCTTTTCCCATCATTACCTGCTGGTGGTAGGAGTGGGAGAGGCCACAGGGATGGACACAATTCAGTTTCTCATTTTTCCAGTCCTGATTTCAGTTCTCCACATCAGTTTGCCTTAAAAAAAAAAAGTCCCATTGAAAATTTGCCAGCATTTTAACGCACACTCTCCCATGCAATTTCCCTAATACAGTGGTACCTTGGTTTATGAACTTAATCTGTTCCGGAAGTCCGTTCTTAAACCAAAGCATTCTTAAACCAAGGTGTGCTTTCCCATAGCAGCGGGGGACTCAATTTACAAATGGAACACACTCAACAGGAAGCGAAACACGTTCTGCTTCCAAGGCAAAGTTCACAAACCAAAACACCTACTTCCGGGTTTGCAGCATTCTTAATCTAAGTTGTTAAGAAACTAAGCTGTTCTTAAACCAAGGGACCACTGTATACATGTTTTGCAATGCAACTTCCCCTAATATAACATGTTTTGCTTGTTACTTTCACAAATGTATCCACTTTTAAATGCAAACTTAATTAGTACATGCATTGTTGTACACCTTACTTGGCAGTAGAACTGCGTTGCAAAATTTTTGGAACATGCAGATTTTGAAGAATGGCTGTGCTTCTGTTCATGTATCATTTCGCAAACTGTGAAATAGGTAACTCCACCTTTAAATACAAACTGAATTCAGTTTCTTCCCCATCCATAGCTGCCAAGTTATCCCTTTTTTAAAGGGATTTTCCATTATGCTGAATAGGCTTCCTCGCGAGAAAAAGGAAAACTTGGCAGCTATGTCCCCATCCCTATTACGGAGAAATGATATCTAAACATGGGCTAAGTTGTACGAGGTGCTACAGAGAGGGAGGATGGAATGGGACACATCGGGTGCCATTTTAGGTGGCAGCCCTCTGCCTTATGGAGTCCTGACATATTTCCAATTACTGCCTGATGTCTGATGGCAATATGTTTACATCAAAGTAGAAAACACCATTATATTATTCACATACCTACAGTTCTGTTGCGGAGGCATGAAGGAAGCCTTGAGATGTATGATGATGACACCTCTTCCCTCCACCAAGATCTCATTGGCATTGCTGGGTCTTTGAACACAGATGTGACCTCATTAAATTGCAAAAAAAAAAAAGGCTGAACATTTATTTTGGTTACTTCTTCTGCATTACAAGTGGCAGCAGCCTTATCAACACATGCCAAACAGTTGCTTGAGCCACCTTCAGGCATTCGTTGCCCATGGGTACCAAACATGTGAGAGGGGTCAATGGGATTGTACAGGGCTAGTTCGATTTTGACGATGATGTGTGCCCCAGCCAATTCCTTCTGCCAATGCATAATTGACATTGATCCGAAGGGTGTGTGTATACATGTACTGTATAGGATTTCCAACCTGGTTTCCTCCCCTTTGAAGGAAATCTCACACTCAGGGTGTGTGGCTGGCATGCACAGTGCCATTGATGGGGTGGAGTTATCCTCACGCATAGCCTGTGATTAGGAAATGCCTGCCTGAACATCAAATGTCTGAATTGGGCTTCTGTAGGTTTGTGTGTGAAGCAAATGAGTTTGTACATCCATTGGTACATTTAATTTCACAGCAACTGTTGCTTGGGGGTAGAACCACCTAACAGCCAGTGCATCTGAGGAACAATCCCATGGTCCCTCAAATGCTCTTTAAATATGACCCTGGGAAAATTCAAAACTCATCAAAAATTGTACCTATATTTTGCCATGATAATGCATTTGATAAGGAGGTCCGATTTCTCTGTTTATTTTATCATTTTTGGTCACCAAACTTGGGTTCTAAGGCAGTGAGATACAGGAACCCTCCTATTCAAACTGTTTTTGCACTTTTTTTGGGGGGGGGAGGTACTCAGTGTTACTTATAAGCCATAATGAAAGGATTTGCATCCAGGAAGGAGGGATCGAAAATAATTGACATAAATAAATATTTGGATGCAAAAAATTTGTATGTGTGAGGTATTTCTTCTGAAATCTCCTTAGTCCAGAATCTCTAGATAGATAGATAGATAGATAGATAGATAGATAGATAGATAGATAGATATAGGGGTGATCACTTAAATGGAACAGCAGAATGACTCGAATCTGTGTACAGTGGTACCTCGCAAGACGAATGCCCTGTGCAACGAAAAACTTGCAAGACAAAAGGGATTCACGATTTTTTTGGTGACTTGCAAGACGAATTTTTCTATGGCTGTGCTTCGCAAGACAATATTGTTTTGTTTTTTGTTTGTAATTTTTTCCCCTATGGGAAACTGCGCTTCGCAAGACGAAATTTTTGCAATATGAAACGACTCACGGAACGAATTAATTTCGTCTTGCGAGGCATCACTGATTTGAAGAAGTGTGCATGCACATGAAAACTTATACCCAGAACAAACTTAGTTGGTCTCTAAGGTGCTACTGGACAATTTCTTCTTATTACTATTTTGACTACGTCAGACCAACACGGCTACCTACCTGAATCTCAAATCTGACTTGTTACTTTTAGGAACTATCAATAAAATTGTGAAATGGGTTTGGGGCAGGTGAGGGGGCAAGGATTGTTGTTTTGGAATTGTTATTTGTTTTGTTTCTCCATTCAAAAATTAATAAAAACATTTATTAAACAAACCCCACATGGACGATATAGTTTGGAAAAGAATTTGGGGTGTTAGGGGAGAAGAACTGCCAGAGTTAATTTAATGATAAAACTGAATTTAGTGACAAAACTGAAACATGATTTTGTTCCTATTGACAGCAGCATCCTGGCTGCAGCCTTGACTGTAGCTCCAGGTACTTCACATGGCAGAAACCTTTCTGGCACTCCAAATCCTCATTCAGTTTTCCCTCCGTTGTTTGCTCAAGAGCTAAATGCTTTCCATGGCCCTGTTAATGGGGATTGAAGTTCTTGTTCTACATTAATTCAATAAATGACCCTGACTTTCACGGTGCTGTGAGCTGACATTATTACCATGATTTTGAAATGCAGCGATTTCTATTGCTTCAGGGTGTTGTTGTTTTTTAAAAAATTAAAAAATATAAATCCCCCCATAATAGTCTTTTCTTCATATACTGATAGACATAAAGATCTCTAAAACAAGACCCCTGTTGCCCCATACTCTGAATCAAAAACACCACCTCTTCCTTCATCGTCTTCTGTGTAAATAGGTGAATTTAGGAGGTAATCAGAGCCATGAGGAAAATAACAGACTCAAACTTAAATATTTGGCTAGGGAAAGGGAAAGTTCAAACTGTATTAGAGCTGCATCCTGATGAAAAGCATTTGCACTGATCAATACTTGACCATGGCTTACTAAATAGCCTTCTAACTTCTTCGCTTCTCTAAGAAACGTGGCAAAATGCAGTTTCTGAATGATGTGCTTCCATTCCCCGCTATTCACATGGAAGTTGTATCAGTATAGAAAAATAGCACAAGATGTGTCCTTAACTGCAATGCAGAAATAAATATAGTGTGTCGTTGTTGGTCTTGCCACTTGCTTTATTCATGTGCACCCAATCTTACATGATGTTTAAAACTCTTTTATAAAAACTTGCTGAAATGTTCTTCTGCTGTTTATTGCTTCTCTTGCTTTTAATTTCTTTTTAAAAAATTTTTTACATTAGCTGCTCCAATGACCTCTTTTAAGTAAAAAAATGAAACTGCGTCCTTTTAATAGATGTGAGAATGAAATCTGCTTCTCCCCCACCAACCTTTGTTTTCTCTCTTTTTAAACATAAAAGATAGTCAGCTCTGTGAGCAAATACTATCTGGGGGCAAAGCAACACCGTTTGCAACTAATATTCTGCAACAAACACACTCATTGTGTGGATTCTTAACACTCCCTCTGCACCCCACCCCAGAAAATGACTGCTTTGCACTGCTATATTCCCCCCCCCTATTTTAAAGATGCATAGGCAAAGTAGAAGCTAAGATGCAAAGATAGTCCCAAAAGGGAAAGGAAACAAATCTTGAAGAAGCATATCTCTTCGCTGGCGCTGTTGCAGAAGCTCCCTTAACTTGTTCGCCAGGATAGTCCCGATTGCTGTAAATGACATAGAGGATTCTGGTATGCTTTCGTATTTTTCAAATTTTCCATAAATCAAATTGTGCAAGATGATAATCCCACTCTCTAAGGGATGTACAATTAAAGGCAGCTGACGATGATCTTGATTGATGAGCTTTCAGCCTCATTGATGGGCATATATATATATATATATATATATATACACACACACACACACACACACACACACACACACACACCGTATATGAATTTTCCACCCTTGCTTGTCTCATTGAACACTTAGCATTACAACAAAATTCCGTAGCTCAGACTGAAAGGGATACAAACTTGTCTGCTTGCAGCACAGGCAGGCTGCCGAGGCACATAGCTGCAGTTGCTGCTTCTGCGTTGCAAACTTTGGTTTTTGAAAAAATGAAAGCGTCTCCCTCAAACATCCATCTCCAAGCTAGAGGTTTCTTTTTCCCTTTTCTGTTTCAATTGCTCAGAGTTCTTTGTACGCTTAATGATTTATAATGCTTGAAAACACAGTTGGACTATATATGCGTGACTGTCTCAATGCTACTGGCAGTTATTTCTGCTTAAGCCCCATTGATTTCAATGAGATTTACTCACATAACTATGAGTACGACTGGAGTCTTAGATGTTAAAAACAACTCATTAGGCATCCTATGTGGATTTGAAACACACACATGTGTGTTTTGTAGGGTGGGGAAGAATCCCATTTTCATAGCGGTTGCCGAGAGAGCCTCTTTTATAACTGGAGAATTGATAGCTAAGCCTCTCTTTAGATATTCTACTTCATTAATTTCCCAGGTTAATAAACATCTGTTTGTATGAAGATATTTGAGGATACAGATATTTGGAGCCATTGGATTGCTTTTGACAACAGCACAAGGAATCTATTCAAAGCTGATTTCTCTCCTTTTTTTGTTCATTGAGATCTGCAGAATCCAAGATAAAAATTGGCAGTTGTCCTGGGGGCACCTCAAGGCATGTCATTAAAACTGGAATTTGATCCTCTTTTTCATGGTTCACTCGGACAATCAAGCACAGGAAACCTGAAAACTCATCAGTTTTTTTTAAAAAATAATAATATAAAAATTGACATGTCCTTGACTTTGTCAGTTTGAATTCAGTATGCTAGGCTTGAAGATTTTATAATCCCTATAGATGTCACTGTGTCTTCAAGAATACAGGCATTAAGCCTTGTGTTGAGATGCAAGGAATCGGTTTCTTCTAAATATGTCTGGAAGATTTTATATCCTGCTTCTCTGCCCGCCTGCCACCTTTATAGGATAGGCAAGGAGGTAAAATACTTAAAAATTCAGACCGTCACTTTTTAAAGCATTTAGATGAGCTCATTGATAATTGTAATAAACATGAATCTGCAAAGTAATTCCAGCATAAAATTTGAAGTGATGGTTTATTTTATTGCAGCTTCATCTGTTTTAATGAAAACCAAATCTGGTTGTCCCAGATTTAATTCCAAATCTATCTGCAGTGTTTCGATCTTATGCTTATGTCCTGGGTGCTTAGCAGTTTCTACATATGCGGGGAAATTATATTATTAATAATAATACTCAATCTGATTTTTTTTAAAGGCATCATCTACAACCCTCTTTCCACTTGCAAATGATATGATGACTAGGCAAAGTGAAACGGAACTGAACAGAAAAACCCCATGTTTCTAAGTAACTGGCTGTGTGCAGACTGCTGTTTTGAAATCAGCAGAGCTCTTTGAGTTCGGTAAGTAGATTTTCCTCTTGAAAGATCTGCTCGCCTCTGGCAATCGCAGCCGTGGGAGGATGACTATGGATTCGGAACACATCTGTGCGGAAAAGCTTATTGCAATTTTAAAACAGCATCTTCTATTGTTCTCCTAAAGTATAATAAAACTAAAAACTGCATTACAGAATTTGCAGTGTGTATAGATCTCATGAGCACAGTTTCAGTAACCCTGCTAGGCACTGTGCATTGCCCTGAAACTGATCTTTGCCCTGACTTCTCCTTCCCCATTGCTCCTTTTGGCCGCTGTGGCATCCTGCCCTTAACGGCAGGGAGGATAAAAATCCCTTGCAGTTACTGCTTCGGGCAGCCAGGGGATGTTGTGGGACTGTGCAAAGACACAGCTGCGCTCTGCTTTTCTTTTCACTGTTTTTCTCTCTTGAAAATAAAGGACTGGGGTAGTGGCGGTGGCAATGAGGGCAAAGAAAGCGGCAAATGGAACTGGAAAAGGGGTCCAAGATGTTTTCAGGTCCCAAACATTTCAAAGATGCAGCAAGCCCTAGACTTGGTTTGCTCCATTGCTCTTTGAGCACCCCTCCAGATTCTAGGACCATGTAAATTTGTCTTATTCAAAGGAGAAAAAGAACAGGACTAGTATTGCCTGCTCTGACTGGCAGAAGTTCTGAAACCAGTGACCTTTCACATATCCCTGCTACTGGATCCATTTCGCTGGAGGTGCTGTGGATCGAACCTGGGACCTTGTGCATGCAAAAATGTGTCACCGGCCGTCATCCTGCGCTTTTGAATGTGAATGAACCACAGGGATAATTACGATCAGAGCCAAGAGCATGGGGGGAGGGGGTTTGCTGTGTACACAGTTATTTGCTGTGCAATAAAATGTGCACTGCTTAGACATTATCATGTGTGTGCTCAAATCTTTTTTGCCCAGAAACCTGGAAATACGAAACTGTGATTGTCCAAGTTTTTGCAGTGCACATGCAGTGGGACAGACACATGTGCACCTTTCATGTACGGCAGTAGCACATTTTGGACAAGATGACTCTTGAGATTCCTTGTAACTCTACAGTTCTATGATAATGTCTGGGTCAGCTTTTTCCGCATTCTTTATTTATCTGATCTTTTAGTTTTGTATGATATGTAGCTATCTAAAAGCTTATATATATATAAAGAATTAAATGAAAGTGAATATGCACCCCCAAAGGGTTCATATCTGGAATGAAAAAAAAATGAAAAAAAAATCCTTCCAGTAGCACCTTAGAGACCAACTAAGTTTGTCATAGGTATGAGCTTTCGTGTGCATGCACACTTCTTCAGGTACGCGAAAGCTCATACCTATGACAAACTTAGTTGGTCTCTAAGGTGCTACTGGAAGGAATTTTTTTATTTTGTTTTGACTACATCAGACCAACACGGCTACATACCTGTAACTAATATCTGGAATGGTTATCTGCAATAGTGAGAGGGGATGGGCGAGCAGAACCCCAAAAGGTATGGAACCCTCCGATTCTCAAACCCTTATCCTGAAGGAATTCTGGGCTCTCTGCTTGCATTAGACATTCTAAGTTTCCTTCATATGACTGAATGTATGTTTGATTTTACTGAACAGCTGCCGCTTGTGTGTAATACTCTTCCTTTTTTCACCAGGTCAGGGCTGGGGAACCTGTGGCTCTCGACATGTTGCTGAACCTCAACTACCGCCCGCCTCAGCCAGCATGGTCGAAAGCCGAGGGTGATGGGAATTGTCGTCCCAGCAACATCAGGTACTCCACCCATGTCAAGTGTGCACTATATAAAAACATGGAATGAAGGGAGAATGTTGCCGATATCGTACAGGAAGATTTTGCACAACACTCTCTGCATTAAAGAATCAACATACATATTCACACTTGACTAATGTGTATACCCAGGATTACTTGCCTCTAGGTAAAGAAAGGTGTGGAAAGAGTTCTGAGAGCAACAAACCGAGAATACGAAGAACAGTTTCTCTTTCCGTGACCCATGGATTTGGCTTGTTGTGCCCCACTGGAGTGGTTAACAGCAATCACAGAAGTTGCTCCAAGTGCTCTGATGGATTTCAGGGAGTGCAGATTAAGGTTGTAGCTTCCATATCACAGGTCCACCTCCCCCCCCCCAAAAAAAATTATTAATCTGATCTGATTAATAATAATCAGAGATAATCCTATTGTAATAAGGGCAAGCTCAGTGCACTTTGAAGTTGAACAAACTCTTCATCAGGTGAGAACTTGTGATGAATTGATCTGTAAGTGTGGCTGCATCTATATTCTGGAACTGCCTGCCTATTAATAATCAGGCAACAGCCTTTGTTATATTGTTTCAGATGCCTGCTAAAACGTAGGTAGATAGATAGAGCCTAGGGCTTGCCTATCAGAAGGTCGGCAGTTCGAATCCCCGCGACGGGGTGAGCTTCCGTTGCTCTGTCCCAGCTCCTGCCAACCTAGCAGTTCGAAAGCATGTCAAAGTGCAAGTACATAAATAGGTACCACTACAGCGGGAAGGTAAGCGGTGTTTCCATGCGTTGTTCTGGTTCACCAGAAGCGGCTTAGTCATGCTGGCCACATGACCTGAAAGCTGTCTGCGGACAAACGCTGGCTCCCTCGGCCTGTAAAGTGAGATGAGCGCTGCAACCCCAGAGTCGTCCGCGACTGGACTTAACTGTCAGGGGTCCCTTTACCTTTACCTGTTTTTTTTAAAAGTTTTTTATTGGTTAATGGACATTTTATACAATTTTATGTAAAGTGCTAGAGGTTTTTTTAAATAAAAAATTAAGTGGCCTATAAATCATGTTTATTGTGAATTATTGTGAATCAGGGGCATTAGTAATAATGTGATACTGTTTTCAACACCTGCTGGGAAAAATTTTTTTGTTTCAGATAGCAAGCCTATCCCAGACACAATATTTGATTACATTTGTTTTACAGTATATGTTTTCTTGATTTAATCTGTGTTTTTAGTGATGGCTTTATGGTCTTAATTGGCTTTTGTATTTTAGTCATGTTTTATATGTAATTGGACTAGTACACTAGTTTCAGATCTTATTTCCAGCATTTTATAAACTTTCTAAGTAATCTGATCCACTTGGGTTTGCTTGCTGTTCTGGATCTTAGGCAAGTCAAACAACTTTGGGCTTAGTCCAAAAAAAGCTGAACAACTTTTGGGGTGTCCTGGTTTTTACTTTTTGAAATATGGTCCCTATGGAATTTTTATGGTCCAAAGGTCTCCTGAGTGTGTACCCAGAGGCTGCCAGTTTCAGCAGATTTTAGCTATTGTGAAAAAAATTGGCACTTCCCCCCTTATTAAACAAGAACCGGAAGTTGTGGAGGTAAAGGTAAAGATAATGGGACCCCTGACCGTTAGGTCCGGTCGCGGACGACTCTGGGGTTTTGGCGTCATCTCGCTTTACTGGCTGTGGGAGCCAGCATACAGTTTCCAGGTCATGTGGCCAGCTTCTGGCAAACCAAAGCAGTGCATGGAAACACCGTTTACCTTCCCGCCGGAGCGGTACCTATTTATCTACTTGCACTTTGTGCTTTCGAACTGCTAGGTTGGCAGGAGCAGGGACCGAGCAACGGGAGCTCATCCCGTTGCGGGGATTCGAACTGCCAACCTTCTGATCGGCAAGCCCTAGGCTCAGTGGTTCAACCCACAGTGCCACCCGCACTTTTTTTTTTTTTGACAAGATGCCAAAAGCAATGGGGTGAATCCAATGAAGCCATTGTATGGATGGGATGACTTCTGCTTCTGCAATACCACCTTCCCTTCCTCTCCTGGCCTTGTGCACTCGCCACCTCACCAAATATGCTCCAGAGATTTGGAGAAAACCCCACAGCAGATTTTAACCCCCAAACCCAGGAGATGAGAGGGATGAGAACATAAAATCCAGTGTAGGATTTTCTCTCTCTTTTAAATGCCAAGTCCTTCTTCCCAGTTGTGTGCTCTTTCAGTTGTGTGCTCTTTCCTGCAGGGTAACCTAATCAAAGCCAAATGATGTTCTTTGCACATCTTGCCATTGAGGCAGCTCTAACTGGACATCTCATGCACACAGTTCTTGTCGATACATTTCATATGGCTTCTGCCAAGTGCTGGAACGTCAAAAGGAAACAGCAACACATGGTTTTTCCTGATGGGCAAGGATAGCTCTCTTCTGTATACAGTAGCCTGTTTTGGTTATATGACACATACCTTTCTGTTTCCAATTTGGAGTCTTCAGTCTTCAGTTCCGTATAGGGTGTCTTCCACCAATCAACACATAATTAGAAACTCTAGGTTATTCACCCACCTTCCAAATCCTAGCCAAGTGTCAGTTACCAGGTAGCATGTTTAAATTGCAGGTAATACTTGACCATATGGGGGGGGGAACTAACCCAGTTATGTGCATTTTCATTTATTAGTCCCCATCCTAAGGAATCTATCATGGACCTATTATATAGTCACATTATAGGGACTGCTATGGATTATCTCAAGAAAACTTTGAATTTTCTAGGTCATTTTGTGCCCACGTCTGTGTTGCGCTGGTCTCAGGTCTTTCTTTGTTTTAATCAACAGATCCTCTTCTTAAACCTTTTAATGGTTTTTTTGTTGGAAAAGTCAGCACTTACATGCAAACCATTACTTGGTTGCAGAACCTGATATTTAATTTTGAGAGTTGCGCTAGCCAAATAAAAATAAAGGGTATGTACAAAGATGGCTGCGAATATTGCGGTTCTTGTGTTAAAGAGGGAATCTCTGATGGGGCACAAAGGCATGCATATACCTATGGATGTGCTTTGATATTCAGTGCCTCACAGATTGCATTTGATTGAGATGGATGATTGAGTTACTCCGGGTGACATTTGATGACAGGGAAAAGATTGCCATGCAGCGTACTTAAAGAATGTGTGCGGCTCACTGATTTGTGAAGAATGACGCAGGCGGGTGAAACTGAGGATGAAGTGAGGCTAGGGGAGACCCACATAGTTCAGGAATGTAATCACAACATACAAAATACATCAGTCTCTCCCCCCCTTCTTAGTGACAGTTTGGTTCATTTAGTTAAGTTGTTTTAAAGTGACAGTAACCTGAATTCTCAAAGCTTGTGTACCCTAAGAATGGTATGGTGCTTTTGCCAATCATAATGTTTAAAGATCAGTCAGTCAGTCAATCAATCAAAATCTGTTGATTTATAAAAGTCATTTATAAAAACAGTTTATTTATGAAAGTGTGTACACAACCGTAGTCACTTAGCTTCTTCTGAGTTGTGGTCTGATCCTGGGATGATGATGGTGATTTTAAATCTTTGTAACTAAATAAAAAAAATTGTCCAGTAGCACCTTAGAGACCAACTAAGTTTGTTCTGGGTATAAGCTTTTGTGTGCATGCACACTTCTTCAGATATCTGTAACTATAAGGCCTTAAGTTGTCGATCAGAGTTACCTAGAGAGATTGGCATGAATTCAGAGTTTCCTCAAATGAGTGTTGAACTCATTGGGGCTTTGCATCATGTGATGTTCTGGGGGGGGGCAGGGAAATCTGAATCTGATATGTATTGATTCCGTAGCCTCCTTGCTGGGAAACTTATTAGAGAAGCTTTGTGTGTGTGTTGTATCTTTGTGTGTGTGTTGTATATTTGAATAAACTGGATATTTTATAAGCTGCATTCTGTCAACAGAATAATTTTCTTCCCGCCCCCATAATTTTACAGAGACAGCGGTTTAAGTTCTGCATCCTTTATCATCTCAGTGAACTATAAGAAGTGGTGCAAGGTAAATCCCAATGAAAGTAGCTAAATGAGATCAAACACAACCCTCACCGCAGAATTCAGCCTCTCTTGCATGATGTTCTTAATAAGAAGAGCTAGACATGCTTCCAACATAAGAGAATGTTTTCTAGTTCTGGAATTCCACAATGGCTAAATTAGGCCAAAATCCTGCTCTGGCTGATGCTGACTTCAAGATCTTTGCAGTGTGGAACCGATGCACAAAAAAGACCGAAACTCAAATTCCAAGTCCAGGAGAAGTTACCCAGGCAATGACACTGGTTTACAGCAAAATCAGAAGCCCCCGCTTCTCCTCTGCTTCTCACTGCAAATATTTTGGAATGCAAGTCTGGGTACCAACAGTCAAGTCGGGAGCGACTGATGGGCCCATTAATGCATGTTAATGGCAGTTACAATGTAGCATTGTTCAGAATTTTCATTTATCGTGGTGGAAGCTTTACTGCAATGCATCCTGCCAAATTGCACATATTAATCATTTCTTCCACCTTAGTTGTGGTCCATTTGCGATAAATGGAGGCTTGGAGGCATTTAATTAAGGATATATTTTGAGGGACATTTCATTAAGTTTATGTACAAGTGTGTGAGTGTGTTATGTGCTCGGGAGGGCCTTTCCTACAATACATTATTGAGGCTTAGAAGGTGCTTACTTTGTCTGCAGCTCCCCCCTTTTCCATCATAAATGGAAGTAAGTAGTACCTTGGTAGCTGATCTACAGACCTGAATTGTCTAAACAAGCTCGTTCAACAGAAACCCATAGATTGATATTTTGCAAACTTCTAGTAACAGATGCTGTCATTTTATGGCCTCACTTCTATGTAACTCAGTTCTTTTTTAAAGTAAACAAATAACTTTAATCAGCAGTAGCCAACATGGTGCCCTCCAGATGTTGTCTGACCACAGCTCCCATCTTCCTCGACCATTGCCCATGCTTGCAGGGGTTGATGGGAGCTGGAGTTTAGCAACATCTGCATGGCACCCCGTTGGCGACCTCGGCTTTGAGTATTTTCAGCTCAGTAAATAATAAATTCAATTTACCAGAGAAAAGTGACAATGCTCTCTTGGAATATATATTTCTTAATTGGCATCAATGGAAAATTTCCTGGGAAGCATAACAAAATGGATCATTTAATAGATGCCCAATCTCTCCATCCATCCATCTATCTATCTATCAGCACAGCACATGATGTTTTGACTTTAATATGGTAATTATCTCAGGCTGGCTTCAGAGCAGGAAGCTGCCACCCACACAGCAGTGCTTAATTACTTTAGACTTCAGCTTGCCAAGTGAAAAATTGACTGCTCTCCCCCCTCTCCCCCCAACCCACCCCTGAAACGGTATGGAATTGAAATGATTTTCATTGTCATTTCAGTTGAAATGCAACATGACGTTATGGGGGCATCATGGGAAATAAATGCAAAATCCCCCCCCCTGAAATTCTTAAGATAGGCTGAAAATGTCTATTTTCCCCCTTCCAAAACCGATTAATGACGGTCCAGATTTGCATTCTCTCCAACTTTGCAATGAACTGCTTCTTATTCTGGGATGATCCCCCCCCCACCTTCCCCCGACGGAACTTTGCACATCAAGAAGTTCTGTAAAGTTGTCATAAGCCTAGGCCATCCCCTGTGTTTCGAGGGCACATGACTGGCTAGGAGGAACGCTTGCTTAAAATGCAGCTTTAAAAGGATGTCTGAGAGTATAGCTAATTTGGTGAAAGATGTAATGAATGAAAGCTCTGATTCTGGCAGCTTATAAAATAGAAGTGTTTATCTTTTGTCAATGGCAGGCTGCAAAAAACAGTGGTATTTATTAAACAGGGTGAAATCTCTCTGTGTGCAAGCATCCTTGTGTATGCATATTTCTTCAGCTTTTGGAAGTATTGCTTTTATTACTGAAAGCCATGGAAATCAATACAAGATTTTACGTACGTGTTTTTAAGTATGTGGTGCGAATTGATTTGACACTCCCAAACTGAAAGTGATAGGGCCAACTGAAAAGTTGTTTACAGAAATTCCATACCTCTCACTGTCTTATAATTTGGCATCCAATGACATTGATAGACGTTTTGGGAGGGCTTATTAATCATTTGCCTTTAAGCTAATCAACCCGCAGTTCAATCAATTTAATAACATTCTGCATATTACCAAATCCTCATATAGGTGCTTTTTTGAGATACTGGAAAAGAATGACATTGTATCCATGTGCTCATTGTCAATCCCTCCCTGCCAATTTCCTATCACAGTAATAAAATAGACCCAAAACAGCGTAAAAAAATGTAAAACAAGTACACTCACAATCTGACTCGCTACATTATCCCTCCCTAGGCAAAATTGGGGAGGCATCCAGTGTTGGCCCAGGACACTTTGCCACCTGAAGCAGAACCCAAATGATACCCCTGCCCACTTCTTCTTTCCCTTTCTTTGTTTTGTTCTAGCTTCTTAGATATGTTAGCAGGATGCTTTTATCTGACCAAAACTTTTTTTATTAGGAATGATAGATGAGGGAATTAAAAAACAGGATCACAATATATTTTTATATGCAACTGCAGCTGCAAGAATATTAATAGCCATGTATTGGAAAAGACAAGATACACCAAAAATTAACGAGTGGCAGGAAAAATTATTTGGATATGTAGATTTAGCAAAATTAACTAATTCGATTAGAGGCAGCAGTAAACAAAATTTTGAACAAAATTGGGGGAAATTCGGAAATTATATGAAGCAACATTAACCACTTTAAGCAACCACATTAAAATCCTGGATTCATTTCTAGAGTCCAGTACTGTATGTAAAGATTATAAAACAAAAGGAAACACAGGTGAAATATTTGGTGAGGGAAGCAGTAACCAATCAAAAGCTTAAAGAGACCAAGATCAAGGCAAGAGGAAGTATTTGGGAAAAGAGGAAAATTTATTTGTTAGACATGTTTAAGAGAAATATTAAGTGTATGTTTTTTATTTGGATTTCATATAGGAAAAGACTAGACAGGAAGGTTTAGTCGAATTCTGTATTAGATATCAATTACTTTTCAGATGTAAATTTGGAAGTATGATATCTGAATGAATTCTTATGTTTTGAGTTGATTTGTTTTAATTTGTTTCGTTATGATTTGATATGTTTTGATTTAAATCTCAATAAAGTTTATTTTAAAATAAAAATAAAAATAAAAACAGAATAAAACTTCAAACATCAAAAACTTCTATAAACATGGCTGCCTTCAGGATCATAGAATTGGAAGGGATCCTGGGGATCATCTATTTCTACTCCCTGCAATACAAGAATATGCAGCTGTGCCAGAGTGGATCTACACACAGGAAAAAAAACACACTGTAAATATGTCAAAAATGAAAAGGGGGGGGAAAGCTATGGAAAATTGCTTAGATATTATTATTGTTTGCTCTCCAGCACCCTCTGGTGTTGTGTGTTTATAATGCATTCAGAATGCTGTTTCTTGACTAATGTAGCTGAGTCCCCCATACTAGGGATTGAACCTGCAACCTTGGCGCTATCAGCACCATGCTCTAACCAACTGAGCTATCCAGGTTTGCCCGACTTGGTGTGTAAAGTTCCATTCAGAAACAATGGAAATGTGCCTTTTATCTGCTAGCATATCAATTATTACAGCTCTATTTAAAAACCTTATCCTCTCAGTGATGAAACAATAGGATATCCTGACTTGGCAGCAGAACTTGGGCATTCGGGTCTGGCCTTCTCGGCAAAAGGCTTGTGGGAGAGGAATGTACACTCATCTCTGATCGCACCCCATAATAAATCCATCTGCTGCCAACATTCCAATTAAAATGCTTTAGTTGCAATGAGAGGAATCAATATACCCCTGTGCTTCTTTTCCCTTGAAAAGGTTTCTTAATCTCTTACCCCCACCACTCCATTTCAAAAAGCATCTAGAAAGATGTTTGAGAGAGAGAAATATTGGATGCACTTCCTCCCCCGCCTTTCCACTTTCACACAAACTTTTCAAACCAGAAGAATGCGGAGAAGCCTTTTGGAATAAATCTAGTGACCCTGGGGAGTTTACAAATACTAGCATATTAATATACAGCTAAAATAATAATAAAAAACACCATGCTGCTAAAGATGTTTAGTATTATCAGCTCTCTGCAGGAGTTTATTAGAAACTCCTGCTTTCTTTTATTAAAATTTCAATTGGCTCAGTGAATGAGATCCTATGTTAGTGTCATAAAGTGAGAAGCCAGGAGAGGATATTGGCATTTAAACGCAGATTTCATTTTGAAAATATTTTGTCTCATGGTAGAATATTGCAGTGACAGTGCTAGGAATGGCCTGAGCACTTTCCAGATCTCTTGGTTTCATTGTTCGGTTGTTCTTATCAGAGCGTATTGTTTCATCATTTTCCTGTAGCATTTTATGCCGTTACTTTTAAATGCATCCCAAGAGTTTGCAGAACAAAAGGAAAGCTCAATAGTTCAGTGCGACTCTTGGAGAAATGTATTTGACACAGTTCAAGGCACAGAGGTGGGCTTTATGGGTAATTAGGGGAGAACTCCAAAAGTCTTGCACTGTGAAGAACAATACTTAATTGCTTGGAAATGAATGTGAAACTATTAGCGTGCTCAAAGTCACCTCCGCTGCGAGCAAGTGCTGCCCTGGGCTCCTTTGGGAGAAAGGGTGGGGTATATATTTTTATTTCTTTTAAAAAGGGGGGAGTTTAGACTTATCACTAACTTTGCTGGCATCCTCAGAACGTGCTTGGTAGTATCCAAGGGATCTCAGGACGCAAGGGAGAAACAGCTTCCAACCCATATAAAAACATAAAAACATAATGTTGTTGTTTAGTCGTTTAGTCGTGTCCGACTCTTCGTGACCCCATGGACCAAAGCACGCCAGGCACTCCTGTCTTCCACTGCCTCCCACAGTTTGGTCAGACTCATGTTCGTTGCTTCGAGAACACTGTCCAACCATCTCATCCTCTTCTCCTCGTCCCCTTCTCCTTGTGCCCTCAATCTTTCCCAACATCAGGGTCTTTTCCAGGGAGTCTTCTCTTCTCAGGAGGTGGCCAAAGTATTGGAGCCTCAGCTTCAGGATCTGTCCTTCCGGAAGGACTGGAAAGAAAACATAATACCAAACATTAAAAACTTCCTGATACAGGGCTGCCTTCAGACGTCTTCCAAAAGTTGTGTAGTTCTTTATTTCCTTGACATCTGATGGGAGGGCGTTCCACAGGGAGGGCACCACTGCTGATAAGGCCCTCTGCCTGGTTCCCTGTAACTTCACTTCTTGCAGTGAGGGAAGCGCCAGAAGGCCTTTGGTGCTGGACCTCAGTGTCCAGGCTGAACAATGTAGGTGAAGACGCTCCTTCAGGTATGGTAGGGCAGAGTACCTAATACCTGTGCTGGGCTCCACAGTTGATATGGAATGGGTGACTGGCAGTCCTAGTGCTGATCTTCCTCTCAGTTCTTTACACATATTTTGACTAGTGTGGAGCAGCGATGGATAAACCAACTGGCATTGGTGGGATTGTCCGGCTACATCTTAAGAGCAACATTTATTTATGTTTATATCTTTTCTTCCACCATGCAATGAGGTCCACTGTCGAGGGCCTTCTGGTGGTTCCCTCACTGCGAGAAGTGAGGTTACAGGGAACCAGGCAGAGGGCCTTCTCGGTAGTGGCACCCGTCCTGTGGAACGCCCTCCCATCAGATGTCAAGGAAATAAACAGCTATCTGATTTTTAGAAGACACAAAATTGACCTGCGTCTCCATGGACAGCTGTGAGTCCAAAATGACTCCCAGGCTGCTCATCTGGTCCTTCAGGGGCACAATTACGCAATTCAGGACCAGGGAGTCCTCCACACCTGCCCGCCTCCTGTCCCCCACAAACAGTACTTCTGTCTTGTCAGGATTCAACCTCAATCTGTTAGCTTCCAGATTGAGACTGAGATTCATTTTCCTGATTAAATGAAACTATTGCCTATGTTGCTAAATTGAGGGGGGGGGCACTGAAAAGGAAACAACCCAAAGCGGATGGCTGGATTTTGCCTGTTTATCTCTCCTCTCACTTTGGTGGTCCCATTAAATGGGCATCTGGGCTGGCAGGGCACACTGCACACTATGAAATGGGTGTGTGACTCTTTGAAATGCTGTGGCTGCGGCAATGAACCGAAGATTGCTTGGAATGCAATCCTCATCTGTTCTGTTGCTTTGCGATTACATAATCATTGCTGTGTTACTTGATAAAACCCTCTGTGTGTGTGCACGCGCTTTAAAAAAGGGACCTACCCAAAGATCGGCCCAGCTGCCAATCTGAGATGAAAAACTGTCTTGCATCTCCCACATCTGGACTCCTCACGACAGAGTGTAAAGCTTGCAGTTTTTTTTTTTTTTGCAGCTGCAACTCTTTCATGGCAACTTCTGAACATTTTACACATGGCTGCCTGCTTGGAAAATATTTTCCAGATTTACATGTTTACAGTATTGACACATGAGGCAGAAGGACCTTCGTTTTCGATTAGGACATGAAGTGCTCAGAAGTCTGCACACTAACTTTATGAAAAGTGGAAGTGGGTCATTTCAAACTTTCAAACAAATCAAAGTCCTTTTTGATCTCTCCTCCAAAAAGTTTCTGTTACTGGCACATTTTTTTTTTAAAAAAAGCATTTCTACGTAAATCTGGTCCAAGTTATTGTGTGAATTGCCATTATCTGTTTGGAAGCTAATGTAACCAATTGGAGCCATTTCATTCTAAAGGATAAGTCCTTCAGGAAGAAATACGTTTATGCAGCCTGGGCACAGAACAAGCCATTCCATTAGGGGGATCATCTCCCTCAATCATTTTGCATGTGCAAGGAACTTTTTTTTAATATAAAAAAATGATCCTAATTTTTAAGCTGTTGCTCATTAAACTTACAAAGCCATGCCATATGCCCCTCCTCTTCTAGTTTTGGTGAGGAGACGAAAAGGAGGCCACCCCCTGGTTGCACTGCAGTTTAAACAGCCTGCGGCCACGCCCCCAGCAACACCGATTGGACAGCCAGGAGCGTGACGCGGCCAGGAGTTCCCATGATGTGGGCAGCAGGCCTCCGCCCTCCCGCTGGGTCACTGGGAGGCCCGGATGCCGTGCCGCAACCCCACCCACCGGGGAAGGTGAGCAGATTTGCTAGAGAACACTGTGGTAACTACCAGTGTAGCACTGATGCTCTCATCCAATAGGCAGAAAACTTGGGGGAAAGCATCTAATGAACTCCCAAGGGCTGTTGTTTCTCGGTGCATTTGGATGTACATTAATCATGTAGGAACCAAGGCTAGCCCTACCATTCGGCAAAATGAGGCAACTGCCTCAGGCGGCAGAGGGCAGCAGTGTACCCTTCTGCTGAAGGATGGAATACTGTACATGATGCACAGATCACCCTGTTTGGGAAGCCATGTGCTCTGAAAGTGACCTGCATTGTCACTCACAGAGGAGGAGGTTGTAGGTAAAGGTAAAAGTAAAGGACAGCTTTCCGGGTCATGTTGCCAGCATAACTAAACCGCTTCTGGTACAACGGAACACCGTGATGGAAACCCGAGCAGACAGAAATGCTGTTTACCTTCCTGCTGCAGTGGTACTTATTTATCTACTTGCACTGGTGTGTTTTTGAACTGCTAAGTTGGCAGGAGATGGGACACAGCAATGGGAGCTCACTCGGTCATGGGGGTTTGAACTGCCAATCTTCCGATCGGCAAGCCCAAGAGGCACAGTGGTTTAGGCCACAGCACCACCTGCATTCCTATGGCAGGAGGTTGTACCTTATATGGAAGACATTTTGGCATATAAATGGTATATTATTATTATTATTATTATTATTATTATTATTATTATTTAAAAGTTAATGGAATTAGTTTGCACTAACCCAGAGGTATTCAATCTGTGGCACTCATTCCACCTGACATACTGAAAAGTATCTCCTGTTGAATAGCACGGCACGAACGGGCTCTCTTCAGTTTAACAGTGCTTGAAAAGGCCTCTTCTCTCCTACGTAGCCCTGGAGTGAGCTTTTTTTTATCCACCGAACAATCACGCTGAAGAAGGTGGATTAAAGTCGCTTCTTGAGTCACAGTACCTTCAGTCTGACTAAATTAGCTCGGATCTAAGTATTTCATCTTCAGATGGTTATGAACCGGGAGGTATTGTTCGGAGGCATAATGAATATTCCCACCCACCCAGGAACAAGACGGAATCCATGAAATGAACATTAATCCAGTCTTTTCCTCTACAGTTTAGCAAAACTTGAGGCTGGAGAGAGAAACAAATCATTTGGCTTTTCTTCAGTTTTCCACAATACCTAGTGAGAGCATAGAAACATCATCGAAGGGGGTCTCATACAGACACTTGAGGAAAATGAACGCATTTTGATTAGCTTTAAATTTTTAATTGCAAGCCACAATAAGGCAAGGATTAACTGAAGGAAACAAAGAAGATCTAATAAAGAAGCCCGTATAAAATATAAGTGAATCATCTCATGAAATGTAGTTCTGTCACTAGAAATAAAAAAATCATAAAATATACAGTTCATATATTCTCATACTAGGAAAGCCTCACCATAGGCAGCCAGCTACTAAAAATTTATAAAGAAATAATCCCTGAAGGAAAGTGTGCATAACTGCTGCTGTTCTAAAGGGGGGTGGGGGAAGAGAAATCTGCTTTTAGCACAGGCTATGAAGTTCATAAAGCATGTAATAGCAATCCCTAAGACTAGAAAACCATACCGTAAATGTGTGTGTATTGGGATTGACAACCGGTAAGAGGTTTGTAGTTGATTTTAGCTAATAGACTAATTAAACACCTCACTGTTCCACAATACACATAGTTATCTAATGCAGCCAACCATGTATCTGGCCTCAGCACCGAGAAAGTCATTTTCACTTGCACCATCAGGACTGGACACAGTTTTGCAAGCGGCACCTCTGATTCACAATCCAGTTTTGTTTCTGTTTCTACCCACAATTTGGAATCTTAAACACACGGTCTAAGGAATTGAGCCTGTTGTTCTATCAGCCCATGAGGGACAGGTTGCAACAATTTAACATTCAGAATTTTTAAAAAAAGTTAAGACAGATTACAGGCACAGGAATGAAAATGCACATCCCATGAGGATTTCACTAAAATGTTCAGATGCAATTAGTTTTTTGTTAATCGAGAGAGAATGGCAGTGTGTGTGTATGTGTGTGTATCATACCTCCAACATTTTGTGAGACAAATTTGGGGCACTCACCAATCACCCCCCATCTCCGTCATTCACCACCTTCCTGCCACTGACCCCTTCCTCGTCCGCCTTCCCTCCCCTCTCTTACCTTTGTTGTCTCTGGCCTCCTGGTACGTCTCCAGATTCTGCGAGGCCTGGAGCAGCCTCTGGGAAAATCGGGGCATCCTGGATTGAGATCAGAAGCCAGGGCAGCTTCTGTAAATTTGGGGGATAAAATTTCAGCACAGTGCTAGAAAAGACCACATGTATGGCACCAGGGGAACCTTTCTGGGAAGGCTTTTCCATTATTGGGGTGCTGCTAAAGCCCCTCTCCCTGATGGTTATCCAGCTTCACTGGGTGTACCTGTCTCCAATTCATCTTCTAAAGAGGATCTTCAGGTCCAGGAGCTCTTCTCAGGCCAGCAGAACCAAGAGAAGCCGGATGGTGGAGGATATGGATCAGATTGGGCTAGGCTAATTTTGGGCTTCAAAAGTTAAGACCAGCCTGGAAACTAACTAGAAGCCAGAGCAGCTAACAGACCTCATGGTCAAGTGCACCAGTCTTGGTTAAGGCCTACCGTCCAACACCCTGTTTTCACAGTTGCCAACTGGATGGCTATGGGAAGCCCGCAAGCAAGTCCTGAGGGCAACTACTTGTGATTTCTAGGAACTGGTACGTAGAGGTGCACTGTGTTCCACAGGGGAGGCCGTACATAACCAAGATGGTTAGTAGCCCCTGACAGCCATTCCCTCCATGAATTTGTCTAATTATCCTTAAAAGTCATTCAAGTTGCTGGCTATAGCTACATCCTGCGGGAGCAGATTTCAAAGTCTGATGATAGCCTTTATTATTGTTATTGTTAATATTAAAGGTTTTCTTGGTTTACAAAGATATGTGCAATGTCTCTCATAACATTTCTACAAATCAGTTTCAATTGTTGAGACATTGGGAAGAAAAGGGGGAGAGAGGTAGATGGGGGAGGATGGGTGGGGTCAGGTGACGATGTTTCTATTTTGCTTAATATATGTAGGGTTTTTTTTTGTCAGCGTCTCTCCTGAATCTCCCAACATCTAGCTTCGTTGTGAGAGAGGGAGAAAAAATGTCTGTCTATCCAGTTTCTGTAACGCACTAGACTGCCATTTTTATCTGGTCTAGCTAAGTATTTAAAGACAAAGCGAATTTCTAAGGACTTGCGATTCATCATCTGCCTCAAACCAAAAATCCTTCATGTTATAAAGCTGCAAATGGGGATGTGATATTTAAGGCAGCTGCTTGGCTGCCTCAAAGCCTTCATTTCCCCCTTTAGCAGGGTTTCCTTTACAGTTTTTGCACCGTGAAAGTTGAGGTTCATTTATAATTCTCTCCTCCTGTGACTAAAAGCTCTATTGTATTTGTACCTTGCTCCAGGTAATACTTGGAAGCACCGCTGGCATTGCTATTACACGGTCTATGGGCTTGTTTATCTGTTAATTGATTCCCCTGAGGAGAGAAGCAAATGCTTCTAACCTAATATGGGTTAATATGATTGGGACAACAAAGCTTTTAAACTTGTCAGCATTCCTTGTAAAGACATTTTCCTCATTGTTAATAGTAATTAGTAAGCTTTTTTTTTATTAAAAAACAACAACCAACAACACCAGATCCTTTTAGGATATTATCCATGGGCAAGCAAAATATCTACAAATGACTTCAGGGAGAGCCAGTAAAACATCTGTCAATGTGTGATCATAGTGCTGCAGGGGTCTCAATCCTGTTAGTGCCTGGGGAAATCTAAGGAACTGCAAAATACCCATTTCACAGATGAAAAACTGGCAATTTTTAGAACCTCTCCCCCCAAACAGGCAAGATTACCAACACATGCCCCTGAATGGACAAAATATGGACAGAGACAAGAGGGGGGGAAAGAAGCAGGCAAACCTGGCACCCACTCCAAGCAGCAACAAAAAGTTTAGCAAGTCACAACAAAACAGAAAACACACACACACACACACACACACACACACACACACACGTAAACAATGCAGAGGCATTCTGGGACTTTGGGCTCTCAAATTCCAGCGGCGTCCTGGGCAATGCTAAAATTCTGCACCTCCCACCTCTCACGCTCTCACTCACATTGTCATTGTGGTGCCCCCTGCAGTGTGGCTGAATTGGTGGGCACCATGCTGCAGGGGGCCCACAAATTGATCACACTACCCTAAAACCGCGTCTGGTAAAGACTGGGCCCAGAGGAAGAAGGAAACTGAAGGGGCAGTGATGACAGAGGCAAATAGGAGATAGACTCACTCAGGATGAGAACGTACCAATGCAGAGGTGGGAAACCTCGGGCCAGGAGGCCAACTGCAACTCTCTGGTCCTTGGCACTCTCCCTAGAGGACATGCCTCTCCCCCAAGGCATGCTCTGCTTCATGCCTCCCTCAAGTGCTTTTTCTGGCTGAAATGTGTCCTTGAGCTAACTGCCCCACCCCCCTCGTTTTTGCTTGGCTGGAATGTAACCATCTGTACCAAGGTAAGAATCCATAGCTGCCAAGTTTTCCCTTTTCTCGCGAGGAAGCCTATTCAGCATAAGGGAATTTCCCTTAAAAAAAGGGAGAACTTGGCAGCTATGGTAAGAATCACATCCGTTGCTTTGCCTGCTTTCACCTTTGGCCTCACACATCATGGGCACAGAGCCCTCCCTTGCCAAAGATTCCTCACAAATGAACGTGGCCGTTGGACTGAAAAGGGCCTCTGTCCTAAGAAACTGGAGCTGACGTTATTGCCTGGAAATCCAGTAAAGAGAAGGGTGAACTCTTGTTCTCTCTGGGCTGTACTCCTGCAGGAAGTGCAGAAAAATCTGGCCATGTCTTTTGCCTTGCAGAATATCTGCTTGATTGTTCAGCCGATACAGAAACGTTGCCTTCCCATTCCATGCAGGAAAACAACAACTCCAAAACTATTATGTGTGTGACTTTTAATGGAGACGGGGGTAAGCCTTTGAAATATTTATGCCATTAAAATTTAATCTCGCCAGCTTCTGTGCCCTCTCGTGGTAGTTTGCAATTCTGCCCTAGGAGTGGAGCCATTTAGAAGCAGACCTAGCCAAGCACTTACGCATGTCCTTAATTCTATGCATATGTATAGATCCATTGCTTAATGGGACGTCTCTCATGTGTAATAACCAAGTTGAGTGTCTGCAGGGTTATATACTGTGGCATTGCCGTGCTGTGAGGACCCACGGAAGAAGGAGAAAAAAATATATGCCCCAATCCTTAGACACGCCAGTGCCTATTGAATGATGAAGGTAAATGGGCTCCGGAACATGCATTCCCAACAGTGAACTGAGAGAGAAATTTAATTCACTGATCCTTCATTGATATTGCAGTGGAATTACAGGTTTTGAGTCTGAAGTATGCTGTGATTATGAGCGCAGCTACTTTTCTCTCCCGGGCTGGTGTTCTGCATGGATGCGTCTGTGTTTTATGTACAAGTTGTTCCGCACATCTGCAAAGGAAGGCAGTTGGCTAAAGGCAGAGCCCCATTTGTGGAGCGGAGAAAATGTATGTATACTTCACAAATTAGAGTGAAGGGGAGATTCCTGTGGAGAGCAGTTTCTCTCAGAGTTAGGAGGGGGACTAAAGATTACAAATGTTCTTTTCTTCTCCTGATACATTTTTGCCAAGTGGGCAAATTACTTAAAACACCGTCCACTGAGTACAGTTTTATTTAAGCAAACCCCATTTATGCTATCATAGAGCATGTTACATGGAATTGTAGCTGTAGGCTGGAATCTGAGATGTATATACTGGGAAGTAGGCACCATTGGGCACATTAAGTCTTTCTTCTGAGCAGACATAGATAATATGGGCACTGAAAATCTCTCCCTACGCCTATTTTCTTATTGTACAACTGGCCTACAAATAAGTGGCATAGGGTAGGGGGAGACCACTGGGGCGGTTGCCCTGGGGGGAAATGGTTAGGGGTGCGAATTTCAATACCCGGTGCTGCCTCAATACAACTGTGTGTTTCTGTTGCTTGGCTCCATTTAAAATGGCTTCTCCATGTGAACCCAGAAGTGACCTCTCCATACAATGGAATGACTCTTCTTTTCTTATCTTTGCGGCTGTGATCTCCTGGGTGATGTGGACCCCATTAGTCAGTAGAATGCACATGTGCACTCCATCTGTTTCCCTCCCTCCTTCCTTCCATGTGGCCCCAGGCACTGGCAACCCATGCTACGCCACTGGTACAAATGTCCTTCCAACATATTAGTTTCACAATAAAACTGTATTGGACGGATGCAGTTTTAAGCCAAGAAATGGGATTGGGAAGGGCTGCTTGCCCTTTCTCCTGTAGCCACTTTCCACCCCAAATCACTTGCTTTTCAGGGGGAAAGATACATACCCATCTGCAACAAGGCATAACAAATAACCCGGGGCTTAGAATTTGCATGGAGAATGTAGATCACCTGTTTAAACCTAGGGGAGGATCTCATTGCAAATCACCCTGAAGATGAGCTGAGGGCGATGGGCAGATCCTTCAAGTACCAATAACATTGCATGGCTCAATCCTGACAGTTGGTCAAGATTTTGTTTGCCAAGATGAGGAAGCAGGATGCTGCGGATGGGGGCATATATGTGAAACAACACAGGGCAGGCAGTAATTCACCCCACGACACAGCAGTACTTTCCACCCAATGGAAGGAAGCCCATCTGCTCACTGGAGCTGAGTTCCAGTGCCTGAGCTATTTGGAGTGTAGTGAGCCCAGAAAATGGCTGAGTACCCACAGATGAGAACCAGGGCTGGGAAGGAATCATAGAGTTGGAGCAAATGATATACTTTCTATCTGTGCAAACATGAGTTCCATGTTGTTTTGTTCCAGAACTGTGTCCGTTGCTCAACGCCAGTTGTCCTCTCAAAAACTGTTCCAATAAGCCCTTGGGATGGAAGGGAACGCGTAATGTTGAGCATTAAAACACCATGACTTTGTAGTTTTGTACAATGCTGTAAATCTTCCTTTATGATGTACTTAATGCAAATAATATTACAAAATAATGTGCATTATACACATTTCTTGGGCTGTAAACTGCTTGTGACACCAAATTAGCCCATTCAATTATAGAGAGGCTTTCAAATGAGAAGCTAATTCCGGGAGCTGAGTTCTTCACCATCACTTTGAACTGTACTTTATATGGCATGTGCTGTAGGGCGATGTTAAATCTAGCCGTCCTGCAAGCTGGAAAGCCTCCTTGCATTTTCAGTTTTCACACACGGAGCACATTTTCATGTTTAACTACCCTACTTCCTGTGCATTTCTTCTCTTTCCTGGAGTGGAACCCACCACAGTAGACTTGTGGCAGGCTAATGCAAATCATGCGCACCACAGATAAAAGCAAGCAGACCGGGCATATGGTGGCCTTTCAACTAATGCATGTTCTGCATGTGTGTTGCTGCTATTATTCATAAGGGCCTCGGAGGATGGCTCCTTGTTAACTGGGACAATACTGGCAGGCTGCTGGTTTAAATTGCTTTTAATTCAGCTGCCGAGTACCCCCAACGTGTGTGTGTGTGTGTGTGTGTGTGTGGGAATAATGGGAAATGCTTTCTAAGGGGTGGTCCGACAGCATCGACTCTCCTGAAATACAGAACCCAATTTGTCCTTGCTTTCAAGTGATAAATCAGACATCATCCTGTTGGGGGTTAAATTGGTATGGATTATAGAGCTATCGCCAGACACCCTCTGCTTTTCTTTGTAAGGTTGCCCCTGAGGGAACATGGACCTCAGGCCCATATATACGGTAAGAGGAGCATATACATGGTTTAGGGAAATGCAGAAGGGATTCAGTGCTCAGAAGGATGGGGTGGGGTGGGGTGGAGAGAATGACAAATGAAATCCAGACTCCCCACATGCTGACTATCCCAAAGCTAGCTAAATTGTGGTCCTCTTGTGCACTTCTTAAAACAGTAGCTAAGGGAGTGGCTGACACACACAAAAATCAAGGGGATTAAGCCTCTTCTGACCATCTTGCATTCAGAGGATTTCCCAAGGGCTTTTAACGATGCCCTTTTTGTAATACACCGTTGAAGTACAGAATGCTGCCTTCCTTTAATTTTGTTTATCCGATTGCTTAGAGATTAAATGGGAACATATTAGAACTGAGCGAAATCTATTCACAGGTCGTCTCCCCCCCCCCCCAGACACGTTCAGTCGTGGTGCTGAAACACCACTCCCCCCCCCCGGTAATTTAGAAACCATTTTGCAAAAAAAATATTGCTTGGTTGTTCATTTACATTACCCTTACTCGGTGCCTTTTTTCCCCTGGGGGGGTACGCAAGGGTACACAGTTCTGGCACCTCCTTTCTGTTGTTGTTAAAAAGTGTGGCACTTACTGTAACAACTTTATGGTGAGTACTGGCATTTATTTTTCTAGGGGGGAGGGGGGAGAGCACTGCCCTTACTTGCCCTCAGCAATGTTGTCATGCAGGCAAATTTGGTTGGTTTTCTAGCGTGATGACATCATTTCAGTTCATTGTGTGATCCCCGATTGGATGGGATTGCCCCAGAAGTTGCAAGTAAGAGACACAGTCGCACCGAACAGAATGTCTAAATCCACAAAAAGGGTTTTTCAACAATGTGTGTGTGTGTGTGTGTGTGTGTGTGTGTGTGTGTATTCCTTGTTTACCCTCTACACAAGTGCCATACAGAGGAAACCATATGAGTAAAAAATGATTGAATAATACAGAATTAATTAAATACTCTTAAGCTTTCCACTTTCTTAGCACTTACAACATTAAAAGTGACTCAAGTACTATTATATCAAGCAGATACATACAAGCACGAGGAGAACAAATTATAACGGAGGATAATTGAGTCAGGTGTGTGAAGGTGCGATGACATATGTAAAGAATGGATTATGCGGGGATTGGGAAAGGAGAGCAGGTAAGTGAAAGTGTGAAGAGCAGAGTGTCAGGCAATATTAATTACAAAGAGAGGGGGGAAAGAATTCCTGTACGACTGAATCATGTCGCAGGTATTTCTCTAATCCAAAAAAAAGAGCCAGTCCTTATGTAAAAACGATATTTGATAGAATATGAAATCCCTTAAAGGTACATGGGAAACCATAAGCAATTAAAATATTATCTATCCATTGAGCTTGCCAGAAACCGGCTGCTTTCAGATGTGAACTGTCCTGTTTCAATTATACTTTTCTTCTCTCTGTGTGTGTTTGTGATGGAAAGGTTAAGGAATTTAATAGGGGAAGTCAAATCCTACTTGTTTTAATAAGTTTCTGCAGGACACCCGCACCAGCTGGCAAAGTATGATACTCTTTTTTTTTTTTTACAAGGCTGCAATTCTAAGCACACCTGTGATGGAGTGAATCCCATTGAACTCAATGGACATGACTCCTGACTTCATATGCTTAGTATTGCATCCTAAAACTATTGCACTGCAAGGGCTCCCCCCCCCCCGCCCAAAGGCACCGGAACTCATTTTTGGCACCTCTCAGGTGGGCCAGTATCAGAGAACAAGGGAGGCATTCATGGTGAATTCTGACAGCTCTTTTTCTAGAAAAACAGCACTGCTTAGCTAAAAACTGGGTTACAAGCATGTAGAGTGGATTGAAAAGAAAAGGGATTATTTGATAATTATTTGAGGCTTATTTGATGATTGGTGGTTGATTAATGACTGAATACAGAACTGTGAAATCATTGAAATTAATGAGCAACAAGCTACACATGCATGCATGCACGCACACATGCACACACACACACACAATTTTTATTAATTTTTCTGTTTTACAATTTAAAATACTCATTTAAACATCCTTAAAATATCAATGACTTCCCTTCTTCCCTTTCCATGGTTCATTTTGCATACATCCCTGCATATTCTACATAAACGAAACCATTCAGTATTCCATTATTACATCCATCAAAACTTATTTACACTGTTGAATTTATCTTAATGTTGCCAACGTTTCCAAGTGTACACAATTCCCCCCATATATTCAATAAACATTTCCCTATCTTCTCTAACCATATGTTCTTTTTGTTCTCTTGTTCTATACTGTATGATGAATCCGCAAGCTGCGTATATTCCATCAGTTTAAGTTGCCATTCTTCTTTAGTTGGGACCTCGCTCGCTTTTCATTTTTGGGCTAACTAAACATTGGCCGCAGTACAGTGGTACCTCGGGTTAAGAACTTAATTCGTTCAGGAGGTCCGTTCTTAACCTGAAACTTAACCTGAGGTACCACTTTAGCTAATGGGGCCTACTGCTGCCGCCACGCCGCCACCGCCGCACGGTTTCTGTTCTCATCCTGAAACAAAGTTCTTAACCCGAGGTACTATTTCTGGGTTGGTGGAGTCTGTAACCTGAAGCGTCTGTAACCTGAGGTACCACTGTAGTGGCATACATAAATAACCTATTTTGACACCTGGGAATTTCTGTCAGATGGAACACACACACACACACACACACACACACACACACACACACACACACACACACGTTTTAGTCCCTATCCAAAATAAGCTAGGCTAAAGTTACATTGCATGGTTTGTTTATTGATACTTTGCTACTTTGTCAAGCATTTGCGTCTGTGATCAAGTTTGGAAATGTCATGTTCATATCATAAATAAATAAACCAAAAGGGTAGAGGTGCCATATTAAGGGTATTGCTTTGGACTCAGACTTGCTGCTCTGTGAATTTGAAGGCTCCTTCAGTTTGCAGAGGGCTCCCTCTTTTCCCCGCAGTCTCGAAAAATCACTTCTGCCTCTGAGAGAGTTCCATAAACGGAACTCTGCTCATAGCATCCAACCCACCAGTTGGTGCTATTTTTCTAGAGAAAGAGGTGCCAGAACTCACCAAGTTCTCTTATAATGGTAATGGTGCCCACCTGGGAGGTTCTGGAAGTGAGTTCCAGTGAGTTCTGGCTGGAAAAAAGCCCTGTTTAAAGTTGTTACTGAAATAACAGGATGTGTTCTAAAGTACATATCACAGAAAACAGTGTTAAACGTTCTTGAGGAAATAGTATAAAAGGAGTCTTGGGATAGGACACTAACTCATAATTTATTAGCTGGAGCAAGATACTTCTTGAAAAAGCGTGATAACTATCAGTGGAGGGAAGAAGACAGGGAAGATGACAATATTCAAGTTCATGGCTATTAGTAAAACACAGCAGTGCAGTGATAATGCTATCTCTCATTTTGACTGGGGAAAATTTAAGCTGAATCAGAACAGGAATACACAGATATTACCCGCGTGGCAAAGCTGAGTGGTTTTAAATACAAGGAGCCATTTCATATATTTTATTATTTGATTTGCAGATTTTTGAATGCATCCTTATAAATGTTAATTGTTAATGTCTTTCATTAGGCATGTTTATTTGGAAGGGGAAAACGATGTTAAAGAAATAGGCACTTATCTAAAGACACACACTCAACAAAACATTAAGTGGTATCCAACTAAATCGTAATCAGAGCAGACGCATTAGATTCATGGACTTGATTTCAAACGGGTTGAATCATTCTCAGACTGAAATTGACAAGAATAAAAGGTGCTGCAGAGTGAAATTGATGGAAAGGCAGGCAGACAGGTAACGTGTAAATGCCAGGTAACCACTGCATAAGCTACACCACATGAGTTAACAGTACTGCAGTCAGTTCATATCTGGAAGACGTGCTCCAATTGTTGTGGAACATTTTAAAATCTCGATAAATCAGTACTTGGGGGAAAAATAGGGTGACAATGTGGAAAACATGGGGATGTGACAAGATGGGGTTGATGTCTGGATTATGAGATATCGGGTCCTCCCTTAAAGAGGGCATGTATTGTGGCGACACCTGGAATCCGACACCCTATGTTGTGGGTGGGTTCTGTTGGATAGCCACAACACCCGATTGGAGGTCCCTCATAGCTGGGTGTAATCTGGCCAATGGGATGCAGTCTAAACAGCTCGAGGGACCTATTCCCATGCACGTGACCATGAGCTTCCTCTTTCGGCGCGTGCATTCAGAACACCCACCCACCTCACCCTACTTTTAGGGCTTGTATGCTTGACCTTGCTATGCCATCGTGTGTCGTCTGTCGTTAAGACAGGGGCATGGCAGGGATATTCCCCACTTGGCTGATTGGCTGTTGCCATTTGGGTTTTGCCTGCCACGTAGCAAATCATCACAACTTGTAAGGTTGTGGATAGGCTCTGGTTCAGGTGAGAGGGATGAGAGATCGCTCCTGCCATTCCTATGTGAAGGGTATTCCGTTAAAGCAGGGGTGGCCAACTCCCAAGAGACTGTGATCTACTTTCAGAATCAAAATCTGGCGGTGATCTACCCCCATTTTGGGGGGTTCAGCTCAAAGTTGTTGAGCTTTTTTTTAGGGAGAAGGAAAGGGGGGTGACCAGATTTGGTAATCTTTTTGGGGGGAGCACTGCCCAAATACTTTTCTTACGGGGGACAACAGAAACTTTTAGAGATTTCTTGGGAGAGAATTGCATAAAAGCATTCACAAAACTGTACGCCGCACAAACTCCTTTACCCACTCCATTAACCTACCTATCAAGATTTCTTAACAAACACATGCCTACATCCATTGTTAGTGTGACACCTGCATCACCATTTTGGTAACCAACTGTTCAATATCAGACAAGTACTGTGTCAGGGCCAGCTTCAGGGAATCCTTAAAGTGCTCATCTGTCATGTTTGAACGTTGAGCTCTCTCTCTCTCTCTCTCTCTCTCTCTCTCTCTCTCTCTGGCTCCCAGTGGCTCAAAGAGACAGGGACAGGGGGGAAATCCATCTGTGAGTCGCGGCTCCCGCTTCCCCCCCCCCACGCAAAGTCTCACACACCCCTCCCTCTCTGCCGGCATGAGGGAGGAGGAGCCGGTGAGCTCTAGGCAGGAAAGAGGGACAGGGAGCAATCCAGCCATTCTGTGCAATGCACTAACACAGTCACACACATACTGGTAAGCTCAGTATCGGGAAGAGGGAAGGAGCTCTCCCTGCAATTGCTCACGGTTATTGAGCTTTTGTGGGGGGGGGGGAGACAAGAGTTCTTGAGGGCTTTTTTAAGGGGGAGAGCTCTTTCTTTTAGGCTGGTGATCACTAAGGAACCCACAATCTACCCGCGATCTACCAGAAACGTCCTGGGGATCTACCGGTAGATCCCGATCTACCTGTTGGCCATCCCTGCGTTAAAGGAACCCAGGGACTTGATGGTTTGGTCAACCCATGAGAGGGGGTTGTGCCCGTGCCTGGGCCCAGGGGGAGATCTGGGTGGCAGAGATAGCCTGTGCCCGGCTTTCTTCTTATTCAGGTGCTCACCCTAGGGTGACCTATGGCGGAGCTAGTCGAACCAGAGCCTATGCAATCATTCACTTTCTATAATCAATAAAGTTGTGACCTGAATTCTGCCCAAAACCAAACCAAAATTTGAGTTGTGTGAATTAATTTAGGGGGGAGGTTTCTGGGTCTGAACACGCAAATAAATTAGAGACCGAAGGGTGTCAATTCTGGATAAGAAGTCTAGTGTGGAGGAGCCTCCCTTTTATCCTCATAACAACTCTATGTGGTCATACCCCGCAAATGTCCTGGAAGAAACTGGACATCCCATTTTTCTTGCTCGAGAGAATGATGACCATTTTATGTGCAATTTTGCACTGAGATTTCACTGAGTTTTTTTTGGCGGGGGGGTTTAAATTGTGCAGTGCCCCAAAATGCACATTTCTGGGTGCCGTGCCAGCATAGCCCTGAAAAAGTGTGTCTTTGGGGCTCTATAATCTTGTGTGGGTCACAGAAGCTGCTTTTAACTGTTTGAAATTCCAGTTCACATCTTAGCATGTACCTAAGTGAAGGAACCCTGTGGAAGAAGCAAAACGCACTGAGCCTTGAATATATATAATGCTTTTCCTCTTATTTTACATTTTGTTAAACGTAGAGAAAATGATATTTAATAGCCCTGAGTCCATTAATAGACCCAAGAAGCAATTCATTAAAATATATATCTGATTTGTGCAGGTCACAACTATGTTGCAGCTCATTATAAATATGTTATGTTGCTTAATATTAAAGAGCACATCAGCACCACAATACAGTAATACGTTGAGTCGCAAATGGGAAGAAACGCTCACAACCGTTTGCCTTTCTGCCTGAAAACTTAACCCATAAGTCATAAGCATGCAAAAAGTGATCTGATCCTTCCCCACTCCATGCCATATAATCAATTGCAACAAAAATAATTAAATGCTTCCATGGGAAGCAATGAAAGCTGTCCTCACTCACATCTAATAATCTGTTTTGTTCTTGTTGCAATCTCTTGATTAAATAAATTGTGTGGTAATCAAAGCACAGGCCTTTTATGTCCCGTGAGTTTCCTTGATCCAGCAGAAGTATAACAGGAAGGCTTAATCATAGCAGTGTTAAATTTGGGCTGTATTATATATGTCGATGAGGATTCACCAATAATGCACTTGTAACATAAGGTTTACCTGCTCATAGTACTCGTGTATTGTGGAACCCTTCAGTCTTTACAACCTGGTGTCAATGAACTCAGTTTTTTGGGGGAAATCTGCATGGACGGTGAACACAGGGTTGTTGTTGTTTTCAGCCGGAACTCAGTTCTGGCACCTCCCAGGTGGGCGCCATTGCCATTCTAAGGGAACAAGGGAGGTGTCCATGATGAGTTCCGGCACCGCTTTTTCTAGAAAAATAGCACTGTGATCAACCCAGAGGTATTGGGATGGAATGGAAGAAAACTTTGGCCAAAAGACCCTGGCTCAGTGACAGAATAAGCACAAATGGCTGTCTTGAGGGTACAAATGTTTCTCGCCCTCTGGAGTATGTGAGAAGCAGAAATGCAGAAAGGGGTTTGGTCCATAGCTGCCAAGTCTCCCGTTTCCCCCGGGAAAACCCCTTTTTTACTTACCTTTTCCCGGTGGTCCCCCGTATCACTTCGTCTCCCGTTTTTCTCCGTTATTTTCTCCTGCAGGCGGCCATTTTTTCCCTTTCCGATTTGCCCTTCTATGGGCACCAAAAATGGCCATCGCCAGCTTCAAAAGCCGCATGTACGCATGTCCGGAAGTGCATAGACGTCACTTCCGGTGTTGGCGGCGGCCATTTGGGTGCCCATAGATGGGCGGAGCGTCACCGGAAGTTGCGTCAGAGCACTTCCTGACATGCGCACAAGCGATTTTCGAAGCCGGCGGCAGCCATTTTGGGTGCCCATAGAAAGGCAAAGCGACACCGGAAGTTACATCGGCGCAACTTCCGGTGTCAAATGGCTGCCGGTCCCGGATTCTGCAGTCCAGAACTTGGAAGGTAAGGTTTGGTCGAGCTAAGACAATACACCAATGTACAAAATTCGTTACTCCACACAGAGCCGTAGCTATTGATCTTGCGCCCCTGTCAGAACCGTCCAGATTGCGCCCCCTAGCCATGGACAAATTAGCTCTTCTTTCCGCCTCTCCCCCAACCTCCCCCCATTCAATTAACCCTCTATTTAAAACCTTTTCTTCTGAGGCAATAATCAATATTTTTATTTATACACATATTTATGGACATATTTTAAGCTGGGTTTGTGCTGCCCCCCTCGCCTGCGCCCCTGGTGGGGGCCCACCTCACCAACCCCTAGATACGGCCCTGATGTCACGTGGCTAGCAGTGCTTGTGAGTCTCCCTGTAAGGCTTGGGATCAGGTCAGCCCCTAAAAAAAAATAGAAAAGTGTTACTACAGGAGTTTGTTCCATGACCAATACACAACTGGTTTTTGAGTGAAAGAAAAGGACAAATCAGAATTCAGAAAATTTGAGGTGTCATGGAGGATCAAAAAGAAGTCTCCCACACCTCATTGTCCTCCTTCCCTTAGCTCCATGTTTTTCAAATTATTATTATTTATTGCTTTGGAGCCAGTTTGCTGTTTGGCCTTCTCTTTTTGAGAAGAAGCAATTTCTTCCTTTGAACCCCTCTCTCCTACTGCATTCAGCTCTCAGCTGATCCTTGAACACACCGAAACAGTTTCCTTTGAATCCCTGCCTACATATTCTTTCTTTCCTCTGAATATTTAGGACAAGGTACTTTAGAGCTGAAACATAATAAAGCTTTTAGCTGGTTTGGACTGGTGGAAGTTTTAGGGGCCAAATAATAGAGTTGATTAATAAATATATCATGAGCTTTGCATGTCATAATTGTTTGTAACAGTTCAGTTGCCTATTGTTTCTCTGAGTAAAGTTTGTACATTTAGCTGTACATATATACCCGGAGGAGCGTCTCCACCTCCACCGTTCTGCCCAGACACTGAGTTCCAGCTCCGAGGGCCTTCTGGCAGTTCCTTAACTGGGAGAAGCGAAGTTACAGGGAACCAGGCAGAGGGCCTTCTTGATAGTGTCACCCACCCCGTGGAATGCCATTCCAACAGATGTCAAGGATGTCAAGCAACTATCTGATTTTTAGAAGACATCTGAAGGCAGCCCTGTTTAGGGAAGCTTTTAATATCTGAAGGACTATTGTATTTTAATATTTTGTTGGAACCCACCCAGATGGGCAAGGTATAAATAATAAACTATGATGATGCAATATTCATATTCTATTTTCTTTTCCGTATAGTCATTGTTTGCACACTTTTTCCTTGCCCCAATAGTCATTCAAGTGTAATGTCCTGCTGATTTCTCTTTGAGATCATTATGTTCATGTCTTTTATAAGTTGCAATGTGTTCACTGGCCTTCTGCTGTTGTCTTTAAAAGAAATAATTTCTAATCGACTTTGGTCTCTTGAGTTCTGTCTAGTCAACACCCCCCACCCTTTGTGGCAATTTAAGAGCCTCATTTTCTACCTGCTTGCAATTAATTCTGAGGCACCTCGAGTTGATTTCCTGCTTTTGTATCAGACAAGGCATCTCTTCTCTAATTTACAGAAGCATTGTCACCTGCCAATCTGATCCAATTCCCACTATGTTAGGTTCTGAACATAAAAATACAATCCCAGCTATCCGGCACATTCATTCTAATGTCTAATTCATTCATAATGGCTTGATTTGTGGTTGTGGATTCAGGAAGAAAGAAAAACATTCCTAGAAGTCATTTCAGGTAGACACTTCTTTGTGTAGTGGACCAAATTAAAACTGACTGTATGACATCTTTCACAAATTAATTTATTTCAGTTGCAAAATGCATGAAAATTCATGAAGCTGCTTCCTGTAAGACACGGTTGCAGACATTCCATGTTTGCTTCCAATTAATAAAGCTTAGCTTCACTGTAGTGGAACTCAAAACAGGCATCACTGCCTTCCAAACTTATTTTGTTTCCAAATATTTTCTTGAGTTCGTGCAACTGTGTTGTAGTTGTGTTATACTGTAATATTTTGGAGCTGGTGTTGTATGCATAACACACACACACACACACACACACACACACACACACACACACACACAGACACTTTATGCATGGCATTTGCTGTAGGATTGTCAATGCCAGCTGCTCAAAATTGAGTAGCAAAAGGAAGGGAAAAGAAAACAGAACTCTAAATGAACTTATTCCTAAATACACCAAATTAAACACACACACACACACACACACACACACAGAGAGAGAGAGAGAGAGAGAGAGAGAGAGAGGGAGAGGGAGAGAGAGAGAGAGAGAGAGAGAGTTCTTTAAGAGCTGTGGAGTGGGGAGTGCAGCATGGACCAGTTTCCAGTTTAGATAAACTAGTAAAATATATTATACCTGTAAACAACTTTTGGATAACCTTTTCTCTTCTGTTTCCCCCCCAATTTCCCCCCCCATTTTATAATAACACAACATAAACAGATAAAAACATAATAAAACACAACAAACGCTAACAAATGAACAATGCAACAGAAACAATACAAAAATTTCTTCATTTCAAATCTCTTTTCTTAACATTGTAGGGTGACTTCCTCAGATCCCCCCTTTCTGGGCTTCACTGTATATCATCTTTTGTTGTTGTTTAGTCGTTTAGTCGTGTCCGACTCTTCGTGACCCCATGGACCATAGCACGCCAGGCACTCCTGTCTTGCACTGCCTCCCGCAGTTTGGTCAAACTCATGTTCGTAGCTTCGAGAACACTGTCCAACCATCTCGTCCTCTGTCGTCCCCTTCTCCTAGTGCCCTCCATCTTTCCCAACATCAGGGTCTTTTCCAAGGATTCTTCTCTTCTCATGAGGTGGCCAAAGTATTGGAGCCTCAGCTTCACGATCTGTCCTTCCAGGGAGCACTCAGGGCTGATTTCCTTAAGAATGGATAGGTTTGATCTTCTAGCAGTCCATGGGACTCTCAAGAGTCTCCTCCAGCACCATAATTCAAAAGCATCAATTCTTCGGCGATCAGCCTTCTTTATGGTCCAGCTCTCACTTCCATACATCACTACTGGGAAAACCATAGCTTTAACTATACGGACCTTTGTCGGCAAAGTGATGTCTCTGCTTTTTAAGATGCTGTCTAGGTTTGTCATTGCTTTTCTCCCAAGAAGCAGGCGTCTTTTAATTTCGTGACTGCTGTCACCATCTGCAGTGATCAAGGAGCCCAAGAAAGTAAAATCTCTCACTGCCTCCATTTCTTCCCCTTCTATTTGCCAGGAGGTGATGGGACCAGTGGCCATGATCTTGGTTTTTTTGATGTTGAGCTTCAGACCATATTTTGCGCTCTCCTCTTTCACCCTCATTAAAAGGTTCTTTAATTCCTCCTCGCTTTCTGCCATCAAGGTTGTGTCATCTGCATATCTGAGGTTGTTGATATTTCTTCCGGCAATCTTAATTCCGGCTTGGGATTCATCTAGTCCAGCCTTTCGCATGATGAATTCTGCATATAAGTTAAATAAGCAGGGAGACAATATACAACCTTGTCGTACTCCTTTCCCAATTTTGAACCAATCAGTTGTTCCATATCCAGTTCTAACTGTAGCTTCTTGTTCCACATAGAGATTTCTCAGGAGACAGATGAGGTGATCAGGCACTCCCATTTCTTTAAGAACTTGCCATAGTTTGCTGTGGTCGACACAGTCAAAGGCTTTTGCATAGTCAATGAAGCAGAAGTAGACGTTTTTCTGGAACTCTCTAGCTTTCTCCATAATCCAGCGCATGTTTGCTATTTGGTCTCTGGTTCCTCTGCCCTTTCGAAATCCAGCTTGCACTTCTGGGAGTTCTCGGTCCACATACTGCCTAAGCCTGCCTTGTAGAATTTTAAGCATAACCTTGCTAGCGTGTGAAATGAGAGCAATTGTGCGGTAGTTGGAGCATTCTTTGGCACTGCCCTTCTTTGGGATTGGGATGTAGACTGATCTTCTCCAATCCTCTGGCCATTGCTGAGTTTTCCAAACTTGCTGGCATATTGGGTGTAGCACCTTAACAGCATCATCTTTTAAAATTTTAAATAGTTCAGCTGGAATATCATCACTTCCACTGGCCTTGTTATTAGCAGTGCTTTCTAAGGCCCATTTGACTTCACTCTCCAAGATGTCTGGAGATCTCCAAGATATCATCTTTAGCAATTTCTAAATCATATTTTTTAAACACATTGTATGTTTTATCTATGCATCTTTTCTTACACTATCTATTTAATTCATCTACATAAGGTTTTCACTTACTAACCACTACTTCTACACCTACAGCCTATACCAACTTCCAAAAATAGTCCCCAAAAAATCAAATATTGCAATTTTTAAAGGTATATTTTAATTTTATTCCAATCTTCTTCCACCGACTCTTCTCCCTGGTCATGCAGTCTCCCGGTCAGCTCAGCCAGTTCCATAAAGTCTTTCTTTTCTCTTCTGTGTCCCAGTCCCAACATTACTTCAGCCCTTGAATATTCCTGCTAACCATACAAAAGAAAACTATATCTATATGTTTTCAACATTTCATATAATAAAAACCAAACTAATCTTTAAAAAATGACAATAAAGAACAATACAGAAAAAGAAGAAAACAAAAGCTGGGAAGAGAAGGGGGAGGAGGAAATCTATTCTGTGATCACCCAAGGGAACTCTGGGGCAATGGAATATAAAACTTCAATTGTTTCTATTTTTCAGTGTCTTTTTTAGAATAAGCATAGCTGCCAAGTTTTCCCTTTTCTCGCGAGGAAGCCTATTCAGCATAAGGGAAAATCCCTTAAAAAAAGGGATAACTTGGCAGCTATGAGAATAAGGGGTGCTATTTACAGATACCATTTCACCTCCTGGTAATTGCCAGAAAGAAGAGAAATAATAATAATAATAATAATAATAATAATAATAATAATAATAATAGCAGCAGCAGCAGCAGCTGCTTGGCAGAGGAGCTTCTGTGAAAGCATTCCACTCTATTTTTTTAAAAAAACAATTTTTCTATTTGTACCTCATATGCCTTTCAGCGATGTGCAAGAAGAATCCTTCCTAAATAACAAATGAAACAAATGGGTAGCACCACAGCTGTTCTAACAGTTCTAACACACTTTGAGGACACTATTCACTAGTCTTAGGCTACAATTGTAAGCACACTAAGGAATAGCAGAGGCACCTAAGCCCCCTTTGCACTGAGCTGGAGGGCTGGATTGGGTGGAAGTGTTCACCTGCCAAATCCTGCCAGCCTCCACCTGCGGAGTGATGTCTCCATCACTCTAAACTGTTAGTGAGACCGGAGAAGCCATGCTGATTCTCCTTTACTGAGGCTTGTTCTTCTTCATGCCTGAGAATTCTGTCTTTCATCATGCTGTCCACCTCATTGCATGTCGATCTCTCAGCTGAGACCACAGTATGTAAATCCATTACAGTCGTACCTCGGTTTAAGTACTCTGCGGACCTGTCTGGAACGGATTAATCCACTTTCCATTACTTTCAATGGGAAAGTTCGCTTCAGGTTAAGTACAGACTTCCGGAACCAATTGTGTTTGTAAACCGAGGTTCCACTGTATTGTGATTGTTTAGCTCTCTGCTCTAAAAGTAGAATAAGCAAACAAATAAATTTGTGGTGCAATTCAACTTATTCCACTCCTTTCCCCCAGCCCCAGCCCCATATAAACTTTCCTCAAGAGTGTGATTCATTTATTTCAAAACTGGCGAATGATGTGTTGGAAATAATCCTGTTCTTAATTGTAATTATGAGATTTTTGTCATTTCTCTCATTAATCATAATGACAGCATTTCCCCTCAAGGCCAAGGTCGAAAGTTCCCTGCTGTTATTTTATCCAGAAATGTACTCTCTGGTTTGCTGTGGTATGCCATGAATATTTATGCTCTACAGGTAATAGAGTAAATATTAGCACTATGAATTATTAAGAATAAAGGAAAAATTGCTGAAATTGTTTTTTGGGGGAGAGTAGGGTTGTTCTGTAGCTTTGTATATTTGTGAGGTGTTGGATATGAATTAAAGGCAGGAGAAAAGACTCACTGTAATTACTGCTGCAGAATTTTAGTTTGCATTAATGGAAATTTTAGTCAAACAATATGAATGTTTTAAGGTATTCATTGTTTAATGCATTTTGCAAGTGGGACAGGAATGCTGTCTCCTAGGAATGCTTCCATTAAGGAATGTGACTGAGACGATCGCGGAGGCAAAGAGTCGGATCCTGCACTTGGGCAAAGTCATTTCATTCCCTCTGTCCTCCCCCCCCCACTCTATTCTATTGAGTTTAGCCCCCTAATACTAGGACTAGGTGAAAGGACCCTTTAGAGCTATGATATAATTCATCGCTCATAACTGTGGATAGGGTTGCCATATATTAGCCACTGAAAGGCTTCTGTTTCTTTCAGATTTCTGCAGAATGCAGCTGAAAGATGCTCAGGTACAGCTTAGCCAATCACAATGGTGACGGGGGAATCCATATCTGAGCTGCCCTTGAAAAGTCAGAGGTTCTGTTTCAGGTGGCAACTCCAGCTCTAACTATTAAGGATATTTATTTGGTATCCAAAGAATGCTGTCATTCTTTATTTTCTGTAGTTGGGTTCTTGCAAAGCCTGCCCTTGAAAACAGTCCAGAAACTACAGCTAGTGCAGAGTGTGGCCGCCACATTATTAACTGGGGCAGGGGAGAGGGGATCATGCAACCCCTTTCCTAAAATCTCTGCACTACCTGTCTGTGTGCTACAAGGCTGGAGTCAAGGTGCTGATAGTGCTTTACAAAGCCCTAACGGTTCAGGCCCAACTATTTGCAAACCCTCCAAGTGTGTCCCTATTTTCCAGGGACGTCTCTGATTTAGGGAAGGCATCCCGGTTTCTGATTTGATTTGATCCGAGAATGTGCCACTTTTCCATAGGACATCCCCATTTTCATCAAAGAAATGTTGGAGGGTATGTATTTGCAGACTGGTTAGAATTCAGTAGAAATGCTGCTTGACCAATATTCTTGGTGAGGAGCACTTAGAAGGGCCTCCTCAGTGGTGGGCCCTAACTGTGGAATTTTCTCCCTGTAAAGTTATGCCTGCCTCCCACATTTGTCAAGTATCAGTTGAACACCCTTTTATTTACCCTGCCTTTTACAGTTGAATGGCAAGATGCCGATTGATGTGCATTACTGAATTTGTGTTTGAACTCATTTTTTGTTATTTCTTGATGCCTGATGTATTTTCCTCACTGCTGTGTAGATCTGAGGAAGTTTTCCTCTGTATATTCTGTTGACTGTCTCCCTGCTATGTTGGTATAATGGGAGGGGGGATTATGTTTTTGTTCTTATTTTTATTATGTATTTTTTAATATTGTAATTTTATGTTATGAACTACCCTGAGATCTATGGATGAAGGGTGGTATGTAAATTTAATAATAATAATAATAATAATAATAATAATAATAATAATAATAATAAGGCCTGAAGTAAAAAAGACAAAACTCCATTGTTCTTTCTCTTCAAATTATATACTGTTTTTGTTCAGTATGCTCAAGAAAGTGTTATCAGGACTTTTGGCTCCACACTCTGCATATTTAAGCAACTTTGCTAAGATCACTAAGCTTTCCAGCATTAGGGGAAAACCACAAACTTTATATGAGTCAGTGTTGCACAAACATGGGAGTGAAGGTGGAGAAGCGAAAATGAGAGCACTAGCTCCACCTGCTCCACCTAGGGTTGCCAGACTCAATAGAGGACAGGACTTCTGTGCCTTTAATTGCCCTGCTCTCTTTTGAGTCTGGAAACCTTAAAGAGAAACCAGCAGACCCTTTGCTTGGAAATTAAACAAAGGGTCTGCTGGTGTCTCTTTAAGGTTTCCAGACTCAAAAGAGAGCAGGGCAATTAAAGGCACAGAAGTCCTGTCCTCTATTGAGTATAGCAACCCTAGCTCCACCCTTGTTCCCAGTAGAGGCTTCTTGTTTGGGTGCCTCCTTTATTTATGGAGCCTCCCTGAGCATTTTAAGATCCTGATTTTGTAGTGTTCTGCAGGTGTTAGGATCTAGTGCTTAACACAGGATCCCGGTGCCCGAAGAGGGACAGATTGAACCAGCCAAGAAGAAAACAAACTAACAAAACTCTAGCCAGGGTTTGAGTGGGTCAATCATAGTAAAAGAAAGGACCCCTCACATAATTAATAAAAGCATTATTTTATAAAGGCGCTGGCTGTCCTAGACTCTCTCTGCAAGCAGCAAAAATTATAGAGAATGCTGAAATAACAAACTAACCTATTGGCTTTTGTGCATGTAGGAATGCAAGTAGGGTGAAGAGGCTGCTGTCCTATAAATGACAGCTTCTGCACTATACAAAGCACTACACGAGGTGTTTATCAGTGATTTGAATTCTGCCTAGCAAGGCTCACTGGTCTTTATTGAAAAATACAGGCTTATGCCTTCATTTGTCTGCAGGGGCTGTACAAGTCTCACCTTTGCTCCGCTGCAATGAGCCTGCATGATTGCTTGAGAATGGAGTGCTGGTGCTTCTGCTGAGTGCTCTGGTCTTGTTCTGATCTGAAGCACTTACTTATAATTGGTGCCAGGGAGTGACAATCAGCCCGGGAAAAACGTTTTGGAAAAGCTGGATTTTCTCTCTGAATATTTTCTGTGAACTCAGGGCTTGAAATGAAAATATAGGCATAGGAACTGGCAGGAAGGCAGAAATCAACGGAGACTTCATTTGCTAGCCCCATCACCTGACTTGGGGTGCGTTCCCTCTAGATCAGGCAAACTAAGTTAATTACCCTATCCACATTGATTTACACAGAGAACCCATTGAATGCAGGAGGATAAAACATGCATAGGATCAGGCTGCAATGCTCTTGGTATATTTAAAGGCACTTTGATCTTTTTGGATATATTTAAAGAACTTTGCTGAAGATGGACTGCACTTGGTGGCTTCGAGACATTTTGAACTACAAGTCCCATCAGCCTCAGCTAGCATGATGACATGCTGGGATGTTGGGAAGAGTAATCCAACAGCCATTGCTATTTCTGCAGAAGGGTCCTCTTCTCCAGTGTTCTAGAGCTGCCCAACCAGCATGAATGGCAAACTTTCTGGCCACAGAGAAGAAGTCTTCTCACCCTTTGTGCTGCCTGGAGCCAATCAGAATGAAAGGAAGTGAGTCAGCCGCTGAGGATTGGCTCTGAGGGTCACTTTGGAGAAGGCATGCGGGAAGAATACTGAGGAACTATTCTGTGTGCTCCAAAGCACTGTATCTGGGAACAATGAAAACATAAAGTGCTTCAGTTTCAAGAGAATAGTGTCACAAGGTCTGTTACGAAACTGAAACTGAAAACTTAAGGCACTCCTAAAGAAAATATTGGAGCATGCCAAATCATTGGCCCATGTACATGCACAGAAAAGGGACGCGGGTGGAGCTGTGGGTTAAACCACTGAGCCTAGGGCTTGCCGATCAGAAGGTCGGAGGTTTGAATCCCCGCGAGGGGGTGAGCTCCCGTTGCTTGGTCCCTGCTCCTGCCAACCTAGCAGTTAGAAAGCACCTCAAAGTGCAAGTAGATAAATAGGTACCGCTCCGGCGGGAAGGTAAACGGCGTTTCCGTGTGCTGCTCTGGTTTCGCCAGAAGTGACTTAGTCATGCTGGCCACATGACCTGGAAGCTGTATGCCGGCTCCCTCGGCCAATAATGCTAGATGAGCGCCGCAACCCCAGAGTCGGTCACGACTGGACCTAATGGTCAGGGGTCCCTTTACATGCACAGAAATTAGTCGCTCCAAAGAAAGGAAATGCATGGAGAGCTCCACTGGCTGTTACTTATAAGATTTTTGGATCAATTTAGAAGGCTGTATAATCTTAGACGTGGATGTGGCTGTGAAAGGGCATGGCTGTAACTATAACGAAGGACCTGGGACTTCTGAATTTGCCACAACACTACTGGAATCAGGCATTTAAGATTCCCAAGGACATTTTCGGAGCACCAGCTCTGTGCAGGACTAGAAGGATGGGGGGATGGGGGGGGCTTGGATCCTGGAGGGTAGCTGTTTGCAGAAGAGCTGGCCACACAAATGCTTCCTTCCAGCATTTTAAATGAAAGTACTCAAAATTGTTTTGAAGCACTACCATTTAAAGGACTTGCATAGCCAGTGTGACTGCACAGCAGGAGGCTGAAATATGTGGTGCTTATTGCAAAGTGCTGCTGGTGTGGGGGGTATTGAGGCTTTCTCTCCTTTGAATATGCTGAAACTGGCTGAAAGACACCAAGCCCACCCATACATATAGGTGGTGGCATTTCTTTCTGGGCCATTTTGCCTTTGGAAATTATTTTGAAGCTCATTCCCTAGCTTTAGCTGATACGTTGTTTTAGGGCTGCCTGTGAAATTTATGCATGGGTTATGTTTTAAGAAGGAGAATGCAATTTAAAAACGACACCAACACAGAGAGGGAATAAATCAAAATGGTCCGTTGCAAAGGCAGATCAAGGAGAGTCAAACTCCCCACCATCACCTCTAAGTACTCTTTACAGCCTTGAGAACATTATTGGGCATCTTCACATATAAGGCTTCAAGTGTCTTTTACCCACCTGTACTGCAGCTACAAAACCCAACATGGATAAGAATGTACACAGAGTTCTGTTTATGTGTTCTAAACTTGAATGAGTTTCGCTGTGAGATGGGTCATGACTCAGGACAGAGCATGTGCAGCTGGGAGATATTTTGGGAGAGTGGTTTTGGTGATGCTAAGCTAGATGGATCCCTGATCTAAGGCAGCTTATTTTAATGTCTTTAAGGTGCTAGGGGAGGGGTAGTATCTCTGGTGGGGGACACTGGTGGAGAGCCAGTGTGGTGTAGTGGTTAAGAGCGGTAGACTCGTAATCTGGGGAACCGGGTTCGCGTCTCCGCTCCTCCACATGCAGCTGCTGGGTGACCTTGGGCTAGTCACACTTCTCTGAAGTCTCTCAGCCCCACTCACCTCACAGAGTGTTTGTTGTGGGGGAGAAAGGGAAAGGAGAATGTTAGCCACTTTGAGACTCCTTTGGGTAGTGATAAAGCGGGATATTAAATCCAAACTCTTCTTCTTTTTCCTTCTGGGGTACTTTGTCCACCTTTGGTCCCCACCCTGCACACAATTCTCACCTGTGGCTTCTAGAAGTTGTCAGCGTGTGACAGCATCTACACCCCAATGGTCAAGAAGGCGTTTCTGCACATGCAGAATATAGGGCTCATCCAGCTGGCAAGGTAGCCCATCTCGGAAAATGAAAATTCTGATCCTAAACCTCTGCTGCCTTGTGCGATATATTTGGGTGAAGAAAAGGCTATGGAGTAAACCCTACACCAATCCGGAGTGGAGCCCCTAAGATGGTTGGATGGCACCTTGTATTCCTCCTTCTGGCAACTCCTGCAGCCAGAAGCAAAACATTTTCCTTTCCTTTCCTTTGGGCCACATCGTCGAGACTGAGGGGTGGGGACTTGTTGTCTGGGCAGCCCGGGACCTCCATATACACATTGCCTAGGCTTGCGCCCTGGAGAGGTCACTTCAGTGCTGCTAACACAGCTGTTTGACTTCACCCCTGGAGGCACACTCCATTGTCTCTTGAGACTGGGGGATGCCAATGACAATGTCCCATGATACTCCTTTCAACGCCTGTTCTGCACACACTTGCTGGGGGAATGAAGTTGTCTGATTAATTTGCTGCTGGTCAGGCTATCAGATAAACACCTCTTAGAACTCTCTGAACACTGAAAAACTTGTTTAAGGGAATAGTTTGCAGGCCCTAGACTTATTGCAGGTCCCAATGGTCGCCGTGCCAGCTCCTTCCTACTCCCTTCCAGCTTGAAATGTGTGGTGTGACCAGGAGATTCCTGAAGAGAGCTATGGTACCCCCTTGTGTGAGGGTGGGTTCTCACATAGATGGTCTGGATCATGCTCTCAGTTCTTTGCTAAGAACTCTTCCATCCACCTCCCCTGTGTGTACCTCTCACCCACAACTTCCTTTTGTCCCACCCACAGTCTCCACTCCCAATTCACTCTTCCTCATCCTTTGGATCTTTATCTACTGGTAAGCCGGTTTCCTCCTAGCCCCTTTCAGAAGAGAGCTGGAAAGCCTTTTCTACTTTTAGCCAGAGAAGCTGTCCTGGGTGCAATTATCACCAGCTGTCACTATCGGATAAAGATTCTGTAGGATCCTTCTGTGGACTAATATGGCTGTTCTTCCTCTGTCTCAGATATTTCTCCTCGTACTCCTGTGTTCAATACCACCCAGTTCAGAGGTTGTCGTACGACCGCATCTGAATCAGCTGTAGCATCTCCTTCAGCTTTCCATAATTGTCTGGAGAGGCCCCCTTCTCAAAGGAGCTGATAACTGTTAGGGGTCACCCCCTCCCCCCAGTTGTGTGTGTGCGCGTGATGGGGTGAGCTCCCATTGTTTGGTCCCAGCTCCTGCCAACCTAGCAGTTCGAAAGCACGTCAAAGTGCAAGTAGATAAATACCTCCAGCAGGAAGGTAAACAGCGTTTCCGTGCACTGCTCTGGTTTGCCAGAAGCGGCTTTGTCATGCTGGCCACATGACCCGGAGGTTGTACACCGGCTCCCTCGGCCAATAATGTGAGATGAGCGCCACAACCCCAGAGTCGGTCACAACTGGACATACATACATACATACATACAGCATGTTCATGACATCTGGATTCAGAGTGATGGAACAGAGAGATGGGAAGAGCCTACATGCTCCCATTCCCCCTGTCATCTCCCTGACCTTTGTGTCTGACTGTTAGTCTTTGAGCAGTCTTTTCTCCGTCCAAGGAATACATCCCGGCATTTGTGCTTTAGCAACGGCAACTGCTACTGTTGTTGACTTTCTTTCTGGATATTTTGTCAGGTGCTGGGGAACGGATATTATTTGCAGGAGCTAGCCAGGCAGGGAGTCCTGATTTACAAAAGGAAATGAAAAGCATGCATGTTCTATGCATTTCTATGTAAGAGAACAGCTTCCGGACATATTATGCTACCATGCTTGTAAAGTGGAAGCATCTTAACTTTGTACACTTAACTTTGATATGCAGGGTTTGGGGTGTATAAAGGATGCATTCCTTTCCCTGTAATCTTTGTTTGCTTAGCTTTTTAATTTATTTATTAAAAATAAGAATCCTTTGCAAGAAAAAGGGGGGAATAAACTGTCAGAGTTTCCATCCAGTCACTCAAGACTATTCTTTCCAGTTCAGCTGCAATCCTGTTCATGGTTTCCTGGGAGTAAATACACAGTGAGACTTACTTCAAAGCACCCACCCACCCACAGAGGATTGTGCTTTAAGTTACTTGTTTCTTGTCAGTCAAGGGGCAGGGGACTGTCTGTTAAGATAAATGGAAAGTTTTGATACCAACTTGCGTGTGAGGGGAATTGCTCCCTAGGGCCCATTAAAAACCACATTTCATTGCAATATCCACCTACATTCCATGAAGAGAAAAAATGGCATTCTTTGTTTATTATTAACTAAAAATAGGCACATGCTGAAGGTACTTTTCAGCTCAAATCAGTGGGGTTTAGATTGTATGCACACTTACCAAAGAGTAAAGCTGTCCTGAAGCTGTCCTACATTCAGCTTTGGGCTTGGCGGTTCAAATCGCTGTGCTCCCGAGTGCAGTATGAAACACGTGTATAGGAGGATCTAATAAACTGCAATGATATCACATCTCAATTATGAGCAAACTATCTTTTTTATCAGTGAATTTCTTGTCATTGGGCATTTGATAACGTGAACCTGGCAGCTTGATGTTACGAATGGACTCATCTTAACTCTTTGTTAAAATGGCACGGGGTCAATTTCTGTAAGTTTACAGTTCCCTAGAGTGAGGAAGCAGAAGAAAATATTGTGAAAGCATAGCATCTGTAGGAGCTTTTTCCAAATAAACTTTCTATATTATATGACATTCTCTATTAACCATCAAAATGATAGCTCTTCTGTTGCCATTAGAGCTTTACCTAGATACAACAGATCGTACTGTAGGGATGGCTAGATCTGTCCATTTTGGTTTCTTTCAGTATCTCATTTTTCCAATCTTCAATTTAGTTCTCCCTATTTCCACTTCATTTCTGATATTTTTTTAAAGTCCTCATGAAAATCCATTCTCCTAATAATAGTTTGTATGCCATTTCCCCTAACATTGTAGGCAAATATAATGCAGATACAGATGTAATGCAGATAATGCAGATGTTTTAAAATGTTTTTAATGTTTCACAAATACATGCATTTCACTTTACCCAATTATATGCAATTTTTTTGGTAACATTACTTTGCTGGAGAATTGCATTGCAAAATTCAGAGAAGTGCAACTTTTGGGCAAAAAATGGCTGTGCTTGGATTCACATCTTACATATGAGTCACATTTGAAAGCATGAATTAGGTAGGATCACCTTTAAATGAGGACTGATTGAATTTCTCCACCATCCCTAATGGTAACAGGTATTTTAAGCAATTTGGTTAAATAGGCACCTGCTACCATAAATGGTTCTGCTGGCTCCTGCGCTTAGGTCACAATGAACTATATTGGACTTACTTCTGCATAGAAAAGTCTAGGATTGTGATGTTAACAGTGATATTTTCTGTTTGTACATTCTAGAAACAATGTCAGCTGGATGAAAAGGTCTCTGCTTTAGGAGTTCATTTTGTATCATTTCAAAATGTATTTTCAGGCGTGTTTGAACTCTGTCTCTCTCTGTGTATATATATATAATCTTTTTATTATATGTCTGTAAATCACCTTGAGAAATAAATGCATGTGAAAGACAAAAAACAAACAAACAAACAATTTGTTTCAGGACAACCAACTTACCACTACAAATACAAGGCCATATAACAAGAATTGGGTTCAGAATTTGTCTATCCTCCACAGGCCATTTTGACACATGAGTAAGCATGCTCACCAGACGAACACCTGAAGCCATTTGACACCAGGTAGCTCAAAATTCAAACCAAGAGAGCAGACAGAGGCTTCTAACCTGATCCGTGGTACCACAGGGCCAAGATCAGAGATTTGCTGCCTTCTCTTTTGACAGTTTACTGTCAAAGAGCAGGCAGAGGCTTATCGCCAACCTTAGTGCTAAGCACCCGATTGCTATGTTCAGATATAAATGAACCTCTGATCTTAGTACTGTGGCACTTGGTGCTAAGGTTGGAGATAAGAGGTCCCTTACTGTTTAGATCAGAAAGGACAGATCTCTGTGCCTGATGTCATAAGACTCTGGGTGACTTACAGGCCTCACAAGCCAAATTCAGATGCTAGGCAGGCCTAATTAGACCCACAACCTGGAGGTCCCCATGTTTGCTTTCTCCTTCTCTGTTTGGAAGGGGATTGTTTGTTCTCTAACCACTTTAGCTATCTGTGTTTTGATGAAATTGCTATAAAACTATTCTACTTCATTCTGCATGCCTCTGTCTCCGCCTGTGTTTATCTGTGTTGGCATATAGCTGACAGATTTTGGAAAAAACAAACCATTTTCCAGTGACAAAAAATGCTGTAGAGCTTTGATGAATGGTGAACCTATCTGGGTTGAAAGTCAAGTTTCTAAAACGCCGCTGAAAACTTAACACACGCACACACTCACACTCTTTTCTCTCTCAGATTTCCATAGCTTCAAATTGTTTTATTCTATTCTACCAGTAAGTCGTATCTTTGCATCGTCTTTGATATCCAAGTACATTAGCAAATTGGGGAGAAATGATGCAATACGATTTGCATTTGTTTCATGCACTTTCTTTACGAATGACATTGAAGCCCTGGCTGTCATTGACTCTAGAAGTTTGTGAAATATATAGTGATTTTGCATGCCATAGCTTGGCTGAATGATAGCACTATTAAAATGGGAAATTGATGTTGATTGTTGGAGGGATGTGATTGTATAGTTCCCTGTGCCTTCTCTAGGTATCCTTCTATTTTCATATCAGCTGCCCAGTGGGTACTATATGATGATGATAATGTCACTTAAAAAAAGCAATATGTCACAAAGTCAGTCATTCTGGAAATAATATTTCAGCGTTGCAAAGGTATTGCTGCGGTGGGAAGGAATAAAATATGTGTCTCCTGGCATTGAGTAGACAACAATGCCTAAAATATATATTAACTTCCTCCAGCAGTATAAGCAAAAGTAGGTTGAATCGCCTCCCACCTCATTTCTACCGCCCCCCCAGAAAGGCAAAGACAAAAAAGTTCAGCTGTAAGTGTGACTTCTCTGGGGTGCATCCATGAAACACATTTAATTAGTGCTGAAAATTTCTTCTGAGGCCCCCCCCCCTCCTGCTACCATTTCCCATCAATTTTGATGAATAAATTGTATTTGAAAATTATAGGGGGAGGAGATATTGGTGAAATATTTACGGGTGGGATGGAGGGATTTTGTTGTGCTTGCTTGCTTACCTTTTGAAGTTGCGAGGCGAGTTTGTGGGTGTCCTTTCCTTCATTCTATATATCATCTTTCAGGTGATTTTCTGTATTGTATGGCCTTGTCAGGGGGCCATGCTTCTTGAAAACCACATGACATCCTTAGCTGGGCCTTCTTGTAAGCATGGGAAGACAGGAAGGCTGCCTAACCTGTGGCTGGCAGCTGTTAATGCTTGAAATAGTGAAGTAATTTCAGTGCTATTTTTCCGGGAAAAGAGGTGCTGGAATTCACCATGAATGCCTCCCTTGTTCTCTTATATTGGCAATGGCGCCCACCTGAGTTCTAGCGAGTTTCAGCTGGGGAAAGAAAAGCCCTGTGTATTTTTAAAAGTCTAAAAGACTTTTGAGTTTGCTTAGAGCACAGCGAATGTTGGTGACTTGTGGAAGTCAGTGTGATGTATCAGCAGAGTTTGAGGAGCCACAGCAGAATCTGTAGGTATATCCTGCTCCCAGCAGAACAGCTTCTGCCAGACTCCCTGGTTAAGGAGAAAACTCCTCTCCCATACAGTTCAAAGTGTTTATTGTCTCCCGACACAAGACAAAGCTGAGCACTGCTATCTACTATATATAGTTCTTCTGGTCTTTGATGTAAAGATTAATACATACAGAGAGATCCGCTTACACTGTTCACCATACTAGCTAATGCTACTGTGTAAAACCCACAACCTCTTGCCCTGACTCTCACAGATTCAGAGTCAAACCCTGACAGCAAACAGGACAGGACATGAGCAAGACACAGACATAAGGGAAGCAATGCCCTAGAGCAGTGTTTCTCAACCAGTGTGCCTCCAGATGTTTTGGGACTACAACTCCCATCATTCCTGACCACTGGTCTTGCTAGCTAGGGATGATGGGAGTTGTAGTCCCAAAACATCTGGAGGCACACTGGTTGAGAAACACTGCCCTAGAGACTATTATACCCATCTCTACATGCAGGAGTATTTCCTGAACCAATGAGAGGGTGCCAGTCACACCCTCGACCTCGCTGGTGTTGCTATGGTAACCTACTGGCACCTGGCACCCTATTCTCAGAACATCCAGGTGTGGGGATGTGCTCCTCAAGACATGAGACCAAGCACTGTGCAATTTAACCCATTGTTCACATTACAGCAACAGCGAATACTTCTGCGTACTTTGCATCTGACAGTGGTTGGAGTGGTAGATTGGTGGCACTCCCTTGACCTCCTGACAGCTGTGTCACTGCTGTTTACCAAGAGGTGGATGGGGAAGGGTGATGGGGTGGCAAGATTGCTAGTAGCTCATCCCTCCCACTCTTCCTCAGCAATAATAATAATAATAATAATAATAATAATAATAATAATAATAATAATGTATTTATACCCCGCTCATCTGGCTGGGTTTCCCCAGCCACTCTGGGTGGCTTCCAACAAAATATTAAAATACAATAGTCTGTTAAACATTAAAAGCTTCCCTAAACAGGGCTGCCTTCAGATGACCTGATTCAGGGGTGGTATTCAATGAACATGTCCCATTACTACTTTAGCACTTTAAACTGGACTTTGAAGTAAATAGGCAGCCAGTGGAGATCTCTCAAAACAGGTGTAGTATGAACAGCTTTTGCCAGTTTTTTCCTCACCATATATTCAAATACTGAGAAAAAACCAATAAAATGTGCCTCACTCCTCAAAGTTCCAGTTGCCCACATCGTCCATCCCATTTCCACTGGGTTATCTCAGTCCCTCTCACATTCTAGTTTCCCCTTCACTATTGCCCGTTTGAAGATGTAGATTTCAAGCCAAGCTGAGATACATTCCTACCACCGATGTAGTCTATCACCTTTATTTCTGGTGTATAGTAGAAATATTCAAACTGCGTGGTAAGGATGCCTGGGGAGCAAAGCAATCAAGCAACAAGTTAGTTTTGGCCTACATTTAGGATGGAACGTTACCAGCACATTTTGTTCCTGAACTAAAGTTCTAACAGAAATATATAACTGAACATCCAAATGTTGCTTCAGTATATTTAACAGCAAGCATTGCTTTCGTCGCTAAAAAGTTAAATAGTCTTCGCTGCCTGTTTGAATTACAATATTGTAAAATACTGTTATTTTATCTATACTAGAAAATATCTTTTTGAGTCATCTGAAAATAATCCAACAATCCGATTTATTTTCATAAATGCCTCTGCTAATAACATTTCTTCTTAGTAAAATGAATTAAACATGAAATGCAGGAGCTGAATTATCTGACCTGATACATTTAAAACCAACACACAAAATTATTGTGATGCATTCAATCTCATATTGTTAAGAAGATGAAATACAAAAGTTGAAAGACTTGATCCGCAGAAATTTAAAATATCTTCCCCCCCCCAAAAAAACACCCATTACACATAAATAGTTCAGTGTATAAGAGCTCAATCCTATACTTGAGACCACCAGCTGAGGAGCCATAGGGTATAGTGGAAGCTCTTCGACACTATTAAAATATCCAGTATGCCACCAGCACAAAATGGATGCCAGTGGACAGCCCAAATGGTGAGTCCGGCGCAGCCTAAAGGGAGAACATACACCACACCCTAAACTTCTCCAGATCACAGCTATTCTCCTGTCGACAATGCAAGTTGACACCAGTCGTAGACCAGGTGCAAAAAGATTTCCCGCAGTTAATCCATTGTGGCTGGGTTCCTTTTTTTCAAAGCCTTCCTGCTCCTCCTACATCAGCGCCCAATTATAGCACACCACTGTTTGTATGTGAAGCCCAAACAGAGAGCTCATATCTAGCCTAGGAAGCCTTTCTGTCTGTCTCTCTGGTCCCTGTTGTGCACGCTTAGAGCCCACAATGGTGAACTGTGGAGAAAGGTCACTGTGCACACAAAGAGCCCGCTTGGTTTGGAAATGTCCTTGATTTCCATGGGCTCCCCACCCGGTCCCCCAAAAGGTCAGCTGAACATTTGAGACAAGGGAGAGGGGGCAACGGATCACTCCAGGAACCCCCCTACTACACTAATCAATCAGATCATTCTGACTTTAATAAAGGCATATCCACACAGGTTTATATACATGTATAAGGCTGTGTGCACACCATACATTTAAAGCACATGACTAACCCCCCAAATAATCATCAGTTTGCTATGGGTGCTGGGAATTGTAGTTCTGTGAGGGGCTAAATTCTCCATATTCCTTGAGGGAGATTGTGCCTTAAATGTTTGGTACACAGCCTTAATCAGCAAATACTGCAAATGTTTTGGGACTAGAAGAGGAACCACCTTATTCTCTGTTCTTCAGAAGATGGTATGGGATCTAGAAGTGCATTTTGCAGGGGGAAACCCCCCAAACCCAAACCCTAACCCCGTTTGGGATTGCCATTCTCTTTGATGAAGTTGCTGTCACCTAGCACTAAGTGTTTAGTGCTCACAGAACATACATATGCACTTAACACAGTATGATGTCGTTTCACTGGCAAATGCAGCTGTAGTACTCCTGTGTGCTTGTAACCCTTCTGCTCCTGCACTAAGGATCACAACCCAATGCTCCAATGTGCAATGTGTATTATGCAATGTGTATTAGCAATGTGTATTATGAGGTCATTCATTTACTCTTCTATAGCCTCATCTTTACTGGCTTCCAAAGAGGGTTTGAAGAAGTGTGCATGCACACGAAAGCTCATACCAATGGCAAACTTAGTTGGTCTCTAAGGTGCTACTGGAAGGAATTTTTTTATTTTGTTTCAACTTAAGACACCTTTTCTTTTTTAAACTGACCAATTTAAAAAAAAAACAATAAAAAACCCTAAAAGTTTAATATCTAAACTCCTAATGGATCCAGAATTTAAGTGCTACAAAGTCACAGACTTTCCCCCCATACATATATTGAGCCTTGTGTGGTGACTTAGTTCCACTCCCCTGCTAATACTAATTCCCATTTATCGAAAAATCCTGGATTAAAATACTGAGGGAAAACCATTGAAAAACCAGTGCAAGAACTATAAGAACAAGAGAGCAACATGTTTGCAAATGAATCACTTTCAGGCTCAGTGTTTTGCACTGCATATTGGTAGAAAAGTGACACTTATTGTTACCTTATGCATAAATCACTTCTTTATCCCATTCTGTATTCACCAGGATGTGTGTTAAGGACAATGAATGGTCCTGCCTCTTTTACAAGTGCATTCCATCCTGTTTTCATGTAGCATTTGAAAGGGGAAAAAATCCTAAAATAGTCACATGGTTTCAGTGGAATAGATAGATGATAGATAGATAGATAGATAGATAGATGGATAGCTAGATAGATAGATAGATATTATAATATTTACAAGACCCTTTTCCCCTTCCGTTTTTTATAGTTTCAACTGCTTTGAGCAGCTAGAAAGTGTGACACTTGATGAAAATCATATCTAAAATATCATTGGTATGTAATGATGTGTTGTCCCTTCTTGGCTAATCTTATGGCAGAAAATATGGCTGCCGCCACAGTTACAAGGAATCAGCTATCTCCCACCCTGCCGCCTGGTGCTGTTATGCAGGATACATAGGTACCAACTTCCTGGGGCCCTGGGGCCCTGAGCACCCACAAAATTCCCCATGTAGGAGCCAGGCACCCACAAATTTTTATGCCAGGGCCATGCACGCTGCATGATACCCATGGTCCTAGGTACCCACAGTCGCGGGGCCAACTTAGTACTCCTGGAAGGACAGAGCAGCACATCATTACATGCCATGCTTCTAGGATATTTTTGTTTTTTAAAACACACTTTTCAGTGAGCACAGCAGGAACTCCCAAGGTTTCCAGTTGCTCCAAGCAGCTTGAAACTGGAAAGAGAAAGGGCAGCCCTTTGGCCACTTTGCAGAAATGTATGTAAGTAGCTGTAACCTCCAAACATCTTCTATGATAATGTGGTCCAATCTGCACCAAAACAGCTGCTTGAAACTTTGGGCCGAATGATATCATTGGTCACCTTGAGTGTGTGTGTGTTGTGTGGCTTTACCCAGTGGAAATTTTGACATCCAGCTTTTTCACCTTTGGACTGTGCGATCAGCAACATAAAGTTCTTTCTTACTTCTTTCTGTCTTCAGGTTGGTTTTTTTAAAGAGCACTCAGAAAATACAAAGACCGTGACCCTGAAAACTTCCCCTGCCCCCTCCCTTGCCAAAGAAGTAAGAGAACAAAGCTTTGTTTGTCAGTCAATCTTTCTGAGCACAAAATCTCATGTGGCAGCTGCTGCCTGGATCTATCGAGTTGCCCAAGGTTGCAAATAGTTGTGATAGGCCATGATAGACTGGGAAGCTCTGATCCCTCTTTGAACTGAATGGGGAGGACTGTACTTTCAACACCAGTCCATCTTCCAGTCTCTTTGAATGGGGACTGCAGCTCCCTGGGGAATTGTGTCTATAGTCTTTCAAGTCCCAAGCTTAGCCTGCTGTTGGTTGCTTTCCAGAGGAGAAAAATGTCAATTATGAAAAGAGTGGCCGACAAAACTACTTCTGATTGCTTGATGGTAGTTGCTGTGCTTAGCACTACGGTTAATGGGATTATGAGCATTTATTTTGCTCCACTGAAAGAAAGCCTTTTCGGAGATTGATCGTGTGACAGTCAGTGGGGCTGTGTTGTCTTTGCGGCCTCACGGCTTCCTTGTCTTGTCCTCAGGTGGATAGGACAGCACATCATTACATGCCATACTTCTAGGGTATTTATGGCTACTAGTCATGATGGCTATGCTCTGCCTCTGTGCTTCTATCGTATCACTTGCTGGAAACCACCGGAGGTGCTTAGGTTCTACTTGAGAGTTTCCACCAGGCATCTGGATAGCCACTGTGAAAACATGATGTTAGATGGGCTACTAGTCTGATCTAGATGGCTCATCTCATGTTCTTATGCTGGTGTAGGGTGAGGCAGGTTCCATGGAACTTAGAATCCCAATTGTGTTGAGTTCCAACTTTGGTGGAGGTTTACACACACAGCCTTTCTCCCTATGCACATCCATGTGGGCATTGGGGCATGCATGGTAGCTTTGTGCCCCTTCCCCACCACTACCACTTTAACCACAAGGATCCTCTCCATGTCATTTAACACCTGAAAGGTGCTGAAGTCGCCAATGCTCACAAAAGCAAGCTTTTGCTTGCCTGGGGAACTTACAAAATGGAAGAGCGAGGATACCGCTTGATCAATGAACACTTGACCTGATTGGAATCTGCGGCCATGCGATGTGGCAGCCCATGACTGTAAAAGGAGATCAGACAGAATGATGGAGGAGAAGAATATCAAAGCCTGATCGTCATGATGGCTATATGCTACTTCTAGGTTCAGCGACAGATTGTTATCTTCTCCATGGCTTATCCAAAGCAGCCTGGTGAGCCAAATGGGGAGGCCTAGTGGGCTCAGACTGGAGGGTCTCCACTCCTGCAGTGTGCCTAGGAATCCTAGTTGCTAAGGGCAAACAACAGAAAGAGGACTGTTGCTCTCATACCCTTCTTCTGGGCTTCATGGAGGCATCTGGTGGGTCATTGTGTCCCTGGGGAGCTGAACTAAATGGAGCTTTGTTCTAATCCAACATAGTGGTAAACAAAAAATAGTCCAGAGAAAAACTGAGTCTATGCTTATGATTTCAAGACAGGCATTGCAATTGCTATTTTTTTTAATGAATCCTTTGATGGATGAGGTAGTTGTTTGACTAATGAGGCAAAGCACACTGTTCAAAAACAGGCAGCATTTTCAGCCCCATAGGGAGGCTGAATTGGGCTCTTATACGGTCACCATTCCTTAGTGGTCATAAGGGTCACACATTAATCGCGTTTGTTAAAAAAAAAAAGTTGGGCAGGAAGCAGGAAGGGTGCTCACTGTTTAAACTCATCTTATTCCCTGTTTAAATTACTGCATTAAACTAAACTTTTTAAAATAATCTTTATTGAGATTAAAATCAAAAATATAACAATAAAAACAATACAAATAATATGAACAAATAAACCATACCTAAAACACAAATTATACATAACCAAAAACTTCATATATATCAAATAAATCGATTAAATCCAATATATACATCCTTCTTCTATAAACCGACTTCCACTTGTCTTCCTCCCAGGCTGATACACTCATACCTTTTTACACTAAACTAAACTTTTTTTCATGCAGGTGCCCTTGCAGCCTGCATCATGTTAAAGGATGTTTAATCTGTACTGCAGCCTTGCATGGATTTGCTCTACACTATATAATTCATTTGGTGAAGGGGTTGCTCTGCTCAGTGGTACACATTGTATCATAGAAAAACCCAGGTATCTCTGGGGTATCCACTAAAAAAAGAAGAAGAGGATCAGTTGATGGGAAAGAGCCTTCTCTCTCTGATACCCTGGAGGGCTGCTGTCTATCAGGCATTATCTGCACATTTAAAGCAGTGTCATATCACTTTAAACCGTCAGCACCCTTAATGAACTACAGTTCCCAGGTTTCTTGTGGGGGAAACCATGCTTGTTTAAAGTGGCACAATGCTGCTTTAAATTTACAGCCTGGGGCCTCAGAGTAGACTGTAAGTAGGCTAGATGGAAAGATAGGCAGCTTTTTGTGTTCTACCATTTCTAAATGGACGCGGGTGGCGCTGTGGGTTAAACCACAGAGCCTAGGGCTTGCCGATCAGAAGGTCGGAGGTTCGAATCCCCACGACAGGGTGAGCTCCCGTTGCTCGGTCCCAGCTCCTGCCAACCTAGCAGTTTGAAAGCATGTCAAAGTGCAAGTAGATAAATAGGTACTGCTCCGGTGGAAAGGTAAATAGTGTTTCCGTGTGCAGCTCTGGTTTGCCAGAAGCGGCTTAGTAATGCTGGCCACATGACCTGGAAGCTGTACGCCGGCTCCCTCGGCCAATAATGCGAGATGAGCACCGCAACCCCAGAGTCGGTCACGACTGGACCTAATGGTCAGGGGTCCCTTTACTCTTTACCATTTGCATGTGAATTCCTTGTCTGTGGTGATTGACACAGGGCAACTACTGTAGTAAAACTGGCACAGATAAGTTATTTTCATGTGCCTAACATCCTATTTAAACATGGCCTTAAACAAGTTCCAAGAAGTCAATTTTTTTTAAAAAAAATGACACTCCACCTAGAATAGCAGATTCTGTGGTTGGAACCGTTTACTCAGTCAATCTGTGGATATTTCCAAGACATCTATTATTGCAGCATTTATTCCTCCTGTGGATGTATCTTTTAATTTTAGAAATATTTGAAAAGAATTGATTAAATCTAAAACCATACTGATGGGGGAAAGAAGTTAATAGAAACATTAATACATACAAGTCTAATAGGATTTGAACTCACAACCTCTCAGATGTGAATTAGACACTTACCCAATAGTGCCTGCAATCTTTCATTAGTGTCCTTGGGAATTTACAGGTGTTAAATTAGGCTCCACTATTGTTCATCAAATGCAATAAAAACATAATGAGAAATACAAGGAAATAAATTAATTCTGGGGGAAAAAATCTAATAAAAGGGCAGCGAAGTTCAAACAAAGCCTGTTCCCTAGTCTCTGCCGAGATATATGAAATGTCAGTAATATTAGTTTTAATACTGCGTGTTATGCTTTGCTGAATGAAATATTTTTATTAGATGAATATTCTTTTACTTAGTATTTTTCCCCTCTTGCAAAGAGATCACTGTCACACATATTCAACACACACAATAGTTCTCTAGGGCATTTAGACTATACCATGTCATCATGATCATCATCATTTTAAAAATCAGACTATAATGTATTTTTTTTTTTAAAAAAAGAAAACACCATCGGCTGTAACAAAGAAAGAACAAAGTATGTTTACAATAAAATCAAAGGGGAAGTAAAACCTCAGCTATTGTAAGGCTGGACAGCATTATCCATTGTAAATACCCACTCTCTGCATATTTGGAACAGCAAATGCAAACTGGGTTCCACCCAGAGATTTCTACATGTGCTCACATCATTCCATCCATTATCAAGTTCAAATACTCATTCCAACCAGGCAAAAACACTCAAGAGTGCTGAGTAAGGCTGGGTAGTGTGGCCTGTGAAGAGCCAGGTAGAAGAGCATTGAGGGCCACATTCAGCCTTCTCATACCTTGCAAACTGTCCTTATAAATATACTTTTTCCTCCCTCCTTTGGGGGCTGTGGAGGAAACACATTTGAAATATGGTTAAAGCTAGCTAAACCCACTCAGGACGTACTGTTGCCCCTACTCTTCTTCCCATCTCTCCGAAATGCTTTTGTTCAATTGAAGTTGGAACTCTCTCACCAGTTATACAGTCAGTAGATGCTAAATGAACTCATCCTGTGGCAATTCTCTATGTGAAGAACACACTTTCTTTTTAAACATAAATAAATAAATAACACATATTGCTTGTAACATACCCTGAATAAAAACAGCGTTCAAAGAAACAAAAATGAGAGGCTTTTTCTGCCCTGCTTCTGGTCTGTACCTTGTAATAGAAGTGATGAAAGCAACTGAAGGTGACCCTGAGACCAGCGCTGGTAGAATTATATAAAATTTTGCACCCACAGAGTAAATCCTCCAGAGGCCTAGCCCTACTCTGCCATCAGCTTTGGCCCATCTGGCCGTCTTTCCAAGTCTACTCCCTTGACCTTACTTATTTGCAGCCTTGGGGATTAGGTCATCCTGGTTTTTTGTTTTGCTTCTTTCGTTGTTGTTGCTTAAAAAAATATCCTAGCAATCTTTCTAAAAAATATGCTGCTTGTGGAGCTGTGGCCTTTCAAAGTGACCTATAATATTTAACAACTCTAAGGCCAAATCCTCTCTACTATATCAGTGCAACCTCATTGACACGAGCCCTGCTAGTAGTCGTTGCAAGGAGCAATTCATACACCACCTCATCTGCAGTGGATCATATTTTGTTGAACTCTAATTGATCTCGGCTTTTCTTTCATGTATTCTACCAGGCTAATATATTCAATGCATATGGAATCACTGTCTCACTGCTTCCGAGAGAAGAGTTCACCTCTTTTCTTTTGAACCCTAGCTATTATCCTGGCTGAAAATCGCAGAGTTTTCATTCCCATCACACCTTTGTGTCTTCTTTTGTTTGCCATAAAGTCATTTTTTAAATATTTTTTTTGAAACTGTTCATTTGCTCTTCGTTGTTGAAACAGTTTGTCCTTCACTTGCTTTTTCTTTTCTTTTCTTTCTTTCTTTTTTTGAAGAAAGAAAAAAATCAAATCTTTTACTTTTGTTTCTTCATTTTACCTCATGGCCTCCATCTTGGATTTTCACCTATGCACGTCTAGCAGGAATGTTTATTTGGTAGTCTTTATTTATTTCACTCCTTAATTGCCTTATACAAAAGTCTCAAGGCGACTGGCGAGAAGAGAAATTACGCAAGTCAAGAGCGAAACATCTACAACAACATATGCAATTTTAAAACACAGCAGCAGGAACCAACCACAAGTGATCCTGCGGATAATGTCAACACATGATTAATCAAACCCCCACATCTTCCCAAGCACATGAGCACAATCACATTAAAATTACCCTGCTAAATTTGCTTCCAGCTGAAAGAGGTACATCTTCACTTGTTACCTAAAAGAAAACAAAGACGAAGTTCAATGCACTTCTGTGGTGGTAAATGTTACACAGACGTGGAGCTGTCACCTAAAAGGCCCTTCCATAGCCCCTGGTGCTACACACTTCACCAGCTGGGGTTTATCTTCTGATCTTAAAGTATGTGCAGATTGGTATGTGAGAAGGCATTTTCTTGGATATTTGGGTCCCAGGTCATTCAGCACCTTGAACATAGGTGCAAAGTTCTGGATTGAAAAATCCGGGATCAGCAGCGCTGCAGCACCGGAAGTCGCTTCTACGCACTTCCGGACATGTGTAGAAGCGACTTCTGGCGCTGCCGACATTTTGGAAATGGGCACAGTGGCTTCGGAAGTCGCTTCTACGCATGTCCGGAAGTGCGTAGAAGCGACTTCCGGTGCTGGCATGGCACCAGAAGAACATGGCCACCGGCAGAAGGTCCGTAATCCAGGGGAATACGGGGTATTTTGCCATCTGGGACACCTGCGGGAAACGGTAAGAAAATACGGGGGTTTCCCGGGGAAAACGGGGTACTTGGCAGCTATGACCTTGAACTGGGCCTGGAGAGCAAGTGGCAACAGTGAAGTTGTTTTAAGATGGGAGTTACATGTGCTTGGCCTGTCACTACTATCAGTGCTCTGGCTGCCACATTTTGCAGGAGTTGCAATTTCCTGACCGTCTTAAGGAGCAGAGCCATGTAAATCATTTTATAGCAATCCAACTTTGACGTTACCAAAACACAGCTGACTAAGCCAAGCTATCCCTATCCAGGGAAGGTTGTATTTAGCATACTAGTCAAAGCTGGGCAGAGGCACTCCTGGCCACCTGAGTATCCTGTGTCAACAATGGCGCGTGGAGCAGCCCCAAATTATGTACCTGCTCCTTTCAAGGGGAGCACAGCCCTATCAAGATCAGAGCATTTCCCCAACTCCTAGTCATGGGAGCTGCTCATTCACAGCACCTCTGGATTGAGCTTCAGTTTATATGTACCAAATACCGTACGAAGCAAGGCACGGGAGCTTTTTCATAATCGCAAGTACTCGGATCACAGGCGGATCTGAGCAGCAGCTTCGTAATCCATGTACTTGTAGCAAGAGAAGCGTTCGCCCCACATTCCACACATTGCAATGCATCAAACTGATCACCATAAAAGATGCTTATGTTCAAAAGCGTCCAGCCCCCTGTGGCTGAGAAGAATGGCCCTTAATCCAGATGTTGTGGTGCTGGAAAGAAAAGGAGCTTAAATAGAAAAGAAAAGGAAGGAACACAAGTTTCCTTTCAATGTTCAAAAGTTAATAAAATAGTTTGACACATAAAGCTTTTTGATGGATGGCTACCTGTAGCGAGGCACTCCTTTATTCTGTCAAATATACCTCTCCTTTGCAAAGGCCAAGAAATTAAAGAATAGTTTTTCCTTCCCTCTCCCTCTTCTAGGCTACCCAGGGTAATTATGTATTATTAATAATGCAGCACCACAAATGATATTAAATGAACTACATTTGTTAATGTAGATCTTATCTAACTGCTTTTTTCTATCAGTGGACTGTTGCTCAACGGGGGGTACTAATTAGCTGTAATATGTAGAAAGATGAGACAGGAATTCAATCAGATAAATGGCATCTATTTGCAAAAATCCAGGGAGGAGGGCGGGCTGAGGGGGGGGGGAAGCATTCAGGACACTGAGAATTTTCTACTACTACTACTACTACAGTGGAACCTCGGTTTATGAACACCTCGGTTTATGAATTTTCGGTTTATGAACGCCGCAGACCCATCTGGAACGGATTAATTCATTTTCCATTACTTTCAATGGGAAAGTTTGCTTCAGTTTATGAACGCTTCAGTTTATGAGCAGACTTCCGGAACCAATTACACCCATGCTTCAGTTTATGAACGCTTCAGTTTAAGTACTCCGCGGACCCGTCTGGAACGGATTAATCCACTTTCCATTACTTTCAATGGGAAAGTTCGCTTCAGTTTATGAACGCTTCAGTTTATGAACAGACTTCCAGAACCAATTGTGTTCATAAACCGAGGTACCACTGTACTACTACTGCACACACACACACACACACACCTTAGAGTTGGAGGGGTTTTTGCAGGGGTCTCTAATGTAATTCACTGCTGAGTGTAGGAAACCCAGAGCTGGAATATCCTCTTTCTGAAGAAAATAAATAAATAAATAAATAAATAAATAAATAAATAGGAACATTTGTTGAAAATAAATAAAATGCTTTTGATTGCTCTCAGGAAATTTCAACCTGTTTAGCAGTCCACAGAAATTCTGCATGTTCACAGTTCTTGTTAAGATTCCTTACCAAAAACCAAGAATATGTCACATTGTTTCCTTTCAATCTCATAAAGCAAAAAGCTTAAAATGTATGTATCCATCTCTTCCTGCCTTGCAATTTTAAATTGATTTGTTGTTGCGTTTGCTTAAAAAAAAAAAAACTACCTGAAAAACTCAACACAAGCCAAAGAGAAGCTGGATGCTACCTCTGTGGGTGTTGTCAAAGGCATTATTTTAGTTGGGGATAGAATAGATTGGATCCAATTGAGCAGACCCCTCATTAGCAATACTTCTCTTACCCTGAAATCCGTGGCTATTTATTTCACCTGCACAATGTAGCCACTTGCCAATATAACCCTATATCAGTAGCAGTTACACTTTCACTTTGCCAGAACCTTCTTGTCTCTCCCCGCTCCCCCTGCTGCCAAATCACCATTACAGTGGTACCTCAGGTTAAGAACTTGATTCGTTCCGGAGGTCCGTTCTTAACCTGAAACTGTTCTTAACCTGAGGTACCACTTTAGCTAATGGGGCCTCCTGCTGCTGCTGCTGCCACCGTGCAATTTCTGTTCTCATCCTGAGGTAAAGTTCTTAACCTGAGGTACTATTTCTGGGTTAGCGGAATCTGTAACCTGAAGCGCCTGTAACCTGAAGCATCTGTATCCCGAGGTACCACTGTACATTTAAAGCCACTTTGCACCTTGTAGTAAAACTGTGATGTATGAGTAATGCTTATAGAGGGAGGATTTTGGCAATGGCGAGAGCTCTAGAAGTTTGGTTTCCAAGTGATGGATGATGCATTAATGGTGGAGTCCTTGTCAGTGGATTTCTAGACTGCTGACTATGGGCGCTGGGATAATATATATCACAAGAGGATCACCAATATCCTCATTTTATTTTGTATGCCTTCTTTCCATAGTCAAAACTATGCTCAAGGCGGCTTACAACATGACAAGATTTACATAATTACAAACGTAACAGAAGTCATAAACAATAAATGAAACACATCAAAAAGTACACAACCAAAGGGAAACAATTTCCACGTAAATCATAAGATCTAAAAGAGGCTTCCTCAACCTCGGCCCTCCAGATGTTTTGAGACTACAATTCCCATCATGCCTGGCTGCTGGTCCTGCTAGCTAGGGATGATGGGAGATGTAGGCCAAAAACATCTGGAGGGCCGAGGTTGAGGAAGCCTGATCTAAAACTAAAGGTACAACAATATTATCAATAACAGCAACAGCTCTCTCAACCCCCCGTAAATACTCCAGCACAACAGCTTCAGCTTTTGTAGCTGGAGTCAGTCAGCACTCTGCTGTCGCAGGCCAGATGGGAAAGAGCCAGCAAGGCAGGGTGCAGGTCTTCTAGGGCTCACAGCCAAGGTGGTCTCATTTACAACAACACAGATAAAAATTAAAAGCAACTTAAAAGCAGCTGCAGTCATTGTGAAGCCTGTCAAGCCCCGCCCCAAGCCAGGTGGAAGGAGGCAAGGGCAGGGTCCTTCAGGCCCTCAGCAGGCCATCACAAGAGGATAAAAATAAGTGGGCAGAAGTGAATTAATTATGGGTTTCAACCTCCCACGCTCACAACACAACCATTGTTTAGTCTCATAAGTCAAATGTTTCAAAACTTTTAACATAAAATGGATCCAGTTATTGTAATAACGTGAGCACAAACTTCAGCAGTTTAGTAAAATGCGCCACAGGTGTCGGATATACATTATTTTGGAAAATAAACTGCAAAGTAAAAAAAACAAAAAACCATCTACCAAACCTCATAGTAAACGTTTGGTAGATATGCAGGAGAAATATTTACATTTATATGCAGCCATATCATGCAATTAAAGTCAACAGATAAACACATCCGCGTGTTGAAATAGATGTACAAACGTATCTAGGCATATTGCACTGAAACCCTGATATTTCATCCAAATGCAATACTGTATTTCCCAATACTGTATTCCCCGTAGGAGTTTTGCTCAAGGCTATGCTTAGGTATACTCAAAAAACCCTGATAGCTAGTCACTAGGGAAAACATGTTCTTTTACAGATAATTGCTACTGGCAGCTAGAGGCCCCAAGAATTTGATGTGCAATAATGTGACCTGACTATGTATTAAACTTGTTTTGAAGGACATGTGTGAAGTAATTTTATATGCATCTCACACACCTTAGTTTTTGGGATTTCACTGTGTTAGCACATTTTTAACAACTTCTCTATATTTAATATCACTGTTAGGGTTTGTCCTAATAGTTCTCAGTCATAAAAGATCTCAGATATATGTTTTTTTTCCTTCAGAAAGAATGAGAGAGAGGTAGGGAGGGAGAGAGAGATGAAATGGAAAGAAAGCAAACCCAGGTGACTTTTAAGGAATATGAAAACAAAGAAAAATTAGAGTATTGGTAATGGAACTGGAAATAAAAATGAGAGAACAGCATTTACTCCCAGGAATTTATGAGGTTAACCATTGCAGCGCAGTGTGCTGCATTTAATCAGAATGCTACCTAGTAGCTGCACATTATGCCTTTGAATTCTATGCTATTCACCACTTTGTTAAATTTTAGGTATGTTTCAGAGATGACTGTTCTACATTCAATGAGCTGCATATTTTATAAAAATTAGGATGGATGTAGCTTTTGTTTTTTATTGTAAAGTGAATAATAAGCTAAGAATGCAATTACAGGGTATGGTGAACAAGTATCACAACTGCTAATTACCAGAAATATATAAATTTATCAGGACTCATTTTATTGCCTCAGTCTTTGCATGGAAACCTAAAATCTAATGTCACTGAATCCCCAGGATATAATTCAAGAGTTTCCACAAATGGAAAGGAGCCTGGAGACCTGTTGAGATGTGTCCTCCATAGCGCAACAAAGCCATCTTCAAATAAGAAAGTTTAGGACTACAATATTGTTAGGTACTGCACAGAAATGAACACTCACTCTCTCTCTCTCTCCCCGCCCTCTCTGTGTGTATTCATGACTCAGCAAAGACTAATGAATGGCAAGATTCTGTAACAGTATTACTATCTGACGCCAGGATCCAAAAAGTCCCCTGTAGGACTGGAAAGCAATTCCTTAGGGGCAGAATTGCTCATTTCCCACAGGCTGCATTCATCTCTGCCATAAATACTCTTAAGAGCCGTCAAACCCCTCCGGCTCAGTTTTTCTCAAGGTACAGGTGCCCCAGAGAACCCCATATGTGCACATAGAAATTCTGTGTGTGACTCTTTGGAATATTGTAGAGATCCTTTTGAATAATGTAGGCACCATCCAATGCAAGAGTCTAAAAGGAAACGCCAGTGCCCACACATTGTCTTTATACTTGGGAGCTATCAAAATCATTATGGTCCTTTCGCCGCAGAAATCTGGTACAAACATAGTCCCAAACAGCTTGATAATGAGAAAACAACTGGACCATAATGCTTCCAGATGACTAGAGCTGCATCAGCTCTAAGAGGGAATTGAAGGGGTGTGGGGTTCTCCCCTTCTCACATTTTAACAAGGCCTAGAGGAGGAGAATTATATCAAATTATAACGGGGTAGCCATGGCAACCATGCCACATGAAAGGGATGAGGCGAAGGGACGAAACTGGGCTTTTAGGCCTACATGAAAATGACACCAGGAATCTCACATGCGTCTTTTACAATTGTTGAGCTTTAATCCCAGTAAGCCCTTTCCACCAGCTTTTAGAATGTTCTCCGTCATGTCTTCTTCATCCTTCCAGGAGTCATTTTATGTACTAAAAACCAAACGGTCTACAGCTGGTGGGTCAGAATCCACTACTAAGTTGCAGTCGGACCTAAAGTGTGTCGCCAAGAAAAATTAGGATGGGTTCTCAAATGGTGGTTGTGCTAAAGGTAGGTCACAAGTCTTTTAAAAACTTTGGAGATTATTGCTACTGGCCCCATTTCCAGCTATGGGCCTGTGCCATTGATGTAATGCATCCCACTTTAATGCCATTTTTGCAATGGATACGCTAAAAATGAAGATGAAGCTGTTACTATCTTTCAAATTCTCTTTCCTGCTTTGCAGAGGTGCTCAGCACCCAAGGCTCAGTTTACATGCCTTCTGGCCAAAACGTAAGAGAGCCCTAGCCTAGTTGCTCAAAGAAGCCCAGGAACACCTAAGCATTGTCAAGCTGTTCGCATACAGCTTCACAACTGTGCTGTGATTCTGTTTTTGCTGAGCACATCCTCTAAGCCAGCTCCATTTGTTGTTAGAAAGAATGTGGCAGCTGCTGCCTACGCTGAAGTTTTGCCATTTTTTTCTTTTTTTTCTTTTTAAAAAACATCCTGATTATACTATTGTATTTCTATATTGTTGCTTGTAACCCACCCTGGGGCCTTATGGTGAAAGGTTGGTAAGAATTCCAATAAATAAATACCACTCCATGTACGATAAACAAGCTTTGCTGTAAATATTCCTAGTATGCCACAGAAATATACAGAATAAATGTTCCAAATACACTACAGAAATATAAAGAAAGTGTACTGAATTTTTCACAAAACTGAAAGATTGGATATACCAAAACAATTTAATTATGACCCCATTGTGATAGCCAGTGCTATTTTTCTACAAAAAGAGGTACCCGAACTCACCTCCCTTGTTCTCTTAAAATAGCAATGGAACCCACCTGAGACATGCCGGAACTGAATTCCAGCGAGTTTCGGCTGAAAAAAAAACCCCTGGTGATACCCTGTTTCATCCTGTCCCTGATGGGCAAATATAAGCTGAAGAAATTCAAGGGAGCATTGTCCACAATGTCGCCCAAAAACATGGACTGTGGATATTGAATACAAGCAGGGCTAGTCCCAAGACATTTCTCAAGCCCAAGTAGCAAGCCACTCAATATGAGTAAATTCAACATTTGAAATCCATCCCACCCTTAAGCAAGCCAAAAGGAGGGTTTATGCTATGTGGGTTTATTCTATATCATTACATATGTTATCTTAAGACTTGTGAACCTGAAGGATGATTCCAGTCTGAGGAGATGTTGTTTTGCAGCACAGATAATGTTTTACTCGATTTCTGCTGAGCAGCTCTTCAAAATCTTTGTGCCGGGGCAAAGGAGGAAGTGAGGATTGTCAATTCGATGTTAATGATGCAGGGTTGAGGATTGCATCACACTGCATGATGAAGAATATGCAGAGCTCGAGAATCCCTAGGAAAAGTCTTTAAGTGCATCTTTAGAACAAGTGCTCTTCACAACATTGTAGGAATGCAAAATTCCCCAGGAGGAAAAAAAATAGCCATTATTCATCTGCCTCTGGTACTTTTAAGTATATCCAATTGAGAAATATCCACTGTGCACCATCAAAGCTGAGCTTGAAAAAAAAGGCTAAGTAAAATAAAAAAGAGATCAGGATAGTTTAAGGCCAACAGAAACCCCGAAGCCCTGCTATGATGATATTCTGCAAAAAATAAATAAAAAATTGTTATTGAGGTAGCAAAACTGAATCTTCGGCAACTACTTTTGTGGAAGATGAAGTTTTCGGTTTTTAGAATTCCGTCTCCCCACTGGCAAACTGCAAAGTTAGCCTTCGTGTTTTTGAAATCACATCAGGATTTACAACTGTTTTAGCCAGGCTCTTCAATTCCCAATGCTGAATGATAGCAAGAGAATGGTTATTGCTTCTCTTATTTTTCATTTTGCAAAGGTTTGGTGGCTCAGGCTCCCCCCCCCCCGAAGGAAAAGGGAAAAAAGTGGCACATTTCACCCCCCCCCTAAGAAAGCAATATAAATATATGCTGGTATGCCTTTGAAGGAAGACTGTCCTAGTAAGCCAGTGCAGGGCTAAACACAGCTTGAATAAAACAAGTCACATTGGTGTTTTTTCTTACATATGGTGATGATAACAGCAGGTTACCTGATGAGCCATGTCAGGTAAGACAGAGAGGTGGCACTAGACCATTAGCAAATAAAGGATTAAGGAAGCGCTAGCAGGTTAGGGCCTCAAGCTCAGCAACTATGAGATTCTGCTAAAGCAGCTTCAAGCCTGAGGCAGGACGATAAAAGCTGACTATTGCAAAAAGAAAACCAGACCTGTCACCACCATCACTCAGCTATGCATATTTGGAGCAGGGAAATTACAAAAGGCTGGCCAGGTCTCTATTACAAGGCAGGCTGGCAATTCTCAACCATTTGCTCACAATTTTTTTGCAAATCCTATGGCAATGTGACTCATGTATTTGCCTGATATATGCCCCCTAACAAGCGTGTACCATGGTGGAACTCTGCCTACAGTTTTCTGGATCCAATGCATCAAAACGTGGCATGCATACTTTTATTTATTTCAGCTATGATGGGGTTGCTACTCCAATCTGACAGCTTAAAATGGTAAAAGTTCTTAGTAAGGCTGCTTGAATTTCCAGTTAAAAAGTAAAAGCTGCATACACCAGACCCGCCAATCGTCCCTCTTTTCCAGGGACAGCCCTGGATTTACAGAAGCCGTCCTGGTTTCTGATTTGATCCTGGAATGTCCTGCTTTTCCTTAGAACACCCCTATTTTCATCAGAGAAATGTTGGAGATTATGAAGTTACTAGTGTCATTCAGCCCGTTAAGTAAACGGGCGCTAGCCGGGCGGGAACGGAGGGGAAGCCCTGGGACTGCACAGGCGTCGCCTCCGTTGAGCGCCTGAGGCCCACCGGCCCCTCTTCCGCCTCCTCCCGCTGTCCCGAGTGGTGATGGGCTCCTCCACCTCCCTTCTCCTCCTCACCTGAGGAGAAGGAAGAGGCCTCTGCCGCCGCCTCCCGCAGCGCGCCTCAGGTAAGCGCGCCGCCCCTCGCTCTCCCGCCTCGCCGCCCCTGCGTCACTCCGCAGCAGCTCCCGCTCTTGCCCCACCTGCTGGCGAGCGCCTGAGGCCCACCGGCCCCTCCTCCACCTCCTCCCACTGTCCCGAGTGGTGACAGCCTCGTCCACCTCCCTGCTGTGGCGGAGTGACACGGGGTGGCGAGGCCGGAGAGCAAGGGGTGGCGTGCTTACCTGAGGCGCGCTGCAGGAGGCAGTGGCAGAGGCCTCTTCCTTCTCCTCAGGAGAAGGGAGGTGGAGGAGGCTGTCGACACTCGGGACAGCGGGAGGAGGCGGAGGAGGGGCCGGTCTCTGCGCTCCAAGTCTCTGTGTCCAATCCCTGTGTCCGTGGGGCACATGCGCAGTAGCGCGGACACAGGGACACAGGGACTGGACGCAGAGACACAGGGACTTTATTATATAGGATGCAACTCCTGAGCCAAGGAGATAAGTAACAGTACAACTTTGGTGTGTATACCACGAAAGGTTGCATTTCAGCCTGTTGAAAAAGAGTATTTGTTAAACACCTGTTTGGTGTGTTTAATAGGTTGAATCCATGTATGCTTTCTCAGAACTAAGCAATAATTTAGTTCAGTGGCGCTTACTGCAAAAGTAACAACACGTAAGGTTGCAGTCTTAGAATCAAAGCATGCAGTTGGGAACAGTTGGAAGTTTTATTAAAGGACTGTGGCAGATTTATTAATTATTATTTTTAGTAAATAGAATTTTGGGGGCTTGTGTAAGTGTCAAGAGACTCTGACAATCCATGTAAATTTTGTCTGTGGCATAATATGGCTCTTTTCTCTAGGCATTAAGAGCAAAGTCACAACTGCATGTGATAGCATAATTGGATCAAGTCATTTGTTATGGAGGCTGTTGGAAGAAGAAACAAATAACCATTCTGAGGGCCATAAATGAAGGAGTGTACGTGCCAAAAAAACTATGTCCATCATAAATTCTGATTTAAAATGGATTAAACTCAGTTTAGCTTTTCCAAACCTTTGGGCAGATAATTTCAGTGAGACCTCCTAGAAGAAAATTGCACCTGAGAAGTAGACTTAACCAATTAACATTCATACCCAATGCCAAATTAGATAAATAGATAAGGTGGCTATGCCAAATTCTTTGTATATATGTGTGTACATATGTAAGCTAATGGGAGAACAGTTTCAAAAACTGAAAGGGAAAAAGGCTTATCTAAAGGTCTTGAATGAATTTCAGGTTGAAAGTGTGTGTGTGTGTTGAGTCAACATGTAGCCTGAGTTACATTAACTTAAATCAGGAAATATATTTACTGAGATTTCATATAATTATGTTGCAATATCATGCTGGGACTAGACTTCATAGCTAGCTAGTAAAAACGTGTAGATATCAAGTCCAGTCATAATTTGTAGATCCCAGGAGGGGCTTATCTACAACTCTGCCAGAACCTACTGCTAAACTTCAGTAAAAACACACACACAAAAAAATCCCCTCCAATCATGACTCCTCCTCTTCCTTGTCTCTCAAGCTGTAACTTTTTATTTTTTTGCTCTCGTCAGCTGAATCCACCTACATCATTCTCCTCCTTCCAAGTTGATCTCCCATACAGCGCATTAGAGAAACACTATTGTACAAACACATCCAGTAGCTTTCAGAATTTCACTTTTTTATTCAGTGCTGCTGTTTTTGTTTTGCTTCTTAAACTGCTTGTATGGAATTATTCAAAAAGCAGACTGTAGGACTATGTAATTTAACCTGGGAGTAAGTTGCATTGAATTCTGTGGGACTTATTTCTGAGCAGAAATGCAAAGATTGCTCTGTAAAGGTTGTAGCTTTAAGGACTAAATAATGAAATATTCCACTGGAAAGTGTACCTTTTCTTTTTTTTAAAAAACGTAGAACATTTTCACATGTATCGATGTCTCGGAAGCAGATGTCTCCTTGACGTGTGCATTCAATCTGTTGGTGGCGACCTTGCCGGGTGAAGCAGTTGTTTGAAAATGAGTTTTTTTGCCTCCTAGTCTGTGGAAAATACTGCTGTAACGAAGATTTAATATAAGCCATAGCTTCCCACAGAAGCTTATTTCAGCAAAGTAAACTATTAATTAAAATAACAAATGTCAGCTATTTCTCAAGCTGACAGTTAACACAACACAGCTTTTGCTTAGCATGATGCGCAGGATGTATGGGACTTGTTCCTCCATTCTGTCCTCCTAGCTACGTATGGTCCATTTATTAGACTTCAATACAGTGATAAATTAACCAAAAATTGCTGCAGTTTTATTAGTAGCGTGGGAGCTTGGGGGAAACCCATCTGGCGGGCGAAGAGTGCCTGGCAAACACTCGCGGCAAAAGTGGATTTGTGGCACTTGACGAACGGTTTCAGCGCCGCAGGGGGAAAGATGGGGGAATCAGAAAAGACGTCTGTGCTGACGCTGGGTGTTTGCACCCTCAACTGATGCTGGGTTTCTGATGCTGAATAAGAGGGTTCACCAAAATAAAGCCTAGGTCCTGGGGAGGTTTCTGATCAGAGAAGGTGGTAGGGTTTTGGTGTCTCTGCTCTGAGTACAGGCAATTCTTCCTCTGGTTACTGCCACAGGGTCACAAAGGCTTGCATCCAATGTAGCACTAAGTAACAAAGGAGATTCCAACTAAACACGATGAAGAACTTTCTGATGGTAAGAATAGAAGATACTCCCTAGGGAGGTGATGGACTCTCCTTCCTTGGAGATTTTTAACCAGAGGTTGGGTGGCCACCTGTCAAGGATGCTTTAGCTGAGATTCCTGCACTGCAGAGAGCTGGAGTAGATGACTCTTGGGGTGCTTCCAACTCCATGATTCTATAGCACTGAATATGCCCTGCAATACCACACCCCACCAAAAAAAAAAAAACTTTCCAGAGAGTTAGAGGAAACCACAGAACAGATTGGGGCACGTGAGGGGAGAAGAGGAAGAGAAAGTCTTGTTGTGCAAGCAGAAATATTTCTTGTAACTTGAAGCCATTGTTTTAAGTCCTAACCTCCAGAGCAGGAGGAAACAAGCTTGCTCCATCTTCAGTGTGACAGCCCTATGTTGGATACAAGCCAGAAAGTAGGAAATCAGAGGTTCACATGGGGGTCAAGTCTCTTGGGACCTGATACATCGCTGTCTGACTCCTATAAAGTATAATCCTTTAGGATATACCTAATAGAGGGAGAAGAAGAAGAAGAGTTTGGATTTGATATCCCGCTTTATCACTACCCGAAGGAGTCTCAAAGCGGCTAACAATCTCCTTTCCCCTCCTCTCCCACAACAAACACTCTGTGAGGTGAGTGGGGCTGAGAGACTTCAGAGAAGTGTGACTAGCCCAAGGTCACCCAGCAGCTGCATGTGGAGGAACGGAGACGCGAACCCGGTTCCCCAGATTACGCGTCTACCGCTCTTAACCACTACACCACACTGGCTCTCAATACTCTGAGGGTGTGTAATACTCTGTTTCAGTCTTTCATTCTTTCCATAATCATTTCTGTATTTTAATATTTTGTTGGAAGCCGCCCAGAGTGGCTGGGGGAACCCAGCCAGATGGGTGGGGTATAAATAAATTATTATTATTATTATTATTATTATTATTATTATTATTATTATTTGCATTGCTATGAGGAAAGATATTTAGACATCAATTTATTAGTAACATCAAGGATAGTATGGGTTATGAATTGCCTCTGGATTAGGGATGCCATATGTCTGAAATTTCCCTGGTAAACAGCATCTGTGCGGAAATCGCTGAAATGTCTGGGAAAATCCAGGTGTATTGCAGCCCATGTTGGAAGTGTAGATTTGGGTGAATTTCATTAAAAATAGCTCATAAACTCAACAACTTTGGCCAAAAAAAAGTTCAACAATTTTTGTGTCCAGATTTTCACTTTTTGAAATATGGCAACCCTACTCTGGATCAATTGACTACTTTCTATTGCTTTGTGAAAGCTTTGGTCCTTCCAGAGAATACAGAAATTGCAAGGATGTCTCAAAAGTAATCAGTGGGGGGGGGGAAGTAGGGCTGCCTTCTACTGTAGTACTGACTGGCTATTGTTTTTTTTTGACATGATATAAGTTGACTGATGTTGTTGGAAGGGTGGATATCAGATCATTGAAAAATGAAGGCCCCTTTCTGATGTTTTGGGGTAATAAGGGATCATCCCTGCATAGTCTCCAACATTTCTCCAATGAAAATAGAGACCAGGTGTGCCATCTATGCAAAGCCGTGGGGTCTGAGCCCTGCCCCAATTTTCCACAGCTGGGTGGGCCCTGTCAGGCCCTCCCGAAGCTGCGACTAAGCCCTGTTGGGCTATTTAGAGGGTGTGACGGCTCCATCAGGTTTCCTCCTATCATGTGAAGTCATGCAGTGTATCCCCCCATGTGGGATGGAACCCAGCGCACCTGATAGGAACATCCTATTCTATACAGTCCAACATTTCCCCGATGAAAATAGAGATGGCCAAAGGAAAAGCTGGATATTCCAGGATCAAATCAGAAACCAGGATGACTTCTGTAAATCTGGGGCTGTCCCTGGAAAATAGGGACACTTGGAGGGTCTGTCCCTATTCATACCTGCCAAGTTCCTGCCTGAAAAATGAGGGATCGGACCGGAAGTAGCAGACCGGAAGTAGCGCTGTCGCCATTTTGGAACTGGGCGGAGCATGCTCAGAAGCGACTTTTGATGCTGCTCTGCCCAGTTCCAAAATGGCCAGAATAAACCGGGGAAAAACAAAAAAATCCGTTTTTTCAGCTGGGAAAACAGGGGTTTCCCGGGGAATACGGGAGACTTGGCAGCTATGTCCCTATTTGGCTTCAGACAGAGGTTTTCTTCAGTCTTCCTAGATGAGACTGAAGTTGAGGACACAAGCAATTCTGTTTTCCTCATCACCATCACCAGATAGAGGCTAAACTACACACCATGTGCAATTGTCCTGATTTTGAAACACCCCTGGGTACTGCCTTATTTGTTAAGAGCTGCGAAGCAAGCAATTGATAGCCAGAGTGGAGGTTCACAAAGGCCTCCGAGGGGGCAAAAGAAGGCAGGGCCTCTTTCCTAAAGTCGGCATTTTAAAAGCTTTACTCCAGCCTGTGGGAAGCCTATAAATCAATATCAATATAATTATATATTTTTTTCAGGAAGAAAGAACTAACATTTCCAGCAAAGTACAATTTAATATACATTTGTTTCATCAGTGGGGCTGTCTCCTTTCCCCACCCTTTTTTTAAACTGTGGTTACGAGAAAGCATTTTGCTTCAATGGGAAGGCAACTGGAAATATTTCTCTCTCCTCTGACTGAGGAGGCAGGCATGCTTCTATAGCTGTATATGGAACTGAGATTCAATGTTTTTTTTTAAAGAAACTCAGGGCTTGGCAGAAGGTAGATTGGAAACTACTGGAATATCTGAAGTTAGGATTTCTGACTCTTCAGTTGCTACCTCAAAAGGCCTTTCTCCCCACCTGAATTAAGATGCTGAAATGGACAAAACTAAGCAGAGGTTCAGTTCCATTCTGACACTGAAAATGAATTCCTAGGATTAGAATATACTTAGACAAACCCTGCTGTCACAGAGAATGCGTTGCGATACTCTAGAGTAACGACTCTCCAGACCGTTGCCTTTTCATGCTTTTATTGTGTGCAGGCTATTTACAGTGCTAGAGCTATACAGAACACATGCTTTCAGTCTGACCCAGTACCCTGGAATGGCGCTTCCCGCGTTTTCTTCCAACATAAGAGTCTGGGCACCCCAAATCTCCTCCCGCGTTTCCTCCTGCGTAATTCCGGAACCGGAGGGGAAAAGGGTCTCCTTTCCATGTTTTCCTTCTCCCCCCTTTCCCCCACTCTCTCTTCCTCTCCCACGTGCAGCAGAGGCTCTGCTATCCTGCCAGAGCCCTGTCTCCTACTTCCTCCTTCCCCACTGGACTCTTCCCCCTCCTCACTGGCTCCGCTGCTGGTGGAAGAGCTGCTCCTGAAGATGGGAGGGGGCTCTCTGTACTGTTTTCCCCTCACACCTGCTCTTTAATTCTGTCCAACTTTTGCCCCTGACTCTGGTTAGCAGATCTTGGGGTTATAGTAAAACAGCAACCAAGTAGATATGAAAAGGATGAAGTTTGATCACCCCTAGGAGATTGTTTTAAAAGTCTTTTTTAACAATAACAACAATAATTTTTTGAAACAGAAAAATGGCTAGGCTAGCTCTCCTTTTTATACAGGTGTCAATAGGCCCCAAGTAAAATGAAATTCTTACTCATACATTATTTACTCCAACATTCCTTCGAGGAACTTGAGGTAGCCTGCTTGGCTTCTCTTTCCCCCATTTTATTCTTACAACAATCCTGCAAGGTAGGGCAGGTTAGCGATCCTGGTCAGCTCAAGGATACCCAGTGAGCTTCTTGGCCAACCAGTTATTTGTAGTTGGGTGTCCCCAGTACATTAGAACTCTCAGCTGCCATACAATAAATTATAAAGAGATCCTAGGTTTTCTGTAATTGTGTGCACGGGCTCATACACACACACACACACACCACACTCACACACTCTTACAACAACAGTCAATTTCTATTTTTAAATGATGACACCTCTTTCCCCATTACACAAAGATAAACCACTTCTGCACGAACCAGCCCTTTTGACGTATAATTACTTGTCTTGAAATGACATCCTGCTCGCCTATGAATACTTGAAAAATGTTAATCCCATAATTGACTCCATTTACTGGATTTTTCTCAGCTGATATTTCACATCTTCTGTACATGGCACACAGACAGCAGCACAATGCATGGATCCCTGCCTGGGCCTGCCTTTTTGCCAACTTTGAGCTCTATAACAACGGCAATTCTATGCAAAAATATGCCATTTCGGAAGAAAAGAAAAGAAAAGAAAAAAGAAAAGGAGAACATTACTTATTTAGGGCCCGCAGACAAATGTGTTTGCAGCTTCACTTACCACAGGATAGTACTTGTAGACAGTCTGTCTGAAAAGAAGCCGTGCACCTTTAGACTGTGATGGTATAACGTCAGGAGGGTTTTGCTCATATTCCTGTAAATGTTGGGTAGTGCAGCTATTAATGGCCTTAATTAGAAGAGGCACCAATGGGCTGCGTTTAGCGTGAGGCAACTGCCTTGAGAAAGCTGCCTCTGATTGCCCAAAAGCAATTTAGAAGCAAGGTGATGCTCTAGCAGAGCAGTAGGAGTCAAAACAGTATCCTTTTTAATAAAATAAATAAGGAAACCAGAAAACACAATCAAATTGTTCTTCCGAAAGCTTGGCAGTAGGTTCACTCAGAATGAGGAAGTCTGCTAATAGCTCAGACAGCAGTTCTGCCCTCAGGCCAAGTTCACTGGGGCTTTGTCATACTTTTTCTAGGAAACCCACCATATATATATATATATATATATATATATATATATATATATATATATATATATTTGTAACTATATGCATATTAGAAATTGCCCCACTTCTTTCTGAAGGATACCTCACTCTCCCATGGCAGCTTGCATTTTTTTATATATAAAAGTTAAACATTTCCTACTCACTTGCATTTTAGAGGGATACTTTAGCGTATTTTAGAGGGAAATTTAATGTAGGGAAACCCAGCATATTAATTTTTGTTGTTGTTGTTGTTGTTGTTATTGTTAAAAACACACACACCATACTTACACCATAATAATAATAATAATAATGATGATGATAATAATAATAATAATATATTATTTATACCCCGCTCATCTGGCTGGGTTTCCCCAGCCACTCTGGGCGGCTTCCAACAGAAAAATAAAAGACAATAATCTATTAAACATTAAAAACCGGAACAGGGAGTTCAACAAAATTGATGAAGAAACCTGTGGCGAACAGTGTTGTGGTCTGTAGAGGCAGCGGTGGAGGAACCCTCTCCGGCACACCCGGGACGGCGCAGCTTATACGGACTGCGCATGTGTGACATCCTGTATGGACTGCGCATGTGCGGCATCCCGTACAGAGTGCATGTGTGTGGCAGCCCGTATGGACGCCACGTGAGCAGCACCCATACGGACTGCACACACCCTCAGCCGCTCTACAGCTGGGGGGGGAGGCAGGGGCCATCTTGTCACCCCTCCCAGAGTGGCACAGGGGGTGGCCCGCCCCCTCCGCCCCCTTCCTATGCCCCTGTGTAGAGGGAATATGATTAAATCAGGGTTCCCCAAAGTTGGATCGGTTGTAGGACTACAACTCCCATCATCCCTAGCTAACAGGACTAGTGGTCAGGGGTGATGGGAGTTGTAGTCCAGAAACCTGAAGACCCAAGTTCGGGTAACCCTGTGATACATGGTACTGGCCACATTCACCCCATACAATTGAAGCACTAGGGTACCACAGTTCCAGTGAATTCTGGGAACTGTGGTTTGTTAAGAGTACTGAGAGCCATTTGGAGACCTCTATTTCCCCTCACAGAGCTACAATTCCCCGAGTTCCCTGGGAAGAGAGATTGACTGTTAAACCACTCTGGAAATTGTAGTTCTGTGGTTGGAAAAGGGGTGTGAATGTGGCAGCTGAAGCTTGGCAGGAATCCCGTATAAATGCAGAGCTGGTCCAAGACATTTTGCTGCCTGAGGCAAAGGACAAAATGGAGCTTTATCCCATGCTGTGTATCAAAGGTCAACCAGGCTGGCAATTTAATCTAACTTTGACACTGTCGGTGTGGTAGCATCCTCCATTATCCCTGAGGCCAGGATGCTAGCTTAGCAGGCTTGGGGAAGGCCACGTGGCACACACAATACTGCCTGCTCCCCAGTTGTCAGCACCTGCTGCCTGAGGCAGCTGTTGAGATGATAAACTTGAACGCTATGCATGTTTCCCTCAGTCCTTGAGGAGAAGGGCTGGAGGAAATAAACTGTGAAGGAAGAAGTGGTGCTCAGAAACAGGAGGTGGGGCTGGACTGGCTAGGGTGAAATGTGTGTACTTTGTAGTTGCATTACCACTTTGCAACTATAATGTGTCTACTTAGGGTGGGGATGGGAGAGAAATGTGGCTCAATTCACATTTAAAGCGGAACCTACCTTCTGGAACAATGAGAGAACACAGCCATCCTCTGAAATTTGCGATGCAAATTTCAAATGCCAAAGAGTGCTTAAAAATGGATATATTAAAGCAGTGTTCCTCAACCTTGGGCCTCCAGCTGTTTTGGGACTACAACTCCCATCATCCTTAGCTAGCAGGACCAGTGGCCGGGGATGATGGGAGTTGTAGTTCCAAAACAGCTGGAGGCCCAAGGTTGAGGCCCATTGTATTAAAGGAAAGTGCAGGAAAAAAATGAATATTTTAATGAAAAGAGTCCATTATAATATAATAAATTCATTGCAGAAATGTCAATCTGCAATTCCAACAAAACACCCCCAGCAAACTCTACAGAAGGAAAACATAGTATGCCTATCAACATGTCAGAGTTTCTCATCAAGCTTTTAACTTTTCAAATCGAGCCGTTTAATTATTGGGAGAAATTTGCAAAAAAGAAAACACCCAGATTTTTCATGAGTTTTTGTTTTTTTAAAAAAAGAACATGCGCAAATTGCTGCAGAAATGTGGACAACCAAATTTAAGATTGGAAAAATTGAGAAATGATGGGAACCGAAATTGTCAGGCGATTCCATCCACGGCCTTGGGGCAGCCTAATGAGAGGGTTACCTTAAATCTTGCTTTAACACAAGTGGTTTAAAAAGAAAAAAGAAAAAAAAGTTTAACTTACCCAAAGAAAGACTTTCTTGAAACATAGGTCATGTAAAGTAAAAATAAAATAAAATAATGAAATGAAAGGAGAACACCATAGCATATATTGGTGTCAAAGGCAACGACCAGCTGGCTTCCTGGATTCAGGGACTTCTCAGGTGGCAGATGGTTGTTTTAGCTGTCCTTTGGGTCTTGTGCTGGGTACGACTCACTCTGACTGGAGAATTGGTCTGAATTCCACATTTTTGAAAAAGTGGAGTGTCGAAGTATGCGGTTTGAAAAATGTTCAGGTTTCTTTGGTTTTTCAAACCTACATCCTGTGTGGATGGGGGTCGCAGTTCTTCTTTCAGGGAGTTTTTAAAATAAAAATTACACACACACACACCATAGCTGCCAAGTTATCCCTTTTTTTAAGGGATTTTCCCTTATGCTGAATAGGCTTCCTCGCGAGAAAAGGGAAAACTTGGCAGCTATGACACACACACACACAAACACAGAGGTTGCAGCTGCATCGTGCATTTCAAGCACTCTTACACCACTTAGCCAAGGTTTAATGGAGTGGTTTAACAATCAGTCCCTCTTCCCAGGGAACTTTGGGAATTGTAGCTCTGTGGGGGCAATGGGAGCCTCCTGACCACTCTCAGCGCCATTAACAAACTATGGTTTCCAGGGTTCTTTGGGGGGCAGATTGGGCTCTTTAACGTGTTATGATACTGTTTTAAATGTACGGTGTGGATGTGGTCACAAATAAATCTGGAGGAATTGTGTAGTCCACATAAATATTATCTGTTTCCCCTCTTAACCTTCTTATACAAGGTCTTTGAATTTTCTAGACACTCTTCAAATCTCCTCCATGTGTTGATGTTTCGGATATTTGATGGCAAAGGCAGTATTCTGTTGACATATCGAGAGTGACTTTTGGTTATGTAGCTGCATAGAGGCTTCTGTGCTGGGGATGGGGGGGGGGGAGAAACAAAACAATTCCATGACTTGACTTCATCTCTCCTTCATTTCTATGCAGAAAACATATTCATCCAAGGTAGCAGCAAAATAGCTGCAAAGGTTCCAAGTGCTGAACTTGGTATGCCTGAGCAAAATAATAACAAAGCAGTTTCCTAGGCAGATTTGAAAGGCACCTAGCTTTATTCTTTATTTTTGAAAAAGCAACAACCCACAAACCAAGGAGCACAGAGAAACAGATTGTAGGTGGTGGGGTGGATGGTGGGTTGGGGGGGGGAATTCCTGAATGAGCCTCTAAAAATAAACATAGTATCATAGAATCGTAATGATTTGATAACCAGGATCTGGTTAATGAAATGATCCTTAAAACCCCTTTGATATAAGTTGAAGGTTCAACGGTTGAGCACAGTAAAATGGGGAAACTGAGGAGAATTTTTTGTTGTTGACAGTGATGACATAATATAAAATCTAAACTTGGTTTAGACTTCATGCCAGTTTCTGCCGTGCCTTCCTTCAGGGGGGCAGACACTTGCTATTTACATTTAAGGGATGAGTAACAGAGAATGACTACCACAAAATTCCCTAAGTACGCCACCACAATGATGTGCTGAAATGTGTCCTCCAATTTCTTGGAAGTTTACTTCCTTGCTCTGTGAGTGTTGTGGCCTGGCTGGAATGTGCCTTTGAACACCAATGCTTAGCCACTTGTTTGCTGCGATAAGGGATAGAGAATAGTGTGTGAATGTGTCTAGGAAGTAGAAAGTACAGGGGTAAAATCTGCATATGTTGCTTTTGACCACATTTGCCTCTGACCCCTTCTGCCGCATAGAAGGTTGCCTAGATGGGAAAATGCCCTCCGATCTTAAGGAGGTTCCCAAACTCTCCAAGTGTTCCTTTTTTCTAGAGACAGTCCCTGATTTATTGAAGTCGTTCCAGTTTCTGATTTGATCCAGGAATGTCCCACCATCCTTATTTTCATTGGACAATAAGGACATCATTATTTTCATTGGACAAATGTTGGAGTGTGTGGGGTTATCTGACCCCCGAGCCATCTGAAGGAAGCCCTGTATTGGGAAGGTTTTTTAATGTTTAATGTTTTATTATGTTTTTCTATATGTTGGAGGCTGCCCAGAATGGCTGGGGCAAGCCAGTCAGATGGGTAGGGCATAATATTATTATTATTATTATTATTATTATTATTATTATTATTATTATTATTATTATGGAAGTCCCTCTTTTCATCACTCCTGCCTTACCTTATGGTTCAAAATAAAGCATTGCATAGCTCAAATTATTATTATTATTTAAAAAATCAACCCAAAGATCTGTCACACTCTGTCGCAGGTTCTGAAATCCATAAATCTGTAACAATAACAACAAAATCAGCGTTCATCAGAAGGCCAAGCCAGGGGTGAAATGTTGCACTGCGTGAGGCTGATGTAGGAATGGAGAGTGAAAATCCTGGAAGTTATTCCTGTTGCCTTTGCGAATGCACTCTTGTTGAAATGGCACTGCGGATGGTGGCAGTGTTCATGCTGCATTTATTTACTCACAGCAAGTACTGCTTGCTCCGTGTGAAGTCCTGCTTAAGTTGATTGGGCTACTTAACCGAAAGGACGACAGGAGCCAGCACATAGTGATTACTGCTTGTCGCCACTTACGGCTTATCAATGGTGAGCCCAAAAGAGTTCTCCTCGAGTTGTCATTTACACCCGCCTTCCCAGCACCTTGCCTTGGCACTTGACAGCACTTTGCTGACTTTTTCTTGCTGCAACTCTTATCTCCCCCTTTGCTTTGCATTATGTTTTAGGGGTGATAAATACAGTAGCCTCTCCAACTCAGAAGGGGGAGTCCATTTCACCACTTTAGACAGCAGCCTTTGAAATCATTAGCTAAAAGTGTTTTCCTTTCATCACCAGGATACAGAGGCACTTTCTGTCAAACTTTTCTACAAACCAGGTGAGGGGGGCAGAAGTATCTGTGGGGCCATGGGCACTCGTGGCTGTGTGACATTTCCCCCCTCCCCCCAGTCTCTTTAAACTGGCAGGTCCTGCCATTGGTCTCTGCCTATTAGTAATTACAATAGTACTAACAAAAGTGACTTTTTTAGGACTCTTCATTTTCCTTTGTCAAATGTTGTCGTCGGTTGTATTCCTCTCAGGATTCTGCCCCACTGAATGTCTTTAAGCACCCCCAACTGTTAGTTGTGTCCTTTCTTATTAATGGCGACAGTCACACATGCCGATGTCAACAAAAGGACACAACACCATTTTGAATTTTAGTCTTTTAGAATATTATGTGGTTTCCAGGGAGGGAGTCTCGGACAGAGTGGGCCAGTGCAGGGAGGACAAATGGAACTGTGGTTGTTAAGTGAAAATTTTGGAATTTAGGGCCTTAGGGAACAATGGCTTTGGCTGTGCTCCAAGACGCCCTACTGTGAACTCAAGTCCTGACAAGCAGCCCCATCCATTAAACTCATGTAAATGTTGTTTCTCAGTTAAAAGCTTATTCTTCTTTATTTGACTATAATATTATTGTATATACGCGGCTTAAAGAGGCATAGTGTTGTGCTGTGAGAACTGCAAAATGCCAGAGAGAAATACCCAAAGCCTCTTTACTCCAGGCGCTCGCTCAAAGCTTACACAGTAACACAGCTACCCTGCAACTCTACCCTCTACTACAGCCTTCCAGTAGCACCTTAGAGACCAACTAAGTTTGTCATAGGTATGAGCTTTCGTGTGCATACCTATGACAAACTTAGTTGGTCTCTAAGGTGCTACTGGAAGGAATTTTTTAAATGTTTTGTTTCGACTACGTCAGACCAACACGGCTACCTACCTGTAACTCTACTACAGCGTTTACCAAACTTGGGTTTCCAGCTGTTTTTGGACTACAACGCCCATCATCCCTAACTAGCAGGACCAGCTAGCAGGGATGATAGGAATGGCAGTCCAAAAATAGCTGGAGACCCAAGTTTGGAAAACATTGCTCTGCTACCTCTGAGCTCCTTTCCATGTCTCTTACAACAACTCCCAGCATGCAGTTTATCCATTCCTATAATAAGGATGGACAAAATAGCTGTGATCTAGTACATGCCCCTTACACACAAGTAAACAGTAACGCTCATGTGGATTTCTTTAAGGAAAAAAATCCTTTAGAAATCTGCATGCTTTCAACAGGTTTAAATTGGGAACTAGTAATGAGAAGTTGGTCTGTTGGCTTATCGGGTTCTTTCTTTCTTTTAAACCACTCTTAGCTGCTTGCTAGGACTTACAGGAGTAGCATTCTTTTCTACCCATACAATTATTCAGGATGGAGTAGCATGTCAAATGACACTTCCTTTTCCAGATTCCTTTTATTAGAAAGTTTTCAACAGGCATGGTAAGCACCAGGCTTTCTAGCAACTAGAAATGTTTCATCAAAATGACTCATTTGGCAAGATTGGGCAAGTTTCTTCCAAATTTTAGACCAAACCAGATATCTCCCCTATCAACACTCCTATATTCCTATGCATGATGATGTAGTTCAGTTTGCAGAAACTCTGCTTCCAGCACCTGAAATTGGGCAGATCCACCCAAGCCTTGCTAGAACAGCAGCATTCATTCCAGTTACATTTACAACACAGCATAGACCGTGGCTGATTCAGAGATTGAAGCAGTGCATGAGAGATACACTTGAGAGAAATTCAGAAAGGACGGGAAGTGGGTTTTTAAAGCATATTTATCCTGCTGACTTTGTAATTACCAGCAAGCTATCCTCCAGTGAGTAAAATAATAAAGAAAACATTCCAGGTATTACAGAGGAATAGTGTTTATTCTTTATTTAGCTTCTTGGCAATGAAAATATCTCAGAATAAGACATTATTATTATTATTATTTATTAAATTTATTGTCCAGACTTCACCAGCAGGTCCCCAGGGCGGGCTACAACAGTTTGGAATCAGGCAATATCTTCTTGAAGCTGCATGCATTTGAACAGTCCTTGGAAAGTTCATTCTAAAATGGAATTTACACTCGTTCAAGTTCACCCTGTCCAAAAAGGAACGAGTTCCAGTTAAAGTTCTTCCTTTTCCAAAATGAACCTGTTTAGTTCAAGTTCATCCAAATCCATACATCATCAGGAATTTGTTTTTAAAATTCAGAATGTTACAGAATGTTGCTGAAGTCTAGGGCTCAAAAGTAAATTGGGGGCCAGACAGACAGAATGTCACCATGTGAAGCTTTCTACATAGATGTATACTAGAAAAGGCTTACCCTGTTTAATTTCTACCAGCCACATAGCTACCGGTATTAATAGCACAAAGCATCATTCACTTTGTTCCTGAACCTGTACTTCTTGCTGCAAGCTGCTGCTGTCCGAAGACAATGAATGGGTCTCTTCAGCAAGGAGAATACAAGTTCCTTAGCAATGGCAGTTAAGTGATTAAGAAACCTTGGCCACAACAGCAGCTATTTATCTGCGTAATAAGCCTTAGAATGCTGCCTCCACATTTTGCTTTCTAACTTTCTTTACAGATGTCATTACAGACTACATTTTAAAAAGAAAGAAAGCAAGAAAGCTGAGCAGCCAGGCGTCTCACCTGGGGTGTGGAGAGGGAATGAATGTGAACTAGAAATCATAAAAATGTTTACTCTAAAATGAACTTAATCCACATTTAATGCACTCCACATTTATGGAAGCTACTTTCGTGTGTAGTTCAGAGATTTTTTGAACCTGAGGAACTTTGTTCAACTGTTCAACTGGACTAGTTGATTCCAAGCGCTACATTTGAATTATAAAGGCTTTCCGTTCAGGTTTGCCATTTAGTCTGAACAACAACTGGTTGCTATTTTTCTTCTTCTACCTGCCAAAGACTCATCTGGCCTCTACCCTGCTCCAAGGATCTTGCCTCCTAGCTTGTTTGGTGCTGATTTTGATTCTAATATACGAGACAGTCATTTGTTTCATAAGAAGGTCTTCATTCGAAATATATTTGGTCAGAGATAATTTCTTCTTTTTGAACTCTGTAAGTCCTTATGAGTGGCAGGACTCTCATGAGATCTCAGCGATTTGCTACCACTAATGATGACTCAACACCCCCTCCTTTTAATGACCAACTTAATCTAGCTAATAATCCAGAAATTCACACTGTGGCAGAAATAAATGGTGCCTACTTGCCGCTTGATCATCTAGCAATAGGGGAAGTATGGGAATAATTTAATTTCATTTTTTATCTGCTGAGAAATGTAAGACGGCAGTACACCGGGGGGGGGGGGATTCTACCAGACTGGATAAGCAATGGCGAAAAGCCCAAGAATTTCCCACACAGCAGATGCAGCAAATTCATCACGAAGATTGCAGATGATGAACAACATCATAAACATTGTCAGCTTACTGGATCAATAGAGCGTAGAAATGAAGTTGCCCTTCAGATATTGATTAGCTAGTGAGACATAACCAAATGGCAAAAAATACCCAAAATGAGCCCAAGCATTGGAATCTTAACTCAGAATGTCCTTATTGTAAGAAGATAATAGAAACTATTTTAGGAGCGTTTGTGATCATTTTACTGGAACAAATGGATAATCAGTAGCAATATAATGCAAGAGACAATGCGGTTATTAGGCTCCATATTTATACAAAAAACCCGATCGGAATTAAATCTTCAGGAAAACACAGCAATATTCGTTGCAGTTTTACATACAGCCTGCAGAAACTTGAGAAGTAACCAGACAGTAAATTTAAAGTAAAGTTAAGATCTGGATAAACATCCCTGCAAGCAAATAGGAAATTAAGGGAAGCCACTGCCAATGCACAACAGAGAGCTTTCTAGAAATTTCCAACTTGCACGCTGTGGCTGCTAATTCGTCTTTCTGGTAACGAAGGGACAAACTGTTACATAAGAGATTCATTCTGTATGCTGTCTTTATGAACATGTGCGGAATGGAATCTGAAAAGGAAGACAGGGAATCAGAGGATCAAAAGGATGTGGGTGAAAGAAGTCAATAGAGAAGAAAAAAGAAATTGAATGTGTGAGTGTGTGTTCTAAGCATAAAGCAAGGTTACAGGTAAGGAGAGATTAAATTCAGATTATATGGCTCCAAGGTAGTCTAAGACTGATCAACATGCTATATGGATGGTACTGTATTGCCCTACATGGAAGCTGGCAAATGAGCTGGTTGTTAATTATGTTAAATGCTGCCAAGGATTCTTTGTAGACAAGGCATTCAATTTTTTGGCAGATGGTTGGTTGAGGATTACCTTTGTTATGATTGGTGGAAATGCATGAGAGTGAGATTTGTAAGTGAGAGAGTGCCAATTATGGCTTTATTGTTAAATCTTTTTTAAAAAACAGTTTATATATTATATTATATTTTTATTTTATTTTATTTATTACTTTGGTAGCAAATCATTTGGGGCTTTCTTTGGGAGGTGATCTACAAATGTAATAAACCTAAGTTAAACCTTAACCTGAGGATGTGTTTGGGAGATGTTACTGTGGAGGAAAGTGTGACGAAATCTACACTATTTCATTTAGATGCTATTGATGCTTTAATCTGATGAGTTTTTATTGTATTTGATTTTTACTTGTATTTTTTTTAAAAAAAATGTTTAGAAGCTCATGCTCAGGAGAAAAGATGCAATAGAAAAGTTGGCTACTAAAGGTCCTAGATAAATATGCTGTCCATAACTTGGTGAATATTTAGGCCTGTTGGGTATTGGAAGGGTTGAGCCACCAGGAATTAAAAGAAGCACAACCTAGAACAGGGTTCCCCAAACTAAGGCCCAGGGGCTGGATGCGGCCCAATCACCTTCTAAATCCGGTCCGCGGACGGTCCGGGAAACAGCATGTTTTTATATGAGTAGAATGTGCCCTTTTATTTAAAATGCATCTCTGGGTTATTTGTGGGGCATAGGAATTCATTCCTTTCCCCCCCTTCAAAATATAGTCTGGCCCCCCACAAGGTCTGAGGGACAGTGGACCGGCCTCCTGCTGAAAAAGTTTGCTGACCCCTGACCTAGAAGAAAAGAAGCGGGAACCTGTGGCACTCCAGATGTTATTGGATTCCAACTCCCAGCAGCATCAACCAGCATGGCCAATGATTGGGGTGATGGATGTTGGGAGTCCAGCACTTTTGGAAGGGAAGGGAAGGGAAGGGACGATGCTTATAATAATCCATATCAAGATGGACGCTGGGTTCCTCCACTGAGCTAAAGTAAACAATGATAGATTTAAACCATGAGGGGAAACATGATGTTGCAAGTATGTAATTTGTTACCTTGTAGAATAGAGGGACACTTCCATCTCACCAAGAAACAGACTGTAGGATGGACTGTGAGGAGCAATATGGTAACAGCGGAGGAACTTACTGTCGGCAGCAGCTGACTAAAGAAGGTCTTCCTTCCTTTAACCTTAACTTCTATATTATATGATTCAGTGGGGGGGGGGGTAAGGGAGTCTGGAAATAGATGTTTATTGGTCACACACACAATAAGTATTTAAGCATCTAATGAGATGTTTCTTAGAGGGTGACTATAATGGCTCCTTTGAGAGAAGGCATAGAAGGGCATTCTGTAATGCTGACATCATGCTCATTCATAAAAAAGGGTACATAGGATGTGCCCTTTCCCCTCTCTACCCTACCAGGCCATCTCTTTTTATTGATATCATCTGTGCAGTTGTAGCAAAGGTCTTGCCCCTGAAGCTAGAAAAAGAACACCAAGTACAAATCTACCCATACTGAATAAGATTTACGAAGGCACTCCACTCCCTTTATTTCAACATCTGGAGGCTACTGGATTTGAAGTTAAATATTTGTTGTTTCTAAGAAGTGGTCTTTGTGTTTACTGTGCATGCCAAAAAAAAATACCTTTGATGTGGTGAAGCCAGCCTTGCAATGCTGGGGCTTTAAAGATAACTTCCCGAGGAAGATTTCTGTGCATCCCAACGCGCAGGTGAGCTTTTGTTGCTTCCAAACCTCTCTGCTATCATTATTACCAGAAACAGGCAACAAAGAGCCACGTTTGTTTAAGAAAATTGTATCAGGAAACCAGGGCCTTTGCTTTCCTTCGCCACATACTTACAGTGATAGAAGGAGGAGGGGGGGGGGGAACACAAAGGCAACTTTGGCGATCTGTACACAATTCCGTGTAATTTTAGGTACCAAACTCAGCAAGACTCCTTTCGCACAATTAGCAATTGCAATAATGGCCTTTAAAAGGTAAATAGCTGGTGTGGGCAGCCTGAACGCAGAACAGGTTTGGCAAAGCATTTGACGCCACTGGCTAGTTCCCATGCTGTGCTTCAATGAAGCCTAAGAGTGTGCAACTGAAACTGTCAAGTATGGTGCATTTGCATGCATTTTCTTTCTTGGTGTAGTGCAAGCACAGTGGTGGGGGCAGCAGATTGGCTCCCCCACCATGCCAGCACCATGCCAAGCTCCCCAACCATCTCACCTTCCCTGTAAGCACAGCGATACGGCTGGCGGGAGGCCAGGTGTGCAGCATTGCCCCCTACCTGCTGACCATGTTGCCTATGTAAAATGTTAGATTATAAACTCTTCTTCTGCTCTGTAAAGCACTAGGCATGCTGGTGGTGCCATATGATGATGATGATGATGATAATAATAATAATAATATATTATTATTATTATTATTATTATTATTATTATTATTATTATTTATACCCCGCCCATCTGGCTGGGTTTCCCCAGCCACTCTGGGCGGCTTACAACAGAATATTAAAATACAGTAATCTATTAAACATTAAAAGCCTGCCTAAACAGGGCTGCCTTCAGATGTCTTTTAAAAGTCTGGTAGTTGTTTTTCTCTTTGACATCTGGTGGGAGGGCGTTCCACAGGGTGGGTGCCACTACCGAGAAGGCCCTCTGCCTGGTTCCCTGTAACTTGGCTTCTCGCAAATGGGGAACCGCGAGAAGGCCCTCGGCTCTGGACCTCAGTGTCCAAGCAGAACAATGGGGGTTGACTATGAATATGAATAAATAGTCATCTTTAGATAGCCTCGGGAAGAGGGACATCAGGATAGAGACTGTCCAGGGAGGTAGCTTAATGCTTTCCACCTGTGCTGTGGTTCTGATGAAAATCCCAAAGCTGCTCTTAGTTTCTCTCCAGTACCAAATAAAATATTGTATGGTATTTTTGTCAACATCACAACATGGGGTAGTTAAAAAACAAACAAACACCCTTACACCCATACCATGGACCTGATCTTGAACGTGGCACCTGCAGATTAAGAGGGGGAAATGGGGGAAGAAAGTGCTACATCAAATTGCCATCTGATATATCTGTGTCAGAGAGAGACCACTGCTCCAGCAACAACCCTGCAGAGCAGACTGCTGACAATACATTCTTTGCCTTGTTTCCACTGCCACTGCTTGAAGTTAGCTGTCCACTTAAGCCAGAAGTGAGTGTGCTTCACCCATCTCCTACTACTCTTCTGAGAAAAACCCCACCCCACCCTCCCACTATATATAAGGATCTGGTGACTTCTGTTTCAGTGTATCTGAAGAAGCGTGCATGCACACAAAAGCTTATACCCAGAACAAACTTAGTTGGTCTCTAAGGTGCTACAGGACAATTCCCCCCCTGACTGCTGCCTCCAGTGTCATTCATGAAAAGGGGAAAGTGCCAGCCAAGCTCCCAGTCTTCTGCTGATCCAAGTCTCAGCCTCCCTTCCCCTCTTTACTTCTAATAACTTAAAGCCTGGAATGTGTAGGCAGCATGGAGGGTTGCAGAGGAACTCAGCCACTTAGAGTTATAAAAATATAGTCCAGACTGAGAATCCAATTAAGCAAAGTTTATTCAAGAAAACTATAAAAAGGGGGAAGCTGGAGGAAAACAGAGTGTATATGCAAACAGTTTACAGGCTAAACCTGCACAAACAATCCAGGATTGGTACATCGCTTTGGTTTGTTATTGACTACCTCTAGTGGTTAAGGAGGAGAGAGCTGAACCACAATCCTAGTGGTTTAGTTGCTGCACTTGCTCTGAGCTAAAAGGAATAGGGAGGAGCAGAACGGGGTGTGTGTGTGTGCTGTTCTCTGGGAATAGTCCCATAGTTTGGCTCACTGTGATGAGCGGATCAGACCAATGTCAGTAGTCCAACTTCGCAGTCACACTTTCCCCTCTGCATCCAAATTAATAAATTTGAAATCCAAAACTGAAAGGACAAGTGTTTTACTCCACTTATATCAATCATCTAACTTTGTGTTAAGTTTGGGACTTAAATATAATATCTGGAATAATGTAACTATAGATTGCTGACCATCACAGGCTGAACTTGGTGTGGGTTTTTTGGGTTTTTTGCCATTTGTGGCTTTTACTACTCTGCAGTTCAAAATCCATCCAAGTTTCTTTTTTTAAAAAAAATTATTTAATTCTTTTAATTTACTGGGGGCTTTTCTTTTCAGGAACTAGATATTGCATGAGGAAACAAGGCTGGCAGCCCAATTTTCTTCCTATTATCCTTGATATAGTGATTGCTCTGCATAGCATGCTTGTCTCCATTAGTCGCACTGCTAACAGTGATGAAACTCAGATTGACGTATGGATAAAACCACTGTGAGCTCGCCAGAAAAACTCAATGGAGTGCTTGATTGGTGCTGACATTTGCTCTTACTTCATCTGCATAGAATGCACTGGTAAAATTCACCTTCTATTGATTAAGTTGCAGAGAGAAAGAAGGTGTTGTTGTTTCCTTGGTCAAGAGGAACATAATCTTCATTGAGGGAGTTTATCCGTTTGCTCTCTCTTTTCACTCAGTGAAATAATGCGCTTCTAAGATATAAGGCACAGGCAAGCTCTTCCAGGGAATGGAAATATATGCAGACATATATCTGTAGTACAAATATGTTCAGTTAATGCGATCTGTCTCTGTAGGGAACAAGTACCATTCCTTTTCCCAACATCATCTTATTTGTTAGAACAAGGATGGTACTACAGAAGGAACTGTGGCTCTTGCATTATTTCCAAACAACTCTGTGTAACAACTGTCAGTATAGCAGATCAGACTTAGACAGGGCAAACTCCCTTCCCTTGGTTTGATTTACGTTCAGGTGCTTTAAAGACTCTTGAGATCAGGACCCCTGCAGAGTCTTTGAAGCTCATGTGTTCCCCCCCCTCCTTCCAGTAGAAAGTGAAGCCCTGACTTCTAATGGCGGCTCTGCAAATATCTCATCAATATTTAAAGTGTCAAGTGCATTTCTGTTAGAGGTACCAATTGCAGATCAAAGATGATACCAGTGAGGTGTAGCATTCCCTTCAAGGGTCTTCACAGTTGAGCTTTTCCTTTTATTGGGATAGAACTTCTTTTAACACAAGCTGCTTTTTGCTTGAGCCGCGAATGTGTTGTTTGACAACTGTGGGGAGTTCGGTGTTTCCTTAGTACACAGCCAGGGAAGAAGCCAAAGAACTAGTTCAGACCGGTTCGTGATTGTTTGAAGAAGGAGAGTATCGGGGCAAGGATTCTCCCTGTTGCATTTGTAATCTGCCCCTCAAAGTCTATCAGATCAATGTTGGGTCTGTCATTCTTCAGGTCTGGAAGATGCCAGGGAGAAATAGAACCAGGAGCTAAACTACACATTGTAGTAATGGGCCTGCAACTGAAAATGCCTGTGCCCTTTACTTTGTGTTATACCATCATTGTGTTCCATGGTTCTCTTCCCCCACTGCACAGCCCTGGTTGCTGTTGACAGGAGGTGAGGAACGTGGATTGCCAAGAAATGAAGAAAGGTCCACTAGATCGGGGTAGCTAACACAGCATCCTGCAGATGTTGTTGGAGTACAACTCCCCCATCCCTGATTGGCTATGCTTGCTGGGGCTGATGGGATTTGCAATCCAAGACCATCAGGAAAGCTTCACAGTGACTATCACTGTACTAGATGCTGTAGAAGAGGAGAAGAAAACACATGGTGGCTAGGGCTGGCAGCCAGGAAAAGCAATCTACTTCAGAAGGCATGATGCAAGGGGTGTGGGATGGAGATAGATGAAGGCAGGAATTGGCATATGAATGGAGTAGCAAGACTTTTTAAAGTGTTTATCCAACTTGGGAAAGTTGGTGTGCAACATTTGGAACTCTTTCAAGTGGCAAAGTGTCTGTAGTGACTACCTTTGGGTGGGAGATATGTGTTTACCCCAATGTCTGGGAGATACCCGAACTGTTGTTGATATCTCCCAGGTTCATATCTATTTCCCCCCCTCCCATTGGACCATTTTTCGGAAGTGTTTGTGCAGTTTTTGAGGCAATTCAAAAGAGGCATATTTTAAAGCCAATTCATAAAGAACCCTATGAATCTCATAAACTTAATCATAATTGCATATTTACCCTGAATTCGTGGTCCAATTGATAAATCTTATTCTTCCCCCCAATTGCACTACTATACCTTTTAAAGTTAAAGTCATTATTTTCTTTGCAAAAAAGAAAAAAGAATAAAAAATACTGCCAAGTGTAATCTGTGTGCATTTTAGAGACTATGCTCCAAGGAACTGCAACTTGGACAACAGGATTTTGAACTGTGCATTTCAATATATTATACCGCCAGCTAATAGGAGTAAGGAATATATTTTTACAAATACTGGAGTGGTGGAATAACTTACTTTAATGGAAAATTTCTTTGGATGCCATACAGTGCGTCGGAGTTCAACAAAATGAATCTATGCTGACTTAACATATCAGTTAAGGAGCCTGTATGTCTGTGTCTTGCAGTTCAGAGATTCTTAATATGATCCTGACAGAAATGCAGGAGTTTTACCACTAGAGAGAATTATTTTGTGTTTCTTTGAAATAACATTTACTTCTGCTATTGATCCTGTATGTGGCTCCAAACTGCTCAACATCCAGTCGCTCACAAAGCAGTCATGAAACCAAAGGATGAACTTTGGCAATATTTTTTTTATTCATGTTTTATAAAGATGGATAAAAACCTTGCTTTGACATTATAAGGAATGATGAAAGGACCAGGTATAAGAATTATTGACAGGAGCAAGAGGCAGTGCTTGTTTTTGAACGTAACATCCTCATTTTATGATGAAATTCAGTTCAGCCACAAATGGTACATTTCAAACACCACTGCACATTTACTTCCATGTTAAACCAAGGGTCCAGGGTGCAACAATGTAATCTAAAGAAGTGTTTCTCAACTGGGGGGCCAGGATATTCCAAGCAGGCCACAGGTGAAACTTACATAAATGGGGGGGGGCTACAGCACGATGCTAGGGGGCCACAGAAGGAAGTGAGAAGAAAAGGGGGGACATAATTTTTTAAACAAAGTTCTGATTGGCTGGCTATCTATTTGGGTAAGGGAGTGTCCCACCGGGGGTAGTATAAGCACTTCTTTCTGCCACATGCACTTTATTGGAGCAATCATCACGGTTTCTTTCTAGCAGGAAAGGGTGATTGCTGAGGCTCCTGTTTTGACCACTGCTTGTAGCTGCTGCCAGTGCTGGGCCAGGTGGCAGCCTGGGCCTGACTTCGCAAGGTGTGGGGTGCAATCCACCCCAGTGCCTGGCAGATCAGGGCCTTTGGATTTTGCTGAGGGGGTGCAGGGCCTGTTGGCATTGTCAGCCTGGCTCTGCAAGGTGCGGGGCAAAATCCACCCCAGTGCCTAGCCAAGCAGGGTCATCTGGTGCTGCTGACTTGCATCTAGTAAAAACTAAGTGTCTACTCAGAAGAAAGCCGCACTGAGTTCAGTGGGCCTTACTCCCAGGAAAAGGTGTGTCAAAGTGCTTTTTCTTCTGTCAGCCTCTCCCCCTCCTCAGCATTTCTGAACGACCTGGAATGGGTTTACATTATTTTCATTGGCTGGAGGATGTTTGTGCAGTTTCCCACATTTCGTGTGGTGCTTGGGGTATGTGGTTTGAGCGATGTCCATTTGGTGTCTGGAGGTTATCCGTAGCTTAGACCCAAGCTGTGAAGTTTGTACTGTCTAATCTTCCCTCAGGAACAGAACGCCAGAATACAAGGCATTAAATATCTTCACCAAACAAATACAAAAGGACCAACAATCACTTGGTTGGAGGAATGAGGACAGAAGCGATGTGACTACAACCACCAGACTTTTTTTAAAAATCCAAACGCATCACATCAATATGGATGGGAAAAGTACAATCACTGTTAAGGAAAAAACAGTGAGGTGCAACCAGTGGTGTGGACTGTCTGCTACAATTTTACACACACAAATGAACACACACCAGAACAAACAACAGCTATAATGCTATGAACATTGTGTTTGGGGTCTACAGTAGACAGCCAGGTATGGTTCAAAATTAGCCATCACCCAAAGTCTTCTGAGGAGCTAGGACCTGCCACATGGGGGGGGGGAAGCATGTGGTGGGGCCAGACATTTATTCTGTATTGTGTGGCTCACAGGATCCAGGATTCACTGGAAGAATCTGGGGACTCAGATAGCAAAGCCCAGTCTCTGATAGTGCCTCCCATATAGTAGTGTGTTTAGACCTTTAAACCTCAAATTTTGGTTTGGTTTTTGGCGGAATTTAGGCCACAACTTTATTGATTACAGCAAGTGAGTGGTTGCATAGGCTCTGGTTCGACTAGCTCCCTGCACCATTGCAGGCAGCGCTGACCCAGGGCTCTACCATAGGTCAGCCAAGGGTGAACACCTGGAATGGTGGAAAGCCGGGGACATGCTATGTCCACCACCCAGATGTCCCCCTGGACTCAGGCACAGGCACAACCCCTCGCAGGGTTGACTAAACCATTGAGTCCCTGGATTCCTTTAATGGAATAACCCTTCGCATACGGGATGGCGAGAGCGTTCCCTCATCCCTGTCACCTGAACCAACCTTACAAGGTTGTGACGATTTGCTACGCGGCAGGCGAAACCCAAATGGTACCAGCCAATCAGCCAAGTGGGGAAATTCCTGCCGTGCCCCTGTCCCAATGACAGATGACACACGACGGCATAGCAAGGTCAAGCGCAAGGGAGAGGTGGGCGGGTGTTCCGATGCACTGACCAAGAGAGAAAGTTCAGGGTCATGTGCATTGGCATATATAGGTCCCTTGATCCATTTGGCTAGCGTCCCATTGGTCAGATTAAACCCAGCATCAAGGAACCTACCAATCAGGTGTTGTGACTATCCAATCGTACCCGCCCACAACACAAGGGTTTGGTTGCCAGGTCTCACCGCAACACGTGCCCTCTTTGAGGGAGGACACGATTTCCACTACAACCATGTGACCTAAGAGACCAATAGTGTCCTGGCTGGCTGTATATAAGGCCCCCTTTGAGCTGTGGTCCTCAATCTGATCAACTTGTCTGACAGAGTAATGACACAGACGCGTTACTGGCAAATAGCAGCAGGGATGGGGCTCTATTGCTTTCCTGGCTTCCCACTGCGCACACTACACCATGCCCCACTCCCTGCCCCTCATGGGAAGCAGCAGCAACCTGCTATGTTGGGAAGCTAGAAGAGCGACGGTGCCCCACTCATGCTGTGTGCCCGATCTTCCCTGATGCCTGACCTCCAACATCATAACTTTGACCTCATTCCTGCCTTTGGTTCCAATCTGCCCAACCTAGCAGCCACCTCCAGCCCTTTGTCCTTGACCTCCAACCCAATCTGCAGCCACATTTTCTCCCTCTGGCCCATGTGGTCCTTCCTTATGTTGCCAGAATCAGACCGCAGCTGTAGCTAGCCACAATGTTCGGTCCAAGGCCTGACACCATCCATTAATTTAAAAATAATTTCCGAGTGTTCCAAGCTGATGGGCAAACACGGCACACTTCCAGCTGAAGTTTATTCTGAGACTGATCATCACATTTTTTTCCAATTTGGCGGGAAGTCAAGCACTGCAGTCTTATTGTTCAGCTTGCATTATATTCATTGTCTGGGAAAGTAGCAGACAACATCTCTTTGCATGTGTGTAACCCCCCCTCCCCCCCGAAATGCCTGTAGATGAGATGATGAGCATTGTGAGGCAGCTGGAGCCATAAAGTCACAGAGGAATGAACAACCAACCCCTGGAAATGTATTATTCTTTCATGTTGTTTGCATTTGCTTTTGTCGGCTTTTCATACTTAAATGCCTAAGTGGCTGTTCTGGCCACATTGAACTCTTTCGGCTTCTTTGAAGAATTTTTACGGTGTCATGAAGAGAGACAGACATGTTCCTTAACAAACACACATACACACGAACAGTGAGCTGAAGAATCAGGATCTTTTCTGCTCTCTCAGAATTATTTGTTTCCTGTTACATCTGACATTCAAAATGAAGTTTAATAATAATTAATAATAATAATAATAATAATAATAATTAATCAGACTTTTTTTTTACTGCTTTTCTTACTCTAAAGCTACTTGCGTTTTAACACATTTGCAATGATTTTTTTTAAAAAAATAATCAACAATCATTTTCCGGTCCTCCTTAAACTCTGCCTCATTTTGGTCTCCAATTTACAAGTTAAACTTGCCAATTCAACATACTCCATCAGTTTCAGCTGCCATTCCTCTTTTGTGCGTACAATCTGATCTCTCCATTTTTTTGCGTGTATAATATTCTTGCTGCAGTTGCATATAAAAATTAATTCCTCTGCTTTTTGGGTACATCTGTTCCATTTATCCCTAAAGGAAATGCTTCCAGTCTTTTTGGGAGTGTTGCCTTGAATATTTTCTTTATCTTGTTATAAATCATCTCCCCAAATCCCTTGGCCACTCTACCAAGTCCACCACATATGGCAGACAGGGCCGGATTTAGGCCCTAAGCTACTGAAGGTAATGGGGCCCTTTATATGTCCAGCTGTCCTTTGTCAACAACATATTGCCGCTGTTCTTTGTGTTGAATATACGCTATATGGTAATTTATGGGCCTAATAAGTATCTAAATCAATTTTATTTGTTTTTTATCTTACATTTTTGAAATGTACATCCAGGTTTTTTTTCCCCTTTAATTGTTTTTTATGGTCCAAGAGAGTGGAGCCCTAAGCTATAGCTTGTCTAGCTTATACTGACGGTAGAATGTACCCTCTGTTTCCTTACATGATGGACCAGTGTTCTGACTGAGTATGAGGCAGCTTCCTTTGCTGGTTGCTTAAAAAGGAAAACATAATATTGCAAAGGCCTGTCTAAACAATTGTTTTCAAAGGTCTCAGCAAGATGGCAAGGACAATTCCTTGCATGTAATTAGGGGCACATTTATTCCTTCCAGCATGCATAATACCCAAACCCTTTGAATGCCTTCCTCATGCAACCGCTCTATATAATGCTTTGCATACATGACACTATAATATTTCCCCTGATTTTTAGAGATAACACGCCAGATAGATTAGCTTCCTGACAGTTTGCAGATATTTCCAACAAAATCCTTGTGGACTTTGCATCCCGATGCAAAGTTTCCTGTATGGTTCTCAATCTGAATAGCAGAAACATTACACTAGCCAAGACCTGGTTGGTTCACTGTATTAATTGTCCTGTGGTAGAAATGACCACCAGGCCCTGTCATTTTAGGGGCCATATAAATTTGAACTTTGGAAAGTAAAGCTTCTTGGGCCAGAGAGACATCTCACAGGGTCTTCAAAGTATCTGCTGCCCATCATACATTTGCAGAACTTCTCTTGCACACCACCTGTATGCATTTTTCCACCTTATGTAACTTTTTTATAGCCATAGATTCAAAATATAGCAGCATTAACCTTGAGGTGTTTCCTCCCTATTTAAGTAATAAAAACCCATTAGCTCCTGATTCCTTTTGTTCTTCCTTATATAGATCAGATGTCCTTATGTAGAGCGTTTTGTGAACACCAAGGCCTTTCATTTATTTAGCTTACACAAGGTCGAATACCGTTGCAGAGAAGTACAGAGTAATTATTATTATTATTCTAATTATTTTATGAAAGAAAATCTATTGAATTTTCGAGAGCTCCCTCCCTCCCGTTCTCCTGACCTATTATGCACTTACCACTACCACCACATTCTTAGAAGTTTATATAAGCATGTCAGGCAAGATCCACCTTGATTGGTAAGGTAGGTATTTTTTTTTTAAGATTAGAACTTGGTTTTTAAAAATTGGCTCTTGAAATTATCTCTTGGCAAGATGATGGGATGTGAAAGGATGGGAGGACAGCCTCCAGTTGCAAGCCATTCATTATTCTATTTCCATGTTCAAGATACTGCAGTAAAAGTGCATTACCTTAATAATCAATAACTCAGCGGGAGGCCTTAATGGGTAGAACTCACTTGGAATTGAACTCCAACTGAAGAGGCAGAAGACCACAGAAGGCCTGCAGGCTATAATTAGAGTGCCATAAAACCAGAAGGTAAAGGGTGGCAGAATGCATTAGGAGTAAAAATGCGAACTAGCAAGTAATAATTCCCAAATCTTTCATGTTGACGCGAGTGTCACTTAAACATGAGCAAGTAAACGTTACATTAAAGAACACATTTACATTTAGACTCCCTAAAGCTTGAAGACTGAACAGAAGTTGGTTGGGCAAAGAGAAAGCAAGCGCATGCTATCTGCCCATTGGTCCTTCTTCTTCTTCTTCTTCTTCTTCTTCTTCTTCTTCTTCTTCTTCTTCTTCTTCTTCTTCTTCTTCTTCTTCTTCTTCTTCTTCTCCTCCTCCTCCTCCTCCTCCTCCTCCTCCTCCTCCTCCTCCTCCCCCTTTGCTCCATCCGTCCACTTTCCCACCTTAATGTTTCCCTCCTCTCTGTCTCCCCACCATCTGCCTTTAAAGAAACATATCGCAGAATTTAAGCTACAGGAAGCTAATATAAAAATCCTCTCATGCAAAGAAACAGCGCATCTGTCTTTACATTGTTTCTGTTCATGGCTGGCTAGTTTTAAATTTTCTGATCAGCGACCGGCACTGTGACCAGTAAACCAGTTTCTTCTGAGCTTCGCTGGACTGTCTGGAGGTCCTGCATTATTGATTTTCTGCTCATGCGTTCTGGTTACTCTGTCAATCACTAGCTTGAAATACAAGATGGCAGTCAATAAGTCAAAAAGAAGAAGAAGAAGAAGATGGGGGAGGGGGGGAACAGCTACCACGCTGTGGATAAAATGAACAGAAAGCAATAACTTCCTTCCGAGGAAGGAGAGGCAGCAAATCTGATATATACCATCTCAGAAAGCAATGGGCATAAAAAACAAATATATGAATTCTAACTTGACTGCACTAGGTGAAGGCAGGGACCATGCCCAATGGTATAAAAATGCCTACCTGGAATTCTGCCTGCATCCATGGAGAAATAAACTACCCAGAGACTTAACTGTTAGAGGTAAAGTTACACTTTGTAGGGATTGGTAGGCACCCACCTGCTTGGCCCCCAAATCGTTAGGGCTGCTTCAAGTCAAATAATCAGCACCTCAATAAGTTGTTTGAGTGTTTGACTTGAACGCTTGAATTGCCTATTTCCTTTCTAAAGGGGAAAAAAGGCTTATATTGGTGAAGTGAGACTGTGGAGACGGAAGTAGGGGGTAAGAGCAGGTTCTTCAAGGCCGGGCACAAACCTTGGGACTTTTCTCCTGAGGTAAATTGTGTGACATTTGCTGTCAGTTCATGATCAGAGCACATCATTTGCAGCCGAGGAGGTCAAGCTCCAAAGACCATTTCAGGAGCAAGCAGGAGCAAGACAGGACCAAAGGATAATGAAACGACACAGGAGAATGCCAGGGATTGGGAAGCCCTTGTTCTTCAAGCAAAGCTTAACTGGAACAGTATTCTTACTTGTCCCATACCCTCCAACATTTCTCCGATGAAAATAGGGACGTCACATTCCATAATGATAATTTTACTATTTATAACCCACATATTTTATTGAGTTGCACATGCTAATTTTAGGCACAGTTGTGTACCTACCAATGCCCCTGTGAGAATATAAACTACTATCATTCTTTAGCACGGAAGAGTTCCTAAAGGACATTATAGCTTTCTCCCATTAAACTGTGAAGGTTCAGGCTAGACCCAAGGCTGGGAATTAGATGCCATCTAGAGTAAAGCTAGGTACCAGGGAAGTCATCCTGATAGCTCAGTAGGTGGCACTCTTCCTCCCCAAGTCACTAATCCTTTGGATACTACAGTAATCCATACAATGAACACAGCCTATCCGTTTGATATTTGTTAATGAGAATCTCCACTTGAGGTGCTTAAGGGCACTCCTTCAACAAACTCCCAGTCCGTTTACAAAATTGTGAAAAGCAGCAGGGAAGCCTCACTAGGAAGGACCTGAACTATCTGTTAGCACAGATGGAGAAAAGTTTTCCTGAGGGCAGAAATGGCAATTGTTAATGCATAGAAAACGTTGTACAACTACGATCACGTTGTCTGGGTAAATGTACATTCAGAACTGCAACCATGAGAGGAAAATCTCTAGATAGGATAACTGACTTTGTCTTAATCATGATTAGAGAAAAGGCAGAGTAGGAATTAATGCTGGGTGATGCCCAGAATTTGATGTATGAGAGAATCAAAAAAATCATAGTGGTGGAGAGTCATCTTGTTCAACTCCCTGCAATGTAAGTGCTGGGAACAGGGACTTCAGTACCGATTAGGAATAGCGACTCTGATATGATGATGTTCAAGCCACTCAGAAAGACCATCATGCTTGCATTTAATTTCAAAAGAGGAATAAAATTACTGTAGTTACATTATATAGATCCTTCTCAATCTGGTTTTAGGCTTGTTTTGGGACTGAAACAGCCTTGATCAGTTGTATGGATGATCTGCACTGCAAACTAGACAATGGGAGTGCATCCTTCCCAGTTCTGCTGGACATCTCAGTAGTAGTTTTCTGTACCACCAAGCATGGTATCCTTTGGGGGCATATGACTTCTTTCAGGTCTGGAGACAGCATTACATGGTCACTCCAGTCCTATCTGGTTGGGTGTTCTCAGAAGGTACCGGTAGTACTGGGGGACAGTGGTTCAACAACTTAGCCACTGACCTTTAGGAGACTCTCAGAATTCCAACTTGTTCCTTATGCTATTTAAACATCTACATGAAATGGTTGGGAGAGATCATCACGGTTGAGGGGTTGGGGAAACCCAGCCAGATGGACGGGGTATAAATAATTACTACTACTACTACTACTACTACTACTACCACCACTACTACTAATAATAATCAATGTAGTACCCAGCTCTATTTCTTCCTTTCAGCTGGTGCTAAGAAGGCTGTGTAGATCCTGAACCAATGTCTAGGCATAGTAATCAACTGGATGTGCACTAACAAGATGGAGGCCTAATCCAAACAAGATGTAAGCATTTGTGGAGAGACAATATTTGTCTGTAGATGTTCTGACCCAGGATTCAAACCACAGCCTATTTTAGAGGCAGTTGCATTTCTTCTGAAGGACCAGGCTTGCAGCTGAGGTGTGTGTGTGGTGTGTGTGTGTGTGTGAGAGAGAGAGAGAGAGAGAGAGAGAGAGATCCTGGACACAGCTCTGCTCCTGGAAGGCCAGGTGGTTTCTGTGACTAGGAGTGCTTTTGCCCAGCTTCCTTGAGAAAGAAGTTCAATGTGCCTTACCAGGGGTGTCCAAACTTTTTTCAAAGAGGGCCAGATTTGATGAAGTGAACATGCGTGAGGGCCGACCAAAGTTGTTGACCTTTTTTTTTTAGGATTGAAGTTGTTGAGCTTTTTTTAAGGTTGAGCTCTTACCCCAGGAAATAAACTGCCACAGGGGCTGGATTAAACTGACTGGCGGACCGGATTAGGCCCCCAAAATGGACATTGGACATGCCTGCCTTAGATACATCAGGAATAGATTACAGCAAAGCACTGCATATGTGTCTGCCCTTGAAAAGTGAACTATTGCTTTCTGAATCTAATAGGTTTTCTTATTGCACTACCTCTTGATATGGTAATAAGCATTCGCGTGTTCAGACCTAGAGACCTCCCCCCTAAATAAATTCACACTTGACTCAAATTTTAATTTGGTTTTTGGCAGAATTTAGGCCACAACTTTATTGATTACAGAAAGTGAGTGGTTGCATAGGCTCTGGTTCAACTCGCTCCCTGCACCTTTGCAGGTAGCACTGACCCAGGGCACCAGCATAGGTCAGCCAAGGGTAAACACCTGGAAATCTGGACGGAAATCTGGGAACAGACTATGTCCACCACCCAGATGTCCCCCTGGACTCACGCACAGGCACAACCCCCTCTCAGGGGTTGACCAAACCATTTGAGTCCCTGGATTCCTTTAACGGAATACCCTTCACATAGGGATGGCGAGAGCGTTCTCCCATCCCTATCACCTGAACCAGAGCCTATCTGCAACCTTACAAGTTGTAACGATTTGCTATGCGGCATGCGAAACCCAAATGGCAACAGCGCATCAGCCAAGTGGGGAAAATTCCTGCTGTGCCCCTGTCCCAACGACAGACGACACACGACGGCATAGCAAGGTCAAGTGCAAAAAAGCCCTAAAAGTAGGGAGTGGTGTGTGTGTGTTCCGAATGCACTTAATGAAAGTGGAAGCTCATTCCGTTTGGACTGTGCCGCATTGGCCAGATGCATTGAACCCAACATTGAGGGACCTACTAATCGGGTGTTGTGGCTGACCAATCTTACCCACCCACAACACAGGAGGTTGGTTTCCAGGTCTCAAAGCAACACATGCCCTCTTTTAGGGAGGACACGATCTGTGCTCAAAACCTTTCTGAAGTCTCACTTGTATTGTTCTGCCTTGAGACTTGTATGCATCTAGCTTGTATGTATCTGATATAGGTACATCTGCAATCTCAGTTGTTTCATCAATCATTGTTCCAGACTTTTATTATTCTGCAGCTGTCTTCTGTGCCTCCTGTAGACAGCTGCATCACCATCTATGTTCTTGAGGTCCTATGTTCCTCAGCTAGCTTGACAAGTTTCCACCTTCTCTTTGATGGATGGTATCCGCCTGCTGGTTTTTGTTTGTTTGCTTGCTTGCTTTTACATTTAAAGGTTTGACATCTGGCAAGTTATTAATGTACCAAGTCTTAAGTTTGACTACAGATACCTAGTCAATAAATGGCCTCCTGAGCTCTACTATTCATTGCATAACTCAGGTCCTAGATGACTCTATTGTATGCGGTTCTTTTCCTTAGGTCTTGCAGCAGTATGATTTTTCTATTTTAAGAAACAAATCCCTTCCAGCATGTAGACTTGATTCAGTAAGTGTGGAACTTCCACTCTTCTACCAGGCCTTTCCTGCAAAATAGCTTTCTTTTCAAGATCGAAAAACTATATGATTTGCAAATGTATGTCCAATTAAAAGCAAGGATCAAGTTGTGAAGTTCAGCCCAGCGACACAATCAAGATGACCATAACAGAGAACAGTGATCCTGCCAGGAGCAATCCCACATCACTCCTTGAATAAAGAAGTACAGTGGTGCCTCAACTTACGAATTTAATCCGTTCCGAAGGCACCTTCGTAGGTCAAAAAATTTGTAAATAGAAAAGCGCCATTGGAAACGCGATTTCCCATAGGAATGCATTGGAAACGAAAAAAATCGTAAGTCGAAGCAACCCCATTAAAAAATTCATAAGTTGAAAAAACCCTACCTAAAACCACCACGGTGTCCGTATGGATGTCGAGAAATTCGTAAGTGTGCGGCCATTTGCTCCATTCGTAAGTCGAAAAATTCAGTTATTGAGTCGTTCGTAAGTCAACCCTGTTTCTCATATTTTAAGACATACCCATAAAATAAGCCATAGCAGGATTTTTAAGCATTCAAGGAATATAAGCCATACCCCGAAAATAAGACATAGTGATAGGCGCAGCAGCAATGCTGGCCACGGCAGGAGGAGGAGGAAAAAAATAAGACATCCCTTGAAAATAAGCCATAGTGTGTGTTTTTGAGGAAAAAATAAATATAAGACATGTCTTATAATATGAGAAACACGGAAGGTACCACTGTAGCTACTGGGAAACTAAGTTGAGCAATGGAAGGAAGACAGGAACAAACACTGGACTGGCTTTCAGTCATGCAACAAATTTTAGACACCCATGTTGGAGACTTTGGAATTTTAAAGCAGAAAAGCATGGTAGTATAGGTAGACACAACCTGTACTAGGTACAGGGAATCATTGCTCCTCCAGATGTTCTTGTATTAAAACTCCCATCAGCTCTGGCCATGCCCCATTCTTGCTGGGACTGATGGGAGTTATAGTTCAGCAACAACGGGAGAGCCAAAGGTTCCCCACCACCACATTAACAGAAGACGATATGGTAAAACTCTTCTTGGACTGTACCACTTCAGCTTAAAGGTGGGTGCTTCACATGATTGAACATCCCCCAATGAAAATTCCCTGCTCATAGGAAACTACATATCATGGTGAATGGCTGTAGCCTAGATGTTTCCCCGATAAATGACTTTCCCCTGTTTACAATTTATTTAAATAAAATAAAATGGGAGTGTCAGAGGGTCGTCGTGGCTACTCTAGAGTAACTCCGTCTGAGTCTAGTTTGTCTTCAAAAACATTCATTGTGCTATATATTTACAGTGTAGAGACAGCTTAAAACATGACCTCTCATCCTGAATCAGAATCCGGCAATGGCGTACATTTGTTCCTTCGCCAGCAAAGTAGTCTGGGCACCCCAAAACGCTGCCCCCTTGACATGCGTTGCGGCACTCTCCTTACTTCTTGCGCCGGAAGGAGTGATGCCCTTTCAGCTTCCTCCCTAAGCGGTCGGTGCCCTGGGTCTGCAGCATCCCTGAGCATCTGCCTGCATCCCTCCGCCCCGAGCTTTCCCATTGTTCCTCCCTCTGATTTCTCTCCTCCTCCGAGTCTCCCCCTCCCCCTCTGGCTGCTTCAGAACCACTGGTGCTCTCTGTACTTGATGAGGTGGATGTCAGGATGATGGGGGCTGGCTCCCTGTAGGGAGTCACCTTTACATCCATCCCCCATGCCCCTCCCCTCCTGAGGCAGATAGCACATGGGGCGAGGACTAAAATCCCAGAAAGTCAGTTTCATCCGTTCCTGTTGGGGTGAAAACCTGTTCCCAGTCCGTGCTCTGGGACTGTACTTGGGGTGAGGACTGGAAGCCCAGGAAGTCTGTTTCTCTCCTCCTCCGAGTCTCCCCCTCCCCCTCTGGCTGCTTCAGAACCACTGTTGCTCTCTGTACTTGATGAGGTGGACGTCAGGATGATGGGGGCTGGCTCCCTGTAGGGAGTCACCCTTACAGGGAGCATGCAAAGAAACCCCTAAAATATTCAGGGGTACAGTTGAAGAAGTGACAATTTTACTACCTGACAACTTCCTTGTTTAGACTAGCCACTTTGCAAGAAGACTTTCCTAAAGCCATAATTTAAATAAAACAAATAATGCACATCACCATGAATTGTTGTGCTATGAAAGCACACATGTCACCATATGGAAATAAATACCTTGGGAACTGATAGAAGAAGCCGACTGTTTTTGTACATAGCATGAAAACCACCTTCAGACTTCTGCTGCCCAATTTTATTTATTTATTTGCATGTTTAATTACATTGTTAACATGTGAGAGAAAGTGGAAGAACACCATTTTGAAATCAAATGTACATTCTGGTCAATTAAGGTTTCTATTTTGTTTCTCCTAATACCAAATGCAGGAAATGTACAGTCCAATCTCTCGGCCAGATTGCATCAGGAGAGCAATTGGAAGAAGAAATGGGGAAAGGAGCGATTCCAATCTAACCAAGCTATAGAAATTGTATGTATGCCACGGGTATAATTACAGCGTTGTTCCATTATTACCTTTGTGATGGGCCTCTTTATGGATTTACAGTGCATCAAATCAGATCAATAGTAAAGAATAATCTAAAGCAAACTTTGTAGTTCCACTCTGCATCTTCCTAGGTGCTTCTTTGCGAAGCACAGTTTGCATTGTTCTGCTGTTATATAAACCATTGAGCCTTGATTTCCTACAGTAAAGCTTAGCATCTGTTTTGTCATTTGATGAATAGCTCTGATCTGTTGTTTTAATTGCTTCCTAGTAAGACACTAATGACCTTTTTTTGTTCCACTAAACACCATTTTTGCTTAGTTGTAAATTAACCATAACCAAACAGTTGATGTGCTAATACCTTTAACATCCTTTGCTGCAGGTTGGTGAATTAGAGCCTGGGGGAGGTGTTGTTGTCACAGCAAAGGGAAAGGACTAGAATTTCACATTAAGGAGATACCCAGGTTCCTCGGTAGTTATTTCTGATTTATATGAAGAATAGAGTTGGAGATACAGAGAAATTTCACCTCCACCTAGCTAAGAAAGTGTTATGTATTGGGTTTAATAAATCTTTGGTTGCCAGGAGCATTCCAACCAATCATATAAGCATTGGCAGATGAACATTCTAATGGCAAGTAAGCACAGGCACTGTCAACTGCCAACTGCCAACTGGCAGCTTCTTGCTGGGGCTTTTTAGTGTGTGCGTCCTGTGAGCTCTGTTCTTGTTTTATATGAGTGGTGACAACAGTTCTGATGAATGTTGAATAAAAGTTGTTGAGAAACTTATTCTCCCTTGGGCTTCTGTCTTTTCCTGAATATTCCACATTGGCGACGACGATGGGATGCTGAGCTTCTGCCGGCTACCAGAGGCCCAAGACTGCACCAGAGCACTTCCGCCTGCTGCCACGCAGTAAGTGCGACCTCACCGCCACGATGGACTCAGTAAGAAGCCCCAGAAATGAGACCACGTCTTCACAACCACCCATAATTGCACAAGAGACTGTTTTAGGTCCGAGGATGGCCACCAGTCAGAGTCGGCCGCCAGCAGACTTCGATATGAGACATTCTGTAGAATGGCCACAGTGGCTCCGCCGAATAAAAAGCTACATCCGACTACAAGGCTTCGCTAGGGAGGCAGACAAGGTGGATGTGCTACTGACAGTGCTGGGAAGTTCCGCCATCACTCTACTGGAAGGTCTAATGGCACCCAGGGACATAGAGGCATGCGCTTTCGAGGAGCTGACACAGGCTATGACAAGACACCTCACACCTCAGCCAACTAAGAACCATCACCGCTACAACTTTGTGCACAGAGAGTGTAAGGGTGACTCCCTACAGGGAGCCAGCCCCCATCATCCTGACGTCCACCTCATCAAGTACAGAGAGCACCAGTGGTTCTGAAACAGCCAGAGGGGGAGGGAGAGATTCGGAGGAGAGAAATCAGAGGGAGGAACAATGGGAAAGCTCGGGGGCAGAGGAATGCAGGCAGATGCTCAGGGATGTTGCTGAGCCAGGGCTTAATAAATAACAACGCATTTTATTTTCTTCAAAAGTTTTCCTAATTTATAAAGCTCCAAAATGCAGGCCAAAAGAGAGCAGGTCTGGGAAGAGCGAGGCATACAATGGGCACCACTAGTGAAAAGGCCCTGCTCCGTGTAACTCCTGCCCTGTCATTTGATAGAGCGCCCACTTGCCCTCCTTCTTGACATGGAATGCTATCTATTGGAGTCTCCAGGTCCAGTACAACGACCATAAGAAGGGAGAGCAGAGACCTTGAAGTTCTCAACAGCTGTTAATCAAGCAAGCAAGCACACTGACAAGTCACCTTTGTCACAGTCAGGACGCCTATGTCCTGGCCAGGCTGAGGCCTCCCTGAGTGATTTGCTAAGTTGTCCTCAGTAACCAAAATTATATTATCAACAAATACAAACAGAAAAGTTGTTTTCCTTCATTTGCAGTTCATCAAAACTATCCAGCAATATCAAGTTATAGGAAAACTGGTGCTATGAACAGTAATCCTTCTAGTTGGTTAATTGGTTTGGCAACTTCCATGCACATGACGTGTGATGCTAATGAGATTCAGGTGATATCCTATGAGATTCAGGTGATATCCTTGTCAGGTGGTATCCTTGTCAATACCAGCAGCTATATCAGAGGATGACCCGGCCTGCAATGGGGTGAGCTCCTGTTGCTTGGTCCCTGTTCCTGCCAACCTAGCAGTTTGAAAGCATGTCAAGTGCAAGTAGATAAATAGGTGGGAAGGTAAACAGCATTTCCATGCGCTGCTCTGGCCACATGACCTGGAAGCTGTACACTGGCTCCCTTGGCCAATAAAGCGAGATGAGCGCCTCAACCCCAGAGTCGTCCGCGACTGGACCTAATGGTCAGGGGTCCCTTTACCTTTACCTTTAATGCCATTGAAATTATGCTTCCTTCCTACTGAGAGAATATGATGACAGAACAGTGCCACACCCCCTGCTCCCAATTTTCCATATCCTCCATACAGCCACTACTGTCTATATAAATATAAGATACAAAATGAATCTGCAAATACAAGCATAACATCACCAAACACCTTATTTATGGCTGCAAGTTAACATTCCTATAGGTGAGGAATGGCCAAACTTGGCCCTCCAGCTGTTTTGGGACTACAATTCCCATCATCCCTGACCACTGGTCCTGTTAGCTAGGGACGATGGGAGTTGTAGTCCCAAAACAGCTGGAGGGCCAAGTTTGGCCATGCCTGCTATAGGCTGTTACTTTTTGGTCAATATTGGCAAACAATGTTTCTCTTTGTGTGTTTTGCTGAGAGTTTTGAAATTGCTCATGCTCAGAGTACAGTATTTGTGGTTTGCTGCATTGTTGTAGCTTGCTTTTCTTCCCAAGAGCTCAAGGCTGGCATACATTGTCTACTCTTTCCCTCTTTTTATCTTCTCAACAGCCATGTGAGATAGGCTAGGTTGAGATTTGGTAGTTCAGGAAATGGACATAATTTGAGCACTTTTTTCTTCCTGTTATTTTTTCTGGATTGACAAAGTTTAGAAAGGGATTTTGGTTTGAGAAACACTGGCGTAAGATATTGGTCCAAAAGATGAATGAGTGTCAAGTAGGCAAGCTATCAATGTGATCAATGGTTTGGGGAAATCGTCTGCCATGTGCATAGTTAGGAGGCCTGGCTTTGCCTTTCTCTTCCTCAGCCCATTGCGGCTTGTTTTTAACCATGTAATGTAAAAAGTCTCTTTTATCTTCTCCCCCACCCCACTATTCTACATTAAATGATTCTGTTGAAAATAAAGTTCCTATTATCTTGGAAGGTAGAAGAAGGGAAAATAGGACTGTCTTTGATCATATACTCTCCCATTGTCAAAAGGATTACAGGAATAAAGACCAAATAATAATAAAAAAGAGCCTAACAAATATTCCCTTTGGGGAGTTTTGCTTTTCATTTGTTCATGTCAGCTCCTGCAATAAATTTATGCAGCTATTTTGTAAATAAATGAGGATAAAGTAAAAGCGCTCATAAACCCTTCTATTGGGTTACAAGAGCTTCCCTTTTGTCTTACAGACACATGACTGTAAAGGATTACAAGGCACACTGAAATGCTCCTTTTCTCAAATTCTGAGCAATGATCACAGGCCTCAAGGTCATTGGTGCTTTGACTTCTGAGAGGCTCCGTTTTGTTATTTATTTAATGCTAATGGATGCAGTTCCTTTTATTGTTGGATTAAAAATCCTTTGCTCATCTTCCTTTCATACTGGAGGAACATTTCTTTTCTCTTTATTCTAAATGTGTGTGGTGTTATCAGAGGAGGGAAGTTCATCCGTAGCTAAGCTGAAACTCTTGCAGTGCTAAAATTGTAAGTCAGGCTGCGATCCCATTCCTACTTAGCAGGGACTACGTCCCGTGGAAAACCACAGACTTGTTTCTGAATGGGACTGCATGGTTTATAGCACAAGGGTGGTACAAATCATCTTCCATAGTTCAGCTTGGATAGCTCAGTTGGTTAGAGCATGGTGCTAATAATGCCAAGGTTGCAAGTTTGATCCCCATACGGGACAGCTGCATATCTGATTGGACTAGATGATCCTCAGGATTGCTTCTAACTCTATGATTCTATCTGGGTTGGTGCAACCTCAAGAGAATTAGACTCTTAAGGCCCTGGGTCCAACATTAATTTTGCTGAAGAAAGTCAAACTAGGCTCAGCAGAAGGGCATCTTAGGTATGTATGTGCTTTTTCCAGCCATTGTTGTGTTTAAAACATGAAAAGTTGGGCTTTGCTGTGCTAGTATTCCTTGTATTTCCCCTTAGCTCCCTCTCAGCCCTGCCTCCAATAAATTGCAGACTCAGGGGAATTCTGTATGAGAGTTGTTTGTGGAATGTGAATGAAGAAAGTGAGGTTTTGTAACAGGGTAAGCAATGGGGATGAGTTTGAGAAGGGACGATGGCTAGGCTGAACATCTGTCAAACTGATTTTTCTCATATGGGTTTAATTACACCACAGATATTACATTAAAAGAACAAAGGAATGGCAAACCACCCCAAATCTGTTTTGTTTTGCCTATGTCAGATGAAATAAATTAGTCTGCAACTGTATACAGACTTACTTGGGAGTAAGCCCCATTGAGCCGAGTGAGACTTTCTTCGAAGTAGATATGTATAAGATTGCCCTGTTATTCTCCAAATACTGGACTGTGTATATATTGAGAGGGAGAGATTGATTTTAAACCCTGTTGGAATGAGTGTTTTTCTTACTTTACCCCCCCCCCCCTTTTGGACCAAGAATGCAGAATGGAGTTATAATTATAAACTTCTGAAAACCCAAGTCTGCAGAATGAGGTTGCCAAGAGTGCTTGAACAATAGAGTATTACCCTGAAATAATGTAATGGAAGCAGCAAGATCCACTTCTGGCTCAAAGGGAAGGAGGGGGGGAAACTTTACATTTTGCTACAGAGCTCAGTATATTAACAAAACTGTCATTACCCATAGTAGGGAAAAAAGTCTTGAAGCTTTGCAGACCTTTTGGACTGCAGAATGGAATATGGTTTCAAAAAAGAAAAGAAAGAAAAGGATTTACTATGTCTGGATGCAAAACTAATCAACTCAGTATGACTATTTCATATGGTTAAACCCATTACAAGTTTGCTTGACTTCTTTCATCTCTGTTGAGGATATAGGATATCATTAATGTTACCAGCTGCATTGTTTTCTTCGAATACCAACAGCCGAGGGGGGGGGGAGAATCCCATTGGCTGCCTTGTTTTCCACTTACATAGTTATCATACTGCCAAGGCAAATGGGAAACAGGCCCTTGCAATAACAGCGCTGTCCCAAATGCCCTGTTAATTTTTAGTAAACCAAAATAAAATGTGTTGTTATTTATTAAGACTATGTGACCCGTACGGAATCCAGATGATTTTTCAGGAAAGCATCAGGCTCTTTAACACACAACCCTCCCCTCATTTCTTTGTATAGAGACCGGAAAATGAGCAGTCATTTATGTTTGGTGCAATCCATGTGCAATGGGGTTCAGCTACACCAGCTATAACTCTTGGTACTTACATAAAACTTTAATGGTTCCCCGAATACATGAAAAACACCCCTCGGTTGCACAACATTCTTGGTGTGACTGGGTGATAGCTGTCTTAAGGCCACTAAACCTAGTTGGGGGCCAGATCCGTGGGGATCTTATTACATCAGCCTTTGTCATGGCAGCACTGCAGAAGGTCTTGTTGTCCGTCCGGTAAGAGCAGTTTCGTTTAGGGGAGGGAGGATTCAGCCTGTTCCACTCCTTTAATGTTCTGTGGGCTCACTCTGTCTCATGTTCCATGCCTTCTGAATCCCACTTCAGATATCTCAGATAATTTTTAAAAGTAATTCCATGACCGGAGCATGTGCGGTTTGTTGCAGATGTTGGTTCCTTCTCATAGGAAGCTCCCTTGTGCTTAGTAAGGCTGTTGGCCTAGCTAACCCGGCCATGGGGAACCTCTGGCCAATGGCAGAACTTGTTGGGGTCTCAAATTTCAGTGGCATCCTGTGCGACACCAAAATTTGCCCCCCCCCCGCCTCTTGCATTCCACTCTGCATTATAGTTGTGGTGCCCTCTACAGGGTTCCTCAGGCTCCGCGCCCAGTGTGACTGAACCAGCCATGCTCCCCTAAATCCACCTCTGCTCTTGCCACCTTAGCCCACCTTTGGGGTTCAATTTCTGCAAACATGCCCACTTGTCAATCAGCTAACATCTCTTATGACATCAGTTCTTCAATTCTGCATTGGTTGTGGATACCTGTTTCCAGTAGGGAACAGGCACCCATAGCCAAAGCATCAGAATTTAACCTTTGCCTGACATTGGGTGAGCAGGGCTTAAATCCTGCTCAGTTTGGCTCAGTAGCCAAAGAAGACAGACTCCTTTTCTTCAAGATTTACCTGGGCAAGGGAGAAATTTTATTTTGACAGGTTTCTCCCCCCCACACACCTGAGCCCCAGCCAGGAAAGAAACGTGCTTTTCACCAACATTGGTTGTGTGAGAGAAGTATCTTTCATGCAGTGATGCCTGTAAAAAGCAGACATATTGGGAGAGGAGAAAAAAAGTGATTTGTAGGCTCTATGCTTGATGCTTCCCAAAGGGCGAAGCAGAGGGCTAGCAATGTCCCTTGTGCTGTGCTTGGGAAACCCAGTGCAAGGGATTTGACTAGCTGTCCACTGTGGCAAAACATCATTGCTGGAGAGCTCCTGCCTGCTGGGGTATTAAACCCTGGGTTAAAACAGGCCCATGCTTTGATTTAGGATGTGGGCGCTACATACGCCTTTAGGGAAGGGGTTGGCTGCCAGCAGCCTCCAGGTTGAATCCAGGCTTTGTAAGTTGCAGGCTTCGCAAAAGCAATTCACATTCATATGTACTGAGCTGTTTCTAACCGGAGCCTGTTCTTTATCGTATGAATGTGGCATACTCCATATGTAGACATAATAATAAGATAATTAGCAGGTAGTAATAATAACGGGTGCATATGAAAAGAGTATAGCATGGACAAACCAGAAGGGCTGTCAGTTTTAATGAGTGCCAATATTAGTAGGATTTATATCATGCTAAGAAAGAAAAATGACACCCAGCGGAGCTCTCACAGCAAATTAGTGGTTGTGGCAGCAGGCCTCCTTCCTAGATTGGTTTCACTGGAAAGCTGAGAGAGCAAGAAATTGTTCCTGGTGGTAGCCCAGGGAACTATAGCAACTGGACTCTACATTTTTCTTCCTCTCTTAGCTGTGTGGTGGCCCTATTTTGCAGAAATGCTGGACGGGCAACCATTTTAGCAACTGGAAACTCAGCACAGGCAAATTGCAACTACCTAGTAAGGACCTCATCTGTATTGTCCTAGCAAAGTTGTAGAGAATTTATTTAATCACCAGGGCCAACTCTGCCATTGGGCAAAGTGAACTGGCCACTTTAGGCAACCTATTTTGAACATCCTTCTTTGTAGAGAGAGCCATTCTGCAGAGAGCCAGTGTGGTGTAGTGGTTAAGAGTGGTAGACTCGTAATCTGGTGAACTGGGTTCGCATCTCCGCTCCTCCACATGCAGCTGCTGGGTGACCTTGGTCTAGTCACACTTCTCTGAAGTCTCTCAGCCCCACTCACCTCACAGAGTGTTTGTTGTGGGGGAGGAAGGGAAAGGAGAATGTTAGCTGCTTTGAGACTCCTCCGGGTAGTGATAAAGCGGGATATCAAATCCAAACTCCTCCTCCTCCTCCTCCTCCTCTTCTCCTTCTTCTTCTCCTCGTCAGTGGCAGAGGAGGCATGGGGCAATGGGGAGAAAGGCTTCCTCTTCTTCATTCCCCTCTTGTTTGCAAGTGAGATATTAGGATGGGGCGAGTTGCAAGGGGATGAGAGAGTTTGGGGTGATTATGGGAGAGGGGAGGAGAATGTTTGTGTGGGGGGTGGAAGTTTGCCCCGGACTCAGACTGTGGTTGCGCCAGGCTGCAATCATTGCTCGCCATTGTACAAAGACAAGCAGTCCTTGTGTCTCATTTCATGCAGTGAATGTGGGTGAGAGCTTACGAAAGGAAGGAGCCTAATTGGTATTGTTAAGTGGAGCCAAGGCACAGAGCTTTGAATGTCAGCCATGTGACTGTTGGAATGGCTGCTCTAAAGGCTTGGCAGCTTCTGCTACTGGACAGAAGTTTCTTACCTTGTTTGCCAACTTTATGAATTCTGCAGAGAGGTTTAGAGTGCATGAGCCAACCTTGAAGCGTTACAATGAGTCTGCCTGCATTCACGTCACCCTGATATAGGAAAGAAAATGTCTGCAACTTTCATTTCTCCGTTTGCATTAGCCTTGAAATATTGTGCTGCTTACATAATTAACTGAATCATCTAGGGACAAGATTGTTCTAAAGTGTTTCTTTAAAAAAAATAAAAAAATAGAGCAGTAACACACTTAATACTGCAAAGTTTTTGCACGTATCTTTGTGCTCAAACTCATCTTTGTACGATGCTGTTATTGAAGTCATTTGTAGCAAGTTGCTGCCTTTGAAAGTGGCACTCTGTGCTTACATTTCACATTGTGCCTGTATTCATTTGTTTCCCCCAATAACTGAATTTAGCTTACACTTTGGAGAGGAGATCTGCTCTGTATATGATGGCTATTTTCCACCAGTTTCATACTAAGTAATGAGCACCCTCTCACCTTGACTTCAGGCCTTGTATAATTATTCTGTAGAAGCAGTTGCAGTTCTGACCATTTCTCTCCCCAGTCTAGCAATGTACACACAGCCCCTTTTCAAAGAAGTAATTGTTGAAGGCATCAAATTTTCTCTCGGAAGAGAATAGTCAATCTAGCCTTCACATCCGTCTAAACAGCTAATCTCCACGAAGTTTTGGTAGCTGAAAACAGCTGAAGAGGTCTACCTGGAACACTTTTGTACACCTGTGGTGCTTCAACCAACTTAGAGATGTGCGTACATAGGGCGCCAGCTTGATCAGGGTAATTGGAGCTACAAACTAATTGAATACAAAATACCAATATTTCTATACAGCCTTGGGAGGTTTTCTTAGGAAAACTGCACAAAAACTCTGAACGATACTGATGAGGACAAATGTGTTTTTTGAAAGTTTCCTCTGATATATTTCCTCAGAAATATGGCAGGAACTTCTTATGGAGCAGGAGTGAAAGGGGAGCCTGTTTCATCCCATAGGATGACTGCAGGTGTCAAATGGGGCAACCCAGCCAGATGGGTGGGGTATACAAATAATAATAATAATAATAATAATAATAATAATAATAATAATAAATTGTAAGGGGGAAGGCTTATAGGGAACAGCCCCCCCTCATCAGATCGAGTTCCTCGCAGAGTAGTAAGTTCAGAAGCGGATCAGATTATAGGAGTCAGGAAGCAGAAGGGGGACACAAGGTTCTAGCAGTGTCAGACAGCCTCTCCTCCGAGTGGAGGGGGAGAGAGCTGGGGAGGAAGGGACCGGAGAGCAATCAGAAGGAAGGCCCTCCCCCCCAATGCCTGAATTGAGACGAACGGCTCCCCGTAGGACAAGGGGGAGGCGCTTTGGCGTTCCAAAGCTGTTATGTTGGGCACGAAACAGAAAGAAGGCATTGCGAGGTTCTGACTCAGACTAAGCAGACATGATTTGCGGACACTTTGCGCTGTAAATAATATGCACAATAAAAACATCTTAAAGCCACAACAACCCCTGACAATAATAATAATAATAATAATAATAATAGGATCCTATTGGTTAGGGGACATGATTAGCATGCTGCTGGACTCCATCTCCCATAAGCCCCTGACAATATGGCATGGGATTAAGAATGATGGGAACTGCAGTCCATGGATTTCAATGTTTGTTTTGAAGGAAGAAGACACATTTAAATATACATTGATATACTTTTAAAGCCCATATTTGGAGACAGGGGTGCCAACTTGCCACCCCCCCCCATTGAGGTGACCTGGCCACGTGACGCTGCCCGGCAGCGCGGTGGGATGCGTGGAGGGCAATCTTCACACTTGCTTGACCCAGCCCTGGCCTGGCTTCTGGGCTCCTAGGCAGAGGCTGGAGTGCACGGAGGGCGCCTGGTGGTGGCAGGGGGTGGCAGCCCCCTCAATATTGGAGATGTACAGCCCACTGCCCCCAAATATTGGGGGAACTAAAGCCCCTTCTTCCTGCTATACCCAGTGCCCCTGTTTGGAGACTTCTTTCACGTTTGCAGGTTAATCTGAGAATGCCACGTAAAAGAATTTTGAGCAAACATGTGTGGAAGTGATACTGTTTAGAAATAGATTCACTCCTACCATGAGCATTTGGGGAAGCATTGTAAGACAGCCTGACTGAATTGGCCTTTTAGGCTGATATTCTCCCCGAATATTCTTCCTGCATATTCTTCCTGAATATTCATGATGGGATGGGCTTTTAACAGAAATAAGGCCCCATACATTTCCAACATTTTCCAGATGAAAATAGGGACATCCCATTCTCCACCAGGAAGCTTCAGCCACATTTGATCTCCTGCACACATAGATGTCATATACACATTGAAACTGGTCACCTTGAGCCAATTTCTTAGGAATTGCCTATTACTAGCCATAGGGAATGGTTGAAACCTCTGTCTCAGATGTTCAGTCATCCGCTCCAAACCGCCTTTGGTTTTTCATGAAATTTCTTGGAAACATCCCCTTAGAAAGAAGCCCCAGATTTGTTCAAATTTTGCTTTAGGCAGGATTTTGGTTCTGTCAACAGTGCCCATAGCTTTGAACTTTGGTAGTTTAGAAAACATGCTTTGCATTTTTGGAATATTGTTTACCACCGAAAACATAATAGAAACACCATCCAAATGTCTGTGAGCATTTCCATTATAATTCCCTTTGGCATAGTCAAGAGTTTTATAACTTAGTTGTAAAACATCACTCCGAGCTAAAATTTGGCAAATCGTGTATTAAGATGGAAAGTTAATTTTATATCCAAAACTTGAAAATAATCCATTAAGAACGTTTGCGAGTTCTTTGAGTGAGTTCAAAGTGCACTTTTTTCTTTTGAATCTTTATTATTCTCAAGTCTCTGCAGGCTTTTGCAAATGTTTAGCCTATATTGATGGATAATGAGGTTTTGTAATGCTTAGGAAAGTGCTAGATGAGCTGGAATTATTGTAATCATTTAATAAAAGGTGAGTTGAATTGCTGCATTTTACTTTTTAAATATGTAACTGTGGGCTGCGTTTTTAGTCTGTGTTTTCCTGAAATAAAACCAGGAGAGCTTTTAGTTTGGCGACCATAGTTGCTGCTGCTCTGTGGAGTTCACATCTCGAAAACATAGTATGGAGTCCACCCCTCTCAGTATTGAAAATTCTCCCACCATTCACTGGCACTGTAGACATAATGGCTGCAGTGAGTATCTTAGATTAATAGCGCATGGAGTTTGACAAAGGATAATAATGGCTTAGGGTTGAAGAAGCCATTATGGTTTATTAGATTATTGATTTGTGAATCTAAAAAAAAAAAAAGGCTTGCCAGGGAATATTTTGCTATACAATTTTAATGACTCGTTGTAGGAGCTGTTGGATTCTGCTCAAATTAAGATGCCCTTTGTCTACATCTTGGCTTTGACATTTGCTGAAAGCCTAGAAGAACATTGTCCATCTTTCCCCACCAGGGCTGGTGTCAAGCTGAGCCTTTTGGCTCAAGTGGTAGATTGAGAGGGGCCTTGGAACAAACACACCCTCCCCACTGCCCTACCAGAGCATGAGAGTTGGGTGGGTGGGGCAGCTCAGGCATCAAAATGGCTTAGTTACTTCTCTCCCTGTATGCTCCCCTCCCCCTCCCTCTCTCCTCTACCTTTTTAATACTCAAATTCCTTATCTCTCTCCTTTTGTTGCGCATCTCTTCTCTTCTCTTGATCTTTAAAGAAATATCTGTTTTCTTACATGTTTCACAGCATGCAAAACATCAACAGCAGTTATTGCCGTCTTTTTCCCTACCAAACTTTTTGAAACCTTTTTGCCTGTCTGTTCATGCTTATAGAATTCGTCTTCCTTCCCCTCCTCTTCTTTTTAAATATACATTTAAAAAAGGGGGGGCACCTCATCTTATGTGGTACTTACTACATAAACAAATGAGCTTGTATTCTAAATACAGAAAATAGTTCATTACTTTAACACTAGGTTCAAGACCGGTTAGAGAGAGCTTCAGGTGACCATAACAATATATTCTGTACCGTTTGGTATTACTAAAATAGTATGAAACGCCACCAAACACTGGCGACAACAATGCATTTTGACTATTTTTGAAAACATCTATTGTTGTGTTGCTGCCTTTTCTGTCTCCAGGGTCTTCCATCATTTACTGTCAGCATTATTATATTAACAACATACAATGCTAGTGTGATATTCTCTTCTCCCAAATGTGTGAATTAAAACCTGCTCAAAAACATTTTTCATTTATTCCACATAGGTCCCTTCCTTCCATCTTTCCCCCTGTCACTCTGTCATTCCATTCTTTCCCCTATTTGTTGTCTTCTTTCTGATGTACTTCATTAGCTCTGAAACTCTTTAAAAAAAACACCTGTCTCTTCTCAGATGAGAAATGCCTCTTTTATATTCTTCCAACAGAGTCGGACAGTGAGGAGTATCCAAATGCTCTTTAGGGAGCAGGCAAGTTCAAATGTTTATGCCCATGACCTTTCTTCATTACTTGATAATTCTGAACTTGAATCGTTTGCAGCTAAATGTGTAGGCGACATACACTGAAAAGCATCGTGGCTGAGTTGACACGAGATAATAAGAAAGTTCTTTTTATTGTATGTGATCAGTGGTGATTCACTGACAAAATAGTGAGTCACTATTTTCTTCTTCTTTAGCCATCAAGTGCTGAACATGCTTCTGTGTAATCAGCTCATAGACTCGTTTAGAGCAGAAATCTTTATTTTTAAACAGTATTTCTTAAAGGTATGGGGAAACTGTTCCTATAACATATAGATTTAGCGGGTAGTAATCCAACATAAGACAAACTCAGAGTAGACCAATTGAAATCTATGGATGTACATGCATTGATTTCGGTGGGCCAACTCCAGTGATATCACTCAATATAAAAACCAATAAATATGCACGGCAATATATTGCAACGCCCAGGTGGCGCTGTGGTTTGCTGATCAGAAGGTCGGCGGTTCGAATCCCTGTGACGGGGTGAGCTCCCGTTGCTTGGTCCCAGCTCCTGCCAACCTAGCAGTTCGAAAGCACGTCAAAATGCAAGTAGATAAATAGGAACCGCTACAGCGGGAAGGTAAACGCCATTTCCATGTGCTGCTCTGGTTTGCCAGAAGCGGCTTTGTCATGCTGGCCACATGACCTGGAAGCTATACGCCGGCTCCCTCGGCCAATAATGCGAGATGAGCGCGCAACCCCAGAGTCGGTCACAACTGGACCTACTGGTAATGGTCAGGGGTCCCTTTACCTTTACCTTATATGCTGCAAAAGAGGCAATTTTTAAAATGAAAGAGCAGAGTAAGGAAAAAATCCAAATACAGTGTCATCTACAATGTCTGGGCAAATAGGAAGGAACCTATACAAGTGTCTGGTTAACTGCTTGAGAAAATAAACATCAAAAAAATGAATGTGCTCCCCAAAACTTTATTTACATTTCAGAATTGGTTCAGACCCAGAAACCTAACTGTCTAGAATAGATACAGCTGATTGCATCTGTTTGTTTCTTAATTTGCTCCTATGGGTAGCATCTTGATTGCAAAATCAGTCTCCCCCACCCCTAAAATAATTTTCTTAAGAATTGTTTGCTGTCTTTCTGAACCCTTAAGTAAAATCCATTCATTTTGGGGGGAAAGAAACAGACTTGGTTAGTACCTAGATAGAAAGTGGTGGCGGTGGCAGAATGGGAAAAAGATAATGTGTGAAATAAACATCTGTTTGGAAACCTGGAACTGTTATAAGGAAGTTTTATCAGCCCCAAACCTTCCCGTTAGCTTTGTTACAGACGATGAAAGATTTAACTCAGAGGGAAGATTGGGAAATTTCCAACTGTGGAAAGAAAATAAGGTAGAATGCTTTCAGGGTTGGAAGCGTATACAAACCTTTGAGAACGTGAAAGAAAAAAATGTAGAAAGTGTCATCTATTTATCAATAGCTACAAATTAGATCCTTTGTGAATAAAATGATAAATAATCAAGAGATTTGGGAAGAGAAGGCAGCGTTTGAGATGTTGTTATGGGAAAACCCCCAAAACGGAAGATTTCATAAATCTACCAAACTATTGCAGCGGAGGGGGAACACAGTAAAACAGTGTATAATTATAAGATAAAATGGAACAAAGGTATGTAATATGAGATACCAAGGGAAGGGTGGGATTCAAGAAGGGTTCAAACTTTTTGACAGCAGTGTAATGCAAGGAGAACTGCATAAAAATGGCTGTACTGGACCCCACTGAAGAATAAAAAGATAAATAAAACAGGAAATGAAAAATGTTGGATATGCCATGAGAACAAAGGGTTGATAGAGGGCTAAAGCATACTGGCAAATGGTAATAACAATGATTTAAGGAATGTCCCAGGTTCAGATAAATGCAGAGTCTTGATTATGCCTCCCAAAGTAATTGGAATATCAAAATGCATCAAACAAAGGTATTGTATCTATTAACTACTGTATAGCAAGGATACTGTTCACTAAACTATGGAAGCAGAGCTGGGTGCTGAGAAACTGGTTGGAAAGATATGGGAACAGACAGAAATTATAAAGATAACTGGGATGATATGCTCATGTAAAATGATACTGGGATGCTCCCTCTCTGCCACCGTCACTCAGGACAAGTGCCGGCTCATCTTCCTCCTTGAGCTCGGCAGCAGTACTGGTAGATGAAATAGGGGCATTCCAGGATCAAATTTGGGATGGCTTTTGTAATTCTGGAGCTGTCCCTGGAAAATTGGGACACTTGGTGGGCTTGTACTGTCTGGTAGATGTCCAAGCTATTGGTTATTTTAACAAGAATAGAGAGGTATAGGTGGAGCATCGCCAGCAGCAGCAATCTCCAGCCTGAGCACAGGTAAGCTCACTTATTCCAGCCCAAAGAGGAGGCAGATATAAGCCTTGCAACCCAAAAGTGACTTTCGAAAACAGTAGAGTCTCCCCCCCTGTACAAGTCCTAAGTATTTCTTTGAGGTTCCAGGGCCATTGTACTTCCAGGGCAAACTATGCTGAATGCAGAGGCCCTGAGGCTACATGCTTAAGTTTGGAGAATCTCAGTGTGTCTATGATTTCATGTAGCAAAGTCTTTCCCTCCGGTGCTTTTGCATAAAATGTATGACATTTCCTCATTATTGCTTAAATGCCCTTGCCAGTTTAAAACTACGTATTTCATTATGGGAATTTGCTTCCAAACACCTGCTCATTTTTTAATCTCCAAATTTTCTTCCATCCAAGGTTATATAAAACTCTCTCTCTCTCTCTCTCTCTCTCTCTCTCTCTCTCTCTCTCTCTCTCTCTCTCTCTCTCTTCTTTTTGGGGTCGTCCGACCAATGAATCCATTTCTTTACATAGCCCACCAAGGGATGAGCTGATCTGCTCTCTGTATCCAGATGTAGTTTAATTGTTTAACATAAAGACATATGCTGAGATTTACAAAGAACTCTCCCCAGAACGGAGTATGATAATTATCTGCCAATTGGAGTCTATATATTATCAACTAGAGATCTTTTTTGTCCTTCAATTAAAGCAGGCTTAGATGGGCAGGATATGGTAAACCCTGAAATAATTAGAAAGGTTTAATCATTCATATTGCACACTGCCATTTGCTATGCTGTGACCGTTTGATAAAACATCAAGCCAGCAAGGGTTGCCTAGTTGAATAAATGTTCGCTCTGACTGAGGAGGAAGGAGGGAGGAAGCAGTGCCTTTTTACACTACCGTTCATCAAGTGATTATATTTCCAAAGCTTGAGTGAACTGTATTGAAGAATTAAAAAAAAGGGGGGAAGCAGAAGTAAATACAAGAATTATGGATAAAAATTAAGACCCTTCCTCTGCTTATTTTTGGGGAGTGGAGGAGAGCAGACACTCAGACTATTTGCCTTCAGTAATTCTTTGTGGCTATTGAAGTGGCTATTGGAGAAAAGAGATATTAACTTATACTAAGTCACTGGGCATCAAGGTCAGTAATGTTGACATTGATGACTCTCCAGGGCTTCAGGTAAGAGTCATTTCCCAGCCCTACCTAGAGATTGGAATTGAACCTGGAATCCTTTGCATGCAAAGCAAGCACTCGACTGCTGAGCCACAGTCCCTCTCCTACCATACTATTCCTTAAAAATAGCCTCTAACATAGCTCATTATTCTCATTTCAACTCATTATTCTTGCCAGGGCTCACGTCAAATATTGTATTTTTCAGGGCTTAATTGTTGCATTGGGAAAATCATGAGCAGTGTAGTATTTGAATGGCCATGTGGGAATCTTTTGGATACATCCACTATGAAGCAGCATAATGTACCAGGCCAGCTCTCCCACATTTGTGTGCTAAGCTAAAGAGATACCCCCTTGGTTCTTATAGCAATTCATATCAGCAGCAAACCCCCCCCCCCAAAAAAAAATCCCTTTTCTCTCTCTTTATCCAACATGCATTTTAATTTCTGGGTCAGTCAAAGAAATGTGAAAAGGACACTAAGGACATGCATGCATATCAATTGCTTTTGAAAAACCTGATCAATCTGCCCTTGGTGACTGGTAGTTTGGGGCGTGATATGACTCCATGTCAGCACATTGCTTTTGAGGTGACACTGGGTGATATGTTATTAACTGTTAGAAAACTGTGTGGGTGACTGAACACTGTTCACATGTGTGCATATTGGGTCCTCCCTAACAAGAAGGCACGTATTGCGGGGGGACCTGGCAACCAGACCCTGCATTGGAGTGGCCGCAACACCCTATTGGTGGTCCCTCGATCTGGGGTGCAATTGGGCCAGAGGGATGTCAGTCAAAGCGATCGAGGGACCACTATTTAACCCAGTGCACGTGCCATGAGCTTCCTCTTTGGGGCTCAGTGTATGGGAAGACCCGCTCACCTCTCCCTATATTTAGGGCTTGCGATTGACCTTGCTATGCCGTTGTGTGTTGCCTGTTGTTGGGACAGGGGCACGGCAAGAATTTCCCCCACTTGGCTGATTGGCTGGTGCCATTTGGGTTTCACCTGCCGCATAGCAAATCATCACAACTTGTAAGGTTGCGGATAGGCTCTGGTTCAGGTGGATAAGGGTGGCAGGATGCCTAGCCATCCCTATGTGTTGGGTATTCCTTTAAGAAGGAATCCACGGACTCATGGTTAGTCTTCCCTATGCGGGGTTGTGCCCGGAGCCTGAGTCCAGGGCTCATCTGGGTGGAGGCCTAGCAGACCCCCCCTGTTGCCACTGTCCCAGGTGTTCACCCAAGGCTGGCTTATGATTGGTGTCCAGAGCCAGCACTGCCTGCAGGGCTGCAGGTAGCTAGTCGAACCAGAGCCTATGCAACCACTCACTTGATGGTAATCTATAAAGTTGTGGCCTAAATTCTGCCAAAAACCAAACCTAAAATTTGAGTCTTGTCTGAATTTATTTCTGGGGTGGTTAAAAGGTCTCCACACAAAACTAGAGAAAGCGTTCCAAGAGCCATCCTTTGGTGGTGACATCATGGCATGACTGATCTTGCAAAACAGTTTAAAATGAAAAGAAGATTTCTTAACTGACTTCCATTTATTGCAGTAACAGTGGTGTCTGTAGGTGTATTCAGGCTTTCACCTGAACTCAGGAATGTTCAAACTATGAAGGAGGGCAGGGGAACATACAAAGGTTCCTATATGCATTGGTCTTGCCCACTCACTCCCTGACCTTCCCACACTGAGTGGTTTCATGATTGCTTGGACACAAAGAGAGCCCTCCATGCGGCAAAGGACTCCAATAAAATGGTGCAGGCTTTCTCTTGGTGTTCAGCCAAACACAAGCAAAAGCCCCTTGAAGACATTCCCAACTCAGAATGGGAAGGTTGGTGTCAGGGATGTCAATTTCGGTTCTCCCAGTTTCTCCTTGTTCCAGTCTTAGCTGCCCTTATGTGTGCAGCTTGAAGGGTGAACTCTGAAGGATGGCTGTCTTTCAGTTCATGTCCTGTTTCAGAAAGTGTCGGTTTCATAGGCTTGCCCCCCAAAGCAAGCTTACTCAAATTTCTCCCCTATCCCTGGTTGGAGTAAACGCACGTGGGGTTGGTTGCACATGGGGACGTTGGAGAGTGGGGCTTGCATGTGCACCATTGCCCCCCCCACCAGAGCTTAAGCTCTTGTGGGTTCAGGACATGGCTTGTTTATCTGTCCATGGTGGGAGTTGCGCTGCCCCCAAGCCATGCGGCCCTTGGTATCTAGGCAGGTGCTGTGGCAGAGTAAACATTGGCTCGGCTTTGGAAAGAGAAGGCAGCAGTTGTCAGGAGTATGGGCAGGCTCTGGGGCCTGTAGTGCTTTGCAGGACTGGGGCCTGCCTCAGCTTGTGCTGGAGAAGCAAGGAGTGGCCACTCAGGTGAAGACCTCAGCTTGTGCTGGAGAGGCAAGGAGTGGTCACTCAGGTGAGGCCACTTGATACCTCACTGCACCTGGTGGCAGGAGCTGGGAGGGATAAAAGCTCAGCATTTCCCTTCAGCTCTTTGCCACAGCAACGCTATCCCTGCCTGGTTGCCTCTGGCCTCTTGCTCCTTGGACCCTTGCCTTGCCGACTCCTTGATCCTTGACCCTTGGACCCTTGCCTTGCTGACACCTTGCTCCTTGGACCCTTGCCTTGCCGACGCCTTGATCCTCGACCTTTGGACCTTTGCCTTGCTGACGCCTTGCTCCTTGACTCCCAGACCTTCGCCTCTGCCTTGCTCCTTGACCCTGCGACTGCCTGCTACTGGACCCTGAGCCCTGCACCTGTTCCTGCTTCTACACCTCCATCTTGCCTCTGGTCCTGACGTCCCCAGCCAGGGCTTCAACCGCCCGCTGACTGGACCATGACAGCAGTGCACATTTGACTTCACTCTTCCACCTCTTTCCACCTCACCTCGTCAAACATTTTTTAGGAACGTGTCATTCTTGCAACTCATTCAGAGCCAGCTGTGAGGCCTTGCTGAAAGCTCCTCACAGCTCCCCCCTCCGTCCCGGTTTCTGTGCTGCAGGGAAGATTTAATTCAGGAAATGTCAATGTTGAAGAGAGATACATGTGGAGGCCGTATTGGGATGCTGGGTGTGTTTAATACCCCCAGTGCTTGTTTTTCATTAAAACACAATCTCAATGCAGGGCTTTCTGCTAGGAATCTGAGGCCTCAAAGGTTACAAGGTTTACTCTTCTTCGATGGCCCCTTTCTGTAATAGTTTCTTCTTCATCTTCTTCTTCTAAAGCTCCAGGACAAACGTTATGAAATAGAAACAGACACGTCTGAAGTCATTTTAGTCCCATTCCTTTCTTTATATGTAAAATAGCTTTCCTTTCTTTGTCTTCATATGCCTGTCATCTTTGCGTCTGTGCTGCAGAGTTCCGTTCTTTAATGTCTGAGGTGCATTTCAGTCCTGCGCAAAGTTTTATGAATAGAGGGGGCTGATCAAAATCACCACACCACACCATCCTCTACCAATGAGACTGTGTTGGTTCCTGGTTCCCTCCGCAAATGAAAAGCGCCTGTTTGCTGAGGGAAAAGCCTGGATTGAACCCAGTGACTATCAGTGCAAAGTGATGCTGGACTGTAATCAGGTCGCTTTGGTTCACTGATCTGAGATCCACATGCTGAGATGCCAGGAACCCATGAATGGATTTCTCAGGCTTCGCCTCTAATTGTGTTTAATTGGAAATAACACAATGGGCAGGATTTGATTTGCCCGGATGTCTGGGGTGGCAACTGGCAGCCAGTAGCCCAAGGACAACAATCAACCCACCTTCAGCCTTCTGGTCTCCTTGAAGATTATTGTAGGAGCTTCAGAAACAAGAGGCGTATTGCCAGAAAACCACCCATTGCCCATATGTTAGTGGCAGTTTCCTGCCTAGGGAAGAAAGCCATGCCAATTTGGACTTTCTGCCTCTGTGATATAGAAAGGTGCATTTTACTCTTCAGTCCTGTGCCTTCTTTTAGAACGATCCAGTGGCCCATATAGTTTGTGGCTAGCATCTTAGGATCAGCACGAGTCGAATATAATGCAACAGTATTTTAATATGGTTCTTACACACTCCATCAAGGAAATGTGTATATCTGCTCTGCCTTGCTCTGTCTCTGAAAGATGCTTGTGAAATGTTATCTGTTCTCACCCATAAAGGTGCTACTGATCAGTACTGAATAGCTGCCATTCCTTGGATGCTGGTACCTAGCTGCTAGGTCATGTTGAAAACGAGGATAACACTTCTTTCATTCAAGCAGTAGCTACAAGGATGTCATGCAGCTTAATAGAAATGAAAAAAGGGAGGAAAATTACGATCGGGAAGAAAGTTGCTGGTGGACTACTTTTGATTCAGGAGACTTCACCCCCATACAGAGGGAGGTGCTTCTGCCGGGATCCTGAGTCACTCTCAGGTGATGGTCTGCAAATCCAGTGCTGACTCTGAAGGAGGAAACAAAGAAACCCCCTCACTTTTTGGAGATATCCTAATTCTGAATACTTTTTTTGTGTGTGGAATCTGGAACAGAAAAGCTCTGAAGAGATAATGAGAAATCCTGTCTCCCGGGTTTACCAGGTTTTGTGAGAAGGCAGATGGAGCTTCTTAGCACATCAACTTTTAAAGCAGGTGGCCTCTATTACTTACTGAATCAGTTAAGCATGCCCATGGAGAAGGGAGGAAAGAGGTTACCTGGCCTCAGAAGAGACAGGGGGAAATATAAGAAGGGTGCAAATAGGTTTGGTATGATGGGTTTTTTTTTGTGGGGGGGATATAGAATATTGCACAGAGGCATTTTTGATCCTGTTTCTCTTGCTGTTGTCCTGAAACAATTTTTAATGGGATCCTGACTTTTCTAGTTTCCCAGTACAATTGAAAGAGAACTATGAATTAACAATGGTAAAATTTCTTTCTGAGCAGTGTGCACATTCCTTGTAGGCAGAGACATGTTGTAGAAGCTTATTGCCATTTTTTCTAAATTCTGCATTGCGTGTGTAGGTCCCCAAAACCACCCCTCAAATAACTTACACCATAGGCAGAATTTTGTTTAATGGTTTTTGGCATGAATTTGGCCACAACTTTTATTGAAATACAAATATCAAACAAGTGAGTGGTTGCGTAGGCATTGGTTCTCCAACTGTCACCTAAGGACAGAAATAAACTCGCCTTGTCAACAAGGGGAAACCCTACAGGGAGAGACAGAGAGTCAGGTCCAATAGGCTCTCCCCTCAGGCTCCCAGAGGCTCATGCGTGTTGCTGGTCCCCTACCGGGGTTATGGACACTGCATAGAGCCCCTGTATTCCTGACCAGAATCTCCCCTAACTCAGGCATTAACACAAGGGGCCAATGCAGTCAACAGACCCCATATACAACCAATAACCAATGCCTAACCGCCAACCTTACAAGTTGCTATGCAGTAGGCAAAAACCAGATGGCACCAGCCAATCAGCCAAATGGAAAAAATTCCTACCAGGCCCCTGAATACAGGCCACCCCATGAGAGGCACAGCAATGTCAACACAGAGGCCTAAAAACAGCGGAGGGAGGGTGGGGACCCAAAAACGCAGCCAAAGAGAAAGAGAAACCTCTCTCTTTGGCTTTTATACCAAGGGGGCTGACCCATCAAATTGCAACATCCAAATTTGCCCAGCAACAGCCGAGGACCTATTCCACAGTGACCACTCATGCCCCCACCTTTGGAACTCAGAAGTGGTTTGTCAAGCCCCCACCGCAAATCGTGCTCACCATAATGGTGAACCCGCATTTCAGAAGAGGAGAGAAACCAGTTTCTATGGAAAATATGGCTTGGTTAATCGTCTGCCTTCTGGATTCCAGCCCCTGAACCCCCCCCCCCCGCCCCACTGCAGATGTCTCATTTCCTGACTTGATGCCAGAGCCTTGCTCAAACTCTCTGGTCCTGAAGTTCAAGAGATTAGGGAGAGAATGGTTATCAAATGAGGAGACTGCCTTAAATTATTGAGAGCCTCCCCCTTCCTCTGTTCCTTCTCTTGATGTTTTGGATCAAAAGCACACTTCTTCCTGTAAATGTCTTTCTGAGTGGGGAAAAAACAAACCTGTTTTAAAGAAACAAACCCAGGATTGCTGACAACTCTGAAGCCAGTACACATGAACCAATAACTTACAAACGTAGGAACTTCTAGCAAGTCAGACCAATGTACTACCTACCTCATAATTGTCTACTCTGACTAGCAATAAATAAATAAATCTCCAGGGTTTCAGGCACCACTCCTACGTTGAGATGCCAGGAATTGAAATTGGGGCCTTCTGCATTCAAAAACAGCTGCAGTCCTGTCCCCAAGTGAGACTTTGGCTCCATTCCTCCCTGAAGGCTGGGTCACATCAGTTGCTGCTCATGTAGACATTACTGCCGCTTGCTCACTTGTGCAAATGACTGATGTAAGCAGTGCCCTGTGGGAGGACAGGAGTCATGGAAATCAGCCTCGTCTTACGGCTTCTCTAGTAATGGAAAAAGAAGCTGTGATCTTCTGCGAGTCCCATCATATTGGGCTGGTGCGCTGTTAAAAGTATACAGTACAAATTGCTCCTCCTTCCTTTTTTTAAACCACTTGGAGGCTTTGTTTTGCTTACAGTCAAGCAGTATGGAAACCTTCTGAAATAAAAATAAACAAAGTTATCTTTGGTTACGGCTAGGGCTGTACCATCTGGTTCAGCCCTCTTGTCTCACCATCTTATTGGTTTCACCCACTGTTAACATTCTCTGCAAGGAAGAGAGGGCACTTCTTCCCAGGCACCCCATTTTATTAACACCACAGTAGGTGTTACCTTGAAAATTCATTTTTAAGACATGTGGCTTTAAATTTTCTTTTCTTTTTCTTTTTCTTTAAAAAAGATTTTCTTTACAAACAAGCTAATACTGTTTTCCTTTCACTTGAAGATTAATGTTAACAATAACATATTGCTCCAGAGCTTGTACTTGTTTCCATTAATTATTTTTCTATGGGGACCAGATTGTACTTGAAAACTACATTATAAAGCAACAATACAGCTCTAGTAACAGAAGTTAGAGATGGAAAATCCCTTATGGGTCATTTAGTGCATTTCTTTGCTAATATAGCAATATTCCCTGTGGTATTTTTTAAAAAGATTATTGTTTCAATCCTTTGCCAAGTTCCATTTTAAATGACCTGTATGAGGCGAGCCTCATGTAGACGCAGGTATGGTGGTTTCTACAGAGTACTTGTTAGAGCAAACCAGGATATCTTGTTAGACACTAAACAGAGGAGCTTCTGAGTTTGCAACTAGTGGTATCTCAGATACTCCCTAAGCAGTTTTCCCTCTCTCACATTACATCTTCAAGCTGCCCCTTGCCATTTTATTTCATCCATCATGACTTATTCAGTGGGAAAATTGATACAAAAATGTGTGTTTATTCAAAAATAATAATAATAATTTATATTGTTCCCTACTTTTCTTTCAAACTACTTTTGTCCTTTCCCTGACCTACACAAAAATGCATCACAAGGATTCATGCATGTATATTACCGATATACAAACCAGGGAGAGAATTCTTGGGACAGTTTAAGGAGTCCCAGACCTATTTTCCATTTCAGGCAGCCACTGTGTTTGCCGCAGGTCACTCCAGTGTTTACTGCCACACCCATGAAGACGTGAGGTGTGAGTAATGGATTTATACCAGGACCACAACTTTCCTCCTATATACATGTAAATGTAAGGATGTTGTCACGCTGCAGTTTACATGGCTGACAATAGACGGTCATGTGAACTGCAGCACGGCCACGGAACAGCAGGCAGGTGGCCCAGGCAGGCAGGTGGAGGGAGGCAGGTGAGCCTCAGAGGAACAGGCAGGACAAGCCAGGGCATCTCCCCAGCAACCATCCTGCTTTGCTGCCACTGCACACCTCTCACTGGTGCTGCTCTTTCAGCTTCCGTTGCACTGGTGGATGAAGAGGAGGGAAGCAGCAGGATATATTAACATTCACATAATGTTCACATATTAATTAAATAATCTTGTGAGCTGCGCAGAGAACTGTGGGTATAGGGCAGTATACAACACAAATATGTATTACCTTAGGGGAAATTTCATTGCAAAAAATGTGCATAGTATACAAAACTGGATACATAAATGCATATATTAGGAGAAATTTGCACTTAAATGTTGATGAACTGCCCTGAGACCTGCGGGTATAGGGCAGTACACAAATTTAATAATAAATAAAACAAACAAACAAATAAAATAAGAATTTTCAGAAGGACTTTGAAAAAATGTAAATCGATGTGAAAATGTGGAATACAACTTGAGACTGGAAAAAATTAGAAAATGAAGCCAAAAACACACAGTGTATGTAAATCATTCATACACTTTAACAGTGCTGGCATCTCCCAAAGCACCCTGGGAACACTGGTTTGTTAAAGGTGCTGAGAGTCTTTAGGAGACCTCTATTCCCCTCACAGAGCTTCAAGCCTCAGTGGTTGGACAATCAATTCCTCTTCCCAGGTAACTGGGAATTGCAGCTCTCTGAGGGGAAGAGGAATTTCCTGACAACTTTCTGCATCCTTTGAAAACTATAGTTCCCAGGATTATTTATGGAAGGCCTCCCTCCCTCCCTCCCCCCCTCTCTCTCTGTGTGTGTGTGTAATTTGTTGCTCCACCTCAAACAGCAACATGTTTTGGGCCTCACTTCAATTTCCACAAAGAATGTTGACACCTTCCGGCTGTGGCAGCAACCATGGTTTTGTTGATGAAGATCTGCAATATATCATCCACCTAGTAACGTTGCCATGCTATGGACAAAATATGACAGGCCAACTGGATTAACTTGAAACATGGGCAAATGAAGCTGAGGAGCATGACAGCAAAGAAGGAAGAAGATGACTCTGAGAACAGTACCAAAAACTGTGTGAATATGTTTGTCATGAGGGCTGAATAACAGGGGGAGCAGAAAGCACTTCTTAAAGCTCACAAAAACAAATACAAATGGAAGGAAGTCATGGGCGTAGGCAGGGGGGCAGGAGGGGGCAATTGCCCCCCCTAGAAGCAGGGCCGCTGGCCAGCCTGCCCCGCTGCCCGCCCGGTGCCGTCTCCCTTCTCCCTGGCTGGCTGTGGAGCGGGCGGAGGGAAAGCCAGGCAACTGCTTTGCGCGGCTCTGGGGCTTTCCCTACACCTGCCCCGGCGATTGCAGAGGGGGAGGAGGGAGTCGGAGCAGCCCGATTTCGGGCTGATCCTGGCTCCCCCTCGCCCCTGCCGATCGCGGAGGGGGAGGAGGGAGTCAGAGCAGCCCAATTTCGGGCTGATCCTGGCTCCCCCTCGCCCCTGCCGATCGCGGAGGGGGAGGAGGGAGTCAGAGCAGCCCAATTTCGGGCTGATCCCCTCCTCCTCCTCCGCGATCGCCGGGGCGGGAGGAGGGAAAGCTGGCAAGGGAGAAGGGAGCTTTCCTTGCCCTGCTGTGGCCCCTCCCCCCGCCCCTTGGCCCCACCCCTTGCCCCGCCCCTTGCCCCCCCTGATTTTCATCCTGGCTATGCCCCTGAAGGAAGTCATTTCAACTCTGCTGTAACAATAGAGCCTCAGACATAATAGCTTCTTAAAGCCTTTTCCCCTTTCTATTAGAGCTACTGAAACATTTATTAAAACATTCTATTTATTCATTTTCAAGTATTAATTGAGAGATGCTGCTGTCACCCCATATGGCCGAGGCACACCACCTGCTTCCCACCTGGCAAGGGAGACAGAATGCTATATATCTTCATTCTTGTGCGGAGGGTCACGCAAACAAGAACACGGGGACAAGCAATGACTCCCACTTTGGCAGAAGACCATATACATCACAAGCTGTTTACACCACAATCTGTTCTTCTAGAGGACAATGCTCTTCATGCTACAAACTCTTTCGGCTAAAGCCTCCGGAGCTTAAACTACAGCAAGGAGAGGGTCATTAACTTCAATATGTTAATGGATGTGAATAACCTGGTCCTATGGAGTTGCTTCAGCAATCCTCAGTTAAAGAAAAAAGAAGAAGCTTGTGCCATTGCAGCAAAAGGAACTTTGTATACAAAGCTACTGACAACACAATTCTGCTTAGAACTCCCATTATTTTCAGTGGGACTCACTCCCAGCAAAGAGTGCATGTGCTCTACTTGGCAAAGGCCATGCCTATATTTTCATACCCTCCAACATTTCTCCAATGAAAATAGGGGCTTCCTATTCAACAACAACAACATTTTATTATTTATATACCACCTATCTGACTGGGTTGCCCATCTGGGCGGCTTCCAACGTATATAAAAACAAAATAAATCTATACAAGGCTGCCTTCAGATGTCTTCTAAAGGTTGCATAGTAACTTGGTTCCGGGGTTGCCTAAGTCCTTGCCCCCCACATTTCTCTGATAAAAATAAGGACATCCTAAGGAAAAGTGGGACATTCTGGAATCAAATCAGAAACTAGAACGGCTTCTGTAAATCTGGGACTGTCTCTGGAAAATAGGGACACTTGGAGGGTCTGTATTGTACAGGATGCGTGTCCATTTGGAGAAGAAAGGAAAAAAGAACCACAAGAAGGGAGAGCAGGACTCTTGTGGTTGCCCATCACCAGTTATTGGCCATACATGCCACTTGGTCACCCAAGGAGGAGAGGTGAGGCGGTGGAGAGGCCTGGGCTGCATGGTTGCACCAGCAGAACCAAACTGATTCTGCACTGCCGCCCAGCTGGTACCTGTTGCATCAGAAAAGCAGTTTCTTCCAGGAATGATAATGACAATGCTGTTTCTTAATGATTTTCTACCCTGTTCTTCCACTGATGCGCTCAGAGCATCATAGAGGAGAAACAATAACTGTAAAGGCACAGGGAAAGTCTCAGTTCAGCCTTGATCCAAACTTGCATAGAGCAGACCCATTGAAACGAAAGAAAGTTATTGTTGTTCCAATTTCATTGGGTCTGCTCTAAGGATGCCGAAGGCACTATACATTTCAAGCAGTGTAGTACCCCTTTAAACTGTCATGGCTTCCCCCAAAGAATCCTGGGAGCTGTAGTTTTTTTTAAAAGAGTGCTTAGAACTTTTTAGGAGACCCCTAGCCCTGTCAAAGAGTTGTTTAACAGTCAATCCCTCTTCCCAGGGAACTCTAGGAATGGTAGCTCTGGGACGGGACATGGGGGTCTCCTAACAACTCTCAGCACCCTTAACAAACTACAGCTCCCAGGATTCTTTGGGGGAAGCCATGACTCTTTAAAGTGGTATGGTACCGCTTCACTGTTCCTCATTTCCTCCTTCCTTGAGTGGAGCTCTGCAACTTTTATTCTATTCTGTGGTTGGGGGGGGGGGGAAGAATCTGGTTGTTCTGTGAGGCTGAAACTAAACTTCACATTCAGCTCCCCGCAAACAGTAAAGCCACCCGGAGCCTGTTTCATTTTATAACTGCATTTGATACTGGAGGGGGAACTCCACATTTGACATTTTGACTACTTCTATGTACTGTGTGGGATGTGGGTGGTGCTGTGGGTTAAACCACTGAGCCTAGGGCTTGCCAATCAGAAGGTCAGCAGTTCAAATCCCCACAATGGGGTGAGCTCCCATTGCTTGGTCCCTGCTCCTGCCAACCTAGCAGTTTGAAAGCACGTCAAGTGCAAGTAGAAAAATAGGTACCACTCCGGCGGGAAGGTAAATGCCATTTCTGTGCGCTGCTCTGGTTTGCCAGACCTGGAAGCTGTATGCTGGCTCCCTCGGGCAGTAAAGCGAGATGAGCGCCGCAACCCCAGAGTCGTCTGCAACAGAACCTACTGGTCAGGGGTCCCTTTACCTTTATGTACTGTGTAGAGTGTGGAAAAATGTGTTCTCCTTGACATTCTTTGCTTTCTACGTGAAGTAAATGTGTTTTCAAATGTACCATTCCTCCCCCTACAGTCATATGTGGTACTTTTCAGGAAGGGCTGTAGCATTTGTTGTTTTAAAATGTGTTCCATGGCTGTGTGTGACTTAGGAAGCTACTAATACAGGCATCCCCAAACTGCGGCCCTCCAGATGTTTTGGCCTACAACTCCCATGATACCTAGCTAACAGAACCAGTGGTTGGGGAAGATGGGAATTGGACCCTTGCCTTGCCGACGCCTTGATCCTCGACCTTTGGACCTTTGCCTTGCTGGCGCCTTGCTCCTTGACTCCCAGACCTTCGCCTCTGCCTTGCTCCTTGACCCTGCGACTGCCTGCTACTGGACCCTGAGCCCTGCACCTGTTCCTGCTTCTACACCTCCATCTTGCCTCTGGTCCTGACGTCCCCAGCCAGGGCTTCAACCGCCCGCCGACCGGACCATGACAGCAGTGCACATTTGACTTCACTCTTCCACCTCTTTCCACCTCACCTCGTCAAACATTTTTTAGGAACGTGTCATTCTTGCAACTCATTCAGAGCCAGCTGTGAGGCCTTGCTGAAAGCTCCTCACAGCTCCCCCCTCCGTCCCGGTTTCTGTGCTGCAGGGAAGATTTAATTCAGGATGGGAATTGTAGTCGAAAACATCTGGAGGGCCGAAGTTTGGGGATGCCTGTACTAATATATGTGGAAATGTGTCACACTGGATGAGCTCCTAGGGCCTTCATAGCCTCATAGCAGGCCATGTTCCTGGTTGAAACCTAGCTTCCTTTGCAACAGACTTAAAGCCTTCCAAATAACCTGACAAATATTGTCCATTCAGCAAAAGCATAATATTTGCTTCGGCTATAATATGCAATAAGATTGCTGGGAGTGAAAATGAGAAGTTCATTACGCTCCTCTAGCTGTTAGCTGTAAAAAGATAATAAGGAATTAAGATTTTATAACATGTTTTATTTTTTTAATAATTAACACATGGAGATATAATAAAAGGCTATAATTATAGTCATGGCTGCCGTACCTGGGCGTTTTGCTGAGGCAAGCGCAATGCAAGAATGCTCACAGTTATTGCATAGCTGGGAACCAGCGAGGCTGCATGTGCAAGTTTCTTTTGTAAGTAATAATCAAGTATTTATAAATAGAAATATGAAATAAAATGCTACCATATGCTACAAGTAAAAGTCGGGAGCTTGCCCTTAGCGGAGAGAAGGTGGGATTTGAGCTTCCACGCGAAGGTGGATACAGTACAAACACATCCATGTGATAACTGGGCAGGCAGCTGAGGTTTCAGTCCTTGGTGGGGGGGGGGGAAGGGAGGAAACAGTTAATCATATAATTAAAAGCTACTTAAGATTCCTCCCAAACTGTGAAACCTCATTCAGATTTGCGACTTGTGAATTATTTATCACCGTTTAATTTTTAATAAATGTCCACATGCAGTGGATAAAATTTCCACTTTTGAAAGAGATACGCGGCTCAGATTCCAGGCTTATGTGCAATTATTTTGAAATTATAGCGTACCCTCAGCCCAGAATATCATTCACATGGGTTATTATACACTTCCTTCTTTGAAAAAAGAAAGAAAGAAGCTCAGATATGGTGCTGTAACTTTAAAGCAACTGATCTGAACATGGATTTCCATCTCCTCAGATAATATTAATTAGTACAGTCTCTTTAAAGTTGTGGTGGCCTGTTCCTCTATATGTTTCTCTCTCATAGTGTTCATTTTTAAACTCTGTGAAAACCAATGGGGAGGATATAGCCCAATCCGGAGAGCCATTCTACAGTACAGACTCACCCTCACAATGGTCCAGAGATTCAATTTGTATTCGTGCTGTTGCATCAGCTTGCACAGCGAAAATACTTCCAGGTTTGCGGAGTTTGTAACCCGAGGTGTTCGTAACCCGAGGTGTTCGTAACCCAAGGTACGACTGTATGAGCCTTCACTACACCTTTAAGACAAAACCACCAATATCAAAATACTTTTGTACAGATTTATGGAAAAGTGGGTGTATACATGGGTACTGTGTCCCCAACCCTCATAAAGGATACTGTAGAGCCGGCCAAAGGGCAACCCAAAAGATCAAGGGGTTGGAACAATTCCTCTGTGTTTACAACATTTGGAGCTTTTTAGCTCAGGAATAAAGGCACGGGAAAGGAGACATGAAATGATACATGGTGTGTGGAGAAAGTGCATAAGGAAAGGTTTTTGATCCTTGGGTCATACAGACTCTCCGATATTCCAGGGACAGTCCCAGTATTACAGAAGCCGTCCTAGTTTCTGATCCGACCCTGGGAAGGTCCTGCTTTTCGATGTCCCTATTTTCACCAAAGAAATGTTGGAGGGTAGAATAGTACTGCAGAATCCGGGACCGGCAGCCGTGTGACACCGGAAGTTGCGTCGACGTAACTTCCAGTGTCGCTTTGCCCTTCTATGGGCACCAAAAATGGCCACCGCCGGCTTCAAAAGTAGCTTCTACGCATGACCGGAAGTGCGTCGACGCAACTTCCGGTGTCGCCCCGCCCATCTATGGGCACCAAAATGGCCGTCGCCGCCACCGGAAGTCGCAGCTACGCACTTCTGGTCATGCGTAGATGCGACTTTTGAAGCCGGCGGCGGCCATTTTTTGTGCCCATAGAAGGGCAAATCAGAAAGGAAAAAAATGGCCGCCGGCAGGAGAAAATAACGGAGAAAAACGGGAGACGAAGTGATACGGGGGACCACCGGGAAAAGGTAAGTAAAAACGGGGGTTTCCCGGGGAAAACGGGAGACTTGGCAGCTATGAATAGGATGTATGTATTCCCATCTGAGAAATGTTGGAGGAGGGGATGCGATGAATGCTGGGAGATTCAGCACACACGAAAAGAAGTATTTCTCCATACAGTTCACAGAGTTTGCTACGAATGTAGTGATATCCCTCAACTTTGATAGCTTTAAAATGGGGTTAGACTGACTCCTTGAGAATAAGGCTGTCATTGACTGCCACAGCTGTAATGGCTCTGGAGTTACTCCAGTACTAAACGTGGTATGTCACTGAATACCAGTTGGTGCTGGACTCACTAGCATACCCTCCAACATTTCTCCAATGAAAATTGGGACGTCCTGTTCCATAATGATAATTTTACTGTTTATACTCCACACATCTTACTGGGCTGCCCCAGCCACTCTGGGCAGCTTCCAACATATATAAAAACATAATGAAACATTAAACATTAAAAAAAAACTTCCCTATACAGGATTGCCTTCAGACGGCTCGGGGGACGGATAACTCCATACGCTCCAACATTTCTCCAGTGAAAACAGGGACATCCTAAGGAAAAATGGTACATTCTGGGATCAAATCAGAAACTGGGGTGGCTTCTCTAAATCAGGGACATCCCTGGAAAGCAGGGGCACTTGGAGGGTCTGCACTAATAGGCAGAATGCTGCTGTATTCATGTCTGTATGTGGCCCTTTGGTCTGATCCAGGAGAGCTCTCATGGTCTTAACAGTATTTTCCTAGGATTAGTCTGAATGGGTTCCTTCATGGGAATCGTGTCTTTACCCCTTCCCCTCTGCTTTTCTTATTAAATTCTTCAATATAAAACTGAAAAATGAGAAGGGAAAATAAAATCCTAGCAGTTGAACCTATTTGGGTTTTGTTTATTTTAGCGCTTAGAACTTTGCTGGAATTCTCTTGTTTTTGTTAATATAGGTTCTGCATGGTTTCAGTTGTCTCTGTCTTCTTGAAAGTGAAATGAATGTTTGGAGAAGTTAGTGGAGCAATAAGAGAAAAGGGGGGGGGGAATACCCTGTATTTTTCCAAGAGATAATGAGACAAAGCAACTGCCCATAACTTTATTGCTCTGGAAACCAGTCAGAATGATGGAGGCCCTGAAAATGACAACCAACAAGATCTCATTTACAAAACTCCAAAAGGGTCCACAGATTAACAGCCTCACAAGTTGCCTCGATTGTAGAGAAAATCAACCGTCATGGTATTTTGCAGCAAAGTAATTTTAGGAGAAGTAGACAGGGGCACTTTGGATCCGGGACTGGAAGATACAGTAGCAGGAGCAAGTTAAAGTGGTGCCTTGGGCTTATGTATGGGCATGTCATAGAAATATCTGGATAAAAAGGAAAATGTGAAACTGCCAGTTAGGCTAAGAAAGAGAGAAAAAGAGAACGTAGGCACTTGGACATAAAAGGGGTATCTGATCCCCAACCCCTCTCACAAACCTGTCACTGATTTTGGTGATTGTTTCTGCTGTTATTAGTCTCCAGATCACTGCCAGAATCTGATATTAGCTGTGGACGGGACACAGCAGCCAACTCCTAGGGGCTGCGGTCCCTTCGGCCTCCTCCCCGATAAAATATTTGAGGGGGCCGCCCACCTCCAATGTTGATGGACATCACAATTCAAATAGTGTGTGCGTACAGTGTCATGTGACCGATTATGCAGGGTGGGGCTTTCCTGCCTCTCCACCTGCAGGATGGCTTAAAGTTGATGGCTTAAAAAGTTGGATCCCTTTCACAGCACCATGGCCCTGATCCAAACCATTTCTCCCTTCCAATGCAGTTACTTTTCCAAAAAGTGCTTCTATGTAATGTGTAGTTCAGCCCTCTGACATTCAGGGCCCTTTTAGATTTGGGAAGTATTAGAAACACCTTGGTTGAACCTGCAGGCATGGTAGGACATGAGACGTTTCATTAAATAAGCCTGTCTTTCTCTTTGTCTGAGAGTTCTATATGCATCCCACCTGTGATTACTTCCTTGGCAAGGAGCAGATATTTGACATTAAAGAGATGTCAATGCAACTCTGCAACATCTTCAAAAACTTCAGTTCATACAAGGTTATGTAACCAGCATTGCAAATCCTCAGATCTACCTGCCTGCCTATCTACTTACATATTTCAGGTAACATACATTGTCATTGCATAATTTATGATATCAATATCTCTTGTATTTCCCTTTTTCGATAAAGTGCCGGCTGCTCATGTTACTTTACCATCCGCTTCCTGCTGCTCCTCCTGTGCAGCAAAGTAGTGGAACTGCGGGTGTATTTACTTAGTTAAGCAGGAAAGGGAAGGGGGAAGAAAGATCTACAAGAACCTGATTGTTCCTGATTGAAAATTTTGTCTGATTTTTTCCTCAGTGTCTCCCTCCATCCTGCAACCTTTGATTTGCTTGGATCACTGCTTTGTTGATTGGGAGAGGGGGTGGGAATCAGCCCTTCACCATGGGTGTCCTTTAATTCAAGTTGAATCCAAAGTATAACTTTTGATTATGGCAGAAAGTAAACTCCGATAGGATTAAGGAACCCCTCTAGGAATTGAGTGCATATTTGTTGGGACTAAAAGCATTCCCTGAATAGCAATTTATTTTCAGCCACAACAAACATTTCTTTTGCTTAGATCTACCGTCCTTGCCACCATAGCCTCCTATCTTGCGTTCCTTTTGAACTGCTTGCCAGTAGTAGGCTTGCTAAAAAATAATTTATGTGTCCGTACGCTGCTATATCACAAGTACATTTGCCTCAGATGTTTACCGTTTATCTCCCTTTTTTTCTTAACTGCATTGCAATTCAATTTTGAATGCTGATTGTAATGTTCCTAGGGTCACCAAATTCCATAATGAACAGGGTTCACACCTCTGCAGTATACCCTATTTTGAAGCAGAAGAAGAACTAAGAGGGGGAGGAAAGGAAATCAAACCCACAAACACTTGGGGATGGGGGAGGACTACCAGACACCACCAAGTTCGAGTATATATTGTAAAATCTATACATAATAATCTGCTCTGCAAAGACAGATTCACTTTCTGTTATTATTACTTAATTGCGTCCTGTGAATTGATGCAATGTTTCTTTTTGAAAATTACTATTCTTTTACTACTTCTACCTCTCTTTGCTTCTCTTAATTACTGCGTAATTACTGATACATTTTCTGAATACTTTATATAGCAAATTGTATTGCCCGCTAAAAATACATTATATAATATCTTTAGCATTTACCTTTATAAAACCATGTGTATGGCCACAAATGTTAAAAAACCAAAAGCTTTAAAATATCAAATGTTGTCTGGGCCATGAATTGGTCTTATTCAGTGATGTTTGTAGATTACAAAGTATTTCATGATAATTTTAGTTGTGCATTAAAATGTTATTATTAACAGGGTTTTTTTAATATCTGTGGTTATACAAACCATTTTATAAAGTTGCAAGGCATGTGTTATTAAATTTATTATATGTTTTTGATAACACGTAAGCTAACTTGGTGGTGCTGGTTATTTATTTATTTTAATCCCAATGCAAAGGATGTGTTGGGATTATTTCAACTGGTGCTTTTGTTCACGTGCAAGAGCTTTTCTTGGAGATCAGGCGAGGTCCCTGCAGACTGGAAGTGGGCAAATGATGTCCCCATCTTCAAAAATGCTATTTTTGATACCTGTCTTGCTCTGCTTACCCCCTAAGGTTATTATAGTGGAAATGCAAGCTCCAAATTAGCCTATGTGTGCATGTGTACAGGCAGAGAAGCATATGATATAATCTGATATAGGCATGTGTGACGGATTGGTCTGGTTGGCAATAGAACCCCAGGGTGCAAAGAGTTAAACCCCAACCTCCTAGATAAATGACGCATTCCATTCCTGAGGGGCGGGACTGCCAGGAGTTTAAAAGGGATGGAAGGCAGTTCTGGGAATTGGGAGAGGGTTGTGGGAGCGAGGGAGAGTGTGGGTAGGCATAGGAGATCTTAAAGTGTTCTGAGGAGTTTAATTGAATTATATTATCTAGCCATTGTTAAAGGAAACTAGGAATATGATCTAAGAGCCTGTACACATGAAACCATTACGCATTTAGAAGTCATCTAGTCTAAATAAAGCTTTCTTAAATGTTAGTGGATGTGCTTAGTTATTCCAGCTGGGTATCTAAACTCACAGAAGTGGTGGCTCAATAGAGGACAAAACTTACCTTGGGAATAGAGGCAACGGTTTGTGTCTTAGAGTTACACTGAAGGGGCTTAGGAGGATAACCTGGGGATGCCACAAAGTTGTCAGAGTGGAAAGGGCAAACTTTTGCAGTGGGGAATCAGACTGAGTGAGACCCTTTACTGTAGGCAGGAGGTTATTCCGTCAAACAGCCAAGAGTTTCTCAAGATACAAGGCCACGTAAGCTGGAAGACTCTCTTTACTAAGAAACCCACAAGTAAAAGGGGTTTATTTTAAGACGGCAGGAGAAGAAGGGAGGGTGGTTCCACCCCTGGATTCCTGTGCCACATTTTTAGTAATAGAGAGGGAGGACATTTCGTCACATATTAAGAAGAATCCCCGAAAGTTTAGTGACAACGCCGGGACTGGGTTTGTCGCATATTAATTGGTGGCAAAGTCCTTGGGTTCGTTGCAGCATGTTATTATTAAAGGCTGGAAATAGGCAAATGCTGATAGACAGTAGTTTCAAGCAACTTTGCCAACTTTGAATCACAGTTGGATTTACCATTCTTGACATTTTTCTACCCCTGCTTGTTAGGAATCTGGATGTTAACCACATTTTTCTACTAGGAATATTCCCAGAAATGGGCTTTGGACTCCTGGACAGGAGTAATTGCTTCAACAGAATATAGACACTTTGGCTGGATCTGCACTGCTGGTTCCCCTGTGCAGGCAAGGCTTAATTTGAGTCAGCCATCGCCAGGCTGGATAATGTTTTCACAGAAGAGCCTTTCAGCCCCTCTCAGTGTTTATTTCCATTCCCAATCATTGTTTAGGAGAGAAGCATTTATAACATTATTGCTCACGTAGGTCTTACATTCAAGTAAGAACTGTAAGGAAGGAAACATCCACATCACAATTCAAAGAGGCAATGAGGCAGTACATATTTTACGCACCACATTTGTGAAAAATGCCGGGGGAAGTGCAGGGGTGGAAGAAGGGGGGTGCGTTGGGGGCGGCTCACCCCGGGTGCCCTCACTGAGGGGGGGGGTGACATTCGTCGCACCGCCTGCCCATGATTCCCAAGCCTACCCCAAGCTGTCAGCCGTCAGAGCTGCGTCACCTTGCCAGCGGCCTTCCCCCTCTCCCCTCTTTGTTATGACAGCTCAGGGGAAGCTTGGGAGTCGCGGGAGGGCGGTGCACCATTGCCCTCCCTCCCAGTCTGCTTCCTGGGGGGCAGAGCCTCCCTGAGCTGTCACAGGAAGAGGGAAGGGAGGAAGGTTGCTGGCAAAGTGGCATGGCTCCCTCCCTCCCCTGCCCAGGAAGCAGCTCGCCATGGGCTGCTTGCTGCACCCCCCATGGGCGGCCTGCCCCCTGGGATGCTCACCCCGCCCCATGGCCCCCTGGGTGCACAGCATGTGCGCTGCTCCGGGGTGCCAGAGCAGCTAGCTCCACCTCTCGGGAAGTGGCCATCATAACTGCATATGCCAGGGCAGAGGCTGTTTCCTCCATGTAGCTTCAGATGTATGAACTGGCCCCAAGGCGGCACAATCTGAGTTTCTCAAGCCATACCTTGAGCTTATTTATGACATCTTAAAACTTCTGCTATCAGAAAAAACTGTGAGGAGAGAGAGACACTGTTTCCATCTGCCTTCTCACACCCTCCAGCCATATTAGTCTATCATAATGGAGCTGGCATTTTTTGCAGCGGTGGGGGGGGGGAGTGGGGTGGCAATGTCATCACCTTTGGGGCTACTTTGGGCTGCAAAGGTGATGAATTTTGTTTATTGGCATATTGCTTAAGCTTTATTGTTGATTTTTTAGCATTATTATTATTATTATTATTATTATTATTATTATTATTACAGTGGTACCTCGGTTTATGAACACAATTGGTTCCGGAAGTCTGTTCATAAACTGAAGCGAACTTTCCCATTGAAAGTAATGGAAAGTGAATTAATCCGTTCCAGATGGGTTCACGGCGTTCGTAAACCGAAAATTCGTAAACCGAGGTGTTCATAAACCGAGGTTCCACTGTATTATTAAATTTGTATACCACCCTTCATCCATAGATCTCACAAAATACAAATACAGTACAAAATTAAAACAAAATACATAAAAACAAGAACAACACAGATTATTTTCTGTAAACTTTTTGAGCACGAATGTATCTATAGAAGATAAATAAATATATACATTTGGCCATGCCTATCAACAAGCACGTCATCTGAACATACCCTTAGCTGTCCAATCCACATCTTTGAACAACAATATTGATAAGGCTAAGTGAACAAGTTGGTCAAAGCAAAAACAGTCATTTAAGGAAAAAAGGTGACTGGAGAAGATTATTTTCTTCCAAATCCATTGTTGGCATCATAGAAATACGGGAGAAGGCTCCCACTTCTTACATGAGATTTCCTTATTTTCACTGATAGAGTTGACATTATTAAAGTGCTGTCCAATGTGTGCTGTGATTTATGGGTTCGGATAAATTCTCAATTCCTTCAGGCACCTCTATATTGGCAATAAAATGCGGATTTAGTAGAAAAGTCAGGGAAAGATTATTGCCATGATTTTGAAAAAAGAAAGGAAAAGATATGCTAATTATCATGCAGCTGGAGCTGACAATCTGCCAGCTGGAGGTGGAAAAGGAATGGACTTCCAATATGTCTCTGGCTTAGAAACTACTCAGATCCCTTTCAGAGACGGGTGCTCTATTTTTTGCATTTAATCAGCTGAAACAGTGTCACGTGCTATTGTACCCTGGGCCAGGAATGAGTGAATTTGAGCCTTGTGTGGTCTACCAATATTCATTATATTTACAAAGCTAGTCTACTCAGCAAAGGTGGATCCAATAGCCTCCCAGAAGTTAGTGGATTTAAATTCCCATCAGTCCCAGCCAGTCGGGCCAATGGCCAGGGTTGATGGGTGTTCTAGTCCACGAACCTTTGAAGGGCCACAAGTTCCCCAACTCTGTCCTAAAGGTTTATACCATGGTTTATACCAAACTAAGGCCCGAGGGCCGGATCTGGCCCAATCGCCTTCTAAGTCCAGCCCGCGGACGGTCCAGGAATCTGTGTGTTTTTACATGAGTAGAATGTGTCCTTCTATTTAAAATGCATCTCTGGGTTATTTGTGGGGCATAGGAATGCTTTCATTACCACCACCACCCATAAAAAAAATATAGTCCAGCCCCCACAAGGTCTGAGGGACAGTGGACACAGCTGAAAAAGTTTGCTGACCCCTGGTTTATACCTAAACAGACCCTCCATGTGTTCCTATTTTCCAGGGATGGTCCCGGATTTACAGAAGCCTCCCCAGTTTCTGATTTGATCACTAGGTAGTCCAGGCAGAATTGGCTAGAACTCAACCACTAGAGTTGAGTTAACCAGAAAGAACCACTGCTATTTCACTGGTTGCCAAACACTTTATCGAAAGGTTCTCAAGCTTTATGGAGAGTTTAGAAACTTTTTGAGAACTTTGGTTAAGTAGAAATCCCACCAAAGGATGAGCCCAATCAACAAGTAAATGTTGAATTTTTTATAGACTCCAGGCGATCGTTATTGTAATGGACATTAAAAGACACATGCATTTATCAGCCCATTAAAATCAATGTTATTATCCAAATGGATTTACAAACATTAAATACATCTTCCCATAAAACATAAATAATGTAGCCCTGCTTTGACCTTACTGAAGGCACCAATGCAACAGCAGAATGCACATTAATAATTCTCTTGGTTGGGAGCCATCAATGGGCCAAAAGCAGTTGCATTGTTTACTAACAGTGAGGCTTGCTAACTTTTATCCATAGCACCACAAAGCAAACTGGATTGCTTCAGATCTGTATGCTAAGTAAATAAAAACTGAAAGCTGTGGGTGGGTGCTGATATTATTTATGGAGGAAAAACTCCAGTGGTGAGTCTATAGCAAGAGACTGCCGGAACATAAGGAAAGCAGGGGTAGAAAACAGGATAAAAGACAAGCCCAGGGGAGGTATCCAGTGATGAAAAAAAGTATCTGAGCTCTTGTAGCAATGCCCCCATCCACTCTACTCTGAAGTAAGAGGCTATTGACTCTCTGAGGTTCTTTTAGAGGTGGAGTGGGGGTGGATAGCCAGGGTGAATATAACTTCATTTATATTTATTCCAAGTATTTTTATACTATCCTTCAATCATATTCACATGATAGTATACCAGTAAGACTAAAACAACTGAAGTGCAAATACAGGCAAAACATAATAAACTAAAACGACGCAAGATAACAAAAGTAGCATAAAACAGTCAGCAAAATTGAAATTTAGGTATGATGAATATTCTACGTCCTCTACAGGCTCACACAGTCTTCCTTCTCAATTGCTCCTCTCCTTTCCATCTTTGAAGCACTGGGCAATATTATTTACATCTCCAGTGATATTCCCATGATTGGCTTCAATTTTTAGTTTACAACCCCCAGTCAGAAGCAGCTTTGCAAACTCTTGTTTGGAACTAAACTACCGCTGCTGTTTCTATTTGATATTTATTATAATTTTTATTACTTCTTTCCAAAAAGTTTTCATCAGGTAGAAACCTCTTTGTGTGTCCTTTTATTTAGTTCCTTCATTATTTGTGCATGTTCAATTCTGCTTCAAAGTGGAAATCCTTGTCAATTTGGAATGCTGAATTCTTTGTTTTGGACTTTCCTTCCTTACTCAGAGTTCTTTTTGTACCGTCTATTATGCAGTTATTGTCCCCTGTAGTTAAGGCTAGTGTCAGAGAAAGCAGACAGAACGTGGAAAGAGAGCTTAATAGCTTTTGAACCATAAAAAGGTGTTGAAAATCTGACAACCTCATTGAAATCCTTGCAGTTAGCCTGATTTCCCCCCCTTTTTTCCCCTTCCCTTTTTCTGTCATAGCTTTCATGTTCATGCGTCTTATTATACATTTTTAATATAACATTGACAATTTGGCTTCTGAGAGTCTGCTCACAGTTCTCTGAGTGCAACTGTCCCAAATTTTATACTTTGAAAATTGCCCGGGTCCAGACAACTTGGGGTTGAACTCAGAGTAGACCCACTGAAATAAATGGACCTAAGTAAGTCATGTTCAGGTTTTTTTTTGGGGGGGGGGGGTACTCTAAATATAACTATATAGCCCACAGTATTAGAAATTACACAGACTGCAATGCTTTGCCAAGGAGTAAGCCTTATTGTACTCAGTGGGATTTAATTCTGAGTACGTTTGTACAGAATTCGACTAACAGGGATAAAACAAACCCACATTTTTTCATCTTTCTGGAAGTACTGTGGATTTTAAAAAGCCATCCTGTTCAAAGTGTATCCAGGGTTCAAATAGGATTGCTGTCGTAGACCTTCATTTTCTGTTGTGCTCTCAGAAGCAAACCTGCTTCTATTTCCTCTCTGCTGTTTGTTTATTCATTGGCTTGCTTTTATCTGTTTTTTTAGAGTTTTAATTGTTTGATTATATTTTATGGGCTTTTTTTATTTGATCGTTGCAATTTTATAATGTTACACGCTTTGAGAATCTATAAGGATTGGCAAGGCCACAGTAAAACATCATAAACGAATAAATCAAATAACTAATTGGCTTGGATAAAACCCTAAATAGTTTTCACCCTATTTGCCCTCTCTGCATTCTCCCATCTGTTAAGATCAGCAAGAGAGCCCAACAGTGCTGGTTTTATTGGCAGGAGATTTAAGGGGTGCACCAAATAAGGTGGTCCACTAAACCCCCCACATTCTCATCTCGGCCCAGTATACCTGAAGGAGCGTCTCCACCCCCATCGTTCAGCCCGGACACTTAGGTCCAGCTCCAAGGGCCTTCTGGCAGTTCCCTCATTGCGAGAAGTGAAGTTACAGGGAACCAAGCAGAGGGCCTTTTTGGTAGTGGCGCCTGCCCTGTGGAACGCTCTCCCATCAGATGTCAAGGAAATAAACAACTACCTAACTTTTAGAAGACATCTGAAGGCAACCCTGTATCGGGATTTAATGTCTAATGTTTTACAATTTTTAATGTGCTGTAAGCCAGCCAGAGTGGGTGGGGTGTAGTAGTAGTAGTAATAACAATAACAACAACAACATCAATAATAATAATAATAATAATTGCTACTGCCCATTTGCTTGTCTCTCCCTCTATGGGGGTGTACAGAGCTTCCTGTTGGGTGCATTCATGCAGAGCCACCTTACATTGTAAACTGCCCTGTGATCTTCAACTGAAGAGCAATATATAAGTTTCATAAATAAAATAATGAATAAACACATTACCATGTTTTAAATTAGACTAAGAACCAATGGCCATCTAGTACTGTGTTGTGTTCTCACAATGGCCAACTAGATGCCTGTGAGTAGCCTGCAAGCTGGGCATGTGCCTCTGACCTTGCAGGTAGAATAAAGTCCTCCATTAATTTGTTCAGTTCTCTTTTAAAGCCATCCAAGCTGGTGGACACCTCAGTTGGTTAGAGCGTGGTGCTGATAATGCCAAGGTTGCAGGTTCGATTCCTGAATGTGACAACTGCATAGTCCTGCGTCGTAGGGTCCCTTTCCAACTTTACAATTCTATGATTCCATGATTTTTGCCTCCTGTCGGAGCAATTTTAACTATGCACCTCATGAAGAAATGCTTTCTTTTATGTGTCTTGAATCTTCCAACATTCATCTTCGCTGGAAGTTCTAGTGTAATGAGAGAGGGAGAAAATCTTTTCTCTATTCTCTATTCTGCATGCCATGCCTAATTTTATAAACTTCTATCAAGTAATTTCTTACTTACCTTTTATCTAAACTAACAAGTCCCAAATGCACGAACCTTCCCTCCTAAGAGGAATATGCAGTGCTTGCATGTGTGTTGCAGCCATGCTCGTGTGCTGCAGCTGGTGGCTGCAAGCACTTTTCAGCAATTGCTGCTGGGCAAGAGAAAATAAACTATTGGCAAAGCATGAGCCCATGAGAGCCCTGGGAAGTGGAAGTAAAAGTATTCCCCTCCTCCTCCACCCCACCCCACCCCTGCAGCTGAAGGTGGGGTAGAGGCCCTGAATTTAGGACTGGAAATCTGTGGATGTCATGTGACAAGGAGGAAGAAACCATGTACTTCTGGGAGTCACAGCTTTGTGTGAGTTGACTCTCAGTGTACACCCATCAACCACCATCACTCTTACGAAATAAAGTAGGCATTACGTGTTACCTCATTATATAAATAAGCTCTCAGAATGTTCAAGGTATGACAGAATGCTCAACAATCGCATAATACGCCTATGTTTGGTATCTTAAGGTTTAGCTAGTTTGTTCAATTACTAAAGGATCCTGAGGCTTTCTGATATACAGGCTCCATTGATTTCTTTTTGTCCGATGAAGCTATACACACAAACAGGCATACGGACATGCAGAGATTTCAGATGGTACAGACAGAAACTTATTTATCTTCAAAAGACTCATCTCAGTAGATGGAAGGTATTAGCCAGAGAGTTATATATCCTCCAGTATCGCATATTCACACAAATCAGCTTGCCAAGTTACACAACCTTTGATTCGAAGGTAATAAAATGTGTAGCATCTGTTCACCTGAGGCAAAGCGGCAATTCCTAGCAGACTCAGTGACTCCAAATTCCTAGCTTTCTATCAAGTTTTTTCTCACTGACCTGAGGTTAGCTGCAGGTTATGTCAGTCTAAGGCCATGTTAGCACACTGTAACATATAAAATATATGATAGACTGCTATTGATGTAGATCCAGAAATGACGTAGGGAACAACTGAAGGAAGGAAGAGAAAATGAGAGTTGCCAGGCAGGAGACCAACAGTGCTGCTGGTAGGGCCCCACCCTCCCAACACCAACACCAACCCACTCCCCAATTCAGCCATGAAGTATTTGTTTCTTTTGCCGCCATCTTGGAAGCAGCAACACTACTCAGGGCATTCCCTGCTAGGCCTATGAACATCCATATGCATGGCGGACAGGTGGCAGTATTATTTGTGAATGGGAGCCAAGCTCAGATCACTTCCACTTCATAGAGCTATAGGCTGGGGTGCTACATTTTGGGTAAATGAAGATGGCAGCCATCTTGGATGGGAACTAAACTTGGCTCTCATTCAAAAGTGGTGTCGCCACTGGGGAAGGGGCCTTCTAAGCTGCTAGGGCACTTGGCCAATGGACAACCTGACCAACCAATGGCAACTGGCTTGATAATAAGTGGGGTTGGGTGACACAATGATGGCGGAACAGCAAGTACAATGATCTTCATATGGAAGTCATGCTGATAGAATCCAAACTTTGGCAGGTATTATATATCTAATATTGGAGGTTTCCTAAATAATTCTCACAGTAAATCAGAGCTACCGAGCTACCAGGTTCCATATCTCATGAAATATGGCACTTAGAAAAGTGATTAGGACACCATACCCCACCTTTTCAATGAAGTATCTCTATTTGGTTCAGCAGGCATGTTAATTTGCCCATTGGGTTCACTGCTTTTAAATTCATGGAATTTGACAACATATTGCCATTAGTCAGGAGGGGAAATCAGCCAGATAAGGCACGGATGTGTTGCCTGGACCTTAAGACTAAGACTGGCAGTATGGAACTCAAAGAGATGAAGCTCGAAAGCACCCACAGTTCTTCGTCATGGAGCTCAGTTCCTTCAGATAATTTCCCTCTGGCTGCCTCAAAGTCCTCCTCATTTTACACCATGCCTGCTGGCCATTTGTTCATTGTCACACTGTACCTGAAATACCAATGCATAATTAAGAAGCAGGTAGTAAAATATACAAGCTTGAATGCTCACTTGTTCATTCATTCATAAAACATCCACTTTGCCCAAGTTTTTAATGAAGCATGTTCCACAGAAAAGCTGGGCTGGGCTGGGAATGCATTTCTTCCGATGAGGCTTTGTGTGCCTGCCTTTTCCTGAAGGCATGGGGGGAACTGTGAGAGTCACCTGCAGTTCCTACACTGTAACATTAACAATCCAGAAACAAAACATGTATGGTGTAGCAACAATGCATGCTTTATTTGGAAGAGTGAGTCATATTGCTTCAATCCAGCTTCCCACCGATTGGGTCTTTAATAGGGACATAAATAAGTTACCTTAGCACATGTGACCTCCTGACCAGAGTGTGTTAAACTCCAGGAACTATATTGCTCACCACTTTTCTTTCATTTGAAAGCATGTCCATCATAGTGCTGCTTGAAATCATTTGATTTAATACCAAGCCTGGCCTATCAGAAAATAAACGATGTTCAGATATGCTGAGAGCCAACTGACGGGGTTGCAATAGTCATGCAAGATGTTGAAAACCTCTTCAGTTTAACCACATGCTAGAATGTGATTCACCCAGCTATATGTAATCGCTGGCTCTTTAAAGAACGCAGAAATGCATTTCGTACATGTGGCTGTTAGTATGATTTTTGAAGGCGTGGGGAAATTGTAGCCCTACAGGCATAGCTGGACTACAACTCCCATCATCCCTGACAATTCTTCTTGCTGGTTTGGGGTGGGGCAGATGGGAGCATGACATCTTCCCCAGCCAATGGCATCAGAAGGCCTGCAGGTTCCCTCTAACATTTGGGCCTACAGAAAGAGCAAGCAAGCAAAGAGTGGTGATGGAAGAACTTTACCTGGTTTGAATGTCTCAGAATGTCTCAGAAATCAGCAGATCTGTTTCTCCTAAAAGGATAGATTAGAGATGGAGTAGTAGTTTTGGGAAGGGGTGTCAGCTGGGTGGAAGAGGATAGGAAGGGAATTCATCTCCTCTCTAGCTCAAGCCAGTCTGCATTTGAGGAGAGTATTATGAGCCTTTAATATGCATATCCTAGAGCCCAGAAAATATGTGTCGCGGTGGGTAGGGGAGCCTGTTGCTTTGCTATAGATTTCATGCTTTGTCTGCAAAAGGTCCCAGGTTCAATCCCTGGGCATCTTCAGTTAGCAGGTTCAGGTGATGGGAAAGACCTTTGCTGAGAACTTAGCTCTGTTGAGAAGAACACTCTTATTTTCTATCAACACACAAGCAGTGAGTGGGGCTGCACCATAGAATCACAGAGTTGCAGAGATGAAAGGAACATACTGAGAGTATATTCCTGATAGGCAACTAGATGGGAGCAGCCCTGAAAGTGAGAGAACGTCATCAAATCCCATTGCTCCAGGGGACTCGTGGCATGATTTTAAAGTGTTACAATTTTGTGGTAGAAATGACCCCCATGTCAGCTGCTCCAGGTTCTTGGGGGGGGGGGGTCTGGATTACTATTTCTTTCAAATGTCAAAGACAGAAATGTATTTTTCAGGATTGGAAGCAGCAATGCAGCCCTCAGACCATAGCTGCCAAGTTTTCCCTTTTCTCGCGAGGAAGCCTATTCAGCATAAGGGAAAATCCCTTAAAATAAGGGATAACTTGGCAGCTATGCCTCAGACTGTGACCTAAAAGAATCAGAATCTGGACTGCAGATTCTGAAATGGACTCAAGATGCCATCTGGGTCACAAGTCTGCAATCTGAGTTTGTTGGAGTCTTCTGCCCTCTCTATCTCTTGAGTACATTTTCCACGAACTTATCAGTTATGAATTTCCAAGACTATTCTAGGTATGCTATGGGGATTCAGATTCAAGATCCAAATTGGCGGAGTATACATGACTGCCCTATTTATTTATTTCCTGAAAAATTGTGTTCTGTGATGTTTCTGTTCATGCTACAGTAGGTTACGTTTATTCTTTCTTGGCGAAACAGACTCAAGGAAATGCTTTCTTGTCAGATTTCTGATCCTCTGTAAGCAGGATGCTAACAAATTTATTTAGCTGTTAGGTGGAATAGTTTATTAAAAGATTAACTTTCATGAACATAGAAGCAAACAGTTTGCTATCACCAAGAAGACGGGGGCGCTTACAAAATAGGACACAAAAGCACAGCCAACTCTGAACAAAAGGCATTTCTTACACAAATGCCCTGTGTATCTGGAGGGGGAGAGGCTTGCGGACAAGTGGCAGGTCATATGGACAAGCAGGATTAGGGAAATACCCTTCTGTAATTGGTTCCAGAGCATTTAGATATTAAAGTGCTGGTTCCCACAATGACATCTGTTGTATAAGCATGTCTTTGCAATGGAATAGGCAATTCCCTTGGGTTAATATTATTGATTTTTAGATGAATTGTAGACCAAATAATTATCAAAGATGGGATGATTCCCTTGGCCTCAGACAGCCTGTAGCTTAGTAACTGCAATTAGACTGCATTTATCCCACATGCTGAGTTCTTATAAGACAAAATAGGAGCTCAGTGCTTTTGAAAAATCCAGCCATGGATTCTGATTCCTAAATTAGTGCTGGCTTCTTGCTGTACAATCTGCTCGGCATTTTAAAAATGAAGATCTGATCTATAATACATATATATATATATATATATATATATATATATATATATATATATGGCAACTGGCAAAGTAAAGTGTGTGTGTGTAAATAAAAATGTGGGATTGTGAATAATTTTGGAAGGTGAGTAATTAAGTTTGGGGTGTGTGTGTGTGGCTGTTTCTTTAGGTTCAGTGATGATTGAAAAGAAGACTCATTGCTCAGTGAACTTTCATGCAGAAAATACTATTGAGCAAATCTGTCATACAGGAATAGTTTTGATGGGAAAGTATTTGAGACCTTAAAGCTGAACTTTCTTCAGTGGATGTTTGCAGATGTCATTATAAACTTTATAGTGGATACATGAATAAGTTATCCACAAAAGAAGAGCTCTGTAAAAAGACTGAGGGACATCAAAGTAGAGCAGAGAGAGAATCCATTTGTGGCCATCACAACTACAATCAAGAGAACCAGAGACCGTTTTAAAGGATGCCTTGTTTCATTTTGCTGCAATTCTAGGGCAGGCAAAGTAGACATCTTGTTGAGCAGCCAATACGAGTGCTTTGCTGAAACCCATCCTCTAAATTCTTGAAAGTTTTCTTCTGGAAAGTATACTTTCCAGAAGTATAACAGTAAGTATACTTTCCAGAAGTATAACAGTAAGAGCTGTCCGACAGTGGAATTTGCTGCCAAGGAGTGTGGTGGAGTCTCCTTCTTTGGAGGTCTTTAAGCAGAGGCTTGACAGCCATCTGCCAGGAATGCTTTGATGGTGTTTCCTGCATGGCAGGGGGTTGGACTGGATGGCCCTTGTGGTCTCTTCCAACTCCATGATTCTATACCTCCATATTTATTCATTTTTGCATCTTCCACTGATATCTTTTAAATGTCAGTCGATGTGGGGTTGTGTCCCCCTCCCCATATTAAACACTTCCCTAGCACTCTGAAGTCTCTGAAGTCTCCCCTACTGCCTGCACTTCCTGATCTAAAACCGCCCCATGAGATAAGTTATCTCATGACATCTTCCTCTGAGCTTTAACTGCAGCATAGGAGGTCCTAGGAAGCTGGCTACCAAGCACCTCAGATTGGTGCAGTCGCTGGTTTTAAAGGAAGCCCTGCTTTCCACTCTAAAAACAAAACATCCCTACTCATTATAAATGAAAAATTAAGAAAGCTTCACTTTTAAAATATGAACAGATGTCAGGACCACAGTAGTTAGTTTCTCCACCTTCCTGTGCAAGATAGCCCAGCTGAGGATGATATCTATCTTCAGACCACTGGAGAGATGGTGATTTGAAGAATGAAGGGAAAGGCACTAACGAAGACCCACCTGCCAGCTTGAAAGTAATGTAAGTGCAGGTGCCGAAATCCCAAGGGAGCAGAAAAAGACTTTGTATGTGGCCACGGCTGCATGGATGTTATTGGCCCAGAGGTGGAAAGAAGATAAAGTTCCTACCAGAGAAGAATAGCAGATGAAGCTGATGGACTATGCTGAAATGGCTAAAATGACAGGAAGAGCCAGAAATCAGGAAGACCAAAATTTTAACAAGGAATAGGAAAAATTTATCTTAAAGACCATTGTAAACAGTTGAAATTGTTAGTAGGATTGGAACATCACTTGTAGGAGGAAATGGTTAATAATAACAAAGGGGAGGATGGAAGTCCAGGAGATTCCTTGGAATCTTGTTTTTATGATTTATGTTTGATACATCTCTGGAAATGTTTAATTTGAAAAACCAAATAAATACATTTATATAAAAAAAGAAAGTAATGTAAATGCAACAAAAACCGCTACCCATAGGAATTTTGCCAAAATGTTCTTCCTCCCCAAATTTCAAATTCAATTTCTTTTCTCATGAATTGATGGAGAATGGTAGAAAAATAAAGATGGGAAAGGCCAGGAGAAATTTTCAGCCTGACACCATTCAATACCAGGCAGTTACTGCTAATCTTTTAAAAATGTCCAGACTCTGTTATTGTTTTACTTATTTTTTACTTCCAAATGTAAAAAAAATTTCAAGTCAACTCCTCAGAAGGACTTGAAAAGCATGATGAATTTGAACTTCTAATGTATCTACTAGCTGCTTGACCTTTAGATCACACTACCGACTTGTTTTCAAATTTCATTTTTCCCATCTGCGAGGCCAAGAAGCCTTATTTAAAAATAAAACAAAAGCTGGCATCTCAGGATTCCAGCAAGAATTTGTGGGCTATAGAAAAGCCTCAGTACTGCATGTAGACGAAGGTCCTTGAGAAACAGCCACCCATAGCCTAGGCATGAGACTACAGGTAAGGGCTATACTGACATTTCTATACTTATAATTGGGTACAGTTCATATCTGCTGTAGTTTCAAGAGTCCCTATTGTCAACAATGACTTTAAGTATTTGGAAAAGGGGATGCAGAGTGGAATATTTGCTGCATCAGTTATTTGATGTCAAATTCCTGTGTTTTGAGAACAAAAAGGTCCAATAACAATTATTGCTATTGTACCAGAGAGGATGCAAATTTGATGATCTCCAGGCTTCTGCATTCTTACTTTCCTGCGGTTCTTCTGTTGATATTTCAAAGGCATGGAACACAATAAACAGCTTGTAGAGTGAAGGACAAGGCATTGCTTTGGTATTAAGTGGCTGTTACGTTCAGGAGCTACAGTTCAGTGTCAGGTGCAATTATTCATGAACAACTAGCCTGGATAATACTTTTGATTCAAACAACTAGCCTAAGTAATTCTTTCAATCTAATTCTGGGAGTCTTCTGCCAGGAGCAATTCCACTGAAATCAATGGGATTAATATCAGTGGAATAGTTAGAAAATAAAGATCTAGTGAAGGACTTTGCACATATCATGTGAATTGTGGCTTGCTGTGAAAAGGTTTTTGTGTGCCAATTTCTTGGAGTTGTTACCAGGGTAAGAAAAAAAAATATTGGTTGCTTATGGAATTGTCAGGGGTTGATGTGGCTACTCTTGAGTAACGACTCCCCACATCTGCTTGTCTTTAAGATGCTTTTATTTGTGCATATTATTTACAGTGCAAAGTCTCTGTAAATCATGTCTGCTCAGTCTGAGTCAGAACCTCGCAATGGCTGCTTTCTGTTTCATGCCCAACACAACAGCCTGGGAACCCCAAAGTGCCTCCCCTTGGTCCTACGGGGAGCCGTTCATCTCAATTCAGGCGTTGAGGGGAAGGGCCTTCCTTCTGATTGTTTGCCGGTCCCTTCCTCCCCAGCTCTCTCCCCCTCCCCTCAGAGCAGGGGCTGTCTGAGGCTGCCAGAGCCTTGGGTCTCCCTTTGTGTTTCCTGACTCCTGTAATTTTGGCATAGTGGAAATGGATACCAAACACTATTGTATTGAGAAATGTGTGTATTTGCTGCACAAATAGGATAAAATCTGACACTTAAACTGCATGCATGTGAAATGCCACATAGATCTTGGACTGATTGGAGTTTGGGTCCAGAAACAATTGAGGACCACAGGTTTTCCACCTGTGACATAGTAGGCTAGATTGAACTAACCCAGTGCAAGAGTGGAAGCCAGAGCAAAGACTCCCAACAGTGCAACAAGGCTTGCCCCCCTTGTCTTGGATGTCCTTGGTGCCTCTCTCCAATCCACCCAGGAGGTTGGCAGAACCTGCAGAACAGAATGCCATGGAGGGGGGCGAGAGTGGAGATGATGATGATGATGATGATGATGATAAATAAATAAATAAATTTTATTTGTATCCCGCCCTCCCCTGCTAAAGCCGGGCTCAGAGTGGCTAACATCACATAAATAAGACAATATGCATAATACAAGCAATCAATAAATTAAGATAAATCCCACAATTAATTCAAACAATTAAAATTAAAATACCACTGGGTAAGTGGAGGAGTCCAGATGAATGTGGTTGAGGAGGCTGGGGAAAAATAAAACGGTGACATATCAATCTCTCCTAGGAAGAGACAAAAATCAAATGCATTCCACATTGTTGATGGGCCGAAGCCACAGTCCCAAGGGAATGGATTAGAAAAGAAAAGCCACAGAAAGGAGAATGGCCACAGAAAGCTGAAGGAAGGACATACAAGGCAAAAGGGAAACTGGGCTCCAAAGGCTTCAGAACGAGCATAAATTCTGCTGGAAAAAATGGAGGTAAGCAAAAAATGAAATTTGACAAAGGAGAAGAAGAGAGCTCTAGCACCGAGTGACCCCAAATGACGCCCCAATTTTTCTGAATTCAGATTTGTCCTTTTCAGTGGCATAGCAAGGGGGCATAGCAAATCTATGTTGCATGAGATTTTTCAACTATTCTTATATGTTCTTTCAATGCTGATTTCATATCTGAAGTCGGTTTTGTTCTGCAAGCTCTAGTTTTTTGGGTTTTTTTGCAATTCATGTTTTTCACTTTTCACCAGAGCCAGAGCTGCGTGGAGGGGGGTGACAAAAAAAATTCTGCACCGGGTTCCACTTGGGCTTGCTGCACCTCTGGTCCTTTTCTCTTGCCCCACTTTCTCTCACAAAAAATCCACCCCATATTTGTAAAAGACAGGTCATGGTGCAAACACCTGGAATATTTCTCCCCCTCCCCCGGCCACTATTGTTTTAGGAGTTAATACGATCCCAAGCCTTATCATGATACAGGGAGGCTCACAAAGGTCACCCATTGCTGCTAGTCACACGGAGTAACAAGTCTTGTACCTTCTTCATACTGGTGCATTATCTCTACTAAGGCCTTATCAGCATTTCTGCTTCTCACACACTCCAGGCAGAAAAACATGTTTCTGCAATCCAAATAGACATTAATGACACTATAAACTAGAGCGCTTTCCCCAGCCATTGACTTTTTCTGCTGGGACTTCTAGCTCACAGTGGAAGTGGGCAGGTGAAGTCTCTTGCAGATGCTTTAGGTCCAAGAATATAAAGTTAGGGCAGGTCATGTCAAGACAGGGATCAGTACCCTGGACAGTTCCCAGTGGTTCCTGCTGGGTGAGCAGTGGAAAGAGCCAAAGCCACCTGAAACTTTCGAAAAGGCACAGGAGACCTGCTCATTACTAAGCCCCACTGAACACCAGCTGAACCCTGAACACCAGCTGCTAGGTATCACATAATACATACATACATACATACATACATACATACATACATACATACATAGTTTTATATGTATGCCACCTTTCCACACCTAAAACTATGCTCAGGGCAGCTTACATCTTGAAAAAATAATAATACAAAATTTCAAATATAACAAAAGTAGCCATAAACAACCAATGAAACACCAAAAAGTACTCAACCAAATTAAATAATTTCCACACAAATCATGGTAAGATCTAAAATAAAGATACAATTCCCCCCCAAAAAAACAGCAAGAACCCCACCCCCAAGAAAAACCCCAAACAATACCCCAACCCAAGAGTCTTCCAGGACTCATAGCTTTTGTAACCGGAGGCGGTCAGGGCCCTGCCCTCCAACGCCCAGGTGGAAAAAAAGCCTACAAGGCAGGGAGCAGGTCTTGTAGGTCTTACAACTGAGATGGTCAGAAGGCTGCTTTTGCACTAGAGTCCCCCTTGCAGGCTTCCCCATAGGCATCTGGTGCACTGCTGGGGGAACAGGCTGCTGTACAAGATGCGTCCTTGACCTGATCTAACAGCACTTTTCATAAGTTTTATATCCTTTAGCATTCGCATGGCTTGGATATGAAGGGGCTCTTGGGGGGGGGAGGTATCCTCCATGTCGGAGGATGGTGGCAGGGCCATATCTTATAGCCAGGAAGCCTAAGCCAAAGCTAGAAGTCCTTTCCTGGTCCTTTTTTGGTGCACAGTGCAACTCCAGGATCAGGGGCTATGGCAGCCATTTATGGGGGAGGGGTGAAAACTCAATGTGCTGGGTGAATTTCCCTGAGGTGGGGGAAGCTTAGGTTAGTTTTCATCAAGGAGATGGATGAAGGACTGGAGTTGTACTGACCGTGACGATCAGCACAACCTATTCACCTGTGCTTCCTGGATGAGAATGTCATAGAAACAACATTATGTATCATTGTTCGCCTTGTATTCTGGTCCAAGAATCACAGCTGGAGAGGGGGCAAGGAGTCTGTGACTCACTGTGAGGCTGTTTTTAAAATCCAGAGAGAGAAGGGGGATTTTTCAGCCATCTTGTCAGCTAAAACTAAGTAAGGCAATGCCCCCTAAAAACATCAGGGAAGTTTCCCTTCCCTGCTCAACCCCCCCCCCCACTTTCATGAGGGTAAATGATACCATAAAAATGGGGGCGGGGAGATTTTGCCCCTCATCTGCTATAATGCCAAGCAGATTTAGCTGTGTGGCACTGTCAATGAGGGCAAAGTTGATGGGGAATAATAGCAATGTGTCCTGGATCATTCTCATAGTTGATGACAGCCTGCAGAATGATATCATATACCTATGGACTCAGGCAGAACAGTTTCAAAGCAATAATTACAGAAGAGGAAGTTGACACCAAAAATAGCAAGTTCTGTTGGCTCAGGCGTCCTTTAGTTGGACTTTGGTAAGTTTTCAGACACCTGAAAGTGAATCCAAGGGAGTCATGTCATGCACAATGAAACAAACATTGTATGTTTGCTTGTTTACATTCCTAAACCCTGCCCCAGATCAATGTGCTTCCTCCCAGTTCTTCATATTTAAATTAAGCTTCATATGAAAAGGTCATTTAAAAATGTACCAAAATAATTCAAACCAAACCTTGTGTTCTTGAGAACTCTCAGTTGCTTAGGTAATTATTTCTGGGGAGTTGAGAAGTGTTAAGTTTTTGCTTGTATAAAAATAATTGAGCAAAAGCTGTGAGCGATATGGTGTGGTGTCAATTCAAGGAGTTTAAAGAGATCCTAAACGAAATAAAGTTGTTTCTTGTGCTGTGTAAAAATAACCTCAGGCAAGAAATGTCTTTATCCACTGTAAACTATGCTGAAATATAGGTACAGATATCTCAGCCATTAAGCAGATTCCCTCTTGGAATGCTATAAAATATTCACTCCAGTAGGTAAAATTAGTCAGTGAGTGCAAGCCATAAAATAATGTATTTTACTTTGCAGCATTTTTACAGAATTGCAGCGATGAAAGCGTTGCCTTCTATTAATGGTCCCTTCCCTAGTGATATATATATATATATATATATATATATATATATATATATATATGGTACATGCAATAAATGTCCTTTTGAAATTAGATTTATGAGGAGCCTGTCACCACATAGCGTCAACAATTTATCCTCATATATAACATTTTGTAATCAGCTTTTTGGTTAATGAAATTAATTAGCACGTGGGGAAAGATAACAAAAGGAGGGGGGGGGAGAGCATTTAAGAACTCCTTGCAAAGTTTGTGGTATATTTGTATCAGTTAAATAAATCAGTTTTAATTACCTGGCTTCATACATTGGATGCAAAATAATAAACCTTTTAAATCATGCTGGTGGTTTTTATGTATTATTATTTTTAATTGGGAGAAAATGGTTACAATTTCTATTTCCCCGATCTCCTTTTCTCCTCTCGGTGGTTTGCTACAAGTGCTTATTGATCCCAGCCATTAGAGAAGTCATTCCCAAATGGTGTGTCGGGGAATATGAGTGTGCCATAAGAGATCTGCTAACAAGCTGTGATTGTGAAACCTAAATAAACCATATACATATTCCCGTAAGCTCAAAAAGTTCCCACCCCATAGAAGGAGACTGTCCATTTTGTGTCCCTGTTACGTTGAGATTATTCGTTATTCATGGTATAATTCATTCTGGCATTGTCTCCTTTCAGTTAGCTAAATTGCAGATAGGTTTCCAAGCCAAATCACGTGCAATGCTGACTCCTTTCTTGAAATTAAAACAACATCCAAACACTTGTTAAAATATTCAAAAAGACCCAAGACTTTACAGATCTTCTTGGATTCCTGCTCTGTGAATCCATGTTTCCAATTCCAGAATTCTCAAATAGGATACAGCATGAGGAGAAATGGTACAATTTGGAGGGATCCGTCTTTGCAATGTTACCCTTTTAAAAGGTTGACATACTACAGTTCAGGCACAACCAGGAGATAGATATGAGCGGAGGTTACTTTTCTGGGAATTAGTGCAAATCTTTTGGGAACTTCTGCACGTGTTTAACTGCTTGCCTGTTGCCCAAGCCCAAGTGTTTAAATGACTTTGGAATCTATATTTAGAAGCCTGTTTGGAGGACCAAGCCTCTTGACTACACTAAAGCTTATCCACCAGTACTTTAAACTGAAAGGAGATTAGTCTCCTAAGAATATAAATAACTGAGCAGATTTCTCATTGGTAGAAAATCCCCACTGAGTGATGGACAGTTCTTTGCCCTCTTCCAAAATATCTTGGACGTTCTAGATGCCCTACTTAAAGCAGCCTAGAAAAGCCGAAGCAATAATTTCTGGGCAGATGCCTGGATATTCAAATTGAAAAGATGAATGTGGCAAGTGCTTTGAATAATCTCAGGCTTTTAAACTCTTTAAATTTCAGTGGCTGAAACATGCTTTGCTATTCTGTCCCAATCTGCTGAATGTAGGACAAAGAACTGTTCCATCACTCAGATGTTTTGCAATTCCAACTCCCATCAAGCACGAGAAATGTTTGTGGTTGTAATTGAGTAAAATCTGGGGTGGGTGGGTGTGTCAAACACTCTCCATTCCGCCTTTACCCTAACATGCCCCAGATTTTACTCGATTATAACCCCCAACATTTCTCATGCTTGATAGGAGTTGAAATTGCAAAACATCCAAAGGACCACAGGTTTGGCAACCCCAATATAGTCCTTTTCCTGAGTATTTCCTCAGTATTTAAGAGAACACATTAATGTTTATGACTTTTCTCTAAGACAGACCAGCATTAATATGCCCATATCACAGTTTGGGACTGAGAGCACCAGGTAAAGCCATCAGATAAGATATCATTGTTGTTGTTGTTGTTTAGTCGTGTCTGACTCTTCCTGAACCCATGGACCAGAGCAGGCCAGGCACTCCTGTCTTCCACTGCCTCCCGCACTTTGGTGAAACTCATGTTAGTAGCTTCGAGAACACTGTCCAACCATCTCGTCCTCTGTTGTCCCCTTCTCCTTGTGCCCTCCATCTTTCCCAACATCATGGTCTTTTCCAGGGAGTCTTCTCTTCTCATGAGGTGGCCAAAGTATTGGAGCCTCAGCTTCAGGATCTGTCCTTCCAGTGAGCACTCAGGGCTGATTTCCTTTAGAATGGATAGGTTTTATCTTCTTGCAGTCCATGGGACTTTCAGGAGTCTCCTCCAGCACCAAAATTCAAAAGCATCAATTTTTCAGTGATCAGCCTTCTTTATGCTCCAGCTCTCACTTCTATACATCACTACTGGGAAAATAAGATATCATACTAATACTAGAAACTAATCATTTATTACTTATACCCAGCCCATCCGACTCAGTTGTTCCAGCCACCATGGGCAGCTTCCAGCATGATATAAACACACAGTGAGACATCAAACATTAAAAACTCCTTGATACAGGGCTGCCTTCAGATGTTCAGAAAGTTGTGTAGTTGTTTATCTATTTGACATCTGATGGGTGGGAGGGAATTCCACAGGGTGGGCTCCATTGCCAAGAAGGCCCTCTGCCTTGTTCCCTGTAACTTCACTTCTTGCAACAACCACCAGGAGACCATCAGAGCTGGACCTCAGTGTCTGGACTGAACAATGCACTGGATATGTTCCTTCAGGTATATAGGGCCGAGCCCATTTGGGGCTTTAAAGGTCAGCACCAACACTTTGAATTGATATCAATTAGAACAGGGGTCAGCAAACGTTTTCAGCAGGGGGCCGGTCCACTGTTCCTCAGACCTTGTGGGGGCTGGACTATATTTTGAAAAAAATATATGAATGAATTCCTATGCCCCACAAATAACCCAGAGATACGTTTTAAATAAAAGAACACATTTTACTCATGTGAAAAGACCAGGCAGGCCCCACAAATAACCCAGAGATGCATTTTAAATAAAAGAACACATTCTACTCATGTAAAAACACGCTGATTCCCGGACTGTTTGCGGGCCGGATTTAGAAGGTGATTGGGCCGCACCCGGCCCCCGGGCCTTAGTTTGGGGACCCTGAACTAGAAACTTTACAGCAGGCAATTTTAGTCTTATATTGCTCAAATTTCACGTGAATGTATTATGTATCTCACCTTCAGGGTCTTCTCAGGCTGTTGTCCAGGTCTGCTAGTTCAAAAGGTGATACCGGTACGTGTAGCCAGGCGAACACTTTACACAAATTCACGCAACAAAACACACAACCACCAGATTTCTCTGGTAAGCAACGTTTAGCTGGTGAACAAGTTTCCGTCTATCTGGAAGATGAATATCCTCACCATAGTTAGCCATGCTCTGATAAGGCCTCCTTCTAGACTACCACAATGTGTTCTACATAAGGCTGCCCTTGTAGACTACTTGGGAACATTGACTAATGCAAAATATAACTTATCAGGGATAAGAGACCTTTCTCACCAGTCTTGAAATGTTGAAACTGGCTCATTTTTTCTGCTTTCAGAACTGAAAAAAACTGCATTCTCTGTTATGACCCAATTGTTATGGAATGGGAAGCTTACCAGGCACTGATTCTATCATCCTTTTGGCACAAGGTGAAGATCTTTTTACTTTGCTAGGTCTTTCATGTGGAATTTTGACATAGTTTATTTTCCTGTTTTAATTCCTGCTGTGGTTTCCCCATTTTTACGATATGGTTTTGTTGGTTTCCTTTCAACTCATTTTTAAAGTGTATAAGCTGCTTTGTACAAACAGGACAGGACTATGGAGGGCAGATGTCCAGGGTCCCACTTAGCAAAGCAGAGTTATTTTGGCAGAACAGAAAACCCCATCAAGTGCATCTTCCTGTGAGGAAAAATGCAGTAATCAAAAAATTGTATAATTAGCAATTCACTCCCTTTTAATGGCATCAAAAAGCAGCTGTCTGATGCAGTTGCCTCACTTTGCCTAACAATAGGACTGGCCCTGTAAGGAAGAAGTGCTGTTCCATTGTTTGCATCCCTGTGCTGAGCTTTACATGGGCTACACTTTACACTTTACATGGGCTGCACTTATGTTTTTTTAAACATCAAGGAAGAATTAAGGAATGGTTTTGGTAACATAGATGGAGATATGAAGCTCTACTTTTTTACATTCATAATGCATTATTACCTTGTCTTTTTATTGAGATCTCTATCATATCTATCTATCTATCTATCTATCTATCTATCTATCTATCTATCTATCATCTATCTATCTATCTATCTATCTATCATCTATCTATCTACCATCTATCTATCTATCTATGTATCATCTATCTATTTACCATCTATCTATATACAGTGCTTTTTTCCTTTAAAAATGTTTAGGGGTACTCTCATTTTCACTCAAGAAAATCACCATTCCTTAGTTCAAATCAGGAAAAATAAATAGAGTAAATGGACAAAAGTACAAAGATTCACAAAATGTTTAGGGGTATGCGTACCCCGGCGTACCCCCAGAAAAAAAGCACTCGTGTGTGTGTGTGTGTGTGTTGACAAGTTAATAATAATACATATAAACCTCTTAATTTTTAATCATTTTATGCTATATTGGTGAAACACTGCTCATATGTCCGTATGTAGCATTTTACCTTTTTTTCTTTTACTGCATTCCAACTCTGAACCCCCCTCCAATGGGAGGGAGGGAGGAATAATTAAAATGTGACAGCAGAGGGGGAGCAGAGCAACCAGTGACCACCAAAGAAAGAAACAGTATTTTGGAAAGTGGTGTGGCCAGGTATTGCTTACATTTGACGGGGTGGGAGTGGGGAAACAAAGTAAAAAACATTTTAATTAACAAGCATGCCCTGTGACATTTTAGAATGACATATAGTTCTAAAGACCCTGATGCTGGGAAAGATTGAGGGCACTAGGAGAAGGGGACGGCAGAGGACGAGATGGTTGGACAGTGTTCTCGAAGCTACCAACATGAGTTTGACCAAACTGCAGGAGGCAGTGGAAGAGAGGAGTGCCTGGCGTGCTATGGTCCATGGGGTCACGAAGAGTCGGACACGACTAAACGACTAAACAACAACAACAAATAGTTCTAAAAGGGGGAAATAATGTTAAACAGGTCAGTGTAGATCCAGCCCAAGTTAATGAGCACCACAACCCCTTCCCTACCCAAGAACCTACAAAAGAAAAAGTAGGAAAGATTCAGCTCAAGCCTGCATGTGATTATGCGCAAGTAAATTCCCTTGAGTTCATTTGGACTTGCTTCCAAGTAAAAGTTGGGTTGTGTGTTTTGTGTGTGAGAGAAAAATCTCAAAAACAATAGGAAGGCGATTTGGCATGTTACAGCTATAAACACAACGATCATTCTCAGAGCACTAAGGAAAATGAAACCTATTCAGAACACCCACTCCCACCCCCAACCACCGTGCATACGCCCTCAATTAAAACAATGCCCCTGATATCAGGCAGTATAATCTGCATTTTATTTCACTCATGAGCAAAATAACAAGTTACTCAGGCCTGAGGCACTCATGAGTGATATGGGCCGTGTAATATCTTCTCCATTGAGTTTCCTATTATTAAGCTTGAAATAAGGAGTTCAGAATGAACTGTGACAATGATTTTATGGAGAGACGGCATCACCATTAGCTTTTGCAGTTTACTGCTAATAAAACTTTAAATTTGCTACTACGCCTAATAACCTCCTTTGCCACCTTAGCTGTACAATTTGACAGAAAAACACACACACAACAAAACAAAGATCTCGGCCAGAAAAGGCGACTAGTGAATCCCACACACGCCTTACACGATGCCCATCAGTTCTGGCTAGTCTTAAGAGCCTGCTGTTTTCCAAGCACACAAATGTGGTCTGCAATGGGGGCTCTGGCCTTTTGGCTGATTATTTTGAAGTGCCTGTTCCCCAGGCCCAAACAGCAGCATTTTCACTTGTTTGCACATGTAACTGACCAGCTGTATGAGGCCTGTCAGAAGGATATTTAACTATAAGCGTTCTCGACACCAGCTGTCAATCCATTTTGAGAGGGGTCACATGAGTGAGCAGAGCTAATGTTTTAAAACTTACCAAGGTCTTGTGATGGGTTCTGCATTAATGAGGTACAAGGCTTCTATCATTCCAAAACTCTTAACAATACCACCGATGATGGAATATACACTGATGGGGCATAATTACAGCCAACAGATTCCCTTGAGATTTCTTCCCATTTTATTTTTTAATCTGTTTTCTCTGCATTCATTAAACGGTTTTTCTGTTTATTAATCTTCTTTGGCTTGACTTAGCAATGCATGGATGTAGCAGCGATGGGACGGGAGTGGATATCCAGCCTCTTGCCCCACCCAAACCATTTATTGCTGTTTTTTCTGATCTGGGTAAAGTTTCCAGCAGCTGGATTGGGGTATAAACTGTGCATATAGCAGTTCTTTTCACTCCGGATTCCTCATTCAGCAAGCACACAAACACAGAAGTTTCTTTCTGCACATACTACATTTTTAAACAACACACACAACATGAAAGGCTGTATGTAACTATATAAATTCTTTTTAAAATACAATTCAATATATTATATCAAAATATGTGGTTCTGTAGACCAACTTACCATACAAACAAAACATACTACATTTTTGGCATGGACGGTAATATCTGTTCGCGTGCTTGTGTAAATATTTGTGACAAAACAGCATATAACTAACCAGTCTAAATAATATTCCTTATCATAGTCCTTGTTTATGATGCTGAGAAAGGGTTACTTCCTACAAGAGCCCTTCTTCTAAAGTTGGATATGGAGATAATATCTCAAGCAAATTATTCTGAAGTAAAGTTTGGTTGCAAAACATTCATTGGAACTTATTACTTTCAGAAGTGGTAAAACTGAAATTGGCTGCGTACAAAAAGTAAAAACCTTCACAGCTCTGCCTGCAGATTTACCTCTAATTTTGCAAACCTCTAATTTATATTCTTTCTTTTTTTATTGCTCCTATTTCATTTTTTAAAAAATATTTCCAGTTTTTGACGCTGTTTGATTCTGAAGGATTAGAAAAACCAACAGAGCAACTAACTCTCTTGGTTTCCTAGCAGTAAGGCTAACTGTGGAACCTAGTTAATAAAAAGTATCTCTATTCTGATTCACTGTATATGTATATGTATATACACACACACCACCCTCTCACAGGGCACTGTGAAAAATAATGCTAAGCCATGGTTTGTTAAACACAGATGATCAAACAAATCACGGCTCATTTCTCCAGAGTTTGTTGTCTTTTCTAGGTGCTGTTGCCTCATGCCTTTATAGCTTACCTTAGTGAGTTTATGGGGTGGTGGTCATCACACATACTACCATATTGGCCCGAATATAAGCCGCACCCGCAAATAAGCCACGCCTTTAAAAATTGGTGGCTTGGGGGAGGCTTGGGAGCTGTGGATGGGATGGGTGCTGTTACGCCGCGCTTCTGGGCTGCTTCCTGGGGGGAGGGAGCCGTGCCGCTTTGCCGCAAATATAAACTGCACTGTAATTTTTTATGATCAGAATTTGAAAAAAAGTGTGGCTTAAATTCAGGCCAATACAGTATGTTTAAGAAATGATGGTACAATTGTACATCATACTAAGCCATAGCTAAAAAAGACCAGGGCTCATAAGCCAACAACAAACCATGCTTTCAAATCATAATTTCTTGACAGTAAATAGATCATTGTTAAGCCACTGGCAAGGGTTTGTGCCCTCAAACCATGGTTTAATAAGCCACCGATTATTTAGCATTACACGGGAACCAGACCAGTATGCAACAGTTTGGGTTGGGCAATTCTCCCAGCTCACATGTTGATTTGACGGGCAAGTATTTTCTCTGAACACAGCAGTCATTTCAGAGGAATCCCGGCACTGATGAAAGATATTGTGAACAATCTTATAAAGGTCAGTCTGCTGAAGTTTCTCTGCCCGACATTGCTGTCAAGAAGTCAGCACTGCCAGTCATTGGTTGTTAAAAAGGCTCGTGTGCCTGAGATGTTGAAAAATATCAACTAATTGCAAGGGCAGCTATTTTTCCAGCTTGGAGTTTTTATGCTAATGCACGCAGTAACATCAAAAAACAACTTGAATGATGACAAATCCTTTTCAATTGGCACTGTGCGGTGCATCCTGTGGATCTGAGGCTTACCCTCGAAATGGCTGGAGGTTGAACCAGTGTATGATCTCTGACGAAGCATCGGTGGAGAGATCGATTGGGCTGCTTACAGACCTCATATTTATCACAGGGCAAAGTTATGAATCCCCCTGTAGGGTTCCAGCAATGATACCGTTTATTAAAAGCAGTTGGTGAAGCAGCCTTAAAATCTGATCAGTTTTTTTGTGCAAAGAACAATTCTGTTGAATGTGATGGAGAATTAGAAATTATATTTATCTATGGGGACTCTCCTGATGAAAATATCTAGGGCTGAGTGAAAATGGGTGGTGAAATTGCTACGAGGGTGGCATTTTTGCTGAATATTGTCCAGGGGAAGGTTGAACTTCTCCATTATTTCAAGACAAGCTCCAAAAACAAAGTTTTCAAAAATTTGTCAGAAAAATGTTTTCAAATACATTTTGGCTCATTTAATATTGAATGATATTATAGTGTTAGTCCATATTGGTGGATGAAGGATTCAATAGGCTAAGAGAGTATAAATTGGGAAAGAGTAGGAACCAAACTCATTGCTTCCTTCAAAAATATTAACATATTTTAATTGTATTTTATTCAAAAATATTAACATATTTTAATTGTATTTTATTCTAAAATATTAACATATTTTAATTGTATTTTATTCATAACATTTATATACCACTTCAACATTGTTGTTGTTGTTGTTGTTGTTTTAGAAAAAACACATCTCATTCTTTAACTAGGTCTCTCTGACATGCTAGCTCAGACCCTTCAAGTGTCCCTATTTTCCAGGGACAGTCCCAGATATACTAAAGCCCTCCTGGTTTCTAATTTGATCCCAGAATGTCCCTATTTTCATCAGAGAAATGTTGGAGAATATGGAGTTATGACAAGGAGATAAGTAACTATGCGACCTTTAGAAGACATCTGAAGGCAGCCATGTATAATGAAGCTTTTTAATGCGTAATGTTTTATTATGCTTTTTTATATGTTGGAAGCTGCCCAGAGTGGCTGGGGCAACCCAGTAATACATGATGATGATGATGATGATGATGATGATGATGATGATGATGATGGAATAGGATGTCCCTATTTTCATTAGAGAAAAGTCAGAGGGTATGCTAGCTCTATAAAGGCAGGGACAGATTGCTGTTATTTTTCCTCTGTGTCATACCGGTAATATTGTAATATAGTCCTTATTCCCCAAAGCCAAAATGGTTGAGTAAACAGGTTCACTAGCACCACCATATTCCACAGTGTTCCTATCTTAGTTTTTTTTTTTTTTAAGCAAAGTGCATTTTGTCGGGTTTCTCTGAGATCTGTGCTATTTAATCTCAGAGAATGTCAAAGGTCCTTGTTTTTAAGCTACAGCCTTTTGTTTGTAATGACTTGCCACAGAACTGTAATGTGTTACCTTTTCCCCCCTTCCTCTGTTTTTGACATGCAGCAGCTCGTTTCGTTTCCACTGCCTCTTTGGTTCTACAGCTCCCTGCCTGCCTTTGCCTGTGTCAGAAATGAATTTTTTTTAAAAAAAAAAAGCACTTGCACTTTGAACCATAAAACAAAAATACAAAGCTGGAATCAGAAGGAGGAGGTAAATTACTTTTAGTGCTTGGCACAGAAACTTTCACTTGGCTATTTCCTGTTGTTTTGAAAACTCTGAAAAATCAATATAGAAACATATCATAGTCTGAAGGCAGGTCATCTGTGCGCTAGGTGTTTTTAACAGTCAGCCTTTGAAGGGGGTGCTTATGCCCCCCGACATGAATCTAGAGTTCTTTGCACTAAGTGTCCTGTTGAAACTACATTTTTGCTCCAGTTATCCATCTCAATGGTTATTACTTTTTACGGTTTCAGTCTCCCATCTTCTATTATAGATTCACTGATAGATCAATATGACAGAGGCAAGATAAAAGGCGGTTAGCTCTACATGTCTATTATAAGCCCAAAAACTCAGAAAAGATTTCTCAAGCCAGAAAGGATGTACCTGACAGAAATGATATACAGAAACGGTACATGCTACTGATCTGTTATATATCCCCACACTCTTTGTCTTTTTCCGCCCCTTTCTTTTGGCTCTTTCTTTCTTTTTTTTAACCGAAGTTTGTCCTGAACCAATCACCTGTCAGAACATCTTTCTTAATTTTGAGATCCTTCTGGCTGCTCTGCAAATTTGGAGCGAGTGTTTTCCCCAAGGGAGAAAGAAAGTTGAAAATACAATCTCCACTTCTGAAAGGAGACAGCAGAACATATTTGCTTTTAGGCAGAAGTCGTAAAAAGGAATTCTGACATGCTACATTTCCCAACCAGAGGCAAGTGAGAGATGCTATAAAATGAAATGGTGGTTTAAAGGCATAATGAATTTTCTTTCTTCTTCTGCTACTTCTTTGTAAGCAGGTGATGTGTCAGTAAGGAGCAATAACTAGCTCAGGAGGTCCAGGTTACTGGCAACTCTGCCTTTTCTGTCTCTTATTCCTGCCTGTAGGTAGGGATAACACCATCATATTGGTAGTTGTACCTAATAATAGACCCAAAGTTCAACTCAAGCCAGCTTTCAAGCTATTTTAGGAGTAGAGAGACATGTAAAAAAGAACATCCAGCTAGAGGAAACTCTCAACATCTGGGAAGGAGTTTAATCTGAATTGCATTCCAAAATGCACTGGCTTTGTTTCAGAGTCCTGGTTTTGACCTATAAAGCTCTAAACAGCTTTATAGCCTGATAGCCTGAACCATCACCTCTTCTCACATGGACCTTAGAGGTCTGTCTCTGCGTGCATCCACCAAGTGCAGCAGGGAATTTGGCTAATGTGGGGGAGAAGGGTCTTTTTCAAATATGTGTGTGTGTGTATTAGACACTCTGGTTCGCCAGAAGTGGCTTAGTCATGCTGGCCACATGACCCCGGAAGCTGTACACCAGCTCCCTCGGCCAGTAAAGCGAGATGAACGCCGCAACCTAAGAGTCGTCCGCGACTGGACCTAATGGTCAGGGGTCCCTTTACCTTTTATTAGACAAGAATCAGACAGACAGAAGCTAAAATAAAACATTAGTGCTGTTTGAATGCAGCCAGAGATCAACGTCTAGCTCCGTTGGCAGACTTCTTTCCTGGCATCTTTCTCCTCCAGTGTTCGGTGTTGGGAACCCAGGAAAACAATGCCACCCCACTTACACGCTACCGGCTCCTACTGGCTCCAAGCACTCTCTCTTAACACTCCCCACCCCCTTTACAGCATTGCAGCTCTTTCTCTCTCGAACTCTTTAACCTTCCTCCCAAATACATCCTTTTAACTTTGCCTCCCAATGTCATGGGCAATAAAAAGGGGAGCAGAGTCCTGTATTAGTTTCCAGTTCCCCTGATTTGTTAGGTTTCTTCCGCTCCCCACTTTTAACTACCAAATTGAACTCAAGACCCTTCTGTGAATATTTAACCTTTCTCATTAGAGCAGCCTTTGAAAAGGAAGAGGAAGAAAACAGCTATTTTATAACAAAGAACATAAAATGGCACAACAGGTCCATTCCTTTACAGCTACTCTCTGCACAGGTTATTTTAATTTAAAGACCATTGAAGGTGATACAGCAGAACCATCCTTGGTTGCCTCCACACATTATTATTTTTGCCCCGCTGTGGTCTCTGATCAAATAGGTGTTCCAAATTGTCAAAGCTCAACAATTTTCAGGGTGTCCTGGTTTTTACTTTTTGAAATATGGCAGCCCTAGACTATGGTGGCATGGAAATCTTGAAGACTGTAGGGAATCTAATCTGTGATTTATGTGTCCGAGTTCACCAAAGTCTGGAGCAGGTCTTGTTGTTGTTGTTTACTCATTTAGTCATGTCCGACTCTTTGTGACCCCATGGACCAGAGCACTCCAGGCACTCCTGTCTTCCACTGCCTCCCGCAGTTTGGTCAGACTCATGTTGGTAGCTTAGAGAACACTGTCCAACCATCTCGTCCTCTGTAATCCCCTTCTCCTAGTGCCCTCAATCTTTCCCAACATCATGGTCTTTTCCAGGGAGTCTTCACTTCTCATGAGGTGGCCAAAATATTAGAGCCTCAGCTTCAGGATCTGTCTGTCCAGTGAGCACTCAGGACTGATTTCCTTAAGAATGGATAGGTTTTATCTTCTTGCAGTCCATGGGACTCTCAAGAGTCTCCTCCAGCACCATAATTCAAAAGCATCAATTCTTCAGTGATCAGCCTTCTTTATGGTCCAGCTCTCACTTCCATACATCACTACTGGGAAAACCATAGCTTTATACGGACCTTTGTCGGCAAGGTGATGTCTCTGCTTTTTAAGATGCTGTCTAGGTTTGTCATTGCTTTTCTCCCAAGAAGCAGGCGTCTTTTAATTTCATGACTGCTGTCACCATCTGCAGTGATCATGGAACCCAAGAAAGTAAAATCTCTCACTGCTTCTGTTTCTTCCCCTTCTATTTGCCAGGAGGTGATGGGACCAGTGGCCATGATCTTAGTTTTTTGATGTTGAGCTTCAGACCATATTTTGCACTCTCCTATTTCACCCTCATTAAAAGGTTCTTTAATTCCTCCTCACTTTCTGCCATCAAAGTTGTGTCATCAGCATATCTGAGGCTGTTGATATTTCTTCCGGCAATCTTAATTCTGGTTTAGGATTCATCCAGTCCAGCATTTCTCATGATGAATTCTGCATATAAGTTAGATAAGTAGGGAGACAATATGCTGGTGATGTCCATGTGTAGAGTCGTCTCTTGTGTTGTTGGAAGAGAGTGTTTGTGATGACCAGCTTGTTCTCTTGACAGAACTCTATTAGCCTTTGGCCCTGCTTCATTTTGAACTCCAAGGCCAAACTTGCCAGTTGTTCCTTTTATCTCTTGACTCCCTACTTTAGCATTCCAATCCCCTGTAATGAGAAGAACATCCTTCTTTGGTGTCATTTCTAGAAGGTGTTGTAAGTCTTCATAGAATTGGTCCATTTCAGTTTCTTCAGCACCGGTAGTTGGTGCATAATGTTGGATTACTGTGATGTTAAAAGGTCTGCCTTGGATTCGTATCAAGATCATTCTATCATTTTTGAGATTGCATCCCAGTACAGCTTTTGCCACTCTTTTGTTGACTATGAGGGCCACTCCATTTCTTTCACGGGATTCTTGCCCACAATAGTAGATTTTAGTTCACTGATGCCCAGGATGTGAATATTTATTCTTGTCATCTCATTTTTGACCACATCAAGCTTACCAAGGTTCATGGTTCTTACATTCCAGGTTCCTATGCAATATTTTTCTTTACAGCATTGGACTTTCCTTTCACTCCCAGGCATATTCGCAACTGAGCGACCTTTCTGCTTTGGCCCAGCCACTTCATCAGCTCTGAATCTACTTGTACTTGTCCTCTGCTGTCTAGTCTTGTTTTTACACAAAGCTCAGATGCTCTAGGGACTAGGCTCTGTGGTAGCTGGAGAGAGATTTTGAGTGGGTTTTTTTCATGTCTACCATGTGTTATAGTTTGTCCTAAGTACAGTGGTTGTCTTACAATGTTAATAAGAGAACTACACAATGAGCACTGCATGGACATGGGCTGATGCCTATATTGCAGACCAAAGCTTCTTTGTGCCAGCTGATAACATAGGTGAGAACAATGGAGCTGCTTTACAATCCCTACACAGGCAGGGATGTGCTGGGACTGGGCTAGAGTGGGTTTGGCCCTTATCCCGCCAAGTTATTCTTCTCAGTCTCTCAAGCAAGGAATGTAATGAATGTTCTCAGAGGGTGGTTGCAGGATGGAAAAGGATAACTATGGGAACCATTATGCACATGAAAAGCGCTGTGGCCATAATAAATAAGAGCCGTCATTAACATGTTTCAGTCTCGCTGATTTCAGTGGAAGAGATTTACTCTTCCATGGTATTTGTGGCAAAATTGTGCACAGAGATATTATGTCCACCTCCTTCTTGCCACCTTTCGTTTGGTGCCGGGTACAGGACCTTTTCTAAGAATTGGCATTTGGCAGCTATTTGGTTTTTATTTATTTATTCAGTACATCATTATACGTGCTGTTATGTGGTCTATGAAGAATACACACACACACACACACACACACACACACACCGCAAGTCACCCAGGAGTGGGACTTATAAGTAAGAAGTAATTAAGGAAGTTAGATTCTTTTCTAGAATGTCATGTGCTGTTGAGATGCTGGTTTGTGAAGTATCTCTTGGCACTTGCAATGGGAAAATAAACCATGGTGTACTTCCAGATCAAAATCTTATATCTGGCAAGCCTACTGAGAGAAATGTCTACCAAACAAAACTTTAAGAGGGAAATACTCTCCTGAGTAATGCTCTGTTTAGCTTTTCTGTAAACTGAAACCACTACATTGTATAGCATGCAAAAAGTAATTTCTGACAACTCTTCAAAGCTTCTGCATTATCTTGCTAGTGCCTACATGATGTGGTCCCAATAGTAATCTTAAAGTGCTTCCTACATTCTGATGTGTTTGTGTCATTTCGAGAGGATGGTGTTTATGAAAGACTGAAGAGTCTTTGTTGTCTTTCCCACTGAGCCATTATGACCCATAGAAGCATCACTCACTAATTCTAAACTGGTTACAGGTAGGTAGCCGTGTTGGTCTGGATCGAAGTAAAATAAAAAAAATTCCTTCAGTAGCACCTTAAAGACCAACTAAGTTTTTATTTTGGTATGAGCTTTCGTGTGCTCATACCAAATGGAAGTGAAATGGAAGTGCCTGGAAACTTCCATTTCACTGTATCTGAAGAAGTGTGCATGCACACGAAAGCTCATACCAAAATAAAAACTTAGTTGGTCTTTAAGGTGCTACTGAAGGAATTTTTTTTATTTTAATTCTAAACTAAAAGATCAATCCTAACCCCATCTTCAACAGGTGTGAATTCAGCCACCTTGAGTTCATAGAAATTGCTTTTTACAATATATGTGCTGACATGTTGCTATACAACTGCCCTGAATAGCAGAGACTGTAGAAACTATTGAACAAGGACAGAATGAGAAATGAAACTGGAAGTAGCTTTCCTCTGCATACACAACCTCCCCAGCATATTCTGAGATCTGAGCACTTCTGCCAAAACATGTCTCCAGCAAATTCAACCCTCTTTTTGCCCAGTGACAATTGAGGATACTGTTAAGAATGAACTAACAGTGATGGGAATGGTATGTTTGAATGATGTGCAGAGAAGTTGGGGAATGGCATTGTTTGAAAACTTGGATCCCATCCTAGTCAGACTTCACATAAACATTAGATCAAGGAGCTACAAGTTGTCTGTGGTTTATTCTGGGAAGTTGGTAGACTTTGGGCTCTACGACATAATTTAAGCATTTATAAATGTCAACTCATCTGTTTCTAACGAAAGCTAATAGATTATTTGCAGACATTTTAACTTCAGAAATTGCTTCTGTAATCTATTTCTATAGAATCGGCAAAAGAGGAAGCAGACATATTATGGGTCAATACCAATGAAAGGCCCTCTGTGCAGACATAAGATGCACAGTCCATTAAGTTTCAGGTCTGCCCCAATATGGATTCCTCTGATGTATGACTATTACATCCTATTTTTGTTGACTCAGTTCCTATGTCAGCATACAGAACTAAACATTTTGGCTTCAGCCCAGACGCAAGCTGTCTGTGGAGGATATGTTTCTGCTTCCACCACCATGACAGTAATGAGGAACGGGCATTAGCTTGATTTGCATAACATGCACTTCCAAGTTAGACCGTATGTCAGTAGGAGACAACTTATTGTGATGATGCCCACAGCATAATATCCGTTTTGTGCTATCAGCATTTATTTATGTAAATTTCATCATTACAAGGGGTCATTTTCCAACCTTCTACCATGAAATCACTTTCCCTGCCAATAAACAGGAAGGAAACACCATAGGAGAATAGCCAGATGTATTCCTGTCATTCATATTCATTGGTCATGAAACAGAAAATGTGATGCTTAGGCTCTCTACTATACTTGACAGCTATGAAGACAAAACTAAAATTTGATAGCCCACCTATGATCAATTTAGACGAATGCTGTCAGACAGACAGACCCACCCACCCGCTCCTCCCTGATTCTACTGTCTTTTTAATTGTAAGAGTCTTTCAAGAATAGTTTACGGGCTAAACAACATCCTCTAATAGCAAACTCATTCACCAAGCATGGGTCCTTATCGCACATAAGTGTGACCTGGGCACAAGAGAGAAGTTATCAGCAGGGGAGCCCCAAGGCATGCAGGAGTACAAAATAGCTTTTGTTAATTACCTCAGTAATGGCCTTATGAGGATTGAGCATGCTCAGTTGCCACGAAATGCATATTTAAAGAAGAGAAATGGAAAACCAGAGTGGGGAGGAATGGAATAGAGGACTTGGTTGACTGGCTGGCCACCCTAAACAAGAGTATGCCACAGTCACATAGTTTGTGCTCCTTGATGAAAAGTAGCATGTCTTCTGTGATAAGAAGCAGTTTGCTGTAATTTATTCATGTCGGAGATAAAAAGAGAGAATAACAAATGAGGTTGTTGCACTTGTTACAGCAATACGAAGAAGCAACGCCCGTTGAAGGAAGCTCTAAATTTCAAAGGCTCCTTGCTGATCTTCTTTCTTTTCTTTTCAAACCCCACCCCCAAGAATCAATGTAAATGGTAATATGTGAACTTTGGCAGGAGTGTCTATGTTAAGGGTCCATTAAGTGGGCAGGAAGCCACTAAATGCATGGGCTTCCTGCTTCACCTGAATCAAGGTACTGCTGCTTGCCTTCAAAGCCCTTTAATGGCTTGGGACTTAAATTCAGTGGCACCTTGGTTGTTGAATGGCTTGGCTCCCGAACAAATCGGTTCCCGAACACCGCAAACCTGGAAGTAAGTGTTCTGGTTTGCGAGCGTTTTTTGGAAGCCGAATGTCTGATGCAGCTTCTGCGGCTTCCGGTTGAGTGCAGGAAGCTCCTGCAGCCGATTGGAAGCCATGCCTTGGTTTTCTAACGGTTCCAGGAGTCGAACGGACTCCCGGAATGGATTAAGTTCGACAACCAAGGTACCACTGTATCTGAAAGTCTCTGTACACCAATGGTATGCAGTCAGTAGACTAGGGGCACTAGGCTAGACCCCTAATTGTTCCCCTGGCACCTCCTTCTCAAAGCCTGGGAAGCTTCTGCTTGGCTCAGGGAGGAAGGTGTGATGTCACATGAACAACTCCCTGTCCCCCCCCCCCGCCCCCATCGCCTTTGCAAACTGTTGCCTCTGGCCCTAACTGTTCCCCTACAAAAAAATATCTCACTGCACACCACTGCCAAGGCTGCATTCTTAACCTCCATTGAATCCATTAGAACTTGTTCTTGAGCAGACAGTATAATTGGTGCTGTTAGTTACAATCTTCACATTAGTCTGAGAGGTGCAGACTGCTGGTCATTTTGCGTAAGAATCGGCAAATACCAAATTCAGAGATTTGGAAAGATAACAGCAAAGGAACACAATTGGGACAGTTGAGAAACAAATACTGGGAACAGTAGCACCCAGAAGACCAAACAACTCCATCTGCAAGAAATGAAAGACAGATTTTTGCCTAGAACTTTCCTTTGAAAAATAAGTTTCAAACAGATGCAACCCCTTCCTTCCCCCAAACCCTTCTTAATGTCACTTTTATGCTACAAAAAAATAAAAAATAAAAATATTTTAAGCAACAACACAAGGTCTTCTTTTGTTAATTAGACAGATTTATCAAATGCAAAAGCCATTCCTTATGGACACTTTGATTTCTTGAGGACTTCACTTCATTGATGAGCAGCCCCAGGCACGACACAGCTAGTTAATGAATAAATGTTTTTCCATCCATGCCCCCCACCAGGGCTATTAAAAAATCAAGATAGATGGCATGTGTTTGTATAAGATGACAATTTCTATTGAAGTGTATTGCATCTGTTGCAAGGGATCTCGTCGTCTTGCTCATCTTTTTGCAGAGCATCACTGGTTTAGCCACATAATTATCTGGGAATGCTACCAAAATGATCCAACCCTCCTTTTCCATTATTGGGAAAGACCCTTTTCTCCACCCCAAAGACCACAACTCTTTCTTTTATAGAAATCCTAGGAAGTTTTGTGGTATTTCCCATCACTGCTGATTTTGAGAACATTTCTTCTAAGATCCCACATAAAGAGAATATGATAACCCACCAGACATATAATCATCAGTGTTCTTGTTCCAGAAATATGTCAGCATTCCAGAGGCGCATCCCTGCAGATGAACAGATACACAGCACATCCTTCCCTTCTGGTCTGTCATGGTAAGAGCCACATAAATATGAATGTCAAGGCTTGCTAGCAAAACTTAGCATTTTGACTGGCCAGAAGAAAATGTCGGGGGAAAAGTGGGTGGTAAGTCTCAATTTTTGCCCAATGTCACAGTTTGTTCTGTGGTTTACTGGCAAATGTTGAAAGTCCGCAAGGCCGAGAGGCAAATGTCATCATATATCGGCCCCATTATGGTGACTTTTACACACTATCCACGCTGCATGGGAGAAACTTTTCAGGAGAGTATCTCCTGGACATGGAAGTGACCCAAACACGTGAGCTGGGGCTGAGCTGTTGCCAAGGAAAGGGAGTCCCTCTTGAGTCGGGACCTGTGGTGTTAACCCCCAAGCACGTGGCTGGGTCATTTGAATGTTATCTCAGCGGCTCAGAAGTTATTTATACAAAAGCAAATGTGCAGCTTGGGCAATGTCAATGTGGAAAGGGCACTTACAATATTTCCTTATGGTTACTATCCCCACAGCTCAGTTTGGATTCCTGCTTAGGGGTAGGGAAGAATTTGAATCAGGGGTGTTAAACTGTACAAAGGCCCTTGTAGAATTTTTGTGAGCATCCCATGGCCTTGGTTTTGCTTGCACCCACTGCTGACGCCACCTCCTCCTTCTCCAACGCAAAGCACTGCCCACACCTTCTTTCATTGTGGAAAGGGGAGATAATGGCAGAAGCCCTCCATTGTTGAATGTTCACTCCTGTCAACCTCAGCCAGCACTGCATTGTGGCGCTCTCCTTACTTCTGGCGCCGGAAGGAGTGATGCCCTTTCAGCTTCCTCCCTCAGCAGTCGGTTCCCTGGCTCTGCAGTATCCCCAAGCGTCTGCCTGCATCCCTCCACCTCCAAGCTTTCCCATTGTCCCTCACTCTGATTTCTCTCCCCCTCCGAGTCTCTTCCTCCCCCTCTGGCTGCTTCAGAACCACTGGTGCTCTCTGTACTTGATGAGGTGGACGTCAGGATGATGGGGGCTGGCTCCCTGTAGGGAGTCACCCTTACAGGAATGCTGGCAGATTTTTAAAAAAAACTTTCCCAGTAAGTCAGAAAGAGAAACAGTTAAACCAGAAGCCTGCTACAGGCATTGCTGCCCTAAGAGGCAACTTGGGTACAGAAGGGTTCTGGGGCTGTATGTTAAGCCTACCTGTGTGCCTTCACCCAGACCCTTGTGTGATGAAAGTGAACTTCTGCAGCCACAAGCCTAGTGGAAGAAGCACCTTGTGCAACTGAGAACCCCAGAGGAGGTTTTCAGTTGCACCCGGAGCCCCACTGTACCCAGGTTGCCTCTTGGGGGAATACATCTAAACAGAGCTAGGGCATTGCCCCAAAACTCTGGATTGCTGAGCAACTCCGTACAGTGCTAAATGAAGGAGAGGACAACAGCCATTCACCAACCTGCACGTGGTTATAGACACACTCAAAGGGGAGGATTACTGTGTGGTTTCTAGGGGAACTATTTCCACTTTTCTACCTTATTTAAAAGAGGGCCCCATCCATTGCACTGAGGTTGAAAAGACAGTAAAACTGAGTAAAGCCACTTAGATTCCACATTGGGATCAGAAAATAATTAAGAATAGAGGGAAAGAGCTGATGGGGGTGACGTCCTGAATTTTGATGCCACATGTGTGTGTGTTTTTCTGTTTCCCTAGCTGCCCAAGGAAAGCTTGACTGGGATTCTACTTGACATTCCATTATTCCATATTAGACCCCTTGCTAGGTTCATGGGGCATGGTGTGTGGGTGAGCGACCTTCTTTTTCCTTAATTGGCATGACCTTTGATGCATGTTGCTCAGCAGTCATCAAAACTATGCCAGTGGGTTTCTGGCTGTCATTTTATCTAAATCAGCAGCATGTGTGAGTTGATGTCAAGAGCTTTCAGCCACACTATGCCTGTGGGTCACACAAGGCCAAGGACTGCAGGGTTGAGCAACGATCTATAGTTCTCTGAATTTCTCCTAATGATGAAGTCTCTTTACTTCTATATAATTAAGAATAATACCACCTTGGAAATATTTTGGAAGGCTGCTTTAAAAAAATGCATTTATACTATTAGTATAATAGTATATAGAATATTTTTAAAGGCAGTCAGACCACGACATGCTGCACAGACAAGGAAACCGTGGCCCGCCAAATGTTGCTGTTGTTATTACTGTTGGACTAAAACTCCCATCAACTCTTTCCACTGACCACTGTAGATGGAGCTGTTGGGAGTTGTAGTTCAACCAACATCTGCACGGCCACAAACATACACCCAATTGCTGACATACTGAATATTAAACTGGACAGGTCATTTTATTATGTCAGCTAGATTTTCTAGTTTCTTTCCAGTGTCCCTATTTTTAAGGAATTGCAATCCTATTTAAGGGTTGTTAGCAGAAAGAAGTATTAGTATGGAACTTGGCTTATTAATATCTACATTTTAGTAATAGACATTCCAAACAGTTATGTGTCTACTCAGAAACAGTGTTGGTAATGGGGGCAGGAAACATGACTAATGTAAATAAAACACTGACATGGGAACCTAGAAAAGAGCACATTGGTCTGAATGGGCACCAGCAGGTCCTTGAATGCCATTCAAACCAGCTCTCTCATTGATAATATTAGTTTTTCTCTTATGTTGGATTAGGGAAGCTGTGGCCCTTTGGATGCTGTTACATCAGCCTCAGTCTCGGCTGCTTTAGGGTGAATAGGATGACGTCGGGTTTTCGGCAAAACTGTGACCCTGAGAGTTAGGGCACCGAAGGCTCATTTTGTGGGCTGCCATGAAATGTAGGGTTTTCACTGCCAAACATTCCAGGGGAATGTTTTGCTGGTGTTTGGCATTGCTTTGCAGTGAACCGGACGATGTCCGGTTTTCGGCGATATCATGACCCCATGGGTTAGGGCACCGAAGGCTTTTTTTGTGGTGCACTGTAAAACGTAGGGTTTTCACCGCCAAAGATAGCAGACAGCCTTTTGCTGGTGTTTCATGCCGTTTTGGAATGAATCAAATGATGTCAGGATTTCGACAAAACCATGACCGCGCAGGTTCATTCACCGAGGGCTCGTTTTGTGGGGAGCCATGAAATGTGCCGTTTTCACTACTAAGCAATGCTTAGTTTTCACTACCAAGCCTTTGCTGACATTTGGTGCTACTTTGGAGTGAATAGGATAATGTTGGGTTTTTGCCGAAATCATGTTAGGTCACCAAAGGCTTGTTTTTGTGGGGCGCTACAAAATCAAAGGTTGATTTTGTGGGGCGCTTGGGAACGATCCCTCCCTACCTTGAAGCTTCTATAGAAGATCATCTCAAGTATTGAAACAGAGACTTTTAGAGTAACCCCCCCCAATGGAACTAAGGCTAACAGAGCTTGAGTGTAATCTCTGTTGCACTAGTAGAAAAGCTTTCATTAAACTATTTTCATGCTAATTGTGTTGTAGCCTTGTGTGTATATTCCTATGATAGCTAAGGACTTCAATATTGCACAAAACAATTTGTAAGTTAATTTGTAATATAGCCCCAATGCATTACCTTCAGGTATTTTTGGAAGAGCAGATGGTGTATTGACTATGCCCTCTCCAAGCGACACAACACAGAGATCTGGTAAGTAGAAGCAAATGTAGCACATTCAATTCATTGTGTGAACCATAAGTGCCCAGGGTGATATTACGGTGGCAAAACTGAATCAACAGTGTGACAGAAGTGTCAGGTCTGAGGCATTTTCAACAGTATCATACATGGTAATATAAGACTTTATTTCTATGTATGAGAATTCAGTGCAGTTTTGGAGGAGGATAAATGTGGTATATGCACGGGAAAGGAAATTGAAGCGACAATGAAATTCTGTTGTGATTTTTGAATCTGCTCCCTGCTTGCTCCTCAGTGGCTTTCTGTAGTGTGTTTTGGAAGTACTGTAGTTGTTTAATGATATGATTTACTGTTCTCCAAAAAGGGAGAGAGGAGGGCAGAGAAGATGGCAAAGGTTTTCATCAGAGCACAGGGTATATATGCAAAAATACAATGTAAAAGTTGGTCCTTCTGAAATCGGAATATTGTTACCATCAGCATCACTAGCGTAAGCAGGTTACTATCAAGTAGCACATATGCAAACGTATCTGGTTCTCAGAGAACCCTAGTAAATGAGACACCTTGACTATTGGTTCTGTATCCTTAGAGGATGCAAAAGTAACATTTCATGTGGCTACACCATGATTACTCCCAGTGTCACATATGCTGTTTTCCAGTCCTGAGAATGGTCAGCGTGGAACTCCTGAGAGATACAAAGCACTAGAGAATGGTGCACAGGGACCTACATTGTAATTTACAGTTTTTCTGCAGGATGGAAAGGAATGTGCAAAAGCAAAACACTTTGCCAAACCGCTCAGGAACAAATACAGTGACATCAGCTCAGTATTGGTGTCCCAAAGCCAAGGGGAGTCAAAACTGGCTGCTGAAAGCCTCCCATGTTTTCAGCATTTTATTCCGGATGTTAGTGCTGGAGGGCTATGATTCATTCCTGCCGTGTCAAGTTGGATGCCTGTTCTGAAAAGACACATCACTCTATTTATTTTGTTGTTGTTGTTTAGTCATTTAGTCGTGTCCGACTCTTCATGACCCCATGGACCAGAGCACGCCAGGCACTCCTGTTTTCCACTGCCTCCCGCACTTTGGTCAAACTCATGTTGGTGGCTTCGAGAACACTGTCCAACCATCTCGTCCTCTTTTGTCCCCTTCTCCTTGTGCCCTCCATCTTTCCCAACATCAGGGTCTTTTCCAGGGAGTCTTCTCTTCTCATGAGGTGGCCAAAGTATTGGAGCCTCAGCTTCACGATCTGTCCTTCCAGGGAGCACTCAGGGCTGATTTCCTTCAGAATGGATAGGTTTGACCTTCTTGCAATCCATGGGACTCTCAAGAGTCTCCTCCAGCACCATAATTCAAAAGCATCAATTCTTCAACAATCAGCCTTCTTCTATTTATTTAGCTTCTGTATATATTACAATTATATTGTTTTTAAATAGCCTCATGTTCAGTATTAATTATTTCTGTGACAGTAATCTGATTTAACTGTTTTTAATTCTGCATTTTAAATAGTTGTAACCTGGTGGTGATGGGTAATAAATTTAACAACAACAACAATCCCCAGTTTTGAAAAGTCTCCCAGGTACTAGGGCTGGGAAAGACCCATGGAGAGGGACCATGACTGTGTGGAAGAGCACACTGTCAGGGCCAGAGTTAGATGAAGAGAGGCCCTAGGCTAATCCCATCCTCCACCCTCACAACTAGAAGAAAATGGAAGAGTGTTATAAACAAAATTGAGTGAAGCCAAGGATGATGACGGGTATTTAAAATTCTACAATTCACAATTTCTCCTCTAAAGGACATAAAATATTACTGTTAAATGCCATAGTGATTTTTTTAAAAAAATGCATAAAATTGACACTGAAAAACGTTTGCAATAACTGAACTTTGTAAACTAGTCCTTGAGTCTGTACTCTGAATGGTGACACCAGGGACCTAGAAGGTGGAGGGCTTGTCAGTCCAACCCCTGCACAGTCTCATCAAGGCTGACCTTAAGGCATTTGGAGCAATTTGGCCAAAATGGGCCCCGCGGGCCACTCTAAGGGGGCCCCCAGCACCAGGGCAATCTAGATGGATTTTATTTATATCTCTAAGATTTTGCAGACTTTGGCTGTGAACTGGGGCCCTACAACAAAAAATCAAGTTGCACCCCACTGCTTCAAATTGGGCCCCACTGACTAGCCCTGAGTCTCATAGTTGCTGGTCCTGAGTTGCCCTGCCCTTGCATGAAGTCTTGGGTTTGCAGTTTTGGGAGAGGGGAGACTGCCCGTTGGGGAGCAGGCGGGCTGACGAGGCCCCCTAGATTGAGAAGCACTAGGCTTCATCCTACTTAGTCTATACAAATCCGGCACGGCACACTGTGCATGCAAAAGGCCCCAGGATCATCTCCAGTTAAATAATCTCAGTTAAAGAATGCCAGTAAAATGAGACACATGACCTGCACAGATCACAAAGAGTCTTGTGGCATTTTTAATACTAGCAAGTTGCTATTTCTCCGCTGCCAGAATGAAAGAAAGTACATGCTGCAATGCCTCTGATTTAAAACAGGCCATTTATCTATTTGTCCCAAGCAAGTGGGAATTTTAAAACCTGGATTGGAATGCACCAGTGATAGAGTCCCCCAAGTTCATTTGTGGGGTGTTCTGCAAATCTTTATTCCGGGTTAGCTAAAAGGAGGTGTGACCTGGAGAGGGTTCCAAGGAGCAGATAGAAAGGCCTATACCTGGCCCATAGACCTGAGGCTCCCCACTCCTGTGGTAGAACCTAGGGCAGTGATGGGCAACCTTTTGAGCTTGGTGTGTCAAAATTCGCCAAAAAACCGAGCATAACTTGGGTGGTGTGTCACTTCGAGAGAGAAAACCATAATTTTGCGATATTTATAGTTTAAATAACAAAAATGTATAATTGTAATAGATAACTGTATTTAATAAACCAAAAACTAATCATTTAACCAAACCAAACCAAAAACCCCTTATTTATCACAAAGTGCCCAGAGTTGTTGAGCTTCTTTTTGGGGGAAGCTGCTGAACAAAGTTTTGGAGGTTTTTTTGGTGGGAGTGTTGCTTTGCTTTTTTGGGGGGGAAAGAGAACAGAAATAAATGATGAATAATACCTTCGCTGGAACTAGCACGCAGCACCTACCAGTACATAGTCTGCCAAAGCGCCCAAAACCCCAGCACAGAACGGGTTAAAAACCAATCTCTGGCTACCAGCAACAACAACAACAAAAAGGGATCCGGGTTTTAACAGTGGAGACAAGCTGTAGCGGAGACAAGCTGTAGCGGAGACAAGCTGTAGGAGGAGTGGGAGAACAAATGGGAAAAACAACAACAGTGAGGGCTCTGCGTGTCATGTCTGACATGCGTGTCATAGGTTCGCCATCACTGACCTAGGACACAGTAGAAGTAGGAAGATCAAGAACAAGGATGTTATAATAATCAATGGTGGGAAATAATAAGAAATGGGCCAACCTGTCCTCATATCCTTCCCTGCTCCTCCCATCACAGAATTGCAGAGGACCAACTCTGTTTCCCCATCACCTGTGGTCAATTTCTGGGAAAACAAAAGAGCCCGTGCATACCCCCAACATTTTGGAAGGGCGATTCGGGGCACACACCCTCCCCACTGACTCCATCACAGTTCTGCAGAAGGAAGGCCTGTGGGTCTGGCCAAGAGGAGGACTATGTGGGCATGTGGAAGGGAAATCCTATTCCAATTGGAATCATTTGTGCTTGGAGCAGTCCTCCTGATGTCCAGGGGGAACAAACTACTTTCTTCTGTTCTTTGGTCTCTCCCAGGACATAATGGGGAAACTAAACCATTTTCCATATCCCCAGGAGATTACTTGAAGCCATTTTAAAACTCTGATAAAACAGGGGTTGTTTTTGGCATTTGTGTGTGTACATATTTATTCAATAGTAATCAGGGGTTAGCAAGTGGAGGGGGGGGCAGTTGTGTAAGAACAGGGCACTCAGTGTCTGGAAAACTGAGATTGACAACTTTTCTGTGGTGTATGTAAAGGGGGGAAAGCTTTGGAGTGACAATCACATTTGCTTGCATATTCTGAAGTTTCCACTTAGTAGTTTGCAAAAATGTTTGCATGAGGGAGGGTTTTTGCATTATATTAAAAGGCATCTGTGAATTCAATCACTTAGAGCAGTAGCTTTCAAACTGTGCTCCTGTGGTTCCTCAGAAACATGTCAGCAGTTTCCCAGGGAGAAGATCAGTCATGGCAAATAAGCTTCCTAGGAACCGTTTGCCCAGCACTACCAATGTCCCCCTGTGGTGCCAAAGGGGAGTATTGAATGTGTCCTTGGGTACGCGCTCAGTTTATGCAGAAAAATGATGAGGCCCGATGGACTCGGCCTGCACACAAAGAACGCAAATGACTCAGTCCCTTAGAAGTGAGAACATGATAAGTAAATGTTGGCAGACAAGTATACATGGGGAACGTCTTCTGGAGAGAAAAATTCAGATCCACTGATGTAGAACATAAGAGGGAAAGCTACGCAAAGTGATGTGTGCAGTTGTCATTTTGCCTTTGCTAAGGAAAAATTAAAGCACTGGGCATGAGGCGTTTACAGAAGAGTTTACAATAGCATGCATGTCTCTGAGCACATCCATGTCCCCCTTTTCTATTGATAGCGCCATAGCTCAGTGGTACAGCAAATTTTTAATGCAAATAGTCCACGTTCAATCCCTGTCAGCTCCATGTAAGGCTGAAGAAGGTTTCAAGTCCCAGAGAGGCAATGCAAGTCAATATACTGTAGTCCAGGCATGGCCAAACTTGGCCCTCCAGCTGTTTTGGGACTACAATTCCCATCATCCCTGACCACTGGTCCTGCTAGCTAGGGATGATGGGAGTTGTAGTCCCAAAACAGCTGGAGGGCCAAGTTTGGCCATGCCTTCTGTAGTCTATACTGAGCTAGATGGACCAGCTTTCTGACAATATGAGGAAGTGTTTCCTTTTGGTATCAGAAGTTGGCAAGACCGGGACAGAAGTCTATATTTCTATTTATTCATCGCTAGGCAGAGTTCTCAAGTGTATGCATTGCTTTCTTATTTACATTTATATCCATGTAACTACTTAGTATGCTCTAAGCAGCATATATGGCTCTATGATCTATGAGCAGTAAAATGTAGGCTTTGCAAGATACTCCCTTTAAATGAATGTCGAATAAAATACTGGTCTTCATAGACCACATTCATCTGAGCTTATCTGGAATGGAATTAACCATTCTTTTAAATTTCCTTTACAGTAATTTTGATGAGATGTTTATTCTTTATGGTGTTATTTGGAAGATATATTGCTCATTGATTAATCCCAGCAAGGGCCTGTGGCTCATAGCCATAGGTACTGTATATTATCTATAATTTAATTTCACAGTGCAAGAGATTTTATAGATTCAACATTCCCAAACCAAATTCATTTAATCCAATTAAATATTGCTTAGAACCCCTGTTATTCTTATTTCCTATTACACCTGAGATATATTGTTTTTTCACACTGTGGTTCTTTGGCAGAGTTAAGTAATAAACCAGACCTGATTTAAATGGAAGCTATTTTTCCATTGTCTCTTTGTTTCAAACTGTATGCCTTAATAATATGTGGGCCCAAAAAGCTACGTTGCATTTATAATTTCATATTTAGAGCAGATGCATAAAATACTGTGTTTTCTCAGAGCAGAGTGAATTAGAATGAAGAACGCTGAATGTGGGTAAATAATAGAATCAGAGAGTTGATTCAGAGTGGGTAAATAATAGAATCAGAGAGTTGAAAAGGGCTCTTTGTAGGCCAGCTATTCCCATCTGGAGCCCACTACCCCTCTTGAAATCTCTCTTAATGTTCACCCCAAAATATTTGCACTTGTAAACATTTGGGTGTCAGTCTTCCAACTTCTTCCTTCAGCTCTATGTACTTTTCAAGGGAGAAAAAAGATAACCATCCTTACCTCACAATCAAGGAAAAAGTGCTTGTGCTATATAGGCACCAGGAAAAGGCCTTAAGGGGTCATGTTGGTGACCCCTGGATTAGAAATCAGGAATTCTTTATGATATATTTTTTCCAGTGCAAAAGTAGCAGGACATGAATTTCATTCCTCCATCCGACCATCTCGCCATACTCCATCAAGAAACGACCTTGTGATCATTGGATGAAGGATGATATATACGTTTAATTTTAATGGTGGTGGTGGTGATGATAAAGCTAGACAAGAACTTGATTGTCTTTCTCCAAGCAAAAAAACAACTGATACAGGAAACTCCTGACTCCACTCAGATACTAAGTCCAGTGACATCTAAACCAGAGGGGGATAACCCTCAGTTCTGGCCCCCAAGCTAATTCTAACTCCTCAAGACCCCACCAATTTTGGCTAAAAGTAAACAAAAAAAGTAAACAGAGTGCAGAGTGTGCAGAACCCAGCACCCTGACCAAAATTAAAAGTGCACCGCCCCTGGTCATCAGGTCAATCATTTGAAGAGTGGCGAGGGAGTGGCAAGCCTACCTTGTCAGCTAATAATAATAATAATTAGTATTTATACCCTGCCCATCTGGCTGGGTTTCCTAGCCACTCTGGGCGGCTCCCAATAAAATATTAAAAACACGATTAAATACATCAAACATTAAAAGCTTCCCTAAACAGGGCTGCCTTCAGATGTCTTCTAAAAGTCAGATAGTTGTTTATTTCCTTGACATCTGGTGGGAGGACGTTCCAAAGGGTGGGAGCCAGTACTGAGAAGGCCCTCTGCCTGGTTCCCTGTAATTTTGCTTCTCGCAGTGAGGGAACCGCCAGTGTCCGGGCTGAATGATGGGGGTGGAGACGCTCCTTCAGGTATACTGGGCTGAGGCCACCTGCATGGATAAGCTTAGGAGGGAGACTGTGTGTCTCCCCATGTGTGTCATGTGTGCATGCACATGAAAGAGGGTGCATGAGAAAGTCAGTCAGTATCATTTTTATTGTTTGTAGTTAATGACTATCATAATAAATCACAAAAAACCAAGCTATGGTCCCAGCCATGGCCATATTGCTGGGCTTCTCTCCTATGCCAGCATTGGCTCAGTGCCCAGGGCATCCTGGGGCTTCTTCCATCACTCTGGCAGGGCAGGAAGAAGCCTCAGTGCAATGAGAGCTTGTCATGAGAGGCACTGATCCATCATAATGGAGTACAGCAAATTTAACCAGCCACTCTTAGTCCCAAGTGATGGTAGAACTCAGTAGCAAGGACACATATTTCCTGGTCTGAAGCTTAGGGCTTCTCTAGATGATCTGTTTATTCAGCAACCATCTTGATTTGCTTGCACATAGCTTACATTGTGGTTGGACTCTTGTTGTTTAGTCGTTTAGTCGTGTCCGACTCTTCGTGACCCCATGGACCATAGCACGCCAGGCACTCCTGTCTTGCACTGCCTCCCGCAGTTTGGTCAAACTCATGTTCGTAGCTTCGAGAACACTGTCCAACCATCTCGTCCTCTGTCGTCCCCTTCTCCTAGTGCCCTCCATCTTTCCCAACATCAGGGTCTTTTCCAAGGATTCTTCTCTTCTCATGAGGTGGCCAAAGTATTGGAGCCTCAGCTTCACGATCTGTCCTTCCAGGGAGCACTCAGGGCTGATTTCTTTAAGAATGGATAGGTTTGACCTTCTAGCAGTCCATGGGACTCTCAAGAGTCTCCTCCAGCACCATAATTCACCATAATCCTGCCCTAATTGAACAGTCATCCTGATTTATTTACGGGATGGTTGTCCAATAATGGGCATTCATCCTGATTTGCATGCATGATGTTTATGTCTTCCTGTTATTCATCCATGCATCCCACACTTAGTTTTTAAGCATTTCTCTGTCACTTTCCTAACTGCAAATAATACTAATAATAATCCATTTTTAAGGTGGACTGGTTATGCTATGGGAATAGAGCACTTTAATTGCATAAACTTCAGTTTCTTGATTGTACTTGGATCCCTCCTGCAAAGTAGTGACAGTTTGAAGGCACCCTTAAATATAAATGCTTAAAAGTATGAAAAGTCCACACAAGTATAACTCCACTGGCTTCACTCATCATGTGAAGAAGAGACGAAAAACCCAGTGGCAACTCGATGTGAGTTGTCTGAAATACAAGTTGCATATTTAAGGGGACTATCCATTATGTAGGCCATTTAATGCAATATTTCTAAGGCTAAAAATCCAAGGATTGAAATAATCTGAGTTGAAGAGATTACTGGAAATGCCTATTAGTCCTTGAAAATTAAAAGTAGCAGCCCTATTTAGCTGTGGGCTATTTCTCATGAATTTGAATAGACCTTGCTCTACTGAACATATTGATTCCACTAGTGATTGCTCATTGGCATCTTCACGAGCCATGGGGTTAACGCACATTATCCTAGAACATCTGTCATTAAGTACTTAAATGGCACCGAGCGGTGACAATCCTGCCTCAGTGCCACAAGGTATAGCAAGCTAAGTGCATGCATTAAAAGTGGCATTGTCCCTGGGATCATGACAAATGGCTGCACTTTGGAAGCAGTTGTTTAATGACATGATTTACAGTTCACCAAGAGGGGCAGAGGAGATGACAGAGGGTGTCCTCCACACACGGCACAGCCTGCGCAGAATGTCGCATGAAATGCTGCCACTTCCGAAACCGCAAGCATTGGCATCGCCAGCGTCAGCAAAGTCAATATCAATCAGTAAGGAAACAAATATATCTGGTTCACTGAGCATGCATAAATGAGACACCTAAGCTGTTGGTTCCGTATCCTTAGAGAAGGCAGAGATATGTGGCAGCTTGGCGTGATTACAAGAAAACATCCTGTAGATCTGCTGACTCTTAATCAACAAACAGGCACCAAGAAAACCATCATGTCGGAGGCTGAATAATTATAAAAAATCGTGTAAGCCGCCGGCATGCAACTGTTTCAGGCCATCTGCGAAAGATTTGCAATATAGGCATAGGAAGAAGATAGAGTGGTAGTTGATGCTAGTCCTACTAAGAGTAGATCCATTGAAACTTACAAAATTACTTACTAGATTTATTCATTTCTGTCAGGGGGACTCCTTACAGGGACCCTCCCCCAGTCATAGTCGTAGTCCCCCACCCCAAGCCACAGCTAAAAAGGACAGTGGATTTGTATGCGCATTTAGGACAGGTAAAGGACTATTGCTGTGATCTGGAAGTGTGGGGCAGTCATTGCATAAAGACATAGTGTCTAAACTGTGTATAGTGGATGTCAGGGGGACTCCTTACAGGGACCCTCCCCCAGTCATCCTGACCAGCACTTCGCCCAGTGACAGCACTAGCAGCGGGTCAGGAGGAGGGAATGAAGAATGGAGAGCAGGGTGGAGAGGGCGCTCTCAGACGTGTCAGAGCCTAGGCACCGACCCAGCTGGCCAGAGGAGGAAGGACAGTGCAGAGAGGTGTCAGAGCCTCTGCAACGCTCCAGCCAAAGGACGGGAGAAGGAATGCAGCCCCTTCCGGCACCCAAATTGAGGCGTGCGCCCACACGCAGGACTAGGGTGCAGCGTTTTGGGGTGCCCAGGCTTTTATGCTGGCCGAAGAGCCAGAAGCAGCCATTGCCAGGTTCTGAATCGGACTAGGCAGTCATGTTTTCTGATATCTCTGCACTGTAAATAATATGCACAATAAAACTCTGAAAGAAAGAGCGGACTGGAACATCTTTACTCGAGAGTAGTCGCAACAATCCCCTGACAATTTCAATCAGCCTGTTCTGAACAGGGCTTCATTGAATGCAACCCAAGGGAAGCTGACACAGTCTATTTGTCCATCTAGCTCAGCCCTGCCTGCACAGACTTGCAGTGGCTCTCCCATATTTCAGATAGGATACTTCCCAGCCCTACCTGGAGATACTGGGGTTGTAATCTGGTACTATCCTCACCACCACCACCACCACCACCACCATCTTATTATTAATACCCCGCCCATCTGGCTGGGTTTCCCCAGCCACTCTGGGCTGCTTACAGCATATATAAAAATGCAAAACATCAAAAATTAAAAACTTCAGGAGGGTGTTCCACAGGGAGGGCAACACTACAGAGAAAGCCCTCTGCCTGGTACCCTGTAACTTCGCTTCTCGCATTGAGGGAACCAACAGAATACCCTCAGAGGAGGACCTCAGTGTCCAGGTTTAACGATGGGGGTGGAGACGCCCCTTCAGGTATACTGGGCTGCAAGATGCTCTGCTATGGAGCTATGGCCCTTCCCCGCTAGTGGGGACTTCAAGGAAATTGTTGATGAGATATATATCCAACTCCTAAGAGCAAGAGTTCTGTTTTCAGGAAGTGGGGTGGGGGTGGAAAGAGTCATTTCCCTCCCTTTCCTACTGTCTTGCTACCTGCTGCTGTCTTATTACACACTGCTTAAGAGTAAGAGCTGGCTCTACCATTAGGCAAAGTGAGGCAATGGCCAGGGAGTGTCTCTGAGGTGTTGGAAGACAGAGCTGTGTTTGTCACACCGGCTGCCCAACTGGTATGGGGGGAGACCCCAGCACTCTCTCTCCAGTGTCCCACAGGCTTTTGCTTGTGATACACTCTGCACAACCCTCAAGTGCCAGAGAATGCCACTTAGTTCCTCTGTTGCTGAAAGGAAATGTGCCTTCTTCCTTGTCAACACCTTTTGTGAGGACATTTCTTGCCCTCAAGGCCAGCCAAACTGTGAAAACTATCCAAATGATATTCTTGGGACAAGTATATTTGTGTGTGTGTGTGTGTGGGGATACCAGCAACTAATAAACATGCCACTCAAGCCATGTGCCTCAGGATCCCATGAAATTGCAAAAGGACCCTAGTTTGCGCCACCAGGATTGTTCCATGCAGTCATTTGAGAGATGTTTTGTCAATTCCTATCGGCAAGCTCTGGAATGGTCAACCCCCGGCCATTATGCTCACCTCCTTGATTCATAAAAACAAAAACATAAGCAGGGCACAATCTACCTGGGACTCACAGGGGAGGAGATGGGTTCTGCCCACCAGAATGAACGTTTTCTTTTTCGTCGGCCCTCCACAGGCTTCCTATATGACATCAAGGCACATGATGTATTTAGAACACATTCTGTTGAAATTAATTGAATACATAAAAACGAAAAAGAGTTGAGAAAAGGATGTTAAAGATTTATGAATGCTAGTGAAATGATTAGAGCACACAAAAGCTTTGAATCTCAAAGCCAGCCTTCCATCTTGTTCTTACATATCTGCCTCCTTTGATCATCCACCCTTCAAACTTTTACATGGCTTTAATGTGCTCTTATAATTGTTTCACTAATACTGTTGAAGATTAAAGGTACGAGTCAAATTCAAGCCTGGTTTTTGTGTGTGTGTGAGTGTGAGTGGGGAGGGGTGGTGGTGGAAAGGGGGCGACTAGGCTTAATTCTGAATAAACGTATGCACGTGTGGGCTTCCTAATCCATTGTATTTAGCGCCTCAGCCCTTGCTTTTTCCCTGCAGGACCAATTGCAGTCATCAGCAGTCGTTAACAGCCATCTACAGGTTTACCACTCCCATCAGCCCATCACCCATTCCCACCCCCCACCCTCTGTATATACATAAGGGTCTGACTTCTGTTTCAAGTGTATCTGAAGAAGTGTGCATGCACACGAAAGCTCATACCAAAATAAAAACTTAGTTGGTCTTTAAGGTGCTACTGAAGGATTTTTTTTTATTTTACTTGGAGTAAGTAAGGCTGAGAAAATGCATGCTGACAAAACACTGTTGAGGCTGTACCTGTATCTATAGGCTAGCTGCCTGCGGTCCAATACAGGCAACTAATTGCCAAGCTGTTTTCTAACACAGTTTTGCCTGCTTGTCTGCATTTGCCCTGTTTTATACCATTATGTGAACTGCTTAGGGTTTTGTTTGATTAAGTGGCATGCAAATCTTGCTAAATACAATAAGAGATCAACATTTGCTGCCTTTACCCTAGCCTTTGGCACCTGATATATATATGGTAGGACCCACACTATTCTTTTGGTTACAAATTGTTTTCATAGAATCATAGAACTGTAGAGTTGGAAGGGGCCACGAGGGTCCAACTTTAGTCCAACTCCCTGCGATGCAGGAATCTTTTGGACCAACATGAGGCTCAAACCCACAACCCTGAAATTAAGAGTCTCGTGCTCTACTGACTGAGCTATTCTAACTGTCATGAGTCCTGAAGTGTCTCTGGGCTTTGGAGTAGAGTGGCAGGCTAAGAGGGATGAAGAGGGAAAACATGATAAGAACATTAGGTTGGGAGCTGAGACTGGGGAACAGAAGTTGGAGGCGGTGAGCTCTTCCCACTCTCAGGCGGCAGCTGTCCCAGATGCAGGGCTCTCCTCTTCCCTCCTGGTGAGAGGAGCACAGCAACATAATCCACCAAGGGTCGGGGAACCAGAGAGTCAAAAAAGTGAGGATAGAGCCTAGTTGCCCAAGACCCCACGGTGCTCCCATTACTGGGAAAATATGCATCTTCCCCAGGGCAGTGAGTTGAGATAGTCAGAGGACATCTAGAAAGCTTACATACAATACAAGTGTGAGATTTCAACTCAAAACATAATGTGGGACATTTTGCTGTATTATGGAATGTTTATTTGGATTTCTTGCCTACTATATCCAAAGACATGGGGAACTGTATTTGAAATTATGTCTCAGTTATAAAGATGTTCCTCTGTCTGGGAAGAGCCCACAGTCTGCAATGATTTCCTCTGTGGCCACTGAAGGTTTGAGGATGAGAACACAGCAGCTTAAGCACATATTTTGCAAAGACACACATAACACGTTTGAACATTTAGCACGTGCAGCTTAAGAATAATAACTTTGAGAATGGGATGGAGGTGGGGTTCGTTTAATAGAAGGGCCCCATATTAGATAAGGATTACTACTTTTTATTCTTCCAGAACATGGGTTTGATCTTCAGCTTCCCCCCGCCCTCGAGACATGAGATTTCATGTGCACACCGCATGCTGCCATTAGCTGGCGTCGAGAGAATATAGAATGGGAATGAATTTTCACATTTCCAAAGGTGTTAAAAAGATCTGCTGACATAACCAGTCACTTTGGGCCTCTTGAGCGGAGAAAGCTGCTTTCACCAGGGCAGGTTGCTAAAGAGGGGAGGCTCAGCCTCCTATCCGAATGTTTCAAGGAACACACAGATGTTGCGCATTCTCCAAGATGCATTGGGTTGGGAAGGATTGCTCGTGTCATTTAAGCACATGTTGAACTCCTTCTGTATTAGGAGGTCTTAAACTCTTACCTCAAACAGCACAGCTCATATAAACTGAGATTATGTTGGGAGAAAGTCCCGGAAGACTTTGCCAGATGCCCAAGAGAATGTGTCCTGCCTGGATTCATCTTAGCAGCTGGGAAGATTTTATATTGCTAAGAGGGATTTTTTAATTAATTGCACAACTATAAGATTGTCATGAAACAGCTGAACAGTCCTCTGGAGCCCTTGCTATTGTTGGGGGGGGGGGTTGGTTATATATATATAACAAAACAGTGTCAGGCAGAAACAGGTTCCTGTACTGATTCACAGGGAAATATATATGAATAGCTTTGTGTTTTGGTTCAAGTGCACAGGAGACATTGTCCCCCACGGGTGTATGTATTCTTCAATCCAAGTTTTATTTTCTTAGGCTGTTTCTCAAATAATACAACTAAAGACATTCAGCATTATAAATGAATTTAGTTACATGAACAGAGCACTATTTGTAATGCAAGGGCAAAGCTTTTTGATATATTTATATCAAGTTTTTGACACATGCACACACACAAGTTTTCTGAGTGCCTGTCCTAAGCTAAAATAGCTAAGATAGCCCCTAACTGAACCCACCAGCTGGTTAGAATGACAAGGTATGTAAAGACCAAGAAAAATAAAGGAATGAGACTAAGGTTCAATGACCAACAAAATTAGTTTTGACTAAAGGTTTTTTTTTTTAAGCAACAACAAAAGTAACTAATAATGTCTGTAGGGAGAATTATTGTTATTGTTATTATTGCAGTTAGCCACAAGAGTAATTAGGATTTAGGACATGGAAATAACATGGGAAAACACTCATCCGTGTCTCATATTCCTATAAATATGTGGGGCATCACCCAGCCCAGTCTCCTTTGGAGTTATTTGTTGTTTTGCATTTATATCTCACCTTTTCCTCCAAAGAGCTCAAGGTATCATGAAGAGAATGCTGTGGATGTAGCCTATCTTGATTTCAGAAAGGCCTTTGACAAGGTGCCCCATGATATTCTTGTAAAGAAGCTGGTAAAATGTGGGCTAGACAATGCTACCATTCAGTGGATTTGTAACTGGCTGACTGACCGAACCCAAAGGGTGCTCATCAATGGCTCCTCCTCATCCTGGAGAGTAGTGACTAGTGGGGTGCCACAGGGTTCTGTCTTGGGCCCAGTCTCATTTAACATCTTTATGATGGGCTTGAGGGCATCCTGAGCAAGTTTGCAGACGACACCAAATTGGGAGGGGTGGCTAATACCCCAGAGGACAGGATCACACTTCAAAATGACCTTAACAGATTAGACAACTGGGCCAAAGCAAACAAGATGAATTTTAACAAGGAGAAATGTAAAGTACTACACTTGGGCAAAAAATGAAAGGCACAAATACAGGATGGGAGACACCTGGCTTGAGAGCAGTACATGTGAAAAGGATCTAGGAGTCTTGGTAGACCACAAACTTGACATGAGTCAACAGCAGCTAAAAAAGCCAATGCAAGTCTGGGCTGCGTCAATAGGAGTATAGCATCTAGATCAAGGGAAGTAATAGTACCACTGTATTCTGCTCTGGTCAGACCTCACCTGGAGTACTGTGTCCAGTTCTGGGCAACACAGTTCAAGAAAGATACTGACAAGCTGGAACGTGTCCAGAAGAGGGCAACCAAAATGGTCAAAGGCCTGGAAACGATGCTTTATGAGGAACGGCTTAGGGAGCTGGGTATGTTTAGCCTGGAGAAGAGAAGGTTAAGGGGTGAAATGATAGCCATGTTCAAATATATAAAAGGATTTCATATAGAGGAGGGAGAAAGGTTGTTTTCTGCTGCTCCAGAGAAGTGGACACGGAGCAATGGATTCAAACTACAAGAAATAAGATTCCACCTAAACATTGGGAAGAACTTCCTGACAGTAAGAGCTGTTTGGCAGTGGAATTTGCTACCAAGGAGTGTGGTGGAGTCTCCTTCTTTGGAGGTCTTTAAACAAAGGCTTGACAGACATATGTCAATAATGCTTTGATGGTGTTTCCTGCTTGGCAGGGGTTGGACTGGATGGCCCTTGTGGTCTCTTCCAACTCTATGATTCTATGATTCTATCATACATGGTTGTCCCCTTCCTCATTTAATCCCCACAACAATCCTGTGAGTAGGTTACACTGAGAGGTAAGGACAGGCCGAAGGTTACCTAGTGAGTAGGAATTTGAACCCTGGTCACAGGTAAGCAAAGTTTCACCACATGAGACTGATGCACTCTTATGCCATTTTTTTTCCTGCAAGTAACTCTGCACATGCTCTGAAACCCACCTCTACTAAGGCAGGTAAAGTTTAGTTAGCAAAAGTGATTGACTTTTGGATTTGATTTTAAAGTCTCTCTCTCTGTGTGAGAGAGAGATTTGCTGCCTTCGTTTACCTAAACAAACTCCTTTATATACATTTACAATTGGCATCATTGGTCTTCAAAGGGCATTTCTGTCTTAAAATCTTCCCTACTTGCTAGAATGCAATGTTATTAATTAAGCTCCCCCTTGAGTTCTAAAGGTATTTTTTTATGGCTAGGGTAAAATCTATACACTTTGGCCTCTGGAAAAGTAAATCTAAGTTTATATTGCTTTATTTTACCATCTTTAGAACAGTCTTTAAAAGAGGGGTACTTGTCAGTAAGGCTTAGACATTCCACCCCCTGCTGCACCCAGTGGTCTGGCAGCCTAGTGGCTTTCTGGCTAGGCTCAGCTTGTGGTAGCAAGCCTTTTGGTATTTTTTCCACAGACAGAGAAATACTCTCCCTCTATGATCCATCATTTATGATAAAAAAGTTAAAAGTAAAGGACCCCTGGACAGTTAAGTCCAGTCAAAGGCAACTCTGGGGTTGCAGCGCTCATCTTGCTTTCAGGCCAAGGGAGCCGGCGTTTGTCCACAGACAGCTTTCCAGGTCATGTGGCCAGCATGACTAAACCGCTTCACCGTGATGGAAGCCAGAGAGCACAGAAACGCCGTTTACCTTCCTGCCACAGCGGTATCTATTTATCTACTTGCACTGGCGTGCTTTCGAACTGCTAGGTTGGCAGGAGCTGGAACAGAGCAACAGGAGCTCACCCCATTGTGTGAATTTGAACCGCCAACCTTCTGATCAGCGAGCCCAAGAGGCTCAGTGGTTTAGACCACAGAGCCACCCACATCCCTATCCATCATTTATGATAGAGCAGTGTTGGCCAAAAAATGAAAATAGGTGAAATGTTGGTAGAAACCTTTGGGGCCCTTCCTCTTGAGGTCAAGAAGTCAGGTAAAAGTAAAGGACCCCTGGACAGTTAAGTCCAGTCAAATGGGGTGTGGTGACATCTCACTTCAGGCCAAGGGAGCTGGCATTTGTCCGCAGACAGCTTTCCAAGCCACGTGGCCAGCAGGACTAAACTGTTTCTACCCTGTCGTGTGGACTTGAATTGCCAGCCTTCTGATTGGCAAGCCCAAGAGGCTCAGTGGTTTAGACCACAGCGCCACCCGCTCCCTTTTCAAGAAGTCAGATCACAATGTGACACCCTGTAGGAATCCTAGTTTACAGGTGCTAAGGTGGTAGACCCCTTCAGCATCTCTTAATGGGATGTGGCTGTGAAGAGATGGCGTCTCACATACAGAAGAAGAGGCAAAAAGTTTGAAAAAGTTTGATCCTGATAACTGGAGGATTGTCCACCCTGAAATTGATGTGCATTTGTGAGTAAGAATGTTTTGTGTTTTCCTAAACTCACTTTACCGATCCCTAAAAATATTAGTGGCTAGGCTCATTCCGATCTCAGTTTCCAGACTTCTTTTGAAGCACGGGTCAAGGCTCCTTCCATAATGGCTCATGTGGTCTTGTGGTAATGTAACTGGTGGGAACATTGCTGCAAGAAAATAATATTATCAGATGTATCATCTCTGGCAACAATAGTGGAAAAACCACCAGGTCTGGGCAATGCTTGAGGTGTGAAATTTTAATCAGTCATATTGTTGAAGACTGAATAACACAGCTCAGTCACATGGGACCAAGACTAGGATTAAGTGTGAAACCCAAGCACCGGCATTTCCTGAATTTTGAATGATTAGCTGTGCAAATGTGCAATGGTCTCTCACGGTCGCTTTCTTCCCTTAAATGGATAAGAACCACTCGTAAGAAAATGAGTCTTTCCATCTAAAAACATTTCCTTGGAATCATGATGTGTGGGCCCACGAGAACTGTTTGTTGGTTCTCGTGTCATGACAACGCTTTAACCAAAACCCTTTCCACAGTGAATGAGCCTTCCTTCTTAGTTCTCTCCCTCTCTACATATATATATATATATTGTACAGGTAGATTTCATTTTATGTGGTGTTCCTGACTTTCGAGCATAAAAGAAAAATCATATAAAATCACAACAACCCCTGGAACGGATTCGTGCAACCATCCATAAATGTCTGAAACCGGTGTTGAGTGGGCCTTGCAAGGCAGAGAGCTTTCAAAGCCCCCCCACCTTGCTTACCGAGGTCTGGGAAGGTGGCAGGAGGGCTCCCGTGAGATCTCAAACAGTCCTATGAGGGGAGGGGGAGGTTCCCCTCTCCCATACCTTTTAAATCATCCCTTTAATTTTCAGTGATCTGTGAAAAGCTGTGATCACATAAATGAAATCTGTGTAAGATGCAGCCTACCTGTGCATTCACGATGATGTGTGCTCATGATGATATCGGGACAGTCACACACGATCCCATCTTCAATACTATTTACACCTGCAAAAGTGACGGAGGCGGGCATACCACTTCATTTCCAATCAGTGCATATCCTGCTGAACTCTTATACATTTTCATATCACAAATGTTCTGGGCTTTGTTTGTTTCTTCATCACACTTTTTTGGGCACTGGGCAGCAATAATGTGGTAGCATCGGGAAAACATCGCAGAGCCACTAATCACCCCCACCCCCACCTCATACATTGAAAGCACCAATTTAACATTTGTGCAAAGACTCCTGAGTGCTGTACAGTGGTACCTCGGTTTATGAACACAATTGGCTCCGGAAGTCTGTTCATAAACTGAAGCGTTCATAAACTGAAGCGAACTTTCCCATTGAAAGTAATGGAAAGTGGATTAATCCGTTCCAGACGGGTCCGCGGAGTACTCAACCTGAAGCGTACTTAACCCGAAGCATGGGTGTAATTGGTTCCGGAAGTCTGTTCATAAATTGAAGCGTTCATAAACTGAAGCGAACTTTCCCATTGAAAGTAATGGAAAGTGAATTAATCGATTCCAGATGGGTCCGCGGCATTCGTAAACCAAAAATTCATAAACCGAGGTGTTCATAAACCGAGGTTCCACTGTAGTTTGTTAAGGGTTCTGAGAGTTGTTAGGAAACCCCTATTCCCTCCACAGAGTGCCAATTCAGAGCTCCCTGTGAAGAGGGGTTGGTTGTTAAACCACTCTGGGAAGTGTAGGGGAATAGGGGGTCTCAGCACCTTTAACAAACCACAACTGCCAGGATTCTTTGGGGGAAGCCATGTCTATTAAAGTGGTGTAATAGCGCTGTAAATGTATGGTACAGATGTTCCCCAAGCACAATAAATCCACAACTAATTTTGCCAGTAATGTGCTGCAGAATAGAGAGCCAGTCAGGAAGGGACCCCTTATGCTTTGGCATGGTTTGCTAGGAAGAAAATTAATATGGGGAAAGAATTAAACCAATTTCCAGCAGTCGGACTATGCTATGTTGTTTATGTTGCTTGGCGGGGGGCGGGGGGGGGGAAACCGAGGAGGAAACTTAGAAAATGATGAGGCAATGCAGTGATTGGATAATCAGAGTTTCTGTAATATGACAACCTACGGGAAGTGAACAGAAGAGTTCAAAGACCATTCTTTCTCCTAATTACCGATATTGAGCCACAGAAGTCTTAATTGGCTTGATTGAAAACCCAGTGACTTCCATGGACTTTATTAGATTTAAGATCAGACCCCATGCCCCGACTTTTCATTGCAGGCCATAAATACAGAACATATTTAGGCACAGTGGTCTCCTCAGTGCACAAATTTTAATACTCAAGCTTCTGCTGAGCTGGCTTTGTTTAATTGGGGGAAAGCAGCAGAAAGAGCAGTGGTCTCCTTTTCCACAGAGGGGGAGAAAGGGGAAAAAAGCCACACAACTTATTTTATGTTATAGCATAGCATTTTCATATATTAATCCCTCTCTTAAAAATAATTAAACATAGTTCGACTAGCTGGGAGGTTTTCCATGCTGCTTCTGAAACCACTTCCTTTGGGTAGGGAGCTTCTATTACCCTCCCCACCTCCCCCAGCCTGATAAGAGTTGAAAGAAGATGGGACCAGGGGGGGGGGGAGGCGGGAAAGTCTTGTGAACCCTTTGAAGGCACTGCAGAAACCCCAGTGCTGACTCAGAGGTCACTGGTGGATGGGCCACAGGCTACTGAACTTGTCCCAGTTTGGAAAGCAGTCTTCTCACCCCCCCTTCTCCCCTCCCCTAAATAAAATTCATATCTTATATTTTACCTGGTCCAAGAATATCCTGCTGCACAGTACCTGAGGTGAACTTGAAGGACTAAAGTGAGAGTTTAGAAAATTATTCAGAAATAAAGGAAAGGGGTGGCTCAGACATAAAGGTATGTTAATACCTGAGTTCTTCCATCTCTGAATGAAGTACCATCTTTGCTGAAGAAACATTGGCTGGTGAGCCCTGCAGAAGCTATAGCTATCTCATCCAATTCCTTTTTCAAGTGTTTTTGACTCGCCTCTACCAAATATTCAATGCAGGTCAAGTTTTATTGCACACTTATTAGCTGGGTGCTTTGATATATATAATATGCCACCAAATCAGCTCTTGCATTTACGGAGGTCTCACGCAATTTCCCCTCTCCTTTTGCTCTGCAGCTCAGCAAAAACACTTTCAGAGATATCCAAAACCACATATCATACTGCAAAATATTATTAAATCTGTTGTTATATACATTTTGGTTGGAACTGGATTTTTTTATTACACTTTAGAGACTTTAGTACTACATGTCCAATAGGTATTGAATTGTTAAGATGCTAATCCCAGGCATTTTTATCAAAAGGTACACTCCTGTGAACTCAGTGAGACTTACTTTTGGGAAAAAGTTAATGAGAGAACTTCAAGATAGTAATCCCATTCAGATGCACTTGTGAATAAACCCTTATTACAGTATTATTATTATTTAAAAAAATAAAGTTCCATCCCATTAAACTGCAGTAAAATAGTTTCCGACTTATACATTGTTACTTTCAAAGCCGTAGATTTGTCTATAGCCTCTCCAAACATATAAAAATACACTCTACTATTTAAAAATGTATACAAATGATTATTATCCACTCATGATGTGACATAAATCACTGTCTTTTGTGTGATAGCATCATCACAAAGTTTAATTAGCTAATCCCCGATTGCTGGAATGTTTGCAAGTCCTGTCAATGATAATTATTTTTGAATAAACAGGCAGTTTTGAGCTGTAACTCTGGTAACATTAGATGTTATGGGTATTATCAAGCTTGCTTATCCTTAATGGAACAAAGTCAGATTCTAAAGACAGACATCTAATTTCTAAAATTAAAAATAGAGCAAAACAGGAGTGTGACTGGCTTCTGTTTTATTTATTTTATTCAGAGATCTGTCACCCTTCCAAGCACATTCACCTTAAGTAGGAAAACTTGTGTTTATCTACTTGCCTTGGATTATTTTTATGTTATTTCATGCTCTTTCTATCTGTTTGCTATTTTTAGGTTATTTCTATGTATTTTATGGTGTTTTACATCTTTTGTTGTAAGCTTCCCTGACAATATGCTTGAAAAGCACCATATATAAACTATGATAGATAAAGATGCATCTGGAAGCTAGAAATGCATGATTTTCATGGTTACACAGCATTGTATATGATGACTGAATGCCAAAATCTCCTGTTTCTGTGATGTAGAAGAGAGATCATATGAACTGTAACCTGTCATGGAGGGTAAGAAAAAAGCTGCAGCTGATTGATTGATTGAACGTGCACACATTCTACCTTTGGGGATAAAGTTCTCACAAGATGACTTAGCACTTACAACTAAGGAGTACAGTAACTAAAAGCAGGGAATTAACAACTAAAATTTCAGCAGCTACAGTATAAACGAAGCCGGATAATGTCATCGGTGAATAGCTGAGCATGATTAAAAGTGTTTCAAACCTGCTTAAAAGCCACCAATGAGAACACAATGAGGAGGACCTCTCAGGGATGGAATTCTAATGATGTGGGGTCACCACTGAAAAGGCCCTGTCCCCAGACTCCACTAATCTTATGGCTCTTAAAGGAGAACCAGAGAACAGGTCCTCTGAGGCCAATCTCAGGGGATGGATAGGTTCATAGAGATGCAGGCGGTCCTTTAAGAAACCTGGTGACGAACAGAGCTGTAAGGGTCAAATCCAACAATTCAGTTTGAGCCTGGCAGCAAATAGGTGACCAATGCAACCGGTCCAGAATTGGTGTCAACATGATCCAAACTCCCCCCCCTCAAAAAAAGCATCCCAGCAGCTGCATTATGTACCAGCTAAAGATTGTGTGACCAGGCGGCGACAGCCCCAGCCCCGAGAGATCACAAGAAAGGAATAAAGACTCTGACAACGTTATATGGAATTAAAATTAGGCCAGAACTTGGCTTAGGCCTTGGGTGTTTATCCCTCCCAGCCCCCCAGCCGGGAGGAACTGGGGCTCATCAGAGTAAATGGGATATGGGGGTGCTCTACGAGAAGTAAGTCAGCCCAGCCCATATCCTTTTGTTAGAAGGCCTGGGCACGGCCGGGTCGTCCTCTCATATAGCTGCTGGGATTGACAAAGCCTGGGCAGGCCGGCGGCTGGGATTGACAAGGATATCACCTGAATCTCATAGCTCTCCTGTAGCTGCCTCTGATTAGTTATCATTTAACTCTTGGGGGAATTAGTTAGCATCACACGTCATGTGCATGGAAGTTGCCAAACCAATTAACCAACTAGAAGGATTACTGTTAATAGCACAACTTTTCCTATAACTTGATATGGCTGGATAGTTTTTGTAAGGGGTGGGCTTATAGGGAACAGCCCCCCCCCATCAGGTCCAGTAGCAGATCAGATTACAGGAATCAGGAAGTAGAGAGGGAGGAGAGAGGCTCTGACAGCATGCGAGAGCCTCAACACCGAGTAGAGAAGGAAGCAGCTGGGGAGGAAATGACGGGATTAGCCACTGAAGAGCAGTCAGAAGGACACCCCCCCAACGCCTGAATTGAGGCGCACGGCACCCTGTAGGGCAAGAGGGAGGCACTTTGGGGTACCCAAGCTGTTATGTTGGGCACGAAACAGAAAGAAGCCATTGCGAGGTTCTGACTCAGACTAAGCAGACATGTTTTCTAGACTCTTTGCACTGTAAATAATATGCACAATAAAGACACCTTAAAGACAAGGAGGTGTGGAACATCGTTACTCAAGAGTAGCTGCAAGAACCTCTGACCATTTTGATGAACTGCAAAAGCATTTTTAGTTTACTTTCTGTTGCCACCCTAGCACTTTTCTTTATTAGTGCCACTTTGTTTTGTACGTTTCCTTGCAAATGAAGGAAAACCATTTTTCTGCTTGTATATGTTGATAATATAATTTTGGTTACTGAGGACAACTTAGCAAATCACTCAGAGAGGCCTCAGCCTGGCCAGGACATAGGCGTCCTGACTGTGACAAAGGTGACCTATCAGTGTGCTTGCTTGCTTGCTTGCTTGCTTGCTTAACAGCTGTTGAGAACTTCAAGGTCTCTGCTCTCCCTTCTTATGGTCATTGTACTGGACCTGGAGACTCCAATAGAGAGCATTCCATCTCAAGAAGGAGGACAAGTGGGCGCTCTATCAAATGACAGGGCAGGAGTTACACAGAACAGGGCCTTTTCACTGGTGGTGCCCATTGTATGCCTCACTCTTCCCAGACCTGCTCTCTTTTGGCCTGCATTTTGGAGCTTTATAAATTAGGAAGACTTTTGAAGAACTGGTTGATAAGTCTTATCAGTTGCTGATGTATCAGCGGATTTTATTTGCTGCTATTCTGTGCTTCTGGTGCACCAGGGTTTATACCAGCATAATAGAGTTGGCCAGGATACCAGAAGGGATACAATTTATGAGCTTTCTCCATTATCTGCACAGCAGGGGGTGTTCAGTAAACAGTGCAAAGGCTGAGCTGAAGCATTCCTTGCTGGTTACCTGCTTTCAGCAATAGGGGTCGCTGTTTGGTGCCCATACATGGGTAGCGTGGCACCAGAAGTCACTTCTACACATGTCCGGACATGTCTGCGCACTGGAAATCAGGTGGCGCCGGCACCCAAAATGGAGCCTCCCTGGCAGGTAGGAAATCCGGGGGATTTACGGGATTTTTTTCCCCCAATCCGGGCTGCCAGCGGGAAACGGTTTAAAACACGAGGATTTCCCGTGAAAAACGGGAGACTTGGCAGCTATGCCCCCAACATAGGGAAGAAAAGACTAAAGGATTCCACCCAAGGCCATAACTGCCAAAGTTGTGACGAATTGCTACAGGCAAGACAAAACCTGCCGATGCAGAAAAATTTCTTCCTGGTTCTTCAACAGCAATCAGTCAAAGACCGTAGCAGCGCCAGCTAAACGGGAAGAAAAAGTTAACTTGCAAACAAGAAAACATTAAACAAAGGGAGGGTGAATCTCCAGAGCCGACTGCCTGGCTATTGTTGGCTCCACCCCCTATTTATAAATGGGGCTGGCCCCACCTCCTAGCAAGAAACTTGATCACTGAGGTTGGGTGTGAAACTCCAAAAATGAACACTGAGAGGCAAGCCAGCCCTTGATTGCCAGTAAGCTCCCTGGGAACTGTAGCACCACACGTGATCCCGCAAAGGGCACCCACAATGTAAAGTGTGAGTGCTCATTCCCAAACTTCCTTTAAAGGCAATGGTACGTACAGTAGTCTAGTTTGGATGCAGCCAGGGTCTGCATGACTCAACTCAGGCCCTCTTTCTTCAGATAAAGGTGTAACCATTGAGCCAGTCTAAGCTAATAAAACAAAAAATTAAAATACTTTTAAACTAAGAGCGATATAGCCTTTGCATCTGGTCAGTCTAGGGAGGAGTCCTTCCTGTGTTTCGATGCTTAAGGAGACTGGAATCCTGCAGCTCTGGCCTACCTCCCATCTTAGGCTTCTTTTCCTCATTCCTGCAGAAGGCTTAAAAAGAATTGATTGCCTTTCTTTGCATGAGGGAGGCTGGCTCCATTTATGTGAGCTACTATTTGCAAATGTGCAGTCTAGACATCCATAAAGTGCAAGTATTCACTTGTGGGCCATTGGGATGCTGTTTGCTCTTCCTCATAAATGTCATAAATGGGTGTAGGGCTTGATAGCTCTAAGTGACAGAAAAAATAGCCTTGCAGGGTAGGTTGCAGCTGCCGGAGTGTAATTAAACTTGTCTGAAATAAGGCCAAAAGCGGCAGTATATTTACGCCTTCTATTTGGCACTTTCGTTTCCAAGTTATTTTATTAACATAGGGTTGCCTTTAATTATGCAGCACTACACACTGCATTATTGATATTCTATAAACATTAACTACTGGTGCCCCTAATGAAGCAGGAAGAAAACATGTTTTCCTGTTATTTGTCAAGACTCACAAAACACCTCACACGGGAGTCGCTGTACTCCCATTTTGCCAAATAACTGGTGCAAGGGGTTGAGGAGAGGCATTTGAGTGACTGGCCAGCTCAGCTTGGTATTCTTTTCTGCCCCCCCCCTATTTTTTTTGCCAGATGCCTTGATTTAGTTTCCTGTAATGAGCTTCATACATTTACCTGAAAAAGCTTCGGAACCTCGCTCATTGCTCTGATCTTCCCCATGAGAACTCCTAGTTAATCGCAAGTTCTTTAATGAGTCACACTTCCATCCACAACAACTAGGGACAATAGATCAATATGCCACTCGGCTTCAAATTAAAAGTCAAGCTAACTTGTATTCCAACATCCTGAACTCTTATCTCCTGCTCCTCCACCTGGTGAGGAAACGCCTTGTCCCTCCTGCCTTGTTGAATCTATGTCCACGGATATGGACAGAGGACTTCCTTTTTAAATATTTCTGGCCTGCCTCTCTGTGTCTGGCATGTGCAATCTCAGACTGCATGTGGGGGAATCGCGTGACAATAGCGTTGCTTCCACCTGGATAGACAGCATACTCTTCAACATTTCACTGATGAAAAGAGCTAGAACACTGCTAGAACCACTGTTAGAAACATGACAATAGTTATTGGCTGAGTTCCAGCCTTCAGGAAGGCTTTGCATTGACCCTGCCACCAACCCAAATGCTGGCTGCAGTCAGAGGCAGATTTAGGGGGTGCCAACCAGTTTGGTCGGAGCCTTGAGGGCTCCACAGAGGTTGAAACAAATATGTAGCAGAATGCAACCCCATACATTTCCATCACTCGGTGGTTAGGGGAATAGGGCGCCACAGATGTTTGTGGGCTGAAACGGTTGGGCTTCTGTAATCTACCAGTGCCTGTTTTTGATCCAAAGTTCTCATTAGTTCAATGAATAATGAAGGGCTTTAGTCAAATCAGTTTCTATGGCCATTGTTTGGCCCTGGAGCCTTCAAAGGAACTTGTGTGGAAAACAGAAGAACTGGATCATGACCCTGCAGTGTGTCGATGAAATGCTGGGGGGGGGGGGGGATGCAAGATGACAACATAATCAGATGTGATGGGCCTCTGCAATGACACATCCTGCCTGCAGAAATCAAGTAGGCAAAGCTCGCTGGGAGCCATGGCTGAAACATGTTTTCAGTTAGCTGCATGTATTTTTCAACATTTTAAAAGAGTATTCAAAAACTGCACAAAAAACAGAAAAAGAAAATGTATTCAGTGCTTCTTGTAGTCAAATCCCTTGGTTTGCAAGGTACTAAAGAAGCTTGGCCCTCATCCACCTGGAGCCATCCAAAATCTGTACAAAGTAGGCCAACAGGTATCTGTCCTCCTTTGATTTTGTTTACACATGTATTCCACTTCGCCTGCTTGTGCCCAAACTAAATGTGACATCACAGATACATGAATGAATCTCCTGGTGTTTTGTAGGCACAGATGGGGAGACTGTGGTCCTGCAGATGGATGATCGCTGTTGAGTGATAGCTACCATCTTTCCGAACCGTGAGTCACGCTGGCTGGGGATGAAGGGAGTTGCACACTGAACAGCTTACTTTTAATTGTATTTTTAAAATATGTCATTGAATGTTGCCTGTAAGCCACCTTGGTAGACTTTAATAAGGAGGGGCATAAATAATTGCAATCAATCAATCAATCAATCAATAACTTCCTCCCCTCGTCTTTGGGCCTAGCAGTGGAGAGAGAAACGTAAGAGGAGTTGGCATGGGAGGAAAAGGTTAGCCCTCTTTGCCCATGTCACAGCCTCAATCCAAATTTATGCCCATCCTGCAGCTGCATTTAACATCCACCACCACAACAAACCCCTAAAGCTATTGGGAGTTGCATTCACACACATCTGCAACCTTCTAATTGGTTTTCCCCTTAGTAAAAAGGAAAGAAAAAAAAGAAGTTGCTTCATTTAAAAGTAATTTATCATTTATTTCTGTATCAAAGAATTGACCCTCAGACGTTGAAGGTTTAATATAATTTTTGAAATGTTGGACCCATTAAAATATGGTGGCCTTCAGTGAAAACTGTGGCACTTGAAAACAACATTGAAACTGATTGGTTTGGGTGACCGGCATGCCTGCAACATTGGTGGCAAGGCTCAAACACTCCTCCTGACCATCTTTCTTAATGATCTCCAGAATGTTTGATTTGATCCTAGCAGACCTAGTAAATGAGACATGCAAGCAACAAGAAATGCTCTCATTACCACTGTGCCGTAGACTGGCCCATATAACCTGTTGTTCCAGATTTAGTACATCAGGTCTAGTGTCCAGAAAGTGCATCTATTTATGGTGTGTGTGTGTGTGTGTGTGTGTGTGTGATGGTCCACAAACTGTAGCTGGGTGCAAAATGGTGGGTTGAGTGGGGCATAGAATTAAGGAGCAGGGTATCTCTGAGTACATGCTAACTCCAGGAATTTGCTTTCACTACCAGAACTGAGCTCACCGCCAGGTCACAGTCAGGTCGCACAAAATCTACTCCTGCTCCCCCTTCTGCAACTTTCTTAAATTCAGCCGCCTAATTTAGAAGAAAGGGGAAGCCTCTCCTTTTACTATTGTTAAATAACAGGGTGTAAAAAACAAACAAAAACCCTTTGGCAAATCATCCCAAGATCCTTCAGCAGATACCCACCTACTTTCCGCCCATTTACTCACCTGGTATATTAGATGCCTTTCTTACTCTGAACCACGACTTGCTTCTCTCTGTTTGGGTAATGTTTGTTCTAAATGGCTGTTCCTGCAATAACCGAAAACACCTCACACTTTACCTCTTAACTGCGGTGCACAATTAATAATTGCCCTCTTATTGTGTATGCTTTTACGCAGAGTGGCTAATTGGCAAGCGCTGACTGCTGTATTCTGCTATGCATTCTCTTTAGTGCCATATATGCCTTGGAGTGTTGTGCCATGTGTGGCATTAATAGACTTTTCTGGGTGATAGGCTTGATGCTAATGATTTGTTGATTTCCTCTTCAAAAGCCAACTTTCTAATGCAACTTTTGCCTTCATTGATTTATGATGGTATTAGTTCAAATCCAGTGTGCTTCCCCTCTGATTAGAATTATGCTTATACTTAACGAGCTTTTGCAAGTATTTAGCTTTTCCCTCTGATGCCTTTAATGGACTATTAAAATATATGTGAAGGATCACAAACAACATTTCTGTAGTACAGGGGTAGCTAATGTGGTGTCGTCCAGATGTTGACTCCAACTCCCATTAGACCTAGAGTAGACAGTGGTCAGGGATGGTTTGAGTTGGACTCCAGCAGTGTCTAGAGAACACCCTGTTGGCTTTCCCTGCTCTCTTCTATGACATTGTATAATGTTGTTCAGCAACATTTCAACATTGTACACTGTTGTTCAGATGTTTAAGCCAGCCCTGCTGTTAGGCATTGTGAGGTGGCTAGTACTCTGGCGGCAGCAATGCTTGCTCACTGCTGGACTGGGCTCACCCATTCATCTTCTCCCAATGTTTCACAGTCAGCATCACTGGGAAAAAGTCTATTGACCCAACAACAGGTGGAGAGGCAGACATCCCAGTTCACACACTCTGGAAGGCATGGTGCACTGCTCGTGAGAGCTGTGCCAAATTTTAGCATCTGCTTGATCAGGCCGCAAGTGAGCAATTTAGCAAATGGCTGCAAGGCATTGAAGGTCAGAAATGTGCATGCTATGTGGCTTCCCTTGCACCCACTAAGCAGGCCAGCTACCCACCATAACACCCCTCCATAACACCAAAGACAGGCTTAACTCGAGAGAGATGAGAATAGAATTCCTCTGAATACGTTTCTTATTTTTGCTGATACTTTATTTATTTATTTTGGGGAATGGAAGATCAAACCAACACCTATTTCAGTCCTGGGAAACCTCTGGTTCTCTAGATGCTGTTGAATTCCAGCTCCCATCAGCACCAGCCATCCTGGTGAATGTTCAACAATTATGGGAATCAAGCAAAATCTGGAGGTCCTCAGCTTCCCCTTCCCTCTTCGGTCTAGTACAGTTTCTTGTTCTCCGTTGTAAGTACTCAAACGTGTAATTTTTCTGAATATCCATTCTTCTTTTGTCCTTTTCCTTTTTTCTGCCCACCCTTTACCATAAAATCCCTGTGGAGGTAAGAATAGACAAATCTGTCTTCCAGGATGCAGAGTGCTACACAAGTAGGACCCTTGAGTAATGTCAACAACAATACCTGTCAAGAGCATTCAATGCCTTGCATTGGGATGGCTGTAACCGGGCCATAAGGCACTGCAGGTAAGAGCAAACCTGCTTCCGTGCATTATTTCACATCCATATTTTGCAGCTATTGACTCTTTTAACATTGTGACATGAAAATGCTTTCATCGTGTGCTGTTTCCCCAAATCCACAGTTGTTGTCAATGCTGTCATACAGTCAGCCGTTATCTCAATTACTCTGAATGCACATGAAATGTGCCTCGATAAGAGGCAAATTGACACATCTTCTTGCATGCCAGCATATAGCTGGTAGCGTGATAGAGAGAGTGCTGTGTAATGTCAGACCTGAAGTTTGTGTCAGGAGGTGTGTAGCACTGATATTTCCTTGATGCATTCCATTGTCTGTCCTCATCCTATGAACATTCACATATTCCCTGCACACACTTTTCTATTTTCCAAAGGTAAAGGACCCCTGGATAGTTAAGTCCAGCCAAAAGCAACCATGGGGTGCAGCGGTCATCTCACTTTTCAGGCTGAGTGAGCTGACGTTTGTACACAGACAGCTTTCTGGGTCATGTGGCCAGCATGACTAAACCGCTTCTGGCACAACGGGACACCATGATGGAAGCCAGAGCACACAGAAAAGCCGTTTACCTTCCTATTTACCTATTTATCTACTTGCACTGGCATGCTTTCAAACTGCTAGGTTGGCAGAAGCTGGGACAGCTCACCCCGTCGTGCGGATTCAAACTGCCAACTTTCTGATTGGCAACCCCAAGAGACTCAGTGGTTTAGACCACAGCACCACCCATGTCCCAAATATTTTCCAAAATAATGCATTGATTCTGCATTTTCCAAACTGCAAAAACTGCATCCCATCATGACAGCTGCAGCCTGCCATAGCTGTGGGTGAGCAATTGTCTCAAGTTTTTGGCAGAAAAAGCCATTGGGTTGGATCCTTATTCTAATTAGGGAGGATGAGAAGGAACTTTATATCCCCTTTCCTCTGGATGAATGTATCAGGTTATCCCGGTAAAGTGGTCCCAAGGGGAAGAATTCTGTTTGTAGGCCCAGGTAGGGGCTATCAAACCACAAAACTCCCTAACTGGCACCCTGGAGGGGTAGCCTGATTTGATGTGTCTCAAATGGGTATCCTTAACTCAAAATTGACCCTGACAAAGTTATCAGCCAGCTAAGGGTTGGCTGATACAGAATACATACTCAATGCCCACACCAAAGCCTTCTTAGAACTGTAATCAATAAATTTGTGGCCATTTCGATCCCAAAAGGTTGCCATGTTATTTCTTGCTTCCTATGCCTCTACTCCAACGACTGCAGGCTTACTGCAACTGAGGCAGCAAAAGATTTTGTAAAATGAAACAGCTGTGTACAAAATACACTGAAATATATTAGATGTAGAATTTTCTAGTGCCATGATTGTGCAACTTTGCAAAAAAGAAGAAGGTGTCGCTCAGCCTCAGTTTACCACATGTAAAAAGGGAATAATGCCAAACCAACAATGGCAACAACCCACCCCGAAACCCAACTCTGTTTTTTAGTGTGGCGGCACCCAGGATAGACACACTGAAGATTTCAAAGTACTTCATATGAAAAATAGATGATCAAATTATATATGGTAGTAATTTATTTTCAGGCCTGAGCTTTCACTTTTACACTAAACCATCATCTCCCGTTGAATCAGCCAGGAGCTCTGCAGGAGATGCTGGGTGAACGTTTATGATTAAAAGCAATAACCTATCTAAGCCTAACAAAGAATTGCACTAACAAGAATAAGAGAGGCCTTTGTATTTCTGAAACGCAGTCATGTGGGCATGAAGGAGGCATCAGCCTCTTCTGCTCCCGCTATTCATTTTGCTCAATCACCTGTGAAAAGGACCTTAATCTGTTATTGTTTTGTGCCAAAATGTATTACAGTATGTTGATGTCCTTCAGTCTCTGCCCATGTAGCAGTCACTTTGTCTCAGGCAATCGCTGCCTCTGGAAAGCTGCCGAAATCTCTGTCTTCACATGAATGCAAAAGTCCTTCCCAAGAACTCCCTCTGGGGATGTGCACAATAATATCAGGACATGAACTAGCTTGCAGTCACAGACACTGACAGTCACCGCCTATGGGGATAGTGGGAATGGTGAAGGCATTCTGACAAATACACTACTTGACTTTCTTCCCCTTCCCCTTTCAGAGCGGCGGTGTCGCACAAGGGATTACAAAGTCAATGGCTGGTCCCTATTTAAATACCACATGTATTTGGAATGAGTCCCACAATGGTACTGCAAATCAATCAAATGCTAATGCCCGGTGACTCGGCAGGCACAAGCCAGGCTCAGCCCTGCATTTAGAAGCACAAAGCATCACAGGAGTCATATTTTATTTTTTTGCTTAAAATAAAGCTAGCCATTTAGGAAACAATGCATACAGGTGATAGGCAAATGTTGCAGGCTCAGGCTGCAGGCTGAGACACACTCACCTGGGAGTAAAGTCGGCGGAACTTGATGTGAGTTCCTTCTGACTTGACATCTGTAAGATTGCACAGTCATTTACGGAGAATTTAAATAGCTACCAATTTACTTGATGTGTTAAAAAAACAAAAGGAAACCCACAGTGTTTATAAGGGTGTTGGTTTTTGTTTTGTTTTGTTGCAGCGCTGCTGGTGTGGAACTGTGCAAGTCTCTGAACTGTTCAGAGTCTGGGATGAAGGAAGGTGGATGAGAGGTAGCCTAAGGGGAAGAAAACAGTATGGTTAAGAAAATGAACACAGAATACTGCTTTCACCACTTTTTGAGTGCATTATAAATGTGCAACACCAGATGGTGCTGGAGAGGAAAAGTATTTCTTTGCGATTTTCCATAGCATTTTTTCCCTCCTTTTGTTATAATGATTTTATTTCTGACTTATTTATAGCATTTTTTCCCTGTGTGTAGATCCACCCTGATACAGCAGAAGGCTATAGCCAATGACAGGCAGAACCAGCTAATTCTAGTTATGTTCCCATTCACTTTCCTGTTCTACAAAGCCAACACCGAGACTGGGGAAGAAGCTGGTGGCTGGTGTCAGCCTTGGCAGTGGTTGTATGTAAGAGGCAGGTGGGAGATGGATGAGGACAGACTGAAGTTGGTGGGGCAGTGCCCATTTGGCAGTTCGAAAGCACATCAAAATGCAAGTAGATAAATAGGAACCGCTATAGCGGGAAGGTAAACGGCGTTTCCATGTGCTGCTCTGGTTTGCCAGAAGCGGCTTTGTCATGCTGGCCACATGACCTGGAAGCTATATGCCGGCTCCCTCGGCCAATAATGCGAGATGAGCGTGCAACCCCAGAGTCGGTCATGACTGGACCTAATGGTCAGGGGTCCCTTTACCTTTACCACTGACCTAGATCTGCCCCCATTTAAAACGTCTTGCCATCTAATTAAACTTTCTAAGCAGTACAATGCTGATCAGATTATGGTTAATTACGATCTCATGCAATCTGAGTCAGTTTTAATCCCATAGTTTCTAGTGAGAGTGGAGTTTTTTTCAAAAAAGAGAGAGAAAAAAAATTCTTTCAGGCACATGCTGATAGGTAATAGATTCGACGCATTAGTGTTTCAATTACCTTTCTGGTATTTAAATGGGTAATTTTATTAAGCAGTTAAATACACAATCCCTGAACAAGCGTACTTCTTTTCAAAATAAATAAATAAATTGGGAGAGACATTACCTTGAAAAAGATGGAAGTATTTTTATCAGTACATTTCTTATTGATGGCTAAGTGCCTGATGTGTTGATCAGTTGAAATATTAGCTGATTCCGTGGTCATGTGGCTCACCTACTTTTTATCCCTCCCCCCCCCCCCCGCCCAAATTTAGTTGTGTTTACAGGCTGAGATTAGATTAACTGCATAATAGGCTGTGGCTATTTATGCGTGTATTTAAGCACTTCAGGACTGATGCACCACTGGCAACAGTACTTTGTATAATATACACTGGAGCATTTGATTTGTGCATAAAGCAGCCTTATAATCAAGATGAACTTCAGTGAAGTCTTAAATATTTGCATCCCAATTCAGAACCATCTACGGACATGCATTAGGAGCTTTTCAGTTGTTCTACATGTGGACCTACAGAGGAATTTTGCTTTACGTGGATGGAAAGGGCAAATCCATAGATAGGCCTCCCACTAGGGCATGCCCTCCAACATTTCTCTGATGAAAAATATAGATGTCCTAAAGAAAAAAACAGAACATTCCAGGATCAAATCAGAAACTGGGGGGGAGGGGGCTTCTGTAAATCTGTGACTGCTCCTGAAAGATGGGACACTTGGAAAGTCTGCTAGTGGATCCCATTGTGCATATCTTAAATAAGCTGCAGATGTTATGAAAAAGACTTCTACAATTTACTGCTGTGCCACGCATTGCTTCATCGATATATTGGTACACACTGATCCAGATGGCCATAGCTGTTTCCCCATGATTTTCCTTGCTTCCTCCTTTCTGATTCGGACAGGTCCGCTCACCTTTTCTGGTGGGCAGTGTTGCAGCCAGGCATCCAGGCCCCTGCAGTGACCCGGCGGAGGGCGGAGATTGACGCCCCCTTCGTTGCCGTCCCAGCCACGTCACTGGTGCTGGGCGGAGCCCTACCCAGGGGTGGCCCCTCTGCCCAATCAGCACAGGTAGGAGGCCTGGTTGTGGGAAATTTAAACTGTGGTGTGGCCAGGGAGCCGTCCTCTCTCGCCCTTCGCCAGATCTCCCAACCCACCTGCCTTCTTTTTTATGCTTTGCTATGACGCAACCTTGCTATGGACAAATGTCAGCCACCATATTGTTTGGGCTGGGTAGGATTTTTTCCCACTTGGCAAATTGACACAAGACATTTGGTTTTGCCTACCTTGTGTCAATCGTTACGGCTTTGTGAGGTTAGGCATTGGGTAAGCCCTTTTTTGGATAAAGGGGAAGTTGTAGCCTCTGTCTGCCCCTCCTCTTTAAGGGTATCCTGTTAAAGGGATTTGGGGGTCTGGAGTCTGTCCGATGCCTGGACATGGCCTAGCCCATGTCCAGGCAACAGGGACCCCTTGGATCATAGGGCTGCCCCTACTGGTGGTGTACCCTAAGAAGAACTCCCTGCAGATGGGCAGGAGTCGAGATATAGTCTGGCTTCACCCAATGCCTAAGCCAAACCGCTCACATCTGCGACCAATAAAGTTGTGGCCTATTTGAACCCATAAACCTAAATACTCGTGTCTGTGTGTTTATTATCCACCAAGGAACTGTGGGTCATGGGGCCTTGGCACGCAATGCATCCAGCTCCCTTCTTCACTGTATCTTCCCAGGTCCACATCCACTTCCTACTATGTTGTACAGGACAAACTCAGGGTCTGAACGAGAGCCTAGAACACTGGATTGCGTGGGGAACTCTGAGTTCATTGCTACACTTCTTGTCCTAACCTTTCAGTTGTTCTTAATATCCAAATGGGTAGCCGCATTACTGTCTGTTGCAGCAATGAGTGTCATAGAACCTTAAAGATTAACAAATGTATTATGACATAAGGATTCATGGACCAGAGCCCAGAGCTGATGACATAATAAATTTCTGAGTCCTTAAGGTGCCACAAAAAGTCTATGCTGATCTTAATCACCACTAACTATGCTCATTGATGTTGAGATGATGAATTACTCCATGATACCGTCTTGGTTTCTGCAAAGTATATTGTGGACTTTCTCTCATTGCAATGTCTATTGCTTGTGCCCATGTTTTGTATGCACAACCTTGCTTGAGCAACTGCGACTCTTCCTCGACCACCAGCTTTCCCGCTCGGAAGTTGCAGCATGCCGCAGAACTGGTGTTCCATGATTTAATTGATGTGTACCTCTGCACACTGTTCTTCTCCCGCAGTTCTCTGAGAGTTTTACGGCCCATTATTGAGTGACTAAAATGGGTGCAGATTTTGCAAGCCTCTGCCAGAAGATGTTTATTATGCTCATCATTCTTTGGGAAATCATGTTCCAGCAGGTTCAGGCAGCGTGCAGAACATGGCACATGTGTGAATTAGCTGCTTCACACCACTCTTACAATATTATAGCCGCTAATAAAACTGGGGGGGGGGAGACCTTGGGGGGAAGGCTGTGCATTAATTTGGTCGCACAGCTTTGAAAAGCGATCTTTGCTAAGCCTGGAGATAAGAGGAGCCATTATGCTTCTTTCTGAAAGTTACAGCCAATTGTTGAGGGAGCTGGAGTGTCGAGGTAGAATTGCAATCAAGTGTTGGTCCAGTCATGTGCATGCTGGCTTTTTAATATGAATACATTTTCAATGTGTCTCCAGAGTTATTTTATTAAGCCTGAGTTGGTACTTAAAAAGTGTTTGATGTTGCATAGACACAGATGCATAGATACTCTAGATGGTGTTTTAAACTTTGCCTCTATCATAAAGAATGCTGCTGGTAAATAGAGAACTAGGGCTTTTCTGGAAATAGATTTACACCAGGGGTGGATAACTTCCAGCCTGCAGGTCTACCTAGGCTGACACAGGTTCTAGTTTGGCTGTGGTGCCATTTTCTCCTAACCGCACACCCGCTCCACACCTGACATCACATGTGAGGGGCAGGGGGAGATGTAGCTTTCAATGGGAGCCCTAAAGTGCATTCCAAATTGTGCATTGCCAAAGGAGGCTTGCTGTGACTTCCGGTCAGCTGACTGGCGGTGAGAGCAAGGCAGGCTGGGATTGGTTGCACTACTGAGTTCCTCATGGGAAACGCTGTAGCACAGTCAATCCCAGCAGAAAGCCCTGCTCAGAACTTTGCATGGTATTTTGAAGCCCTGATGATTATGGGGACTTGAAAGCACCACCTCGTCTGACATCATTGTTGCATTGGGTGATTGACAGGTGAATGGCCCCACCCACCTGTCCAATTTTGCTTGTCACAAACAGGGCAGTTAATGATCTGGCTCACTGGCTTCTCACCCCTGATTTGTAATCTAGAAATAACTTTCCTCGTTTCATCTTTGTTTTCGTGGCTTCTGATAAGTGCCTCCTGTTTCTGAGAATTTGTCACAAGCTTTTCTCAGGGTTGTCCCTCCCTGGGGCCATTTTGCATCTTCCTGACATGCTGCTGCTCATTCCCCATTTGATCTTATTGGCTGCGTCGATCCATGTGATTTTTGGCAGTGATTTCACAATGCTGCGGATACTTCTAAACCAAGCAATGGATACTTCTAAACCAAGTGCCCAGGTAATCGCAGAAGTAGAAAAAAATGATGCTGAGAACAAGCAGCAAACAGAGTGTTGAATAGTATTGAGGCAACATCAGTGTTTAGCGAGTTTTGTTGTAATTCATTCACCTGAATTAAGTGTGTTAACTTTTGATGTTAATATCAGAATTAAAGAATATTGGGCACAGCAAACGACACAGGGTTGGTTCATAATTCATTTCTGTGAATTTTGCTTGTAGGCAGAGAACTAATTGCATAGGCTCTTTCTTCTTTATGTGCATGGTATCAGTTGTAGCAGACACCTCTGACACTGCCCTGTCTGTGGTTAATCAGCTCTCCCGACAATCTTTTCAAGGAGAAAGTACTTTCTCTTTTTTTCTATTTAAGAGCCAAATGCCAGAATGTCTTCAAACTTCATCATTATTTATCGCAGGCATTTATTTATTCATAGGCCTTTTTTATATTTGTATTCTTTCCTATCTCGAAAGGTGAATTACAGCATATTAAAACCAGACTTTAGGCATATCTCTCTTGCGCACACATGCGCGTACATCAATTACAGCGCTGCCCCCGTTTACAAACTGTAAGGTGGACGCAAAGCAGAATTCAGGGCAGAGCTGGTTCCTGTCAGGAGGGGAGATTCATAATAGTAAAGCAAGGCTGGGTGTCCTATGGTGCCTCAGAGATGGAGCAAGGCAAGTATTTCCAAGCATTTCTATGCAAAATACAGCAACAGACGGACTGGGGTGGACTGGGGAGCTTTTTATAGGGAGAAGGCCTTATAAGGTTGCCTGCTTTGGCCATTTGCTGTTCACATTTCTTCTTTGTTTATCTGTCTAGCTCCTCTTCCTTTGCTTAGAGCTTTGTGGTAGACCAATGGATCGATCCCTTGATGTATCTTACCCTCCAGCTGTACTGACTTGGGGTGCAATTGCAGCAGGCTGGGTGGGTGTTGGGTGGGGCAGGGGTCTTCCCCCATGCAGTCAAGAAACATTCTGCTGGCCTCTGCCCATTGAGTGATAGTCATGCCACTCTGCTGGTACACAGCTTCCCATTCTGCCCAACGAAGAGGTACCACTAGTGGGCTTTCCTTTGGTGGTAGCCCACAGAAACTGGGTAAAACCGCCCTGAGATCTACGGGTATAGGGTGATATACAAATTCAATAAATAAACGAATCAGGGGAAGGGATCAGCCAGGTGCAGACTGGCATAACCCAGAGCAGGCTTTTGCCTTCTTCCCTACACAGTGTGAGCAACAGGGTTGTGGGCGCACCAATCTGTCACTGCCTGGCTGGGGTTTAGATTGCTCTGCTGGGCCAAACAGCCAGGATTTTCAGAACACTGTCCCAAGTAAGACCTTCTCCCTCCCCACTGCACATGCTTGTGTTAGGTGAAGTTGAAGTCTGAAGTGTAGGTCGCACTAGGCAGTGGTCCTACCAGAGTTCCATGTAAACCTCTGCAAAATGTCTTAGCTCCCTCACTCTTCTGCATGACAAGACGTTTTAGGGCACAGTGCATTGTAAGTTTTTGGTTTTGTCCAGAGGGCAGCTGGAGTCTTGTTGGCATTTCACAATATTTGCATGTATATGTCAATACACAGGATGTGCAGAGGTGAAAGGCACAGCTCAAACACTTCAACAGGTAACCAAATTCCATTGCCCGCACCCAGGAAGACAACCAACACCCCAAAGAAGCGATAGAGTCCAAACTCAGCTTTACCTCTGTGTCTGACTCAAACTTCAATTTCTGTTCACACTCAGACATCCAGGCCATCCTTAGTTGGGGTGGGGAACAGATATACAAGGTACTTCCTTGTATTTCAGAAGGCCATCTATAGCTACTGAGATCAATCAGCTCACCTTCCAACTTTGTTAGATTAAGCTGGCCTTCAGCTCCATTCACTTCCTATTCACCTGCCCTTCAATCTTACAACACAGTTGTATCGCAGAAAAGAGGCTCCCTTGTGGCAGCTGTATCAGCACCTGAAGGCAACTCTTGCCTCCTGTTAAAAAGAAAAGAAGCATATTGATCAACATAGTCCTGACTTGCCTCTGAAGATTTTCAACAGTAATTGAAATCAACCTTTTACCAAGTCTAAGCCAGCCTCCACTGGTTCACTGTGCTCACATTGTCCATGATGATATCCTCATAGATTGCATCCACTTTGCCTGCATAATGTGCTAAGCTTGTTTCCCCTCTCTCCATGTGGCAGGGAGATTGATGAGCAATGCGCACATCAGAGCTTGGCAACCTCCACCGCCCATCTGTCCCAGGCAGCATTCCAAATGGTCAGGAATAATATGGACAGACAACATCTGAAGGGCCATAGGTTGCCTGCCCCCCCCCCCCATTCTAAGAACGTATCACTTTAGAGTGGAAGACGCAAAGAAGGACGTACTGCAGCAAAGGGGGCACGGCTGGTCAAAAAGTCTGGTCCAGAGCCATATCCCACAAGCAACTGGTGAACCGGACTTTGGAATGTTACCCTTCCCTCCTGATTCACGTAGCTTGCCTCTGCATGATCCCAGCTGCCATCCTCCAGCTACCATTTCATCTCACAGATTTTCAGGGGGCACTACCAATTCGGCTCAGCTCTCTCCTGTGGCCCTCTCCATTCCAGTCCTTGTTTGTCTTGTCAGATTCTATGAGTACGCTTTACTTATGTTATTCCCTCACCCGACATCCATCTTGTCAAACTGCTGGGATGGGGGCAGACAGTTTTGAAGCATGCCTTCTGCATGGCACGGCCTTATGCGCCATCACTCTTAACAGCTCTGTCTCTCAGCTGCTCTCTCTGCACTTCGCACTCAGCAACTCTGGCCTCCAGATACTATTCCCATTTGCTAGCAGCCACAAACCGCTTGCCCTTGCTTCTGATCAGACAACATCGAGCTCAATTTCTCTTGGAGGAATTTAAGCAAAAAACGTGCCGGCTGAAAGTTCTTCCCTTCCTGTTCAAGTCTTCCCAAGTTCTTTGAATTCACACTCAGTTGAGATGGAGGGGTAGACAGAAATAACAGCAGCAACAACCATTTAAAAAATGCCTGGAAGGTTAAAGACTTTGCATTTTAAACTAGTTTTGCCATACATGAAAACTGTGAACTGAAGGGGCTGAGGGAGCCATCTCTGAAGCCAACCAGAAACGAGCTGCTTATACACAAAGAAAACTTTTAGATATTTCTGTCTTCCCCCCTCCTGATCATCCATTTTGCAGGTTGCCTGCAGGGGAGGTGGCGGGTATATAACCTTTGCAGCTGGTTCAGTGGAAGAGAATGGAGGAAGAACAGAGAAATATGAATTTTCAGCTTGTTTTATCATCTTTGAACGAGATTCATGAATACGGCTCTTTTTAGAAAAAAGCCCCATAGGAGCTGCACGTTCTGCATCTTGGAGTCAGGGTCACAGTCATCATAGGCAATGCAATTCAGAGACCAAAATGCAAGCCGGGGCTTCTTTGCTTCTTTGCTACTGTGCCTTTTTACACTGCTGCCTCGAGAGTTGCCCGTAGAACCATATGCTGTGTGAGAGACTAGGCTAGGGGTATGTTCACATCAGTGACTTGAAATACAATGAGGTCATTTACTCCCAATGCATTTCAAGCTGCATTTGCAAGGAGTTATTCACATCAGAGAGTGACCGGGGATGTCTTCACCCAATGCACCTGACCATTTGGGTTTCCCTGCCCCTACAACCTTCCTGGAATTCCTATTCCTTAAGCTGTCAAGTGCGCTTGCTCGTTCATCTTCATCTGTGGGGTGACAGTTCACATCACGGTATGTTCACATGGCTGCTTACCCCGCATTCAGTTTTCTAATGGGATTGAAGTTGCTAATGGCAAATGACATGTGGCTCAACTTTCAAAATTAGCAGTGGGAGAGCAATGGGTGGAAAGTAAACAGTAAGATGAACATACGCTAAGACAGGCTTCCTCAACTTCAGCCCTCCAGATGTTTTGAGACTACAATTCCCGTCATCCCAGACCACTGGTTCTGCTAGCTAGGGATCATGGGAGTTGTAGGCCAAAAACATCTGGAGGGCCAAGGTTGAGGAAGCCTGCCCTAAGATGATGATGATGATGATTTATTCAATTTATATACTGTCCTTTATCAGAAGATCCCAGGGCAGTGTACAACATTAAAAGCGGGAAGGTAAACGGCGTTTCCGTGTGCTGCTCTGGTTCGCCAGAAGCGGCTTTGTCACGCTGGCCACATGACCCAGAAGCTGTACGCCGGCTCCCTCGGCCAATAACGCGAGATGAGCGCCACAACCCCAGAGTCGGTCACGACTGGACCTAATGGTCAGGGGTCCCTTTACCTTTTACCCCCACTTTCACAGGTCATAGATTATTTAATAGCCATAGGCTAGGGTAAAGAGGAATGTTTTTGCCTGGCACCTAAAGACATATAGCGATGGCTCCAGGCAAGGCTTTCTGGGGAGAGCATTCCACAATTGGGGAGCCACCACAAAAAGGCTTGTTCTCTTGTTGGCCCCCTCTGAACATCTCTGGGATGGAGGACATGAGAAGGACCTCAAATGATAAGTGCAGGGTCTGGGTTGGTTCATATGGGGAGAGGTTATCTGAGCTTCCTTCTGTAGTGGACCAAGGATCTCTCTATAGCTTAACTGACCAAGACTCCCAGATGTATTGGCTACCTAATGTCATTTGTGTAGAGATACTGAGGCTTGAGTCTATCACTTTGTCCTACATGGGAAACTGCCCTACAGCAGGTCAGAGTACTTGTCCATTTAGCCCAGTGTTGTCTACTCTGAAAGACGGCAGATCTTGAATGTATCACCTGCTCTTTGATTCTGTGTGTGTGTGTGTGTGTGTGTGTGTGTGTGTGTGGTTGTTTTCTTTGGGATGGCACAAATTGATCCTGGCACATTTTGCATGCTAGATGTGCCATAAACTATGGTCACTGCTCCTTGGGAGGACTAGACCATGTTGGTTTCCTCATGTCCTAACGAGGCCCATCCAAATCAAAATTCTGGCTTCTTTTCTCTTATTGCTTTGTTTACATTCACTCCCCCACCCACCCACCCCAAAGCACTCAGTGACGTACCTTGCATTTGCTTGAAGCTTATCCCCATCGAAATGATTACTGTAATTTCTCACAGCCACAGGAGTACAGTCAAACAGAAAGAATAGTTGCCTTCCCAATCTGGAATGCTTGTCATATTAATAAAACAGGCATGAGGTGCAGGGAAATGAGGCAGCATGGAACCAAATAGGTGCTGTGTTCGGTTGATTTAGGTCCTGGAAATTCCACATGGTGCTCAGATTTCAATTTGCATTTCACTTTAGCAGCAAACCATCATTCATTTGGTGGGGGGAAAGCGTTGCCCGGTGCCAGTCAGGGTGAACTCCTGTGATTGCATCTTTCAGCAAAGAGCAAAGCACAACAGCAAACATGCAGCCTAGCCCTGCCAGGTTTCCCTTCTTAACAAAGTGAGCAGGATTTTTCATTTCATACATCATTTACAGTTGTCGTAATGATTTCTGGAAGCCAGACTGTATTTTCAACAAAAGGAAAAGAAAGGGAGAAGATGTATTATTTGTTACAACAGCCTGGCACATTGGGCTCAAATTTAATCAGCCCATAACATCAAAAGCTGCATTAGATGTGGGAGGAGAGCCAGTCATCCCTAACCCGGAATAAAAGATAGGATCTCTTTCCCTGTCAAAAAAAGAGAAAAAAATCTATATAGACCCATTGGGCAGCAATTTGGGTGCCTTGATGCACTGCAAGGTTACAATAGCAGCCAAGATGATGCACACGCTCGATACAGGTGTGATAGCTCCATAAATTTGAGAGTTTCAAAGTAAAGCACAACCCTTAAGCCTTCTCTGCAAACTTGCAAGGGTTAGCTATACAGGTTATTGCTATAAAGTGCCTAGCCTGTTCCTGCAGGTACTGCTGAGTGTACAGACCCCTGTTGCGCAGAACAATGCATTTGAATGTGATTCTCAGCAGGAATCTGGCACACTCGGCAGGACCTCAACGACCTTATAGGAAACCAGGGCATCTGCACTTTTCTATTTTATCCCTTCTCTGGGCAGCCGATGCATCTCAGGTGCTGACCTGGATGAATGGAAGGATGAGGGGGGTTCGCAATTGTTAATAAATAACATTACATAAATTCAGAGGGATTGATCTGGCCCCTTGTTGTGAACTTTCTGCTCCCATTAAACGCAGCTAGCATCAGCAGTCGGGCCCTGAAGGCACAGCCAGCGGTAGGCGTGATCCCTTTCCAGAGGAGCTTTCTGTTGCTTCTCTTTTAATGCTGGCACAGTTGCTTGCCTTTTGTCTGTACATCAGCCACAGACAGTTGGTTTCATTCACATGGCACATCAAAATGCCATTGCAGGGCTGCATTAAGACCTTTAGCACTTACAGAACATTTTGGTGCTCCCATATCATAAGTTGACACATTGATGGCCTCCCAAATCTATGTGGCTAATATTTTGCTCCCCCCCCCCCAAAAAAAAGACCCAAAGAAAGATTATCTCCAAAATTATTGCCAAGGCCTTTAAAAACCTCCAAATTTGGAGAATCTGGCAACACTTTACTGAGTGCCACTGCACTCACTCTCAATGGACGACTGAATGGAACAGCCAACATGGACAAGATAAGAACGATCGCCTGAGCCTCGGTGGACTGAGTGGCGGTTTACCAGTTACCAAGATTCTAATTTTGTTGCGTTCCCAAGAAGACGACACTAAATAAGAGACATTTTGCTGCCCTTTTTATGTTGCCCCAAATTAGCTGTCTGGGGCAGCCACCTTGCCCTACCTAATGGTAGAGCCAGCCCCAAATATCAAGTTCTGAACATATCACAATAGTAACACAAACAGACACAACGGCATTGCTGTGGTGAATATTTTTCTCAAGGGGACCTGAGCTGAGCTTAGGTCATCATCCAATGCAACACATTTCAATTATAGTTTAGTTGGCCTTAACATAAAGGCATCCTGTCATTCACAGTACACCCCATTTTAGACTTTGGGAGGCAACGAGAGGATTTCTGCTTCAAAAACTTCATCTGGCTGTGAACTGAAAGTGGTGGAAACTTTCTGTGTAGCAGGAAGGCATAGCATGGGGGCGCGCGCAAAGGGGCGGCAGCCTTGGGTGCAAAATTCTGAGGGCACCAGCTTCCACAGGGTCTCCCCTCTCCCAGCGAAGGTGGCAGAGCAGCTCAGACCCACAGTGAGCAGGTGTGGATGAGACTATTCCTTAATGAATGGAGACTCATTCCACGAACAGAGTGGAAATTAAGAAGGCAAATCGTTGTGTTTTAAGCAACGTGTTCTTCTTGTCGCTTTGGGAAGTTTCTATATGAAAACATGTCGACAACAGTCTCCTTCCAAAATGCAGCTTGTGAGCCAACCAAGGTTATCGGGCTGCAGTCTGTGCCTTATGGCTTCAGCTGTGTATTATATCACCTCATGGCTGTTGATATAACCCCCCCTATAATCTGCGTAAAGCTGCATAAAATGGTAAAACACAGCTTCACGAACTATGCAGATGAGATGGATCTTCTATGTCCCATGTGCGCACCCTCGAAATAACAATAATAATACAGTAATAATAAATCCAGTGTAAACAAAAGCTGATTACTAGATTATTGAAGTCGTTAACCTTCTTCTCGAGTGTTCAGAAGAAAAGGCTAATAAAGAGTGGTGAAGGGGGAACATGCACTTATAATAACAAATAATAATCAGGCAGAGCCCTGGCATACAAAGTGCATTGCAAATCAGAATTTTAATTTAATTCAGCACAAAAAGTAATAAGAGGAGACGTGGAGCGGAGGGGGCAATGCTAACAGGTTGTTCCTTTGAATTGGCAGTTCCTATCAGTTCTGATGAGGGCTTTTGTTGACGCGTCTCCGGCACTATTCTTTAACGACAGTGAAGAGACAGAGGTAAAGACATGCTTCTGTCCCTGCCTGCATCTCTTTATTAGGGAGGCTGGTCTATTGAAGAGCCTTTGTTCTTTTTTTTTTGTAGTCATTTGTCAAAATGCATAAGGTCGCTGCAGATTTACATACTTGACTTGAGAGGATGAATGGGTGCAATTAGCAACATTACACTTATTTTCATGCCATCATTTTGATTTAGAATGTTGTTGCCTTAAAAAGATCTTAATTTCTAGGGCAAATTACCTAATTGTTCATTTCGTGTTTAACTATTTTTAGATAATTAGGAATTAGGAATTTAATTTACCCCCTTTCTGATTAATTGAGTTAATAATGTCTGCTGAGGAATTTAACACCACAGATCAGAGTGCACAGCCAAAGCCCAGTTTCAGTACGACCCTGTCCATGTAAGTAGCCCTTCCTGGGCTGATATAATTTGTTCATTTGTCTCCTGCCTTTCATCAAGGCCACATTCTCGGTTCTCCCCACCCAAATTCAAAATTTATTTTCACAAAACCTCTGTGGTGTGGATTAGGCTGAGGGGCAGTGGAAAGTCCACAAGAAGCAATGGAAACTCCACGATCGCCCAGTGAGTTTCATGCCTCAGGGTGCCATTTGGTCTCTTCCTCCCTAATCTTGCGCTCTACCACTACATCATAGAATCTTAGAGTGGGAAGGTACCCCAAGGGTCATCTAGTCCAACCCTTGCCAACCTTCCCATTATACCAGTAAAAAGGATCCATCCAAGTGCAGCAGTTGTCCCATGATGAAGTCGGGCAATGCCACTAACTGAATACAAGCATAACCATTAAGTGAAATTGGTGGAGTTATCCCATTGGCTAGCCTGGGTCTGTACAGTTATGTATACATGGAATCCTCTTTCCCCCTTTTCACTGAACTCATGTAGGTGAGGGGTGGGTCTACCAGGTGAAAATCTCCTCTCCTTTCTGTGTATAGGCTGAATGCATATATTAAAGGAGTGAATGGCTCTCAAGTGCAGGAACAACATCTATTTTTTTTCCAGGAAGTTCAGCATTATGTAGTAGCACCTCTCTCCCTCAGCATCAGCCATTAGTTCTTCATGCAGTTGGAATTCAAGCTGGTTACCTGGGGACTACTGAGTAACTGGTGAATACTTGACACAACAGACTAGCCGCACTGGAGTAACAATCCCTCTCTCATGGTCTTGCTTAATGCTGGGCACTTTCATATATGTGATGTTGGGAAGCATTGCAAAAATGTTGTTGGGGGTAAAGCCAGCTAATTCTCTTTCTCACACACACAAAAACACAACGTGGTCTTTTCAGTGTGATGCAATGTTATCTGCATTGTTGTTGGAGCAGAAATACAATGATGACTTGGCATAATAATAGATCATTACGTTGGAACAGTTAGAATAGCATACCAAATGACACATGGATTTCGTCCAACAGAAGAACAGAAAAAAGAAGGAAGAAGAAGAAGAAGAGAGAGAAGTTTCTATTGCCAACAAAATGCTTTCTTTTTCATGGGGAAAAAAACATCTCTGGAAGCATTGTCCTTCAGAATCCCTTCTTCCATTCAAAATAGCTTTGCCTCACTTTCCAGCTAGTGGTCAAGTCACATGTCCCCATGTTCTTCAGCAGACAATATTAGCTCAATTAAACAACAAAGATGAAAAGTAAATGGCTCCTTCCTAATTATACCCCAACCCCCTGACAAATTTAAATGGGCAACAAAAACCACTCTATAATTCACTGCAAAATTATGATTTTCACACCATTTGCAACCTAAATCAAAGACACAGTAATAAAATAAGTCTAATGCTGTTAATTGCATCCATGCATCTTCTCAAGTCAAACACATAAATTATAAGTTTGAGATTTATAAGTACAGAAGTAAAACCAAAGTATATAAAAAGCTCTTAAAGGCAAGAGAAGGGCTAGAATTTAGATGTGCTAGGGGTGTTGAGAAGAACAGGACCGTCTTTACCCGGGGGTGCAAGAGGTGCGGGGCGCCCAGGCACTGAATTCTGGGGGGTGCCAGGCGCCCGCCGCTGAAGCTGCCTAAGCTCTTAACTATCTACCTGTTATGAAATGATAAATAATTTTGATTCAGCTAGAAAAACAAATATATATATATATATATACATTGGTATTACAAAAATCTATACCTACTTCACTAAAGGACTTTCGACTTTGTGCGCTCATTTACCAAAGATGTGCCGCACCAGTGGCAGCGCTTGTCATTCAGAACGGCGGCACTTGACTCAACAACGGTGCTTGTCATTCTCAACGGCGCCGTGCATGCGAAATTAACTCTTACATCATAATAAAAGTTAATTTGGGGGCTAAACTAAATTTGGGGGCGCTGAGCGGCACATATGCTAAAGACCGCACTGGAGAAGAACGAGTGATTGAATGCTAGGATAGCCACAGGCGCCAACGTATTATTTCTTCTGATACTTCTATAGTGAGAGAAACTTACCCTGAAGTACAACAGGGTTCTCTTTGTCATCTGCTAATGTTGTTCATGTTATTCAACTGCAACTCCCACCAACCCCAGGGTCAGTGATGATAGAGAGACACAGGGTCCCTTGCTCCTTGCATCTAACAGTGCTAACAAAAGATTTGACTTTTGAGAGGGAGAAAGTGTGGCAGTTGGCATGGAAAGACACCCTCACCCACCCCAAATCCCTGCTCGGTTCACTTTGGGACAGCCACTATTTCTCTGTCAACTTTGACAGCCTCCAAAGAGGATTTGACCAACTCATGGAGGACAAGGCTACTAGCCACAATGGCTATGTCATGCCTTCTCTTAGGCGGTACGACTGAATGCCATTTGCTGAGCATCACAAGTGGGGAGAGTGCTGTTGTGTTCTTTCTTGTCCTGCTTGCAGTAACAATATGGATCAGAATCCACTAAAATTGCCCCTGATCCACACTCTGCAAAAATGAATGAAAACTACTCAGTGCATTTCACCAAAGATCAGCATGCATTATGGTGCTTTTATTATCATCTGCATGCCCTCCAACATTTCTCCGATGAAAATAGGGATGTCCTATTCCATAATAATAACAGCAGCAGCAGCAGCAGCAGCAGAAGTAGTAGTAGTAATATTATTATTTATACCCATCTCATCTGACTGGGTTACCCCAGCCACTCTGGGCAGCTTCCAACATATATAAAAACACAATAAAACATTAAACTTCAAAAAGAGACAACACCCTTCCCTATACAAGGCTGCCTTTAGAAGTCTTCTTCTAAAGGTTGTATAGTTACTTATCTCCTTCATTCAGGGGTCACATAACTCCATACCTTCCAACATTTCTCCGATGAAAATATGGACATCCTAAGGAAAAGTGGGACATTCCAGGATCAAATCAGAAACCAGAGCGGATTCTGTAAATCTGTGACTGTCTCTGGAAAATAGGGACACTTGGAGGGTCTGTAAAAGGCACAGGCAAACTCCAGATGTTTGGGACTACTATTTCCATCATCCCTAGCTAGCAGGACCAGTGGTAAGGGATGATGGGAATTGTAGTCCCAAACATCTGGAGGGCTGGAGTTTGCCTATGCCTGGTCTGTAATCTGTACATTTAGATATAATTTTAAAAGCTCGATTAAGAGCCTCATGCAATCCTGGCAGCCAGTCTGATGACAATCGGATCACAGGATTGAATCATTTTGAAGGTACATGAAGCAGACATACCTTTCACACAAAAAGAGCATGCTTTTGCAGGCAAGCAATAAATAAATAAATAAATAAATAAATAAATAAATAAATAAATAAATGCTGGTTATGTAATCTTTTGAGCTTCAATATGACCCCACCATTTCTAATAAAATCACCTGTCAGAAGCTCTGACCCTTCCAAATGCAAGTCATGGGAGCACACCCTTCTACACCAATGCTTCAGACCAATCAATAACAATTCAGTCTTAGCAGGATTCGGCCAAGAGCTTATTACAAGCCAGCCGAATCTGAATTTCAGCCAAAGAATTAGACATCAAGGAAAAAACCACACTAAGGTCTGATGTGAAACAACACAATTCCGTATCCTATGTCAACTTGAGAGATAGTTCCGTTGCTTCTGACTGATAATGCAACAGAACAGCAACTTGCCATTATTTTTCTTAAAAACACAGCCTCTGATGTTGAAATTGGACCCAGAGGGACCTAACAGGCAAGTTCCGTTTCATTTAGGGATGGATCTGCTAAAGGTATCTGGGAAAGGAAGGTTCCTAGAGGAAGAACACTTACACAAGGCTAAAATAATAAACGATGATGTATGCTCAGGTTCCTGAATTCAGACCAGCTGTAGGCCGGCTGGAGTCAGCATTTCCTTATTCTCCCATGACACAAGTCTTGCAAGAATGAAGGCAAAGAGCAACCACATCCCAGGCTCCAGCTGGGAAACTGTCACAACCTCTTGCAAACACAGCAGAGCCACATAAGTCGCTTCATATAGTTCCTTGGCTGCACTTTGACTGTGTCAGGCACAGGATAAATGTGACTTTATCCCACTTACATGTTCTGTGATCCTTAACATGTATGCATACCAAAACCGAACGCCAGCTGTTTTCTTCTCTTGGCAAAATTTCACCGTGCTTGTTCAGAATTCTAGCCTTCTATAGTATAACCACAGGTCTCCTTAGCTCCGTGCCGCCGGCCACAGCGGAGTCATGGACTCCAACTAAACCAACAAACAAAGACAAGCAATGCTGTTTGCAAAAGACAATGTCCTTAAAGAGCTAGCTATGCCCTTAGATGGGGCAATCTAAAACGGTAATGGAAGAAGAGGGATGTTCTAAAGAAATGCCAGTATTAAAAATGTTGTCGATAAAAGAAAATTATGCAGCAAGGAAACCACGTACTGTATATAACCATCTCAAACTTGTCATGCCGCATAGGGGCAAGATGAGTTGCTTGGTTTCTCTGATGTCTTTCTGTGAGGATGCTCAAAACTTTGGGGAGTCTTTTGTGGTTCAGAAAACTGGTGAAATGAAGAGGTGGGAAAGAGCAATCCCTCCAGCCTCAGAGCTTTGCACTGCCATGATGCTGTCTCTTAAAAAGCCTTTTTTTTAAAAAAAAACACGTATCCAGGTCATGGTGTAACAAAATGCTGAGGTGAGGGGAAATAAGGTGAGTGAGGGTGTGAATTCAGATACTGAAAATGGCCAGCAAGCTCCAGCCTTTTACTCATTTGACTGGTTCAATGGGCTGACATTCCTCTGGATCAGCCAATCAGAGCCTTCTATGCCATTCGAAATCACCAGTAAGTAACTGTTCTTCTCCTGCCCAGCAAATGACCATTTGGCCCAGCAGTGATCCTCCTCATACACACAACTGCATGAGGCAGAGTCAGCCGAATTCTCTTTCAGCAAATACATTTTTACCTCAGAGAGTTGCACCCACCAGCTCCGCATCATCTCCACATTATGATTTAGACATCACCTTATAATAACAGATGAGCGTAACAAAATCATAGGGCAAGGATTCTTGGAATTTATTAAGATTATTATGGCACAATGGTACTGGAACACATTAGCATAACTTTTGCTCTCTTATCTCCCATTTCGAATTTTTAATAGTGTTGGTTAACTCTTAAGTAATCCTCGGTTTGCAGTTAAAGTTGCAATTTGTTAACCGTTAATCTTGGCTTAATTTGTTATTTATGTTTGATCGTTCTGGCGGTGTGCGAAAACAAGAATTTTCTTTTATGTGGATTGGGAAAGAAAACAAAGCACGTCTAATAGCAGCTCCCATATGAAGCTGCCATGTATTGCTGGGCCTTGTAGCGCAATGGAGCTAATTCTTATTGGTCAGGGTGGAGCTGGTACAGATGGGCTCATTACTGGGCATCCCTGCTGACTGGTTCCATGCGGTGCTAACTGCTTCAGAGGAATCTGTCTACCCTCTTGACTCCGAGGGTGTGCTCTGAAGCAGCTCCTGATGGAGAGGGCAGGGAGATGGTGCATATATGGGAAAATAGCAGTCAAGTGGGAAAGCTGTGAGATAATGACTGAGGTTGTTGGTGAACTCCCTTTGGGCCTGCTGCAGACTCTGAAGTAAACCTGTTTTTCAGGGAATGAGGCACCATGAATCTCTCTGTGGAGTGGAAAGCGCAGGTGCGATTTCTGACAGGCGGGGACACTTGCGTAGTTCTGTGGTCCATGATAAATACATGTGAATCATGGGTCCTTCTGCCTGTGGGGCATTGTTCCTTGGCACCACATGTCCACACAGTGCCTCACTAGTTTCTACTCCTGCCTGACTTCTCCCCTCTTTACCTCCTGCAGCTGCCATGCTTTTTGCCAGCTGGGTCTTTTCCGCAAGGCAATTCTCTTCTCTGCTGACGGAGGTCCTAGGGGACCCCAAGACTGTCACCCATGCTTTCATCCTCAGTACTTTCTTCTTTTACTTTCAGAGGGCTCCTTTCTTGTTTCTTTAGTCATGTAACATTAAAGTCCTCGCAGAATCCCATCTAGCTGGCAGTGTCTTGTTGTAGGAATGCAACTTAAGGAAGTAACAGAAATTATGTGGGAACTTATACTTTGACAACAAGCAGATTTTCTATGGAAACTGGAGGTGTGGATACAGATGAGCCATTGCTTGATGTAAACATTGAGAGCAGAGGTAGGCAACATCATGTCCTCCTGGTGTTAAGGACTACTCCTTCTCTCCACCCAAGGCAGCATGGCCAATGCTCAGGAATGATGGGAATTGTAATCCACAACATTTGGATTGCAACTTGTTGATCACTCCTAATTTAGGGCATAGTCCTCAACAGCGTATGTCTATTTATGCCTACTCAGAAGTAAGTATGGTCATACCTTGGTTCTTGAATGGAATCCGTTCCAGAAGTCCGTTCGACTTCTGAAAACATTTGAAAGCGAAGGTGCAGCTTCCGATTGGCTGCAGGAGATTCCTGCACTCAATCGAAAGCTGCAGAAGCTGTGTCGGACGTCCGGTTTCCAAAAAAAGTTCGCAAACCAGAACACTCACTTCCGGGTTTGCGGCATTTGGGAACCAAAATCTTCGAGTCGTAAGGCATTCCAGAACCAAGGTATGACTGTATCATGAAGTCCAGTGGGATTTACTCCCTGGTAAATGGGATGTGGGTGGCGCTGTGGGTTAAACCACAGAGCCTAGGGCTTGCTGATCAGAAGGTCGGCAGTTCGAATCCCCATGGTGGGGTGAGCTCCTGTTGCTCGGTCCCAGCTCCTGCCAACCTAGCAGTTTGAAAGCACGTCAAAGTGCAAGCAGATAAATAGGTACCGCTCCAGCAGGAAGGTAAACAGTGTTTCCATGCGCTGCTCTGGTTCACTAGAAGCGGCTTTGTCATGCTCGCCACATGACCTGGAAGCTGTACGCCGGCTCCCTCGAACAATAATGCGAGATGAGCGCCACAACCCCAGAGTCGGTCACGACTGGACCCTAATGGTCAGGGGTCCCTTTACCTTTTAAATGGATATAGAATTGCATCCTAAAAATAATTCATTTACTCCAGAGAACTCTGAGGATGAATAGTTCTGTGGGGGAGGCTAAGGATGCCAACAGAGAATTCTTAGGACATGTCTCTAGATTTCAGTTCCCTTAATGCTTTGGGGGAATGCCACTCAAAGTTGTATATATAACTGATTCTTTGCAATGTAAATGTACCCTTACTATGGCTCCTCCATCAGAAGCAAATATATTTCCATAGCTTGGGCACCTGAACATGAAAGAAAGATATTGTGCAGAGCAGCCCTCCTGATGTTTTGGACTATCCCGTCAGCCCCAGCAGGCTTGTGCGAATTTCAGTTTAAGTAAGAAAAGTTCTGAAATTTGCAATTTGTGCACATGCACAGTTTACCTCTGCTTTGAGTTCCTTCGTATCTTTCCCCAAACTCTATGGTAATAATGCACAAGTGTGCACTGGACAAGCACTGGACATAGATACTGTTGTTCCACTAGTGCAGCCAATAGCCCTCTCTGACTCTGCCCAATATTTTTAGCACCAGGGAAAACACAACAGCAGCATTTGGATGATCAAATTATTGTGTGCACTAGGCAGAGGGTTGAAATGTCAAAGAGTATTATTTGAACGTGCATCTGAGTGCAAATGTATATCACTGCTGCAGTATTCTCATCGGTATGTACATTCCCACCCACAACTACACGACAGGCTGGACTGACACGTATATGGACAACACAGGCACAGTGTACATTTTAGGTTGAAGCTGCGGAGACTTTCCCTTTTTCAAATTCTGCATATGTTCAGGCTTCAAAACATGAGCTGCAAAACCGAGTGGATATCTGTGCAGTCAGCAATGTTGCCCATGCATGTGCAAAAAATTTAACAGAAGACTCATGTGCCGGCACATCACTAAATTGCACACTGGTTTGGGAAATTATATTTTGCACATTGGGGAGAGGGAGAAGAATCCCAGCTGCACAGAACTCATTTGCAAAAGCAATAATATCTCCATTGACTTCCTGTGGTTATCGGAGAGCATGGGGAAGAAGAAGCAGAAAATGGAGGACATGATGCACATTTCTAGTCAGAAAGTTAACAAAAGTGAAGAAAAAGAAAAAAGAAAGTTGCCAAAAGGAAAACTCAAAGTAGTTTTGTGCGTTCCTCAAGTGGAACCTACAAGGCGGGGACAGATCAACAAAAAGAGTTTTAGTAAAGACTGCATAATTTATTGAGATTTTATGCATATATTATACATCAGACAGGTGCCATTTCTATTATCTCTTCAGCGCCTATTGAATACCTACTCTTTTCCTTCTTAAAACTTTATCTTTTCAACAAACTTTTTAAGCGGACATATATATATATATATATATATATATATATATATATATATATATATATAATATCAGTCCATACCTGCATTGGATTCAAAATGGATTCAGTATATGAAATTGTTTTAATTGGTTTTTATATATGAAATTGTTTTACATGTGTTTTTATTGTTAAATTGCTTTGAGCAATTTCACAGGACGTGATTCATAAATGGAATGGAATAAAAACACACTCAGCTGCAAATCTAGAAAATGGCTTTCACAGAGGTTGGCTGCTGGCTTCCAATGCGGTTACCAATATCCTATTTCAATTAATCCTTTACCCTATAGAATCTGTATACTCGCAATTTTCAGAACTCCCAGAAAACGGTGTTGGTGGCGGCACTCTTACTTTGGTTCAACCGCCAGGATATCAGAAGTTGTGTCTCTAGCATCAGCCATGGGATGTAACTATGGTATCTCTCTTTTTTCTTTCTTCACTTTCACTTACATGTTATTGAGATATGCCGCCTTCTAGAGTAAAATGTTATTTACTGGTATTTCTGCTGGAAGTGTGGCTTTAATGGGATGGCTTCTGGTGGGGAACTTGAGGCCAATGAACTTTGATTTGACAAGGAGTGCTGTACAGATGACCTCTGTTCTGTATCTGCGGTCCCTACATGAATGAGGGGAATGAAGTGTGGAATAGAAAAGTCTTGGACTTTTTACCGTATCTGAAAACGCCACTTATTTTCTGCTCCTCTAGCAGGCATTCGGTGACTAGAGATTACAGTGACTGACACTGTGGAAATAGCGCTGCTTTGATAGAGAAGCTGGATAGCATGTATTTGGTACCAGCCCCATGTCAGGCTGTGTGGAAGGGGGCAAAGTTCGAAATATCGTGGGTCACAGAAAATATCTCCTTGCAGGGGAGATTGGAGATGCCTTGCTATCCCCTACAATCTGTGCTGCGCCTTAAGTAACTGCCTGCTTCGTTTTCTTTTTTTGCTGCTTCCTACCAGTCGTTTATTCATCATCTGCCACAGTGTTTCTAAAACAATGTGTTGGGCCTCAGCTTTTTGGTGGGTCTTCGCATGGAAACCCATTCCCTCACATAGGCATGCTGTAATAACAACAAACAAAACAACAACAACAAATTTTTTATACCCCGCCCATCTGGCTGGGTTTCCTCAGCCACTCTGGGCGGCTAATAATAATAATAATAATAATAATAATAATAATAATAATAAGTGACAAAATATCAATCCTTAAAAACTTCCCTAAACAGGGCTGCCTTCAGATTTCTTCTAAAAGTCAGATAGTTGTTTATTTCCTTGACATCTGGTGGGAGGGTGGTTCCACTGGGAGGGTGCGATTACCAAAAAGGCCCGCTGCCTGGTTCCCTGTAGCTTCACTTGAAGGCCCTCAATGATGAAACTCAGTTTCAGGGCTGGATGATGGAGGTGTAGATGCTCCTTCAGGAGGACCAAGGCCGTTTAGAGCTTTAAAGGTCAGCACCAACACTTTGAATTGTGCTTGGAAACATACTGGGAACCAATGTAGGTCTTTCAGGACTGGTGTTATATGGTCTAGGCGGCCACTCCTAGTCAGCAGCTAAGACAGCAAGGAAGATAGCAACATGCTTGGGGAAACGCAAGGTTCTCAAAAATAGTAATAAGGCCCCTAAACAACCCAGTGAAGACGCAGCATCACCATTTACCTTCCCACTGGAGCAGTACCTATTTATCTACTTGCACTTCATGCTTTCGAACTGCTAGGTTGGCAGGAGCAGGGACTGAGCAACGGGAGTTCACCCCGTTGCGGGGAATTGAACCGCCGACCTTCTGATCGCCAAGCCCTAGGCCAGGGGTCCCCAGACTTACTGGCATTTGGGCCGGTTCCCACCGCGCCGATCGCTGTGGGCGGGGGGGCGGGGGAGTGCGCGCCCGTGCGCATGCGCACGGGCGCTTACTCGCGCGATGGCGCGCTTCCCGGGTGTAAAAAGCGCTGAAAATCCGTTGTGCGCATGCGCGTGGGCCTCCCCCGACCTGGAAGTGCACCAGAAATGACTTCTTCCGGGTTGGGAGAGGCCCATACGCATGCGCAGAAAGGATTTTCGGCGCTTTTTCCCAACCCGGAAGAGCGCTGCCGCGCTGCGCGCCATAAGAGCGTGCGGCGGCGTGCGGCGTGGGTCGTCGCGGGCCGGATTGGCAGGCTAATTGGGCCGCATCCGGCCCCCGGGCCGTAGTCTGGGGACCCCTGCCCTAGGCTCAGTGATTTAACCCACAGCGCCGCCTGCATCTATTTATATACCCCACATATATTACTGGGTTGCCCCAGCCATTCTGGGCAGCTTTCAACATATAGAAAAACATAAGAAAACATTAAACATTTTTTTTAAATAAACTTCCCTATACAGGATTGCCTTTGGACGGCTCAGGGGTCAGATAACTCCACACCCTCCAACATTTCTCCAATGACTATAAGGGCACCCTACGGAAAAGGGGGACATTCCAAGACCAAATCAGAAACCGGGATGGCATCTCTAAATCAGGGACGTCCCTGGAAAAGGGGGCACTTGGAGGGTCTGATGTAGAGAGTGGCACTGAGAATCCTGAAGCAGAACACTGTGTATGGCCACATTTTCTTGTGGGTCTCACTTGTAACAATAAATGCTAAATGAAACCAAGGCAAAGGAGTATGAATAAAATTTGATAGAAAGGTAAACAATTTGAAGAGCAAGCATATTATCTCTTTGGGTGGTATGAAGTTATAGTGGGGAGGTTAGATGCTTATAATCTTTTTGAATCATGTCTCTGTGACTGGAGGTTTAGTTACTTGTGTCTGTTGCATAGACTCTGCTTTCGTAGGCTGCTTAAATGCACACATAAGCAGTTGGGAGGTCTAGCTGGGATCCAGAAATCATACAAGAGGTAAACAGACTGCTACCCTCTCACCCTGCAAGCCCTACAGTGGCAATGACTCACCTTATTTGCTGTAGTGGCTGGCAATTTAAAGCTGCCACCTTATGGACACACTTATGAGGAAGAAAATCCCATTGAACACTGTGAAACTCACTTCTGAGCAAACATGCCTTAGATTGTGCTATAAATGCGTATAAAGGTTTCTTGGTACCTGAGTTTCTACAGCAGTCAGTGTAGGCTAGTGGGCATCCATTTATGCCTCTAGACACCGGCAAATAGCACCTCTTAAGTTCTTAAGGTGTGCTCAGAAGGCCACGAACCACTGCTATGAATTCCTCCCTGATAATTCCATTAGCTTTGTGAATGAGCCATAGATCAGGGTGACGGTTAAGCTGATGCTACTGGAAATTGAACTTCTGGAAAGAAACCTAAATTAGAATGATCTAAAATGACTCCCACAATTATGAGCACTTGACTCACTTGTGTTTGTACATCACAGGCAGCAATTTACCCAGTGTTTTCCCCAATTCATTTAAATGGGAAATGGCAGGGGGTTAGCAATTCTCATCCTACAAAATCATAGATATTTTAAACAGCTGGCGATAAACAGTCATTTATATTGATAAAACTATATTTACACAGGAAAAGAAAGCACTTTGGAAATCTTAGCAACATGTTGTTTTCGAATTGACTTGAAGAAGAGGCATTTGACCTTGGGTAAGAAGGGCTTTGGTTTATAGCACACAAGTCTTGGGGAAACCCTGCAACTTTTAAAACCAACCAATGTAAACTGAAGGAAGAGGTTTTGTGCCTACACAGTGCTAATTCCATTGGCAGACGTGGGAAAACTCTCTTTAGCTTCTTTCTTCAGATTTGTGTCATGCTCCAAATTTAGTTTGTTATTGTTAGCACTGGGTATCATCCAATCGAACCCAGTATATTTTTCCAGAAAAAGAGGTGTCAGAATTCACCACAAGCACCTCCCTTGTTCTCTTATAACGGTAATGGTGCCGGAACTGAGCTCCAGTGAGTTCCGGCCAATGTGATCCAAGGTGTCAACAGGAGTAAATACACACCTGCTCTCTTTGCCCACCTCCTCATGTGCCCATGTAGGAATGGAAAATCTGAATTTGGCCTACACATTCACTTAACAGGTCACAAACTATGGTAGCCTGTCCATTCCACTCCCATTCAAGTATTTCTGACTGCAGCACCAGACCTTCCATTTTAGCGTATCAGCTAAACACCTCACAAGTACCCAGGACACCTGACAGGCATTATAATGAGGTGCAGACACAACAGCTTTCCCCATTTTTTAAATTTAATTTGTTGTCACTGTTATGCTCAGCAGGCTTCTATGGCTTTCTTCTTTGATATTTTCAAGATGATGTGATAAAGGCTTTACACAACACCCTTTGCCCACTGCAGCTATGCTAAGTGGCCAGAGCAGTGGAGGGATTTTGAGTGAGGATGTTCAGTACGGCTGAGAAAATATCAAAGTCTTCCTGGTTGTTTGAAGAAGATAGAACATCCAAGGGAATGAATGGATGCAAAGAAGAGCTGGGAGATCTGAGCTGCCTGCAGTATCCAAAGAGATGAAAGTGACATAGCGGAGTTCACAGCAACCCAGAGAAGACAACATACTCTTGAATGGGAATATCTTTGCATACACAGGTAACAGCATGTGTTTCTGTTAGTTGTTGTCAGCCAATAGCACACCGAACAACATTGTCATGCTTGCTCTGAGATCATGCAAGGACAGCTATATGGTGTGTTGGGACGGGCGGTGAGGTGCATTGCCACTATGTATAATACCTAAACAATTAAAGCAATAATAGCAGCCGCAAGGTAGGATTTATGTTCTTCTCGGCACTGCTGGATGAGACGGCTATGCAGCTGCTATTATCGGTTTGCCTCAGCCACCTGCACAGTGAAACTCAATTGCTATAATGGCGGAGTGTCACAAACAATCGCAGAAGAATTCAATTGCTCTTGTCGTGATGCTGCAAGAAGAGTTTATTTATGTTTGCAGACCTCGACAGGCTGTCTGCCATTGAAGGTGTGGGGAACTACAACTTCCATCACCCCTAGGCATTGGCCTTGCTCGTTGGGGCTGATGGGAATTGTAGTTCAGATGCATATCTGCCAGGCAAAAGGTTATTTGCACTTGTTCTGTGGCCACATCGTATGCAAAATCAACTAGCTGCTCTTCTCCTAGCACCAGAAATCTTGAGGTAGTCCCACTTAGCTCAACGACAATATTCCTGAGCTAATTCTTCAACAATAATATCTCATGGTTACAGCCCAGCAGAGTTTGTTATACTTCAGAGCACAGGACACAAGGGAGAAACGTGCTAAGAGGAAGGCACGCTTGGCAAATCCACACCGTGATCAACTCCCGCCCGGAAACGAATGTCCCCACTGTGGAAGGACGTGCGGATCCAGAATTGGCCTCCACAGTCACTTACGGACTCATTGTTAAAACCGTGTTTATGGAAGACAATCTTACTCGGATACGAGTGATCGAAGAAGAAGAAGAAGAAGAAGAAGAAGAAGAAGAAGAAGAAGCACTTAGTTGCAGTGTAGTTTGGTTTTACCTCCTTTTTCAAGGAGTTCCACACTTTCTCCTTCTGCGTTCTAATTAACATGTTGTTGAGAAATTTCCATAATTATAGAACACACACCACATTTTCCCTCTTCCTTAGCCCCTGCCTCCAGTTCTCCAACCACTGATACAGAGTATATAAAATGCCGAAAGATAATGAAAACAATAAAGCACCAGAGATCTACAGTGATTTAAATTGTGAACTCTACTCCCTGACACTCCCAAGAAACCTCCCAGAAAACACACACACGTAGGCACATACAAAGTCCTAACTATATCTACTCAGAAGTAAGTCCTATTGAATGGAATGCGGTTAGGACTGCAGCCTAATACTAATACTTCAGACCGTATTGTGCTTCTTGATGTCTATACTACCTTCTTTCATATTTAACAGAGACTCCTTGTCCGTGACTTCAAAGCTTTATGCAGTTCTCCCTTCTAAACTCTCATTTCTCTCTTATTTCTTAGGCTTATTATGTTCCTCCTTAAGATTTCTGCTCTTTGGGACCCTCCATCCTCATTCACTTGTTTCTTCCAGGGCCTGAGATCATCTTCCCATCATAGCTGCCAAGTTATCCCCTTTTTAAAGGGATTTTCCCTTATGCTGAATAGGCTTCCTCGCGAGAAAAGGGAAAACTTGGCAGCTATGCTTCCCATGTGCAAATGCTGTCTCCCCCATTTCTTATCCTTGAAATGACTCTTAAGGCCCACGAGTTCAGAAAACCTATCCATGACTCAACTCCTTTCTTTCTTCCCTTTACAATATCTGAACCGAATTTAAATTGCATTAGCTCATTATCCTACTGAGTTCTCTCATTCTTGGTTTTTGATGTAACTTGCCCTTGACCATGGTTAGACTGTAAACTTATTGGAAGTGTTTAGTCTCACTCTTTAGTTATCAGGTATTTCAAAGGGCTTTTTCAATTGGAAATACCTCATGCTAAAATCAACCATATTTTCCATCACCTTACATCTGTAACCTCAAGAAATATAACTCTCTGAATAATAACTTTACTAATCAGTTGTACTGCAGTATAATCTAGAAAGTTAATAATGCATAGATGCAAACTACTATTTATACCAAAGTACACATACAATCAGATGGATTGAGCTAGTCATCAGTTGCTCCACCCATGAGGTGAAGACCACTTCCACATCCAACTTCCATGTTCTTGCATTTCCAGTTGGTAGGTGGGTGCATTAAGAATAACCTCGGTGTCTTTCCTGATGCTACAAAGAACTAGACCTGCATTCAGTTAAATGTGTCCTGTGAAGAAAGGTCTGTAATCACTCAAGGAGAACATAAACATTGCCTTATAGGTTCATATCTATGACCCCTTTAGCCTGTCCTTCTGCTGAGCATGACCCTGAAAGGTGCCAAAATTGATTCTGTAGAGACCATTTTACCCTCTGAAATTTAGCAACGTTTTCTGATGTTTTGGTTAGTCTTGTACACGTTGCTGAACATGCCTCAAGCTTTTAGGTTCTATTCATTAGTCATTTTTAAAGCATCTCTTAAATCCTTCATTAAAACTATTTAGAAGCCATTTTGGAAAGCAAGTGATATATAAATTAAATCATCACTATCAGTGCTTTTTTTTTTGCAACAGTGGTCTCTTTTCTTTTCTTTTGCTGCCCCTGGGAGTCATTTAGCACTGACATAACACTTTTATCAAGATATGTGTATCTTTCTCTCTCTCTCTCTTTTTGCATAGATATACACACACACAAATGATAACAGTAGCAGGTGCAACAAAATGTAAAGCCAGAGAATAACATTGAGGAATACTAAGGCTGCAATTGCAGATGATTTCTTCTGTTTCTCATTGAAATCAATAGCACCTACTTATGAGTAAGACAGCTTCCAATTAGGCTGTGTGAGACTTGGATACAGGCAAATATCTCATCTGCTCCTTTCCTGTGTTCGCTGGGATTTAGAGCCCAAATTTGGTTGGTTTTAAAAGGTTTTAAACTTATTATTTTTCATGGCTTCAAAACTTGTATCTTCTCTGTTTCATATTTTTATTTCATTTCTGAATTTGCAGCAAGCTAACCAAGATAGCATGGCAGATTGCATGTATAACAAAAGGTCAAATGAGAAGTCAGCAATCAATGCCTATATCAGAAACACACAAAAGTGACCTTGTCCCGAAGTCCCCAAGATAGTTATGCTTTTGAAAGGATGCCTTTGGGAGTCAAGATCCCCATTCGTTAGGGTTTAACCCTTGTGTGCTTTTCTTTGTGCTTCTATCTATATCTCCGTTTATATCCTTGGGTGTTATTTAAGGAAGAGGGGAAAGCAGGGAAGGAAGTCAAGTCACAGAGCAAAAGATAAAAAAACATCAAAAAATGGCAAAAGAGACTAGAAGACAATAAGCCAGAAAATGCTGATATTAAAATGTCTTACAAATAATGTGTGGGACTAAAAGTAAACACACACATATACACACCAAGACCCAACAACCCTGCTTACTATTACACAGCCAAAGATTTATTATGTTTTCTCAGGTATTATAAAATGTCTGCTTTAAACAAATGGTCTCCCTAGACTTGGGTCAAAAGCATGAATCAGAAGGGGTGCCTCGGAATCTGATTTCAGTGATGAATATGCAAGCTATCAACAGTGTGATAGCTATTTCCAGATGTAGACTGTGAAATACAGATGTGGGCATGGGGATCTTATTTATCATGTAGATGGTACTTTCAATATGCAGACAGGGTTACCATCTGGTATGATTTTGGCAAAGAGAGCCCAGAAAGAGTAAAAATATATATCCCGGGGTGGTGATTGGGGAGCAGGGGACCTCCAGCAATTTGCAACTAATGAAATGTGTACAGTATTCTGAAAAAAGAGCCACTCAAAAACTGAATACTTTGTAAAGACATTGTGTTTCCGAGAGAGAGAGAGAGAGAGAGAGAGAGAGAGAGAGAGAGAGAGAGAGAAGAGTATTTGCCTATGACAAACATGCAGATGACACTGTGGTCCTCAGAGTAAGATGACGAATTTGCTAGAATAGGATGGAGGCTGTTATGAGCACTTAAAGTTATAGCACTTGAAGTTGAAAATCTTTTAGGGCTGAATTGTTTTGCCTCCACCCCCTTTCTTTGACAATAGGACAGAGCTGTTTCCAGAGCTACTCAACGGACGATGAGTTAACACGAATAGTTCCCATTCGAGGCTTCAGCACTTCAGTTTATCGCTTCAGCCATTGGATTTAGAACTAGGACCTTAACCAAGAGGACGCTGCTGAAGATGACAATTATTTATAATATTTTTATTATCTATACTCTGACCATCTGGCTGGGTTTCCCCAGCCAATCTGATTTGCTTCCAGCACATATAAAATATAATAAAACTTCCTGATGCAGGGCTGCCTTCAGATGTCTTCTAAAAGTTGTGTAGTTCTTTCGCTTCCTTGGCTGAAACACAGAGAATGCCATGCTGTGTGGATCAGTGTTATGACCCAAGGCAAAGCAGTGTGCTGATGGATGGTAGTAGTTGTTGTAGACATTGTGTGTTAGCCAATGTTAGTCCTACTCAGAGCAGATCTATTAATATCCGTAGACTTAAGTAAATAAGTTGGATATCACTCATTACGGTTAGGAGATGAACACTTGCCTTGGGAAGGCTGTTTCGATGTCTTCCCAATGCTGAGCGTAACATGTGCATTTTCAGGCGAGTGAATATTTATGCACACACACACAAGACATGTAGAATGATCAGTTTGACCTCAAGTATGAATGCAAAATAGATCTCCCAGAAGCAGCATTACTTTGCACTCATGTTCATCCCACCCGATTGCCAAATAGAGACTGGATATCTCTGATGTGTTGACTTCACTCTAGTACGAAGGTCCAGGGACAGTAGAACTTTAAAACAGCAGGAGTAAAAGTTGAAGCCTGGACTTCTGAATGTTGGCCGAAGTAATATTTGTATTACGTGAGCACAGGGTTTTCTTTGGGTGGCTTTACGTAAACAAACTGGAGTCTCGCTGATATTAATGAGGTAGCTTTCTACACCCGCATTGTGTATTGTGATTGGCTCGTGACTGGCTATGGCAGCCTGGGGGCCTAATGTCTTTTACGCTACCGAAGTTCTATAACATTCATTATTCTGTGTCAAGCCAAAATTACCTTGCAGGGGCATTGCATAATGTCTGGTATATTAATCATTAGAGATATTTTTGAAGCACTCAATTACATTATGAAGGCTGGGTTATGTTCTTATCTTTCTAATGGTCACATGTAAAGCACCGAGGCCCCCTATTACTGTGTAATAAGAAATGCATACCCGGCAGAATAATACATTATGCACATCCTCGTCTATAGGATGGGAAAGGTCAGCCAGCAACTTGAATATTTTTGTCCTCTAGATCAATTTCACTTAAAAGAGTTCATTAGAAAGAATGGCTTTATCTTTTCAGTATGTCCTAACAGCATGCTATCACTTTACAGAACCAGATTTCAACTATTTTATTCCATTCAAAGCAGAATGAATTACATCAATCTGGCCGAGGCACATTCATTTTGAGGTTATCAATTCAAAAGTGTTTCAGGATACAGTTAAGAGGGCCTTTGTTGCCAAGATTTTTTTTAAAAAAATAAAGTAAAGTAAAATAGAGAATGTTGAAAGTATAAAGCCCACTTACCTTGGAGTAACCCCATCTACTCTAACCAAACTATCTGGAGGATGCATTACAGTTCTAACTATTTCATATCCTAATCGAATAACAACAAGCATTTGCTTTCATTTGCAGATTCTGGCATTTCTAGCAGGTGTTGAGTTCATAGACATTCTCATTTAGGGGAATTCACACTCACTTCCACAAAGCAGGAACCCTGCTGAAAGTGTTAGCGATTAGCAAAAGCTATCCAATAAAAAAAGAGAGAGCCCAAATGTGAACAACATTGTGTGTCAAGCTTTTCCTTTTCCTTCTCATATTCATTGAAAAGGTATATATTCAAAACATTTTTTAAAAACTATTTTTATTATGCAAGAACTATTAAACACTTATCCAGCAGTACAGCTAATGGTATTTGGGCTATGCATTGACCTTAGACATGAGCTTCAATGTTCAAACATATTTCTGAATGTAACCTCTTCACTGAGATGATTGAGCAGTAGGTTTAACAAGGTCTTGATTTAGGTCGATAACATAGCTAAAGAAAGGGGCCCATGTTTCTCGGAAGGTGTCCCTTATCGTTATGCCTTTAATTGCCCTCCTGTGTCTGGTGAGACCCCCAGACATTGCTGTATCCCAGATATTATTTTCCCATATATTGAGGAGTATTTCAGTCTGGTTCATCCATGTTGAGCTATCACTAATTGTGCTGCTAGTTCACGGTGGTGCAGGGTGGTGGAGCCCAGGTCTATGTCCAAATACAGTAGTGCTAAGGCAGGATTTGGAAAAAGAGGTTGGCTTGTAATTGCAGATATAATAGAGAATACTCTCTTCCAAGTTTTCCACAACCCTTTAATTTAAGGGGAAAGGGGGGGGTAAATTTTTGCCAGTCTGACTGGTGTCCAATCTTTTTTTTCTGTATAATTTTTTTTTAGTAAAATTTACTTTTTACCCTCTGTTTTATTGTAAGTGTATGTGTGTACACACACACTTGGGATAGCATTCAGCAATGCACCATTTTTATTTTTCAAAAAAAGGGGTCCGGCTAACACTAATAGGGCAAATCTGGAACACATCCTATTTTTTTATCCTTTATGTTTTGCGTGGAGGGGAGCACTGCACATAGGCTTCCTTACCTATGAGCCTGGTAATGTGTTTCATTTAGCACTTGCTGCCTTCTTGCCAAGGATGCTGCCTTGGGGCAAACTCTGGCTGTGCTGATTGCTGCTCTCAACTTTCCATTTATTAGTTTTCAACCTCTAAATGCATGTGCAGGGGCTTACCAAGCGTATGCTAAGGTTCCAGCACTTACTTCACTGAAGGAGACTCGAAAGACTGTTCTTGGACTTTGCACACCGTGGGGACCTGGGAGTAAATGGCAGGCTCGATTTAAAGAAGAAGAGTTGACCTCTGGGAGACTTTAAGCAGAGGATAGGGTTGCCAGACTCAATAGAGGACAGGACTTCTGTGCCTTTAATTGCCCTGCTCTCTTTGGAGTCTGGAAACCTTGAAGAGAAACCAGCAGGCCCTTTGCTTGGAAATTAAACAAAGGGTCTGCTGGTTTCTCTTTAAGGTTTCCAGACTCAAAAGAGAGCAGGGCAATTAAAGGCACAGAAGTCATGTCCTCTATTGAGTCTGGCAACCCTAGCAGAGAGGACCCAATCTGCCTGGCATTTGTGCCTGTGTGTCCCCCCCCCCCCCGTGCGTACACACGTGTGTGCAGGGCAAAAAGCAGCGGGCTAAATTGCCTGAGAATCCATGGGATCTCAGCTGAAGAATAAAAAGTTAACAGAAGCAACTGAGGTACCATGAGCCCCAGTAGGATGCAGAAGAAGCCAGAAGCTCTGGCTACTAATGTTGACTGAGAGGTTGCAGCTACACAGTTGGGCACATTAGTCAATTTGGGTTCCTTTATGGCTCTCATTTTTCCATTCTTAAGTTCAGTTCTCCACATTTGATGAACATTCTTGTGCTACTTTATCCGAAGACACACATTTTTTGTGTGCAATTTTGCCCAATAAAGACATTTCACTAGGCAATTTCCCCAAATACGTTGCATCGTCATGAATATAGGCATTTTAATGCACATTTGGCGCTGGTATACGCATTTATGCACACATTGCTTGGCAGGAGAACTGAGCTGCAAAATCTACAGAAGTGCAACTTGGAAGGGATAATTGTATCTCAGTTTCTGTATTGTTTTGGTAAACGTAAATTAGGTGGGTTTGCCTTTAAGTGTGAATTGGACTTCACCTCACCACCATTTTAGCAGCAGCTCTGTGATAGAGATGATGGGTTGTATGAAGAAGGTCCAGGCTCCATCCCTGGTATCTCCAGCCAGGGTGGGGAAATATGCCTTCTGGAACCCTGGAGAGTCAGTGGCAGTCAGCTGAGTTGGTATAAGGCAGAGATCTGAAAAGCTGCTAAGGAAACTTTGACTACATAATATGTGATGATACTTTCATTGATCACACTGTTCTGTGGACCACTGGTGGGCAAATTGGAGGTAATTGAGAAGAAGACAGGTTCTGGTTGCACCACACCTGCTGCAACACCTTTTTCTTGGCCTTGTAATTGCTTATTAAAGGCTTTGGTGTTGCCTCTTCACAGTGCTTGAATTATGCAGGGAAACTTAAGGGACTTCTCTGTGAAGTCCACACCTCCCTCCTACTGACCCTGTCTAATTTTAGCCACATCAGCCTTTTAAGAAAGCACTTAAGGAGGTTTGGTCAAAGGATAGAAGACCTGCCGTGAACCGCTGGTAATTCTATGTTTTAGTTGCTCAGGAAGTTCAAATTCCTTTGCAGCAGCAACTTTCCAGAGATGCTACTTCTAATCAATAGATCTATTCTAAACCACTGTGAAGAGCTAAGGAAGCAGACCCCTGAAACAGAGGCGTAGGAAGGCGGTGCGGGGGGATGCGGACCGCCCCGAGTGTCATTGCTGAGGGGGGTGACATTTGGCATGCTGCCCACCCGTGACTCCCAAGCCTACCCTGAGCCGTCAAAGTGGAGGGGGAGGTAACAAAAAAATTCCGCACCAGGTACCACCTGGCCTTACTATGCCTCTGCCCTGAAATGCTTCTTAAGGTGTGGACAGGCTCCATCTAGTCCACAAGCCATACAGTGGATTCCTGAACTTGCACCCTGCAAGTTTCTTCCTTCATGTAATGTCAAAGGGACTATGTCTGCAAATGTGGATGAGTGACATTCAATTATGTTCATGGGGAATGCAAAAAGCCACTAAGGAGGCAATTTACTGCTCTAGCCCTGTATGCAATTCTTCACTTGAAATCAATTTTTCATTATATGGGAGAACAGTATGTTGAGTTGATATATTTGTTCTTGTAATTTGATAGAGTAGCCGGTAATGTGTAAAGCTTGTCTCTAACAGGAGGGGGGAAATGACATTTGACAAACTAGGGAAATGTGGCAGAATTTTTGCTAATAAAACAACATCATGTTTTCTGATGGAATTTCTGAGTTAATGGTGCCAGCTTCCACACCCAGTGCTAAAGCTCCTGAGCCCAAAATGTTTGACATGACCCTTTTGCCAGTGTGACCAATCTTGTTACATCTGGCCAAAAAAAAAAAGTTTGCTGACTTCAGGATATGACCTTTTGCCTCAAATACATGCCACCTAGTTTCCCTTAGTATAATGTGTTTGTGTGTGTTAGTCAATGGTTGTCAGTGTTATTGTTGCTTTTAAAAAAAACAACACCCAACAATCTCAGAGTTTATTTTGAATTACGGTATCTGATATAACGTATGCATGTGTATAAATCTAATATAGGCAACCTAGACATGTAATTTCATTATGTACATTTAAAACTGTTGATTTTATCTGAATTTTGATCATTCTACGTCTACTGTTTTTAAAATTGCTTTTTTGTTACAGTCATACCTCATGTTGCGTCCGCTTCAGGTTGCATGTTTTCGTCTTGCGTCCCGCGGCAACCCGGAAGTACGCTTCAGTTTATGTCAGTTCCATGTTATGAATGGGCCTCCGGAACGGATCCCGTCCATAACACAAGGTTCAACTGTATTTATAAAATGAGTATTTTGTAGCAGTTTTATAAACCACTTTTTTATTAAGAAGTATATAAATCTTGCTCAATAATAGATACATATTGAATAAATTGTACATTGGGAATCATGGCCAGGGCTGATGAGCTTTAAAGTGATAACCAAATCTAGATGGCAGAAGCTGGCTGCACCTGTCAGAGAGGCCTGATGCAGCTGGACCTTGCCTCTCTGGAGCCTCACAGCTGTATGGGAAGCACCTTCCCCTCTCAGCATATTATAAACATGGAGACCAGTGGGGCAGCTAGAGAACCAGCATAGATCTGGAAGGAAGGGGCACCTAGAAAATGAAATAGTGCCTCTGTGTCAGAGATGCAGGAGGAAGCACAGGGGAACTCTTTTCGAGCCACCCAGAGTGGCTGGAGCAAGCCAGTGAGATGGGTGGGATACAAGTAATGCCATCATCATCAGTGCTCAGTGCTCCTGTACTTAAAGGTAAAGGACCCCTGGATGGTTAAGTCCAGTCAAAGGGGACTATGGGGTTGCGGCGCTCATCTCGCTTCCAGGCCAAGGGAGCTGGCATTTGTCCACAGACAGCTTTCCAGGTCATGTGGCCAGCATGACTAAACCACTTCTGGCACAACAGAAGCCAGAGTGCACAGAAACGCTATTTACCTTCCCGCCGCAGTGGTACCTATTTATCTACTTGCACTGGCGTGCTTTCAAACTGCTAGGTTGGCAGGAGCTGGGACACAGCAACAGGAGCTCACCCCATCATGGGGATTCAAACTGCCGACCTTCTGATCGGCAAGCCCAAGAGGCTCATTGGTTTAGACCACAGCGCCACCTGCATCCCTACCACATTGTTTGTACTAGGAGCCAGGGACTCAAGAAGAACTATCTGAAAAAAGTTTGGGGGCTCTGAAAGCTACTCTTATCTGAGGAAACTGCAGAACAGGAAGAACGCAACACAAGATTGCTCTCTCTCTCTGCATAATCTGCAAAGTGGTGCTGACTCTTGTCCTGAGAGGTGGGAAACAATCCTTCCCACTCTCTTGCCACAAAGAGATGTGTCAACTCTCTGCAAAACTTTCTCCTTCTCCCTTCCTCAGCAGAATATATCATGAATGCAGGAAGCTTATGCATGCTGGGTTGATATGTGTGTATTGGAATGACATACATTATTTTGCTGAGGTCTGTGCAGATGTGTTTTGTGTCTTCCCAGTCATTTCGAACACCATCCACCTCTGCATGCCATTCTTCCTACAACTACTTGTAAAGTAGAGAAACAGACATTATGCAGAACAGAGGAAGCTGCCTTATACTAGGGTAGACTATCTGTCGGTACAAACCACAGTTTATTTCAATAGGCCTCAGTAGGTCCTCAGGGTCTTAGCAGAGATTTCTCCCATCATTAGCTACCTGATCCTTTAAATTGGAGATTACAGAGAATGAACCTGGGACTTTCTGCACGTAAAACATAACTGAGCATATGGCCCCTCTGTAGAAAGGCGTGCATAATTTTTCCTCTAGTGCCAACTCTTCCAGTGCACATGCAATTCTGAAAAATCTCAGCTTTACTTGTTTAAAAAAAGTTTCTAGTCTTTTTAGTAGACATACATATATGTATGTATGTGTGTATACTTTCCAGAGAGTGGGCATAACCCAGTGAATGTTAGCCAAAACACAAGAGATTTAAGGCAGTTGTCATTTGGAAGAGGGATCACACACCTTTTGCCTTGAAACTTGTCGGACATGTTTTGTAGGTTTTGGGAAAACCTGCATAACTTGTTTATGCATGGCAAAAGAGGCGTGAGTGTAGGCACCATGAGCAACGATTCCTCTTTCATACCATGTTCAGCTCTCTGAAGGAGGGTTGGTCTAGATGACCCTTGGGTCCCTTCCAACTCTAAGGTTCTATGATTCTATGAAAATAAATTTCTTCAGCATTAGTTGCAACAACCAGACTGTGCCAACTGCCTGCAAGAAAGCTCTGGTGCTTATTTTAGGACCATGTATTAAGGAACTGCCTAACGACATGTCACCCCTCAAGTGTATCACATCACTTTTCCTAATGATACAGTCTTGTTTGCACAAAAACCTTGTGTTGCTCACCTTCTTCCTGCACACAGTGTTTTGCATTAATCATTCACCCCACCCACTCTGCACGACATTCAGGATCAAGACAAGCAAAGAGAGAACACCCGTTTAACTAATACAGGCTGCAGGCCTAAAGTAAACCCACTTAGGCGTCAATCCTCTTCACCCCTCCCTAGAAGTAACCCCCAGTGAACAAAGTGGGGCTTGCTACTGAGTAAGCATGCTCTGGATTGCGATGCATGTCTGACCAACGAGTTTGACTTTCTGTGCTTGAGAATTTTCTTTGCTCGAATTAAAAAACAAACAAACCTCATTCAGTCTGCAGCGTGGCCACTTTTGTAATAATAAACTTATGCTATATCGTAATTCTAATGGTTTCCATATGTGAGGGTGAATTTTCCTTTGCAACCAATAAAACAATTCTTTTAGCTTGGGCTTCTTTTTAAAGAGGTGAAATGTTCAAAACCACAAGGTAAGTACAATTAGTCTGAAACTGTCTAAACTGGCATATATTTTGAGATTGCCTCCCTCTTCTGTCCCATGAAGTCCTGCCTGTTCACCTAGTATTGTCTAATACCATTTCAAGCATTCTATTTCTGGGTGTGTTTGGTGAGAGCTAGGAGGTACTGTCATACCCTGTGGAATTTTTAGGTCTTCCACGTTTCCATCTGTGCTTGGCCATGAATCTTCCAGGTCTCTTAGCACGAACAAGGTTAATAGTATCCTGAACGGATAGACAACCTAGGCAGCGGGCCTGTAAGCGAATGAAATAGCTGCATGTTATTTGGCTGGCCAAACTCTTAGCTGGAAAAGATACACGGAGCATAACGGTGTAAGGTGGGGATCATTTGAGGAATGTGATGGGTAGGGATGAGTACATCTGTCCATGCTGGTTTCTCTGAGTTTCTCATTTTTTCAAATCTTCAGTTCATTTCTCCACATTTTGACATCAGTTTGACTTTTTAAAAAAGTCCTCATGAAAACTCATCAGCACTTTAGTGCAAAATTCTCTGAATAGGCAAATTTGCATTCCATTCACATTTTGCAAAAAGTACAGAATGCATTTGTTTGTGTGTTGTTTTCAGCAATACATGCATTTTAATGCAGCATATTTTTTTACACGTTACTTGGCTGGAGAACTGCACCGCAAAATTCAGTTCACTAAGAGCACTTAGTTCACTTAGATTTCAACTAAGGAGGCCTATCAATGGGAGTCTTGTTCAAGGATTTCCAACCACCTTCCATTGATTGGTGTATTCCTAGCAGGTGCTTTTTTTGGAGCCTGGCATGTTTACCCTGTGCTGGATGAAGTATTGGGGGGCGGCTGTTGCATATGCTTGACACATATCCCCATAGTTCCCTTAGTGAAGGAAGGATTATTCTGCTTCCAATTGTCTGTGGGGCTTGGGACTGGTAGTATGTGCCTCTACCTGACTTATCCAGATTCCAGCACCCCACACTTTCACAGTTTAACTGACTGCAAATCTTGTTGTTCTATATAGTGCAATAGGAGAGCTGAGAAGAATGCCAATATATTTCACATCTGGAAACTATTGAGCCCCTTTGGTTTCAGATAGTACATGGGTAAAGGTAAAGGGACCCCTGACCATTAGGTCCAGACGTGACCGACTCTGGGGTTGCGGCGTTCATCTCGCAATATTGGCCGAGGGAGCCGGCGTACAGCTTCGAGGTCATGTGGCCAGCATGACAAAGCCACTTCTGGCGAACCAGAGCAGCACATGGAAACACCATTTACCTTCCCGCTTGGAGCGGTACCTATTTATCTACTTGCACTTTGACATGCTTTTGAACTGCTAGGTTGGCAAGAGTTGGGACCGAGCAACAGGAGCTCACCCCGTCGCAAGGATTCGAACCGCCAACCTTCTGATCAGCAAGCCCTAGGCTCTGTGGTTTAACCCACAGCGCCACCTGCGTCCCTAGTACATGGGTAGGTGAGTCTAAAAAGCCCAGGACACTAATTTTCACAACCCTCTTGCAGCAGTGGTGGCTCATTTACCAGAAGTAATGCATTTAGCACCCACCCGGCATTAACTCTGGAAACATATACTCGATTCTGACCAAACTTAACCTCCTAGAGCAAAATGTACACCAGGAGACTTAGTTTGGTCAGAATTGACCATATGTTTCCAGAGTTAATGCTGAATACTTTATTTCTGGCACCTGAGCCACATATAGCCGCTATAGGGCCATGAAAATTTGTGTCCCAGGATTTTTCGACTCATCTACCTATGAACTATATGAAACAAAAAAAGTGGTTGGCATTGCAGCATTTGCCAGATGTGAATGCTTTTTTCCAGTTTTCCTTTTGTTGTTGTTTAGTCGTTTAGCCATGTCCAACTCTTCATGACCCTATGGACCAGAGCACACCAGGCACTCCTGTCATTCACTGCCTCCCGCAGTTTGGCCAGACTCATGCTGGTAGCTTCGAGAACAGTGTCCAACCATCTCATCCTCTGCCGTCCAGGGAGCCTTCTCTTCTCATGAGGTGGCCATACTATTGGAGCCTCAGCTTCAGGATCTGTCCTTCCACTTTTCCCACCCCACTATAATAATGAATATAACCTTTACATCCCATGCTGTGTATCTTGAGTCTCCTTTCTGGCTGTGTGCGAATAACATCAGCAGATCTCACTTGGCACTGTTGGTCACTGCCAAGGTAGTCCTTCTTCTAGCTCCTGCCACAGGTTTGCATGTAGGGTCATGGTGGTAAAACATTTCTTTTCAACTGAACGTAGCTTAGAACTATCATGCTAGAAATATGCAACCATCCTTAGCAATTTTGCCCATGCAACAGAAGAACCCATTCTCCTATATATATTTTTAAGCATCAAAAAGCTGGAAGAACCACTAGGCCTCTAGGGTGCCGTTGGTATATCTTGTGAGGTTGTATGTATTCTCACTGAAGTATCTTGATCAAAGTGCCTGGTTGGCCACATCCTTACAGGGGTTTAACTGCATCCTAGGCAAGCTAACTGAAAACCCCCTCTCCCTATTCAGGCAGTATTGGATTATTTGATGTGGATCCCTTGGTTGCTAACTGTGAATCAGCTTATTCCTCACTTTTCTTTGGATGCAGGATGCTTCAGAGTATTGTGTTGGGCTGGATCCCAGGTCTAACAGCAGGAGACACTTAAACAGGAGACTGTATTGTTGCAATATTTCTAATAAAAACATCTGGCCTAAGTACTCTAAGGGATGACCAGAGAGGAACCTGAAAAGCATATACACACAACCCACAGCAGCCAGCCAACTGGCCTAGAATGGATCCTTTCCTAGTGATTAATATGTTCAGCTGCAGATGAATTCAGTTATGACTCAGGCCAAAAGAGTACTGACAATGGCTGCACGGCCAAAGTACTCTGGGCGATTTCATGGAATATGGATCGTTCAACAATGAAAAGACTGAACTATTTCAAACCCTACAAGTGTCCCGATTTTCCAGGGGCAGTCCTGGATTTACAGAAGCTATCCCAGAATATGATTTGATCCCAGAATGTCCCGCTTTTCCTTGTTGTTGTTGTTTATTCATTTACAGTGGTACCTCGGTTTATGAACACAATTGGTTCTGGAAGTCTGTTCATAAACTGAAGCGTTCATAAACTGAAGCGAACTTTCCCATTGAAAGTAATGGAAAGTGGATTAATCCGTTCCAGACGGTCTGCGGAGTAACCGTTCATAAACTGAAGCGAACTTTTCCATTGAAAGTAATGGAAAGTGGATTAATCTGTTCCAGACGGGTCCGCGAAGTACTTAAACTGAAGCGTTCATAAACTGAAACATGGGTGTAATTGGTTCCGGAAGTCTGATCATAAACTGAAGCGTTCATAAACTGAAGCGAACTTTCCCATTAAAAGTAATGGAAAGTGAATTAATCCGTTCCAGATGGGTCCGCGGTGTTCATAAACCGAAAATTCATAAACCGAGGTGTTCATAAACCGAGGTTCCACTGTAGTCAAGTCCAACTCTTCGTGACCCTATGGACCAGAGCACACCAGGCACTCCTTTCTTCCACTGCCTCCTGCAGTTTGGTCAGACTCATGTTGTAGCTTCGAGAACACTGTCCAACCATCTCGTCCTCTGTTGTCCCCTTCTCCTTGTGCCCTCCATCTCAACATCAGGGTCTTTTCCAGGGAGTCTTGTCTTCTCATGAGGTGGCCAAAGGATTGGAGCCTCAGCTTCAGGATCTGTCCTTCCAGTGAGCACTCAGGGCTAATTTCCTTCAGAATGGATAGGTTTGATCTTCTTGCAGTCCATGGGACTCTCCAGCACCATAATTCAAAAGCATCCAGCTCTCACTTCCATACATCACTACTGGGAAAACTATAGCTTTAACTACTTTATGGTCCAGCTCTCACTTCCATACAGCACTACTGGGAAAACCATAGCTTTGTCGGCAAGGTGATGTCTCTGCTTTTTAAGATGCTGTCTAGGTTTGTCATGGCTTTTCTCCCAAGAAGCATCTTTTAATTTCATGACTGCTGTCACCATCTGCAGTGATTATGGGACCCAAGAAAGTAAAATCTCTCACTGCCTCCATTTCTTCCCCTTCTATTTGCCAGGAGGTGATGGGACCAGTGGCCATGATCTTCGTTTTTTGATGTTGAGCTTCAGACCATATTTTGCACTCTCCTCTTTCACCCTCATTAAAAGGTTCTTTAATTCCTCCTCACTTTCTGCCACCAAGGTTGTGTCATCAGCATATCTGAAGTTTTTCCTTAGGATGTCCCAATTTTATCGGAGAAATGTTTGAGGGTAAGGAGTTTAGAAGACACCTCAGCCCTGTACAGGGAAGTGTTTTTTATATATAATGTTTAATCTTTTATTATGTTTTTATATATGTTGGAAGCTGCCCAGAGTGGGTGGAGTATAAATAATAAACTTATTATTAATACTATTATGGAATATGATGTCCCTGTTTTCATCAGAGAAATGTTGGAGGTCATGCTATCCCTTTTAGGAGGCATTTTCAAATTTCAATCAATGGGTGCCATGTAGAAAACTTTCACAGAAAAGCTTATATTCTGGATGAGGCTGTGCTTAGCCTTAGATACTGCCCGCCCCTTTTGTCTGATAGTTTCCTTTCCTTACTCATTTAGCACAGCTAACTGTCTGAGTTTAATCATGAATATTACAAGGAAAATAATTACTTTTCCATATTGTGGTGCTTGACAGGAGTTTTGGATATAAATGTTTGTCAAAAAGACCACTGGGTATATGAGTCATGAGTGGGAACCCTCTGGCCCTACGGACATTGTTGGCCACCAGTTCCCATTAGTCACAGCTAGTATGGCCAGTGGTCAGAAAGGAAGGCCACAGGCTCCCCATATCTAGTATAAATGCTATTTCAAAGGATCTTCCTTCTCATTCTTTCCTTGCTTGACAGTTCGATCCTATGCATGTCTGTTCCAAAGTGTGCCTAACTGAATTCAAGGAGGCTTACTCCCAGGTAAATGAATACAGTCGTACCTTGGAAGTCGAACGGAATCTGTTCCATAAGTCCATTAAACGTACAAAATGTTTGGAAACCAAAGCACGGCTTTTGATTGGCTACAGGAAGCTCCTGCAGCCAATCGGAAGCTGCGGAAGCCCCGTCAGACATTTGGCTTCCAAAAATAGATCGCAAACTGGAACAGTCACTTCTGGGTTTGCGGCGTTCGGGAGCCAATTTGTTTGAGAACTAAGTTGTCCGAAAACCAAGGTATGGCTGTATAGGATTGGAGCCAGAGAGCAGCCTCCCCGCAGCTGAAGAAGTATTGCAATTATTTAAGGAACTCTGGGCAGCTGGTACAAAGCTTAGTTTAGGCAATGCAAAACTGCAACCTATTCACATAAAGGATTCTCATTCTGTGTCATATGATGTGAATATCACACATAATGACCACTGATTTTGTGTGTGTGTGTGTGTGTGTGTGTGTGTGTGTGTGTGTGTGTCACAGACAAACCATAGTTTTCTAGATATCTACTGTTAACATTTATGCATAGTATCCTTCATTAAGATGCCCTGTCTTGAAAATTCATTTTGTTCTATTCCCAGTGTTATTGGAGGTCTACTTTGATAGCCATCTTTACAATTTTTGTTGGAGTGCAGCTCTTTATGCCCCCAAAAGGTAAATAATACATGACAAAGATCTACTGAAGTTATGGAACCTCTGACTAGCATTTTCCTTTAAATATTAAAGATTATTTTTCGAAGTTGTTTGAACTATGATCAGTTGCATGCAACTATTTCCCTGTTAGAAGGGAAATATGCCAGACTCAGCCATTTTACCCCTTTGATGTCCATGCATACTAATGTTTGGTAGGAATTCTTATTAATGATTTCGGTGCAGTCTAAACTGTACACAATTTCTCAACTGATTATTTAATTCTGAATGAAAGGCAAAAACGATATTGTCTGTCTTGAGGTCTGCTAACATTCTGCACATTCTTCGTTTTGTAACCAGAAGAACAAGCAATTCCAATTTTGCACTTTCAATATGACTTCCAGTTAGGGACAGAGGAGAAATTTGTTTTGTTCAGATTTTAAGCCGAGCCTTCCTAATTCACACTTTGTGAAACAACATGTGAACTGAAACACAGCTGCCTTTTAAAGTTTGCATTCCTCTGAATCCTGAGATACAATTCTCCAGCCAAATAATGTGTATAAGATGTATTGGGGGAAAGTTGGCATAAAAATGATATATTAGTAGAAATAACCCACAGAAATGAATTATAGTGGCGGAAATACTTTCAACAATGTGTACATCGAGCACAATTGCAGACAAACATGTGCACGTGGAAAAATTTTCGCTGAAATGCTGATAAATTTTCATGGCATTTTTTTTTAAAAAAAATGACAAAACAATCCAGTAATACAGAGAACTGATATGCTTGCTCCCTGCTTTGCAGGCTTTTTTCCTACCTGGAATAGGAGGGAGGCGGCTGAACAGACTCTGTTGTTGGTGAGTTTGTTGGTGAGGAGTTGCTATTGCTATTATTATTTTTTGTATATTTATTTTTAATCTTATAAATTATGTGGAAATTGTTCAATTCGGTTGTGTAACTTTTGATATTTGATATGCTGTTTATTATTATTTTTGCCATAGTTGTAATGATATAATTTTAAAAATATGTTGTAAGTCACTTTGAGCATGGCTTTAACTTTGCAAAGGCAGCATACAAATAAAATGTTTGATTTATTGATCTTAAGATGGGGGGGGGGTGATAAATAGAAAGAAACAGGTACCAACAAATTTGTCTGTCTCTATTCCAGGCCCAATCAACCCAGAAGGAGAGCCAGTGTGGTGTAGTAGTTAGAATATTGGACTAGAAACTGGAAGATCCGAGTTCCAATCCCCACTCGGCAGTGAAGCTCACTGGCTGACATTAGGCCAGTCACTGGCCTAAGGTCTTTGGAGAAGAAAAGGGGGATACAAATGCAATAAATAAATAAACGAGTTCTCCTGGACAAGCCCCTTTGAAATGACTGAGAGCCGCTCCAGAATTCTCTAGCACAAACTCCATTCATTTCAGTGGGTCTTGTGCTAGAGACCTTCTGCTGTGCCCTTTGGTAAAACCATAACATTCGCCGAGAAGTGCAAATAAGATTTGTTCCGGCAGCATTATATGTCCCTAAACAACATCAGAACACTGTATTTTATGAGTCGGCGAAAATCCCAGATGCAAAGGTTAAATTTATTGTGGCAAAGAGGATCCGTCCTTTGCTGTATTCCCTTGCCTGATGCAGGGCTTGAGCCGCACAGAAGTCTGAGCGTACTTGTGAAATGCAGAGTTCAAGACAGTGGTTTTGAAGAAGTTGTTCAATAGCACAGCACTTAGTAAACGCCTGGTTTTTGCTGAATGGCACTTCATGACCTGGTTGCAGGGGTCAGCAGATCACAGCTTGTGTGCTAAGATCCTTGACATAGCACAGGTATTTTTGTTTGTTTGTTTAATGTGGTTTTCATATCCAACTGGGAAGGGCAGTGTCATTGATTTTTTTTGGGAAACATTTTTCTATTGTAGTAGAAGTGTTCAGAGTGTAGGTTTTCTCCAGCAATTTCCAGGCAAGTTCCCTATTTTGTTTTATTGGAAGCTTTTTGGGGGGAAACGAATGCTGAAAACAAAATTTGAAGATGCACTTTAGGGAGCTGCGTTTATTCATGAAGTCTATAATGATATATTTATCTTATATACAGAACCAGGCTTGTAGATAAAAATGAGGTGGGAGGAAGGAAATTACAGATGTGACTCTGAGCTCTGAGTTGAAACAGCAGAAGAAGTCTTATGTAAAAAACTGATTCAGCGAGGGAGCTGTGCTTTGAAACAGATAGATTTAAATGATAGAGAAATCATGTTATTTAATAATGGATAAAGATATACCACAACGGGGATATTTGATGGAGTTGCCAACTGCTGTTATACTCCCTATAGATGGCTTCTTTGCTAATGCTTTGAAAAATAATATTTATTTTCCTAGTGACCTTTTTTGGGATGCCATGAATTTGTGATTATTATTTTTATAGCCTTTAGAGTTCTCAGTCAGTTGCAGGGAATGACCCAACAGCAAGTTTCATCTTGGGGTGATGTGGGGTCTCTCACGCAGAATCCTAAACCTGGCAATTGCTTGCTTCCCAACTGAATTCACTAAGATATATATGGAATAGTCTAAATAATGTCAGACTTTGAGACAAAGCCCTTGTTCAGATGTTTCCTAGCATGGAAAGGAGTAATGGAGGCACCCTTGCTCTTCAGGTAAATCAGTGGTAGATGCTCTTCAACATTCATCATCCTGGAGCATTGACTATTCTGGCTAAGAATGATGATAATTGTAGTCCAAGTCAGAGGGAAGTAGGCGTCCAACAGTTTTGCCTTCTCTCCGTTACCCAATATCTCCATGCAGAAGACATACTACTTCCTCTTGCTTCAAAAAGGTGCTGAAGCAATGTTTGATATAAGCTTTCCATGTGGAGACCTGCACATTTTGTTCACTTAATTATCTATTTTTTAAAACCATTTACCTGGCCAATGATCAGGGATGATGGGAATTGGAGTTGAAAACAATATGGAGGGTACCACATTGGCTCCCCCCAATCTGAAGATTTAGTATTCCTCAGCTCAGGTCATTTCTTGTCACAGTTTCCTATATGCGTTTAAAATGGATCTTATTGAAAAGTCTTTCTCTAATTCTCCTTTGCATTCCCTCTCATTATCTGGCTTCCCGTCCCCCTCAGTGTCTCATTGGCCTAGAAAAGCCCAGCTCCTTTCCCTCTTGCTGCTTCTGTTCTGTTGAGCGGTGCATTCTCCATTTCTCCTGTGAGCTCCCTTCACAGTTCTCTTCATAACCAGTTCAATTATCGCATGCACAGAACTTTGTAACTTTAGTGGCTTTTCTAATTTCGGAACTTGCAGTTTCTCCCCAGCTAGTAGGAAAATGAAGATTGGTAGCTGTGCATGTTATTCTGAAAGCAAGGGGCTGATTTATTTATTTTGCATGAAACAAAAGATTATTCACAATCAGAGACATTCATTTAGTTTCTCTCTCTTTGACGATCACTCGTAGTCGAGTAAGATTGTCTTCCATAAGCACAATTTTAACAATGAGTCTGTAAGTGACTGTAGAGGCCAATTCTGGATCCACACGTCCTTCCACAGTGGGGACATTGGTTTCCGGGCGGGAGATGATCACGGTGTGGATTTGCCAAGTGTGCCTTACTCTTAGCACGTTTCTCCCTTGCATCCTGAGATCGAGTTTGGGCCTTATTCCAAACTATCCCTCATTTAACAAGGAGAAAAAAAGACGAACTTGGGTTTGAACAAATTGTGGGACTCACTCAGGATTCAGCCCTAAACAAGCTTATTAGAGAGTAAGTCTCATTGAACTCACAGATCTTACATCTGAGCAAGCGAAACCCAAGGCTTCTGTTCTCTGATTTTTAGACTTTGCACCATCCATGAAGTAGATCAGAAAGAAAGACAGGATTATACCCACTAACTACAGACAACAATTGTGAGGTAAATGGCAGGCCCACTGAAGTTAATAGCTTAGCTGCCAAGTATCCCGTTTTTCGCGGGAAACCCCTGGATTTTAATCCATTTCCCGCTGTTCTCCCGAATGAAGAAAAATCCCAGAAATCCCCCGGATTTCCTACCTGCCACGGAGCCTCCATTTTGGGTGCTGCTCTGACCATGTGTGGGCACCAGAAATAGGGCAGAGTAGCACCGGAAGTCGCTTCTACACATGCCCGGTGGCCATCTTGGTGGTGGCCGCATGGTGGTGGCCGTCACCAAGATGGCCGCCGCCATGCGGCCATGACTGAAAAGGCCGCCACCATGTGGCCACCACCAAGATAGCCGCCAGGCATGCATAGAAGCGACTTCCGGTGCCGCTCTGCCCTATTTCCGGTGCCCACACATGGTCAGAGCGGGCCCAGAAGTTGCTTCTACGCAACTTCCGATGCCGCGCCGCTGCTGATCCCACATTTTTCGGTGGGAGACTTGGCAGGTATGGTTAATAGAGATGTCTAAAGCTACAATCCTAATCCCACTTACCTGAAAGTAAGGCCAATTTAATTCAGTAGGACTTACTTCTGACTAGCAATAATATGGATCATGTTATAACTTATGTCCAGTTCAGGACGCAAATGCGTCTGGCAAGTTATAATTCTCATTTGTTTTACAAACTAAGTGCCATTCCCACAAGAAATTCTTTTCCAGTTTGAAATGTAAAATAAGGTGCTACTCTAGACCAGGCTGCTTTGCAGATTTTATGCAAACAATTCTTTAATACAAGCCCTTTACTCTTGGATGAAATTCTCATCTGTTGAAACTGTGGTTGATCATTGCGCAGTTATTTGAACTACAAAGTCAGCTGCAGTGCAAGTGCAAAAGTTGTGGGTACAAGAGAAGAAATTCTGTCTTTAATATTAATTTTTTTACTCTCATTAATCATTTTGAAACTAGGTGCTTGAAACTAGGCAGTCTGAACCAAGCAACCTTTTCTTCGATGAGCATATCTTTTTGGTTGAATTCTCTTGATTGTTTCTTACTTCCCCCTCCATCCAGATCTAAAACTCTTCCTTTTTGTTTTTGTTTTAAACAAGGCTTTGGAAGCAGGAAGCATGGGGGGGGGGCAATAGGATAAGATGCATGTTCTTAGCCCATCAGGATGCATCTGGCAATTTTGCAGAATTCGCAAGATTTATCTGAGAGAGCCAATTCCAAGCTAGTTCTGAATCAAGATGGAGGTTGCCCCTCACAAATTCAAAGGCTCATGTAGGGGAATGTGTGCGCAATTCTGCCTTTGAAAATTCCTATATGAAATGACTTGATATCTAGCTCTCAGTGAAGAATGTGAAGGTATTTCACTTCTTCCAAATATCATAACAATGTGACACAGTTCTTGGCAGTTTGAATATATCCAAGTGCACATTTAAACAGGAGTGTGTGTGTGTGTGTGTGTGTGTGTGTGAGAGAGAGAGAGAGAGAATTTTAAATACCTATTTTGAGAGGGGTTTTCTTAAAACAAATTAAGGAGATTAATGCAGAAACAGAACAGAATGAGTATGTATAAAAATGTGCAAGATGGGCCAGAAATGGATTGATTTGTCCATTCCGAGGCTCATGTTAAACAACTGTAGAAATTCATAGAGAAGTTGCTTTTCAACAGTAATTAGTACGGTGGTTTGGGTAATTACTACAGCGTGGGAGAGGGCGACACATTTCTAGAGAACATGTACATTATCTATTGAACTGATACTCTTGGGGGATATACAATTTCCCACTCCATTTCCTTAGTGGGTTCCCCTCCCCTTTACCTTCACCATCAGGGACATTTGCTTCTGATGTCACACTTTCATAGCTTGGTGAGGTTACTAATGAACCATGTTGATGAATCCCCCATGCATTGGACCTGGAGGCTCACTGCACAGGCCTGCTGTCACTACGTAACTCACTAGCCCTTTCTGCCTCCGAGAACATTTTCTCTGATGTTTTCCTAGAGCTCCGTTCAAGCAGAGGACCTTGCGCCATCCGTTTCCTTGCAGTAAGGTAAATGTCATCTTTTAACTTAAATCCCACTTCCACTTCCAATGGAGGCTTTGTTCCACGGAAGGCAAGCTGTTGCTGTAGCAACATAATCTATTTCCCTTTTGTTAATGAAATAGACAAATAATGGAGGAGCACAATAGATGGGCACCATGATAGATACCCAGGCAGAAGAGCAGCACCTGCTGTGCAAAAATTCATTTTCCGCAGTGCCTTCTGAAACATTCCAGGAGGAAAGAGCCAGGAAAAAAAAACATTTCTGATTAGAACTGCATCTCTCTTTGATGGATTCCCTTGTTCCCTTCCTAGCGAAGGCTCAAATTTTGCGCTTGGATACGTAATGCTGAAGGACAACAATCGCAACTGCCGTTATATGACGCCTGCTGTGGGTTCCCGGTTCCCATTAAGGGAAATGAAATTGTAGATTGCAGAATGATGACCAAAGCATAATTGCCTGATCAGATTGTTGGATTCCTAGGGCCTACCAAAACTGTGATAACTGTCCCCATGCAGAGAATATGCCATTTCAGGCAGTTCATTTGAAAAGTCTTCCAATGAATTGTTCCTCGGTCAGGATAAGGAGAAGGAGAAGATGTTGGTCAGAGAGTGAAAAGGCTGGATGAGCAAACTTTCTATGGTGGATTTTTTTAATTATTATTATTTAAAGATTTTAAATTGCATGTCACCTGTGTGAAAAGTTGAAGTGGGACTATCCATTCATTAGAACAGCACCATACAGGTTTATTTATTGGGGGGCTCACTATATACAACATACCACTTTACAATAAAAATGCAAAAAATCAAGATTTTGTAAATTAAAAAACCCAGGTAAAACAAGATAAAACCAACAAGAAAACTGAGCCGTGCACAAAACCTAAATTAAGAGCCAGAACTCAGAAAATATTGGGTAAGTGTGTAAGCTTTTAAGAGGTGTTCAAAAGTTATTACTGTTTCCACCTCAGAAATTACCTGAGGAAGAGGTTTCACATACCCTCCAACATTTCTCCCTTCCCAAAATTGATGTTCATCGTCCTCCCATTCCCCGCCCAGAGCATTTCCTGTCAGAAGAAGGGCAAGTGCCACCAGCAACTCATCACAGCACATGCCCCCTCCACTATTCCGAGAAAACCCCTTAAACCGGATTTTGATTCGATTCTTTGGTAGATTTACACAAAGAAAAACAAACACTAATAAATAGCATTTTAGAAAGGGGCAAGATTAGACACAGACACACAAGTGTGTGTGTGTGTGTGTGTGTGTGTGTGTGTGTGTGTGTGTGTGTAAATAAATTCAAGACTCCTTGCATTCCACTCTGCTTTCCTTTTCTTCCTGCCCAGAGCTGGCTCATCATTGTGGGGCTAGACAACCAGCGGAGGCAGCCTCTCCTCCTCCTCAACTGCTCCCCAGCAGCTGTTATAACCTGCCCAAGGGAGGTCAGCAGTGATGGCCAGGACAGAGGCCTTAGAGAGACAACAGGATACTCCCTCTCAGCACTGCCACCACCACCAATTGGGACAAGCTCTGGCTCATCCTCCTCCCTGTGCTCAACATTGGTGGCGCAAATAGGGACATAGGGACATTCCGGGATCCAATCAGAAGTCAGGATGGCTTTCATAATTCCAGGACCATCCCTGGAAAATCAGGACACATGGAAGGTACGTGTTCAGATGGTGGGTGTCACTAATGAGAAGGCCTGTTTCTGTGTTGTCACCACAGGATCCTAGGAAGGAGCCTTATGCTAAAAAGACCATCAGTCCAATGACCTCAGTTTTGTCTACTTTGACCGATGGTGGTTCTTCAGGATTTCAAATGTGTATGTGGGTCTCTCCTGACACTACCTAAAGATGCTAAGGATTGAACCAGGGGCCTTCTTCAAGAAAAGCAAATGCAACCCCAAACATTGTTGTGTGCACATGAATCAGCTCTTCCTCGTGATGTTCTTAAGGAGAGGGAAAAAGATACGCGTTTGACACGGGACGAACTGGAAAACAGCCATAAATTAAACACACAAGGTGGTTTTGCATCTAATCCTATTCCACCACTTGTGGTAAACAGAGGCTTGAATCACAACAGATAAGGTGGGGTCCTACACAAAATAAGAACTTTATTCCCTGAAGTACTTTTCTTGTTGCAACATTGCAGCAACAATAAGGGAATGTCCAAGTCTGATTTTAAAGATGGATGTTGCTTCTTCCCCCTCCCCATGGAATTCCAGTGGAGGGCAGTGCAGTACCATATAAGGGTTTTCACCCCATGGCTGGCACAACATTACAGTAATAGCATAGCAGATTTAAGTCTGGGCAGTTCATCTACTTCCAAGCTAACAGGCATGAATGGCTCAAGAAACCAAGCTGCTGTGATAATTAATATCACAAAACACACACACACACGCTGAACCATACGAGGAGCCCAGACTTTTTCTTGGACATAATTAAGACAAAATAACTGCCAGATTATGTTGTGCGTATTTTCCATTGGAACATGACATCAGGCAACATGTAAGAAATGCGCTAACAAAATATTTCCCCCCTTATAGGGTTGGAAAATTCGTGCCTGGGAATTACTTCCTCACATCGCAGGTGAGGGCTACTATTATGGCATGAGCGTCCATGTAAGTCCTTGTATATAGAAATCTAGTGTATCAGGGAGAAGGCTAGAACACCCTTCCTCTGACATCTAGTTCATTATATGGAAGGGGTTTTCTTAATAGGGTAGGCCTCAGCCATGTAAGGTGGCACAGACCATAGGCCATGGGTAGGCAAACTAAGGCCCGGGGGCCGGATCTGGCCCAATCGCCTTCTAAATCCGGCCCGCAGACAGTCCGGGAATCAGTGTGTTTTTACATCAGTAGAATGTGTCCTTTTATTTAAAATGCATCTCTGGGTTATTTGTGGGGCATAGGAATTTGTTCATTTTTTCTCTCCAAAATATAGTCTGGCCTGCCACAAGGTCTGAGGGATAGTGGACCAGCCCCCTGCTGAAAAAGTTTGCTGACCCTTGCCATAGGCAGCTTTACCTTCCCAGTGAGAATGAGATCAGAATAACACCAGGATTTTCCAGGTATTAGCAAGTAGTTTAGATCCTGTGGTGATGATTACAAAATAGTTTTGAGACCATTTACCCCATTTTGTTCCTTTATTGGATCTCTGGCATGGGAGATGTAATCTGAGCATGTACAGTGTGTATATGCACCCCTACACACTTGTAAACAAAACTTGCACAACTGTAAGATTCAGCATGAAAATGGTGATACATACCGGTACTAACTTTCCCCAAATCAGGTGCCTTCTATATGTTTTTGGACTACAACTCTTGTCAACCTCAACCGGCATGGTCAATGATCTGGGATGATGGGAAATGTAGTCCAAAAGCATCTAGCAGGAACCGGATTGCGGGGAGCTTGACGTTTACAATCATTTCAAAATTAGCGATATTGGAAAGGTATGGATTCGTGTCAATTTCATACGTTCCCAGCCAGTTCACTTCTCTCAGGCTCCATCCCTTTCTTGGAAGACCTTAAAGGGACAGCCTCTGGCTTGGAGCCTAACAGTTTCCCTACAATTCCTACAAGGCTTCTTGTCTGGACCTATAAGCTGTAGGGTTCGCCTCTGTGGAGCATACCATTCATCAGGGGTGCAAGTTCTGAAGGTACAGGCACCAGAGTTCCTGGTTCTAGGGTCCCTGGTTCAAGATGATCCAATGGGCTTTGGATCTAGTCAAGTTCCAAAACCTCTGTTCTCTCATGCCACTGGTCTGATGGCTCTGGTCCTTCTTTGTCTTAGCCAGCTCAGAGTAGGTATCCTGAGAGATTTCTCTGGTGCAAATGGGTAGCATCAGCTTTCTGCCAGAGATGCTTAAACTTGTATGTCAGGACCTGGGAGAACCGACTACTTTCTTCACCTCTATCCCCATTCTCCTGCTCTGGATAAGCTTAGTGAGTTCTTGAGGGATAAAGGAAGAGGTAACAGAGTGCCCAGACACATTTTCTAGCATGTTCATGTGAAGCATGCGCAACAGATCAAGACCCTTTCAGGATAAGGCCAGGTATCCCTGTGGATCCCAAATGAAGACTGTCTTTCTGCAGTGTTGCTAATGTATATAGCCTGGAAACGCAGGGCAGATACAACTGAGCTGCAGGAACTGGAAACGGTGGCAAACTCTGCCAGCATGGCACATTGCACACTATCCAGAGATCAAACCACAAGAAGGGAGAACCCCTCCAATGCAACAGTTATTCCACACCAGAGAAAGACCATGTAATTCAGAAATCCAGAATGGGAGCATAAAATCTGGATGAAGAGAACTTTGGAACTAGGGGTGCCTATTCCGTGAAGTCCTGGGTTAGTAACTACGAAGTGCCGTGGAAAGCCTTCTGGATGGCAAGTTCAGCAGCTGCCAATGGACTTTTTGGATGACACAGTCTCAACGGGTGTGTGACTTTTGAAGCAGAATCAGAAACTTTAAATTAAATACAAACATGCATCTGCAGGTAGACTCCCCCCAGCCCCAGCATAAAACTTGGAAATCTCTCCCTGGTGGTACAGTTTAGAAAATGAATTCTAGCTGTGCTTTCAAATTATACTTTGTCTTTCCTCTAATTAAGGAAGTTAACTACAATGCAACAATTTATAAACTCAGGGCAGATGTTAAAGGGTGGAGAAAAACTATCACTAATTTGGCGTAGAAATGGGAGGCCATCTGTACCCTGAGTAACAACATATTTCACTCATTTCAGCACCAGCGACGTGAATACAGTATTCCAGCATTTGAATACTGTAGCTCTTTCAGTATTTGGAACATATTACCCATGGTCTTGCTGTTAAAAGCCTTCTGAGAATATTGTAACAATTAGCACCACCCTATGTGTTCCAAAGCAAACTTTCCTCATATCTTCTGTTAAACTTCTATCCCCTCCCGTCGCCCTGATCCTGCATACGGAATACAAAGATGTTTTAAAATCTAATAAAAGAATAAAAACAACTTAGGAGAGCGGCTGTTAAAATGATAAATGAGCAACCTCATTTGGTTAAAAGCAGAGTGGAACCTCCAAGTCTTTAAGGCAGAGCGTTCCAAACGTTTCATGTCGGTGACACACTTTTTAGACATGCATCATTTTGTGACACAGTAATTCAGTTTCACTAGCAAACTGGAGGCTAAACTAACCCCTTTCCAGCCCCGGGAGGAGCATGGGGAGTGTTTGTGAGACACACCTACACACTGCAGCCAGCACACTAACGTGTCGTGACACACAGTTTGGAAAGCTCTGCTAGAAGAAGAAGAAGAAGAAGAAGAAGAAGAAGAAGAAGAAGAAGAAGAAGAAGAAGAAGAAGAAGAGGAGGAGGAGGAGGAGGAGGAGGAGTTTGGATTTGATATCCCGCTTTATCACTACCCGAAGGAGTCTCAAAGCGGCTAACATTCTCCTTTCCCTTCCTCTCCCACAACAAACACTCTGTGAGGTGGGTGGGGCTGAGAGACTTCAGGGAAGTGTGACTGGCCCAAAGTCACCCAGCAGCTGCATGTAGAGGAGCTATTAAAGCAATAGTGGGGAACCTTTTACAGCCACAGGGCCACATTCCATTGTAGATCACCTTCTGGGGGCCACATTCCAAAGAGGTGTGGGAGGGATTTCCTGAAGGAATGGGTTGGTATTTGGTTATCACAAAATCTCCATTTAGTCTGCCCAACAACCAGTAGGAGTGATCAGTTAAGGCCCAGGATTTTCCGCAGAAAATAGGATTGGATGTACTCCAACGATTGGTTAACTGCACTAATCCATAATGGAATCTCATACAGGAGTTTTGGGGCTACTTTGGTGTTAAAGACCTTTAGTGCAGCTGCAATGAACCAATTCCCTCTGTTAAAGAAGAAACAGGTGATAGCCACATCCAATGTCCTCTTAGCCACCTTCCGAGGGAGCAAAAAATAAAATAAAAGTGAAGCACATAAAAATAATGATTGATAGATTGATTGCCTGTCCCTGGCTTTCTGCCTATCTGGGTGTTCACCCTAGGCTGACCTATGCTGGAACCCTGAGTCAGCGCTACCTGCAACGGTGCAGGGAGCTAGTCGAACCAGAGCCTATGCAACCACTCAATTGCTGTAATCAATAAAGTTGTGGCCTAAATTCTGCCAGACAACCAAACCAAAATTTGAGTATTGTCTGAATTTATTTAAGGCAGAGTTTTAAAGGTCTTCACACACAAACAAAGCAGACCTGTGACAGAGTCTAATTCATCCAGGTGGGAAAGCCAAGCCAGTCAGAACAAAAATGACTTCATCTGTTTCTGGAAAGTGCAGATAGTGGGCACCTGTTTTGTCTTGACAGTGATGCTACACCACAGAAGAGGGAGAGCCACAAAGACAGCCCTGCTCTGAATTATTGTGGTTCTGATCTCCTTGGAACTTGCAGGAGAAGCCCTCCTGAAGACTGTAGTGACCTGATGAAAATTTAACAACACTTGAGTCCTCAACTGCAACTACTAAATTGAATATATTTAAATGGAAAGAAGCATTTAATAATCTAAATATAAAAATATGTGGTACTTATTGAATTACAAACTCTCGAAATCTCTCTCTCTCTCTCTCTCTCTCTCTCTCTCTCTCTGGAAGGCACTATCTATTCTGATTTTTTTCTTTTTGAAATCCTCAGACAATGTGCCGATTTTTATATTACCAATTGTCCCCAAGCTCTTTCATACTTATTCTTTAAGTGATAGTAATGGATATTTGTCTAAGATAAACTTTCCATCACTTTGATTCATACCATCAAATGCATAACAAGCTCTTTGTCAAACTGAGATTAGCAGACGCTGTTACTGAAATGACCTGAAGCCCAAGGAAAGAGTTTTGTAAAATAAAATAAAAGCTATTAATAGCTGTGTGTTTTCCATTCAACAACAGCTGTGAAAAGGCTGTGCTGAGCTCTAGTAGTTTTTCGTGTTATCAAAAGGGCAAGACTTTGTACACTGATATGTGCTTCAGCTTCTATGAAGGATATGACCACTGTCTCACCTCTGCTCAACACCGACTGGGAGGAGGGACAATCCCCCCCATGATTAAGAGCAGCCACAGATTCATTTCAGAAAGAAGTTTGCATGTGCAGAATCCCTTAGATCTGTGATGCTGCTTTCACTCAGACACTGTCATCAGATAGTTAGTCTTCACAAGAACAATATGATAATATGGTTGAGCCCATAAACCACCCCCAAACAGTTCATGGGAATCATTCCTGAAAGTTTCTCCTGGGAGCCAACCCACAGCCACCAATTAACTTCCTTTATCATTACTTAAGTGTAGAACAAGTTGGGTGGCTGGTTCTGTTTCACTGGAATCCCTCCAGCAATTTATAATTCCCAGAACATTTCTGCACACCCGTCTCTGAGCCACACAACCTATGAAGAATGATGTGTCTCCAGCTATGCCTCTCTCACAGATGCTTTAGGGTGGTGCAGGAGAGGGATTAAGTAGTTACAATGAAGTCTCTTTTTTGAAAGATGAAGGCTTCAAGTAGTATTACAATAACTTAAATGAACAGCATGACAGAGCGATCCATTGGCTATCAACTGGAGATGGAGAATTAGGGGAGATTCATAAGAGTTTGGGTTTTCTCATTTGCCAAAGAATTAAGATACTTTTATTATATTTATCTGATAACATAAGCGCTAGTGTTCTTCCGGGTAGGTAATTAGGCAAAATCCAATAATGGGCACTTGACATTTCTCAAGCTTGTGCTGTAGAGCACATACTATTCCAGATTCTGCGTGGTAGAAAACAAATTGATGAGAATTGTGCTATTTAAAGTCAGCAAGCAAAAGCCTGTTTATTTCCAAAATAGTTAACTGCAAAGCCTTAAGTCAGAACTATGTTTTTTTAAATTAAAAAAAAATCTATATATTTGCATCATCTCAGTGCCATTCCTGCTGGTCCTCATTACCCAGATTGTTCTGTTGTGTTTGATGCTGAAGAGACCCATGACCTCACCAAAACAATTTTTGTTAACTCAAACCATTATCTTGCAATACAAAGGCCTGAGACACATCTGTCAACAACTGCGCTGCCAACTCACCCCACAAGTATTTGATTATGATTTCATAAACAGTAACATTTCTCCAAAAATCTTTCACCAATCTTCTAGCAGGCAAGAGAGGAGTATGAAGACAGTTGAGTTAAACAAAGGAAGCTACATCGCAATGCAAACTGGGTTGTTGTTGTTGTTGTTGTTGTTGTTGTTGTTGTTTTGCACCCTTCCCCCAACCTTGGCAGATTAAGCAATTTAAGAAACACCCAGACCTAAAGAGTTGTGAAGTACAGATAACTGCAAAAAGCAGTTGTTTCCTCTGTTGGAGCCTTACATCCAGCAAAACAATGCAACCTTATCATGATGCAGTTCTTATATGTAATCACTGGTGATTTAAGAAAAGCAGATTTGGTGTACATCAGAGGAGGTTAGACACTCTTCAGTCATCCCATTGAAACGAATGCTGTGTAACAGCAGAGCTAACAGCTTATGTTTCTCTGATTTCCATGAGACTGTGGCACGCTAACGTGGGAATGAGCCCCCTTGAACTCAAGGTGACTTACTTCTAAGTAGACATATGTGGCTGAGTTCTTTCACCTTTTTTGACCCAGTGGCCATGGTGCATGTGTCACATGTACATGTCACATGGGTATGTGTAGGCCATCATGCATAGGAGTCCCAAACACACAGAGAGACATGCATAGACACACATGGGGGCACATCCTTCCTCCTCAGCTTAGCTGTGTAGATAAACTATGGAGTGGAGGTTACTGCTGCTCCATCCCTGCTCACCAAAATGATCAAGGGCATCTCCATTGGGGTTCTGGGCCATGTGGAGAGTTTTAAACTTCTCCACCCAGTGCTGTGGTATGTCATTTTTAATTTTGGCTTTTGTTTTTGCCACTGCCATGAAAATTGGTGAGATCTTGGGGCAGTGGGAAGAGAAACTTTTTGCTTGGGAAGTGAATCTTACTGCTGGTTGGGGGTTAGCTTTTCCCGTTGTCTAGGATTGTACTGTGAGGATTCCTTATACACAGACACTTCACTCATACACAGACACACAGCACAGTTAATCTAGTAGATTTTTTTTGTATTCAAAGAAATGACCTGTCATGGCTATAATAAGCGATGAAAAGCATTCCTATAAGGTACATGTGCTTTGAACCCCTTGTTTGTCACATTCTGAATTTTTTAGTAATAGGCATGGATAGAAACATAAACTGCGAAGAGATCCTTAACCATTATTCAACACATTGGAGGCTTCTAGATCTCATATCACTTGTGTAAGAATTAAAAGGAAGTTTTCCACATTGGCTTTTGCCCTTGAATTTCTGCATAATCCTCTGTTGAAATGCAAGCTTCTGTCTTTTCTGGACAGTCAAGTTGTTTGATTTCTGATGCCCTGACAGTGAGATGTTCATAACTTCCAGTTTGGCAATCCCTGATATTATCCCTTGGGTAATCTGCTTTTCACCATTTCATCTGTAGGAATATCTTCCTAGTTCACTTTACATGAAAAACAAAAAACAAAACAGCCCAACATTAGCTAAATAGCTAATGCATTCCATATTTTTCTGGATATATTCCTTTTGTCAGTCCATTGCACTGTTGTATGTTGAGCTTGACGTAGAGTGGGGACTGTTAAAACACGGGATTGCTTGTCACATGATCCATTAGTCTGAAACTTACCAAGAGTCTTTTACTCAGTTCTGCACTCTTGATAGTATTGCACTCTTATTCTAAAGTGAGAACAATTTCTTCTTCTTCTTTTTTAAAAAGGAAAAACCTCAAATCACCCTTGGCTTTGCTAAGTGCAGTTTGAGGTACAGTGCAAAGGAGGAATATATACACATCTCCCAATTTATTGGAGAAGATGGAAAACGTACTTCCTAAAGTACTTTTGACTATTTATCTGAGAGCTTTATAACCCTAACAAATGGGCACTTATGTCTTTGTATTTGTGGGTAAAAGAGGGTTTATTCAACAAAAACATGCACGGCAGTAGCTACTGGCGGTAGCTGCCAGATTATTTGCTCTTTGTGTGTATGAATTCCAGCAATTTTTTTTTTATTCCATCTCCTTTCTTCGGCTTTTGCAAGGCTGTAACCTGCAATATTTGGTGCTTGCAAAATGACTTCAATAGCAGGCTGTTGAGGAGTCATCGTCCCCACCTCCCACGAATTCCTCCCCTGCCTCAACTCTTTGGCGCACTTCACACCAGTCAGCACATTGGAGCTGTATAACTGAGGGTATAACCATTGTTTATAGGTTTTCTGTAGATTTTTATTACAGCAGTGACATTAGATTGATGGACTATTTCCATCTTGTTCCCTGCCAATTGTGCACTGAATGGATACATGATGGCATGATGGATGTGTGTCGGGGCCACGGCGAGGAGACAGCTGCTGCAAAAACAATCGCTGAAATCTTGAAATGGTGCTAACCTTCCTACCAGTACACTTTTGTTAATTTTTCTTTCACATTGAACAAAACCCAAACGTGCTCTGTGGAAGGCAGGGGAAAGAAGGTGCTTGTGAAAGCGATGCAAGAAAGACCGTCGCCCCTCTTCCTGGGCCAGTTAGGGCAATCCCCTCCCCGATTAGGGAAAATGTTCTCCAAGAAGCTAACAAAATAGAATACTGCTATGTTCTAGGAAATGTCAAAGGTGAGCCTGACTAGAAATGAGATTTACTCTTCACTGAGGCAAAAAAAGAAGGAATGGTTGCACCTTTACAGCAGGGAATATTTAGGTTTTGCCTGAGGAGGAGCACGAATTAGCTAAAAGCAACAATATGGAGGAGCTTTCTGGGAGTGGGGGTAGGGGTAGAGGGATGCTTTTGAGGTGAGTCATCACGCCTTTTGAGCAATTAAAAGTTCAAGTCTGATTTACTGTGTCAAACAGCTATTGGAGAGATGATATGAAACTGAATTTGAATATTCACAGCCCATTTTTAACATCGGAAATGCTGTCACTGGGCCTTCTCAGTAGTGGCACCAACCCTGTGGAACACCCTCCCATCAGATGTCAAGGAGATGAGCAACTATATAACCTTCAGAAGACATCTGAAGGCAGCCCTGTATAGGGAAGCTTTTTAATGTGTGAAATTGTATTATGTTTTTATACATGTTGGAAGCTGCCCAGAGTGACTGGAGCAACCCAGTCAGATGGGTGGGGTACAAATAAAATTATTATTATTATTATTATTATTATTATTATTATTATTATTGATGTCCCTATTTTCATCAGAGAAATGCTGGAAGGTATGCATTCAGGAGGTCCAAATTTAAATCACTGGAATCTCCTGGTAGAGCTGGGAGAGACACCAGTTTTATGGTGTTGTTACTATTCTGGGGAGCCGTCCAGAGTGTCTGGGGAAACCCAGCCAGATTGGTGGAGCATAAATAATAAAATTATTATTATTATTATTAGTAGTAGTAGTAGTAGTAGTAGTAGTAAGGTAAAGGTAAAGGGACCCCTGACCATTAGGTCCAGTTATGACTGACTCTGGGGTTGTGCGCTCATCTCGCATTATTGGCCGAGGGAGCCGGCGTATAGCTTCCAGGTCATGTGGCCAGCATGACAAAGCCGCTTCTGGCAAACCAGAGCAGCACACGGAAACACCGTTTACCTTCCCGCTGTAGCGGTTCCTATTTATCTACTTGCATTTTGACATGCTTTCGAACTGCTAGGTTGGCAGGAGCTGGGACCAAGCAACGGGAGCTCACCCCATCACAGGGATTCAAACCGCTGACCTTCTGATCAGCAAGCCCTAGGCTCAGTGGTTTAACCACAGCGCCACCTGGGTCCCAGTAGTCGTAGTAGTCGTAGTAGTAGAGAAATATTGAGCTAGAGGGACAACTGGACTGACTCAGTTGAAGGTAGCTTCCTATGGACCACGAATTCTAGCTATAGTAACCCAATGTACAGTGAAGCACATTTTAACCTAGTGGGTCTCCGAGTGCTTAAATTGTTTTTGTATTCTTGTCCTTGTGTAGATACATCTTAAGACAGGATAAGAAATCAGGTCTGTCAGTTACCTTATTGACCACTTTCCGTGGCGTGTGTCGGCAGTGGCACTAAATACATTTGAAGCAGCAACTGAAGGACTGAGATTTCCTTTGGGTGTCTTTGTCCTCTCCATCTAATCTATGAAGTACCTCACTGTGCTAATCTCCAGAGATGATCCTTCCCTAATCCTACATTGTTTGGATTTTCAGGTGCCATGTTCCTGAGCAGGCTCTAACTGAAACAGGCTTCCAGTCAAAATGAGCATATATCCTCACAGTCTGAATGTTTTAGTACTTGTGATGGACTTCTTATGTGCACAGTTTGCAAACTAATAATTATATGCAGATATTATTTGGTGAATAATTAATATTTTAATTATTCTGGTAATTAGAAAAAAAGAAATACATTGAATAATTAAGACTATAATGGGCTAATTATGCTTCGCTTTGTTTGCTGAATTTGTCCTTCATTCCAAACATATTACCACTTGAAGCTTAAACAAAACTTGCTGCTGAACTTACATTTTAAATCTACATTTGCTGAGAAGCAAATTGGTAAACAATGGATATCAGAAATTGAGCATGAGTTGGACCTCAAATAAAGGCATTAACGGGTTGCCTTTTTAAATGCCAGAGATAGGAGCAAAAGCAACAGTGTGTTTGTATGTGAATTCAGCATGTGAACTCTGTTTTAAAAATGCTTGTGTCCCATCTCTTTGTGTCAGATCCAGACCCCTTTTAGACCAGCTCAAAATGGGATGCACCTTCAAAACACCCTATCTCAGGACTGTCCACTTGGATATTTTTCGGGGATATCAGCAGCCGTCCTCTCACCTGCCCAAGTGGGGCATTGACAGGGGAGGCAAGCGCCGTTAGAGGGATAGCCTTAATCATAGCTGCCAAGTTATCCCTTTTTTTTAAGGGATTTTCCCTTATGCTGAATAGGCTTCCTCGTGAGAAAAGGGAAAACTTGGCAGCTATGGCCTTAATGGCAGCACTGCATTTGAAGTCTACAACTTGCTTTAATGCTGACCTCCATCGTTAACCAATTTGCTTTCAGCAGATGTCGATTTGAAATCCAAGTTCGCCAGCAAGTTTTGTTTAAGCTCAAAGTGGTAACAGGTATGGGCTGAAAAACAAATTCAGCAAACAGAATGAAATATAACCAGCAAAGTATTTCTTCTTTTTTTCCCTGAACCCTTTGCTGATTGAAAGAGATGTTTGCCACATTCAGACTTTAGGCAGTTTCCCAAGTTGTATTTTTAGGACACAGCTAGGGGTGTTGTGTACTTTCAAATCACTCTCATGTATAAACTTCCTGTCATGTCCTTCCTCAAAAAGAAAAAATAAGTCCCCCCCCCTCCTGCACAACACACGCCTAGAAATTTCTGGTGGAAGTGTTTCTATGACTGGTTTGTACCTGGCTGAGTGAACTTCAGGGGAATCTTTGCATGGCACTATGAACTTCTTGGAAGGTTTGTGTGGTTTCTATGTTTTGTTCAAAAATGAAAATCTTTTTAAAAGTTGGACGAAAGAAGAGCTCTGTGGATCAAGCGAAAGAGCCATTTAGTTCAGCATCATGTCCTCACAGTGGCCAACCAGATACCTATGAGAAGTTATTTTTGTTCACCCTTATAAATGGAGGCCATGAACAAAGTAGACAGTGGATTACCTCAGTACACAGGACTGTGGGCTCCATTTATGTGGAAATCTGTTCAGAGTTTAATACATTTTTTTTTTGGTTAAAGAAAAATAGGAGTGATTATCTGTGGTTTTTAATTGCAGTAGTATAGCATCTAACAATTACAAGCACATTCTCATTAGATATCCATGGTGATAAAGTGATAAAGTCCGAGGGCCATAAGTGCAGAGTTTCTAGTCAGTCGGGGTGGGGAATGAACTAGCAAAGTGGTTTGAAATGCATAAAGATTTCAAAAGTGGTTTGAAATGCATAAAGATGGGAGCTGAGAGCACCCATTAGACAAATAATATGACAAGGACCCTAAAATTAGGAACATCTGAATTCAAGATGGATTCAATACAATTTGATTTAGGTAGAAATGTAGTTCTCAGGGGTAAACTTGGAAAGAGGGAATGTAGAGAACGCAGCCTCGAAGGGGAAGTAGTTTATTCTTCCCCTCTGCCATTTCTCATGTTCTTGAACACTGCCAAACGTATGTAATTGCTATAATTATTTTAGCAAGACTGCTATAAAAAAATCCTCCTTTAATGTAAAGGTTTTTTTAAAAAAAATGTAGCTCTTCTTTCGAATATCTGGGGGGAAATGCATTGCCTGCTAATGCTTATCAAATTATTTTTCTCAAGACAATTCCAAACAGGAAACACTGGCAAGTGAATTAAGAGTAGCTGTCAGCGCTCTCTGCCTCTCACTCATTCTCTCCCTCACACAAACACACAACACACAAACACACCCTTGTGTTTGTCTTTCCTGGTGGGTTTATTTTAATACAAAGTGTTTGCTGCAGCTGTTAGTGTTAATGCCAGAAGATTCTCTGAAGTACGTGTTTCTCCGAAAATAAGACACCGTTTTATATTTATTTTTCCTATTAAAAAACCCACATGGTGGCTTATTTTCAGGGAATGACTTATTTTTAATTACGTGTCCAGCCTAGCCTCTTCCTTGGCGCCCTCCAGAACTGCGTCTATCACTATGTCTTATTTTCAGGCATGGGTGTAGACAGGGGGGGGCAGGAGGGGGCAGCTGCCCCCCCTAGAAGCAAAAAATTATTGTATTTTACAGACCATAACCAATACTTTGCCCCTCCAAAAACTGAAGTGGAAAGGGCTTTGCTTTAGCAAGAGCAGCTCTCCACTTGCTGGGGGCGGGAACACAGCTGTAACAAAAACACATCAAATAAATAAAGCAAAGTGGCTACCAGTACTTAAGCAGTTAAGACAATGGAGCAGAATATCCCTTCAGGCAAGGTCCACCCTATTCACCCTATTGTAATTCAGTAGGAGTTGTTAATGGGCATTCAGGGATCGCATTAACAGTTCTATTGGCGATTTAATGAGGGTGCAGAGGATTCAATTTGACTAAGGTGGCCCTGCAAGGCTAAAAGGAAGTGAATAAGAAGGGGGGGGCTGTAGCTTTGATAGACACAGTGATGTTTATAAAAAGCATTGGTGTTCCAGTCTGCCCCTCCTCCTGCATCTGTATACTGTAAATCAGGGGTGGCCACCTCCCAAGAGACTCTGATCTACTCACAGAGTTAAAAACTGGGAGTGATCTACCCGCTTTTGGGGGGTTCAGGTCAAAGCTGTTGAGTTTTTTTAAGGAAGGGAAGCCCTGTTTTGGGGGGTTTAGGTCAAACTTGTTGAGCTTCTTTTAGGAGGGAGGGAGGCCCATTTTTGTTTAGGGCTTCAGGTCATAGTTCAGCTTTTTTTAGGGAGGAGGAAAAATTTGGGTGAGCTTTTTTAGGGGTGCCAGTGATCTAGCAGTGATCTACCACAGACATCCAGTGATCTACTGGTAGATCACAATCTACCTGTTGGACGTGCCTGCTGTAAATCAAGCAGAGAGAAAGCTGCTTACAAGGCTCCTGTACAGGTGTACCGGTATCTTCCTCTTGCTGCAGAGTTCTAGCATCACAGCGTCACCCAGAGGCACCCACAAATGTGAGTTATCCCTCTCTCTATTTCTTCCTTCCTTTCCTCCCTCTTCCATCCTCAATAAAATACTGGGGGGGTGCAGATAAGCCCCACATAGAAAGCCCATCAACATGGGGGGGGGGATGACTCTTTAAAATACAGTATTTACCAGTAATTTCTTTTTTGGGGGGGAGGCACCTAGGCCTCTAGGAGTTGGCTGCTATGCCTAGGACAATTCAAGAAAGCAGAATCATGCATATGCTATGGTAATATATCAATAGAATCATGGAATTGTAGTCGGAAGGGACCACAAGGGTCATCTAGTCCAACCCCCTGCAATGCAGGAATTTTTCCCCAATGTGGGGCTTGAACCCACAACATGGTTGAAATATTATGCTGATATGCAGCAACGCCTCAGAGCCATTGAGACTGCGGCCCTGTCTTGCCTCGCCCTCGCCCGCCCTGCCACCCCCTCTCCCCTGCCCTCCCCTCCCATCCTCTTGCTGCAGAGTTCCAGCTTCACAGCATCACCCAGAGGCACCCACAAATATGAGGTATCCCTCTCTCTATTATTCCTTCCTTCCCTCCCTCTTCCATCCTTAATAAAATACTGGGGGGGGGGGCAGATAAGCCCCACATAGAAAGCCCATCAAAATGGGGGGGTGACTCTTTCAAATACGGTATTTACCAGTAATTGGGGGGGGGGAGGCACCTAGGCCTCTAGGAGTTGGCTGCTATGCCTAGGAGTAGGACAATTCAAGAAAGCAGAATGATGCATATGCTATGGTAATATATCAATGGAATCATAGAATTGTAGTCGGAAGGGACCACAAGGGTCATCTAGTCCAACCCCCAGCAATGCAGGATTTCCCCCCCAAGGTGGGGCTTGAACCCACAACATGGTTGAAATATTATGCTGATATGCAGCAACGCCTCGGAGCTGTCGTGACTGCGGCCGTGCCTTCCCTCGCCCGCCCTGCCAACCCCTCTCGCCTGCCCGACCCTCCCGTCCTCTTGCTGCAGAGTTCCAGCATCACAGCGTCACCCAGAGGCACCCACAAATATGAGTTATCCCTCTCTCTATTTCTTCCTTCCTTCCCTCCCTCTTCCATTCTTAATAAAATACGGGGGGGCAGATAAGCCCCACATAGAAAGCCCATCAACATGGGGGGGGATGACTCTTTCACATACGGTATTTACTAGTAATTGGGGGGGGGAGGCACCTAGGCCTCTAGGAGTTGGCTGCTATGCCTAGGAGTAGGACAATTCAAGAAAGCAGAATGATGCATATGCTATGGCAATATATCAATAGAATCATAGAATTGTAGTCGGAAGGGACCACAAGGGTCATCTAGTCCAACCCCCTGCAATGCAGGAATTTTTTCCTAAGGTGGGGCTTGAACCCACAACATGGTTGAAATATTATGCTGATATGCAGCAACGCCTTGGAGCCGTCATGACTGCGGCCGTGCCTTGCCTTGCCCTCGCCCACCCTGTCACCCCCTCTTGCCTGCCCGACCCTCCCGTCCTCTCCAGCCAAGCAGGGTAGCCGCCGCCGTTGCCAGCCCCAGAAGCCCAAGGTGGCCGCTGCCGCCGCTGCCGCCACCACGATGTTGTCAGGCCAGCTGGCCCTGTAGCCCCACCCACGTTCCCACTTTGTGGCCCCGCCCCTGAATGATCATGGCTTGCCCCCCCCCTAGTTTTGATCCTGGCTACGCCCTTGTTTTCAGGGTATGGCTTATATTGCACAAATGCTTAGATATCCTGCTACGGCTTATTTTATAGGTATGTCTTATTTTCGGAGAAACGGGTATATATTTGGGGAGATCTTCATTTAAGACCTCAAGGTAAAAATTAGGCCCTCTCTCACCTTCACAATATCACACAGTCAGGTCAACAAGGACCATTTTAGTTCTTTAGTCTGTTTCAATAGAAAGTTGGTTATCATTGGATCTTTGTGCAGAAGTGGGTCCCCCCCCCCTTTGTATTTATGTAGAAAGAGTTCATAAAAAGGAGAAGTCATATGGCTAGGCATTATCTTCATATCTGTCATTCTGCACATATTAATAGAGTTCATTTGTTAACAAAAATACCATTCGATTGCTCACCTCTACTTATTCCAGTATGTCTGCTAAAACCCCAAACTCTAGAGTACTTAAAAGGTAAAAGGCTCCTGGATGGTTAAGTCCAGTCAAAGGCGACTATGGGGTGTGGTGCTCATCTCGCCAAGGGAGCAGACAGCTTTCCGGGTCATGTGGCCAGCATGACTAAACCGCTTCTGGTGCAACGGAACACCATGATGGAAACCAGAGCACACGGAAATGACATCTACCTTCCCGTCGCAGTGGTACCTATTTATCTACTTGCACTGGTATGCTTTCAAACTGCTTGTTGGCAGAAGCTGGGACAAAGCAATGGGAGCTCACCCCATCACACAGATTTGAACCGCCAACGTGCCGATAGGCAAGCCCAAGAGGCTCAGGGGTTTAGACCACAGTGCCACTCATGTCCCACTTCTAGAGTACTTATCTCATAACAACAGGACTTAGTGCAACTATCTTATGGGAGGGACTCAAGCACATATTGCAAATTTAAGTTTGTGCAGTTAAATAGGATTAAAGCACTAGTACCAAAAGAAGAAGAAGAAAGAAAATCCACTTTTAAAAAATATATTAGGAAAGCAGTTAGGAAGTGAAGGGGAAATGTACAGAAAAGAGTGGGATGAACAAATCAATAACAACAAATCATTCTGCAGTAAAAACACTCCAGAAGCAAATCAGAATGAATTATAATTATATAACCATGCAAAAAATAAATCAAAATTATTACATTTGAACAAAAACAAGAAGAAGAGCAAAAGGAGAGCAAAAGCAAACTGAAACCCAGTCATCCTCTGAAAAATCACACTTCTCTGAATTTTGCAGTGTGGTTTTCCAGCCAAGTAATTTGTTTGGTGTGTACAAAAATGCATATACTAAAGTAACTATAGAATTGCACTACAAATTAGTGAAAATAGCATGCAAAAATACATTGCATTGGGGGAAATCGCTTTGCAAAAATGGGTGTTAATCAAAACTTCAAAAAAAATGTGTCTATACTAAGAATGTCACATTAAGTTCTGATGAATTTTCATGAAAATGTTTTTTTTTTTTTAGAAAAATCACTAACCAGTGTTGAAAGTGGAGATCTGAACTGAACTCGAGAAAGGAAAAATGAAACTGAAAGAAACACAAATTGACAGATTCGCTTATCTCTTCCCTCCAGAACTGTGCTAGGAGATTGTGCAAGGATACACAAAAGTTGTATACTTGTTCTCTGCCAGCCAGGTCCTTCTGTTGAATCAAAAGCTTTCTGTAGCTTGTTGGGGCCTTTCTATCCATGGAAGGTAAAGCCTGGATTCAGCTGACTAAAACCGAGAGGTCAGATATTTTTCTTAAATATCAGTTCAACAAACAATCTCTCTTACACTTCTTAAACACTTTCTAACCCTACTTTATTTTTCTGACTCCCATCTGAAAGAGCCATTTAATTACCAGTAGTTAAACTGGTCTTCCAGATTTCTTCATGCCATTCATGAAAAACCTTCAAAATCTTCAAAATCATACTTGCTGATCTAGTGTATTATTTTGTAAACCTGTTTGTGCTCTGCTAATCTTGACTTAAGTTTGAAAGACTCGTCTACTTGCTTCCATCGTTCCTTTTTTAAAAAAAGCAAGGAAACCAAAAGGCAGTCCTTTTCACAGTAGTTCTCAAAACAAAACTGTAGAAATGGCGTTTTTCTCACTCCATACCTCTGTATATTCAGTGTTACATCTGCTTACTATGGTGAAAAACAACTTTCTGCTCACTGGAAGTCTCGCATAATTAAGACAGAGCATGAGGTGGACATTTCAGGTTTTTTGCTTGAGTTTTCTCCTTAGCTATCACCCCAATATTCAGGAATAATGGCTGTTAACAATTTATGGCCCTTTAAAATGGGGTGGGTGGATTGTTTTAAATGTTTTCTTTTTCCTCTTTGGTTTTAATGAATGTATATTTTTTGTGTTGCTTGTTGTTTTGTTTTTCTAAAGATAGCTTGTGTTGCTTGTGGTGAGAGAAGGCATCAAATAAATTTTAACGAGAACAACAACCACCTTGAATCCTTTTCCATGCTTGGTTCCAATTCAGATTCACCTGACCTGATGCTGAAACCTGTGATGAAACTGATCTAGTAATAATTCATATATTGGTCCCTAGAAAGAGCTACTATATTTAGCTGTACTGATCTATAGCTGGGGAAAGTACAATGTATTAAACAATAATACTAGAACAGCTTTGCAGAATATTGATGTAATATAGTCTCAAAAATATATATTGCTTATATTCAGCTATTAGTACTCAACATCAATGTCTGGCATCCAAAAAATCATTTTCATTTAGCAAACTCAGCCCCCATTGGCACTATCCATTTAAAGGAGTATCATACCACTTTCATCTGCCATGGCTTCCCCAAAATAATTCTGGGAACTGTAGTTTGTTAAGGATCCTGAAATTTGTTAGGAGGCGCCTATTACCCTCACAGAGCTACATTTCTCAGAGTGGTTTAGCAATGAGTCCAGTTTTCATTTACTATGGTCCAGCAAGACACAGTAGCCCATTGAAGCAGGCTTTTACATTGCAATATTTACCTAGGCCCCATTGAGCTAAATGGATGTAGACAGTACAATGTATCACCTTTTGGGGTTACTAGTTCCAGCATGTGACTGATTTCTACAGCTGGAGATAGATTGGGCCTTTGTATTTGAAAATTCACTTCAACTTGAGATATGGAGAAGTACTCTTATCTACGGGATTCCATTTCAAAATTCATTAGGTTTTCTACTTTAATTTTGATATAGGGCTTAAAATATTTTGAGCAGTTCTCTGTGGTGATGTTAGGTCTGTTTTACTGAATCACAGCTACTGGTGCTTATCCCCCCCCCCCGCCCCCAGCACCCATTTTGTGAGACGTGGAACTTCTCTGGAGGGGAAAAACACTTGCACATTATCATTTGCAGCTGTTGGAGATACCACAGCCCTGATAAATGCTGCACTCTCAACCGGTGACCCTAGAATTTGGCTGGTACTTCAGCATCGCCAAATAAGGTATAAGTGGTTTGTTATCACAGCCATAAATATTTACATCCAGTGGTGACAAATATATGAGAAGTGTGGAATGACTATGCAATTTAAGCTGTTCTCCACAAGTGTGCCAGTAGTTTTGTTATCTCCTGAAGGCCGGCAATGAATAGCTCCCGCCGGCTAAATAAAAGCACAAACTCAAGCTGCTGTCACTGGCCTAATTGGCCATTTCTAAAGTATTACCTGTGGGGTCTGGCTTGATTCCCACGTCTCTTCAAAAGCTCCCTTTCCTTGGTATTTGTACAATTCATAGAATGTAAATGCAAATGTTAATGAATTGTGATGCAGTTTGTAAAAGGGCCAGGAAGGTGCAATACCAGGAATGATGATGATGATGATGATGATGATGATGTTATTTGTACCCCGCCCATCTGACTGGGTTGCCTCAGCCACTCTGGGTGGCTTCCAGCATATATAAAATAATAATAAAACATTAAACATTAAAAACTTCTCTAAGCAGGGCTGCCTTCAGATGTCTTCTAAAGGTTGTGTAGTTTATCTCCTTGACATCTGGTGGGTGGACATTGCACAGGGCGGGCAGGACTACTGAGAAGGCCCTCTGCCTGGTTCCCTGTAACTTCTCACAGTGAGGGAACCACCAGAAAGGCCTTGGAAATGGGCTTAGCAATGTGGGAGAAGATGCTCAGGTATACAGGGCTGAGGCCATTTAAAGGTCATCACCAACACTTTGAATATATTATATTGAAAGGAAAATGGAATGCAAAAAATGTGCGCATTTGGAGAAATGTGCAGTAAAATGCTGGCAAATCTCCATGAACCTAAGATTGGGGAAATGGGAAAGGCCCAGCCTTCTACAAGGAAGTAGCACTAGCAGAACTAGCAAAGAGCACAGAATGGACAGTAACAAGGTGACTCATTACTTCAGCACCCCCTTCCCTAAAGCACTGTGATTGGAGAGCCCAGGTAAAACCATTGCATTTGTTTAGTAGCTGGACTTGTCAGTCACGAAAGAGCTTCCCTTCAACTCTCTCCCCACACTGGTGTTTTCCTCATATAACAAAGTTGGGGGGAAATGTTTCAATTTGTGCAGAAACGCTGGCTGTCCAGTTATTGCTTTTTTGTTTTGTTTTTTTAAATCCACATCTCCAAATCACACTAGAGGACCCTGCTTCAGCTCAGAACCCTAAGGAGGGCTTCTTCTTTTACCTTAGGCAAGTCTCAGGTCTGTCTGGAGCAAGATTTGCACATCTCTAGTGTGAATGAGAAAGTAAGGAAACTTAGAACACAGTATGTAAAATATGGATCCAAGAGAAAAGCTCCCTTTTGTCCCAGCCTTTCTTTCAAGGGTTTGTCCATAACAATGTGATGGTAATGTACTCGGTTCGACCCTCTTTCCTGATCTAGGAATATTGTCAGAACAGATGCATCCGATTTTGGCACAAATGTCTTGCTAACATTTACAGTGCTGAGAATGAAGCAACTAGGGAAATATTACTTGCTCATCAACAGAATACAGTGGTGCCTCGCTAGACGAATTTAATTCGTTCCACGGGTCTTTTCTTATAATGAAAAATTCGTCTAGCGAATCCCATAGGAATGCATTGAATTTTATTTTTTTTTGCCCATAGGAACGCATTAATTGAATTTCAATGCATTCCTATGGGAAACCACGATTCGCTAGACGAATTTTTCGTAAAACGAATTCATCTAGCGAGGCAACCTCCGCTAGAAAAACCTTTCGTTAAGCGGAAATTTCGTTAAGCAGGGCATTTGTTAAGCAAGGCACTATTGTACACTTACTCCCCCCCCCAAAAAAAGAGTGAATAGGCAGTGTCAACTGATTAAATCTATTATGTAGGTTCTGCTTGGAACACATTAAGGACAGTCGCTCAACTTATCTCTGCAGCAGTTTTGCAGCATTTTCTTGCAGAAGCCAGCTGGTGTGTTTTATACAGTGTTGGTTAATTGTTTGCAAGGAGACATTCCCAGCCAAATATAAGCAGGAAAGCTTCCTGTGCTCTTTCATATCTATTTCTGACTATTATTATTATTATTAACGCACAAAGCCATCTGCTTTACCTATGCAGAAGAAGCATCTTAAACTATGGGATCAGTTGAACTGCTGAAATGTCATCTCATAGTTTCGCCACACTCCATCAATTGATGGTGGACTCTTGCACAGAAATCTATGTGTCAGGAAACAAAAATACCAGCTAAAATATTCTCCCATCTCTCTATAGCACCTCATTATTTATATCATATTATGAATAGCTTCTAGAGAAAGTAGGTTTGGACATGTTGCCTCCACACTTTGGTCTCCAGTGACCGGTTAAAAACAGCCCTACCATATTCACAAAGCTTTTCGTTACAATCTAGACCATTTGAAGGAGTGATCAATCAGGATCATGTTCAAATGACAGGACTAGTACAGAGTGCTGCTTTTAAACTCAACTTAGCCGCGTGTTGCTATCTCTCTTCAAACTGCATCTTAAGCAGACTTGTGAAAAGGATGTCCTTTTCCTCTTTGATTGTGTCCTGAGTTCTCGCCATCACAAAGTTATAGAAATTATGCCCCATTTTTTCCCACCCCATTCCGTTTGAAATGAGGTTGGCATACTTTCTTTCTTTGAGCTGTCCTAAGCACAGTCAAAACGAAATTGTCCCTAACATTCTCTTTAAAATTCTTTTCTACAAATTTGGGTATGGAATACTGCCCAGATTTTCTCTTGACTGCTTGTTTTTCCCCTGTTTACCAAATGTCTGATATCTGCAATTTACATCCAATAATCTTTTATGCTAATATTTTAGAGCTTGTACTTGATCACATCATAGTACTTAGCATTTTTTACAGTATTTGATAGTTTATAATTTGAAGCGTGGGACCCAGGTGGCGCTGTGGGTTAAACCACTGAGCCTAGGGCTTGCTGATCAGAAGGTCAGCGGTTCGAATCCCTGTGACGGGGTGAGCTCCCGTTGCTCGGTCCCAGCTCCTGCCAACCTAGCAGTTCAAAAGCACGTCAAAATGCAAGTAGATAAATAGGAACCGCTACAGCGGGAAGGTAAACGGCATTTCCATGTGCTGCTCTGGTTTGCCAGAAGCGGCTTTGTCATGCTGGCCACATGACCTGGAAGCTATACGCCGGCTCCCTCGGCCAATCATGCGAGATGAGCGCGCAACCCCAGAGTCGGTCACGACTGGACCTAATGGTCAGGGGTCCCTTTACCTTTAATTTGAAATGTATTTCTCATATCTAACTAGACACAATAGTGTTTAGCTGTTGACTCTGTTTCACAGTCAACATACAGTAATATTTGGAGCCACATTCAACAAATTGTTATCTCATCCTGAGGTAAAGTTCTTAACCCGAGGTACTACTTCCGGGTTAGCGGAGTCTGTGACCTGAAGGGTTTGTAACCCGAGGTACCACTGTAAAGCACTGCCGGTGTCATGGGGGGGGGGGTGAGGGCCCGCACCTGGCTTGTTGCCATGGATGCAATTTACTGAGTGACATTTAGGGTGCTCAGTATATTAATAGCATATGCTTACCTTCCAAGATGGTGACATGAAACTGAGCTTGTCCTCCAAGGATATCCTATTAAGATTCTGGTTTTGTGGATTTCCTATGCTCCGTGAGAAGACATGCCTAATGATTCAGAATTAAATATAACCCTTCAGCTGACAATGACGGATGTATTAGAAGCACAAGAACTAGTCAGAGAGTACTAATACCATATCCTGTTCTCCCTGTCACTGGCTTTTAATTGACATTCAACTCCCCCCACCCCCGGCCAAGAAGCATCAATACTTTGGAATCAGGCAGGCCTTTTTGAGTGTGTTCTACCCTTTAGTTCTTGTGCATCACATATTTTTCTACAACATTCTGTTTGCTACCACAAACAAATTATAGACTTTAACTCTCGGCTGTCAGACAGACAATATTTGGGCAGCCTGTTAAGTGCAAAGCGGGTGGGGCAGGGAAAGAGCTGTGTCTTCCAAAGCTGATCGTTGTGATGTTGTTTGTTTCCCACTCCTTAAAATCAGATTTTTTTATTTTTTGGTCTTTAGACGGTGGTATTTCTGAGAGGCATTGAAATCCTAAAGCACTTGAGTTTTGTTCTTCGAACACTTAGTCAACTTAATCTTCCCTTTCCTGTTTTATCTTCCGTCTTTGTAATCCCTCTTCTCTAAACAATGTTAATAATTACAACAGCAACAAAAAAATTATTCCAAAAAGAAATGGCGTTTGTTAACAAAGCCACAGTTTGTGAGGGGGCTCAATTGATGAGATTGGCACATTCAGTGGCCTTTGCTCAAAGTTTCCAATGGAGTCTTGCCTAAATTGTTTCTACCACTGGACAATCCCTTCTGAACATCAATCTTGCTTGACACACTCTCCGTGGTGCTTACTGCCGGGGGGGGGGGGGAGGAACCACACAATCTAGATTGTCGACATTTGGCCTCTTGTATGCATCATGGCTCTGGGTTGCAGGAACAATACCATACATTTGAATTTGAAGAATCTGTTTGATTTTCAACTTTCCACACGCCCCCGTTTAACTCATCTCCATTCTGAGTCCTTTATTGCAGCAGCTCTTTCTGAATTCTTATTCGATATGGTGCTATCAGCAGATCTCTCCACTTCTCAAGCATTGTCAGATTTTGCCCCAAAGACTGTGCATTGTTAAACGTGTTTGGAGGAAAGTAAAAGAGTCCGTGATACAAATGTATGAGCTATTTCAGACTTTGGCATGTAAAGCCTGCCTGAACCACTGCGCTTCTAAACTCTACACTGTTTCAGGACTGAGAGCTTACCCAAAGCGGTTCTGGTTCATAGCACCTCCGGTGGGAAAGCAATAATAATAATAATAATAATAATAATAATAATAATAATAATAATAAATACTTGGAAACTATTTCAGAATAGCTAATCCTTTCTAAGGATGAGCAAGGAAAGCATAAAATTTATCCTTTATTTCAAATACACACTTGCCCTGATATCCCCTGGAAACTGGATGAAGAAAAAACACAGGGCAGGAACGGAATGCCAACATGAGTGAAGTAAAGGTCAAAATGAGAGAAATCATTAGCCGGCAACTGATAGAGGAAGCCTGCTTAGATGGCACAGGTGAGTGGAGCTGTTGGCAAAATTCTCTGGAAATGAATTGTGTGTACTGCACAGGGACCTGTCATTTTGTTTCTCAAATCCCTCTGTGCCCACACAAGTGACCTGGAAAAATGATGGGTGAAAGATGGCAGTGAGACTATGCCTGGTTCTTATTGCAATAGTCTTCCCTTGACCCCCCCCCCCTCCCAACTGCCTTGCTTTAGGAGGCCGGTGAATTGCTTTGAAATATTTCCCCCAAAAGAAAGGTTAGATTTCCCCCTCTTTGCAATGCAGCGTTGCTTACTCCCAGGTCTTTACAGTACGGAATCTTAACAGAAGCAGAAGGAGATGAGGCAGTGACAATAATTCAGTGTCTTAAACCTGGCATTGTCGTCATAAATCTCAAGCCACTCTGCAATAAAAATATGGTGTGGGAATCAAAAGAAGTGTTTTAAATGCCACATTTGGCTTGTCTCATCAAGAAAGATATTCAGTAGCCTGGGATTCAATATAGGGCTTTCCGAACCCAATGCCAATGTGACAGTTGCTTCCCTCCCACCAAACAATACATTTCTCCCCTTTAATTACAGACTTACTATATCAGGAAGTTTTTAATGTTCGATGTTTTGCTGTGTTTTTATTATGTTGGAAGCCACCCAGAATGGCTGGGGCATTCCGATCAGATGGGTGGTATTATGCATTCAGTGGTCTATGTTTGCCTGAGCTTGAGTCTGGACTAAGGATTCTGAGCCCCTGTGTTCTGTTTCCATACATGATATCCAATCACAGAACATTACAGGATTTGGGCCTCTGCCATTGGCCCTTGGACTCTGAGTCATGATGTGCAGTTTGGAAGACAGCCAATCACGTTGGCCCAGGCCTTCAGGAATGTAAGCAGTTGCTTTGCCCAGCTATCCGGTTTTGTTGTTCAACAAAGGTTCTTGCTGCAATCCCTGTGTCTTGCTTCGTGGGAACCCACTGACACTTCAGGTGGGGTATAAATAACAGCAGCAGCAACAACAACAACAGCCTAATATAAACATGGAAGTTTGGGGAAGGACTATCACTCAGTGACAAATCCTCTGCTTTGCATGCAATATGTGCCAGGCTGAATCCTTGGAATCTCCAGGTAGACATGGAAAGACTTTTTCCTGAAACCCTGGAAAGCTAATGCCAGTCAGTGTTGGCAGTACTGGGGCAAACGGACCAGCATAATGACTCAGTCTAAGGCAGCTTCCTAGGTTCCTATGGAACATCTTGCTGATATGCTGGGTATTGTTCAGAGGAACGGTTCCTGATGTAGCCATGAGACCAGTCAGATTGCCTAACTTTCAAGGAGAAGGTCATGCTTCTGAATACTAGTTGCTAGAAGCCACAGGAAGTACTGTTGTGCTTGGGTCCTGCTTGTGGGTTTTCCTACAGACATCTGGTTGGACACTGTGAGAACAGGATGCTGGACTAGATGGGCTGATCCAGCAGCCTCTTATGTTCCTAGTGATCACTAGTAGTATCTGTGATGAACATAAACAAGAATCGGAAGTTATAAAGTGCAGGGGAAAACATCATCATCATCATCATCATCATCATCATCATATGCCCATCTGACTGGGCGGCTCCCAACAAAAATAGTAGAAACACAATACAACATTAAACAGTAAAAACAGTAAAATTCACATAGTCTATCTGTTTGACATCTGCTGGGAGGATGTGCCACAGGGAGGGCGCCACTACCGAAAAGGCCCTCTGCCTGGTTCCCTGTAACCTCACTTCTCGCAATGAGGGGACCACCAGAAGACCCTTGGATCTGAACGATGAGAGTGGAGGCGCTCCTTCAGATATACAGGGCCGAAGCTGTTTAGGGCTTTAAAGGTCAGCACCAACACTTTGAATTGTTCTAGGAAATGTACTGGGGGCCAATGTAGTACTTTTAGAACCCGTGTTATATGGTCCTGGCGGCCTCTCTCAATCACCAGTCTAGCTGCCACATTCTGGACTACTGAGGGGAAAACATTTATTATCAAGCTTTTAAAAGAGCAAAACACCAGAGTTCTGAAATAAAAAAATCTACTTTCCTCAATGGGTAGGATGCACGATCAAAAATTGTTGTTGTTGTTAAAGGACTTAAGAGACAATTCTATTTCTGCTGTTCAGGAAAGGATTCCAAGTTCAAGATCTGTAGGAAATGAAGGAGATAACTCTTAAATCACAGGCATTTTCTGTCTTTTTAAGATCCAGGTTACACTGAAATACCTTTGTTTTGCACCCTTCCTCTGTCCAGCTGGAGAGATAGAAAAAGGCAAACGTCAAACCAGCAGTCAGAATTAGTTTATTAATGAACCACTTTTCTGCTTTCATTTGATAAAATTAGGAACTAGCTGCTGTTGCTGCTGGCTCCAAACTCAGTGAGAATAAAATATTGTCTGGAGTCATGGAAACTAATAAATCCTCCCCTGACAATTAAACAGGTTGGCATAGGGGATAAAATTACCTTTCATAAAAATGCTGTGCAGATGGTGAAACCACAGGAATTAAACAGGGATCAAAATTCTCAAAATATATATATAATAATAATCAAATTGTGGAGATCTTAGGAGAAATTGATTAAGATGCGGTTTAAATTGTTCCTGCTTTAAGATCCTCAGAGGATTTGTTCAGCTGTTTTGTACCCTATATGGTCCCCAACCTGCTCAGTTGGTTTCAGCCTGTGCCATACTTTAAGTTGTGTAGATATGTGTGTTTTTTAAGCTCCCCAAAAGAAATCTACAGGATCCAATCTTTCCAGATACGATTTCTGCAGCATTATTTTGCTGCAATTTTAGCTTCTTTGTGCATGATTACAAATCTGTGGAAACTTTTGTGTTGCTCAAATTCCATTTCTGATCTTATATACACAAAGTCCTCATCTAAAAAAACCCCAAACCCTAAGTGCTTACAAGATGAAATATCATTTCAGTCTCCAATTTGTTATTCCTTAGTAAGAAAGAATCTAAGTAAACCCCAAAATCAAGATCTTTCTTTCTTCTTTTTTTTAAAAAAACAACAAGCAGAAGTAAATAATATGTAATTCCCAATGGTGAAATATTTTTTCCCTGGGATTTCTAGAGCAATTTTCAAAGTGCTGGTGACACCGAGGGAAAAGATTTAAAGAAACTGACAGACAACATTATTCTTGAAATTTATCTCAAAGGGCTCCACTCAGCATGGTAGCACCCTTGTCATTTTTTCAGCCAAGTACCTAGAGGCAACGTTACTATGTGGAACCTTTCAACATTTATTTCTGAGGCAGACAAAAAGTACAAGCGTAACTGAGAGGATGCAATGACTCTGCCTTAAGAAGCCTAAAAGGGCCGGAGTTAGCGACTAAAGAAATAATGCTTAGCCCTGCTTGCAACCTTCTTTAGAGCTTCTGGTTACATTCTTTAAGAAATTGATTGGTGAGCTCGATTGACCAGTGGCCTTGTTGGATATGATGATTGTTGGTTTTGGTTTTGATTACTTCCCCTGCCCCCTTCTTCCTCCATCTCTTCAGATGTTTGCAAGACTTTGTTACAAAAAAAACTGGTCTACCTACCTCTGATTCAGTTTAAGGCAGATTCAAGACCCCTTTGTGCACTGCACCATGCGAAGGTGGTCCTCAGAAGAGTTAAATCTCCTGGGCCAATCCCAGACATTTATTTATTTAAGAAATTTATGAACCACTCAAACATTGGCATTTCTAAGCAGCGTAAAAAACCCCAAACCCATTCTTAAAATGAACTTATAAAACAATAAGTATTGATCATAAAACCGAACACTATCTTGAAATGCCTGCTGGTCAAGAAATTCTTAGGCCACATTCAGACAGTACTTTATTCCGCGAAAGTTGAAAGGACCAGTGGTTGTTAAAACAAACGAAACGAAACGGAAAATAAATGAAGGATTAACATTGGACTAATTATGAAATCCAATGTGATATTAGATGATCAGCACTCAGCAAAATTCTGAGCATGGGGAATCACCCAAAGATATATAATTTGGTGTTGATATTTGGCTTTTTTGATTGTATTATAATTTGGAATGTTTTAATGTGGTTTTTATTGGATTGTTAAAATGGAAAATTTAATACATATTATTCTTTTAAAAAACCAGACAGCACTTTATTCCATTTTCACGTTACCTTACTGGATAATTGTCTTTCACACAACATAAAAGTCACGTTGGGAAATCTAGTGGAAGCTGAGTGCTCTTTCCTGCGTTAATTGCTTCCAGGGTGAGGGGGATCCATTTGCGACCCTGTAAACCCATAAAGTCATGAGATGAAATTTGGGGTGGTTGTATCCCAGAATACAGTTCTTTCATGTTCAAAATGTGGTACCAGCAATGCAAGAGACCCTTTCATGTGGCTATTGAATGAAAGGGACAGGGATACAGATCACTTCTGCTCATGGTTATTATTTATTGGTTTCATTAATAAAATTTATACACCTCTGGATTCTAAAAAAAAAAAACCCTCAAAACTGCCTCATACAGAGTTGGACCATTGGTCCATATGTAGCTCAGGATAATTGCCAATGACTTGCGGTGGCTTTCCGAGATTCCAGCCCTACTTGGGAGACTCCAGGGATCAGCTCATTAAGCATGAGCATCTCTTGTGCATTTCCTGAGCTAGCTCCGAAAGGCAAAATGTTTCAAGGGCATTGGATCAGGCCCATAACTGAGTGCAGAGTGGAAGCGGAAGATTCCTTTCTGTAATGCTGCTCAACCCCCCCACCCCCACCCCAAACTGCTGCAAGTGAAAGGACTTGCTGCAATTGTCAGCAAGGTAATTATAACGCTTTTGCATTTAGAACAGGGAGAGAGAGAATCATTTCCTGAATTTCTTCCCTTGTATTATTATGTCATAAATGTAAAAACAAAAAGTCAACAGCGATGGAAAACACAATAATCTGTGTTTCTTTCCCAAACAATCATTTTCTTTTAAATGGCAGATATTACTGCTTAGAATAGCAACTCTCTGGAGAGATGCTTTTAGTGTAATAGCAGGAGTTGAATTTGGACTGCAGAATTATTATTTTTAATAGGAGTAGTGGTTCTCTTATATATAATTACCTAGGAGTGTATCTTATGTAAAAATTGGTCTACTTCAACATCTCATGATGACATTGCTAAGAATGATACTTTTTCCAGAAGGTATAAAGAGTGTGTCTATATTACAATAGCCAAGTTATGTATACCCTACAGTTTGGAAGCGCGTGCGTGCGTGCGCGCGCGCGCACACACACACACACACACAACCTGTTTCTGTGCTACCGGCTACTTATTTCCCCCATTGCTTTTGAACCGTCAACATTCCTTCTTGACATTCCATGGTTTAATCCAGCAGTTGCAGCATTACCTCTCTGTATTACCTCCATTGTCAGTTAATCTCCAGTAATGTGCTACTGTTGTTTCGCTCGTTTATGTATCCCAATTGGAGAGGCTTGGGAAAAACGCACCAAATCGTCACGGTGTTTAGACTGCATGGGATGTTGGGAGCGTTTTCAAGATGTGTTGGGAAGATGGCTAAAATGCTGACAACCCTGAAATGTCAGACTTGGTAAATGAATATACTGTATATTTTTCTCCACTAACATTCTTATAGAAACACTGGCCACATTCACACCATATATTTAAAGCACAAGATAACATGGCTTCTCCCAATGAATTCTGGGAACTGTAGCCTGCTAAGGGTGCAACGCATTAAAGCATTAACAAATTTCTACATCGTGTTCCATGCACTAAAGGCAGGATTGGGGCCTTATTAATGCAATAATTTGTGGATGGAGCTTCCTGCAAAATTAAACGCTTCCCTGCATCTTTTCCTTCTTTGCTGTTGGACACGCACTGCTTCCAAAGAATGGCTCCTCTTCTTTGTGTGCAGGTAAGCCTACCTGATCCTACCTGGCCGATCCCCCTGGCACACCTCCCTACGACCGGATTGGTCGGCTGACTGAGTGGGCGGCGACTCCAGCCTCAGGTAGGCAGTGCCAGCCTCCAAACTTCCAGGACTGCCTCAGGGATCCCAGGGGGGGGGGATGCACGTGGCTGCACAAAATGCACCTCCCCTTTATGTTGGGGAAGCGGTCATTGTTACAGCACACAGCCAATAGTCTATAAAGACACATAAAAGTTCTCTGGCCCGCACTTTAAGCTGCTTCATGAGCTTGTTGACCTTATTGTCGCCGGCTTAACTTTCAAATCCACCCATCATTCTTCCAGCAAAGGTTTCTCAGGGAACTGACCTACCAGCTAAAAAAGAGAGTTTCTCCTGACTCATCATATTCTAGCTCTCAGATTTTTTAATTTTTTATTTAGGATTCCTCCGATTTGCTGAACATATCCAGCTGGGCAAATAAGGCTACAATCTCATAGCAGTTACTTTGGTGTAAGTCTAATTCAACACAATGGGATTGAAAATCTAAGCAGATGTGGATAGGATTGCATTGTTAATCTCTTTTTGGCACATAAGGAAGCTCTCCTCTTTGAAGTTGGTCTATAATGCTTCCAGGTGCTCTGTTTGTTTGCAGAGAGATTAGACAATGTTGCCTATTTAATGAGTATTTACACTGATTTCTTTGCAGAGAGGTTAGATGACTCGTCAAAGCAAGTGTTATGCCATGCTTTCCCATCACTTTGCTTATCACAAAAAGTGTGACCTTCCTTCCTTCCTTCCTTCCTTCCTTCCTTCCTTTTAAAAAGCCAAATAAGTCAACATTCCTGCCAAATTGTAAAGGGCAGTCCCCACAAAAATCGATAGGAGACACAGAATATGATCCAGAAAGTTAAAGCATTGGTAAACCAGCAAAGCCATGAAACTTAAGAGTGCTTGACTGTGGCTGGATCATTCCTTTCATTTTTATCTCAACTACAAAGTCCTGTGGTATTTTAAGACACGCATATTGCAGCACAAGCTTGCATTGGCCACCGCTCATTAGGTACAAGTGTTTTTTTTCAAAATATTTATTGGATAACGTTTAATATATAATTAAATTATCGGCAAAACAAAAGAACAACTAGATCGCACTCAGACTAATGTCAGAGATGGATTTTTAAAAGAAGATGCTTAATAATAATAATAATAATAATAATAATAATAATAATAATAATAAAGGCAAGGGTTATCAGCAATTTGAGAGATTAAATGATAAAGCAACACCCAGGCACATTGTGGAACTAGAGCAGATGCTGCTCTTTAACAACATCTCTCCAGAAATGATATTTTCTTGGAGGAGGATGGAGTGGGGAGGACAAGAAGTCAGAGTTAAAGCTGTGCAGACATGTGTTGTGAATTCTGAGCTTGATCTAGAAATCTGACAGCACAGTTCTATGTATGTCCATTCAGAAGTTTTTAAAAATCACATTGACTGGGCTGCTATTTCAAGCAGCATTTAATCCAGCCATACATGGAAGGCAAGGGTCAAATAGATACCCCAACAAAGTCTGGGTGGGAGAGGCAGACATTTCTTTCTCTAACCTTACAAAGGGGCAGAGTGGAATGTGTGTTTGCTTTTAAATTTTTCTTCTTCTCGGTTTCAACCTCTTGCTGTCTCTTGATCCTCTTTGCTTCCTGTAGTGAATCAGTCCGGTTCTGCTTGCTGGTGTTACCATGGAAACCAGAGGTTTTCATGGGCACTACAGCAAGCACCTGCAAACGACAGAAAACCAGGAGGGTCATTAACTGTGGTCCTGGACCACAGAGAAGGAAGCACAAATACCCTATAGTGAAAATCCTTGCAGACGACTGCAGGGTCTGGAGACAGTCAGTCAGGTGATGCATCCATAGCAGTGACCAGAGGAGGAATGACTACTGGGAGGACCACAGAGAGAAGAAATGCCATGGTGCATCTGTAGCATCACAACTGGATGCCTTCATCTGCCCCAGATGCAACAAAACATGTCTCTCCCATATTGGTCTCTACAGCCAGAGCAGGCACTGTAACTCTCCCCCAGTTTGACTTCACCCACAGAGGCACACTCGCTCGTTGTCTCCAGAGACAGACGGATGCCAACCAACATATCAACAGCTGGTTTGAGAACTGCAGCCTTATTTTAACCAAACCGTTGATTTAAAAAATGCCGATTCAGTTTCTTTCTTACTTTCTTTTTGCCCCCCCCCCCCCCTGCGTGCTTAGAAAATTGTAACATGCACCCCAACGAAGGGCAGCATTCCTCATTGCAAAGAGAATCGCTTACTTTGGGCAGAAATGTAAGGAGCGATCTGAAAAACTGACTTATAATGGATGACTGCCTTCACCTACAAGGTAACTACAGCTACTCCGCCATCAGGAAATGATTAACTGCATTGCCTAGGATGCTTGCAGAAAAATCTAACTACAGTACCTGTAAGCATATGGGTGAGTAGCTGTCACTACACAAACTGCATGGTTATCACTATTGCATAAGCACAAACCAGTACTGTACCTGCTATTTTCCTTCACAAGCAGGCCAATAAAGATGCCCAATAAATTCTTGGTAAAATACTGGCCCTGCTGCCTGTCGTTCGGCTGCCAGTTATCGTCAGACCCCCTCCCACTTGACAGCCAGGATTTGTAATGCAGTCTTTGGTTTCAGCATGTCATGTTTTGTGTTTAAAACAAACACGGGGGAAAGAGAAGCCAAACCTTTAAGAGTCTTTGCTTATCATTCCGCTGCCACATTTAATTTCTTTTTTTCCATGTGATTAACATGATCGTGAGCTATCAACCTCTTGTCTCTTCTTCTTTGTTTCCAGGCTCGCTATGGTCTTTCATTCTCTTCAGTTTATTTGGAAAAATGAACCAGTCGAGTTTGCGTTTCTGACACATCTGCTCATGTCAAAAATAGGAAGAGGGAGAAAGAGGAACGGTTCATATTTCTTATTTAATGGCTATTTATCTTTGTTCACAAAAAATGAAAAAAAGGAAGTACTGGGGCATAAGCCTCTTTGGGAGGCATGATAACTGGAAATAGGGATGTGAGGGGAATTTGGTTTGGTTCATCTTTTAATGCGACACCACCTGATTTACACATCACAAACAATATGCCACCAGGAATTCTTCAAAATTATTACCTGTACATATTTAGTGATGCAGTTCTTCTGCCAAATAAAAAAATTGAGGTGTCCTTGCTTCCATGATCAGCCCTTTACAGTTTCTAGTATGGATTCCCTTCCCCACACTCTCAGTCCCTCCATAGGAACAATTCTGCTGTGGCAGCTCCTACTAGTTGCAAACCATTTCACTGTCGGCTGTTCAACTCATATATTTGGAAGCTTTGTCATTGCTCAGCAGCATGACCAGGAAGGCAGATGTTTGCCAGGGGCCTGCGAAAGCACACCCTCTCAAAAGGGGTGGTCTTGATACTTTGTGAAGTCACTCTTGGATTCTGCAAGCTACGCCTTCTGTTTTGCAAGCTCCTGTGCTTTTGCAAAGCCCCTAATTGTCTGTGCATTTCTAGCTAGCTGAACGGGGAACCCTGTGGACAGCCAGGTACTGATTGTACAGTTTCCCTCTCCAGTATAGCAGGCAGGGCTATGCGTGTTGAACTGTTGTTCTAACATGGCAAATTGCAGCAGTTAGGTGTTCAAGAGGAGTACGGGGAGGGGTGGGGTAGATTCAGTTCTCCTCCTCCCCCTTTGCCATGAAATAGCTGGCAATAACAAGTGGGATTTTAGCTTTTGAAAGGAGAGCTGCTTGGGCAGCCCTTGGGAACCTGTGACCCTCATCCCTGACCCATGGCAATGCTGGCTGGGGCTGTTGGGAGTTGGTATTCACCAATACCTGGAGAGTCATAAGCTCACCATACCTGGTTTAGCATTCTAGGTGTGTGTTCAATGGACAACCTATATTTCTGGGCTGGAGGCACCCCCTTGTTCATAAATACAGGCTATAGGTTATGAATGACTGCAGCAGTTGACATATACATATCTAAGTATCTTGCTAGTACAAAGCTTTGTACATGTAAGGCTCTCATAGCTTTTTAAAAACAAAAACAAAAACCAAACCCAGCAGTCTTTGCTTTAAAGCTCATTAATGTTTATTTACCAATACCTTGTTATTTTATTTATTAAGTTTGTCAGTAAGCTCTGCTTTGCATATGCTCATGTTTGCTCATGCATACTTTATGAATATAGAAATTAGTATCTCATTAACTTGATAATTAGGCCAGTGATAAACAGCTGTTTAGTTGCTGTGTGGGGCAAGGTTTTCTCCTGCAGTTCCTTACCTTCTACAAATAGTTGCCTCCCTTTTCTTGCTTTTCAAATCTCTGCCTTGGAATTTGAGATTACCCCCCCCCCCCACACACACACACATACACCGCCCCCAGATCAACATTTACTCTGTGTAATTGTCGGTGTACATTCTAAATCTCGTTTTTTTTTTCAAAAGGGAAAATGTGGATTTGCAGCCATGTGTTCTGCATTTCCAAGTAATTTAATTATGCACAATAGAAGGATTTACTGGGCTGTACAAAAAAATAATTTTTGATTCAGACTTTAAATGCCCTGCCTTAGCTGGATTACTACCCTACACAGTGCCACTTTTTGTTCCAGTTTGAATTATGTCACTCTGTGATCATTAAGCACTCGCTGGCTTAGAGAAGGTTTTTCACAGCTTCAACTCTGAGATCAGTTCATGCCCCTCTGGCTTACCTCCAGTAAATTCCAGTATCTTAATTACAGTGATCTCAGCACATGCTGGGGTATCAGCCATTCAAGGAGACCGGGATAGAACAAACTGTGGCAGGGCAGATCTGAATGGCTGGTGAGCTAAATATAGGGGTGTGTGTGTGTGTGTGTGTGTGTGTGTGTGTGTGTGTGTGTGTGATTTTTTTGTTTTTTGTTTTGTTTTTTTAAAAAAATAAATCTCAGAAGCTACCTGTAAAAAATCCCACTGCAAAAGTGAATGGAATGGCCAAGGTGGCTTTGCTTATCAGTTTATATTTCAAGCTCCCAGCTGGCAGCCAAAGATCAGACTGGTTTATTCCTAATCCAGATATGAACTTCAGTTTTGATGGCCTTACTTCTGCAGCCTCCTGAGCAGCTCAGTTGTTGGCAGAGAAAAACTCCGAGGATCAGACTGTAATTCTGTGTTTACTGTTTAGTTTTAACATTCCAGAAGCTGGAGTAGTTCTAATACGGGTCTTACTTATGACATAAACCCTGCTTAGGCATGATGCCTGAACATGAAATATTGTTAAGATATGTTAAGAGACATGAAACACTGCTCGGCTGCTGCAGTCTCTGCTTCTGACACTCTTGTACATCAAAAGAAAAATATGAAAGGAGATGCCTATCTGGGTCTGCCTGAAACCCTCCTTGCCATCAAGAACCCCTATGAGGTTGGGTTCTCCACTGTAGATGCAGGTCAAAGCCTTTCCTGATGAGAACAGAAAAGTCAGGGACTGAGTGGCTGGAGACTTTGCTGGTGAAAACATGAGAGGAGGAGCCAGTGTGCATGGCCCTAAACAAGTCGATCTTTTCCTTTCAGGCATAATTTCTCCACATACAAGATCTGGTCAGGCTCTGCTTTGGACACTTCTCAGCCTTCTCCTGGATCTACGATGAATCTTACGCAGACCAGTTCAATCAATGGAACTAGATAACCTTCAGGCCATTCTGCTCTTCTGTGACATAAGGGAAGCTCCACCAATCACTGACAGCACCCCTTGAGTCACTGCAATGCCAATAGTCCATTTGAGAAGATGCATCCATAAAATATTACCAGAGAAAGAGCTGCTCTTTCCAGGGGCAGAGGAAGAGGGGTGCGGTGGGTGCAGACCGCCCCGGGTGTCACCACTGAGGGGGGTGACAAAATGCTGGGGTGGCACTCACCGTGGGGCCTGCAGCACATCCGAGCCATGAATCTCTCCTGGGAGAAATGTGGTGGCTTGGGCATGCGCAGGCTCCACGCTGCCCAAACAGTCCGACCGCTGCTGTAGGGCGGCTGAGTGGGAGGAGGCAGGCAGACTCCAGAGGCCCCCCCACCCCTTTGGGCAGCTTGCCCCGCCCCTGGGTGTGCCGCCCCAGGCACCCGAGCGGCTTCCTCCACCGCTGGCTCTTTCATAGAATCAAACTGCTTGTATAAAAAAGATAGATTTAAACATATTGCCGTTAATATTGTCTAATAGCAGAGATTATGTAGACAGTAATCTCATGTTGAGCTCCAGCTAATGATAGTCTAAGGAAAAAAAATCATTGAAGCAAATTGCACCCTTTCTAAAGGGGATTGTGAGTTTGAAGACTTCTCTTATGTGTGCCATGCACCATGCAGTCTGTAAACAGGATCCTGAAAATGGATTAAGTTGCTTTAGTTATGTTGGTCCCTCGTTTTCATGGTTGTGCAAAAGAAAAAAGAAAAAAAAAGTTTGAAAACAGGGATACCCTCAAATGTTGCCCCAGCTTCAGTCTGGGAAAGAACTCCAGGTGTTAGCAGAAGCACAAGCATTTTGGGACCAAGACCAGGACTCCTAATCCCTGGTAGAGAGTAGATTCCAGCCCATTGTGAAATGCTCTGAATGTCTGCCACTGTGAGCAGCATGTGACCGTCTGTATCACCCTGGCACTACCACACAGTGCCCTAGAAGATCATGTCCAATCATGCATGGTGCAGCCAGCAGGCAAGGAAAACAATGCCCATTCATTGTGGGCAAGGTTCAGGGTGGTCTCAGCCCACATCCCCAAAAACCAGAGTGAATTCCAGAATCTGTTCCACCTCATGTGAGTCAGACACTGTTAGCTGTTGTTTTGCCAGAGGGGCATTTGGTGCCCCCAAATCTCTCAACCAATCTCTCAATGATTTATCCGTGAGCTGTTGAACTGCTGAATTGGGGGGGGTGATAGTGGTGCAATTGACTTCCGACAAGCACACAGAGTGTGAACAAGACTGAGAGAATAGGGGGGGGCGCTCGTTTAATTTCACTGCACACGGGTGGTGCAGTGACAATAAAAGTTTATTATTATTTTATTATTATTAACCTTCCCTTTGCTTTGCAGAATCACTCAAGAGCAAACCAAAGTGTTGCATAGAAGGTTGTCTGGAGGAAGCTGTTCTGAGGAATAACAAGGAAGGAAGGACCAGAAACCTGAAAAAGCAGCCATTTTGCATTACCATGGTCAAGAGTTTTACATGCAACACTCTACTTTATAAAGTTTGCAGCAGCAAATATCTTGGTTGTTAAGTCACCTTGGTCACATCTGGTTCCTGAATCCTGGATTTAGTAGTGAGATTGTGCTTGTGGTTAACAATCTGTGCTTGTTGGAGAGGGGTGTGGGAACGTACTTATCTTATTAGATCTTTTAACATTAATCATGAAGTGTTGATGATATGTCTGTTGGAACTGTCAGGAGTTGTGGGTCTGGTATAGAGTCAACATATACTGGAACACCCCAGAAGGTGACTATTGATGCATGCAGATTCCGTTCTTGAGATCACTCTGATGGGAGGACATTTTCCTTCAGCCTCCACTCTCATTCGCTCTAAAGAAGGTGGGTAAACATCTGCAACTCTTAGTTCCTACTAGAGGACTTAGGTAACAATTCGATTCTGGGTTAATTATCTCACCCCCCCCCACTTTGTCTTCACATAGTTAGGGAATTCAAGTTTATTTTTCTATTTTGGAGATCCTGAGTCTTTATCGCCTCATATTAGAGGAGAGAATGCAGTGTGCTGTGAAATAAGCAAAAACGTATGGCTGGCTTCTTCTCCTTTTTTAGCCAACTTTTATAATGTATGATTTCTTCAAAACATGTAGCAAAGGCTGAAGAAGGTGGAATATGAAACATGGATTGCATACTCTCTCTCTCACATATCCCATAAGAATTTTTTTTTTATGCCAAGAGAAAAATAAATATTTTGGGATACAACTTGCTTTCATGATAAAATTCTTGGGATGAATAAAGGTTTGTTTAATGGGTTGCCATTCCTAAGCCAAGAAACCTATTGCCATGCTTTGTTGAGTGTGTCAAATAGCAAAGACGAGTGGGAGCCTGGCATGAAATATGATAGGTACTCTTGTTGCCTGAGGTGTGTTTGTGACTGATTGCTGTAGCATTTTACGTCATCTTTAGAAATTTAAAATGCCCGTGTGAGCATCCCTTGCCTTCTCCAAGAAAACAGAGCACCTTGTTAGTTGGAAACTTTTCTAGTTTTTCATCAGTCTCCTGAAAATACATATGATCACACCACGGCTCCTTCTGAAACCCACATCTGAAGATGAGAGAATGAATTACAGAAAGCTTTAAGATGTGAGGAGTCAGGAAGAACACATGTATTTGAGTCCATTTCTCCCTCTTAAATGATAGTTGTATTTTCTGAAGCAGAAACTGTAATGATAGTACCTAGGCGAGAAACGGTTCAGTAAAGGAGACTGGATATTTTTATTCCAAATGAAACTGGAATTGAATCTGAGGGTGTATTTTTTGTCCTAATTCTCTAAAGTTTCTGCTAAAAGTGCCAAAATAAAAGAGAAAATAACATGGAGGTTATGTAATTATATTTTTTTGATATGGATGTTAAAATATGTTTTCTTTAAAATAATAATTGACGATGTTAGGTACCTGGTGCTGAAGTCATACAACAGCTCCTTTGTTTGCATCTGGCCTCCTGTCATATCACTGGTGGGGTTATTGGATATAGAGCGAAGCCTGGCAGATAGGGAGGGCAGCTGCACTTACGACTCACCCAGGATTTCAAACGGAAACCAAACCATTCTGCCAGTAGGGCTCTAAGATTAGCTATAGCTAATGTGCCAAACTGCCTTCCCATTTATCAAAACTTTCCTTCCTCTACAAAAGAACCTTTTCCCCACCTCATTCTTGGGCCACTGTAATGATTTTAGTAGGCATGGGCTTTCGATCTTACATTATTGTTGTGAGATGCCCAAGGGTTATCTGTATCTGTGTTTCTCTTCCCAGTAAACATTTCTCCAGAACCCTGGAGCTTCCTCACCCACCTGGGCTTCCTGATCTGAGAAGGTCCCTTAGGAGCTTGTTTGTTTGTTTAGTCGTTTAGTCATGTCCGACTCTTCGTGACCCCATGGACCAAAGCATGCCAGGCACTCCTGTCTTCCCCTGCCTCCCGCAGTTTAGTCAGACTCATGTTGGTGGCTTCAAGAACACTGCCCAACCATCTCATCCTCTGTCGTCCCCTTGTGCAATCTTTCCCAACATCAGGGTCTTTTCCAGGGAGTCTTCTCTTCTCATGAGGTGGCCAAAGTATTGGAGCCTCAGCTTCACGACCTGTCCTTCCAGTGAGCACTCAGGGCTGATTTCCTTAAGAATGGATAGGTTTGATATTCTTGCAGTCCATGGAACTCTCAAGAGTCTCCTCCAGCACCACAATTCAAAAGCATCAATTCTTTAGCAATCAGCCTTCTTTATGGTCCAGCTCTCACTTCCATACATCACTACTGGGAAAACCATAGCTTTAACTATATGGACCTTTGTCGGCAAGGTGATATCTCTGCTTTTTAAGATGCTGTCTAGGTTTGTCATTGCTTTTCTCCCAAGAAGCAGGTGTCTTTTATTTTCGTGACTGCTGTCACCATCGGCAGTGATCATGGAACCCATGATCATGATATCTCATGATCTGAGAAGGCCCCTCAGGAGTTACCTCATGATGTCTTCCCTTGGTTTTAATTGAAGCATGGGCACCTGAGAGGGCCACAGAACACCGACTACTTGCTGGATGGTTTGTAGAATTAAAGAAAGGACACCCCCAACTCACTCCCCCAGCTTCCACAAAGAAAATTAAGTACACACACAAAAAGCCCCACCCCATCCATAAAATGGAAGAACTGCTCTCAGTAGATGGGAAGGAACCACTATTCTGCCCTCCTGGTAGGTGAGTTGCTGCTGCTTACCAGGAGGGAGAGTGGTGGGGAGGTTGGTGTTGTGCAAAAGCACTGGCAGGAGTAATGAGTTCGTTCTGCTGGTGCATTTTCACCTTGCCAATGTTCCTGCGACCTTGCCTCTCCCCCTTCTGGTAAGCAAAGATAGGGAGGGAAGCAAGTGGAATGGCTCCACCCAATCCGGCAAGCCACTCCTGCTTGCTCTGCTTCAGAATCCTAAACTGTAGGAACCTTGCTCCTTTTGGAATATGATCACTCTAATTTTGCAACAGGCAGACTCACCATAGCACTATGAATAATTACTAGTTACAAGCTATCTCAGATGACAAACCAAGACACCCATTATAACCTTGGGGAGTAATTTAGCTCCAAGGTGACCTGACCTCAAGAAGGCTGCTATAGCAGATGGAAAAGCCCAGAGAAATACGGATATTTCCCTAACCTTTGTAAGATTGTTCTAATACTTAACCTATCATAAACTCTAACAAATGTAATATTTTAAAAATGTGAAACCTTTGCTAGGGAGCGAGAACTTCATGGAAGCAGAAAAGCATGCTCACGGATAGTACAGGAACATGAACAGTTTAGCCTGCAGCCTCCTTGAAGGAAAGAATATATTATGCTCCTCTGTGGAATGTTCAGGGGAGAAGATGTTACAAGGGTTTCCCCCCATTATACTATTTCCTGGGATCCTTCCCCCCCCCCCCACATGGGAAGTAGTTTATCAGAAACGCCAGCCAAGGTTCTTCAAGCTTTTGCAGAAATAAACAAAGAAGCAATGTTTTCCCCACAATAGGAGTAAAACTGTAATTGTCGGGCACTCACCAGACAAAAAGTCTTTCTTGAGGCACAAGCAGGAAAGGGAGGCAGAACAGGAAGCAGAATAGTATATCCAAGAACAACCTAGGTAAAGGAGGACAATGTCGGCAGCTCTTCAAGAACAAAAACAGCCCAGCAAAAGGATTGTCTATATGGAAAATCTGGAGCACTACAACAGTTCATACAGCAGTTAGTTTGCTTTCTGAGAGTACTTTGATTGTGAGAAGTAGCTGCTCAGGCAATGGAATTGCAGAAAAATAAGACCTCTTCTCCTGCCATCACACTTCCTGTGTAATGGGCTCCTTGGAGGAGGAAGGGTGGGATATAAATTTGATAAATAAAAAATGTGCATGCTTATTCCTAGTTGGAGGCCATCTCCCTGTAGGGAAATTGCTCAGAACTGGAAAAAAGAGAAAACACCAACAAAAGACAAATGGATTTTAAAGATAATGAACTATGCAGAGCTGGTTAAACTAACAGTAAAAATAAGAAACCAACATGACAGACTATTCATGGAAGAATGGAAGCCCTTTTTGAAATATCTGGAAAAATGTCATAATCAGATGAAATCACGAGCAGGATTTGAAATATGAGCAGCGGTGGAAAATTGATAATATATGAAATAGAATAATATGTCTTAGGTGAAACATTTATTAGAATGAAGTACGTAAATGGGATGGGATTAAGAACAGCATAGGGGGGAGAGATGGGAAGTCAAAGTTTAAAGAGAAATGTATAACAAATTTAGAATCTTGAATACTTTTATAATGTAATAAAAATTTGACAAAAAGGGAAACAGAAAATGCTCAAGTGAAGTACTAGGAAGGGCATTATATTGTGGCTGTGTGGTGTGCTGCAAACAGTTGTCTCTTGGCTGCTTTAGCAGAATGAGTGCTTACAGGTTGCTAGCCTTCATGGGTGGGCATCCTGACACTCATCTCATCAGGAGTGCCAACTGGGCCCCACAACCATGGGTGCCCAGGGTTGTGGGTGCCATGCACCCTGGCACCAAAATTTGTGGGTGCCCAGCCCTTCCATGGGGAATTTTGGGGATGCCCGGGCACCCAGAGCCCCAGGGAGTTGGCACCTATGTCTCAATGTGCGGGTTGTACTAACAGTATTGCCAGCATTTCCCAGAGTTTGTTTGTTTAAGTAAGAGAAAGTCAAAGACGGGAGCAGACTGAGAAAGGGGGGAAATAAAATTAAAATGAGACAAACATGCTGAAAAATTTACATGGTGGGGCCCATACCACAGGTTGGGTTTGAAGTGTGCCCTTGATTTGAAAAGGTTGATGATTATTGGCTAAGGGCACCGTTTCCGCTGTTCATTACCAGAAAGGCTCATTTTTCTTTTGCTCGAAGGGTATTACTAGGTCTTATTATCTTTTGCCTAACCGGTTTAAATTCACAACGAGAAGAAACTTGGAGGGCAGCCTGGATATGCACAGGAGACTTGCTGGGCATACAATGACGCTATGCAAACAGCAGCTTGAAACACAGGTTATTAGTGAGTGAGGACAGAGGACTTTGACCTGGAGTCAGGAGGGGGAAGCCAGTTCCAGAAAGCAGGGGAACGGTGGCCAAAAACAATCTCGGAGAGCAACAGTGGTATAGTCAGCACCTTAGGAGGTGAATCTTGGTCCAAAGGCAAGCACAGCAGGTGAGATGGAAGGAAATGCAGAAACTGGTAGTGTGTGTGTTTTTAGACAGCTTGACTTTGAAGGAAGCAGTAATTTATGTGCAATCATGAGGAAAGCAGTGAAAAGCCTCTGCTGGAAACAAGAAAATTGGGACATTTTCATTGCCAGTCAATCTGCTGCTTTAAAAAGCAGCACTTCGCATTCCTTTGGGAGCTGTGAAGTTCTGCTCCAAAAGAAACAAAAGCCCAAACAAGTTTTACAGACCAATATTTGCCTGATATCTCTCTTTTAAAAAAAACCCAAAAACACCAAGGCTTTCGTTTTCATTAAATTTATAACATTAAAAGCCTTTCAATTGAAACTTTTATATGGCAGTGAAGAAGATGGATATGGTTTGAATGAGTAGGATTGCACTGGAAAGCAATGTTTTGTACTGTACGCTACTAGCATGGCCAGAAGTGGTAGCTAGAACAAGGTTGATGAAACTGTGGCCATCCAGAGGTTGTTAGACCACAAATCCCATAATCCCTGACCACTGGTACTGGCTGTCGCTGATGGAGGTTGTGGTTCAACAACATCTGGAGAGCGAGAAGTTCTCCACTCCTCAATGTAGGATGGGCCTGGGTGATCTGGGGAGCCTTCTGCCTGGGGAGCCTTCTACCACCTTATCCCTCTAGCCAATTAATTTTTGACCTTGAACTGTAATAATATATCTTGTTGGCCTGTATAGGAGATGAAGAGATGGGTTGGTGGTTGTAGAGAAGCTGGAATGTATCCTATTATACAAAGGTAAGAGTCATAACCATTGTTCCCCCTACTCTTGCCTCTGGCCCTGCTCATCACTGGCATGTGGCCCCCAGAAGGTGAGGGAATATGTCATTCAGAGTTCCTGCCAGTTCTGGGCTCTGCACATATCAATTTGTTCAGATGTACGTAAACAAGCCATGTGCCATTGTGACCCTACTGCTCTTTCCCTCCTCCTCTCTTGCTGAACCACAATAAGCTAAGAAGGCTTCAATTAACCACAGTTTCCTGTTGTATCCAACCAGGAACAATGGTTACTGGCTTCGGAGCAGGTCAGGATTTTAATCAAAGCATGGATTAATATTTTGCTTTTTCTGAACTTGGTATCTATCATTTCCTGGTTTGGATGTAATAGAAAACAATATTATTCATTGTTTTTATTTTATTATAGTATTCTAATTGAAGATTTCTGGAATTCCTGGAATTCAAGGAAGGGAGGAAGGGTGCTTGCAGAACCAAGGGTAATTCATATACAGTGGTACCTCGGTTTATGAACACAATTGGTTCCGGAAGTCTGTTCATAAACTGAAGCGTTCATAAACTGAAGCGAACTTTCCCATTGAAAGTAATGGAAAGTGGATTAATCCGTTCCAGACGGGTCCGCGGAGTACTTAAACTGAAGCGTTCATAAACTGAAGCATGGGTGTAATTGGTTCCGGAAGTCTGTTCATAAACTGAAGCGTTCATAAACTGAAGCGAACTTTCCCATTGAAAGTAATGGAAAATGAATTAATCCGTTCCAGATGGGTCCACGGTGTTCATAAACCGAAAATTCATAAACCGAGGTGTTCATAAACCGAGGTTCCACTGTATTGGTTTAGTAAGACAAGTATTTTGAACTCAACCATCACTTTTAGTAATAATTACTCTTGTGTGGAATTATGAACAACTTATCTTATCAAGCCACATGCACTCAGGGTACGTCCTATTATAAGTTTTATGGAAAATAATGATTACCTTGATTTCTGCATGCCGTTTTCCTGTCCAAATGTGGCTCTGAACTGTTGAGTTTCTTATATTGTGAATATTCTAATTAATTATTTTATTGTTTGTCTCTTGAAATTCAGTACATATGTGATGCTGTTTTGCATTCATGGGAAAGATTGAGTAGTTGTAAAAAAAGAGACCTGCTTGTCTATCTGATGCTTGTCTCTGTAGTAATGTGTCACTAACTCTACTTTAGCTTCTTGCTTCCTCATTTGCAAAGGTGACTTCGTGTTCCTTGGAGGGTCCATTCAGTGTTGGCAAGGGCACAGCTAATAGACTCTCCGGTGTCCTGGGACGCCCTTGACCCATTCCGTCAACACCATTCTGTAGAGGATTATGGAAGACAACCAGGAGACAGATGTCACATTTTACCCTTTGTTCATGCAATTTCCTTTGCCCTCTTTTATCGTGAGTGCTGATGACAAGATGCGTTATTACGTGTTGAATAACCAGGGCTGTAGCTACTTGGTGAGATAATGCAAAATAAAACAAATAGCAGCTATAGAATTGCAAAGCCAAATTTTCCAAAATTGTTAGAAGCATTTTCTGCATGTAGTGGAGACCTACCAGGAGTCTCTCACAGAAGCCTCTGTTACATATATCTTCAGAAAGGGGGAATTCACAAACTTAAACTGTTCAGGTTTGATCTGGTAAAGAATCATCAGCTGTATTTATTTAAGTACTGAATTGCAACTCTATTTATTTTTAGGATATTCTCTTACTGAAAAGCATAGCTGGAGCATAGCTAAACAATTGCCGTCAACTGCAAGTGTGTTGTTTGGGTGATGTATTGCGAACCTCAGTGATGAATAATATTTATTTTTCAAAGCAAGTCACAACATTGCTTAGAAAAGCTAAGTTTTCATACACTACTTTAAAGGGGAATAATAATAATAATAATAATTTATTATTTATACCCCACCGATATGGCTGTGTTTCCCTAGCCACTCTGTGCGGCTTCCAGCAGAATATTAAAATAAAATGATTCATCAAATATTAAAAGCTTCCCTAAACAGGGCTGCCTTCAGATGTCTTCTAAAAGTAAGATAGTTGCTTATTCCTTTGACATCTGATGGGAGGGCGTTCCACAGGGTGGGCACCACTACCGAGAAGACCCTCTGCCTGGTTCCCTGTAATTTCACTTCTCACAGTGAGGGAACCACCAGAAGGCCCTTGGAGCTGGACCTCAATGTCCGGGCAGAACAATAGGGGTGGAGACGCTCCTTCAGGTATACTGGGCCGAGGCCATAGCTGTCAACCCTCCCTTTTTTGTGAGAAACTCCCTTATTCCAAGCCACAGCTATCAGCCTTCCCCCTTTTTTGCTGGAAATTCCCTTATTCCAGTGCCATTTCCCGCTGCTATCCTGGATTGTTAGATATACCGACTGTCCCCGGGACAGGTGAGGCTGCTGCTGATCCCTTATTTTGACAGCTATGGTCAAGGCCATTTAGGGATTTAAAGGTCAACAGCAAAACTTTGAATTGTGCCCGGAAATATACTGGGAGCCAATGTAAAAAAAAAAGTGATGGTTTGTGTTAACCTCTCCCTCATTTGCAGGCTGAGGTGCAGTAAGCCTGAGATCACCGGGGGGGGGCAGGGTGTGTGGAAAACAGCAACAAATGACACAACAAAAGCTTGGGACCAAAATGGACACAACTTTATTGATTACAGATAGCAGTAGGCTTTGGCATAGGCACTGGGTATGTATCCTGAATCAATCAACAATTGTTGGGTTAGGGATACCCCCGTGATGCAAATCAAATACTGGTGATCCCTCTGGAATGCCATTTGGGGAGTTCTGTGGCCCATTAGCCTATTTTATTCCTCCCTTCCACCTGGTTGTCAATTTTTGCCCTCTCAGTCTTTCAACATACCATACCATTGGATTATTATTATGCTGCTGCTGCTGCTGCTGTCTATAGTAGTACATGTTCTTTTACCTCAGGTTGTTTCCCTGCAGAATTTTATCTTCATTCCTTGTGGTTACCTCGAGTCTTCCAATACCACTTTCTTGTGCATAGGTGCTGTGGTTGTGGCTACATAAGCACAAGCCCAGGAAGGCTCTAATGGATCTCAATATATACATATGTTGCATATGACAGCCCCTTGTTGTCTGTGGGACTCAACTCTGTTGTTGAGTGAGCTGATTATCCCTTTCTAAGGATACCTTTCCCCACTGCAGCTCGACCGTCCCTCAAGCTATTTGCCTTGTTCTAAGAACACACCCTGGGAACATATCTTATTCCCCCAAGTCATGCTCTGTAACTAATGGGCTGTTTGAAATGTGCTGTGTCCTCCTGCCTGTCGAGTCCTGTTAATTGAAACAGAATGGGGAAAATTGAGGTTGTTTTTTTTAAAAAAAGTGGTTCAATTCAGCCAAGACGGCAAGAAACAGACTCTCCATTTGCCTCCCTCCCAAGTGATTTTAGACAGAACCTTTTCAACGGCGTGGTTCTACTTCAAATGATAGATCTCCTGACAGAAGAGGACCTCTCATATCAAACTCACGTGTAGAGTCAGTCCTCCTGATTCAGGACTCCTACTGAACAAGGGGCAGTAAGGAACACAAAGTCCTGGAGTGTCTTCATATATTCTCCTTCATTAGGATAACCTAGCAAGCCAGATAATGGCTATAAAAGTAAGCAAGCAAGCAAATATAAATATGGCATTGCCCTACACATAAGTAGCACAGGCTTCTGAAAGTTGGACTTTGGTGTGTTTAGTAACTCAGGGAACCCTAGCATACTTGTTTTCTGGGTTGTAAGCAGACACATTTATAAATATTTCCCATAGTCAGGATTTTAATTACTGAGTGACTTGGTGAAGCACAACCTTGACTGAAAATGATATGAAAGATAAGAACCCGCAAATAAAATACTGATCAGATGTAAGCGTGGTTGGCTCGCAAAACTTTTAGAGCTATTTTTTCATTTTATGGAACTTTTAATGTACGAAGTGCTACTACAGAGTTCAGAATTTGTCTTCCTGCCTGACCAGGTCTAGCTTGCTTGTAGAACAAGGGTAGCCAATATGGTTTCCTCCAGGTGTTGTTGGACTACTTCCTCCATTTATACTGTAAACTTCCCTGTGATCCTTAGAGGAAGGGCAGCATATAAATTTTATTTAAAACAAACAAACAAACAAACAAACAATGTCCCCCTGACTGTTGGCCATAATTACTCAGGTTGATGGGAGCTGAGGGTCCAACAACATCATAAGGATACCATGTTGGCTACCCCTGACGAAGAGAAATTGAGTCCAAAGTAAAACCTGGCTAGGAAATCTTGCCAGATGTTGGTATGCGAAAACTGCAGTAAACACGGGCCTTTTCTATGGTGGCTCCCTATCTGCCCAGCCCCACCTGGCTGCATCATTCCATGGCCTTAGGTCCCAGGTGAAAACATTCCTTTTTTACCCAAGCCTTCAGACATTAAATAATCTATGGAATGTTAAATGTGTTATGTGGGGACCTAATATTAGCATTATCTTAATATTATTATGCTCAGTATTTTTTTCAGGGGTACTCAAGAGTACGCAGTACCAACACCTCTTTTTTGTTAAAAAGTATGACATTTACTGTCACATCTTCATAGTGAGCACCTATTTTTCTAGGGGGTGGGGAGCACAGATTATGTTGCATAAATTATGTTCTTAGTGTTATACATCACCACTGGGTATTAGGATAAAGGCAGTATATAACCCAAATAAATAATAATACATCAGGGTGACCACTTTTATATAACCAAAAAAGCTGATGGAGGTTGACATAGTTTTGCATAGCATTTGCACCAGCTTATAGGTATAGATTGAAATGTAGAAACAATGACTGTATTTTGAAATGCATCTCACCATAGTGAGGAAGACTATGTTGACCCATGTGAGAGCTCAGTCTATAGTCCAAATGCTTATTGTTATTGATAAACTCCAAGGCCCCCTGCTGCTCTCCCTTCTTAGTGTTCTGGATCTTTAAGCCAGACCTGAACTTGACAGCCCTTCCAATGGAGGCTTCCTTCAAAGAGAGAACTGTCCCGTATCCTGCTCTCTCCACCCATGGCAGCCAATATGCACATAGATGCTCACACAGAGATGTGAGATGTGGACATGCTGTTCTTCAAAATGTACACATTTACTTTTCTACCCCAGTGCAATAAATTTGTGCTCCTTCACAGGTACAATTCCAAAAGCATTTCCCCAGGGAAAAAAAAAGAACCCTACATTCCAGTGGCACATAGATCCTCTTCATTCCTACACAGGCAACCTGCTTTCCCTTTCAGATATTCCAGAAATAATGGGAGTGGGGTAAGTGGAAGAAAATAATAGGCATCTAATAAAACATAGAGGAGGGGGAGGAAACCATAGGGCTTGAATGAGTGAATTTAATGTGTGCATGGGGTCCTATTTGTCCAGTTTCTCAGGGGCCCTGTAGGTGTAGCCACAGCCATGATGGAAATCATCTGTGTCTAGTTTTACATGGTTTCCATCTGAAACCAGGCCAAACTCCCTCCTTTCAGCTGAGCTTCATGGAGCGTTCTGGGCTTTGTTCAAACATGGAATTCAAACAAAACGCAGAGGAGGAACGTGGCATTTTATTTTATTTTATTTTATTTAAAAACACAGTGGTTTTCATAAGACCTTTGCAAATGGAACCCATTAAGCTTTGCGCAGGGTAACCGGCTCGCTAGTGTTGATATTCTTAATGTAGCATAGAAAGTGCGAGTGGGAGGCTACCAGCACATGAGAGAATGAGACGGGCGATGACACTTGCTTCTCCCCACTCCCTGACCTGCTTATTCTTCCAGCTAGGATGAGCACAAGCAACAGTCTCCATCTCCCTTCTTTCAAAAACTACTCCAGAACTTGTCTTCCCCTCAGTGTTTCCACCCCCTTCTCTTTCACACATATGGCTCTGCTTTCCACACCGACCAGAATGTCCTTCCGCATCAAAGGGACCCCTCTTGAGAATACACAATTACAGGGACTGGTGTGTGCACGTGCGCCTATATATAATGGAACACTTCTTGACAAAGCAACCTTTCCTTAAAGCGCACAGAGGTTTTGTTTATCATTCTGCACCACCACCGTGAGTAAGATAAATACTAGAAATCAGCAAAATATTACAGGAGGGATAACAGACACTGACAAATGACAAAAGTCTCATTCAATTACAAATGGGTGAAACAAACTTCTGAAACAGAGCCTCAACAACAACAACAACAACAACAACAACAACAACAACAACAACAACAGTGTGTGCATGCATGCGGGTGAGAGTCTTCCTTTTGCTCAAGCAAAGGCTCCTTTCGGCATCAAAATGAGTGCAGTGGCAGACAGGTTATACATAAACGCCTCTGGCAGTGGAGATGACACCGGCATAAGCAACATTTGGGAAGGAAAACAAATGGCATCATCAACAGGAATGAGGAGAAATTTCAATTTGCAATATGCTTGGTGCGTGTTTGTGTGAATAAGTAATAATTTCCCAATGTGGGATCATTGACGTATTGGGGCGGGGGGTGCACCAGTCTTTTTGTGTGTGATTTATCACATTTTATGCTCTTTCTCACCAATGCGTTGGGCTCACCCACTGTGTAAACAAAAAGAGAGAAAGAATGAGGAAATGATCCCGTATGCTAGTCCTGCAGCTGAGACTCACAGAATGGTGAGATGACTAGCCTCTCAGCTACTGTCCCTCATGGTTTGCTAGATTTAGGAAAGAAAATATCCTACAGTTGCCCACAAGAATTTCTAACTGTAGAAGTAAAAGCTTTGCTGAAGTCATTTCTGGTTCCAGTCACAGCCTTCAGCTTATAGGGCGGGAGCTCAGAGCGTAGACAGAAGCTGCAAAATCTGCAGGAAGACGTTGCCATCAACATCGGAAAAGCAGCACAGATGGGTCCTGCATGAGGTGGGCTATTGGATAATGGACTACAGCTGGTAGTCCTCTTATTGGCCTAGATACCAGGTCCTGTACTGGCATCCACCGAGGCTATGGAGGCTTATGGCTCAAAACACCATTAAGGCAGTTATTGGTGCAAGGTGTTGTGCTTTACTGGATGCTAGTCCATGAAACAGCATTCAAGCAGTTAACCACAGTATCTGCGTTGTAATACTTCATTGTGAAAGAACCAGGAACTGTGTCAGGAGATGCCGGTTCTGCAAGATTAGGTGCTATATTGCGGCAGAAAGGTTGACCTCTGGTGTATGCTTCCAAAGCACTGTTAGCTACCCTACAGGGCTATGCTGAGATTGGGACAGAATAAAGGGAAGCTGATGTACTGTTAGGGCTGAATGCACACATTTCTGCCAATTCATTTATAGAAAAATGGTGAAACAAGCCACAGGACATTGGAGACTTTAAAAAGTGGGGGGATGAAATTCTTTATATAAAGCACCTCCATTACAGTAGCAAAGGATGGCTTCAGTGTGTAGAGAAATATCACAAGTGTCACTTAGACCCCAACAAGTGTTGCTCCTGTACGCATGATCCTAGACTCATATGGATGAGGACACGAACATGAAAAGAAACACAACAACAACCTGTTAAACCACAAAATGGCTGCCAGGGAGACCTCAGAGAAGGTTTTGCCAGTGACCAAGAGGCAGAAAATCTATTAAGAAAAGAAATCTATTAAGAAAAGATAAGAAAATATATTAGATACAATCTTTTAGATATCTATTAGATAAGAATCTTTTCTGTAAGAGGAAGTATTTAATGACAATTTAGAAACCACAGTGATCCATGAGTGGAAGGAGACAATTCTGGGGAATGTTGTGAGGCCCAACTGGCTCAGGGCTGGGTTGGCAGTTGATGTCAGATGAGCAGGAGAATGGGGGATACCTTCAGTGACAAGCGGTCCAAGAGGGAGGATAGCAGTCTTCCCTTTGTCTTTAGAGGCCAGGGAAGGGCCCCCCCCTGCTGGTTCCCTGTCCTGCCCCATCCATGGAGTGGATCCATCTCCTAGCATTGGCAGAAAGCCTCACCCAGCCAGATGAGGAGGCTGGACAGCTAGATGAGGAAAAGCAAGCAGGGCTGACCTGTACCCCATCATCGATAACTCAGCCCTGCCTCCACTGTTGGCAACAGACCCACACCCCTCAGAGAAGCACGTGCTTCCAGTTGCATCAGTCTCATTGGGAGAGTCTCACCAAGTAATGCCTTGACCAGTTGCCAAGACATCTGTGCAGCTTTCATCTGGTCTCAGATCCCTGGCACTTGAACTTTCTAGGTGTGCCTTTGGCCATCAGTACCTGTAGCCTGACTTGAACTATTGCAAGTCTCCAATAACGTTTTATTTCTTACGCTCTGGGATGGGAGCCAGGACAGGGAACAGAAGCGTAGAGCTGAAACCTGAGGCAGCAGCCATTTTGAGATTGGGGACTCAGCTATGCAGCTGCAAATAGAACGTTTTAAGTGGGTTGTAAAGCGCAATATACAAATGTGACACTGGGTGGCAATGGTGAGCTATGGCAAATTCAATATATATTTCAAAACGTTTATTTAAAAAGCATTTTTAAATATATGTATGTAGATTCCACCTGGCTATACTGTGAGTTGCACAGCGTCAGGTACAGTTTATTTTCCCACACTTCATTCTCTTGTGGCATCATTTTACAAAACTTGCAGTTGAAAATATGTAGTTTCCAGATTGTGGCGTTGGAATCACTAGAGGAACACAGAGGGAGATGTGAGCTCCTTGCTTACCACTTCTGAAAGCACGTCCGGATTGGTCAGCAAGCAGATTTCTAACTCGCCCATCTTTCAGGCCGGCATGTTCAACACATGCTTAACATTGTTTCATATTTCTATATTTCTCAGAGGAGCTGTGCAGTGTAATGTAAGAGATCCGATTCACCTCACTGTAAATGAGCAAGAGGGAAAACCACAGAAGGCCCAGGTTGGCCTTAAATATTTTGCCATGATGATCACTGCTTAAAGCTTTTCTGTGATGATACATTCACCAAATGTGATTGGTTACTTATTTCCAATAAAATCTCTATGGGGAAACAACGTAACCACGTTTTCTCACCCTGTTATGATATATGGCGTTGAAGATAACATGTCAACACTTCTGAGGGCTCGGGGAAAATGTGGAGGATGAAGCTGAAAATAGCTGGAGGGGGGGGGAGTTACAAAGTGTTGCACAGTACCCAGTCGTATATGAATGCACGATTACCGTTGACGTGTTTGGAAAAGGTGATGACATTTGGACTTGGAATGGAAACCAGAGATATCCCTCCCTGCACACACCAATTTCCAGTCTGGTAAAGGAATGAGGAAAGGCACAAGTACCAGCTACTGTGTGAAAACCACAATTTAGGCAGCACATAAATCTAAACTCTTCCACTTTTCCACCCTGCTTTGCACTCCTTGGACTGATAAGAAAGCAAAACAACTGTTTGTTGTTCTAGAGGTGCTCTCTCCAGCTGGCATGTTCAGGTGGGCAGTGTGCAGCAGCATTATTCCGTCCACCTTCCAGGGATGAAAAATAAATAAATCTCTCCCCCCCCCTTTTTTTGCAGCCTGAGGTTTGAAGGATAGGCACACATACGTAAATCAGCAGATGTTAAAAAGGAAGCATCAGAAGCCTGGAATTAGCAGGTGTTAAAACAGAAATTGTTAATCATTTTTAAAGTCCTGCTGGCTTAGCTTCCAGTTGCCACTTGAAAAAGCAAAAAACATTTAGGCTAAAACTGCAGTCCTAAACACACTTACTAGGGAGTAAGCCCAGCTGAACATAGTGAAACTTACCTCTGCTTAAAATAATTGTATATGATGGTGCTGTAAAACTTTTGGGGTTGGCTCTAGACTGGCAAAGGCAAGCTATACATGTATGTTCCAAAGCTGGTTTGACATCCAGGATTTCAGCCAGGCAGAATAATTCTAACCCTGGTTGAGCAACTGTGGGGCATGACAAAGTGGTGTAGCCCCCACGCCCCACCCACCACAGCCCTGCTGGTCATGTTGGCTGAGGTTGAAGGAAAGGAGTGGGCGAAACCTGCTCAGTGAAGCTGAAACAGCTTTTCGGCTGGGATGGAACCCAGAGCCATCAAGTGATGGAAGTGGGATCAGCTTAGGATCCAGTCATTCCCAGTCTGGCTCAGCCCCATCTCGCTCGCAGAAAGCTCTGTTACTTCTGCTTTCCCACGCTTTCAACGGGAACAGACAGCTCCACCCTGGGAGAGTGAAGCTTGTGCCACACTGCAAATGGAGTGCACTGCAGTGGCAGAGGCGGCTCTCGGGGAGCGTGACTGGTGCAGTCACACTGGGTGGAGAACAGGCTCCACCAAAATTACTCCAATGGAAGGTGAGAGGCAGGGGAAAGGATTTTGGCCTTGCAGAGGGCGCCACTGAAATTTGAGGCACCAATGTCTGCCACGGGCAGTTGTTTGGGCTGGTTGGAGTTGGATTGATGACCCATCCACCCCACCCCCCGTGAAGCAGTTGCATTCCTGTTACTTGCACTTAAACCCCACTGAAATCAATAGCCATAACTAACTTGTCCCATTCATATCACGAGGACACAAGTGCAAATGATTTAGGTGGCAATCCTAAAACCCACTTTCTAGGGAGCATGTCCCATTGAATTTAATAGGCCTAGCCTCTCAGTAGACATAGTTAGGATTTCACTGTTAGCCTGGATCCAACCCTTTGACCTCACTTTGTGAATTGCAAATAAATACAGGTTCGATTCATATATATTTTTAATCATCAGTGCAATCCTATTATACAGTAATCCACACTGAGTTCAGTATATATTATTGTCACCCTCGTAGCACCTGAAGTCTTATCATTGACTTCAACATCGTATGGTTTGTAGCCAATGTACCAGTAACAGACATGGCAGAATTTGCAGGAAGGTGCAGTTTGCGTGAACAGATAGGGTTCTCCACCCCCCCATTTAACCCCCCCTCCATAATTCTTCATAGTTTTAACAACCTGCTGCTCTCATTGTAATGGTGCTGGTTGCTTCCTCATGAGTAATCCGCTGCAAACTCTGTGGCTGGTTTTTACAGAGTTTTATACATATGTTCAAGACAGAGCAACAAAAAGCATGACCGTTCTATCCTGAATCAGAATCCGGAAGCACCGCCCTTCATGACTTCCGCCAACAGAACACGCTGGGCATTCGGAATCTCCTCCTCTCTGCATGCCTCTTTTCACCCCTCCGCTTTTGGGATGATGGGGCTGGTGGAGAACCCTCCCCACTAGAACTGCCCAGCTGGGGAGCTGGTGCTGTCTCTTTTGGCACCTCCCCCTCCTGAGCGCTCTGGTCTGACCCTCCAACGCTTCCCTCTGGGAACCTTCCCCTCTCAGCATCTTCAAGGTTCTGCACCGCTTCCTGAGGGTCAGCACCACCTCCTGCGGACTGATCTGAAGCACCGCCATCCTGGGCTCCTACTGCATCAGAGAGCCCCTGTCCCCACGTCCTGGACTCTCCACTGACCCCTGGTGGTCCCCTGACACTCATATTATTTTACTTTGGTAAAGCAGGAGTTAGATGCCGCCATGAGTGAAGGAGTTAACTCCTCTCTTAAAAAAAAAAAGTGGTGGCTGTTATTGCTGAGACCTCATACAGTATGAGTCCCTTCCATCCCTTTAGATTTGCTTGCCAGAAATCTTCGCAAAGAATTCCAGAAAGTTAGTGAGCTGTGAACCCCCCTCCCCACTCTCCATTGCCCACCCTAACCCCCATACTGTCAATCCTTAATCAAGCTGTGCTTCTTCAACTGTTTACCCACTTGATATTCTAGGACTTTCTCCATACCGTCTATCCAGCTAACGGGTCTCTGGTTTCCTGTTATGTCTCCAGGCTCTTTTTAAATAACTTTGTTATGTTCACCACTTTCCAGTCCCCAAGGGTCTCTTCTAAGTTAAATGAACTTGTGAATATCTGCTAATTTCTTGCTTGCTGTCCTCCTCTTCCTTTAACATGTTTGGATATTTGTATGCCCTTGATTTTTAAGAGTCTGTAACCATTTTAATAGCTTTTCGAATTACACTTTACCTTCTTTAGAAATGTGGCCGTTATTTAAGCAAACGTTCTCTTTGGGATAAAGGAAACACAAAACAAAGGTTGCATTGTCCTTTTGTTTGCACCTCCTTTTTGCTGTTGCTTTCTTTCTTATATAATTTCTTATATAATTGTGCAAAGCAGAGTAGTCAAAGTTGTTGTTGTTTAGTCGTGTCCAAGTCTTCGTGACCCCATGGACCAGAGCACGCCAGGCACTCCTGTCTTGCACTGCCTCCCGCAGTTTGGTCAGACTCATGTTCGTAGCTTCAAGAACACTGTCCAACCATCTCGTCCTCTGTCGTCCCCTTCTCCCAGTGCCCTCCATCTTTCCCAACATCAGGGTCTTTTCCAGGGAGTCTTCTCTTCTCATGAGGTGGCCAAAGTATTGGAGCCTCAGCTTCAGGATCTGTCCTTCCAGTGAGCACTCAGGGCTGATTTCCTTCAGAATGGATAGGTTTGATCTTCTTGCAGTCCATGAGACTCTCAAGAGTCTCCTCCAGTACCATAATTCAAAAACATCAATTCTTCGGCGATCAGCCTTCTTTATGGTCCAGCTCTCACTTCCATACATCACTACTGGGAAAACCATAGCTTTAACTTTACAGACTTTTGTTGGCAAGGTAATGTCTCTGCTTTTTAAAATGCTGTCTAGGTTTGTCATCGCTTTTCTCCCAAGAAGCAGGTGTCTTTTAATTTCGTGACTACTGTCACCATCTGCAGTGATCATGGAACCCAAGAAAGAAAAATCTCTCACTACCTCCAGTTGCTACCAAATTTCACCTAAAGAGAAACTGGAGGTGGATCAGTCTGAAATGAAATAATACTTTTAAGGGTGGAGGATTTTCTCAGAGTAGTCAAAATACTACTCTCTGAATGTTGGTCTACAACTCCCATCATCCTTGAACATTGGTCATGCTGTCTGGAGCTGGTGATGGAAGTTGTAGCCTAACATTGCTGCTATCTTTGGTGTGAAGTCATGGTGTAGCCCACAGGAAGCCATGGATTTGTCTTATATCAGCCATGGATTCATTGGGAGTCCATGGCTAAGAAAATCAACAAAGATATGTGATACCTCTGAGAAAATCCTCCACCCTTAAAAGTATTATTTCATTTCAGACTGATCCACCTCCAGTTTCTCTTTAGGTGAAATTTGGTGGCAACTGGAAGAATAATTATGCTGCTAATCTTATCACGGTTCTGAAGTTCCTTTAAAGACCTTCATCTTATAAAAATTGTGACAATCATGATTATTATTATTGATTATTGATTATTATTATTGATTAGATTAATATACCAACTTTCATCATAAGATCTCAGGGCAGTTCACAGAATAAAATACAGGATAAAAACAAGTATATAATTAAAAACAAAACAGCAAAAACATACCCCCCCCCTTCCCACAGACACATTGAAAAGGCTGTAGAATATAACTCAGCCAAAGGCCTGGTTGAAGAGGAATGTTTTCACCTGGTGCCTAAAAGTTATATAATGAAGGTGCCAGGTGAACCTGAGGAGAGTATTCCACAAATGGGGAGCCACCACAGAGAAGGCCCATTCTCGTGTTGCTACCCTCCGGACCTCTCATGGAGGAGGCACACGAAGATGATCTCAGGGTCTGGGATGGTTTATAAGGGGAGAGATGATCCTTCAGGTTTTGCAGTCCTGAGCCATCTTGAGAGAGAGAACACATTAAAGGTGATATATAGATTAACAACAACAAGAACAACAACAATTCCATAGTTAGATATTATCTACAGCATTGGTGGCTATCACATGGCCCTCTAGGTGTTGCTGGGCTCTTTTCAGTTCCAGCCAGCACACAGCAAATAGTTAGGGATTAGTAGTCTAGCAGCATGTGGAGGACTATGGTTTGGACTGTGGTTTATATCCCCACTTCTGAAGCACTTGATGGTCTTTTATTTTTATGTTCTATTTTATACTCGTTGAAGTTGCATTTCTGTTTTTTAAGAAAATCTAATCCTCTAGTTCTCACTCCTCTTTTTAAAACCCCATTCAACCATTTGTTCTATTTTCTGAATGGAAGTTTTGTTTCCACTTGGGCCTTATTTTAATGTTTGCTGTGAGTTGTCTGTTGTTTTTTAACACAAAGTATTTTGTTTTACTTTCTTGGTTCCCCCACAGGGCCAGACAGAGCACATTTTGTCCGAAGTTATGCCTCCCCTGCTCTGCAAAAAGTACCATTCAACAATATCAGTTAAGAACAAAGAAGTTGGCAGGGTGCGAGCAACATAGGAAAAAAGTTGGGGAGAAATTGCCTGTCGTCAATGGAGGCACAAAGTGGTATAGTGCGTTGCCTTTCTCCTCAGTCCCAATACAAAGGAAGAATATAATATTTGCTGTTGTTAAGGCTCCAGAAATCTTAACAATCATTGATTGCTCAAGAAAGCTGTTTCTCACATCCATTAGAAATAACCTCAGATTATCTTCGGTGACTTTGCAGCCTTCAGTGTTTCCCCACCAACAGTACCTTCACATTGACTTTCACTTTGCTCTTTAGAGGCTGAAAAGAAGCAGTTCTGCTGTGACTGTTATTTTCTATAACATCATTAATGGTGTGTGACGGTATGTAAGTGTGTATGAGAGAGAGTCGGAAGGGGAGCAAGAAAGAAACTGTGAAAGAGGATATTGCACAGCCGTTCAGCACCCGAGTTTCAGCAAGCACTGTTCTTCCTCAAACTTGGCATAAACAATTTCCCGTTTCCCCTCTGAATCCAGTTGTACAGAGGAGCAAGCTAGTTCCTCTCAAAAGTTTCACCACTCTGGCACTCTCTATTAATAGCTGTGCGAAGCCCCAACCCACAGTGCTTATGGGGATGTGAGGAGAATTGAAACAGGGACACCAACCATGTTGCTAAAGTGTAGGGCCTTCTAAAAATTGACCAGTCCACATTTAATATCTTTATTATAATTATTATAATTTAAAGAAATAACAACAGTGGACTGGTCAAATTTTAGAATGTCGTTATACATTCTCTGGGAAGCTCAGATTTCTCTCCCCTTAAGTAGCAACACTTTAAGCCAATTTGTAATGTACCAAAAGAATATTTTCATTAAGGTGAAGGATGGGGCCAGAATGACTCCAGTCACTGGAACCAGTGAAATAGTCAGTCAAAAGAGTTTCAGATTATGTTCACTTTTCAGTTGCCACACCAGAGGTAAATTACTGTTTCAGGAATGGATTCGAAGCCCATTATAATCTCCCAAAAGCCCTGTCAATGCTCGTGTCTTGTGTCTTAATTTCTGTAGTACAGGGCACCAGCTAATTAGACAGTTATTGATTTTGTTTATAGATGGTGCATTTGGTTGGCCTCAATCCCCAACCCTGATCTTTTAAGCTAATGATTCCAGTGCACATGCATGTGGGATTGATTGATGGTTTGTGTACAAAACTCTAGATGTTTATTCCTTCCAGTTTCATTAATCTTGGTTCAGATCCTAGGACTAACTCCGGAATGGTCTATAAGCCTATTGGTTGTGTCACAGTCTTAGGAGAAAACAGCTCTTGGCTATGTCTGGCAAAGTGCATGTCCCCCTCCTTAATCCTCTAATTGTTGTCCCAACATGCAGCTAAAAGGATTTTTTCTAAAGCTCTTTGAGAAAATCACCTTGCCATTTTTTACATACTTTCTATCTTGCGAACTTTTGGGCGACTTTTTTCTTGATCTCTATCTTTCCAGAGAGTGGGGTTGTCAGTGTGGTGAATGTTGCCCTTCTCTTTAAAAGATATGCCTAGTCTGTAATAGAAACACCCTTCCCTGAGTGCAGGGCTATGCTGAGTTATGCTGAGCTGTTGATCTGCTGTTCACAAACAAATACAGCTGTTTCCCCGACTCCTCCCACTTGCTGGTATTAGGCCCATTTCAAGGTTTCCACACACAATCAGTACCCTTCCCAGACCAATGGGATCATACATTTGACTCACTGGGCTTTGTGGTCCCTACAGTCTTACTGCAGGCATACAACCCCATCACCCTATGTGCTCCCCTTACCCCAGAAAACTTTCTTTCCCACACAGCAGCTGCACTAACTGTGAAAATTCAGATTCCCAACCGCATGATTACAATTTCTAACTGAATGTTAGAGAGTATTCACAGGCATCAGCCTATTTAAGCCATTTGCTAAACATCTCCATGCAAAACTCAGCTGAGGTTCTCTTTATCGAAATGGGGAACAACCATGTGCAGGATTATATATACGCAGTCAAGGACAGGTGGAAAAATTTGAACTGCAGAGCAAGACAATGGTGTGTTTTGTGTGTGGGGCACGCACACGCACATGCGAATGAATAAGCTAGATAAAGATCACGAGCTGTAGGAGGATAGCTTATGAACAACAGAAAGGTGAAAATTCTTGAATAAGATGAATTATTCAGGCTAAGCATACACTGTCTGATTAGAGTTTGCGATTCTATTTGAAATCCTCATGGATTTTTCTATGGGAAAATTTGATGGATTTTTTTTTTGTCCCTTGGTTTCTTCTTTGTAAAGGAGAGAAGTGGATATAAACTCCTGTCTGTTGCACGTATATTCCCTGCTTTAGTGATCTCCCCAGATCTGTCGGGTACATGTTTTCGTGGACCTGTTCCATTTTAAAATCATGGTGTAATGTGGTTCCTAAAGAGGAGCTTGTGATAACCATTAGGGTGAGCTAGACTCTTGGTCGGTCCCCATGTCCATTCTCCTCCTTCGTTTGTACACACAGCCACAATCACCGGGATGTTCAGTTCAGAGCTTTTATTGGGGATTAAGTGTAAATGCACTCTCTCCAAGTTACCCCAGTAATGCCAGAGATACATCTCCCTGGGCATTACAGCAAATTTCCCATGTTAGGGTTTTCGACAATCCTCCTGCCGCCAATAGTCAGTCCGTGGTTCCACTCAAGAGCACTTTGGTATCCAGTAAATACAGCCCAGCGTACCTACGGGACCGCCTCTCCCTGTATGCCCTGCAGAGGACATTAAGGTCCACAAATAATAACATACTGGAGATCCCGAGTCACAAGGTGGTTAGACTGGCCTCGACCAGGACCAGGGCCTTCTCAGTACTAGCCCCGACCTAGTGGAACGCTCTCTCTCAGGAGACTAGGTCCCAGTGGGAGTTGTCATCTTTTCGTAGGGCCTGCAAGACGGAGCTGTTCTGCTTGGCCTTTGGACTGACTCAGTCTGACCCCGGTGTTACCCTCCCCTAAGGCTTTATCCTACAGATATTTAAATGAGGTTGCACTTGTAGATTCCTAATTTTAAAATTGAATTTTAACATTGTATTTAATCTGCATTTTAATTGGATTGTTTCTTTTATGCTTGCTTTGATATTCTTGTTGTTAGCCGCCCTGAGCCCGGACTTGACTGGGAAGGGCGGGGTATAAATAAAGTTGTTGTTGTTGTTGTTGTTGTTGTTGTTGTTGTTGTTGTTGTTATTTGTCTGCCAACTTTACTTTTGACTTTCCTGGTGCCAGCATGCAAAAGGAAAAGAACTTACTACTCTTCCCTTCCAGCACTGTCGTACCTCTGGAAGCGGGGTGTTGAAGCAAAAGAACCTCCTGAATAGTGCTTTCCCCCTTCTGGGACATATTTAGGCATGACCTGCAACTTACAAGTCCCCCTCTCCCGATTCCTACAGCCTCTTTCCATTCATCTTCTCTCCTGTATGCTCTCCTCAGAATTAAGTCACGTTGACTTCAATGAGTTTTATCCCCAGGTAAGTATGCATAGGGTTTCAGGCCTTCTGTGTTGAAAACACCTTGCATGAATCATCTCAGCACTCCTTTCAAGAGCAATATTTTCAGCAGCCCCTTCTTACAGTTGGGATGCTGGTAAACTGAGGTTGAGGGATAATGGCTTGGTGAAGGCCAATTCATAGCTGAGGTTAATCAACAACTGCAAAATTCACAGCCACTCCACTACTTCTGTTTATGCTTAAAAGCTTCTGAAGATACAAAAGAGATACATTTAGGGTCATCGGCTTGACCCTGAAACTCTTACTTCTTTTCATGGTTTCTTTTCTAATACTGAACAAATTTCACTCAAACCAGAATACGCGTTTCAATATTTGCCTACAACCTGACCGTGTTTCTAAATTTATGATATGAGAAAATCAGGGCCACGTTTTGTAGTGCTTAACTAGACGGGCTTTGTGAAAGGGATTGTGTCGCCTGAGGCGGGCGGAAAGGACTGAGGGGTCCATCTTCATATCCGGACATTCTGGGCAAGATGGCCAGAAGAACCCCATTCTGTCCCTATGGTGGCTAGAAAGGCTTCTAAACCTTGAATTGCTTTTGGAACTTTAAAATGTTTTCTAGCTTCAAAAAGCCTTATCTGGTTCCACAGCAAACCACAGCAGTGGCACCGGCATTCTCTTGGTCACCTTACTCGGAATTCCAAGCTCTGAAGAAGGACCCTCTCTGTCTTTTCTCAGAGCAAAGCAAAGTAAGGCAGGGAGAAGCTAGAGGCAATGGCAGAGGGTCTCGCCTCGGCAGGAGAACAATAATGAGGTTGGTGGAGGGTGTGGAGAGGTGCCAATTTTTAAAAAAATATTTCTAACCTGCCTTATCATTTAGGCACAGGGTAGCTGCCAATATGCAAATATGTTCCTCTAAAATGTGCGTATATATATATATATATATATATATATATATATATATATATATATTGTGCTAAATACCTAGACCCATATTTATCTAATAACTGCCTTGTGAATATATATAAAACAGACCCGAAAACAGATTCAGGGGTAAATTGGGAAAGGGAGATTCATTTCACCACTACAGTCGTACCTTGGTTTTTGAACAGCTTAGTTCTCAAACGTTTTGGCTCCCGAACACCGCAAACCTGGAAGTGATTGTTGCAGTTTGCGAACTATTTTTGGAAGCCGATCGTCTGACAGTGCTTCCGTGGCTTCTGATTGGCTTCAGGAGCTTCCTGCAGCCAATCAGAAGCCACGTTTTGGTTTCCGAACATTTTGGAAGTCAAATGGACTTCTGGAACAGATTCCATTCCATTTCCAAGGTATGACTTTATAAAGCATGGGTTGGCAAACTAAGGCCTGCGGACTTGATCAGGTCCAATTGCCCTCTGGATCTGGCCGGTGGATGGCCGTGGAATCGCCGCTTGGATCAGCGTGGTCATTCGGGCTGCACCAATTTTTTTGCATTTTGGGGGGCGCCGTTCCCCCCCTCCCTCTCACACACCACAGCGGAGGCGCCTCCTCCCACCCTCCTCCTGGCTTCTCCCCGTCCTGTGGAGGAAGGGAGCTGGGCTTTGATTTGTGCCAGCCAATCCGAAGCCTCACTGCCCACGTGCTGAGACACGGTCCAGACTCGCTGCCTGCTCACTGCTCTCTCCATCCATGGCCGCACTGTGGGCATCATGACAGGCATATTGTGGGGCTTCAGCTGGAGTTTGGCGTGCTTGCTGGACCCGTGCCTGGTGACTGGGAAAGCTGGCCCAGAAAGGAAAGCCGCCAGTGGCGCCAGCGGCTCCCAACCGCAGGCAGAGCGGCAGAGAAGGTAAGAAAGCAGGGGGAGGGACTGGTGGAGAGAGAGAAGCCCCCCTCTGCCACGTGTGTGCGTGCATGTGCGCAGTCCGGTCCGCCACAAGGTCTGTGGGGCAGTGAACCGGCCCCCTCCTTTAAAAGTTGGCTGACCCCTGGTATAAAGTTTGGAACCCCCCCCCCAATGTTAGTGCTCTCCAGTAAACACCTTTTGAAAAATGTAAATGTTACATTCACACTGTTCAGGAAGGCTTGCCAGTTTTATCCCTGCTTCCAAAGTATTTCAAAGTAATATTTTATCCCTGCTTCCAAAGTATTTCATCAGGTATTTCAATAATTGAAGCGGTTGTGTGCACTAAAACAAACAATTGATAGTTTCCCCCAACTATTTCCCTACATACTGTGAAATCATTTATCGAATAGTGGAGTTTGATTATCAAACTTACTTTGCACTCTTTTGTTGTAGTCAACAAGAATGCAGACCAGAGAGGTGGGAGACATATTATTCTGGGTTTGTTCAAGTGTAAATGAAATCAGCTAAAAGCAAGTGAATGATAGCCCTGCACTATTTAACCTCCTGGAAAGAGCTCAATAAAAGCAAAGCACCAATACTATACTTAAAGTAATTTTTTAAAAAATAATAATGAGTTCAAATAACCGCTTCTAATGTGAACTCCAGTCCATTGTTAATATAGAAAGCAAGTAGCACAAAAGACATTTTTAAGAGCTTGAACTATTATATTGAAACTGACACGTATCCAGAGTCATGTTGTAATTTAGAGCCCCTGCATTATTTTCAAAGTGCATTCAGAGCACCTGTGCTTGTGGAAGGTTTGGTACATGTGGATAGTATCATGAAAAGGATATTGGCCCATTTCTATGACCCTTTTTTCAATTTTATTTTATTAAGTTTCAACATTTTTAACATATACAATCAAAACAAAGTTTCATCTTTTCTCTTATTTTTGTCAAGTTCCTGCCCCTTATTTGCAAATGGAGGACTTATGAAGCTAAAGTAGGGAGATAACCATAAAGAATCAAGGCCATCAAAGAATGAATATTTGTTCAGACACTGACAAAAAAAACCTCAATACTTTTTGAGCCACAGATGACCTATCCTCTGGTGTCCTGCGTACATCTAGTATGCAGCCTAAACTCAAAGTAATAAAAGACGCAGCTTTCTGTGTGTATAGTTGGGTGTTGTTGTTGTTGTTTTGCTTTTTTACTGTAGTACAGTGGTACCTCAGTTTACGAACTTAATCCATTCCGGAAGTACGTTCTTAAACTGAAACCATTTTTAAACCGAGGTGCGCTTTCCCTAATGAGGCCTCCCGCCACCGGTGCCCTTCCACCTTTCGGATTCCATTCTTAGACCGAGGTAAAGTTCGCAAACCGGGACACTACTTCCGGTTTTGCAGAGTTCGTATACCGAATCGTTCGTAAACAGGACTGTTTTTAAACCGAGGTACCACTGTGTTTTAATATCTGAATGCCTTCAAGAACAAACTCATCCATTTATTCACCATTCCTTGTTTCCAGTTGAGCCATCATTCTAAGTCCCATTCTCTTCTTTGTACTTCAGAGTGAATATGCAATAGTTCTCCAAAACCAGTGGCACATGTGGTAGGATTTTGCACTGTGAGGAAAGCCAACACAGAGTGTGGGTTCATTGGCCTTGCACTTTATGCCCCTACACAGAAGAGAGAGCTGCATAGTGGGGAAAGTTACATAACTTAGACCCTCATATGAAAGAGCATTCTCGAGCATAATTCTCAGAAGAAACCAGTATGTTTTCGCCAATTAATTTATAAGGTGGCACCATGAGAACACCTGCTGTTGGGCTCTTATTTTCACAAAGCAACAAATTCCTGCCCTGTAAAGGATTGGAAAAAAATCCTTAACAGCATCCCCAAACCCTTGCCATTTTATAAATAGACATGCCAATGCCAGCACTAGTTATGGTAATGTTAATATACCAATATTTATGAGTACCCCCCCTCAAAAACAACAACAACCCTTTGCATGGCATGCCCTGGCAGCGATCCTAGATTGCTGAGATGTCTGTGAGGTTTTTACACTACCAATATATTATTTTTTGAATGAAAAAAACCTCATATTCTGAGAAATCTGCTGCCTTAAAAGTCCTAGAATTTGATTTAAGTCTATTGAACTATTTTCAAGTGCTGTAAATCATTTGTGTGTGTGTTTGTATGCTCATTTACCTTTGCATTCTCTTTTGAGCCACTGGCAGTGAAGCTGACGAATGAGAATCAAATGGAGTGTGCTAAGTGGTCGTGCCGTAGGCTTTCATCTGCCCACCTTCTGCCTTGTGATTTATCTCGGCAATACATCACCCGCCTTATTTTTGCCTTTGCTTATTTTATTTAGTGTTGTCACAAATAATATCAATTGACCATCCACCATGAGTACTAAGCAGTAGTAAATTAGCGAAATAAACTGAATCTACAGAACTCATCTGTCCCCAAATTTGATTAGAGCCACTTGTACTGCACCAAGTCATTTACTACAGATGAACCTCATTTATTACACAAGCAGCTTCATGGGTTCGCTGCAGTGTACGGTAAATTGTTATGCATAGTATTTGCTGAGATTTTAATGAAACACTTAAAAGTGACTCTTTTATATCTCAATCACTAGGGGTATTTTATGCTTCTGAAATGGTTATTTCCAGTTACCCTGTCACTTTGGTCTGAATCATTACATTGAGCCTAGCCATCCATTTCAGAAGGATCACTCGGTTTCTGAAAAATGAGGGAATGGCGAAAAATCTTAAGCGCTTATGGGCTTGAAAACCATCATCCTTCATGGTCGCGAAGATGCATTTCATCCTTCCTTATCATCCTTCCTTGCCATCATTAGGAGATCTATTTTTGTACCATAAAGGTTGTCTCGAGATACTAGCATTTAATTCATTCTCTAATCAAAACATTTCAATCTGTGGGCCACCAAACCTAAGGAACATCTTCCCCTCAATCGGGCTTACCATACCCTTGTTTGGGGCTTGAAGAACCATCCATCTTTTTCTGGTAGAAAGGCAGAGAGAAACATAAAGAAATAAACCACCTATGAAAAGTAATTTATAAAACTATTCGTTTCAGCTGGCGAAAGCTAATGTGGTAATAATACTGCTTTTTAATGGCACATAGAACAACTGATGTGGATTGAGACTTATGTCCTTGCCAGTGAAATTGAAACAGAGGTTAAAAATGGCTCAAAGGAACTTTTTTGCGACGTGTTTGCTGTGTGTGTGTGTGTGTGTGTGTGTGTGTGTAAACCATCAAGATTCATGGGGGGGGGGGAGTAGTGAGCATGGCCAGAATACACAATGATAAATTCATTAACAAAGGAACCAGTGGACAGAGGCGTAGCAAGCCCAGGTGGTGCCCGGTGTGGATAGTTTTTTTGTTACCCCCTCCCCATGTGGCTCTGGCTCTGGTGAAAAGTGATAAACATGAATTGCAAAAAAAAAACCCTAGAGCTTACAGAACAAAACTGACTTCAGATATGAAATCAGCATTGAAAGAACATATAAGAACAGTTGAAAAATCTCATGCAACAGGGGGGGAAAAGTTCCTCAGTGGGGGGCGCCGAGTGTCACCCCCCCTCCAGGGTGGCACCCGGGGCGACCCACCCCCATCGCCCCCCTTGCTACGCCACTGCCAGTGGAGTAGTACAGGACAAATAAGAAAGTTGGAATGATAAAGGCTATGCCATGGAAATATTTCATTTATTTAGTTAATTTATATACCAGGAATCCCCAAACCCAACAAAAAGGCATTGATACATCAAAATTCACATTCAGAACCAAATGACACTACTATTGACGATGCATTCTGGGTTGATGAAACATGATGAGCACGCTACAGTACTTTGGACTGCCTCCTTTTATACCAGCTAGCACATAAACTTATATCTGAATTGTTCTTAAAAGCAAAGCCAGAGCTTTCAGACACCACTTGTTTCCCCCCTTATGAGAAGCGACTTGAGACCCACAATGCCTTCTGTTAAAGTAAAATCACTCATTGTATTTTAAGGAACTGGAATGCTACCACTAAACAGATGTTGAGTCAAACAGGAATGGCTTTAGCAGATCCCATTGTCTTAATTTTGTGGTAAGAAATGGCAGCATTTCCCACTCTGCTTCTCCCTGTTGTGCGCCATCACCTTTTGTTTTGTTTTGTTTTTTGTTTTGGCACATCTGCATTTAATAGTAGAGTTTCGACTAATGAAAAAATAAGCGATTTCCATTTTAGGGTTTGTAATATACATTAGGGGTAAGGGGGAATTAGCTGTATGTCCAACGGTGTGGGCTAACGTGCAAGGAGGAAATCTGTTTTAGCTCACAAAGTGGTGCAAAGAGCATCAGCAAATGGATCACAAAGCTGCCTGGGTCAAGCTATGCTATGCTGCCTGCCTGCTTGCCTGGAGAGCCCTGCCTAACATCAAGTACCTTACCATGAGTGGTTAAGGAATAATAATGCACACCTAGGGTGCTACATTAAAAGCACAGTTTTCTTTACTATGGTAAGCCTTGCTGCCATTAGCATAACACCCCGGAGGCAACCCTGATTCAGCCTTTGGATCACAACAAGATGGAGGTCAAGGAAGTGCCATTTAACTTTAAATCCTGACTTAAACCTGTAGTATTTTACACACACACACACACACACACACACACACACACACACACAATCAGATGTTTTTTCCATGAGTCGCATAAAATGATTTTACTTTAAATGATTTTGCGATAGGGAAAACCAACAAGAACAGTGCATTGTAGGCCACTATAATGGTCCTAGCAGAGCCTGAAGCAGCTCCCTCGCATCATTGGGGAAACCACATAGTACTGAAACGATGCTCTCTATGTTTTCTTTCTTTCATGCAGGCAAAAATGGGGGGTAGGTATAAAGTGTCCGGGTCTGCTAGAGCTTATAGGGTAGACCCTTTTTTTGTGGGGGAGGTTTGTGAGGTGATATACCCACAAGCTGCAGTAGAAAATACAGTGGTACCTCTGCTTACGAATTTGATGCGTTCCGAATGCACATGCGTAAGTCGAATCCCATGGGAATGCATTGGGAGAAAAAATTCGTAAGTCGAAGCAACCCTATCTAAAAATTTGTAAGTAGAAAAAAATCCTATCTAAACCGCATCCAAGAGGGTGGACGGAGCTCCGCTCGTAAGTAGAAGCATTCGTAAGTAGAAACATCCATAAGTAGAGTTATTCGTAAGTAGAGGTACCACTGAATTGGGTTTGGAAGTGAATGTGGGTGGCTGAGCAGGAATGCAAATTTTGGTCTCCCATTTCCAAACCCAAGACTGTGCCCACGACAAGACATATCAGGGGCATGGTGGGAAGTTTAAAGGAAAGGGTGGTGGCACTCCAACTCTGAAATAGGCTTATCTGACTCCCAGTTTTACAACATTTCATAATCAGGCAAATACTTTTTATGGTTCCAGTGTTTTAGTGTGGTTTGTGCCTTATGTGTGCTGTTATCAACTTGATTCTTTTAGTCACCTGCTGTTGTTTTTTAAGTTTGTTTTAATTCTCTTGCAACACATAGCAAGGCACTATGAGACACTGGACAGGGAGCTCAAGAGACTTGGGGCACAGGTATTATTTCCATCGCTCCTTCCTGCTGCTGAAGGTCATGGCCCAACACACCTGGAGTCCTGTGTCCAGTTCTGAACACCACAATTTAAGAAGGATGTTGACAAGCTGAAACGTGTGCAGAGGAGGGCAGCTAAGATGATCAAGGGTCTGGAAATTATGCCTTATGAGGTGCGCTTGAGCGGCAGGGTATGTTTAGCCTGGAAAAGAGGAGACTGAGAGGAGGATAGCCATCTTCAAATATCTCAAAGGCTGTCACATGGAAGAGGGAGCAGGCTTGTTTACTCCTGCTCTGGAGGGTAGGACTCGAACCAATAGCTTCAAGTTGCAAGAAAGGAGATTCCGACTAAACATTCAGAAAAACTTTCTGACAGTAAAAGCAGTTCAAAAGTGGAACTGTCTCCCACGAGAGGTGGTTTTTAAACAGAGGTTGGATGGCCATCTGTCATGGATGTTTTACCTGAGATTCCGGCATTGCAGAGGGTTGGACTAGATGATTTGGGGTCCCTTCCAACTCTAAGATTCTATGATTCTACACAGGGATGCCTCAAGCATGTTGGTGCGGAGATTGCTCCGGCGCCCCCTGCTGGCCTGGCGCCCCGCGCCACCCAGCCTACCCCTAGAGCCGGCCCTGGTTCTACAGGCTTTTTTGTACACTGATGACTTGATTGAATGGTGGTGTGTATGTGTTCTCAATCATTAATTACCACATAGAATGACTTGTTCATTTTTCTGCAGAACAATTAAAAAAGACTACCGTAAAGTGCAAATCATTGGTGGTTACATATATATAAACTGAAAGTTATCTTTCAAGAAACTAGCTCCATAGAATATGCTACAACTATCAACACCATTCTTTTGTGATGTAATTGGACCACATGCACACAAGCATAGGCCATACAAGTTACTGTAATTACTTGGGAAAGTTACAAAGAAAACCTGGCTTAAAGAATGAGTCCAAAGGCTTGAAAATCCTTCAGAAAGTTTTCAGAAGCCGTGATTTACTTGGGGCTGTGGGGCTTGTTTCAAATATATTAGAAGACATATCAGGTCAGGTTGCCTTGATCATGTCATGAGTGATGACTGAGGCTGTGATATAACCTGACATTATTATAAATTTTCAGAAACACGTCTCACTGATCTGTGCCTGTCTTTTGGGTGATTTATAATAGTGTAGTCTCCTCTAGTTTGGGTTAAAGTTTAATTGATGGAAATTTTGACAGACATGCCTTTATTTAAAGAGTTTGCTTTTAAACTCTTCATTTGACTATAGAATCCCTCTTCACTCAAAATTTCGGATAGGAGCTTCAGGATCTAAAACAGTGGAATTTCAAAGTCTCCCAGTTCTGATTTCATATTTCTCCAAACGTGCATAGAGTGGATTTCCTTCATTTATCACAAAAGGATGGTTCCAGTACCATGTGCGCGTTTGATTTTCATTCATTTATTTATTTAGGCTTTTCGTGGATGGGAAACAGACCCACATTCAGCTCATATTGTGAAATTAAAAGCCTGTGAAGCATGTGAGATGGGGGGCGGGCAGAGAAAACACCACATACCATGCCACGATACACACCCTCCCCCTTGAGTTGCATTCTTTCTGCTTGTCCTTTTCAACACATGTGGTAATGGTCACTTATCTGACTACCTGTGGATATGGAAATGCATTTGAAATTATGAAAAACCCTCTATTCCATGATAATGGCAACAAAACCTTGACATTTCTGACCTTAGCAGCGGGTTACAAACTATTTGTGTTCTCTTCCATTAACAATTTTACCCCTTCTGACACATCTATTTAGTTCTGTTTGAGAGAAAAATCACATTAGGGTGGCCAAAAACCATAAATGAAGACTATCTTCTCCCAAGCAATCTGAATATGTTTACGTATTTATGAGTCACCTGCTGGGTATCTGAGGTGACTATCAATTTAGAAATGGCCCAGTAATAATATTGAGATTCCCTATATGAACATCAAAACATTGTACCAAAGAGAGCTATGAGCTGGAAGGATATTTCAGCCCTGCTTTGGAGACTTTTTTAAGAAAGGGTGACTCTCTGGGTCTTTGGTGCTGATTGTGGATGAGAAATATGTGTGGTTCAGTATGCCGTTAATCACTTTACCCCCTCCACGTTGCAACAATGTAGACCATTTTAATTCAGAGACGCCAGTCATTTACAACACAATAAGTGCCAAAATTAAAAACATTCTTTATACATAATCTGTACACATTTTTGAAGAAAAGGGAAATTGTTGTTTCAGTGACTACCAGATGGTTTATGTAACCCCCCCCCCCCCGGGGTAAGCTCTGCCAGGGACACCTGCAGAGTAATTTAGTTTGGTGGGAAGAAAAAACTGCTCAATGCAATTATTAATATAGTCGGTAAAATACGTATGTATTTTCACCAAACATTAATTATATTAGCAATATACAGAACAATACGAATGAAAACATGCAAACAAACAAACAAGCAAGAATTGAAGGCTCCTTCTTGTCAAAGAATTCCAAAAGGCTTCAACCAGATTTAATGCTTGAGAATGTTTATGCTCAGAGTATTTGCGTGGACAGGCAGAGTCCCCCCAGCCCCAGGCGACCCCTGAGCGGAATAATGACTCAAGACAACGTGCTATGGGATTAAATTTGGCCACAGCTTTATTAAGTTTCAGATGTAGGGAGACCTTGGCTCAGGCATTGGGTGTTTAACCTTCCCAGTCCCCAGCTGGGGATCTGGGAGACATCAGGGTTATCCAGAATGTGTGGGGATTGGGCTAGCTCTGGAGAACTTATGTTCAAGCAGAGAGCCCGCCTCCCATTTCACCGCCATTGGAGGGGAGAGCAATGACAACCTCTCGGCATATGGCCAATGCCTTCCCCAAGACCCCTTTAACGGGGAACCCTGGTATCACTGCCGCAAAGGGGGCGTGAGTCACCGCTTCACACACACACACCATTTAGGAAGATAGGTATGCAGGCGCTGCTATGTCAGGACCGCTGTTGAAGGGCCGGAAAGGAACTTTCCTGCATTGGCAGATTTTGCCTTTCCCGTAGCAATACGTCACAACTTTGGCTGTTACAGGCTTTTGGCAGAAACCCTCCCCATTTTATCTTGTGAGGTATCTTAGTGTTAGAGACCATGTCTGACCCAAAAAGCATCCCACTGTGTTTCAAGGCTGAGTGGGGATTCGAACCCTGGCCATCCTGATCCTAGTCTAGTTTGACCAGAGCACCACACAGGTCTGCCCAGCACATTAATCACTACACCACCCCCATCGTTCTGCCCGGACGCTGAGGTCCAGCGCCGAGGGCCTTCTGGTGGTTCCCTCATTGCGAGAAGCGAAGTTTCAGGGAACCAGGCAGAGGGCCTTCTCGGTAGTGGCGCCTACCCTGTGGAATACCCTCCCACCAGATGTCAAAGAAATAAACAACTATCTGACTTTTAGAAGACATCTGTTTAGGGAAGTTTTTAATGTTTGAAGTTTTGTTCTGTTTTTAATGCTCTGTTGAAAGCCACCCAGAGTGGCTGGGGAAATTATAAATGATAAATTATTATTATTATTAGTCAATCAGACTCCCTATGTGCTAATCATAGTTGTGTTGCTGATTCCCCCCCCCTTTCTTTTTGGTACATTATTCATACTCTTCCCCCCCCCAATCTATACCACAAGAGTGGAAGGTAAACTTTAAAAGGCACCCTTGACAATAAAGGCAGCTTTTAGTACTGCTGTATTTAGTAGTTTTGCAGTGTAGACGGCAATCTAGGGTGAAATTACTCCTGATGCTGGTTTAGTAAATTCAAAGCTTTCCAAAAGGAACACAATTTCTATCTTGCTTTGTTTGTTTAATCTATTGGACACAAATTAATACCGTGTTTCTCCTAAAATAAGACACGTCTTATATTTATTTTTCTTGCAAAAAAACACACCACGGCTTATTTTCAGGGGATGTCTTATATTTTTTATATTTTTTATTAAGCTCTGTCGGGGCTCGGCACAGCGCGCTACTGCTTTTGCCGGCTCCCGCTCAGTTCAGTCGGCAGGGCTCGGCAGTTCAGGGGTCGGCAGGGTGCACGCGCCGCTGGCTTTGCCGGCTCCCGCTCTGTCCGGGGCTTGGCAGGGTGCGCGCGCTACTGCTTTTGCCGGCTCCCGCTCAGTTCAGTCGGCAGGGCTCGGCAGTTCAGGGGTCCGCAGGGCGCGCGCGCCGCTGGCTTTGCAGGCTCCCGCTCTGTCGGGGCTTGGCAGGGCGCACGCGCTACTGCTTTTGCCGGCTCAGGGGTTGGCAGGACGCGCACGCCGCTGGCTTTGCCGGCTCCCGCTCTGTCGGGGCTTGGCAGGGCGCACGCGCTACTGCTTTTGCCTGCTCCCGCTCAGTTCAGTCGGCAGGGCTCGGCAGTTCAGGGGTCCGCAGGGCGCGCACGCCGCTGGCTTTGCAGGCTCCCGCTCTGTCGGGGCTTGGCAGGGCGCGCGCGCTACTGCTTTTGCCGGCTCAGGGGTTGGCAGGACGCGCACGTCGCTGGCTTTGCCGGCTCCCGCTCTGTCGGGGCTTGGCAGGGCGCGTGCGCTACTGCTTTTGCCTGCTCCCGCTCAGTTCAGTCGGCAGGGCTCGGCAGTTCAGGGGTCCGCAGGGCGCGCGCGCCGCTGGCTTTGCCGGCTCCCGCTCTGTCGGGGCTTGGCAGGGCGCGCGCGCTACTGCTTTTGCCGGCTGCCGCTCAGTTCAGTCGGCAGGGCTCGGCAGTTCAGGGCTCGGCAGGGCGCGCGCGCTGCTGCCTTTGCCGGCTGCCGCTCAGTTCAGTCGGCAGGGTTCGGCAGTTCAGGGCTCGGCAGGGCGCGCGCGCTGCTGCCTTTGCCGGCTCCCGCTGGGTCAGGGCTCAGCAAAGTGCGCACTGCTGCCCTTGCCGGTCCCGCTGGGTCAGGGCTTGGCGCGGCGCGAGCTGCGGATCGCGCAGGGTCCTGCTGGGTCGAGGCTCTGTGCGGCGCATGCTGCAGCTTCTCCCGGCTCCCGGTCCGTCTGTGCTCCATGTGGCGCACGTTGCACATCCGCTTCCTGACAGGAAAGGCATCTCCCTTTCCCTGTTCCTTACAGAAGCGCCATCCAGACCTGCTCCAGCACGGTAGGGTACCGGTACCCCAACACGTCTTATTTTGGGGGGATGTCTTATATTTTTTTGCCTTTAAAAATCGTGCCATGTCTTATTTTTTAGGCCCGTCTTATTTTGGGAGAAACACGGTAACTGTTCTAATCTACAAGCATATCTGAAACAATGTAGTAAATGTATAAGCATTATACAACTAAACTATCCAGACATTGTATACTCAAATAAATATACTGGAAGTTCTCCTGTTTGTTTCTAGCCACTAAAGAAGACTGCGTTCACCAAGCATATAAGATGGGGGTGGGGGGTGGGAGAGGTTTTAGGATGTTTTCATCCCAGAAAGTCTATAAACCTTTTTGTTTCCAATCAGACATGGATGGTGGTGACCAAAAGTCCTCTCCCAATGTACAATAGACGTTATATTTACATTATTATGTATCCAATTTCTCCTTCTTCAACATAATTGTAAACCTGATTTCTTTTACTGTGTAATTAGCCATAAACAACCCAGAGACAGTGAATCCTGTCTGAAGCCATTTTTGCAATGGTTTGGGTTTTCCTTCTTCTCATTCCCAGAATCTAATGTTTTGTTTATAAAGCAGGATCATGCAAAGGTTTTTTTGTTTTTGTTTTTTTAAGGGTTTGCAAAAGGTGTTTTTTGATCCTGCCCTTTGCTACATCTTTGTAGCTTAAGTGATTTGCTTCTGTCAAACTACATCTGGTCTGGATTCTGGCGGTTCCCTCACTGCGAGAAGTGAGGTTACAGGGAACCAGGCAGGGGCCCTTATTAGTAATCACACCCTCCCAGTGGAATGCTAGTGGAATGCCCCCTCGTCAGAAGTCAAGGAAATAAACAACTATCTGACTTTTAGGGCAGCCCTGTTTAGGGAAGTTTTATTCTTTTTTTAATGTTCTGTTGAAAGCCGTCCAGTGTGGCTGAGGAAACCCAGCCATATGGGCAGGGTTTAAATTATTATTATTATTAATAATAATTATTATTATCATGGTCACACCCACAGCATACATATAAAACAGAAGGCTTGCCCCAAAGATTCCCGAGAACCAGAATTTGCTTAGGGAGACAACAAACTACGAGATCCAAACCTTGGACAATCTACATGTTGTAGACTGGCCAAATCTTCATCTTTGCAACTATACTCCACCCAGAAAAGGTTCCTCAAGTTGAGCTCACTCTTTGTTCACTAACTATCCTGAATATGGAAAGGGAAATCTGTGCTGATATGTTACATCTGCTCTTGAGGTTGGGGAAAAGCAGCAAGCACCCCAAGGGCCCTGAGCAGGGCTCTCAACACTCCAAGCCAAAACAAGCCATGAGAAAGGAGAAATATAAAATCCAGGTGTCAGGAAGCAAGAAAAACCTGGCAAAGGATGGAGAGGTGACAAAGCCAATCAGGGAGTGAAAGGGTGGTTAATTAATAATAATATTATTAATAATAAATATGCAATCTGAGAATTATAGCTACTCCTGCTGTCAACCTAGAAAGGACAACAAGCAGTCAGAGAGTGTGCACCATGTTCAGAAAGCAATGCAAAGATTCGGGAAGACCGTAAGCGTGCCCACCTGCAAATCTTCTAAGCAGCCTGCTGGGTTGTTTCCTTCAGGCTTGCAAAGCTGTCCTTTTGGGGTTTTCTCCACCACCCCTTGCCCAAACCTTTTGTACTTTGATTAATACTTGCTTATTTCTGGTAAAGTACTAAGGATCATGATGCAATAAAGATGGCATTTACTGCCATCTGCCTTGACAGTCTTTGAATAGAAAATGTGAGAGGTGAAAGGTTTACTGGTGGGGCTTATTGCCTCGAGCATACAGATGGAAGAAGAGGAATTAACCGTGGTACACACACTACAACTGAGTGGGAAGAAGGGAACTCCCCCCCCCTCCTTCCTCTCTTCTTCCTAGTCAGACTTCCTGCCAAAACAGGTTTGTTTGAAAAGCAAAACAGAGCAAATTTCAGGCAGCTACTTTCCATGCTGACTCTTTTTGCAAAGCCACTTCACCAAATTAGCAGCGACATTGCAGTAGCAGAATCAAATGCCACCTCTCACTCTTGGGCTACTATAATGCATGGTACAAGAAAAGCAGAGGCAGTAGAATAATAGAATCGTAGAGTTGAAAGGGGCCCTGAGGGTCATCTAGTCCAAGCCCCTGTAATGCAGGAATCTTCACTAAAGCATCTGTGACAGACGTCAATTCAATCTCTGCTTAAAATCCTCAGTGAATCTTCATTCTGCCTGAGTATAGAACCTCACATTTGTTCCTATGGAAATTCATGTTGTTAAGTTTGGGCCCAGTTTTCCAATCTGTTAAGGTCGTCTTGAATCCCAAATCTATCTTCTGCAGCATTCGCTACATCTCTCAGTTTGGTGTCATCTACAAATTCAATCAAACTCATTTATAAAGTCATTGAACAACAGCAAGCTCAGATCAGAAGTCTCCATCACCCCACTTGTCACTTTTTTCCAGTATGATGAGAAACCATGAACTCTTTGGGTTCGGTCAGTCAACCAGCTACAAATACTTGACATTCAGTCCACATTTTACCACCTTCTCTGCAAGAATATCATGGGGAGCTTTGTCAAAAGCCTTGTTGAAATCAATAGCCACTAAGCCCATAGCATTCCCTTGATCCACCAAGTTGGTTACTCTATCAAAAAAAGAAATGAGATTCATCTGGCATGACTTGATTTTGAGAAATTTTGAGAAACCCATGCTGGGTCTTAGTAATAACAGCATCCTTCCTAAGGGCTCACAGACCTTTACAACAGGATGTGAGCAGAGCAGGATTAGGGGTGAGCATAATACACAGGTTTGGTTTTGCCAATACTTCCAATTCTGAAAAACAGGAAGTAGAATGGTTTATGAATGTTTTCAGCACTCTCTTGGTTACAATTTTAAAAGGCAAGGTCCAAATGGAATCATTTTTTTTAAGATTTTGTTTTCTAAATCCATAATTTCCCCCTCACTTTTCAACGTTATGTAACCAATCTGATGGATTGAATCATTTCAATTGCACTGCAGAAATGCATCCTAAAATTGAAAACTGAAATTCTCATTCACACCCATCCATCTGTTAAATTTCTTTCTTTCTTCATTTCAGTATACAATGGTCCAAAATTCAAGATAAAAAGTCTAGACAACTTCCAGAGAATTTGCACTCCAAAGGATCTGAATGCCTTACAGCACAAATGTATCTGAGTCCGTTTTTGTATACACAATTGCTCAGTTGGTCTGATACAAAATAAATAAATAAATAAATAAATAGGCAAGTAAGACTTCTCAAAGTTCATATGAAGGCTGGCTATATGTTCTATATGTACTAGGGTGATGACTTTTTTACAACCTCATTTCCCTGTATCATAATTTGATGAGCTTTCATTAAATATTAGATAAAATCTTACTTTCAAAGAGATCTGATAAAAAAACCTCACGCACAAAATTATTTAAAAAAATTTATTTATCAGGTTTTTGACCATTTTTGAAGTCATTGTAAGCAGATATAAAATTGAACCCAAGCTTTAGAGTCACATATATACAACATTATATAGGGTCATCAAACACACAAGGAAGCTTTTTTTAGCTGCAGTAACAGTATAGACACCGCTAGAGGTCGATGTTTTGCTACCTCTCCAGTAGGTTCTTTTCCCAGCATGTCCGGCAGGGTCTGCTGGCTGAGTTTTGAGGTCCCAAAAAGGGGCTTTTACCTTGTGCCGGTGTGACATTTGTATACCCTATGTTGCTAAGAACACTCCCCATTGTGGAATGTGGTGTTGTGTCCAAATTCGATACAAAATATACATAGACTTGTTAATACAATTTTATGAAATGGTAAAACGGCATAAAAATAAAAACGGTTTGTGCGTAACCTTTTTAATATTTCAATGGAATATACCTCATTTTAGTCATTAATAGGCAAAAGTTCATCCATTTGTGCTACAGGAAATAATTTTTGAGAGAAAAAATGAAAAGTCATCACCCTAATATTATGTACCCAATTCTGTTTGGAGCATCAGCATTGCATTGGCAGCATCCTTCTACGTTAAGATAATATTGTCTGCATAGAGGTTGATGAAGTGTTCTGCACTCCCTCAATGGAATCCTCATATATGGGGTTTTACTCTTAAAGTTTCCACTAGAGGTTCCAGGAAGAGGGAGAGAGAAAAGGGAAAGGGACATAGGGGGAACCCTTGATTGGTGCCCTGTTCAGTAATAATGGGCAAAGTATCCATATTGTTTGTTCATACGAATGCATCCTTTTTAAAATATAATTTTGAGACCACCATGTTGAGATATCTCGTTGACTACCCCGACTCTCGCTACAGATACGTTTGATTGCAGAATTCCACGTATGGTTTCTGACCTTCACAGATGCAACTTTCAAACAGCAATTTCTGCACATACTTCAGCCACTGCGGACAAAGCAATCTATTGTGGGTAGCTGCTCCCATAACTGGGTCACTTGTCACATTATCCAAGCCAATGAGTCCCCACCGAAAAATTGTGGCTCATTATATAGAGATGGTTCTTGAATGTCTCAGCTACCTTCATAAGAAAACTATGGGGCAAAACACTCACTAGTCACCACCAGAGTGAATAAGGAGTATATCTTGCCAACGTCTAGGAGGGTTTTCGGTTTCTCCAGTCTTTTGTACACTTCCTTCTTCAAAGGGTGGGAAACAGCAGGCAAGAGAGTGACCTGCTGCTTTAAGAAGTCTGCAATCCACTGGATCATACTGTGAAGATAAAATAGCCTGTTGGAAGGAAGACACTGCAATGTTCAGCCAGACTCTCTTGCCGTTCAAGTTGTTGACAAAATGCCTACTTTCTAACCTCTAACCCAAGCCCTCGTAAGCAGGTAGCAAAGACAGTTATTAAGTTACCTTGCAAGGAGCAATAGTTTGGAAGCTAGGCCTGCAAGAAGAACTGATAAATGTAGAGTAGAGTAGCCAATTGCCCAGTGTCCAGGATCTGAAATTGGTTTCTCCAAGACATTAGAGGACTAGAATACATGTACCATGAGATGAGAGGTGTGTGAGTAAGCCAGAAAGTGGGTATTCTGCTGCTGCTGCTGCTGCTGCTGCTGTTGTTGAGAAAACTCTATAAAATATTGTATTGCATCTGTAGTATCAGTGGCTCAGGGGAGGAAGGAAACTTCTGGTTCTATAAAGGGAGAAGCCTGTTTGTCTGTTGACACCCTCACTCTTGTTCCAACCCTCCACACCACATACCTCTCCTTTTTGGAGAATTTTCCAATGCTCAGGAGCAGATTTCCCAGGGGTAGTGGCGCAGGCTGCTGTGGAAGGAGTTGAGAAAATGAAGCCAAAACTAAGAAATAATCAAGGAAGGACCCCTCAAAAAGTGAATTAGAACTAACGCAGTTCAGTTTGTGGACTATGGCAGTTCCACTGCTATATGGACACAGAGTTTAATGAAACAGGACAAAAGAAATTTAGGCACATTGATCTTCATGACACAATAGTAAAAGACAGAATACAATATGTATTTCCCAATGCAGAGATTGCACTGCATAAATTTCTAACACTGGTGATTATTCACTGCTGCATGGAACGTGCTTTCTCCCAGCTGAAAATAACAGCTCAGAGAACAACCATGTGCCAAGACGGACTTGATTCACTTTCCATACTGTGCACAGAAGCGAGCGTGCGTCATCGAGTCAATGAACTTATTCGGAATTTTGCACTCAGAAAATCTCGAAAGTGGCTATTTCGATTTCAGCATACATGTAAGTTTTGTGACATTTAAAAAAAATGAAATTTTGTTTTCCGGTTTTGTATTGCTTTTATTTTGAATAACACGATGGAGGATAACCCTATAATCTTTTCAGTGCTTAGGGCCTCTAAGGGTCTTAATTCATCCCTGAGTTCAGATGCATAGAGTAGGCAGGTCTTGTATGTTCTGCATCCACTGTCAGAGACAGTATGCGCCTGAATATGAGTTACTGGGAATCCCAAGTGGGGAAAGTGTTGCTGTGCTCAGGTCCTGCATTCAGGTTTCCCATAGGCAACTGGGTAGCACGGTGAGATCAAGATGATGGACTACAGGAGCCATTGGTCTGATGCAGCAGGCTCATCTCACATTCTACAAACAGCTGCAAAAAACACAGTTAAAGCAGAATTTCAGGGTTTTTGCTATTTGTTCAGTTGCTCAGGGTTGAGGGCTCCCCCGTTTTTCACTGTTTCAAGTAAGGGGGCTGTCATTCTGCATGTGCCCCTAATTTTATTCATTTTCACTAAATATTTTGTATTGACCCATCACAATTTGGGAGGAGTATTGGCAGCCTGGAGCACGTGCAGAGGAGGGCGACTAAGATGGTACGAAGTATGAAGGGCAAGCCTTATGAGGAACGGTTTAGGGAGTTGGGCATGATAAGCCTGGGGAAGAGGAGACTGTGAAGAGATATGACAGCCATCTTCAGCTTTCTGAAGGGCTGCAAAATGGAGGATGGAGCAAGCTTGTTTTCTCCTGCTCTGGATGGAAGGACTCAAACCAATGGCTTCAAGTTACAAGAAAGGAGATTCCGGCTAAACATCAGGAAGAACTTTCTGACACTAAGAGCTGCTTGACAGTGGAACGGTCTCCCTCAGGAGGTTGTGGACTCTCCTTCCTTGGGGGTTTCTAAGCAGAGATTGGATGACCATCTCTCATGCATGAGCTAGTTGTGATTCTTCCATTGCAGAGGGTTGGAATAGATAACCCTCGGGATCCCTTCCAACTCTACAATTCTTTGATTCTACTATCTGTTTAAATCATCTCAAGGTCTTCCTTGAAGTGCCTCCTTACCCCTTGCACACCTCTTTGAAATGTCAAAGGTTGTCCAGTTCTTTCAAACACATGAACGGTTTTCACAAGGAAAGGTATATTCCTATCAAATTAATTTCCTCCATTAAAGGGGACATCTTATTTCTGCATTTTGTTCCTTCAGCAAAAAAATAATCCTCTGCAACCATATAAGTTACAGCATCTTTCCAGCCCCATTGAATGGATGTCATCAAGTGGTCTCTGGCCATTTCCCCCCTTGATTCCAGTTTTCTATTATTGGTTATACTTTTGGAGCAGCTTGAAAATCATATTGACTCACTCTCAAGTGTTTTCCTTATTGCCCCAATGGGTATATATTGATTTCCCCAATCCATCCTGCACAAGCAAAAACCAATTATGCCTTGTCTTGTTTATCATCCCTGATGTTTCATCTGTGATGCTATCAGTAATGTCAACATGATCTAGGGATCAGCTTTATGTTTTGGAGGCAAATATAAAAGGCAATGTGGGAGCAGTTGGGAAGAGTTCAAGGCTAAAAAAGTATTAGAAATCCAGGGGAAAACCCCACAAAAATGTACACTGCAACATTTCAATGTGTCACCTTCTAATCCTCATGGGTAGCTGATAAAACTTTTTTGGAAGAACCCTTTTGCTAAACCAAATCTGTCTGTCTGTCTGTCTGTCTATCTATCTATCTATCTATCTAGCTAGCTAGCTAGCTAGCTAGCTAGCTAGCTAGCTATTTATCTCTCATCTCTCATCTATCTATCTATCTATCTATCTATCTATCTATCTAATCATTCATCTATCTCTCTATCTCTCTATATATCTATTTCATCTATCTATTATCTATCTATCTCTATCATCTTCTATTTATTATTGCATGTGTATTCCTTCTTTTAGCCAACTAACTCAAGGTAGCAGATCTGGTGCCCAGAGGACTCCATTTTGGATTTTTGTAGGGTTTACTGCTTACCCTTTTCTTCTCCCAAAGATGTTCCACAAAGCAGTGGAGGTTTAGGATCAGAGTTTTCTTTCTCCTGGATGCTGTACTTTCCCCAGGTTTTCCCTTCTAAATGGACTACGTTCCCAGGTTGACGAGCCCCATCTCCCCCTCACTTCCCTCTACAGCATGTGCAGAAACCACCCCCTTGACTGTTGGACCTACTATTAGTCTCATCCACTCAAACTGCTAGAGCCTGTTTTTGCAGGCAGTGGAAGTCCCTAACTCACTGAGGGTCTGAGACTCATTGGCTACCCTCATCTGGTTTAGCTAGCCATTCAAAGCCATTTCACAGAGTGTGCCCAGTGTTGCATGCTAACAGCTTCTAGGAGCCACAGGTAAGAGCTGTGCAGGGTGGGGACCGAAGGTGGACAAACTACCCCAGAAGAAGCGCAATGTGTCTCCCACCAGAGGTACCACACCTCCCCTTCACCCTATACACCCCCATAAAATGATAAAAAAATACTGCTATTATTAATAATAGATACAGATGCTGTATTGCTATTTTCTTGATATGGCTTTTATTACTGTATTTTGCTTTATGATGCTTTTGTTTCATAAACTGCCATGATATCTCTTTGAATTGAAAAACACCATCCAATTAATTTAGGTAAACAAACAAGATGTGTTGAAAGCAGCAGGACGAGTTTATATTTCATGCAACTTGCCCCAGTGTTTTCCACAGGAATTTATCCCCAGCCAATGTTAGTTGGATCGGGGCCACCAGCTCTTATGTCTAGCCTACTTCAAAGCTTTCCAGAGGTAGGGATATGCCATTTTCCCCTTCCTGTCCCCTGTGATTCTCTCTGGACCAAAAAAACCCACCCCTGTCCTATATAATCCTCCTCCAGACTGTTCTACTTCTCAGCTTGGTCTCAAAGGGAGCCTAAAAATTGGTTTTGATCTATCTCTGGGACTCCCTGCTGCCCTAATGTCTCTAACAGTCATAGAGCAGAAAGCCCCTTTGCACTTCCTTTACTGCTGCCTAAATATTTTTATTCAGGCCTGTATGCTATATGTGCACTTTCCTCTGGAATGCAAAGGTATATTTAGATATTAATGATATCGCTGAGTATCATCAAATGCTGGAAACCTTCTATCCTGCCTAAGTGTGTTTTGGAACGATGAACCGTAGTGTATTTCAGTTTGCAAACAGCATGAATATGTTAGCCTTTGCTGCTTCATCGTCCGCCAAAATGCAGATCTGATAGCATCTGTTTCTACTACCCACGCTATCCAAATCATTAAAAACTCAAAGGAGTTGGAGAGGAAATTCTGAAAGCATTCACGTCTGAATTTGGGGGCTGGGGCTGGGGGGAGAAGGGTTAGTTTTTTCATATTAAAAAAACGGTTTTCGTATCTGTATATTCAGCTTCAAGTATCAGTAATTTTTTGGACTTTGGTTCCTTTTGCTCTTTGTCTGAGATAATAGTGATGTCACTGTGGGGAAAACCAGGTTAGAGCAGAACAATTATCTAAGAGTTTAATGTATAATGTAGCAGTCATTTAAATATTTTAACCTGAATAGTAAGTGCAGATTTAAGATTTACCCACCTCCACCTCTTGGAACAAATGGAACAAATAAACAAAAACACAACAATACAATACAAGAAAAGAAAAGATTGCAGGGAAGAAGAAAAAAACCCTTGCTTAGGATGTGATCTGCTTCCACTTATAGTTTCCACTTAAAAATGTTTAATTCCAGGGAAATCAGCTTGGCTGCTCAAAGACTTTGCAGAAGTGGGGCTTATGTGTTTAGACAATAGCCCACATCTCTTTGTGAATGTGTGTTTTCTTTGGGCTAAAGAGGAATGAGTGAGTAAAGTTAAGTGCGTAAATATTGGCAAGAAAGAACCTCAATTGGCTAGCTTTTCCAAGTTGCCAAGCAGCTGCTCTATTCATTGCCAAATATGTCTCGGCTGTGGAAATTTTCTGCATTTTCTGCATGACCAGCTTGAGAGTACTTAAACGGAACTCTAAAGCAGCGCACAGACTTCCATTGACGAAAGAAAATATTTTTGTTCCTGGAGGCGATGTATTGCTGCCCTTTCTTTTCCTGGAGAATTTGTACCATAAGAATGTGCTCTGCGCAAGAACAAAGGACTGTGTAGGCCAGAGCTGAGGACAGGGGCAAAGCATGAAGCTATTCTGGATTGAACTTCCATACCCTCCAACATTTCTCTGACATCCTAAATCATCATCATCATCATTTTGTTATTTACCCCGCCCATTTGACTGGGTTGCCCCAGCCACTCTAGGAAGCTTCCAACAAATTTAAAAATATAATAAATCATTAAACATTAAAAAGCTTCTCTATACAGGGCTGCCTTCAGGTGTCTTCTAAAGGTTGTATAATTACTTATCTCCTTGGCTCAGGGAATGCATATGGTAGGGACGTCCTACCATACCCTCCAACATTTATCCAATAAAAATAGGGACCAAGGAAAATCAGGACATTCCAAGATCAAATCAGAAACTGGAACACCTTCTGTAGATCCAGGACCATCCCTGGAAAATAGGGACACTCGGAGGGTCCAGACTTTGCTTACATCGAATTGTCTCTTGCATGGAGCATTTGCTTATGTTTGAGCTGCTCATGCATTGTTGCTTTTAAATTCCACTAATCATATGCAAAATTATAAAGAAAAATGCCTGCCTTATATTATGTTTATAATACGCATTAAAAAGTCAAGCCCAATGCTGTACTTTTTTCTCAAGCATAGTTTTATATTAATTGTTGTTGTTGTTTAGTCGTTTAGTCGTGTCCGACTCTTCGTGACCCCATGGACCATAGCACGCCAGGCACTCCTGTCTTGCACTGCCTCCCGCAATTTGGTCAAACTCATTTATATTAATACATATGTATTATTACGTAGTTCCTAGGAGCTGCCTCCTCTGCTTGCTCCACTCTCTAACCCAATGTATCCACCTACCTCCTTGCCAACTGCCCCTTCCCCACACCTGGCCAACCCTCCTCCCTTTTCACCTTGCCCACCCCAAGCTCCTCACCACATGCCTGCCCCAGTCCCTTTTCAAGGAGCATGGGAAGCAATTAGCTAAACAGCTCCTCTGAGCTGCCTGCCACCAGTACTGCTTTCTCACTCTCTTGCCTGCTGTTCATCATGCTGGTTTTGGCATGGCAGGCAAACTGTGGAGCATGACAACAGCCTTAGGTTTTTATGTATATAGGAAGATATTCATTCAGAAGAAGCGGTGGGTGTGAATGCAGAGGAATTTCCTCTTTTCCTGGTTTTTCCTTAAAGTGCTCTTTAAGGACGTGCTCCTTTAAGTGCTCTTTGTTGTTAATTCTGGAGATTTCATTGTTGCATTTCTGTGTTTTATTGTAAGCTGCCTTGAAGGATCTCCCCCAGATCTAAATATTTTAAATAAATAAATACATTGGTATTATGCATATAATAAATGTGAATTGCTTATAATTTTAGCAGAACCGGGGAGTGCGAGTCCTAGCTTCTTATCAAGATTAAGGAGCAAGTTGGGATTAAAAAAAAACAAAACAATGTGGATAAGCCTGACACCAATAATTTCTTTTAGAAAACTCCACCCCTAGTTGGGAAACATCTAGTCCAGAAAATGAAGGCAGCATTCCAGGCCCCTCTATCCAGTCCTGGGGAGCTTCTCCAAGATACACCACTCCCAGGCCTGCTCATCTTGATTATGACAATATCTCTTACATGGCTCAATGGAGGATGAAGAGATGTGTGATTTAGGGGTGGGTAATGGTGTGTGTGTGTTTGTTATTTTATAGAAACATCAGGCTTTTGTGTGGCTTGAACATAGCCTACTATACAAAGCCACTTATGTTGCTCAGCCTACCTTTGCCTCTTTCACCTCCTACCACTAGTATATGGTTCCTGGAAGGTTGCCCCTCCCCAAGCCAGAGTTTGCAAAAACATCAGATGATGTTGCCCACTGTGGACTGCATTAAAAATGGAGGGACTCCTCAATCACCTGACGAACCGCAGTAAGTGGCTGGTTTGACGGGTCACATACTGGACAGGGCCAAATGCAGTGCAAAGACAGGACACAATGGGTGGTTCCATATCTACAAATTGCTCTACTGCCCCTTCTGTCCCCACTATTGTACTCCCCTATCCTGGGATGCGGGTGGCGCTGTGGTCTAAACCACTGAATCTCTTGGGCTTACTGATTGGAAGATCAGCAGTTCAAACCTGCGCAATGGAGTGAGCTCCCATTGTTCTGTCTCAGCTTCTGCCAACCTAGCAGTTTGAAAGCATACCAGTCCGAGTACATAAATAGGTACCGCTGCAGCGGGAAGGTAAACGGCGTTTCTATGCATTCTGGCTTGCATCATGGTGTTCCGTTGGGCCAGAAGCGGTTTAGTCATGATGACCACATGACCCAGAAAACTGTCTATGGACAAACGGCGGCTCCCTCAGCCTGAAGCGAGATGAGCGCCGTCGCCTTTGACTGGACTTAACCCTCATTTACCTTTTGCCTTTTACTCCCCTGTCCACACCTCCAAGTTTACCATGTGACATAAGGAGCCTATGTTTTGTAGGGCCTGGAGGCATTCTGGGGGGGAATGCAGGTGCCAAGCAACCTCTGCTAGGGCTTCAACTTTTACTCCAGGGCCCCGTATTTATTTTCTTGTCCTCACAACACAACGTAACCAAAAGTGGTACTGACTCCTGCCGCAGTGTTGGCGTTGTCTGACATTTCGAAGGAACATATTTGCTACATTGCCTTTCTTGGCGTTCAGAAAATTTCTCAAAGCCAAAAGATATGCGGACCGGGGGCGGGAGCGGCAGGAAATGAGCTGATAATGACTTGTTGTGGCGATGTGCAGGACTTTCCTAGAGTAGTAGGAAACTCTATACACAAAGAAAGGATCAGATACTGAAGACTGTCAATACGACTACTTTATGGTATAAACAGGAACAAGGTTTCAGGGCTCAGCCATCATAAAAAAAGTGGGAGTCTATGGCTTCCAGTGTCTGCCTTGGGACTGAGCTCATTTCCTTCTGATGTGAGAAACTCATATTTTATCTGTGCCAAGTTAATGAGTAAGAGGAAAATGCTGTAAAATGTTTGCCTGGTTCTTCATTGAGAGTCTGATGATATAAGCTGCAGGGTAGCCTGAGGGGTTTAGTGAATGCCTGGTTGATTAAAAAGCCTATTTACCACTGTTCCTTCCACTCCAGCCACAAAGTGGGGCAGCCCTAATACGTGTGTGTGCGCGCACATGCACGTGTGTGCGTGTGTGTATCGAATGGGGATAAATCCATTTGCCACTTGTTTATTTATTTGGGAAATTTATATGTCACTTTTTCATGGCAAAGCCCTCTCAAGGCAACTTAAAATAACGTAAAACTTTCTTCAGAAAAATACATACGAAACAATCCAACTACAAAACTGGAAAAAAAAACAGAAGCTGCTTAAAAGTCCAGCACTACAACAAGTAGAATTTGACCACTGAGGTCAGATTAGCTTTGGAGCAAATTGTATATCCCATACTGCTTGCACTGGCATGCTTTCGAACTGCTAGGTTGGCAGAAGCTGAGACAGAGCAATGTGTTGATTGGGACCCTAGTAAATAAAGCTTGCAACATGCAAGCAAAATAAGTGTGCCATTCTTTTCACACAAAAACAATCAAACGTATTTTGGTATTTTTGTTGGGCAAAATATGCACCAACCGAGTGGCAACAGCGGCAGGGTCGACGAAATAACAAAGTCATCTTCATTATCTTTGCTTGCCTTTATTTACAATTATATACAACACACTCCTCTACTCCTTTCCTCTCATTTCACACTACATCACAACCACCACCCATTAACCATTTGGGTAGCTTAAATACAGAATTCAAAATAGTCAATTACCCAATCACATTACAGTGAGCAAACTCTACCTTCAATTATTCAAATTAGCAAAAGCTCACAGGTGTGTTAACATTCAGAACAAGGTTACAAACACACATCTCTGTGTAGCACCATTGACCACATCAGTCTTAAAGGAAAAACCTAACAACTTTAGTGTTCTAAGTTCCAGTAGCATGTATTGTTTATTTGCCTACAATCTGAATTAGACGCATAAATGATATGTTGTAAGTTCCACTCTTTATTTTTTTTACTAGACCTGCCACAAACATAGTTGGTGTTCTTGCAACATTAACAGCCCATTGTCTAAACTCTTAACTTGTGGTGCATGTGTTTTGAAACTGAGGCAGCAGCAAAGCTCTTGATTGTTTCCCATTCATTTTGCTTCCACAAATTGGCTCAGTTACCCACAAATCAGGGGTTGTGGGCAAACTCTTTTCTGCTGTTCTGGTTATCCCTCCTGCTTTGATATAATGAGCTTACTAGTTAATCTAACCCTCCTATCTTCTCCCACATTGTGAACATTGCTCAGGAATAATGTATTTTATTTCAAAACTGGAGGCTGAGCGGATTGGATTTTCCTCTAGCAGGTTGGAGCCAAAGAAGGTTATAATGTCTTGCAAACAGTGGCGAATGGTGCCGCTTGGCTGCCTGGGGCGGCACACATGCAGTCCGTCTGTGGCAGCACGCGAGGGTGGCAGCCAGCACGCTCGGCTGGAGGAGGCGAGGGCCAGGCCAGGGGCCGGCGGCGTTGCCCCCGCACGCTGCCCCCATCCTTCCCCTGCCAGACTGGAGCTGGGGGTGGCCCGCAAACATGCTAGAGACTTAAGTAGGGCACAAATCCATTCACCCCTTATTGGGTGGGCGGCTTTGTGGGCAGCCCTGGGGCTCCCTGGTAAGCCACCCTATCACAGGCCGGATCATCTCCCTGCTGCCAAATGGGCCAATGGTGGCAGAGATTAGTAGGCATTCCCTTGGCTGCGGGACCAACTACGGTAGCCAATTGTGCCTGGGCGAAGTTTAAATGCCCGACCTGCGGAAATGCGAGGAACTGAATTTAAGATTGGAAGAAATTGAGAGATTTGCCCATGCCTACTTAAGGATGTCATTTGCAGTACAGTGGTACCTTGGGTTACAGAGGCTTCAGCTACCAGATTTTTAGAAGACATCTGAAGGCAGCCCTGTTTAGGGAGGCTTTTAATGTTTAATTATTTTATTTCATTTTTCTGTTGTAAGCCGCCCAGAGTGGCTGCGGAAACCCAGCCAGATGGGCGGTGTATAAATAATAAATTATTATTATTATTATTATTATTATTATTATTATTATTATTATTATTCAGGTTACAGACGCTTCAGGTTACAGACTCCACTAACCCAGAAATAGTACCTTGGGTTAAGAACTTTGCTTCAGGATGAGAACAGAAACCGTGCAGTAGTGGTGTGGTGGCAGCGGGAGGCCCCATTATCTAAAGTGGTACCTCAGGCTAAGAACAGTTTCAGGTTAAGAACGGACCTCCAGAACGAATAAAGTTCTTAACCCAAGGTACCACTGTACTGCATAAATAAGCAAATACATGCAATTTAAAACACTTAAAATACCCAAAACCTTTTAAATAGCTGGTGCATTTAAAAACAAAACAAAAAAACAGGCAACTTTTAGAGTACTTCAAGTGAATAACACTGACAGGCAAATTATTTCCTGCCCTTCCCATCCCTATAACATGTGTGTTTCTTGTGATGCAGCAAACAGAAAAGGAACTAAAGCAGCAAAGTGAAACTTTCTTTTGTGGCATTTTACCACGGGGGGCTGGGATTTCTCCAACTGGAATCTTACCATAATTTCACTGGAAGTGCATTAATGATATGTATCGGAAAGAACAGGGCTTCTCTAGCAGAGCACTAATCTGCCGCCCTGACGGGCCTTTTCCATCTCTAATTACTATGATTTTCATACTAATCAGGTCTCTGGAGGGGTGACAAATGTGGCACCAAATGTTCTGACACGATGCAGGACATGACTGCAGAGATGATGCAGGCCCCCTTCTTTTTGGCAGAACAACAAGAAAGCACTTAAGTCACACACATTTCCCTTTCTATCTTCATGCATTAATGGGAAGTAGGAGCGGGGGAATGATGCATGTGTAACAATGCTGTGCGTTAAGCTCTATAGCAGATAGATAAATAACGGGGACTCTGTTCTTCTCCATTGGCTTGTGTTGACTGACATTCCTGTGACTTATTGGTGCGAGTCTGCATTTTGTGCGTCTACTATGATGATGTAGTAGTCTCAGGCAGCAGGCAGTGTGGCAGTTACTATGGCAACAAGATGGTTTTTTTCCACCGAAGAATGGTTAAAAATGGAGGGATATAAATAACATCTGTATAGTACGTTGTCTCTCAGGGAGCAAAGGTGTGCAACCCTTAACCAGTGAATAATTGAAAGGACACAATGTCCTCTCCCCCACCCTGTCCATTATATCCTTGAGTAGATCTGATGATGTGGATCTAACATCATGGTTACCAACCTGTTCTAATTTCTACTTTTTTATTTGTGTTGCACAGGTAAGGGTTCTGTGATGTCAGGAAATGTGGTGGATGTGGTTAAGCAAAATGACAATTGATAACTGGAAGCAAAAAAAAAAAAAGTCCACTGAAATCATCAACCCTCACAGCTGATTCTTAAATCCAAACTGAGGTTTTAAGATGAATGAAAGACTTGCTCTGGAATCTAACAAAGCCAGGATTTTACTGTGAGCCAGAGGTGGAATCCTGGAGAGTGCTGAACAGCTTGTTACGACATTTCAAAGACCTCACTTAGTTGCTTTCCAGCTGTCATGACCAGGGCCATCTTAAGCATATCTGGCGCCGTGGTGCGAAGATCCCTCCAGCGCACCCCCCCCGTTTCCCAACGCGGCTGTCTGGCGGGCGCAGCGCGGCACCCCATAGCGGCCCGGCACCCTGGCGCATTGTGCCACCCACCCTTGCCTTAGGGCCGGCCCTGGTCATGACTTGGATACTTCATAGATTAGTGGTGTGATTGGATCCTGTGGGCTATGCTGGTGTCAGCCTAACAGCCTAACAGCTGGTGAAGTCAGAAGGGTAGAATCAAGCGGAATGGGCAGATCATAAGAACGTCAGAAGAACCTGCTGGATCAGACCAGTGGCCCATCTGTTCTCACAGTGGCCCACCAGTTGCAATGCTTCCCATATGGGTGGAAGCTCATAAGCAGAACTCTAATGCAAAAGCAAGTTTCCCTTCCTGTGATTTCCAGCAACTGATATTCAAAAGCATGCTCCCTCCAACAGTGGAAGTAGAGAATAGCCATCCTGGCTAGTAGCCGTTGATATGGTAGAGCCGCTCCACTTCCTGGTGGGGTGGGGTTGCGGTGGACCACGTGACCACCCATTCCCCTCCGGGGGCAGGGACATACTTCCGCACCACCCGGGGGATCTCGGCCATGTCATCCATCGGCCAGGCAATCGGGGCGAGTTTAAGCAGAAGCGCAAGCCAGGAGACTTCCCTTTTGGTTCGCGTTCTCCGTCCTGGCTAGTAGCCATTGATATGGTAGCCTTTACCTCCAATAATTTGTCTCATCCTCTTTTAAAGCCATCCAAGTTGGTGGATATCACTGCTTCCTAAAGAAGCAAATTCCTATAGTTTTGCTAGACACTGTCATGAATTTCTAGTGGAGAGAGAGAGAGAGAGAGAGAGAGAGAGATTTCTACATGCCATGAATAATTTTATAGTCTTTTATGTTGCCACTTTACTCACCTTTTCTGTAAACTAGAAAGCTCCAAAATGCTGCAACCTTTCCTCATATGGTAGTTTATCCACCCTATTTTGGTTTCCCTTTTGTGAACCTTCTCTAACTCTGCAATATCATTTTTGAGGTGAAGAGGCCAGAACTGTACACAGAATTCCAACCATGTCCCTCCCTTTGTTGTTGTTGTTGTTGTTGATGATGATATATAAATGATGACCTCGCATAGAAACACTACAATATAGAAACCTCTCTCTTCTCTTATTCCTCAGAGCCACTTCAGACTTTCCAGCCAAACAGGAAATACAAGCAAGTCCTGCTTCCTTTGTTCGTGCTTCCACTGCAAAGGACAAGATGTGGGAGTTGTCTCAACCTCTTGACATGTGTGACTCCCGTTATAGGAAAAGGTGAAATGAGGAAATGGGAATCACTTATTGTAATGTGTCACAGCCTTCCATGTCTGACTTGTAAGATTCCAAATATAGACAAAACACTGGAAACTGGTCAGACCTCTAAGATTTATGCAGTACTACAAATGGCACCCTTAAGTAGGAATGGGCAAATCTATAACTTTTTGTTTCCTCTCAATTTCTCATTTCTTCTAAGTTCAGTTCCTCACATTTCCACGTCAGATTGTGATTTTTTAAAAAGAAAAAAAGAAAAGAAATGGTGGTCATGAAAATTTACCATCATTTTAGTGCAAATTGATTGGAATACATACATTTATGTATTAAATTTTGTGTGATATATATCTTTTCTTTAAAAAATAGCCTAATATAATGCATATTTATGTTATTTTCACTAATAAACGCATTATTATGTAAAATGTACCCTAGTACGTGCATTTTTAATGCATTACTTGGCTGGAGAACTGGATTGCAAAATTTGGAGAAGCGCAAATTTTGAAGGATGGCTGTTCACATCTTGTTTGGGAAAATGTGAATTTTCAGCTTTAAATGTGAACCAAATCAAATTTCTTCCCTATCTCAATCCTCAAACAATGGAGTTGTTTCTGCATGGGACCATAACTTGTAATGCTGCTTCCCACATGCATTATGGCATCTCACAGAACGTTGCTATGTCAACACCACACATTTTTGCAGTGTCTGTGGAGAGTAAACAAGGTTCTGAATTCAGATTGCTACGAGGATGCTGTTTGGGGGCACCCTCCACACTGTCATCTCAACATGTAAATCTGCTTCAACATGTGCGTACCATTCTGAGCATAGGCTAAAGGGCTGGTCCTACCATTAGGCACAATGAAACAGCTGCCTCAGGTGGTGGATGTCAGGGGTCAGCAGCTGTTCCCTGTACAATTCTTCTTGAATCCCCTCATAGTGTGCTCTACACTTCCTTTGCTTGCCTCCTGCCCTAAGCTATGGTGGAGAATGCTTGTTTTATCACAAGTGTTGAAGATAAGATTCATCTGCAGGTTCAGTCAGATTCTATATGTGGAATGGGAGCTCCATCTTGTCCTTTGCCTCAGGCAGAAAACATCTTGGAGCCCATATAAAACATCTTATCTATGGAGTTTCTCACCAGACTTTAGCTTGCTTATCTTTACAACTTGACTGTTCCAGAACAGTACTGAAAGAGGAAAGGGGAAAAACTTAATCTAAATACAGTACCTGTACCGTGTTTCTCCAAAAATAAGACACCATCTAATATTTATTTTTCCTCAACCCCCCCCCCCCAAAAAAAACCCACGGTGGCTTATTTTCAGGGGTATGGCTTATTTTTTATGTCTTTTTAAAAAAATTAAGTATGCCTATCACTATGGCTTATTTTGGGGGTATGGCTTATTTTCGGGGTATGGCATATACACGGTAAGTTACTTAAGGTACTCTGTTGTTGTTGTTGTTTAGTCGTTTAGTTCTGTCCGACTCTTCGTGACCCCATGGACCATAGCACGCCAGGCACTCCTGTCTTCCACTACCTCCCGCGGTTTGGTCAAACTCATGTTGGTAGCTTCGAGAACACTGTCCAACCATCTCATCCTCTGTCATCCCCTTCTCCTAGTGCCCTCCATCTTTCCCAACATCAGGGTCTTTTCCAGGGAGTCTTCTCTTCTCATGAGGTGGCCAAAGTATTGGAGCCTCAACTTCAGAATCTGTCCTTCCAGTGAGCACTCAGGGCTGATTTCCTTCAGAATGGATAGGTTTGATCTTCTTGCAGTCCATGGGACTCTCAAGAGTCTCCTCCAGCACCATAATTCAAAAACATCAATTCTTCAGCAATCTGCCTTCTTTATGGTCCAGCTCTCACTTCCATACATCACTACTGGGAAAACCATAGCTTTAACTATACGGACCTCTGTACTATAAGGTACTCTGTAATACTGGCTAAAAATGGATCCATCATTACATTCTCCATGAAAGGAAAGTACTGTAGTGGATGTTGAATTTCCAAATAAGGCATTGTCTTTTTTTGTAGGCAGGTGTGATTCTCTTTGTAATTAAACACTAATATCACTTCATTGATGTGGCTTAGAGGAGGAGCTGGTTTGTTCTCATGTTGCGGATGCTAACACAAGCATTTCTGAAAAAGTAGGCCCGTCTAACAAGGAGAAATGGGATTAGCAATGGAGGGGAAAGTGATTCTATATAAGAAGGGAGGAAAGGCAGTTTCAAGGCATCTTGTCATCGGGCAGGGAAAGGAGCACAATTAGAATGTTAAATGGGCTACTGGTGGTCCTATAACAGGTCTTCAGATGCATAAAATGTCAAGACCTGCGAGGTTACTCCAAAGTATTAAGGGGTGGTAGGTGGGTGATGTATGCGACCATGGAATCATTTAAACCCTAGACGTAATCTGCTCTGCTCTCTTCCCGAGACTTATGAGAGAAGTTTATCTGTGTGCAAAGTTTGTGGTTTTTGCTTCCTGGGAAATGATATGCACTTTCTACAAATTGGGAGAGCTGAACTTCATTTTCTTTATTGCTCTTCTGCCAGCCAAAATGGTATTCCTGTAGTACCCTGCTTTTTTTAAAAAATAAAAATGTTAAAAACGGGACATTTTGCTTCTCTTTAAGAACACATTGTAATATAAAACAGTAGGCAGTGATCCATGCAGACCTTCATTTATAACATGAATACAAGGCTCTATCCTAATCCATCTCATTAATATTAAAGTAAGAATTGTAAGGCCAGTGAGCACTTAATTACTTGGCAATTAGCACTTCACTGCTAATTCTATGGAGGCCTCTTCTGCAGATGAAAAGAAGTGTGAGGATGAGTAGTAGGATCGGAAGGAAGGATTAGAAATATTCTCGTCTTTTTTGCTTTACTACAGAGGATAAAAATGGTGAAAACTTTGTAATTAGAACAATTCAAGTGGTAGAGTGTAAAAGATAGCTGCTTTCACCAACAGGAGAGCAAATGACTACATGAACTTAGAGCTAGTAGTTTGCCTATAGGTGGACAATAGTTTCTAAGGGTTTAATGTGGCTTCAAAGAAGTGTCATTTCCCATAGAGTAAACACACATTTCTTTAGTTTCAACAAAAGAAGACTCGATCTCTGATCAAAGAGGCCGTGGAAGTTTTTGAAGTAATGCAAATCCCTTGCAAAACTTGTTTACCTCAGGCAAAAGTATATACCATGGGTAGCAATGCCTTTATTAAATTCCCTTTAATTTTCTGAGAAAATGGTTGGTTCCCCTTGCTTTGGTTATAATAAACTTCCTTTGGAAGAAAGGGGGGATTCAAAACTATTGGTGAACCAAGACTAGATTTTGCACAATGTGAAAATTACCATACAATCTCACAGAGCCTGGTTGGGGGTAACATAAGACCAGAGAGTGACAGGTTTGAATCCCTTTTCAGCTGTGAACCTCATCTTGAGCCAGGCACTTTCTCGCAACCTAACCTACCTCACAGTGCTGTTGTGAGCATAAAATGGCGTCTATATTGCAGCATGATGAGGGAATGATGGATAAAAATGCAACAAAGGCTGCCCTGTTTAGGGAAGTTTTTAAATCTGTGATATTTTAATGTATTTTGGTATTTGTTGGAAGCCGCCCAGAGTGGCGGGGGAAACCCAACCAGATTGGCGGGGTATAACTAAATAAATAATAATAATAATAATAATAATAATAATAATAATAATAATAATATCACCCAAACATTCAGCAGGTCACTGACCTGCATTTTCTGCCATCCTAAGGGCAGTGTACCGATGGAATGGGCCTATCTTATCCAATCTTAACAAAACAGAATACCGCGTTTCCCCTTTTTTAATACATAGTCAAAAAGTAAGCCAGGGCAGCAATTTTAAGCATTTGAGAAATATAAGACATACCCCGAAAATAAGACATACCCCCATGCCTGCCAACTGGGGGCCTGGAACCAGCTGCTGCAGCGTGGAACGCTCAGCAGCGGCAGGCAAAGCAAGGAAGCAGAGCGCGGAGATACAGATAAGCTGTAGCGGGGAAATCAGCTGTTCCTGGTTCAGTTGTAGCGCACAACTAGCGAAGTCAGCCCTGAGGAGGTAAAATGGTGTTTAAAAACGCCGTTTGAAGTGATTTCAGCTTGCCTCCCCGCCGCCTGGAACCGGCTGCTGCAGCGCGCAGCAGCGCCGGGCGGAGCGCCCAGCAACACGGACGGAGCGCTCAGCAGCACCAGGAGGAGCGTCCCACCGTGCCAGGCGAGGGGTGGCAGGCCTCCTTGGCATGGCGAGGAAGAGACAAGGCCGCTGGCTCGGGTGCTCCTGAGTCCTGACCCCAGCCGCTTCTACGCGGCAGCAGCAAAAGAGCCGTGCGGCCACATGGAGAGGCGAGCGCCCGAGCGGGAGACGCGATCTCTGCAAAGCTCTGCACTCACTTCATCCGCCCGACGGGAAAGCGAAGTGGGGAAGAGAAAAAGAGCCGCTTCGGTTTTTTCTCTTTTTCTCTTCCCCACTTCGCTTTCCCGTCGGGCGGATGAAGTGAGTGCAGAGCTTTGCAGAGATCGCATCTCCCGCTCAGGCGCTCGCCTCTCCATGTGGCCGCATGGCTCTTTTGCTGCTGCCGCGTAGAAGCGGCTGGGGTCAGGACTCAGGAGCGCCCGAGCCAGCGGCCTTGTCTCTTCCTCGCCATGCCAAGGAGGCCTGCCACCCCGCCGCCTGGCATGGTGGGACGCTCCTCCTGGTGCTGCTGAGCGCTCCGTCCGTGTTGCTGGGCGCTCCACCCGGGCGCTGCTGGGCGCTCCGCGCTGCAGCAGCCGGTTCCGGGCGGCGGGGAGACAGGCTAAAATCACTTCAAACGGCATTTTTAAATGCCATTTTCCCTTCTCAGGGCTGACTTCGCTAGGCGCGCGCTACAGCTGAGCCAGGAACAGCTGATTTCTGCGCTACAGATGATCTGTATCTCCATCTGCATGTGCCAGAAAGTGTCATGTGTGATTGCACAGAGCACCAAGCCTTAAGACATCCCCTGAAAATAAGACACCGTGTGTTTTTTTGAGGAAAAAAAGTTATAAGATGGTGTCTTAAAAAGGGGGAAACACGGGTAGTAGTCCTTAGTTGGCAATATTTATATTTAAAGACAAGTTTCCCTGAACACAATACAGATCCCTTCATTAAAGTTCCCATGTGTGTGTGTGTGGGGGGGGGTAAGTGACACACAGATAATGCCCCCTGGCTTTGATGATACATCTTGTTAATTCAGATGCATGACCTTTGAAGCTCAAAAACTGAATTTGAAACTTCAGTGCGAGATTCCAGAATTCAAATTACAGCACAACCCAGTTAGAATGTCTTTACTTAATGGGAACACCTGCTGAGCTGGGCCCAGCACACACAAAACTGGTTTGCCATTGTTGTTTGCATACAATTAAAAGCCCTGTGCTTATAGCTGTTTAATGGGCCTGTCTATTTGGTTCCCTTTCAGCTCAGCATATCACTTAATAGCAGGCAACACGCACCTTTCTAGCAGAAGAATTCCTCGCCAGCAGAGCAAATAACTGAAGAGTTTGAGCTCTCAAACCCTACTACATTTTTTCTGGGATTTTTTTTTTTTAGTTACTTGAAAGCTCCTCAGTAGAGGATGGCATGGTGGTGGTGAGGCTGTGTTCACCTGATCTCCTGCCAGTTGCGTGTGCAGACCCAGAGACCTCCCCCCTAAATAAAGACACATTTGACTCAAATTTTAGTTTTGGTTTTTGGCAGAATTTAGGCCACAACTTTATTGATTACAGAAAAGTGAGTGGTTGCATAGGCTCTGGTTCGACAAGCTCCCTACACCCTTGCAGGTAGCGCTGACCCAGAGCTCTATCATAGGTCAGCCAAGGGTGAACACCTGAGGAAGGTGAAAAGCCTGGGAATAGACTCTGTTCACTCCCCAGATGCTCCCCTGGACTCAGGCATGGGCACAACCCCCTTTTTTTGGGGTGGTGGTGACCAAACCAAGTTGAGTCCCTGGATTCCTTTAACAGAATATCCTTCACATAGGGATGGCGAGACCGTTCTCCCATCCCTATCACCTAAACCAGTGCCTATCCTCAACCTTACAAGTTGTGACTAATTGCTACATGGCAGGCGAAACCCAAATGGCAACAGCCAACCAGCCAAGTGGGTAAAATTCCTGCCGTGCCCCTGTCCCAATGACAGATGACACACAACGGCATAGCAAGGTCAATCACAAAATGCCCTAAAATTTGGGAGAGGTGGGCAGGTGTACCAATGCACTAGCCAAAAGAGGAAGCTCTGGGACACGTGCAAGGGTTTATATAGGTCCCTCGATCCATTTAGACTGCACCCCATTGGCCAGATTGAACCCAACAATGTGGGACCTACCAATCGGGTGTTGTGGCTATCCAATAGACCCAACCACAACCAGGAGGTCAGTCACCAGGTCTCATCACAACACATGCCCTCTTTTAGGGAGGACACAATTTGCATAGCTGCTGCCTACCAGGAGGTAGATGGGGAATGGACAGGCCCTAAGGTCAACATGGGGCAAATGAACCAGCAGAAACAAGCCGGTGCTCCTGTCAGTGCCCCTACTTCACATTCCCCTCTAACATCCCAGTAAGCAGCAGTGAGTGACACAGTTGCTTGGAGGTCATGCTATTGCTGCTTCCTGGAACTTAGTTACATTGCAACATAGCAGCAGTAAACATTTGTTTACTATGCCCGTTGCTATCTCTGCCATTGGACAGATTAAGGTTGCTGTCTACGGTTGCTGATATCAGGGTGTGTGGCACTCCCCCTGGCAATTCCTCTTGACCCCTCCAGCTATTTCCCTCTGTTGGGGGGACTGAGTCGTGCGGCTGTCGCATAACCTACCCTGTGCCCCTTATGTTGGCAGTGCAAAGGAGCCGAGCCGAGAGGGGGTTCACAAAGTCCTTCACAATTATATCCCCCTTTTCCTTTGCACTTCCCATGTTGGAGGCACAAAGGAGAAGCGGGAGGATCACAGAGGGCTTTCAAAGCCTCTCTGAGCAGCTCCTTCCCTCCTTCTTTGTTAAAGGTGGAGAAGAGCCATGTGGCAGCGTTGGGAGGGAGAAGCAGTTTCTGCTTGAACAAACTCTGCTGCCAAGACCTCACCTCGTGCCGCTGCCACTGCCACTGCAATCAAGCGGGATGAAGAGTTTGACCTGAAAGGCGGAGGAGCGTGGGAAGGAGGCCAGAAGTGGCAAACATCCAGGGGAACTTCTTCTGCTGCCTTATGCAGGCCAACTCTGTATTGAAATCAGCAACAAATTACCAGGCTGGTCAGCTGCCATTTTTTTCTTTCCTGTAGGAAGGTGCAGAGTGACCAATGGTTGAGGGATACTGTATAATGAAGCATTATCTCCCCTTTCTACACCGCCTTTGTCCACTGCAACGCAAACGACTGTCAGCAGAACGCTTTTGCCTTTCATTTAGTTATGTTTTCACCACAGGGTTAACATCTGTTTGTAAAATAAGAGGAAACACATGGGGCTTAGGATTTCTTTTTCATCTTTCAGTCGACCCCTCAAGGTTTTTTCTATGGTAAAAAAATTTGGCAGCACCTACAGGTATGTCTCAAGATTTTTGTGTGTGCAAAAAAGGAAAAGGAAAGGAAAAGGAAAAGACTTGTCTGTCTTGATTCGCAATGTGCCTTGTAGAAATGCTGAAAGGTAAACTTTTAGCGAATATTCCAACCATTAGTGACCTCCAGGCCCATGGATCCTTGTGTACTGTAAAGGAAAGGAAAATCAGAACTGCTGTCCTTTAGCTGAATTCTTTCCTTCTTTGGCAGCCATCTACATTCGTCTAAGATCAGTTTCAGTAGATGCAAACTGACTTGCGCTTCTGTGATTGGGCGATTGAGGCACTTTGAGCAAATTCTACGAATGGTTTCCATATGGTTATGTCATTAGCTATCTCCTGTTTCTGTTATCTTGGGAGCACCTGATGGGTCAGTTGCTCCATTATTAACATATATCTGGATGGTGCAGCATGAGAGTGCCTTAGATTATTTCCAGAGTTTTGCAATTGTCATTTGGCAGTGGCCAATAGGCTGGTTATTGCATTGCAATGAAGACCTCACATGGAAGTGGCTTTTAGACAGATTAGTAACAGGACACTGAAACTGTTTGGTAACTCACAGCTCATTATGTGCCTTATATTATTGTTACCCCCACTGCCTCCAAGGCCAGAATTCAGGGAACTAAGTCACTCCATGAGATAGCAGACTAACTCATACACATAAATGGAATTGCTATACAAGGAAGAAGAAGGCAGAATTCCAGGGCGCCTATCCTTAAGAGAAAAGCTAAGCTAGACAGAGTAGAGACCCTACCCCTCCGGGAGCAGTGCACACCAGATAATCTGAGGCCTGTTCAATAAGAGTCATATTTTGCCTTTTGGGGAAGGGTGGGAACTTTGGCCTACGGTAATAGTAAGTGAAGTCAGTCATTGAATTAGCCTAAATGTGATTTATATTATGTGTAAGGGGGAGCACTGACCCAAAAATGGTAAATCACTAAAAAAGGAAAGACATCATCAGAAAAAGAGGGGGAATTGATAAGACAAATTTGCATAAAATTTGATTGTGCTAATTTGTATATATTGCTGCACACTTTAAATTCTTCCTTCCTACCTACCTACCTACCTACCTACCTACTATATATTTTGGAAAGTGGTGTGTCTGTCCATCTGTTCTCGAAGGGTTTGAAGACTTCTTGAGATATTGTCACCCACTTGGGTGTGATAGTTCCCTAGGTGGAGAAACCGGTTCTTAAATATGTTTGCATGCCATTGGGCACCATTTTGAATCAAGATGGCAGACTGAAGCATACAAAACTGTGGCAATTTGGATGCCTCTGAAGATACCGCTGCCCAATTTGGTGCGATAGTTCCTGAGACTGAGTAGCGGGCTTTGGCTTAAATTTGGATGCCATTTTGAATCAAGATGGGAGACCAATGTATTCCAAAGTGCATTGATTTAGACACATCTGAGGATATCTTTGCCCAGTTTGGCACAACAGTTCCTGAAATAGAGGAATGGGTTTTGGTCTGTATGTGGATACCCTAATTAAACATTAGCCCCAGCCTGAAATTGATTTGAAGCTAGATCCAGGTCAGGTGCTCCCTGGGTCAGATTGGGGCCCTTGTTTCAGGAGTGGGGGCACTGTGCATAGCCCTAAAACCAACAAATTACATTATCCATTTTAAAATATTTTTGTTTGTTTGTTTGTTTGTTTGTTTGTTTGTTTGTTTCTTAGAATCCCTGTGTGATTCTGGGCACCTTCAGCTAGTAATTACTATGATTTACATAGACAGTATAAACTCAAAGTAATTAAATAATAATAATAAAATTACACAGTGTTTATGTTGTTGTCTACCATGGGCTCCTTTAGGAGGAAACGTGGGATAAAAAATTAATTCACTATAAATTTTGGAAAGTTGATTGTCCATTCACTATGCATTTGGACACCTCTTAAGACATCATAGCCAAATTATGCATGATAGGTTACTGAGGTCAATGAGCAGGGTTTTATTTATGTTTGAGTACAGCTGGCACCGTTTTGGATCACAGTGGTGAACTGACTCCTTCAAAACTGCACCGATTTTTGTTTGTTTGTTTGTTTCTTAGAATTCCTGACAATGATGGTAAATGGCTGCTGGCAACTACATAAATGTTGTGACCAGACAACTTGTTTGCCTACTCAGTCCTTAGCCCAGATAGTAGCTGTTGATGGGCAACTTCAGGGCCTCTGCTCATCCTTCTTATGGTTCTTTATCTTAGACTTGAACCCAACACCTCTTCAATCAAATGACTGTCAAGTAGGACACATGGCCACCCAGAGGAATGTGCTCCAATACCACACAAACAAGTTCTGGTGGTTCTTCATCTGAGAATACCCGAGCCATTTTGTTTCTGGTTACCACGGTTGCAGGTAGATCATTCTTCTGATGCTGCACTCTCCTCCTGGAAATAAAATACCTGGGGCTGGAGTGGGGGCAGCTGTTGGCTCTTCCTTTTTAAAAATTGATTAACAATTGCACAATAAAGAAAACCGCAACAGTAAAACCACAAGGCCATTATCAAAGAAGAAGGATGCATTCATCTGCACCCATTTGAGCACTTTTTCCTGGGGCCTTTTAGAAATTATCCTATTTGGATGCGTTCGAAGCCAGCGGTGGATGATCAAATGTCTCTTTCTGATGCTGTGGACGCCAAGTTCTGATACTGCTTTCACACAGAAGCTAGGTGGCTTCTCCCTCTCTAAACACCGACTAGTTCAGCAAGCAATCTTGCATATCCTCTTCACTACAGGACTGTTCCAACTGGGTGTTTCTCATCTGAGTTGTGCAGCATAATCTTCCAAAAAGCTTTCCAAATAAAAACTTCATCGATGCAATCATTCTCCATTGCCTGTGACCTCATCAGTCAAGGGAGGACATTTGCCTCTCAATGCTTTCACTTCTTTGATGTCTTGAGGCTTTCCCTAAAATAATGTTCTTTAAGTTGGGCCCTTTTCTTTCTTGTTGTGGATTGTGCGGTTGTTTTTTTTTAAAATGGAAATTAAGCTCATTGCAGACAATATGAGCTTGGGGAAAGACTGGAAATAAGAAAAAAATGGATTTTGAAGGACTTTATCCTGCAAATGTCTGGATCCTTTAATTAATTAATTATTATTATTTTTTAAAAAAAAAACCTGGAAGAGATGCCAGAATCTGCAAGATTTGAATCCCAAACACGTTTTACGCTCTGTTCGTTTGCTATGATGAGTATTTCTTCTTGGCATTTGCTGCTGCTAAGTTGGAGAGCCTTGGATGTGCAGATGTCTTGCAGTTTGTGGCTTCTCATTGTTCTCAGGCTTTCCCTCCTCTCAGTGAAATTTATACTTATTGATCATTGTGGGACTGACATTGAATCCAGATTTTATTTATTTTTCGGGAAAAAGGAGTGTGTGCCATACCCACACGATTCTTTCATTATTTCTTTGTGTAAGCAAAGCCTTAACACACCAAGACATGGGAAAGTTTTGTTCAGTTATTTTGGCTGCGCTTCCATGAGCAACATATAATTTCTAAGGGCTTTCAGCCTTCTTAACAGCCACCTCCCTCCCCACAAAACCCACAAAAGGACACCCACGATATAGCAGAAGCTCGAGAGCATGGAACTTGCAAGATACAAATTCAGCTGGCAAAAAACAATTGTGCATAACACTTGCTGAAATAAATGCAACAATATAGCTGCAACTCAGATTCCCACAAACAGCAGTACCATCAGCAGAAATGAGCAGGGTACTTGAGCAAGGAGCATTCATGGGACATACGGGGTTCTCTCCCATGAAGTGGGTGAAAAAACAGCAATGTGAAATTTTCCATTTCATAGATGGAAAGAGGAAATTGTTGCCTACATATGCTGCTCTAACCTTTAATGCAGGCTTCTTCAACCTTGGCCCTCCAGATGTTTTGAGACTATAATTCCTATCATCCCTGACCACTGGTCCTGCTAGCTAGGGATCATGGGAGTTGTAGGCCAAAAACATCTGGCGGGCCTAGGTCGAGGAAGCCTGTTTTAATGGCTCTGCAGCCTTGAAGGGTTTTCTATCCCACTTTCTGCCCTTGCCTTACTGCCTCCTCTCATCACCTGTCACAGAATCAGAGCATAACATGAGCAGAAACTAAAGTGGCCTTGAAATGTTTTCTTAAGCCTTGCACATACAACCAAACATACAGAGGAAAACTCCTTCAGAACTACATAGCCAATCAGAGCATGTGCTACCTCGCTGAAGTGCCTGGTTGCTAAGCAACACCTCCACCCATCCCCCTTCCTTGCTACTTGACTTTAACACCAATAGAATTAACCCTTAAATTGCATAATGAACAATCTCTACCAAACCATGGCTTAGCATGAATGTATGAGCATGGGGGCTCTTGGAGAAGAGACTGCAGCTGCCTTGATTCTCCCCAGTCATTCTGTTGCTGCATGGAGCAAAGCAATGGTTGGGCTTAGTATGTTGTCTGAACCCAGGTTTATGGTTTAGGTCAGAGGTCGATAAGGTTTACCTTACCTGGGTTGGTTCACTCCAGTGGAGATCCCACTGTGGACCTGCAATTTCTGGTGCCTGTGCCTGTGCAGATGTGATTTCCGTCATCTGTGCATGCGCAGGTGCAAATTTCAGTACCGTGGAAGCGAGTCCCATGCTGCGCTGTACCAGTTTAGTGCAGCACAGAGCAACTCGCCGGGCAGGTGGCTTGGTTTAGGGGTGGCTCGTGGGCCGGTTAAACAACCCCCGTGGGCCTTAGGTTGCTAACCCCTGGTTTAGGATTTCTGGACAAACCATGAGCTGTAAACCACAAGACTAGCTTGGGTTACAGCTCATGGCTAGTCTAGAGAGAGCTGAACCATAACCTGAACTTGGGCGACCCACTAGTCCATGGCTTAACAGTGCAACAGCGGAACCACTGGGGAGAAACAAACTAGCCACAACTTCCTCTCCCAGAGCCTGCCTACTCACAAATTTTCACTTAGCTTAGCATGTCAAGTGAACCAGGCCTGTGCATAGTGATGTTGCAGAGTCAAGTGGATATAAATTAGTTTTCTTTGTATGTGGAGACACTCTGTAAGTCCCACTGAAGCTACTGCAACAGGATTGTTATTGGACTCCTGCTTCCCAGACGTTCCCCAGCTTGCAAGAAACAGTAGATTACTCACAGTAGTGCAGTGATTCACTGACTGTCACAATGAGTGGGCTCTCAACTGATTGGCCTGTTTGTTCCTCTTGGGTTTCTTCCTAGCAAAGATTGCAAAAGCGGTATTTTTGGCCATAACTTCAACATATTTATGGTGTTGCTTAGTGCAATGTACACATTCTGGCCAGCAAGCTGAGTTGTGAAATTACCTCCAGCAGACCTTGGAGGATGCTTTTAGAATTGTTTTGTGTGTGTGTGAGAGAGAGAAATGGCCTTCTTTTTTCAATATGGAAAACTGATTCCGAAACTTTGAAACAATTTGTAATCTGGCATTGTGGGGTGTGTGTGTGTCTGCTTTTCAAATTGAGCAGGGTAAAAATCTATAAAAAATATCACACAAGACCCATATGTCAATCTAAGCAGCTCTTTGGATCCCTGCCCCTCTCTGGATTTGTTTTTGTACTTTGGCCAAATCCAAATTAGGGACCCAAATTCTCCTTTCTGCAGAAATATGCGGGGTTTTCTTTTGGTTCTTTGCTTGTTGAGCTGCTGCGCTTTCCCTCGTTCCCCCTCGAAGGGTGCATTGTCTTAAGAAAAAAGAAGATAAAAAACACTTAGGCAAACCATGATTTATTATTCAGTAATCAACCCTTGTTGGATACATTATGGCATAATCAGTTGTATGTTAAAAAGCATTTAATTTCATGCCTAATTAACATATTATAAATTGAAGAGGCAAAATTAAATTATTATGGACAGTTTGCAAATGCAGAACTACAGTGTTCTTCAGTAACAACATGAATATTGGATGCAATATAATGTGTTTCTTCAACTCTCTCCTGTGCTTAGTGTTTGGTGATAGAGCGGAATCAATGGGCTCTTGGGGACATGTTTTGTACTGCTTTTGATTGGCATCAGCTCGTAAGTAGGAACCCTGTGCGTGAACAAAGGGCAGTGTGTGTTTAAACACAGATATATTTAACTACGATGTGTGCAAATTAAATCAGAATGCATCTGGGTTTGGGGAAAATTCCTACCTTTAGAGAAGCAATTTCCTGTCACTTGATTATTTTGCCAAAGACTGCCTAGTTTTTCAGCCTAATTCTCTTGCTTATTGTCTAGTCAATGGGGAAAGCCTTCTGTGGAACTGGATTCGATATCCACATCTGTGCATAAGCGCTGCACTTATGCATCCCTGAAACTTTTAGAGGAAGTTCCTGAGACTCCAAAATTTGGAAAACAGCTCTCTTGGAATACAGGGTGCATCAGCACCAGGACTTTTATGATCTGTTAAAATACAAGGTTTTCATGCGAACAGGCACATGTGATTATTACTGTTTCATAATGGTGCTGTGAATGTTTCAGCGCATGCAAAGGGCAACCACATAAAATACGTGGCTAAAAGGTCTTTCCTGCCATCAGGGCCATGTTGAGTGTTCTGGGCCCCACTTTCAATACTCAGATCCCTCAAAATCTGATACGTCAAGAATAAACACTAAAAACTTTAATATGAAAGAGCACCAAGAAAAAGGTGGGGTATTTTTGGTGGGGAGTAGTGCTGGCCATGGGTTAAACCACTGAGCCTAGGCACCTCAAAGTGCAAGTAGATAAATAGGTACCAATACAGAGGGAAGGTAAACGGTGTTTCCATGCGCTGCTCTGGTTCACCAGAAGCGGCTTTGTCATGCTGGCCACATGATCTGGAAGCTGTACGCTAGCTCCTTCGGCCAATAACACGAGATGAGTGCCGCAACCCCAGAGTCGGTCACGACTGGACCTAATGGTTAGGGGTCCCTTTACCTTTACCTTTAGTGCTAGCCATAGCTCTTGGGGGTGGGGACAGAAAGGGCTTTTGATGTGTGAGGTCAATGTCCTTTTTGGAAAGAAGGTACTGGTCTAGGTTGACCATATATCCATCAAAGCTGTCTGTGGACAAACACCGGCTCCCTCGGCCTGAAAGTGAGATGAGTGCCACACCCTTTGACAGGATTTAACCATCCAGGGATCCTTTACCCTTTTTACCTTTTAAGTCCATTCAAACCTGACAGTAATATTTTCTAACAGACAACTTGCATTCTTCCTTACTAACTGTAATTGATAATAAATGCATAATTAGTTTGATCGGATGCTTAAATCAAGCACTAGTTTAGTTGATGGGGGACACTTTTTAAATAGTGAGATTATCTTTTCATGGATGGGGCTGGGAATTATGGACATAATTGTTTTGTGAAGCTATTTTTGCCCTAGTATCTTACTGTAGTAGGGAACATTACAGTACTTTTTTCAAGACATGAGAGGTATATTTTGGTTAGTGAACTGTACAATCCCATACTTCTGCACTTTCTTTAAAAAACATTCTACTGACGTTTTCATAGTAAAAATGTTTCTTTGAATGCCATCTGTCTCTCAAGTAATTGATGAAAAGCAAATTATTACTCAAGTACAGATTATTTAATGAGTTGGTAGTCATATTCTTTTTATTGATTTAACATAGAAAGTGGTGGTAGAGTTTGACTTCTTCAGCCCTTCAGCAATTGAACTCTGTTCTACAAGTGAAATACGACATGCAGCCGAAAATCCATAAGTAATTCTTGTTTTAAGGCAAACACTAACAATTTGTAATGCTGGATTCTAGTGAAATATAAATTATTGAATAATTGGGATTCTATGAACGTTCAGAGAAAGGGGTGGGAAACCAAAAATATCAAAAGGGACTGGCACCTTTCGGTTGATAACCGGACAGTTTTGTAAACCACTTAAGGCTGTGATAAAATCCTTCTTGACTGGCCCACAAGCAGATGTGACAAGCTGAATTTATTTCCTCTCTTACCGGGAAGCTTTGCAGGAAACTCTTAACATATGGTGCTTTTCACTTCCATCTAGAGCTATAAATGTTATTGGAAAAGGATGTTCCCAGGAGCAGTGAGTTTCTGACATTTTTGCCAAATGGACTCCAAATGATCCTTCTGTGGTTCTGAATTCCCAACGTTCTTAGGAGCTGGCAGCCAAGGAACTCTGATCTAAACACAGTTCACTAATTTAATTATTTTATTATGGATTGGTGGAAGGCTCTCGCAAGACTTAGCATCTGCATTGTATCTAAGTGCACAGGAAGCACACGACTTAGAGGAGGGTAAATATTTTGTTTCTTGACTGCTTTGTCTTTGAAAATGTGGAAGCCATTTCCCATAGAAACCAGCAGGCACTGCAAGGTAGAAGCCAAGAATCAAGAAAAAGACAATCTATATCAGTCAGCATTAGCATTTATATTTTGATGAACCTATAGCTTTTTTTGTGATGGTGGTGGGAGTGAATATTTCATTGCTGTCTGGTAACTATAACAAAATGAAGTTGTAGGAAACCTCTTACTTTCCAGTTCACTGTTCACATTTCTGGGAGAGAGTGGCTCATGGCAGCCTTGCAGTGCAGTTCATACTGAATATTGCAATGTAGGTTCTGAATAGTTTACAACAGGCCTGAAGTGTTGTCCAACAGTATTAGACCTCTTCTGTACACTGGAATCTGTGGGCTGAAAGAATACAATATCCTGCAATGTCACCCATAGCTTCTACCCTCACATCACATCTTGAATATTCATGCGGTAGTGGTCTTTTGCTCCCCCACCTGAAAACGTTTTTTTCATCTTCATATAATTGGAAGGAATATATTATTTAAAATTTAAAAAAACAAAGAAAAGTTTTCACTGTTGTTGTTTGGCCCACATATAGTTGTAACTGATGCTCCGTACGTGCAGATCTACTAGAGCAGCGGAACCTCAGTTTCCTTACCTCCTCCTGCCTGCTCCAAAAACGTCTCGAGGGAGGTGCGGTCCCCAACCTTGTGGAGCTGATTTTGAGGCTCTTCCAGGATGGGAGTGGTGGAGGGGAAGAGAGAGGGTGCTCCATTGTATGTTCAAAACTCCCCAAAGCCAGCAGAGCTGCAGCCCATGACGCTTAATATTGTGAATATGGAGAAGGGCAACAGTGGCTGATTTGTCAGGGTTCAGAAGATGGGATGGGTGAGGTACTCATTGTCTCTTTCTTCTCACCTCTATAGGGAAAAAGTGCCAGGCAATTCTCACTGCTGCTCTACTTCCTGCTAGAGAATTGGGGGGGGGAGGTTTTGGAGCTACAGTGTATACAGGGTTTCACTTTTTCCTTCATAAGGATATGGGATAAGAAATTTCTTTCTATACCAACTGCTGTTTCCTTCTTTTGCTTCTCTAAGCTACTGATTCAATAGCCCTTGGGCCTATTGCTGTTGTTTTTTCATTACCGACTATAGTTAGTTTGCTGACTACAAAATGCATACATAAGACAAATACATAGTACATACTTTCTAGCACAATAGAGCATAATTGGCTCAATTCGAGTGTTCCTTCAGCAGTGTGATTTCTGCCAACAAATACTTCCTTGCAGTTGAATTTTGACACAGCTATGAGGCTGTTTGAATCCTCTCCAAACCTGGGTCTTCGTGGGAAGTTCCCTTGCTGGCACCACACACCCCCTGGGATCCAGCAGACCTGCATGGGAAGCCGATTTGGACATTTCTGCAGAATCCCCAAATCCCAAATGTTTGCCTGTGAAGGGACATTGCATCAGCCCAGAGCTGCTTATGACAATGAGAAGCAGGATGAGCTCATGTGCATTGTACTATTATATTCCTATTCATTTGCTTGCATATGCTTTCAATTTATGCACTGAAAGTGGTCCTTGGCTGAAGTATTCCCCTCTGACTTTTGTGGGGAGGGAATCGAAAGGCTCAAAATATGCCCAATGATTGGATTCCTCTCTTGATTTCCACCCAGTAAGCATGCCCTGCCTTGTTTACAATAACTACCCTCCTTGCACTTTTCCTGAAAGATCCAAGTTCATCCCTTTTAATAGCAGCAAGATCACCTTAGTGAAATAAGATGAGACTCACCAGAGCAGGTTTGTGACATTGATTCAGCCCTGTGAAACTTGGCTAGTATGACTCAAGATGGCCTGTGAAAACTCATAAGCTATGCATATTGTTTCACAGTCATACTAATGTCTTTGTGAAAGTCCCTTTTCAAATTTGTTGTGATAATTCCCTTCCCACCCCCCTTATAATTGGATGCATGTTACCGTACCAATGTCTCCCACCCAGACTGTTCCACACACACGTCCGAACTTGCATGCATTCCAACGAATAACACTTGCCATCATCTTGGCAGACGACTTACAATGCTCAGCAAGTTCAAAGCCGGTGCAACTCCATCATCTGGACTGGCTGTCGTAATGGACAGAACCTGTGTAACTGTGGAGGGGACTTTTCATGTACAGCTGCACAGACCAAATGATATATATTAAGATTCTCTGAGCTGGCTTGGCAGTTGGTGATACATTAGGTTGAATTGCCGCTTTTAACGCTATTAGCTTATGCTCTGGTCAAAGATTTGTAACGTCAGATCTTTGTACTCAGGTGCCAATAATCTTTAGCACCTCTGTGAATTAGAGCATATTATGGCAGTTAATAAATGATGTTAGACATTTACTGGTATGTTTTTACAGCTTTGCAATATACCGCATGATCAATAATTTACCTTAACACTTTAAGTAACCCAAACACACTTAGCGAAGCCTTTGATTTACTCATTGAGCTGTTGAGCAATTATGTGTTACACAAACACCAGATAAGTAGTAAAAGTCCATTTATTCAATCAGCCTCTGTCATTGGGTTACATCCTTACAACTCTACTGAATAGTTTCCCCCATCTTCTCTTCTCTTTACCCTCTCCCTCCTCTTCCCCTGGTTTACATACTGTAGTGGCTGAATCTCCAGCAAAAATGTTTTAATAATCAATTGGTCTTTAATTAGCATTGAGAGGGCACCCTAATAAATCTAAATTTAAACCTTGTTTAATCTACTTAATTAAGAGTGTGAATTAATGAGCTCTATCAATAAGTACTGCCTTTGCCACTGAACTGAATAAAAAGAAATCAATTTCAAAATTGCATTATATTCAATACAAAATGTATCAGCCTATAGCACTCTTAACTTGGGTTTAAGCTATTGTTTGACTTCTTTGACTCCTTATCTAATGCACTCATTCACTTCATAGAATGTCTCTTAATATCTTAATGGAACAGGTTAAATTTGACACTATTGTTGTTATTATTTATTATTATTATTACTATTGTATCAGTCATACGCTGCAGAGTGGGATTCAGTCTTTCTATGAGCCACAGATCATTGCCTTGTTTCCGTCCTCTTGTAACATTCAGTGACATGGATTTTTCCCCACATTTCCTGTCATAGCCTTCCAATATATCATGGAGAAAACACTACAGCAGCCAAAATACCTTGCTGTACATTGGCTCTTGGGCATCCTTTAAGGGAATTCTAAGTTATCAAAGGGAATTCATGAAATGTCCTTAACTGCAAACCATTATCTAACTCGTCAGTCAATAATTATTACCTGTTGCTAGATAAGAGCACGTTAGAAACACTAGATGTCATACTATTATTACATTCCCAAATAGTAGCTGCCATTTTTCAGACAAGAGGAAACTGCCGTTGTGGATATATCTATGTCTATTTTAACTCAAGGTTTTGTCACCACAATTTTGAACACTCCCAGAGCTATTGAAGCCACAGAGGCTCTTGGAAAGGGATAGTATTTATTTTAAAGGTGGAATCATCCCAGGTGGAAGTTCATTACAGTAACATCATTTTTAAAGCATTTTTTTAATTTCCTAAGGCCACCCTTAAGAAGGATAGCTAGTTTGCAGAAGCACCCCCTGTTAATATATGCTTTCCAAAGGGCTTCAATTATCTGAGGGTGGAGAACATTATAAATCAAATGCTATGACAATCCTGAATCCACATAATTATTTGCTAGGGTATACAGGTGAAACTCGGAAAATTAGAATATCGTCGAAAAGTGCATTTATTTCAGTAATGCAACTTATTTATTTATTTATTTTATTTTTACAAATGCTTTCTTTTGGAAATTCCACAGTAATAAAACAAATAGTCACAATAATACAAAAATAAACATCGCTATTACATTTCATTAACTACATTCCATTTATAATTGACCCGCCTAATGACAAATAATTACAATTACAACAAATAAAGTCTTGACATATCTTGCTTTCCATGTCATGCATCTATCTCATATATTGGTTCCACCTTTTAAGTTGCTGAAACAAACAAACAAAAATCCTTCCAGAGACCAACTAAGTCTGTCATTGGTATGAGCTTTCGTGTGTATGCACACTTCTTCAAATACCTGAAGAAGAAGTATCTGAAGAAGTGTGCATGCACAGGAAAGTTCATACCAATGACAAACTTAGTTGGTCTCTAAGGTGCTGCTGGAAGGATTTTTTTAAAAAAAATTTTGTTTCAACTACGTCAGACCAATACGGCTACCTACGTGTAACTACGTGTTACTGAAATAAATGCACTTTTTGACAATATTCTAATTTTCCGAGTTTCACCTGTATAATATGTCCATATATTGCATTGGACCTATAAGAATTAGTCGCCTTTTCAAAAACAGGACCACAAAATAAGATACAATGTGTTTATTCACCAGTTTGTTGTTGCCATCCATCTTTCTTGAGATACAATGCAGTGCACCTCCAGTGATGAAGTCAAACTGCTTCCTGACCCCTCCAGGAGGTGCTCATCTGCCCAGATGACAAGACACCCCCATGGTCCCATTGATGTGATCCAAAGTATATCCAAGCAATACATCTAGCACCAACTTGGCTTCAGGAATTGCTCAAAGGAGGTGTACAAGACCCTATCCAACTGTTTTAGGGAGTCTAAGTCCCTAACTCACCAAAGGTATGAGACCCATTGGCTACCCTCACGTTATGTAGTCAGCCAGTCGAAGCCATTCCTGGGGTGTGACTACTGTCACATGTTGAAATCTTCCAGGAGCCTCAGGTGAGAGTTGAATGACAGAACATGACGTATTCCCCATCAGATGTATCACCCCTCTCCCAACACGCCATGCAACCCAGACTAGATCAGTTTAAAAGCTTGTGAAAAAGACAATACAAATGCGTGCATTTATTCGTTAGGTGCCCTGTAATTTGCAATCTTTGAGCAACATACAATTACACAAAGTATGTTCTGTTATTTTGAAAGAATGAATTAAAAAATATATCAAAAGAATAGGTTATGCAGATTAATCGGGTTTGCATATATTTCTTGTAGTGGATAATAAACGTGTGGAAAGTTTCAGGACACGGAAGACGAGAAAAGTGGAAAATAAATGTTTTAAATAAATAGAGAAGAGTGGCAATACTCTTGAACTAAAACTGTGACAAGTGATCAGTGAATCTCTCTTTCCCTCCTACCTCTTCCTGTAATACACAAATAACTCTCAAAAGAAGCAACTTGCCAAGAATTACTTTTCAGCCTTATCTTTTAGTCTTTTTCCAAACTTTATCTGCCCTGAACCTTCTCCAGCTTCTTGGTTTTCCTGTTCTCTGTCCTAAAAGTTCCTGCTGTGGATCTTGACCACGCTTACACCCTTATCCCAGGCTAAATATAGTGTTACTTTCTCTGGTAGGTTCCTGCCTTTTGGGCTGTATTTGGCTAGGTTAGATTACAGTTGGTATTCTGCACCAAAAAAGTCTCAGTGGCAATGTGCCACCCCCTGCCTAGGGCCATTGAGCTCCACAGCCACCCGTAATGCTTTAATTCTGTCTGAGGAGAGAGCATAAAGGAGGGGCTTGCATAGAGAAAGTGGTAATTTTTCATACTTTCAAACACAGCTGCTTCACCAACCTTCATCCAGAGAGGATAAATCTACATTTAAAAGCAAGGACACCATAGATGTTACCTTTAAAATAACATGCAACATGGCAGAGAGAAATGAATGGATATTACTATTACTTTTTTCTAAAGTCTAAATTAGCCTCAGGAGATAAGGATAGCAAAATAAAAGCACAATTTAATTCTCCTTTTCATTACCACTGGCAGAAACTTTGAGGATATGGAAATGCTCATTTGTGTAATTCATGTTTACAAAGTCATTATACAAACTATTTGTATAACTATGTTCCTCCCTTCTTTTTTATTTATTTATTTTTTTAAAAAATACACCCTTGTAGGTGACAACTTTTCTTCCCTCATGAATTAGGCATTAACATTTCAGGAAACTTCTTATTAGCATGTAACACATTTCACCTGCAGAAATGGGGGGGGGGAGAGAGAGAGAGAGAGAGAGACTTGGTACGTTAAAAAGAAAAGTAATTTGCACAAAATAGATTCTTGTAAAGTTTGGTCTTTAACCCTTTCTTTCTCATTATCGAAACACCACTTTTCTTTCTACGCTTTGAAACTCAAGTTCAATATTATCAGCTCTGCTGCCAATGCTTTCTTGAATAAAAGAACATCAATATGTTTTGGGTAATGACTTATTTTTACAGTACCTATTGCCATCTTAGCTATTATAAGTTGAAAGGAGGGGAGTCCACCTCGAAAGCACAAAATTAAAAATAAATGCATGTTTTTTCCTTGCTTTTTCCTGTCCTTATGAAAGCTGGCGTTACCAATTGGAAGTCAGATTATAGTGTTTGCCCCCTACTGATCTAGGAATTGTCTAAATATGCCTGTGATTTGGATGATACGTTTACAAATGTAGTAGTGGTGTGTGTGTGTGTGTGTGTGTGTGTGTTGTTATTGTTTTTGTCACTGAGCATTTAGGAAAACCATAGTATCATGGAAAGGCTGAATACAAGCAGCAGGTAACAGGATCAGTTACAGAAAGCAACTGGTTTAGTTACAGAATGCTGTGTGTGTGTGTGTGTGTGTGTGTGTGTGTGTGTGTGTGTGTGCTGCTGACTCACTGAGCAAACCTCAATGGAACCCCAGAAGGACAAACTAGGGTTGCCAAATAAAGAAACCTAACCTTGGCACATGATGACAAACACAGCAAAGGTTCCCTGAAGATATAGGAGCAGCCACTGACCCTGGGGCGTTAAGTTAAATAGACATGTGCAGGAAAATGCTATGGTTCCCATGGAAACTCTGAAGTTATACGTCCCAGGGGCCTGGCTGTCATTGGCCTACTGTGAAATACCGGTGGACGACAAAAGACATTTAAAGATGCTCTCAAGGCAAATCTTTAAAAATGTAGTATCACTGATAATTGGGAAACACTAGCCTGTGAGCGCTGCAGTTGGAGAATAGCTTCTACCAAAGGTGTCATGGACTTTGAAGATGCTCGAACTCAGGACGAAAGGGAGAAATTAGCTAAGAGGAAGGTGCTTTTGGCAAATCCTCATCGTGATCGACTCCCGCCCAGAAACCTGCGTCCCCACTGTGGAAGGACGTGTGGATCCAGAATTGGCCTCCACAGTCACTTATGGACACACCGTTAAGACCGTGTTCATAGAAGAGATTCTTACTTGGCTATGAGTGATAGAAGAAGAAGAAGAAGAAGAAGAAGAAGAAGAAGAAGAAGAAGAAGAAGAAGAAGAAGAAGAAGAAGAAGAAGAAGACTGCATTACTACCGATACAAACTTAAGTCAGCCTGCTGTACATGATGCATATGGGACGCACTCCAGGGAGCAGAGAAATGACTCAGACCAAACCAGTGTGTGACTTAAATTACGCCACAGCTTTATTGGTTACATGCAACAGGGAACAGGCTGGCAACCTGAGGTGAGTGACATGAGGCCTGCCCGCTTCTGCCACCAAGCTAGGACCTGCCACAGACATCATATGTTGATCACTACCACCCTTAAGCTGGCGATCATGCCCAATGACATTTTCTGTAAAAAGTTGCAACTAATAATTTAGCAACGCCTGACAGCAAACAATGGCACAAAGAGATAGCTGGAAACGTCACAACCACGCACCAACTGAAGTTGGGAGTAAAATTCCTCTCCAGCTTTGTCAACCAGCAACAGCCAAAGTCCCCTCTAAGAATGCCTTGGGTGGGTAAGATTCCGCAAAGAAGGCTGAACTTCGTAGCGGGCCTGCTGCTTTTAGGGCAGCACATCTCTCAGAAGTCTCTCTGAGAAGACCTGGAGGCCCCATGAACATTTTCTGCTGCCTCCTGGCTGTGCTGGTCATACAAGACGGTCTCACTGCAGGACTGGCAGTGGTGAACTGTTGAGTTCTCCATGCAGCAGTCATAAATCCTTGAAATGGGACATCATCTTCTGTGGGTCATCTGCATCCCCACCATTGTTCCTAGCGTGACTTAGTGATGGCAGAGGTCTATCCACGGCAGTGTTGGGCATCAATTGCCCTACTCATTGCAGCTGTAAGCAGGTTCCCTGTAGAGGCTGTTTCAAATAGCATTCATGTTGAGATTGTAACGTGAACAGCAACAAAGTAAGGACATCGAACAGGTCCTTGGTTCTAAGCACAAAACTCAATTACAATCTTTGCCGTTTGGGAGGGGGTGGCTCTTTTAAAAAAACAATACCCTGAAAGATGCTGAGGTTTGAAAACTATTCATAGACATTAATACCTTTACTACAGGATGAGTCTTTTAAAAGAGGCCCCGTGGAACATGTGTACTCTGTATCCACAGGGCCTCTTTTAAAGGACTCACCCTGTACTATTAGCTCTTAAGACCTCTTAGGTATTCAGCTAAACAACCAGAAATATGTGTAACAAAAATAAGGAAGGAGGAAAATCAAGGAGTGTTTTGTCAGAGAGAACAATGAGCATGTGCCCTTGCTTCACACTTGGATTTTGGCAAAACGTGACATCTGTTAAGTAAGGTGACGGGAACCCAGGATATTTTAAATAGTTGCTCACTGAATACTACCATAAAACTCCAATAGGGCATAGTATCTGTGTGAAGTCTCTCCAACTGAAATGTTAGACCCTTGTCAGTTAATATCATGGCTTTTTAGATCTTGATATTGCCAAAGAAAAGTTTAAATAGCTGTAACAAGTCCAAGATGTATTAACGTCACTTTGAAAAGATGCTGGGGAAAAAATGTTATAAGGTTCAGATCTGGTACAAGGTTTTATAGTGAAATAAAGGCGAAACTGCTATATAGGGTGGTTTTTTGTGTGGTAATTATAACAATGTGCTCCATGCAGTATGTATTTTTATACCCTGTCAAAAGTTTAGTTTCATTTGGCTTCTTTAGGTATCATCTTCGCTGGAGGCTTTCAACAGTTCTGAGATTTTGTTAAGCTCTGACACACTATTTTTTTCTAATTGATCTTTCATTCTAAAAAATGTTGTGTCATAAAAATAGAAATTAAAATGTAATTAAAAATATATTTGGGGGGAGGGAATCCAAAAATGAAGCGTTAATGTTGACCTCACGGACACTAAGTTGCCATATACAGTGGTACCTCGGTTTAAGTACACAATTGGTTCTGGAAGTCTGTATTTAACCTGAAGCGAACTTTCCCATTGAAAGTAATGGAAAGTGGATTAATCCGTTCCAGACGGTCCGCGGAGTACTCAACCTGAAGTGTACTTAACCTGAGGTATGAGAGTAATTGGTTCTGGAAGTCCATACTTAACCTGAAGCGTACATAACCTGAAGCGAATTTCCCCATGGAAAGTAATGGAAAGTGGATTAATCCATTCCAGACGGGTCCGCAGAGTACTTAAACTGAAAGTACTCAAACCGAAACGTACTTAAACCGAGGTATGACTGTAAAAAGAATACAACAGATGCTTCTAGAAAGGAGCTGCCCAGAGTGGCCAAGGAAACCCATCCAGATGGGCAGGGTATAAATATTACAATCGTTATTTATATTTATATTTTTATAGAAGCTGGGTTACATAATCTAAGATCTTTTCCAATTATTATTTTTCGGTAATGCTTTCCCTAATGTCTCTCAACATTTGCTTTTTGAGGTGCAGCAATCAGAGCTGTGCACAGTATTCCAAATGCTGTCACATACCATAGATTTTGGTACCAGCATTATGCCTTTGGCAATTTTATTTTCAGTCCCCTTTCCTAGCGATCCCTGATGTGTAACTTGCCTTTGTCCACAGCTCCCACACGCTGAATCAACATTGGCACTGACTTGTCCAGCCCCACCTCAAGATCTCTTTTCTCGTCAGTCACTACCAGTTCAGACTCTATTAGCTTTTGCCCTGTGTGCATTACTTTATGCTTGCATACATTGAACCACAAATGTCTATTTTAATGTCCATTCACCCAGTCCGGAACGCTTGCTAATGCTGCTGAGATTCTTCAGGAAAGAAAGTGTCCCTCCAGCTTAAGCACTGCTGGCGGTTTCTCTAGTTACTATTAGGCTGGTGTCTTAGTACAGTTGGGTTTGTGGCGCTGCAAGATCAGCCCCTGAACTTTTGTGCTGCCCCTGAGCTTTTTGTGCACTGATTGGGATTCATACATTGCTCGGCCAAACTCACTCTTCTAATGTTGCTGACATCATCGGATCAGTTTGCTGACAACACTGCACTCTCTGGACATCTTCGGTATTGAAGGATACCAAAGGAAGTGGCTTGCACCACTGTATCCTTGGTACAAAAGCTTTGCACTATAACTATATCAGAATTAGCTCTAGCTGCCTCAAAACAAGGTGACAATCTAGAGATTTTCGAAAAGGACTTCCTGGCCTGCTTGTGCCAGGACAGTCTGCCTGTTCCGTTAGTCAAGCCTTGTCCTGTGCAGATCTGGGAAAGATCTAGGTTTTCACTTGAAGAAGTGGGAAGATCTGAAGGGCTGTCAATAGTATTTTCCCTTTCCCTGATTACATAGTGTGGTTAACCCTTAAACTGACCTGTGTCACTGCGTACAGCCCTTTCTGTTTGTGTTAGTCCCTTTCTGCTTTAGCTGCAATATTGCAACTGTTGATATTTGCAGCAATGTCCTAGCCTGCTTTAACTAACTACTGTTGGTTCTGTTCAGGGATATTGTGTATTTTTTAATGATTATTATGATTTTTTTTTGCTGCAAAAAGGTATCTTGAGCAGAGGGAGACATATGATTTTATTTTTTAAAAAATATCTGTATTAGCAAAATGCGCACATCCCCAAACACTGTTTTAAATGCTGCTATATTCTTTAACTCATCCCCAGATTCTTAACAGGCCAACTTACCCATTGGCACCTAACATGCAAGAGAACAAAAAGCCACTCGGTGTTATTTTTTAAAAAACAACAACAACAATGATAATCCTTTAATTTTGTCTGCATCATAATGAGGTTAGGCACCATGAGCTGATACAGAATCTTCAGTGCTTCTCTCCCCCCCCTCTTTTTCTTGTCTGAAGATGCAGGAAATTCAAGGGGGGGTAGGGGGTGTTAAACTACATTAGCAGAATGCATACACCCCCCTTCCAATCCCAGTGGGTTTCCTCTGGCTTGTTAGGCTATTACTTTTCTTCAGTTGCAAGTGATAATGATGCAGGGAGGATATTCCGTTTGAGAAAATATTTAAATAAAGCTTCTTCATCTGCAAATGAGATGCAGCATATTTACATTTTTATTTGATGAAGCCTCTTCCTGCTATCTTTGTTCTTAATTTGGTCTCAAAAGAATTAGTAGTAAGAGAGGGAGAAATAGTCTGTAAATATGTATGAAATCAAATTTAGAGGGTAAGCTAAAAGGTATTGACTGCCAGTGGTGCTAAACGGCAGGGGGCAAAATTTCCTCCATGGTTTTCTTCTTGGCTGGAGATACATTGCCTTCCATCTAGATTATTTAATCCTCAAAATGCACATCAAAGCCTCCCATCAGGTGGTGTATGTCTTTATAGGCAGTTGAATGTCAAAGATCTAGCTTAAAGATTTTTGAAAAATGTAAAACATAATAGATCCCAGATAATAACACAGCAGTGGAGCTGCTGAACTATTCCTTCCAGCAAAGAGCTGGCATTGCAGGTTCTGGCTAAATCTTTGTGGGGTGGGGTGGGGAAGGAGGGGGGTGGGGAAGGAAAGCACATTTCCTTACAAGAGCATGTGTGACATCCTTCCAGCTGATAGAAATAAAATGATGGTGTCGTGTTACCAGGCTAATATTAGCTTTCGAGCAATCTATTTCCCCCCCCCTCTGTGCCCATGGCTTGCATGAACAAAATAGGTTACGGATTATCTGACATCCTCTCCTCAATTAGACAGCAGGGGAGGGTATGCAAAGCCCCCCCTGGAGGCTCCCCCCTCCACTGTATACTCTTAGGAGATCCAGGATTATCCCAGCACAATCCGAACAGTGTTTATTCAGAAGTAAGTCCCGCTGAGTTTAGTAGGACTTACTCACTAGTAAACATGAGTTCAGGATTGCAGCTTAGATCCATCAATGGTCCCGTTGCTAAAACCCATGTGTGTGTGAGACCTGGGTTACTGATTCTGGAAGAGAGGGTGTTTACTCCTTCCTTCCCCCCCCCAGGTGTTTTCTAGTAAAATATACCCCTTATCCAGGGGTGTAACAAAAAACACCTGACTTTTTTTTTGCCTAGTGAAGCTAATGTCAGTACATAACACTTGACTGCTTTGATCTGCAGAATGGACACTGTTACAGGTGTCACAAAATACTGATTCTGCACTTGCAAGTAGTGAATACTTTAGGGTGGCAGCACCCACACTTTGGAACTTCCTGTCTATTGACATCAGGCGGGTGCCTTCACTGTATCATTTCAGCATCTACCAAAAAAATAAATATTATTTTTATTTAGGTAAGCCTATTCAGGCATGTAGAACATTGGTGTGTGTTCTAATCTGGCTTTTAGCTTATTGGTTTTTTATTTTCTTTAAATTTTAAATATTTGCAATTACTGGTGATTTTACTTTTGTTGTTTTTTTGTAGTGGCAGAGGTGTGCGGCGGCACATGGTTGTGGTGGTGCACAGCGGAGGTAGCAATGGCAGCCAGGTGGCAGTAGCAGTGGCACAGGGGCAACGGCGGGTGCAGCGGTGGAGCAAGCCGATTGGGCGCCTGGAGCCCAGGGCCAACCACCTGCAGGGGCGGGGCCAGCCGCCTACAGGGCAGGACGCTCCGTGGGGCCTCTGAGTAGTCTGCCTGCCTCCTCCCACTCAGCCACCCTACAGCTAAGGAGGTGGCAGTGGGTGGACCGTTTGGGCAGCGCAGAGCCTGCACGCCCAAGCCACCGCCTCTCTCCCAGGAGAGACGTGTGGCTCGGGTGTGCTGCAGGCCCCGCAGTGAGTGCCACCTGGCATTTTGTCACCCCCATCAGTGGTGACACCCGGGGTGGTCCGCCCCCACCACACTCTACTTCTTCCGCCCCTGAGCGGGTGGGGGTGATAGGATTCTTTCTCCGTGTTTGCAGTCATGGGATTGTTGTCTATCACATGACGGTGTATGTTTTCATTCCACAGTATGGGAAGTGACGAAGATAGGAAGTTTTGTGTTACTGTGTTCGGATCCCTAAGCATGCTAATGCCTTTTGGTATCAGTTGCTATGATGTTCGGGCTGAAGAAAGCTTTTGAAGCTCCCGAACAATCGACCAGGAGGGAAAGAACATGCCAGTCAGGCATGTGTCTCTGCCAGGGTCCTACACAAGAGTAGGACAATCCTTAACAGGTGGTAGTGGCAGAACGTGCAGGTGGTGAGTGGTAGTGGTGGTAAGGTGTGGAGACCCAGCACACAAAAAATTGTGGGTGCCTGGATCCCTAGGACCCCCTGCAGTTAGCGCTACTGGATTGGTTACATTAGTTCTCTCGAGTAGATAGATACGGTAGCTCATTTCAGAAGATACTGTGGATTCTACATTACCACATGATCCACCATTCTGAGTGCAATATCTAGTCCATGTTCTAGATTGTGGGCATGTGAGGGTACTTGATTGTGATGTATCTTGAGGTGCTTCAGAGAATCCTTACTTCAACCCCCAAATGCATCACCACAGGGGGGGTGCTAGCCCATTTAAACAGGTTTTGGATTTCCCCAGCTTTACAACTGGGACTAAACCTACTCCAAAGCATCCAGCAAAAATACAACTGCTAGATTAACAGATTACCTTGAGGGTTTGGATGACAGTTACCATTCTGCCAATCTCTGCCCACCCATCTAAGCAATTTAGGGCAACAGTTTGGAGTGAGATATAACATCTCAGAACCTATTCATGGTTCAGGCTTCGACCCCAATCAAGAAACACTAGATGCACATTATAATGAACTTGATGTACATGTGTAAATATGCCTGTTGTTTTTGTCCATGGAGTTTCCTTGGCAGGGATACTGGAGTGGCTTGCTGGTTCCTGCTCCAGGTGGATCACGTTTAGTCCAAACTCTCTACTATGACCTGTCCATCTTGGGTAGCCCTGCACAGCATAGCTCATAGCTTCTCTGAGTTCACAACAAGACCGAACAAGACAGTGATCCATGAAGGAGTTGGTGCTGGAGGAGACTCTTGAGAGCCCCATGGACTGCAAGAAGATCAAACCTATCCATTCTAAAGGAAATCAGCCCCGAGTGCTCACTGGAAGGACAGATCATGAAGCTGAGGCTCCAATACTTTGGCCACCTCATGAGAAAAGAAGACTCCCTGGAAAAGACCCCGATGCTGGAAAAGATTGAGGGCACAAGGAGTAGGGGACGACAAAGGACGAGATGGCTGGACAGTGTTCTTGAAGCTACCAACATGAGTCTGACCAAACTGCGGGAGGCAGTGGAAGACAGGAGTGCCTGGCGTGCATAAGTATGAAGGCAGCTGACATTGATTAAGAGAAGCTTCACTTGATCTCCTTTAAACCTTGTTTAGCCCTGCAGTGCCATCTCCTCCTAGCACAATCTTCTGTTGTCTCTAGGCCTCTTTATCCATTTATGCATCACTTAAAACCTCCTCACAATCTAGAATTGTTGGCTCTAAGGAAGTCATGTCAGTCCTTATTAAATGAAGCAGCTGTTGTCAATTATCCCACCTCTATCACCTGCCACACACCAAGGAATTTCTTTCAATTTGTATATTGCCACACCGGGCCATCCACCCTTTAAATACATGTTGCAGATAGACAGAGCCTACATCAAGAGAAATCATGAAGCACTTGGAACAAATTATGCACTGCAAGCTTATTCGGATTGTATTGAGGCATACAAGCACTCCTCATAGCATTCTGTTTCTTTCTTTTTTTTTCTCAAAGAGCAACCTCAAAACTCCTAGAACTTTGCAGTGCTCTTGGCTTATACATTTATATTCAAATTCCCATTGGCTTCCTTCTTTGCATGTTATATACAGCCAGCATAACTTTCCTGCATAACAGCTTCCTTTTTGGGGATACTGTGATCTTATGCCAGCAGACAAACTTGGAAGTAACGGTGCATTTGGCTGCCCGTGTGGGACCATCATGTGATCAGTCATTTGCATGCTCAGTCATTTGCATTTTCCAGCTCCACTTGCTGAGCATTGTTAACACATCTGCAGCATTGCAGTAAGATGAGTCCGTCCTGTTCACCAAGGTAAAGCGTACTTGTCTTATCAGGGTGCAGAAATTTAGATCCAGCACTGAGGCAGCTTGTAATTCGCTGGGTATAGACTATCATACATTCTAGGAAGGAGCAGCTTTGCCCCACTTCCTTGGTAAGGAGGGCCAAGGCTGAGAGAGAAAGGGGAGCTGTGGAATGGCGTCTGCATGCTTAGCATTGGGATGGATTAGAAGAGGACCTGTTAAAGTCAGTGCAGTACAAAATGGCAGCCCATGGTACAGCAGTGTGGGAGTAGTCATTGCCTTTCATAGGTGCTATGAAAGGCATCTGTGATTTGCTGCCTGGACCCTGCCAAATTGGCCAAGGCAAGATGTCGTCCGTCCCCCCGTCGCCTACTTCACAGTGTTAGGCATTAAGTGAGCTTGTGGGTAAATAGGTTGTTTCTCTGGTCACTACTGGCAAGTATAGGTCAGCTATTGTAAATAACAACAACAACAACAACTTTAACTTTGGTTGTGTTTGGATGTTCTTCTGAACTGCCATCGGTGGTTGCTTTTCATCTGTTCCACTTAAGGTAAAAGGTAAAGGACCCCTGGACAGTTAAGTCCAGTCAAAGGCGACTATGGGGTTGTGGTGCTCATCTCGCTTTCAGGCCACAGGAGCTGGCATTTGTCCACAGACAGCTTTTTGGGTCATGTGGCCAGCATGACTAAACTGCTTCTGGCGCAATGTGACACCATGACAGAAACCAGAAATGGACAGAAATGCCTTTTACCTTCCCACCTCAGTGGCATGCTTTCGAACTGCTAGGTTGGCAGGATTTGGGACAGAGGAATGGGAGCTCACCCTGTCGTGGGGATTCGAACTGCTGACCTTCTGATCAGCAAGCCCAAGAGGCTGGGTGGTTTAGACCACAGTGTAGGCTACCCTTTTTGCTTCAAACTTGAATGTATCCCTCATCAGCATTTGTTTGGAACTGTTAAACTGATGTAATACATTCCAAAGGAGGTAAGTCTTGAATACAGAGTTTGGCTGGTGACGCAAAACATAGCAATAATTGTGTTTACATAGCAGCAGCCATCTAAACTATGCCTTGAATTTCTATTCCCTTAAACAGAGGTTGCCAATGTGGTAGCTGTGAGTGCCAGTGTGCCCTCGGGTACCACAAAAGGTAAACATCCCTGCAAATATCCACAAGATGTGAGAGATCGCTTCTCTACCTGTTCAGTTCCTGTTTCTACTGGCTCAGTTTCTCCTACACGGAACAAGTCCCTATGAACAATCCCTAAGCAGCTGGGGACCCAAGCTCCTAAAATAATGCCTTCCTCAGTATCAACTGTTATGTACTGAGCTGAATCCTAGAACAATAGGATTCAGAATCAGCGGGAGCTACCCAATCCAACTCCAGGTGGAATTGAATCCGCAACCTGATTGGCCTGCTGGAGCAGCCAATCAGGCGGCTGGCAGAAGTGAATCTGCTACCTGATTGGCCTGTAGGAGCAGCCAATCAGGCTGCAGGCAAAAGTCAATCCACAATATAATTGGCCCACAGGTGTAGCCCTGAAGTAGCCAATCACGCAAGGCCCATTGTGTAAATAATGTATATAAGCAGATGGTTTTGGGAAAAGAGCCATTCGTCTTCTCTTCTCCTCCTTGATGACTATGAGCTGAATAAAGAGCATGAAATTCACTCTTGACTCCGAGTATATTTCACTGGCGACGAAGGTGGGATTTTGAATGGGAAAATGATAAGGAAAGGGACTGAGCAGCTCTTCTGTGTTATTTCTCCACTTGCAACCTTATAGGAATGTTTAGGGGGTGAAATATACTCGGAAGAGCTGCTCAGTCCCTTTCCTTATCATTTTCCCATGCGCCCCGAGGCTGGAAGGACACCGGAACCAGAGCTACAACCTAGTGGTTCAGTGGCGCCAGACCAGACAGCCCCGGCACAGCCAGCAGCCTCGGAACACGAGCCAGAACCAGAACCCCTGACCAAGGAACACCCCAGGCCACAACGCACACGGAGGCGGCCAGCAGACCTTGGGGACTACGAATGCAACTTCCCGGGCAGGACTGGAACTTAGAGGGGAGGGGTGTTATGTACTGAGCTGAATCCTAGAACAATAGGATTCAGAATCAGCGGGAGCTACCCAATCCAACTCCAGGTGGAATTGAATCCGCAACCTGATTGGCCTGCTGGAGCAGCCAATCAGGCGGCTGGCAGAAGTGAATCTGCTACCTGATTGGCCTGTAGGAGCAGCCAATCAGGCTGCAGGCAAAAGTCAATCCACAATATAATTGGCCCACAGGTGTAGCCCTGAAGTAGCCAATCACGCAAGGCCCATTGTGTAAATAATGTATATAAGCAGATGGTTTTGGGAAAAGAGCCATTCGTCTTCTCTTCTCCTCCTTGATGACTATGAGCTGAATAAAGAGCATGAAATTCACTCTTGACTCCGAGTATATTTCATCAACCATCTTGGGCTCTATGATCAGCAAGGGAAGCCCTGTTGGTGGAGCCACCACCGAGGGCTGACCATTTAGTGGTGACTCACAACAGGGTCTTCTTGGTGGCAGCTCCCCATTTGTGGACTGCCCTCTCTAGGTGACTTTCAGGATAAATTTTAAAACACCCCTGTTTACCCAGACATCTGATGGCTGAAAGATCTGTCCTAGGCAAGCCTGGAATTATTAGTTTTAGAGTTGGCCATAGGGATTTTAGACTGTTTATTGAAGTTTTAGTTGTATTGTTTTCATACTGACATGTTTGCCACCCTGTTCTGCTTTGTAGGAAGGGTGGGACAGAAATGTAATAAATGAATAAATAATAATAATGTCTTTCAAATGATGGTGGAAACCCATTGTGGGTTTGGGGTTTTTTTTTTGTTATCTTAAAGTGCACACCATTCTTATGTAAGACAATTCGACTTTTTAAAAACGGTGGCCTTCCTGCAATTATTTCCATCTCGATCCCAATATTTTGAGTTTTCTTCCTCTTTTCTCCTCCAGTTATTAGGTTTTTAAACAGTAAACTGTCATGGTGGCCTCAAAGCACCTCCCCACTTTGAAGATCTTGATATATTTTGATCATCCACATTCTGGCGACGGCACTGACTGCACGCTGTCGAGTTGGCAGAAGGCAGTTGTTGCGGCTGTTGCTTTTTTCCGAGCGCCCCCTTGACTCGCCCGTGAGGTTTGCCACAGAGAATTCCATCATTGCAGACGGCTTTACAGATAAGACTGTTAAAATACACAGACAACAGTGTGAAGAATTGAAATGACAAGGCTGCAGAGGTGGTTTAGACTTCAGTGTGTGCAGAGAGTCATCTGCTGAGGTAACTCTCGGTGCTCAATAGAACAGAAAGCTAACTGGATGCATACCAAAATGGCTTTTTTAAATATAAAGTAAACCCTTCTCATATTTCCCAGATACATCACTTTCATATCATTTCTTTTTTTACCCCTATCATACACTCTAGGGTTGGGATTACTTTCCTGTGCCGTCTTCTCATAATAAATGGAAATCACTGCTGTTAATTATAATAAGGAGCAGCCTAATGCTCTGTGTTACTATACACTGTTGTGCTTTTCTTGCTTGTGGGCCCATAGGAATCTGGCAGGTGCTATGAGAACAGGATGCTGGACTCGATGGGCCTTTGCTCAAGATATTTTGCCGCCTGAGGCAAAGGACAGGATGCCGCCTCCTGGTATTCCATGTACAAAGGGCAACTAAGATAGCATTAATGCAGCAGTATGCTCCACTGCACCTCAACCAGCCCAGCTTACAGTGTATAGGGAACACATTAGACATGCAGAGGTTTGTCTACCCCACACACCCTGAGGTAACGGCCTCACTCTGCCTAATGATAGGACTGGCCCTGCTTGTTCTGATGCAACAGGGCTCTTCATGTGCGCTTATGTTTCTAATGCCATTACACCAAAATAGAAGTTGATATAGCATAGTGCACTAAACAGTCATGCTCACTGGGAATACAGTTACATTGCAGTAAACAGCTTAGATGTTGTTGGGTTGTTGTTTAAATTATATTGTGAATCCAGGGCTTCTTAAATTGTTTGTGCGGGATGGGTGAAGCGGTATTGTTTTCATTTGCTACTATGTTTTGGGGTTTGTATATTGTAAACCACCCTGTGATCATTGGAAGGGTAGTATAGGAATTTAATGAATTTAATAAGATGATGATGATGACGACGATGAGCTGAACCTTCAGGAGAAAGTTATTCCACAAATGGAATAAGCTGAAAAAGTACTCTTGCACACTAATAGCAGTAAATGACTGAACTATCAAGATAAGTTTTCCAGCACATTTTAGCTCCCAGGCAGGACAAGACAGGGATAAGTGTTTCTTCAGGGAACTGAGTACTAAGGTGTTAAGGGCTTGATGTGTCAAGACCAAGACCTTGAATTGGGCTCAGTATCAAATGGGCCACTCTTGCAGTTCTCCAGGAACTGGTGTTATATGGCGAGTTGTCAACCCCATCAATCTTTTCCATTGTACACTGGTTGCAAGCTCCAAACCGTTTTCAAGAGCAGCCCTACCCTGAGCTTTTTGAAATAGTTTAACAACAGAGGCTGTCTAAGTATGTTCTGTGGTGTGTTAAAGTAAGAAAAGTAACTGCCCTATGTAAAAAGTCTTTGGGCACAATGAAATCATTCCTTTAAGTCTATTTGGAGTTTAGATAGTATATGGTTTGTTTCCCCTCTACTGTAAGAACTCCTGTTTCTGAGACAGGTTATTCTTTTGAAAGTGCTTATTTCATCAAGGCCTCCAGGACCTTAATTTTCTACTCATTGCATTGCCTTGACAACAAGGTGTTCTCTGTGAAATGGCCTGACAATGCTGGGTAATAATAATAATAATAAACCTCTTTCTGCCATGTTTAGGATTGGCGGCAGAGGCTTTGGAAGAGCCCCAAAAAAGTTACAGTCGAAGAATCGGAGTTGCTAGAAGCTTCTGCGTCCTTACTTGAGTCAATGGGAATGTCATATTGGTATTCCTTAAATTTCAGAATGTAAAGGCTGAAGAACGTAGGCAAGCCAAATTCTGTCCCACCTCAAATCAGAATCCTGCAAGCACTATATATAAAGGTAAAGGGACCCCTGACCATTAGGTCCAGTCGTGATCAACTCTGGGGTTGCATGCTCATCTCGCATTATTGGCCAAGGGAACCGGCGTATAGCTTCCGGGTCATGTGGCCAGCATGACAAAGCCGCTTCTGGCAAACCAGAGCAGCACATGGAAACGCCGTTTACCTTCCCGCTGTAGCGGTTCCTATTTATCTACTTGCATTTTGACGTGCTTTCGAACTGCTAGGTTGGCAGGAACTATATATAATGTAAGTTAATTTTAGCTTGCAGATTTCCAAAGTTTGCTTTGTTCTAAGTGGGTAACAAGGATACTGAGGCCAAGACACTAGTGACCTGCCTTACTGTACCAAGTCATGGTAGATTGGAACTGATCCTAGCTCACCGTCCTGTATCAGCTTTAGAAGTTACCTCAGCCACAGACTTTGGATTGAAAATGAGGGCAGAGAGGCTGAGGAGAGAGTTGGAAGAGTTGTGGTGTTATTTCAAATAGACTGGGGGATTACAGTACTTCATTGCCCATCACACCTCATGAGAGACAGCATCGGCTGTCTCTTAATTGTTAACTCCACATCTCAGAAGTCTTTGTCATACAACTGGCAGGCTGTTTGGCTCAAAGGGCATTCTAAGCTCATGAGCTTACATAGTTTGTAATGAGCACAGAGACTTAATTACTTTCTTCCATCAACTGAAGCAGACCCTCTAGGTCAGGCTTAAAGCATATTGATGAAAAGTACAGGAAACCACACAGACAAGCAGCCCTGCAGTATACATTTCTTTGTAGTTACCCAGAAGAATTCTCTCTGTCTCTCTCTAGTTCATAATTTCAAACATAGCGGAAGAAAAGACATTCATTATGTACAAGGCAGCTACGTGCACACAAGCCATTTTTTGATGGCTCCTCAGAAAGTATACATGCTCTGGCTACCGCTGGTATTAGTTTAAAGCTGCTGCTACCTATTTTTACCTGAACTGAAATCGGAGGCACAGATGTGCATTTGTTTTGGAACAAGTGAATGGAAAATTGAATGGAATGACAGTCCTATGGTTAAGATTTGTTTCGTTTTGAAATGGAGAGGAATGAATGAGGGACCTACCTGGGACTCCCACTCACAAATGAATATGAGTGTGATACAAGGATGGGAGGCTTACCTGGCTATAGTCACAACAGAAACCCTCTTGGAGATTGTCCTCCAGGGGTCAGCATCATTCCAAAGTGCCAAGTAGATAAAATAGCTGCCACCACAAAAAAATGGTCTGAGGGCCACTGAGGGAGGACAGTTGCCATTTGCTTCACGGTGTCTCAGAACTGCATAATGTCTGTGGCATTGAAGGTAAATAAAAGATGGCCTTCAGGAGACAGCTGAGAGATGCTCTACTGCAGCCCTCATTATAGACAGTGGCAAAAGAGGAGAAAAGAAGAAAAGAAGAAATAGAAGAAAACATATGTACTGTTCTGAGCTGGGGGTGATGAAAGTCTAGGCTCCCTTCTATACGGCCTTGGCCCAGTATACCTGAAGGAACGTCTTCAGCCCCATCGTTCTGCCTGGATACTGAGGACCAGTGCTGAGGGCCTTCTGGCAGTTCCCTCTCTGTGAGAAGTGAGGTTACATGGAACCAGGCAGAGGGCCTTCTCGGTAGTGGCGCCTGCCCTGTGGAAACGGCCTCCCATCAGATGTCAAGGAAATAAACAACTATCTGACTTTTAGAAGACATCTGAAGGTAGCCCTGTTTAGGGAAGTTTTTAATGTTTGATGCTTTATTGTGCTTTTAATATTCTGTTGGGAGCTGCTCAGAGTGGCTGGGGAAACCCAGCCATACAGGTGGGGTATAAATGAACTATTATTATTATTATTATTATTATTATTGCCAAGCTAGCTTCCTGGTGAGGTGATGGGCCATTAAAAGGAACAAAGGCAGTGTCTCTGTGTAATACGACAAATGGGTGGGTCACCCTTCCTCGACTCATGGGTAGTTAGAAGGATAGGATAAAAGCAGAGTTGAGAGCAGAGAGATGACTGATGTGAGCTAAAGGGTAGAAGCAAGAGACTGGAACCTAGAGGGAGCCAAAGTGATGTTTGATATCTGTTTGAATCCAAGACCATGACTATGAGAGAAGCAAAGCCCTGTTGATGTGTTAATGCTGTGAACCCCTCCATTGTAGGCTCAGGTTGTATATACGTGTAAATAAACCATATATCCTAAATACAGCATAATCTCACCATCCTTCATTCTGAAGGAAACACAAACCTCTGGGTAAGTGCCTGGAATCTCGCACCCCTTGGTGTGCCATGCAACTGTCCATTGGACAAATGCATATGAAATGAATGGGATTCTCATGAATGAGTAGCAAAAATGATGTGGTATTTAATGATGAGTGAACAAAATGGGTGAAAATCTCATACACTTCTGGTAATGTCTCAGGGTGGCATGGATGAGGCTGCATCCCAATCTCTTGTCTTCCCAATGCCACATGTCACTGTTGCTTACCAAGGTGGGATGGGCAAAGCAATGGGGAGCTCAGCACCATGCAGGCACTGCAGCAGAATCGGTCTGATGTTCCTGGTGCTGAGCCCTGCACCGTAACAGCATTGATGCCCAGCACTGGAAAGACAGGAGAGAAATTTAGTCCCAACTACCCCACCTGCTGCTGTTGACCAAACTGACTAAAGACTGTGGCGCCATTAGAGTGAATGGGGCACTGCCCCACCAATCTCAGTCTGCAACCTTGCTTACAATGAGTTCAAGGCCGTATTCTCAGGTTGCCCTTGTAGAACTCAGCTGGCGGGAGATGGGGACAAACCTAGAATTATTCGGCTTTGTCCCTCATTGGCTCTGGATCCAGCTACGGTTGATCTCCCTGTTGATCCACCCTACCAGCTACAATGGGCACCTGCTGCTACTGATTGGGCTGATTAGAGTACCAATGTAGTTCAGAGACCAGGATTCAAACCCCCACTCTGCTATGAAGCTCATTGAGAGAAGAGACTTAGCCAGTCACCAACTTTCAGCTTAACCTACCTCACAAATCTGTGGGGATAAAATGGAGAGAGGGAAAAATCATAGACACCACCTTGAGCTTCATTTTGGAAATGAGGAGGTAAATGTAGAAATACACACACACACACACACACACACACACACACACACACACATGCAATGAAATTATAAGTATAATGAGCACTCACACTGTGTGTGCCCTTTGCGGGATCACGCGCAGCGCGTCAGACCCCAGGGAACTTACCGGTTGTATGGGCTGGCCTGCCTCTCAGTGTTATTCTTTGGAGGTTCACACCCAGCCCCAGTTAGTCAATTTACAATGCTGGGAGGTGGGGCCAGTCACATAAATAGGGGGTGCAGCCGGCAGCAGCCAGGCTGCTGACTAGCCCAGGAGCTTCACCCACCCAACCCTCCCTTTGTTTAATGTTTCTTGTTTGAAAGTTAACCTTTTATCTTCTCCCGTTTAGCAGACACTGCTACGGTCTTTGACTGGTTGCTGTTGAAGGACCAGGAAGAATTTTTCCTGCATTGGCAGGTTTTGTCTTCCCTGTAGCAATTTGTCACAACTTTGGCGGTTTAAGGCCTTGGGTGGAATCCTTTAGTCTTTTCTTCCCTAAAATGGGGGGGGGGGTTGAAGTGGTGACTCACCCCCCCATGCGACAGTGATTCCAGGGTCCCCTCTTAAAGGGGTTGTAATATGGGAGTCACTGTACATACACTGAAAGGTTGTCAATGAACTACCCTGTGTGTGGGGATATGGGGTGGACTGCCTGCATATACATGCATTTAGCAGGGCACCCCCATATCCCATTTACCCTGATGAACCCCATATCCCATTTACCCTGATGGTCCTCCTACATTCGAAAGTTTAATAAAGTTGTGGCCAAATTTTAATTCCATAACAGGGAACCAGACAGAGGGCCTTCTCGGTAGTGGCACCCGCCCTGTGGAACGCCATCCAAGCAGATGTCAAGGCAATAAGCAACTATTTTACTTTCAGAAGACAACTGAAGGTGGCCCTGTTTAGGGAACTTTTTAATGTTTGATGCTGTACTGTTTTTAATATTCGGTTGGAATATTAAATATTCCCCAGAGTGGCTGGGGAAACCCAGCCAGAAGGGTGGGGTATAAATAAAAAATTATGTTGTTGTTGTTGTTGTTGTTGTTGTTGTTGTCATCACAAGTCATTATTCCTTTCTGGTGGTCCCTGGGGGCTGCGGTGGTTGCCGCCTGGTCACGCAAATGTAGAAATAATTAAATAAAATACAAATGGTTTTTACTTTTTTTACAGTTATTGAAATAGCACAGTCCTATTTATATATAAATGGAACTGTGTTAATTCAATAACTGTAAAAATCAAATCGGGGAACTAATTTTCACTAGAAAATGCTGGTTTTACAATGCCCAGTTATCATTCAATCCTATTCTACTCTCCCTCATTTTATATAAAGTTGTATAAGCATGACAGTCCCAAATCATGAAATGCTTTGTTTATGAAGAGGTTCTTTTGCCTCTTAATCAGTGTAGAACACAATCAGAGCTTGCAGAACTGTAGTGGTAATTTCATTAAAATAATTACACATGCAAGAGATTAAAGGGAAAAGGTGGATAGCAGAGGAGATGGAAAATCAACACCTGCGTGATCACAAGCCAGCATTGATTTCACTGAAGGAAATGAAAGCTTGTGTTGATTGTCTTGAGGACTTGTATCCAGCGTTATTAGCTTTTTATAGATTCAGACACATATTCTCAGATCAGAAATGGGCCGTTAGGATCTTTTTCATCTTTGGTCAGCTGTGTCATTTGTCAGGAGAATTGCAAACTGTAAAAGTGCCAATATCTCATCCAAATGCATTTGTTTTGGGTGAGAAAAATTAAAATACAAATGAAGATCAGCGTCTTCTCTCCCTTCCGCTTGGTACTGTGGCCCCAGATTGATCACCCGATATTGGCTGAAGCCGCAGGTGCAAAACACATGTATTGATCTTTTTCGAAATCTTGCAGTTTGAAACACATGGTGGAACAACTTTGCCTCCCCCCCCTTTTCTTTTTGCTGCCATGTGTGAAACAGAATGAAAGGCTTTCACTAATGAAAAACACATGATGCACTCAGGCTTGAACAGAAGCTCGGCTGCATAAGAGAAGACAATATCAAAAGTAAAACAAAACAAAATTGCTAACAGCATATGGCGGTCGGCAGAGCAAACTTCATAAGCACCGAAATGACGGGGCAGGGCTAAATCCCTGAGAATGGGCAAGCACCATCCAGAAACCTGCAAGATCGTATCCATACTTATAAACAAACAATCTTGTTGCTTAAGGGTTATAGAAATTTAAATGCAAATTGCACTTTGTAACGATGCCCTGGAGACAAACGCTATAATCATTTTCTTGAGGATGCAGCATTTACAAACTTAGTTTTCTCAAACTTGTTTCCTTAGAAACTAGAACATTGTTTTATTCAATCCTTAACAACAACAGCAACAACAATAATAATATCCTGTTCTGATGACTAAAGATCCGGAATTCAAAAGTCATTAATTCCGCACAAAGCACGAGATGATTGTTTGTTTCCTCTCCCTCTCGTTCTGGAAATATCTTCCAAGACGAAACCTTAACTGACTTGCAATGCCTTCTGATCTTTGCATCTCTAAGAACAAAATTACAGTTACTGAAAGAAAGAAACACAAAGTGCCTGGCAAAGTTTGTGTTGGTTCTCAAAACCACATGCGTACAGCTACTGTTCATGCTATAATGGGGTCTGGTTTCAGAGTTTGCTACTCATCATTACTGGAACTTTGAGACAAAGGTTTAATTACGCTTTCCAGCGGAAACAGGATTCAGGGAGGGGATCCCTTTCTGGACAAAGCCTGGGTTGTGCCAAGAAGTGCTATGATGAGGACATTTCCCCTCCCTTGGATGGGACTCTGCATGCAGCAAATAGAAAACTGTACATCAACCTAGTCTGTGCCGGCCACCAGTTGGCAGCAGGGTTTTTTGGATTCACATCTCTCTGTCCAGCCTCCCATCATAAGAATCTGACTCCCGCTCCTCCCACAGCTACTGCTTAGCGTAGTGAACCTGTTTATCTGTTTCCACACCCTACTAAAAAGTACCTGGAGTTTTTCATTGCACGTTCCCATTGCTCCTAATGTGTACTAAATTTGCATCCATTGTAAAAAAAAACACCCACATCCTTGAAAAGTATTGCTTGTAGACCATTTTTTTTAAAGGACCAAATTAAGTCAGGAAAACCATTCCTGAATTTCCATGGGATTCTCCCCACCCCCCCACCCCCGACACACGTAAAAAAATGTAAAAACAGGTGCTGGTGGGAATGAGAGCCATGATTTCGTGGTGGATTTAGCCCATTTCCTTGGTACTGTTTTCCCAGGATGAAAGACATCCTTCCCAAAGTTGCTACTAGTCCTGGTTGAGGAACACACACACACACACACACACACACACACACACAGGAATTTAGCAATTTCTATAATTCAGATTAATCCCTAGTGCTGTGACTCCAATTCAGTCTCCCCAACAGCTGCTTTTACATGGGGGGGGGGGAGATATGTTCATGGGTCTTCGGGCATGACATTTCATTTACCTCTCCCACCAACAACTTAATAAAATGTTACAGGTAGGTAGCCGTGTTGGTCTGACGTAGTCAAAACAAAATAATAATAATAATTAAATAAATAAAAATTCAAAATAAAATCTGAAGAAGTGTGCATGCACACGGAAGCTCATACCTATGACAAACTTTCAGGGGACATTTCCAAGAAACCTGGCAGAGAGTATAGTGAAGGTTCTCACAAAAAAATGTGCTATATTTTGTTAGTCTGTGCCTCTAGCCAGGCACGTCCAACAGGTAGATCGTGATCTACCGGTAGATCACTGGACGTCTGTGGTAGATCACTGGTAGATCACTGGTTCCCCACAAAGAAGCTCATCAACTTTGCCCCCCCTTAAGAAGCTCAACATTTTAGCCCTGCACCCCCCCCAAAAGGGGCTTTCCTCCTCCCTAATAAAGCTCAACAACTTTGACCTGAACCCTCAAAAAGGGGGGTAGATCACTGCCAGTTTTTAACTCTGTGAGTAGATCGCAGTCTCTTGGGAGTTGACCACCCCTATAGAATAGTAAACCTGTTCGATTAGAATAGTAAAACTGTTCAATTAGCCACAGCACTCCCAGCATGTTCTGAACTGAGTTTGGAACAGAAATATCAATAGGTAGCCCAGTGCCACACATAGAGCTCCTATATGTGAGGGGTGATCCTGGTTGGTCCAAGATTTCCACTCTCACAGAGAAGCTCTCTGTGTGTCATTTGCTACAAATATGGGACCTTCTCATGGTCCTCAAGTGCCAGCTTTGAAGAGGAGCATAGGAACTGCCTTATATCAATGCAGACCATAGATCCATATAGTGCACTATTGTCAATGCTAACCGACAACAGCTCTGCAATATCTTTTCACAGTCTTGCATCAAGATACTGAGGGCTGATTCTGATACTTCCTTCATGCATAGGAAATGCTGTGGTCCAAGGCAAGGCACAACCCTGGGGGTCTATGGCTCCTTCATGCATGCTTTCAATGCATGAGAAGGGTCATAGTAACTCCCTTTTCCAGAAAAAAATGTAATCTAAGGGACTCTTGATTCTAGTGAATTTTTACCAATTTCTACCTTGCCCTTTTGGTTTCAGATCTGCTTCCACCACAACGTGGGGCAGGAAGCACTGACTTAACAATGACTTGGTGAATCCCACACCTTTCAACATCTGGGTGATCCAAATGGAGCTGCTTCTTTTCTTGGTCCCGAGCTCTCCAAGAGCCAGCTGACTCATGCCAGAACGTCGGGCCAAAAAATGGGACATTCTGGAAATCAAATCAGAAGCTGGGATGGTTTTTGTAATTCTGGGATGTCCCACTTAAACCAGTATGGTTGAGTAGTATGGAATCCCTGTCACGGCTAAAAATTGGACACCGTTTCTTTAATGCTAAAAAAAAAAAACCTAAATCAGCATGAGTCAGCGCCCTACAATGACTCATGCAACCTTTCACCTAATTGTACCTGTATATATTGAGTGGTGAATGTTAGTGCTGGGTGGTTGGCTTGGTTGGTTGAAGGGTAGAAAGCTGGTTGCATTTGATGTGTAAAGCTGTTGGTTGTGGTTGCAGAAGTTTTTGTAATAAAAGCAGCATTCTGCAAAGTACTCTTTTTCAGGGACTCTTTGTGCTGACTAGGGTCCAAGGGCCAGGCAAAGGAGGCAAAGGAGGCCAGAACCTTTTTATTTTTTTCATAACACTGACAATCCCCATCCGCTTGTGACAATGGCATGGGAAGCAACCACATCAGTGTCTTGTGGTGCCATATGCACTGCAGACTCCACTGATGCAATTAGGGGATAAGATCAAATGATGGTAGCTCCTTCCCTGTCAGGACAGCATAAGAACTGGTCTTCAGTGAACAGGATGGGAGTGACCAAGGAAATCATCACTCCAAGCAAAGCCTGAAGGCAAGACATCCCCACTCTTCACAAAGGCTGCAACAGCCCTGTAAACCTCCCAATCTGGTTACAGGTAGGTAGCCGTGTTGGTCTGAGTCGAAACAAAATAAAAAATTCATTCAGTAGCACCTTAAAGACCAACTAAATTTTTATTTTGGTATGAGCTTTCGTGTGCATGCACACTTCTTCAGATACACTGGAAACAGAAGTGTCAGACCCTTATATATATACAGAGGGTATAAGACAGAGAAACCAGTAGGAGAAACCAGTAGGAGAACACTTCAATCTCCCAGGACATTCTATACAAGATCTCAAAGCAGCTGTTTTGTTACAGAGAAATTTCAGGAACAGACTGGAAAGAGAAGTTGCTGAATTGGAACTCATTACCAAGCTTAAAACCATGGAGCCACCTGGGATGAATAGAGACATCAGATTCTTATCTCATTATGCATGATCAAGCTTTCTTTAGCGCCTCAGCCCTTGCTTCCCCCCCCCCAGGACTAATTGCAGCCATCAGCAGCCGTTAACAGCCATCCACAGGTTTACCACTCCCATCAGCCCATCACCCATTCCCACCCACCCCCACCACCCTCTGTACATATATATATAAGGGTCTGACACTTCTGTTTCAAGTGTATCTGAAGAAGTGTGCATGCACACGAAAGCTCATAGTTGGTCTTTAAGGTGCTACTGAAGGAATTTTTTTATTTTTCTCCCAATCTGGTAATCCATCTCCTTCCTTTGGGAAAATCCACAGCAAATGTCCCTGGCTAAAAATCACTAGCCCAGGTGTGCCCTGTACACCCAATTTAGTGGATCATCACCTTAAGTTGCAACTTCCACTACTGCCACTGATATTCCTTGCTCCAAGGAAGAGCACAAGAGTCCTCAGTCAATCCCGAATCTTTTATTGTTTTCTGGATGCCCCCCCCCTCTAGCCATGAAAGTGTTTTGTTGAGGACTTCTGTTTTACACAAATGTTTTCATGAGTGCTAGCCCAAGTTTCTGCTTTGTTTTCCTCCTTAGATGGCTGGTTCTGTTAAAAGGTGAACAGTTTTCTTACAAGCCTTTTGTACATTATCAAAATACGTGGAGCATTTCTTCTGCTTTGTTTTCCTTCTGTTCATAAAGCAGACATGACTATTACCGTTTGTTGTACAAATGAGATTTTCTGTGCCTCGCATAAATTCTTTATCTAATGTGTTTTTGTAGGAAATCAATATCAACAATGATGACAAAATATCACAAAATTAATATGAGATATGCTTTGCCATGCACTTTGCAAATGAAGCTTCATGGGGGCGATTTCACAAATATCTTTCAATATATTGTAGCTTTATCATTTCTTTATGCAAATATGATTCTGTGGCAATTTGCGGCTCTACACTCTACAACATGTCATGTTTCCCCGAATAATGGCCCTTTGACTCTCACTTGAATGCTCCCTGTACCTGTCCAACCATTTTTCCCTCCAATGAATGCCACAAAAGGAACAGCACATATATACAGCATTATATATTCAGATCCTGTTCGAGCATTAATGCTATGGCAAAGAGAAGTTAGAGCATTCATGAATTTAAATATTTTTCATATAAACTATGTAAATATAATGATTAACAATCAGCTGCATTCACTATTCAAGACAAGCAATGTAGCTTTTTCCTAATTACACTCACCACTGTTGGGAGGATGTGGCTGCAGAGGAAAATTAAACTATTTGTATTTATTCAGTGTTACTTTATGGCATTAAGTAGAAAACAGTTATCGGCACTGAGTGTAAGATGCTGCAATAATCTAAGGGTGGGGTATGTGTGTGAGAGAGAGACTACAGTTTTCAGAGCTTTTGAGGTGGCAAAAGAGTCAATTTTATGTCACCTGCCATTCCACATAGGAATCTTGTGCTGAGGAATCTTGTGCTGAGTCAAACCATAGGTCCATCTAGCTCAGCATTGTCCCCATTGAATGACAGTGACTCTCCAGGGTTTAAGGCAGGGTACATTTCAATGCAGATGTTGGGAACTGATCCTGAGACCTTATTCATGCACAACAGATGCTCTACCACTCAGCTATGGGTGAATTTTTCCTCTCATAATCTCACTGTCAATGGGAATATGTAAACACTGATGGACATTATGACTACCGGGTATTTAATGTAAGGTCTCCCTATACTCCAGCCTCACTCGGTAAGGATAGAAAGCTATATGCTCACCAGGAACCCCTCCAAGGCAAGCAAGAATTCCATCCTGCTATGTTGTCTGCTAATAGCAATCTCACACTATAACAAGTTACTGCTGGACATCAGGAATGAAGTGGAGGAACCCACCAATAGAAGGTGCATTTAGGTGGCCCTATGTTCAAATCCTGGCACTTCCAGTTAAAAAGATCAGGCAGCAGCAGGGAATGGAAAAGACCTCCATCCTTGCTATATTCTCTCTTTTACACTGGCCCTTCTCAAACATTCCCCCCTGCCTCCATGAACTATCGAGCTTCAGCTCTCCAAATTAGGCTGCAGCATTGTGTGATCTGGCTTTCATGAAAGTTCATTACCGATCAGAGCAATCAGCTGTGTGCTTCATTTACTTAATTGTGCAATAATGGTTTGAAATTTGCTTTACCTATATACTATACTGCAAACTATCCTCAGGGGATAATTGCAGATTAATTAATAAATGGAGCCATTCATGGGTTCAGCTGGGTGACTTCCACCGGGGTTCCGAACATGGGTCCATTGATGATGGGGAAAAAAGAACGCAAGCCTTATTTTGCAAAGTATGTTCTCTCACCGGGAGAACATTCAGACCAACATTCAGATAAATGCCACTGAGATATTAAACACATTTACTGGCAAGTGAGTCCCATTCCATTGAACTCCGAGGAAATTACTTCTGAGTAAGCATACTTCTGAATGTCCTGTGTATCTATCAGAATTAGATGTGACACTAGCCCTCTTGAGGGGTCACTTCCTGAAGAGCGAACACAAATAGGGTAGGGCTGCATGGTGACACATTAATTAGCCCTGCCATCAGAGCCACATGACTCATTTGTCCCCTGAGCATGTTTACAGCAAACCTCTGCAGTTGGAAGCCTTCTGTACACCTGTGCAGTAACCACTGGAACCACCAGCCACTGGCAGAAGCACCAGCTAAAGCAGTGCTTTAGAGACATGCAGTTGCCAAGACCACATACCATCACATTCTTTTAGCTGAAGTGCAGCTGCTTCACTTTAAAGCAAAAAGAAAACCAGCAATGGTAGCTACACAGTTGGGTACTTCATCTGTGATACAGTGTGTGATGCAGCAGCAAAAAAAGCTAATGCTATTCCAGCCTGCATCATCAGAAGTACAGAGTCCCAATCAAGGGAAGTCACAGTTCTGCTCTGTTCTGTGTTGGTCACACCACACCTGGAGTAATGTGTCCAGTTCTGGGCGCCACAATTTAAGAAGGATGTTGACAAGCTGAAACGTGTGCAGAGGAAGGTGACCAAAATGGTCAAGGGTCTGGGAACCAAGCCTTATGAGGAATGCTTGAAGATGCTGGGTATGTTTAGCCTGGAGAAGAGAAGACTGAGGGGCAATATGATAGCCGTCTTCAGATATTTGAAGGGCTGGTTTTGTTTTTGGTACTATGTTATGTATTTTTTGTGTTTTTATACAGGCCAGGTTTACAGGCCAGGCCACTCTTCTTTTTCTTGCTAGCCCATTGGAAACTGTACAGAAATTGGGGCTGGAATGTATGCAAGGTCAGGATCCGAGTGGAATTGGGAGCACAGAGGTTGGTGACTGAGTGTCTATCAAGGGACAGTGTGATTGTCATAGAATGATGCTGGCTGAGTGTCTAAAAGCCCAAAGGCAGGCAATCAGGTTGAAGCCAGAAACATTATGGCTGCATCACAAATATAATGATTCTCATTATATAATGATTCATCATCCTCAGTGGTGGTATTGCAAATTCCGGACAAGACAGAATGGCAAGAAAAATGATTTGGCTTTAAATTTCAAAAGGAGACTGATGGTGGTACTGCAAATCCATCAATTGTTTCTTTAAATGAATATATAACATGCTGCCATTAAAAGAATCCCATGACAGCATTTGTCATCCTTTGTGATTATGGGCAGGATTTTATGCTTGGACAAGATGCTACATTGATTTCTGTGAGTGCAAAAGATCTAATTGCATTCTAAGCAACATCCTTCTATTGCAGCGAGCTCTACGGGAGCTATTTAAAAAAGAAGAAGATAAAGGACGTCTGCATTAGGCTGTACCCATGTATCACAGAAGTTGCACATGTGAGGCACTCCAAAATTTGTTGGACAGCAATCCCCATCATCCTGTACTATGGGCTATGATGGCTAGAACCATTCTTTTGTGAAGACTGCTACCTGCATTCGGTCGGAGGCTTTGAGACTTTAGATGTGTGGGTCTCCCATCTCTTGAGTACACTGGGATACTTTTCTCTTTCAGTGTCTGTTTCTGTGGGACCCACTAACTGCTTTATTGCTTGGCTTCTTGATGGATTTTTGCTTTTCCCTGAACCAGCCTGCCAAATTGTACAAAGCTTATTTTGGTTAATAAGGCCTTCATTCAGCCCTCTTTTTCAACATCATCATATCCATGTATTACAAGCCAGTTATGCATCTTCCAGATCAGGCACATCCAAAAGGTAGATCGTGATCTACCGGTAAATCACTGGATGTCTGTGGTAGATCACTGGCTCCTCCCACAGAAGCTCAACAAGTTTGGCTCCCCTAAAAAAAAAGCTCAGCAACTTCGAGCTGAACCTCCCCAAAACGGGGGTAGATCACTGCCAGATTTTAATTCAGAAAGTAGATTGCAGCCTCTTGGGAGTTGGCCACCCCTGTTCTAGATCAAGGGTGGGGACAACCAGAGACGAGGGAAGCCAGAAACAAAAAGCTTTATATTTTGCCTTAGTGCAGCAGGCAACTTTCTGCACAGATACACACACTTCTCTCTATCCTTCATCATTATAAAGAAGATGCACTTCCAGAGTTCAAGGACACATTCCAGCCAGGTGAAAATACTCAGACTGCAAAGCAGAGCCAGTGTGAGGTATGACCCAAGGAGATGGGGTCTGACCAGGGAAAAGTTGAGAGTTGCTACAGATGGGCTTGGGCTACTTTAGGGATGGGAGTCTGTGTTGGTGTCCTTCTTAAAGTGGTATTCCAGGCCTCCAGTCACTAACATCCCCCACAATGTTGCTTAGAAAGTATTATTACTACTTCTACTATTTTTGCTTATGATATGAGAAATGACCTATATTCCCATATTGATGGGACAGGGGGAGACACGGTCTTAATCATTTAATTATGGTACTATGTAAATAATAAAGAAAGGGCTGTGATTATGGGAATTCCCATGCTCCAGAGAGCTCCACAAAGTCACCACTTTGGGAATTCAGATTTCCCTGTTTCTCCAATTCAAAACAGCAGTAGTGATCTGAGAGCCTTTACTATTTTTTTAATTAGTTAATTTTCATTTATGGATGATTTCCTTTGAAACATCATGAAACAGTTGACAATAAGAATATTCGGCCAAAAGGCCTAGATGGTGCCTAGAAGGCTGGGCGCATTTGCAGACTGTTGGACAAAGAAATATATAGCAGGAAAATCCTTGATACCGATTAGCGCATTCCCAAGGTGGTCTGAGGAGGGGAGCGGAGCTTGATCCCTATTTAAGGGACAAGCTGACTTCCCTCCAGCCTTTCTGTTTGCAGCAGCACCCACCCTCCTTCCCTGTCTCCCAGTGTGCTTCAGGGTCACCACTAGGGGGCCATGTAGGAGTTCCCCCCCCAAATTCCCTCATCCACCTGGGGTTCTGTGGTCCTGAGGGTGGTGACAGGGGCAGCGGCGTAGCTAGCCGCCTGGCTGCCTGGGGCGGCAAACCCGAAAGCACCCCGCCGTGCGCATGCATCGCACGTCACGATGCACGCCTCATGACGCACAATGCACATGCCACGATGCATGATGCATGCGCTCACAGGAGGCATGCGGACCGGTGCCACGGCAAACCCTGAGAGCAAGCTGCGGAGAGAGGCAGTCTCGCTTGCATCAGGGCTTCTCCTCGATGGCGGTGGCCGCGTCGCGCGGCAGTGGTGGCGGCGGCCGTTGGACGTGGTCAGCCCTGTCCAGCCTGCTGCCCGGGGCGGCACCCCCACCCCCATTACTATGCCACTGTACAGGGTAAGGCTTCCCTTCTCACCTAGGAAGCCGTGCCCTAATTCCTTAGGCAAAGGCAGGTCACTCAATGGCTATAGTTCTACAGTGAAGTTACAGGTAGGTAGCCGTGTTGGTCTGAGTCGAAGCAAAATAGAAAAAAAATCCTTCAGTAGCACAGAGAAACCAGTAGGAGAACACTTCAATCTCCCAGGACATTCTATACAAGATCTCAAAGCAGCTGTTTTATTACAGAGAGATTTCAGGAACAGACTGGAAAGAGAAGTTGCTGAATTGCAACTCATTACCAAGCTTAAAACTATGGAGCCACCTGGGATGAATAAAGACATCGGATTCTTATCTCATTATGCATGATCAAGCTTTCTTTAGCTCCTCAGCCCTTGCTTCCCCCCCCCCCGGACTAATTGCAGTCATCAGCAGTCATTAACAGCCATCTATAGGTTTACCACTCCCATCAGCACATCACCCATTCCCACCCACCCCCACCACCCTCTGTATATATATAAGGGTCTGACACTTCTGTTTCAAGTGTATCTGCACACGAAAGCTCATACCAAAATAAAAACTTAGTTGGTCTTTAAGGTGCTACTGAAGGAATTTTTTTCTATTTTGCTTCTACAGTGAAGTTAGTTCCTGCCCCATAGTTAGGCCCCTCTGCTGATTTTAATTTGAGGTTGAAATAAAAGTGGCCCAGTTTAACCGGAGCTTATGTGCCTGCCTCTTTATTTGCCTATCGGGATGCAAAACCATCAGCATTAAAAACATATAAATATGAATTTCAGTTCTGATACAAACTGAGGGGGGGGGATGCCCTATTCTTTATCATGGTTTCTTCAGATTTCAACCACTGTTCTTCTATCTGTTTGGTGGGGCAGGCAGAATCAAGGTTTAGCTCTCAGCCTGACCTTAAGATAACTTTGCCCTATAAGGGGCTTGCATTTAAAAAAACAGAAAAACAAATCATATCTAACAGAGTGAAATTATGTGACAACAGAAGCTAACTAACCTCTTGCTGAACTTCTTTTATCACCGAGTGAGTCACAGTCTGACTGAGCAAATGTCCTATGTCTTAAGTACAATTCAGCAGGGACTAGTGTAACAGCTTGCCAGAAGGAAAGGTGGAACCAAGAGGAACTGTCATGTTATTTTTAATCCAGCTTGGAAAAGAGGAGATTGAAGAGATAAGATAGGCATCTTCAAATATCTAAAGGGCTGTCACATGGAAGATGAAGCAAGCTTGTTTTCTCCTGCTCCGGAGGCTGGGACCCAAACCAATGGATTCAAGTTACAAGGAAGGAGATTCTGATTGAACATCAGAAAGAACTTTCTGACAGTAAGAGCTGTTTGACAGTGGAGCAGACTCCCTCGGGAGGTTGCGGACTGTCCTTCCTTGGAGGTTTTTAAGCAGAGGTTGGATGGCCATCTGTCATGGATGCTTCAGCTGAGATTCCTGCATTGCAGGGGGTTGGACTAGATGACCCTCAGGATCCCTTCCAATTCTACAATTCTATGGTTCTATTATATAATTCCTAATATTCTTACACAAACCTAGCAATGTCAGATATTCTTTAAATGCATCGTGGAGTATACATCTTAACTGATCAACTTAACTCAAAGTCAAATTGTCATCTTCACTGGAGTGAAAAATTCTCAGTTTTCCTCACTGGGGATGCTGGGGAGTTGTTTCCACTTCCTGATCTTTACAGTTATCCCTAATAACATTTTAACTATACTAGAACTGGACGTTGGCCAGTGAGATTATTATTATTACATTGGCATTCATGAGCAGCATCAGATGGGGGATGTTCATGCTCCACACTGTTCAAACTAAAATTTAAAATTATTTCCACACACACACACACACACACACAAACAATTTCCCCTCTCCAAAAAGAAAAGGAAAAGAGGATGCCTTCTGAAAGAGCGCACACACACACAAATTAGCAAAATTGATTTTTGCCTGAGTGGCAGATCACCGCTATACTTCCCAGGTCTAGCCTTTGACCGCAAAGAGGCAGTAGGATCTGATGGAAAGTGTGTTGCATTTTTATTTGGAGGTTTGGATTCTTGCTTGATCACAGGGTGCTTTGCTAGTCCCGAAAAAACAACAACTTTCTCTCGGCTCAACTAACCTCCGAGTGGCAAGGACACCAATATGTCAAGTAAGATTGCCCTCAAAATAACAGTATTTTTGGTCTTCAAAATGGACATTTCAGAGGCTCTTTTTGCTAGAGGCATGGCTGTCCTCACAGGGAAGCAACTCATACAAATACTGCAAGTCCCCTTCAGGGCCTTAGAGACTTTAGCTGCGTCGCTAGAGTTTTCATGGATGACTCCAGGGTCCAGAAGTTGTGTTCTCTCTCCCCCCCCCTTGCTTTAAGCGGGTGATCAACACAAACTAAAGTTGCATACTGAGCCTGAGAACTCAGCCCGGGAGTTGAAGGAGAAAAGACCATTGTACAGGCATTGTTCTCCCATCGTCAGCTCTACTCTCCACTTAAAGTCTTCCTAGCTATGTGTCTGGATTAAACTCTTCAAGCCCTGTTTAGGAACATAAGGGAATTCCACCACCTTCATGCCTCACACCATCTCCACATCTGCACCAGAGGGTTGGGGGGGCACCCTAGAACAGATTTAGGGTGCACTTGCATGAAGGAAGTGGGAGAATGTATCATCTTGCAAGGAAAACCCTTCTGCTAATGGAACGTTCACCTCCAAAGCCCCAAGAAGCTGCCTTTTATACCTGTTGTCCATGTAGCTCCTGAGTTTCAGACCGGTGTCTCTTTCAACTCTACTGAGAGATGCCTGGGATTGAACCTGGGATCGTGTGCAGGCAAAGGATCTGTTCGAGCTGCTGAGCTTTTGGCCTCCCCACCCCACCCCACCCCACCTGGCATAAAGAGCAGATTGAAAGACTCATGTGGTTGCGGTTGTGGTAGGGTTCCTTTTTTTAATGTATTTTTTATATCAGCATTTGGAATCTGAGGCACGCTCTTCCTGAGATTATGAAATTTTAAAGGGAGGTCAGTTTGTAGGTCCCTGTCAACCTGGGATCAAATAAAGGAGTCAGAATGAACAGAGAGCACGCTTTCATGTTGAAAATTCGTAAGCCATTGTTAAACGTAATGTCAGTCATCTGCCCAATTGAGAACTGAACTAGAAGTATCCTTTCCCTAAAATCGTGTCTTAAGGTTTCTGCGTGCGTCTCCGAAGTCTGATGAGAGGGATTATATGACTGATAGCCGTCTGGTTTTTACTGATATGATATACAGCGTGTTCCAAAGGCTGTTAAATCTGATGCAGTCTTGCCAATAGAATATCCCAGTGTTTTTCTGTCTCCATTTCCTGCAATGTTGTGTGCCAGGAGATAATTTCCTATTAGCAATCATGCAGATTAAGCTTCCAGGAAACAGCATTGCTTCTGTTTGTAATGTATTTTATAACAGTTTTGAATCCTCAGCACAACAGCTGAATTTAGTTTGCTTGATTCAATTTTGCTTCAAAATTAAGGCAAACCCAAAGGTTCTAGTCGCTTGAAGGGTGGTATATAAATTTAATAATATGGCAATAATAATAATAATAATAATAATAATAATAATAATAATAATAATACAGTCATACCTTGGTTTACAACCACCTTGGTTTACAACCGCCTCGGTTTACAAACACCGTGGACCCATCTGGAACGAATTAATTCACTTTCCATTACTTTCAATGGGAAAGTTCGCTTCAGGTTAAGTATGCTTCAGTTTAAGTACAGACTTCCAGAACCAATTACACTCATACTTCGGGTTAAGTACGCTTCAGGTTGAGTATTCCACGGACTGTCTGGAACGGATTAATCCACTTTCCATTACTTTCAATGGGAAAGTTCGCTTCAGGTTAAGTACGCTTCAGTTTAAGTACAGACTTCTGGAACCAATTGTGGTTGTAAACCGAGGTACCACTGTAATAAATGGTCCAGAGTATAACTCTGTTGAATACAAACCTATATTTATAAAGCTGCTCCTATATAGCTTTGAATTTTTTTAACTCTGGCAATGAAACTATCAGCCCAAGTTGCACAACAGCTGTTTCACACAAATAGCTTGCCAATGCAGAATTATTTATTACTAGCACCCTCATGCCCAGCATTGTTCGGGAATTCTAATAAACAAAAAAATCAGCGGAGTTTTGAAAAATGTAGTCCGCCAACTTGATACAAAATGGCATCCAATTTATCAAAACATAGTTGAAAACTTGCTTCTTGGACTTGAACCAATGGTTTCAAGTTACAAGGAAGAACATTCTGACTACACATCAGGCAAAACCTTCTAACAGCAAGAGCTGTTTGGCAGTGGAATAGTCTCCCTCAGGAGGTTGTGGACTGTCCTTGCTTGGAGGTTTTTAAGCAGCGGTCGGATGGCCATGAAGGTTTTTAAGCAGATGGTCGGATGGTCATCTGTCATGGATGCTTTAGCTGAGATTCCTGTGTTGCAGGAGGTTGGAGTAGATGACCCTTGGGGTCCCTTCCAACTCTACGATTCTATGATCGCAGGAACCATCATGAACAATTTGGCTACAATATCTTACAAGGTGTCCAAAGGCATCGTGGACAAATAAACAACTTCCCAAAATGTGTAATAGATACATCATTAAGAATTAACATAATTTGTCTACTAGCATTCTTTGGGCAGTGAATGACAGGAAAGGACTGAAGTCTGGAGTCCTATATCCAGCAATCTAGGAGTAAGCCAGACATGTCTAGGATGACACAGCTAGTGTTTTCTTTCTCAATGGAAACCAGAATGTCAATATCTTGAGCTAAGTCGCTTTTGAACTTACAAACAAGCAAGGTGTTTTTTTTAAAAAAATATCTGTGGCAATGTCTCATTACATTGAATCTTCTTCAGAATTTTGTTTTTAAAGTGTGCTGTATATTGTTTGCCATGTTAACATATAGCAATTCCATTGTTCCATGTTTCAGATGCCTATTTATTACTTGCAGGTCTCCTATCAAGGCGGATGGATTGATAGACAGATAGCTATAACCTGGCCTGTCTGTGGTCTTGTTCTTACAATAAACAAGTGGGAAATGGAGATGATTAGATTTGTTTCTTGATCTGTCTGAGAATATGTGCAGTTGGGGATAATAGAGTGGCAGTAATAGCTGCTGAAAGCCGAACGTTGTCAACCAGAGGAAGTGTTAATTGTGAAAGTTCCTCAGCATGATGTCAGTCCCAGGTGGTGGTGGTGGGAGATGTTTATTAAAGGATAAAATTGATTGCGGTTCACACAATTGCTGCTCTGATGAAGGTAGGCTGAAGTAGAGAATAACCACATTCTGATTTCCTAAGAGTTACAAGTCTCGGAAAATACTAAAAGGCCTCCCACCCCCTCCCATTATTAACAGATAGCATATTTCATCATTACAATCCTGCAAGGTAACATTTGCTCTGAATTAATATTTAAATGGTGGGATTTAAAAGATCTGACAGATATTTCATCTGTATTTGCTTGTAATTTCAAATGTAATCCCATAATACATAGCAGAAACAAAGTATTGTTTTTTAAAACAAAATTGCTTTAAGCTAAGGGCTGGCAGGAGATGGCTGGCTTGATTACTTTATACCAATCTCACACAAATCATTGCTCGGTGTAGAAGCTCAGTGGTAGCACATCTGCTTGGCATGCAGAAGGTGCAAGGTTCAATCCCCAGCGTCTCTAGGTAAAGGCATCCTGCCTGAAACCCTGGAGGGCCACTGCCAGTCAGCATAGACAATGCTGCCTAGTGGTCTCACTCATCATATCAGCTTCCTATGTCCCCATCTTGCTTGGGAAGGCACAGCAGAGACCCTTTTACCTTCCCTGCCCTCTCTGGCTCCCCGCAAACCCTGGGAGAAAGCAAAATGGCCCCTTGTTCCTGTTTTGATTTCCTTGGCTTTGGCTCAGACCAGTCTTCTACCCTGATTCTTCATGTTTTTGCCCTTGGTTTTTCCTCCATCCATTTATGCTGCCCACATCCCAGTCTTCTGGACCAATATTTATTTGCTGGACCAATTAGCCGGACCAATATTTTTGGTCGATTGCAAAATCCCAGCAATGTAGAAGGTACGTGTCAAAATACCGGAGCACAAACACAGGGAACTGTCATATCCCAGGACAGACCATTGACCAATTTATTGTCCAGTCTGATTGCCAGGACCAGCCTGATGCAATTGAGAAGGCTCCTGCATGGGTAACTGTTCACCAGCCTCACTCAATGGTTGGAGAGGAAGTAGGGCCCTCTCCAAAGATTCCAGTGTCCTGGTTGGCATATGCTGATAAAACTGCTCCATCAAGAGTTTGGGCTCCAAGTAAAGGATGGAGGAGAAATTCAATTTGGTATGCATTTAAAACTGAATCTATCAAATTGATCCTTCATGAAAAAAACATGTGAACCAAAACACAGCTCCCGTTCAGAATTTGCACTTCTCTGAAATTTGCGGTCTAATTCGCAGAACAATGTCGGGGAAAGTGTGCATAAAAATGAAAATTACATACAAAATGCATTATATTAGAAAAAATTGCTTGCAAAAAATGTGTGCATTAGTCAAAACTGCATATAAACTTATGTTTACTAGAATAAATTTGCACTAAAATGCTGGTGAATTTTCCAGAGGGGTTTTAAAAAAAATTGCTGCAAAATGTGGATAACTGAATTTAAGATGGGATAAAATGAAAAACTGAGAAAATTGAAATGGACACATTCTTCCATCCCTATCTCCAAGACATTTAAGGCTTTACAAATTGGGTCCAGGAATAGGCAGCTAGTGCAGCTCATGGAGAATAAGTGCACAATAGCTATGGCTTTCAATAACCATGTGACAGCCTTCTGCACCAGCTGCAGTTTCCAGACCAGTTTCAGTGATAGTGGTGGCCCATGTAGAACACATTACATTAATCTAGATGTGGGGTTACTAGGCTATCCCACTTTAGGAACAGCTGTAGCTGATAAACCAGTAGCTGATAAACCACAGGGGCATCTAGTGTCAAAACTAGATCCAGGACTTCCCACAGACTATGCACCTACCAACTTTCCAAGCACAGGAACCACCCACTAACAGTGCTTTAGTCTTTCCAGGATTCAGCTTTAGTTCATAACAAGACAGATGCAACATTATCAACACATCCATCTCATTCTTTTTCTTTTTTTTGGCTGCATTTTTTCCTACATGTGCAACTCTTTTTCAAGAACAGCAAGTTATTTCCGCCCGAGATCTGATCCTACAAGGCATTTGAAATTTCTATCCATGCAAAACTTTTGATAGATATATCGTCTGACACTGCTACTATGCCGTGGAACCAGGGTTGAGGTCAATCCCCATTGTACTCCACCACAATTCTACATTCTACAAGGGCTGGCTTGCCTCCCAGCCTTGGTGAAGCCTGTGTTTTGGGGGGCAAAGAACTAAAGAAACAACTTTCCGTCTTGAGAAGGTACAGCACATTCCCTTCATGCTTAGCTGAAACCCCGCCACTAAAATAGTTGGCAACTACTGGCTTATTTAAGTTGCGAACTGCGCTAGCATCAAAGTCCCTTGCTGTGTTTGATGGGGCGGTGGGGGTTGGGAGTAGGCAGCACTATATAAAATATGGATAAGCTGTCAATCAAAACCAGTTTTATGGTGTACGCTATGGTAATGTGAATCATATTGCTTTTTTATTTTTAAACACAACTACATCTGGTAGCTTGGCAGCAGAGGTTTTTACAAAGACAGTGCCTTCAAACTCTCTTCATAGCAAGACTTGGAAATCCTGCCAGGTTAAAAAAAAAACTGTTATTGAAAACCTTTCTCCCCTCATAGGCCCATTTTGACAGGAAATCTTTGAGAGGCAGCAGCAATGAAGTGCCCAGAGATTTCATCTGTCTTCTTTTGCTTCAGGAAATGCTGAGCACAAGCTCTCCTATTAGGCAAAATACACAAAGTACCAAATCCCCTTAACAATAATCTTCGTCTGCTCTTCGTCTGACAGGTCCCTACATCCTAGTCTGTCAAACAGGGCCTGTAACCGAGACTCGTGTTACTGGGACCAGTGTGAAAGTTTCTGACAGGACTTTTGGGGGAAAGCGTTGTCAAGTGTTTATAAGTTATATTTCTGGAGCCGTCCATTTTACACGGGCTAATCGGAATAAAATTTAAGATGTGAGGAGATGTTACTTTGAGCATGTGTTTCCCCTTTGGTCCTGCTGACGTTAACTTCCACTCCGGAAGCACTGCCTGTCATTCTGTGTGACTAGTTGAAACTTGGCGGTTATTAGCCATTGTATGATAATATATCCACCGCTATGAATTCCCCTCCCCCCTTTTTTTTCTGTTTTGTTTTGTGCTGCGTTTTGTTTTCTGACAGGTGCCAAATCTAAAATTTAAATATATATTTTTTCCTCCCCAGAATGAAAATGACAGCTTGCAGTAATTCTGCAGGTGTCGAAGCAGATGTACTTCCCAAAATAATTAGACAAAATATGTACAGATTGCAGGAAATAAGAAAAATTGACATTGAAATTTCATGAGTCAACATTCTTTATGGCTCCCTATTCAGGATTGTTTAATTGTTTCTTTGAGCATGAGGAGGCTGCCATTTTAATGCTATTTTATATGAAACATTCTGTGTGTGTGTGTGTGTGTGTGTGTGTGTGTTTCATATAAAATGGCATTAAAATGGCAGCCTCCTACTGCTCAAAGAAACAATTAAACAATCCTGAATAGGGAATCCAGGTTTGATAAGATTTCTGCAGATGAAGGTAAGTAGCTATTTTTTAAAAGGTAAAGGGACAGCTTTTTTACAGTAAGAAAGATTAAACAAGATTAAGAGTGCAAGGCTATATACCATCTACGCAAAGTAAGTTCCATGGACTAGTGTGCATAGGAATCAGGGATGGGGAAAAGGTTGTTTGGCTCTAATTTTAAAATAAATCTATGTAACTTTAACTTTCTGAACCAATTGGTTTGTTGAAACACAGTCTTTTTTTCAAGAGTCACATTTCTCTGAATTTTGAGATGCAGTTTTTCACTACCACCACCCCAAAACAGGGATAACAGTTCCCAAACTAAAGTGGGAATGTGGTGAAAGGAATTTAAGATTAAAGAAGCATATAAATTAAACATCTGCAATTAAACTACAAACAATGAAAAAGCCTCACACTGCTGCCATGGGCATGAGGCTATCTCTTCCCAGAATGCATTGGGAGCTACACCGCATTCATGGCACATAAGGTTGCATTGCTTTCAAAGAGTTACAGAAAGTGCAGTTGGTGGACATTTCTGGAGAGAGCCCTATGAGCAGAGTTAGGCTTTTCAAAAAAAATGGTGGGGGGAATGAAAGACCCTTGGCCATATCTTAAGGTTAAGGAAAGTAAGCAACATTGACACCTGAACATTTCAGAGAAATTAATCGCCCAAGAAAACATCAGAAATCCCCATTTTTGCAGAGTAGAGGGAGAGGAAACAGGGACATCCCAGCTTAGCCTCAAAATAAAAATACAAATTAGCATCAGCATATTCATGTTGACCTCGGCTGCATACGAACATTGTTTTTCAAACATTGATAGAACCATTAATCCTTGCTATAGGCATTTTCTTTGTCCCATTATTGCCTGTTTAACTCTGCTTGTCCAGACTATAATGTGAGAGAAAAATATGAACATGTCTACATGGGACAATAATGGCTATATCATATCACTCTTAGTGCCTAAAAATGGTTGTATTTGAAGTTTATCTACTTTCAAGTAGGAAAACAACCAATCAGAAAAATAAATAAATCTTGACGGAACCTTAAGGCTTTTATATCAAAGCTACAGTTGGCATTTAATCTTCACAGGGCATTAAAATAAAATGATGAATCTGCAATAAATATCTCTCTATCACCAATAAAAACACAGTCTATTGTTCTGTGGCTCTTTGCCTTTGGTACAGAGCCTGTGACAAAAGACTAGAAATCTTGATTCTAAGGCACTGAGATCTGCAGGGCTAACTCAAAATCATTTTAATCCTGCATATATACAGAACAAAAATTCCAGCAGGACATGGAAGAAGAGATGTTCCTTGGCTGCTCAGTTTTCCTTTTGGGGTGATCTTGGACATTTTGTGCATTGTATTTTTGCTGTTATTGTCTGGATGGTTTGTTATTTTTATATTTGTTGCAACTGGTGGTCTTGTTTCATCGTTTGGTGACATTTTGTCAATACTATATTGTATTATAAATATTACCAGGGTTCCTTGAAGTTTCTTAATTTGTTTTTAATCTATATTTCGATATGTTACAGGATTACAATGAGATTACTTTGTATATTTTGCTGCCCCATGGTTTGGGAGCCACCTTGAGAACAGTAATGTGGAAAAGTGAAATGCAAATTAAAAATGAAATGAAAGATAACTAGAATTACCTGTTACAGGTAGGTAGCTGTGTTGGTCTGATGTAGTCAAAACAAAAATTTAAAAAAATCCTTCCAGTAGCACCTTAGAGACCAACTAAGTTTGTCATAGGTATGAGCTTTCGTGTACATGCACACGAAGTGTATCTGAAGAAGTGTGCATGCACACGAAAGCTCATACCTATGACAAACTTAGTTGGTCTCTAAGGTGCTACTGGAAGGATTTTTTTATTTTTGTTTAGAATTACCTGGTTCACAATCACCTAGGGCTGGCATATGTATTCATTCTGACAGGAAAGCACTCTGTACATGCCCAGATCATCTATTTTAAACCATTCTGCATATTCCAGATATATACCCTGAATTCAAAACAAATCTCATCACTGAAACTTGATTAGTGTGCAACTAATCGCTGCATGTATATTCAGAAGTATTACATCGGGCTCACTCCCTAGTAAGTAAGTTTGGGATTGCAGCCAAAGCCCTGCACATTCTTCTTAAATGGAATGGCTACTGTAATTTATTATGTTTTTTTTAAGTAATTGGAAGTGCTCTTTTGCGTGTGTATTTGTGTGTGTGTATGGAGAGAGAGAGAAAGAAAGAGAGAGAGAGTAACAGCCAAATCAATAAAGATAAGTTTGTACAGAAATATCATGGAACTTTAACTAGAGACCATCAAACCCTTTTTCAACAAAACACACTTCACTGTCACCCAAACGACTATGATTTAGACCTGGCACCCCCAAACTGCGGCTCTCCAGATTTTTGGCCTACAACTCCCATGATCCTTAGCTAACAGGACCAGTGGTCAGGGAAGATGGGAACTATAGTCCAAAACATCTGGAGGGCTGAAGTTGGGGGTGCCTGATTTAGACTAAAGGTGTCAGCTGTTGATGTTTTCTTGCTACCTTTGTTGTGGTTTTGAAGATGGGGGGCGGGGAGATACTTGGTCCTTTAAGAGTCTTTTCTAGGGCCTTCCTTCCACCCAGATGCTTTGATTCTGTCCTGTTTTCCTCTGAAAGTCTAAGATCCATTCAATTCCTTTTTGTACTGTGCTTTTTGCATCTGCTCCCTTTCCCTTCCTTTTCTTCTTCTTTAATTAAAAAATCACTGCTTAATGCCTTACAAGAGCAGCATTATTCCATTAGCAAGAGTACACCTGTGTTTTAATTTAGAAACCTTGTATCCACAATACAATACTTTTATCAATGGAAGGGAAGAAGAAAAATCTAATTCTGGCTCCAAATTTTGCATACAGTGCATAAGCATTTTCCAAACTGCGAAATACTCGCCCAGAAAGTACCTTCAAATCGAAAATGTCAGGTAGGGATTATACAGTCAGTTTTAAGGGCTGATCAGATCCCTGAAGCACAGGAGAAAAAGTGACAGGCTTTCTTCTCAGAGGCCCCAGCTTTCAGGTGAGTCCCATCACCTACAAAGCAGGGGAGCGAAAAGACCTACATCATGCAAGAATTGCTCATTATCAGCACATCACTCTGGAATAGACGTTGCTTGGGGCACAACTAAAAGCAATATGGAAGGGTGCTTTTTCCATTCCCGCATTTAAGACCATTCTTCAGTTCTTGATGTCTGTTAATCTGCTGCCACATGACAAGTGAAACATGTAACCCATGCAAAAAACAAACTGCCGACTCTGAATCTGTCTGCATAATAGACATTTTATTGGGTCTGAAATAGCTGAGCTTCTCAGGAAATTGCCTGAAGCAAAGTTCCGGCATCTTCCAACCGCTCTTTAAAAGTTCGGAGCATTTTTCACCGTTTGCAAATTTGTGGGTTTTTTGGGGGTGGGGAATGTCCAGTTCTTTGGAGAATGCAGGGTGATGTGTGTCGGAAACAGAGGTTTTCAAAATTCCTGGGTAACTGAAAGGTGCGCAGAAGCAGAAAGGAGGAAAGGACGGGGGGTGGGGGAGGAATATTTGCTGGGAAATCTTAGCAAGATGACTTTGAAAACTCATCTAGATTCATGAATTCCATCCCCCCCCTCCTGTCATTAATCCTAGTGTGCAATAGATAATCTGCAGTATATACACTGTATACCATGTGCTCAGCTACATTAAAGGAATTCAAAATCAAATGAATCATGTTGGCCTTGGTTCCATAAGGACAACATGATATAGTTTTGCAGTTTTAGAAGAATGCAAAATCATCTGAAGCTGTTCCTGGTTTTGTTCTACTGTATCTTGCCTTGCCTTTCCCCTTTCCTCTGAAGTTCATCACTGTGTTTCTGACCAAGGTATCATAATAAAGTTATTGCTCCTTTTTAGAATGTCATTATCTTGCAATACTGTATGATCTTGATTTCTAATATAGTAGATAGATCGCTAGGGTTTGGGTCCCAAATTTACAAACCCCCAAATCTGGGATCCCCTCGAAACTGGTGTCAAAGATTTGCAGTTGTTTTGCAGCATTTTGCAGCAAAAAAGCCCGCATTTTGCAGTGCCCCACAAATGGAGTAATTCATACAGAAAACCTGAGTTCATAGTTAGTAGCCAGAAATGCAACGTTATCCGATTCACTCCAAATCAATGCCAAACTTTGGCAAGAGTTTAGCAGCATTTCACAGCAAAAATCCTGCATTTTGCAGCACCCCAGAAACAGAGCAATAGCCACTTAAACCCAGGGGTCAAAGGGTAACCAAAAACCCAACACTGTCTGATTCAATCCAAACCGATGCCAAACTTTGGCAAAAGTCTTACAGTGTTCTCCACCGCCTCCGCCACATCTCCTGATGCTCCCAAGGAGGAGGAAAACTGATCAAATGTAGGTGAGGGAGGGAGGCAAACAGGCGGCTTAGGGATGGGGTGGTGGTGGGGTGATCCTAATTGCCCTCCCAAAATGTTGGAGGGTATGAAAAGATGCAGAACTTTATCATTAGAGGTTGGCATTTGACTTAATGAGCAAACGATAAAACAAATCTACATAGAATAGAAAAAGTTTGGTTTATTTGCTCTTCTTTCTAGACTGCCCTTCATCCGTCAGAATCACAGGGTGGTTTACAATACCCATATTAAAACAGGAATAAAGACCATCATAAATTAATAATTAAACCAATTAATTTGACCAGACAATGAGAACGACTTCTATTTCTGCAGCAAATGGAACATTTCAATTTCAGCACGTTTCACCCCCCCCAAAAAAGGTCCTCTCTTCCCCGCCCCCTGTACCCAGGTGGAAAGGTAGGCTTAAGGCAAGGAGAGAATTCAGTTAATGAAGAATGCCCTTCCTAGTAAAGAGACCATTGGAAGCCTGCCTGTCTAATTAGCTTTAGTCTACCCCCTAATGAAAGCAAACTGCAATCTGAGACAGACATGTGCCAAGTCTATTAAGAGGGGTATGATGTTTAGTAATAGCAAACATGTAATAACAGCAATGCATATTTCTGAACAGGGAGGCTGTCAGTTTGTGGGACAAATGCCTTAACTAGGAAAGGCAGAAGCCTCTGTCTCTGTGCTGTTTTACAGCTTGAGAAATGGACTCTTCGGCCCTTCCCTGCATTCTGCCTTAGCATTCAATACCACTTTTTAACGTAGGTGCTTGACTTCAAATGAAATCTGTCTTAGCTTGTTTTTTTTGCTCTCCTCCTGCGACCCCTGCATCCCTTGTAGTTGTGCATTAAACATGGGCAGAGTTCTATATAGGCATAATGTGCATTTTTCAGCATGATATTTACGGGCAAAGTGCATAGATATAGTTGCAGATCTGTTATTTATTCATTTTATGTATATATTACATTCCTATACCACCCTTCATCCAAGGATTACAGGGCAGTTTACAATACATGCCACACCCCAAATACAAAAACAATATACCACAAGTTTAGAAGGCCATACCCAACCAACATTTTCCCAATGAAAATAGGGACATCCTAAGGAAAACCGGGACACTCTGGCATCAAATCGGAAACTGGAATGGCTTCTGTAAATCTGGTACTGTTCCTAGAAAAAAGGGACACTTGGAGGGTCTGAAAGGCCATTAGCCGCTTAATTAGCCAAAGGCCTAGGAGAAGACATATGTTTTTGCCTGGCGCCTAAAGATATGAAAATATATGCAATGAAGGCACCAGGCAAGCCTCCCCAGGGAGAACTAATATATTCATTTTCTGTATGTTTTATCCTGCCATGTACATTTACGTACACATTACTTGGGTAGAGAACTTCCTTGCAAAATTCACAGAGTGCGAACTTTGAAGAATAGGTATGCTTCAGTTCTGATCTTTTGTATTGTTCTCAAAAGTGCAAATTAGGTAGATTTGCCTTTAAATGAAATCAGAATCCAAAATGTTCGCCATCCCCAAACCCAGCTGGGAAACAAAAGCAATGTTCTTGCAAGTTATAACGCTCCCATTGAGGTAGTATTGTTATTTTTATTTTTCAAGGAAGGAGTGTTGGACTGAAGAGGCAAGCAGAGAACATGTTCTTTGGATTTTTTTTAGCTCTAATATAGGCATGATATTATAAATATATATATATAATATTGACATATCACATTTAAAAATAAATGGAAGGGGGTGTATTGCTAGGCTGTTTGCAAATGGGTATAGAAAAATAATTTAATGAGCAGGTGGAAGAACCCTCTCAGAGAAACTGAAACTTGTGTGTCACTCAGGAGACAGGTAAAGACTAATATTGTTTTATTGTTAAACATATTCTGAATATGGCACTGAATGACAAATTGAAATTCAAGGGTCGCTGCACACAAGATGATTTTCTGCACAGGTATCACTTCCAGAGTGAGAAAAAAAATATGTGTGTGTATACTGCAAGGTGTGACAAACATACAGAGATAGCTGTTAGTGGGCTGGCTTAAATGTGCAGGCTGTGAGCCAAGAAATTTCTAGTTCAAGTTTCAGTTCACCCAGGAATTCATTGGGTAGCATTAGACGAGCCTCAGCAACACAGCCTCAATCTCTCTCCCTCCTCCTCCCTCTCTCTCTGCAACATGAGCGAAAGAATAGGGCTGCGCATCCACCTTGGAATGTGTCTGAGGTAGGAATGGCAAAGAAAATTGATTCAGCTCTCATTTGAAGGCAAAGTTATCTAATTCACACTTTCCATATCAATATGCAAACTGGAACATAACCATATTTCAAAATTCAGACTTTTCTGAACTTTGCAATACAGTTATCCAGTTAAGTAACGTGGTACAAACGTGGATATACTAGGGCAAAGTGTCAGTACAAATGTATTGCTGGAGGAAATTGATTTGCAAAAAAAAAAAAAATGTGTATATTAGGGGGGAAATCACACCAAACTGTTGATGAATTTTCATGTGGACTATGTTTTTTAAAAAAAAAAATAAAAAAAATAACTGACTAAATCACCAACTGATGCAAATGCAGAGAACCAAACTTAAAATTGGAAAAACGATAAATGGAGAGAAATGCAAATTTGCATGTTTCCCATCCCTAGTCCCGGGTCAGGATCCTCCACCACAGAGATGACTGGGCTGACTCACCCAAGTAAAAGCAGAGACAGTCTAAAATAAAACAAACTGGCCCTAAGTATTGGGAAGCTTTCTAAGGGTGTAGTTCTGAGACTGTATATTTCTTCCCATTATGCCCCCCAAAAGGGAGTTATAAGCATTTGTTGATTTTGCCCTTGTGCTCCATAAGGAAGCCACCCAAGGCTTCAGACAATGAGGTAAAGCAACCCTCTGCTTTGAATCCATGGCAAACCATTCAAAGGTAAAGATAAAGGACCCCTGGAAGTCCAGTCAAAGGTGACTATGGGGTTGCAGCACTCATCTCGCTTTCAGGCCGAGGGAACTGGCGTTTGTCCACAGACTGCTTTCTGGGTCATGTGGCCAGCATGACTAAACCGCTTCTGCCGCAACAGTACACTGTGACGGAAACCAGAGTGCACAGAAACGCCATTTACCTTCCTGTCACAGTGGTATCTATTTATCTACTTGCACTGGCGTGCTTTCGAACTGCTAGGTTGGCAGGAGCTGGGACAGAGCAACAGGAGCTCACCCCGTTGTGGGGATTCGAACTGGCAACCTTCTGATCAGCAAGCCCAAGAGGCTCAGTGGTTTAGACCACAACGCCACCCGTGCCTATACCATTTAGCTAAAGCAACCCAATGAACCCATGAGTCATGTTCCAAGGCAAATATATTTTTTCCCATATGCAGCCCTATTAAATGGTACTGATCTACCTTACAGGCATTCCTGAGATAGGATAGTGTCCCATGGCCAAAACGTACATATTGGAGGTGCCTTTCCTTCCAGGTTGCTTGTGTGGATTGCTGAGACGGTGTTTATCAGTTGCCTTGAATGTTCTAAAGTGCCATCAATTATAACTTTTATTACCTATTTTGCCACATGAACACATGGCTGGAAGCTGCCATTAGAGCGGGGCTCCTACCGCGTGTTCGCACAGCAGAACAGGCATTTCCCCTTTGTCAAATGTTACAGTGCGCATGTAGCTCTCCTAGAAGAGAAACGGAATCTGTCAGGGAAAAAATTGTATTGTGTCAAAATGGCCCTGAGTGTACATATAAATCCATGTGAAGGAGACATAATTCCCCAACTTTCATAAATTTTCTCAGTGTGCCTGTGTTGCAAATGCCTAGTTTGGGCACACATGTGGCGTGCACACACATTAATAAATTAGATATGTAAATCACTTGCTAAGTTAATGTTTCATGCAGTGTGAATCTCACTCATCAGCTTAGCACAGTGGCGCTTGCTTTCACAATGAGCAGAATGTGCCAAATAAGAGGTCTGTGCAGCTGCAAGGAGCCCTCTCCCATGGGCACGAGGAGTTCATCTCTCTCTCCCTAGGACTCTGCAGGCATTGTATTGGCAGAGAACAACAGCATGAGCGAAAGCAGTGGGAAACTCAGGATAAATCTGACTGAGAAGAGGTCAGCATCCACTGCAGCAGTGAAGACAACAGCAACAAAAGGCCATACAGCTCTCTTGCCATTGCATCCAGGTGTTGATGTCCAACAGAGGTTTTTTCCTCTGTACGGTTAAATGGCCTTAATTATAAGCAAGCTGAGCCTACGAAGGCACGCTGTGACATGTTTGTTGAGCACTAGGTGCATAAAATTGTTTGCAACCGGTCCAAGTTTGAAGTCATGCCTTCTCAGGGAATCCCACCAGGCTAATAATCTCCTCGCTATCTAGCAACCAGTGAAGATATTTCTGTTCCAGCAAGCTTTAGGAGAGTTATCATTTTGACCAGGTGGGTAATTCTTGTTGATGCTTCTTTGCACTCTGAAATGTTTAATTAATTGCCATATTAATATAGCATTTGCCTACATTCACTCTTGTTTTTGGACCATTTTACTCATTGTCTGCAATCCAAGCCTTATGAGGAATGGTTGAGTTGGGTATGTTTAAGCCTGGTAAAGAGGAGACTGAGAGGAGATATGATAGTCATCTTCAAATATTTAAAGGGCTGTCACGTGGAGCATCAAGCAAGCTTGTTTTCTCCTCTCTTCGGGAGGGTAGGACACGAGCCAATGGCTTCAAGCTGTAAGAGAGGAGTTTCCAACTAAACATCAGCAATAGCTCTCTGACAGTAAGAGCTGTTCAACAGACTCCTTCAAGGAGTGGTGGACTCTCCTTCCTTGGAGGATTTTAAGCAGAGGTTGGATAACCACCTGCCATGGATGCTTTCGTTAAGTTTCCTGCATTGCAGGACCAGATGACCCTTGGGATTCCTTCCAGCTCTGCAATTCTGTGAAGCTCTCTTTATTCCCTTAGGCCTGTGGTTTTAGGACATTAGCTGCCTTGATGTGAGCTTAGGACATTAAGTGCCTTGAATGACCTTTTTGATCCCCTTAGCCATGTTTATCAGTTTTGATTTTATGATGCTCAGTGGTGGTTCCCAGTTGCTTTATCCACAATAGTTTTGTTGTGTTTGGGGTTTTTTCCCCCTTATCGATGGCTTTCAGCAGTATTTTACTTCCTTAAGTTTTCAATTCACAGAAGAGATTGTTGGTCAGAATGATCAATAAGTAAATGTCATAAATAAATAAGTATGTACAAGACATTCCCCATTGGTCTGCCCTGCTTGCTGGTCCTGTCTAACTGGCTCTGCCTATTTCCCGCTTCTCAGCCACCCATTGTGGCATTGAAGGCAAACATAGCTCAAAGTCCCATCAGTTGCAAAGCAGACAATGTATTGCTTTCTCCAACCGAGAATACCCACCCCCTGCTAAAAACCCAGTCTTTTTTTTTTTTGTATTGAAGGACCCTATCTGGTAATTGGTATACAAACTGACTTGGATAGAGTCAGGTTTTCTCTTAAGACATAGATTCACAGTTTGGGGTTAATCCATGATTTGTTGTGTTGCTCAGGTGACAGAAGAGACTTTTAGTGCCTTTTACCAGCTGAGGATATTTAGGATTCATGGAAGAACAGCTTTCTTGCTCTGCTGATCAGTTCAGATATCCAGGCTCATTTTGCCATACAATGATGATATTTGATCGTTTGACAGGTAATGGGATAAACTTAATGCAACATGCCTCTACTGAGCATACAAGAATGTATACCACCTTTTGAAAATCGGTGGCTGGCTTGCTCTTTTATTCTTTCATACTGATAGTGCCAGAACAGTATACATTAACACAGAAACTGCAAATGTTATATGGCAAAGAGAGCTGGGTGCTAGTGTGTTATCTGCAGGGCTGTGTTATCTGCAGCCCCCACCCATCCATGAAACCCCACCCACGAAAGACTGAAAGTATATACCTTTCACCACAAGGGGGGAAAAAAAGTTGAGCTACTATTTTGTGCAAGCAGAGTTGACAAACTAGTGGCATGGCCCTGGGCCATTAACCAGAAATCAGAAGCAAACATAGTGTTTGAGCCATCAACGGCCCATCTGGTTCAGAGGACATTTCCCTCTATTCTACAAAAACAGTGGCATCCATGTTTAGAAGGGGAAGAAATAACAGCATCCATGCCCAGACTCAAGAAGCTGACACGGCCCAGAGACCAGTTAAAGTAGCCCCTGGGAGCACTTTTCAGAATCCAAGGTAGCAGCAATGAGGTGAGAAGTGCACCACCATCTGGCTGAAGCAAGGGGGCAGCACCACCCCCATTGAGAATCCTATTGACAGAATGGATTTTGACAGGTTGGAAAAGTTACCCCTGCTGTTCAAGGAAGCCCCAAAGCTGCCTGTCATTACAGTGATGTGGGCAAGAGGCACAGCAGGAGTCCTTTGCATCTGCCTGAGGTTGGAAACAGCAGGGCAATTTAAGAATGCTGAAGCTGGTGACTTGGGAGGGGGGAGAGGAGGTTGGAAGGAGGGGAAAACAAAGAAGGATTCAGAAGATGTGCAGTGAGGTCAACATGGTTTGGAAAGAGTGGGATTGCTCCTGCTGAGGATCCCAGAATCCCAAGGAGGAATTGAAAAGAAAGTTGTATTGTGTTACACTTTTGAAGAAGTTAGGGTGACACAGGGCATAGATTAGTACCTCAGTTAGGGATGGGTGAATCTGTCAATTTCGGTTTCTCTCAGGTTTTTTCATTTTTTTTCCAATCTTAAGTTCAGTTTTCCATATTTCCGCATCAGTGTGTGTGTGTGTAAGTCCTCATGAAAATTCATCAACATTTTAGTGCAAATTTCTTTTTGTATGCAGTTTCCCCTAATTTACAGATTTTTGAAAAGCAATTTTCCCCAATAGATTGCATGCTATTTTCTGTAACATATACATACTTTACCCTAGTATGTGCATTTTTGTGCACTTTGTGGCAGGAGAGCTACACTGTAAAATTTGGAAAAGTGCAGATTTTGAAAGATAGTTGTGGTTCAGTTAATGTATTTGTCTCAGAAAGTGAGAATTAGGTGGGCTCACCTCTGAATACAAACTGAATCAGATTTCTCCCCCACCCCTAGCCTCAGTTCACTGTTATGAGGCTTCATAAAACTCTTCCTTCAGTCCTGTGGCCAGGGTTCAGCAGTGGCTTCTGCAGCTGAAAGTTGGGTTTCTAAGAGGACAAGGCTCCCAGGTGAGAAGCAACAGATACCCAGGCAGTTCTCTGCAATTAAATCTCCAGCTTCTTCAAAGAAAATGATCAGGTAAGTAGGTAATGGGAAAGATCTCTTCCTGAGGAACTGCAGAGCAGAGGACCAGTAGAGCAGAGACACAACAGACAAATACTATGCTAAATGGACAACTAATATGACCTGAAGTTGGATGAGTGCCTTGATGGAAAGTGCCATCACTTGACCCCAGACATTTGAGAAGGCTGATCGCCGAAGAATGGATGCTTTTGAATTATGGTGCTGGAGGAGACTCTTGAGAGTCCCATGGACTGCAAGAAGATCAAACCTATCCATTCTGAAGGAAATCAGCCCTGAGTGCTCACTGAAAGACCAGATCCTGGAGCTGAGGCTCCTATACTTTGGCCACCTCATGAGAAGAGAAGACTCTCTGGAAAAGACCCTGATGTTGGGAAAGATTGAGGGCATGAGGAGAAGGGGACGACAGAGGACGAGATGGTTGGACACTGTTCTCGAAGCTATGAACATGAGTCTGACCAAACTGCGGGAGGCAGTGGAAGACAGGAGTGCCTGGCGTGCTCTGGTCCATGGGGTCACGAAGAGTCGGACACGACTAAACAACAACAACAGGGAAACCTTTTTCATTCTCCCACTCCTGTCTGCCTTTCGCAGCCCACTTTGAATGCATTAATACCACCTGCATGTGACATCACTCCAGGGTTTGTGTGTGTGCCTCTTGGAAAGCCATCCTTCCATGCAGGAGGATGAACAAGTTTTTCCTTAATTTAACTGCTGCTGGGCCTGGCAGGAGGTTTTGCAGAGTGACAAGGCCTGCAATATGTAATAGAAATAAGCATGGCAATGAAGTTGGAGGAGCGATCATCTGTCACCCAGCCATTACGCCATCAGCTTTTTACTGTATGTTTTGCCTGCCTGTTTGTTTTATATTGGCTAAATTGTGTTATTGAATTGGACTAATTTTTTAACAAGGAGGAGAGAAGGAGGGAAGAGGATAAAGACAGCTGTCTCATGACAACACTAAAAGTGGCAGCTGTCACAGAGTCTTGCTGTTGCCATTTGATTTACAGTTCTGTGTGGATGAGGTCTGGCTTTCTCTCGCTTTCTCTACTCCCTTTCCATCAGCACAAATGCTGCATCAATTTACGTGCTGCTGCTGCTGCTGCTGCACACCTGTGATTTAAGAAAGCTCTGGTTTCCTTTTTGAAACCTCCCTGATGGAATGTAGGCTTTCAGCACCTTTTTCCCACTGCAGAGTTGGGGGGACCTAAGAGGATGATCCACCAATGGAGGTCAATGGATCCAGTGGGTTTCCAGATGGTTCTGGAGGATTTTCCAGCTGATATGACTGGCACTTCTGTCAAAGCCCTAACCAACCACCGGAACATCTGGATGGCTCAGGCCGTTGACATGATCACCCCTGCTTTGTGTGGCTGAGGCACTGTTAGTGGGTGGTTCCCTAGATCAGATGGATGGGAGGTTCCTTGCTCTGACGCTCAGGTGGCCTCAATTGTGTGGAGTCGCCTAGAGTGACCTAACATATATACTTGGTGTCATCTGCCCATGAACTTACATGCACAGCTGAATTAAGAACCGAACACAAAAATTATCATTTTTGTGATTCCCATGTCAACTTTTATTGAAATAAGTAATTCTGCAGTTATTGTTGGGCACTTTCACACATTCCATTCACAAGTTCTATCCATTTCAGGCTGCATTTTTTTCTTGAAAGATATCAGATATGCCTTGCTAAGGATCAATCCCAGTTATTCATTCTTGTTTTCCAGTAAGCCAATCTAAATACCCCAAAGGTTATTGTGAGCCATCTTCTGTTGACTGTCCTCAGTACTCAGAGTAAAACCACTTCTGGTGATAGAGGTTCCATTGGCAAATACCCTCTGATAGACCTACTTTCTATGAGTTTGCCCAATCCCTTTCAAAGAAATCTAATCTACTGGTCATCACCATGTCAAAGTAGTAGAGAATTCCATAAGTAAATTACGAACATTTCATTTTGCCAAACCTGAATCAATTGCCGATTAGCTTCACTTGGCCCTGAGTGCTAGCATTACAGATTGGACATGAAGCAACACAATTTGCAGCCTGGAGTGCTCTAATTCAAGCCTCTAGCCTACTCTGCTATGCTCCCTGCCAGGACACTCCATTCCATCTCCTCCTCCCAGTTTTCTGGGTTTCCCCTCCAACAGTCATTCAGCAGGATATTGTTTATGGGGAATAGGTGACTTGACTCCACATTAGAGTGCTGGGCTCTACCCACCTCAACACATACTGCATAATACCACCACCAAAATCATTGTGCTCTTTGTGTGATATATATATATATATATATATATATATATATATATATATATATTGATTATTCAAACATTTTCAGAATAATCTTCATATCAAATAGTTACATTGTGTCATACATTGACTTCCCATGCCCAATTCCACAGTGTTTTTACTCAAATCTTTTCTACTGCATCTATCTTTATCTAGTACACAAAGTTTCTCTGTTACAATTATTTCAGGGTCTTTGTGAACCAGAAAAAATATATTATTTGGATAATCAAATTAGATTATCTTAATGTCTTAAAAGCTGTGGAGATAGAGTTCATTTTTCCTTTCCATGATTTTGAGTGTATGCTGGGATGTACAAGCACGGCCACCATTCTTGTTCCCTATCCAAAAAGATCTGTACATCTCCCAAGACATTGTTGCATGCTGCAGTCTATTGTGGTGGAAGGGGTGGGGGAGGAGAAGATATACAATTAAAACTTGTTAAAGATAATTAGATTGAAATGGAGAGGGAAAAAGCTGCTCCACTGCTTTGTTCATAATAATAACAGGTTCTGAACTATAATTAAATTCTTCCTTCCAATAATTGTATATATACAAAGGAATGTTCCAGATAGCAAAACAATACAGTGATTAAAAATGATTAAGGAGCTGTTTTTCAAAAGCAGAGATAAGCCAAAGAGGGTTGGAAGGGTTTTAGGTGTCTTGAAATAGAAAGTACCAGCTGGGAACCAGATGGTGTTTGGCTACCATAACCCAATGTCTGAAATACCAGTAGAAGCATCCAGAATGTGGCGTCTTTCCTTTAGCTAAAATATGCACCCACAGGAATAAACTGGCAACACAGAGGAAATTTTCCTGACACCAAGATCTATTAAATTGTGGGATAGTCTCCCAGAGGCAGCAGTGGATGCCAAATTGCTTGGCGCTTTTGAAACAAGACTGGACAAAGTGTTAGAACATGTAACTAAAGGGAATCCACCCTGTTTAGGATATGAATAAAACAAACAACGATTAAAAAAACCAAACATTTTCTCATATCTGTCTAACAAAGCTGGATGCATCCCCCCCTCCCTATATCAAAGAAAATTATATTAAGATTCTGAAATTCCAGACCTACAATTCCTAATGGTAAACTTAAAGTGGTTGATTGCCTATCAGTTTAGAAATAAAATGCCCCCCTTAAAAAAATAAAAAATCAGTGGTTTCTACCTAATTGGTAGACTCCTGGGATGTGCAGAAGTTTATGTTTGTAAATCAAAAGGGCTTTTTTTTCTTTTCATAGAAAAGGGAAATGGAAGAAGCACAATAGCACTGCGAGCTTCCAGGTTTTAGGAAACGTTGAGGGAACAGATAGAAATTGTTTTCATTCTGAAAGGTTTAAAATAACCCACTGACTGGAAAGGACATATCAGGCCAATGCCTTATCTAGTCCACCATCCTGTTCTCACAGTGTCCAAATAGATCCCTACTGGAAGTCCACAGCAGGACATGAATGAAGCAGTACTTCTGCCTTTGAGGTTAATGGGGGAGGCAGAGAGATAACATGGGAAGAATCCTACTAGATAACCAGTCTTGTCCATCATCTGCCACTGTCAACCAAATGTCTACGTGAAGCCCACAAACAGAACATGAAGTTAACAGTCCTTTCCTGATGTTCCCAACCAATGGGTATTCAGGGACATGCTGTCTCTGATCCTGGAGGTTGTATCCAGCGTAAGTGGTAGCCACCAATAGCATTATCTTCCATGAATTTGTCTAATCTCCTCATAGGAAGGGGCTTGCTGCTGCTACCCAATCAGGGTTATGCTGAAATTCTGGATTTCACCAGTGATTTCTGTGGGAAGGTCTAACTTCTAACCTGGTGGAGATGGGAAAGTAGTTCTAGAGGAACTAGAAGTTGAGAAAGGATGTGTGAGTGCCTTGGAATGTTGAAATTGTCTGTTTGGGGTGGGTTGGAGATGACTTTTGAAGGAGAGAGAGGAGGAGCTGGTCTGCTTGAGCCCCTAACACAGTATGATATCCTGCTCCAGGCTGGGTTGAGTTGTGTCTAGAATGACTCCTTTTAGGGGCTTCCACAATTTGTTGTGGATCCTCCACACTTAGCCTATTTATACAAAGCACACAATAATCCTGTGGCACCTTCAAGACACACACATTTATTGTAGTGTGGACATTTGTAGGAACAGTTCACCTCTCGCAATAAATGTACCACATGACTCATTGCTAAAAGAACAACAACAACCCATTCCTGCCTCTTCACCGCTAGTGACTGTTTAGGGAGGTGGGACACTGCTGGCCTTCTCGTTTAATATTATGTGTAGCATTTTGCAACCCCAAGCTGTTATACCACACACATATTCCAAAAGGTGAATTCAAGTACCCCTTATATCGTCTCAGACAAAGAAAGCTGCCATATGCTTACTCAGACCCATGTAGCTCAGTACTGTGTTCACCAAGGCTAGGTTATTGGACTACAACACCCATAATCCCAGATCACTGGCCGTTCTGGCTGGACCCAATTGGAGTTGGAGTCACAAGTTCCCCATCATTGGTCTACACCAGGCATGTCCAAACTTGGCCCTCCAGATGTTTCGGGACTACAACTCCCATCATCCCTAGCTAACAGGACCAGTGGTCAGGGACGATGGGAATTGTAGTCCCAAAACATCTGGAGGGCCAAGTTTGGACATGCCTGGTCTATACCAACTGCCAGCAGCAGCTCTCCAGTGTTTCAGACAGGAATCTTGCTCAGCCCAACGTGGAAATGCCAGGGGTGGAAAGATTCTGCAGGCAAAGTATATCCCCTAAAACTGAGCTCTAGTTGTTCCCACAAAAAGCTGGAAAGATGCAAGCACTCTGGTGGTGCATCTTCTAAATTTCAGTCTTCTTCCTTGGTATACAGCATATTTATCTAGATCTATATCCACACACAAATACGCACACACACACCAGTTGGTCTCAATACTGTGATTCTGTTGAAAATCATTGTTTGAGATTTTGTATGGCAGCCATGTTTCTACAGACCTGGTATCCATGCATTAACATGTGCTTTCCAGATTGTAGGGAAATGTGTTGCTTGATGAGATTGACATTTCAAAAAAAGAGAAATGCTTTGGAAGGGAATGCCACCAGATTCCCTGGGAAGCGCCTGATCCACTAGTTCAGCAAAAGGCGCTGTGAATCATTCATCTGACGTTAAACAAGTGTACCTGGTTTCATCTCTCAGATGCTGGAGGATATGCTCCTAAGGGGTAACTTTGGGAGAATGCTGCCGTGCATAATGAGCATTTGAAGTTGCACTTCCATTGTGCTTGTTTGCAGAGAAGGAAAAGAAGCAAAGGCTTAAAAATCAATAGCGGGAACGTAGCCAGAAAATCTAACCATAAGGATGGGCAACACTAGGGTAGATGCACACTTTGCATATGATGCTCAGTGTATCCAAATTCATATTTGGTGCTTCCAAGTCTTTGCACCCCGGCGTCGCATATGCTTAACTTAAAACACATAGGTTGCACTTCTGGCCATTCTGGCTAATGGCCTCTGATAAGCTTCCTACATTATACAATTTATCTCCTCTTTTTAAAAAGCCATTAATGCTAGTGGCCACTATTCATTAACCATGTTTATTAACTGTAGGTTAACCTGCTTCGAATTAAAGGGGGGGGGGAACAAAACAGAAAAGGAAGGGGGTGGGAGGTACCTGGCAATTTGCAGATGTAATTAGCTATAGAATTTCCTAAGCTACTTCCCCCCCACCTTCCAAGCCACAAAATCTATATCACGCCCCCCTACCTCTGTACTGCCAATTTTGTCAGAGCATCTTGAAGAAAATAGGAAACATTACCAATGTGTTATACCAGACATCATCAAGCTCTGCCGATAATGAAGAAACGCTTGTAATTTGTTCCTCTTATCTGTGATCAAAAGATAATTAAAAAGAAAGAAAAGATAATTAAAAAGAAATTAACTTTGCTTTACTTTTAACTCCCATTTCTGTGGGCTGTGTGAAAGGCTTCCCGAAGCATCCAACATTTTCCCCGGCAAGTGAGAAATCTTCTTTAAACTGTTACAAACAGAATGGCATTCGTTCCATCCAAACAAGAAAGACAGGTGATTTGTTTGTGAGAGGCCACGTTGTGCATGTTTAAAAAGGGAGGGATTTGGTTCTGTAACGGACTACTGTATAGGGATATGGTTGAACCCAGCTGGCCACCTGAGAACTGCCTCCAAAACTTCCATTCCAATCGTGTGTTGAAACTCCACCACTTCAGACTATGGCTCCCTGCCTCCCACTAGCAAGAACAGCAGCAGAGGAAAAGTCACAGGCGGAAGAACAGGCAAGGAAGTGTTATTTCCGACCATTTTGTTTGTTTTGATTTTCAGAGCTGAAAAATGGCATGCAGGGAAGTAGTTGAGGAGGGAAAGTGGCAAGGAAAAATATTTGCAGAAGAAAAGGTTGGCACAGTGGTACTGGAGTTCTCTTGCATGCCGCCTCTCCTCAGTGTATCAGCACCAAACACAGGGTTGGGAATTTCACATTTGGTGCCAAAGTAACAGCTATGTAAGGTTAGCACATGAGGGTAAAAGCTATTTTCCTCCTTTGCCCCCCTGGCTGAGGAGGGCTTGGAAGAGGAAAGCCTTCTCTGCCAATTGGGGCATTCTGGGAGAAGTTTCGGGGAGGGCCTGAGCTGGCCCTCCATCATGTGATGGCATGATGGCCCCCCAACCTGCAATTGCCAGCACCAGGCTGTGCAATGATTTGCCCTGCCCCCCCCTGACTTCAGCACCAGCCAACGTGAGGCAACAGAGCTGTGGGGTGGCAGTAGCCCCACTTAAACATTAAGCCCCATTGAACTTTGCCAGGGCTTTAGATTGCAGCGCTGGCTTTCCAAAGTCAGAGGTATACTTTGGTTTTTTTTTGTTGTTGTTGCTGAAATATACTCGGAGTCCTGCAGCTTGTAAAACAGTGATTGAATTCTCACACACACACACACACACACACACACACACACACACACACACACACACACCAAAAAACCACCTCAGGCTTTTATATATATTCTTTACACAATGAGTCCCATCTGATTGGCTGATTCTGCTTCCCTCCTGGAGCCTGATTGGGCTGCTACCACAAGCCAATCAGTTGCTGCATTTTACAATCCTACCAGCCTAATAGGCTGATTAGCTGCCTCCTGGAGCCTGATTGGGCTGCTACCGCAGGCCAATCGGTTGTTGCATTCTATGATCCTACCAGCATAAAAGGCTGATTAGCTGCCTCCTGGGGTCTGATTGGGCTGCTGCTGCAAGCCAATCAGTTGTTGCATTCTAGGATCCTACTTGCCTATTGTTCTAGGATTCAAGCTTAGTATATAACAGTTGTTGTTGTTTTGTTTTATTTTTTAAAAAAAACACATGTGGAGAAGAGTGTTCCGCATCTGTATTGGACTTGATTTTAATATGTCTTTATTGCTTTGGGAGGAAGAGCAGGATATAAATTGAACAAATAAATAAATATTCAAGCATGTGATCTGTTGCTTTGCAGACTGAAGGGCTACGGCCCCACGTTATTATTCTAAGACCATAGACTGGTTCAAAATGAAAGAGAAATGAAGATTCTGTCTCATGGACTGGAGTGTGGGTGGAGAAGGAATGAGTTCCATTTTGGGAGAAGTAGACAAAGCAGAATCCAGGGTCAGTCTTTCTTCTCTGTCACATGAGCCACAATCCCTCCAATATCCTGATAGAATATGTCCAAAGGAACCATAAGAGTTTTTTAAAAATTAAAGAAGATCTGCTTTGGGGTTATTTATTCAGATAAATGAATAAAATGCCCTAGGGATCGAAAATCTCTTGTGTTATCTGAAAGTAACATTCTCCATTGAAACACCAGCTACAGCTTCTTTTGTCTTTGAACTAAATACAGCTGGGGTTGAAGCTGCCTTTGGCAGAGTGGGGGGAAAGATAATAAAACTGTTAAAAGATTTTAATTCTGCAGACTTCCATGCTGCCACTATAAATTCACTTCTGCCTACAAGTGAATTAAAGTGCACTGTTTAAACCCACAGGTTTCTCTATTGAAAGTGGATTCTTTGGATCCTTCTTGGGGAAAAGGGATGCTGCAAACTCCTCTACTATTTCTTGTGCCTTTTGAAATCCTTGAAGAATCCCCACGGGAGCTCACTTCAGCAAAGGGAATTCCTAGGGTTCGAAAACTAGCCTCCAAATTAACCTTTGGCCCCCGTTTTCTCTTCAACAGATAAAAACACACACACACAAGTAAGTAGATTTAAGGACTGCAGTTTGATTTTACACTTTGGGCTTGAAACAAGGGTCAAAATGAGATGTGTGCAGCTTAACCTCAAAATATAAGACAAGATATTCAATGGCTGTAGCTCATAATAGGTGTACAACTGGAATGGCATGTACTAGAGAGAGGGCCTTTTCAGTGGTGGCCCCTAATTTATGGAATCCCTTTCTGAGTGGCATGCAATGTATGTGATGTGCCACCTATGCAGGCCTCCAAAAATATTTGGAAGATCCACCCCTTCCAGTTTAAAATTAAAGTTGATGCAGGTTTCTAGAATATTGTTTAACTGGTGTTTACTGAATTTTGGTCACTTTCATGTTGGGTGGAACATTGCTTTAAAACTTACTACCCATTGGCTTCTTGGCATTTGGCTGCTTCATTATTATTTTTCTGTGCTATATAATTTTGTTGCTAAAGTATTGTTTATATTATTGGAATGGTGGTGTTCATTGTTATACATTCATAAGCCACCTGGGAGACCAGGTCTGAAATCCTCATTCAGCCTTGGCCATTCACTTTCTCTCTCAGACTAACCTACCTCACAGGGTTGTTGTGAGTATACAGTGGAACGGGAAAGAGAACCACGTATACCACCTTGAACTCCTTGGAGAAAATGTGGGGTTTTTTTCCTGGGTGTATACACACACAAACAAACACACACAGAATGCATACAAATAAATGCCCAAATTGGAAGAAATGCAACATAACTTTTGTTCACACAGTCAAAATCCAGGAGTACAAGGATTTTGATTTGTTTATTTGAATCTAGTCATCAGACCATCACAAAGCAAGAATTTAACAAACAAATGGAGCTGCATATATAAAATTAACAAAAGTTAAAATAAATAAAATGCTCATAATTTACAGATTATGCAAAAGCATAAATAAACTTACAATTCCGAGTCTGTCTGGAAACACACGGAGAGTTTATGCTTCCATACATCCTCTGCAAACAGAGACGACATGTCTACAATTTAGGTGTGCCTTGGCTGTCTCCTTGGGATCACAGGACCAGATCAATCACACAACTAGTATGCAGATTGCCGCTGTCCACAAAGAATCCACAAACACTTAGACATCAGGGCCAAGTTAAGCAAGCGTGGGCAGAATCCCGCTAAGTGCACAAATGTTTATATCCAAACATATTAGCATACATCCTTAGGGACTTTGGGCTGGGAGATACAGCCTCCCAAAGTTCAGGAGGAAGAGGAGGCTGCAGTTATCTGGGGGGCAATTATTTTGATCAGGGTGAATGCATTGCTGGCTAACTATTTTACAAGGTGGTCTGAGGGCTGGTATGACTTCATTGTCTTTTAAAATGAAGCTGAGTCTCATCAGCAGAGCACTCAGCAGTACGCCTGTGAAGTATTTGGCTAGTGGGGCCCTAAAAACCCTGGGAATGTCTCTATATGGTGTCAGGAATGAGCCAGCTCCCAGTAAAGGTTTGCAGCCAACTGAAGAAAGCACCCAGGAACAGAGAGGGTTAACTTTCATGCAGAATGAATAGCAGAGAGAGCCAACTCCCCCGCTCCTTGGAATGCCGGTTGATAAGGGAATGACTGTGAGTGGGCTGGAACCCAGCCAAAGCTGACAGGAAGTTCAATCAGGTGGGAACAGAGAAGGAAATACTGTAGTCTGTCAGACTGGGAAGAGGTTGGAGCTAATCCAATCTCTCCTAAGAGTGGGCTAAGGGGTGGGCTGTTAGACTGGAAACAAAGCAAGAGACGCAAGGTTCAAAAACGAGGGAGCAGAACATGCCAGCAACCGGTATTCAGCAGGATGTGAAGTTAGAGCATAGCCATCATAGCTCATAGCCATCGATAGCCCTCTCCTCCATAAATTTGTCTAATGCTCTTCTAAAGCCATCCAAGTTGGTGGCCATCACTTCCTCCTAGGGAGCAAGTTCCACAGTTTTGACTTTGCACTGCATGAAGAAATACCTTCTTTAATCTGTCCTAAATCTTCCAACATTCAACTTCAGTTGAAGGATGCCACTGAAGAATTTACCCCTTCTTTCATTAGCTCATCCCTCAAGCTCACCAAGGTTCTTCATAGAACAGTGGTACCAAATCAGAACCAATGAGAGATGAGGCTAGTAGCAGAATATGCACTTCCCTGCCACAGTGCAAAGCAATCCATTGGTCTTGTAAGTGAGGAGTTCCTCACGACACTTCTTTCATGACCCATTTGTCACGTTCAGTGTGAAGAGGAGGCCTATATCGATACTTACTGCTTCAGTAAGTATGAAAATTACAGGGCAACCACGTTAGCTTCAGACTTTCAAAGTGCCAAAGACGTACCATTTTTGTTTCCATCTTCAAAGAACCTTCTGGGGATGGGCAATTTTACTCCCATTGTGCAGTGGGCAAACAGTGGTCAAGAGAGAATGGCTGGCCCCAAATCACACAATCTCAATCTTTGTAGAGTCCAGACTTGGATCCAGATTCTAAGCAAACATTTTCCCCCCTACTCAACAACCTGACCCCACTTGCCTTGCCTCTTCCATTCTGTTTGCAAGCCTATGACATGATGCATTGGGAATCATTTTGAACAGCAATAACGATTAAAAAAAATAAACATTTACCGATCTCACTGTGCAGCGTCTTTCTCTGTGGGCTTCCGCACGATGCCTATCCTTTCAGAAAGAGGTCCTAGGTTGCCCCAAGTGTCCCCAATTGCAGGGCGAATGTGACTATGAACAGACCTGTTATGCCTACAGAATGAAGTGCTCCTTGCTAATTTCTCTTCAAGACACCAGCTTAATTGCATTTTAAACAAATGGGCTGCTTTGCTGGCCAACTTTTAAATGAGATAACAGCAATGTTCACTCTCCAGCAGTGATGAGTGCCTTGCAGTAGATTCAAAACTCTGCTCAATAACAGGTTTAATCTCACACCAGCAGATTTACTGCAGAATAAACTGCCACTGAGCTCATAATTAGCAAAACAAAAAAAATCCAACCTACTAAATATTATTTCCAAAGCAGCAGGCTTTGTTTTTAGTGGGAAATTTCCACCGTGTTCTTCATGTGTTTTATTGATTTTATGTATGATATTGGGAATTCATGCTATGATTTAAGATAATGGCCTTTATCGATCACTTAAGCAGTTGTTTAGCTACCCAGTAACAAAATGATGTTCCATTCGTGGAATATGCAATGCAGACAGCAGGGAGACCTCAGTACTTCACATCTTAATGTTTATTTCTATTTCTCTCTCTCCTACCCCTCCCAAATCATATTCACGGCTGGAAAATGGCAACAGAAAACATTTGTGCTTCAGAAACAATCTTCTCATAATTTTCTTTGTTGTAGCTATTAGTAGCCAATTGTCATTCCCTGAAACCCAGCTCAACAGCTGTTCCAAAGTATATTCTGTTTAGCATGACAACAAATATTAATGAGGTAATTGAAACTATTGAGAAAAAGAAAATGGGAAGTGTTTGTTTCACAGAGTGGGAGGTCATGCCCTTTGCATATTTCCCCCCCTAGCAAAAATAAAACCTACAGCAAGTATCTGGTTGAATTGCAACCCATGAGAGTGTTTTCCCTGCATCTCTAGGTTGTTTGTGCAACATGCAAACATATTGGCTAGGTGGATTCTTTTGCAAACAACAACAACCCTGCAGATATTATTTCGAAAAATGGTCCTCAGAAAAGAGTGAACATCCTAAAATAAACTTCAGAAAGTGACAAGCAGATTTAACTTTTGCCAGCATTTCGCAAATGCTCTCTCCATTGAGGTGTCAATAGAAACAAAGGTAACTGTCATAAAAAGAGAGAGAGAAAGAAAACCTGCCATCCATTAGACCAGGCATCCCCAAACTTCGGCCCTCCAGATGTTTTGGACTACAATTCCCATCTTCCCCGACCACTGGTCCTGTTAGCTAGGGATCATGGGAGCTGTAAGCCAAAGCATCTGGAGGGCCACAGTTTGGGGATGCCTGCATTAGACCAATTAACAACATAACATATGGGGATGCTGATGTGTGGAAAACTTCAGTGCATGAATTATTGTGTCATCATAGAAAATACTCAGCTGCAGTGTATATGATTAGGGCAGCTCTCTTTAGCCCCCAGGAATGTTTTGTGTGTAGAAAAAGAAAATAAGCAGCTGGGAGAGAATTTTCCTCAAAACGTTCGCTTTCCCCTCTCTCCTTTGCTGCCCTTATTGCATATTCATGTGTTTGAAAGCATGTGGGAGGACTAAAGTTTGACGGGGAGCAGGTACATGAACACTGGCCCTATCTCAATGTCCCTGCATGCACCAGGCAAACCCTGAAAAATGCAGAATACAGTTGTACCTTGGTTTTCGAACAGCTTAGTTCTTAAATGTTTTGGCTCTCAAATGCTGCAAACCCAGAAGTGACTGTTCTGGTTTGCAAACTATTTTTGGAAGCCAAATGCCCAACGTTCCTGCAACGAATCTGAAGCTGCGCTTTGGTTTCCGAACGTTTTGGCAATCGAACGGACTTCCGGAACGGATTCCATTTGACTTCCAGGGTACGACTGTACCTAATAAGACTTGTATGTGTAGAGAAATTAAGTGGAAGCTTTTCTCCCTCTCCCACAGGGCCATCCAATGGAGTGGAATGCTGTCAGATTCTGGACAGACAAAATACTGTACTTTTTCCGCACAGTGCGTAGTTCACTGTCAAATTTGGTCCACCAGCCTAATGGCTTTAAAACAAGATTAGACAAATTCATGAAGGATGGTTACCAGCTATGATGGCTATGTTTTACCTCTCGTGTCAGAAACAGTATGTCTCTGAATAGCAAGATGCTGGGAATAACAAGTCAAGGGAGTGCTGCTGTATTCATAGGCATCTGGTTGGCCACTGTGAGAACTGGATGCTGAGTTAGATGGGCATTTGGCCTGCTTTGGAAGGGCTCTTTCTGTATTTTTACAGTATCTGGTTCCCTGTAGCTTTGCTTCTCGCAGTGAGGGAACCGCCAGAAGGCCCTCGGCACTGGATCTCAGTGTCCGGGCTGAACAATGGGGGTGGAGATGCTCCTTCAGGTATATAGGACCGAGGCCACTTAGGGCTTTAAAGGTCAGCACCAACACTTTGAATTGTGCTCGGAAACATACTGGGAGCCAATGTAGGTCTCTTAGGACCGGTGTTATGTGGTCTCGGCGGCCTCTCCCAGTCACCAGTCTAGCTGCCGCATTCTGGATTAATTGCAGTTTCTGGGTCACCTTCAAAGGTAGCCCCACGTAGAGCGCATTGCAGTAGTCCAAGCGGGAGATAACTAGAGCATGCACCACTCTGGTGATGATGATGTTGCAGTGTCACAAAATCAATCATAGTGGAGATAATGCCTCCATCTCTCACTTAGAGCATTCAAGGGAGGGGAGAGGATGGCCACCGGGATGAAAGGGAGAACAAATTAAGGCAGGCATATGCAAACTCAGCCCTCCAGATGTTTTGGGACTACAACTCCCATCATCCCTAGCTAACAGGACCAGTGGTCAAGGATGATGGGAGTTGTAGTCCCAAAACATCTGGAGGGCTGAGTTTGCCTATGCCTGAATTCCAGCTTCCGCATGGGGAAAGCGTTATTGCATGAAAAAGGATGCAAAGAATAGGTGCGGACCGTGAGGGTACTTTTTGATCCAGCGATGTCACTTGAGGCCCAAGTGACCTCAGGATCCAGGCTTGCCTATTTCCAGCTATGGCTCATTCTTTAGCTATGGGCCTTTCTGGATATAGTTTGGCTACAGTGATCCATCCTTTGCTATTCTCCAGATTGGATTGTGGTACTGCACTCTAAATGGGACTGCCCTTAAATATGGTTTGCAAGGAGCAGCTGATGCAGAATGTAGCAGCCAGGGTGCTCATGAGAGTCCCTGGCTAGACTCCTATCATGTCACTTCTAAAAGATCTGAACAGGTGGCCAGTTCTCTACCAAACTCAGTTCCAGGTGCTTACACTAATGTATAGAGCCTTAGCAACTTGATTCCCAGATAACTGTAGGAGCATCTTCTCTGATTGACGATAGGTCTATCTTTTTTGGGAATCTCTTTTCCGACTGGTCTACCTACCAGTATCTTAACACTTGATAGGACCAGTCAGAAAAGAGATTCCCAAAAAAGATGTTACTTTCTTTCTGTTTGCCACAATAGCAGCAGGAATATTGATAGGTAAGAATCGGAAAACACAGGAGATACCAACCGTGGAAGAATGGCAAATGAAAATGATGGACTATATGGAACTGGCTGAGCTGACCGGGAGAATCCGCGACCAGAATGAACAGTCGGTGAAAGAAGATTGGAAGAAATTTAAAGTTTATCTAAAGAAATATTGCATTAGTATGAATTTAGTTGGAAGTGGTTATAAGCTGTAGGTTTAGAATTTAATGTTCAAATTTAAGGACAATTAATGTAAATTGTTATAAAGGAAATATTAAGAGAAATTTGTTATAGAAGTAAGATAGTGTGAGTTAAAAATATGATTTAGAAATTGCTAAAGATAATGATAAGGATAATGAACCACAGATAGGGAGGACTTGAGGAAGTCACCCTAAAATGTCAAGGAAAGTTAATAGTTGGGGAAGATATATTTTCTTCTTTATGTCTGTTTTATATGTGTGCTTATTGTCTTGTATAAGCTATTTTTTGTATTCTATTATAAAATGAATTAAAAAATGGGGGGGGGGGAATAGAATGCACCTAGAAAAAAAAGGTAGACCAGGCCCTGTTAACAGTGCAGCCACCCTGTGAGCTTCAAGGGGCAGTGGAACATGAGACGGCCTTTCCTGCAGTGATGACCATGTTGGGGAATATCCACTCTGTGGTGTAACATCTGGCATTCTTGTTGAATGCATTTCATCACCACCATTAAGAAACACAACTTCGTCCAGGCTTTTTGGGATGGTGGACTGAGATGCTCTCCTTTCTGTTGCATCGTTTATGTTGTTGCTGTTACGGATGTGATGCTAATGTATTTTTTAATTGAAGTTCATTTACTGTTTTGAATTGTAATATTTCTACATAACCCACCGTGGGACCATTGGTAAAGGTCAGGCTATCAGTATACATGATAAATAAATAAAAATAAATAAACATGTCCAGGCTGTTTCCCTTCTTTTCTGGGAAATCTTTTAAAAAAACCAGTCTTGTGTTAATGCCATTTCTTTAGATACACTATATAAGGGCTGCAGAGGGACCCATTTGCTGGAGATTGACTGTTCCGGGCTGAGTTAATTGGTTGAAGAGATTAATAGTTACTCTAATATCCTGGCACAGTGCATGTGTTAACATGTAATGCAAAATACATTAAGTAAATGCTACAATGAATGTCTTAATTTTATGAGAAATTTGCATAATGCCTATGCTTAACCCCTACTGCATTTCCCACCATTGTAAACATATATAGCGAGTGTGAAATGTGCATAATTTTTATTCTAAACACATATTTTTAAAAGACATTTTAAGAAGTTGTCACTACATTTAGCACCTTTCTCTTGCAATGAGATTCCAGCACCCCAAGCGACTCAAGTTTGAGACTGCATACAGCAGGAAGAGAAAATAAAGAGGGGGAAAAATCCAGAGACATAGTTAAAGGACCGGCTCAATGCTCCAAGCTAAAGGAGATATTCTCATGACACAGCGAAAGGCATGTATGTCAAACAATCCAAGCTTCACATATTACATTGATGGGGTCTGAGCTGGCAGTGACTGACAAGGAAAGGGATCTTGGGGGCATGCGTCACACCAGTGAAAATGTTAACCCAGACTGCCGCAGATGTGGAAAAAGCAAAATCCATGTTAGGGGTCATGAGGAAAGGGATTGAAAGTAAAACCATAATGCTTTTTATACAAAACTGGGGTGCAGCCATACATGGAACAATGTGCTGTTGTGGTAGTTGCGTCCCAGAAAGGATACTGTTGAGCTGCAAATTGTGTAGGAAAATGGGAAGCATAATGATCAAGGACCTGGAGTTGTTCCCCAGTGAGGAATGGTCACAATGTTTGGCAACATGCTGGATGTTTATAAAACTATACATGGGGTGTAGAAAGTTTCTCCCTCTCTAGAACCTGGGGTCATCCAATGAAGCTGAACAGTGGGAGATTCAGGACTAGCAAAAGGAAGTCCTTCCTCACACAGCTCATGGGGTTAAATGATAGAATTTGCTTCCATAAATGGTGGTGGGCACCAACTTAAATGGCTTTAAAGGGGGATTTGATAAATTCATGGACCATTAAGTTATCAGTTGTCACCTTGAGGATCGTAGTCACCATGCTCTTGAATAACAGTTGCCAGAGAATAACAGTGAAACAGTAATTATTGTGCTCATGTCCTGTGTTGGTTTTCCCTATGTATCTGGTTAGCCACTAGATCAGGCATAGGGAACCTTCGCTCGCCAAATGTTATGGAACTACTAGATGGACATTTGATCTAGCAGGACTCCTCATATGTTCCTCTGTTAACTTTGCTTGAAAATAAAAAGTAGATCCACTGCATATCCACAGCTCCTACTTTGGGCTGGCAAAACCTGTTCAATATGCAATTTCCTCATGAAGTAAGGTGTGCAGGGGTGGTGCCTTCTGTTACAGTAAGCCCAACCAAAAGCGATCCCATTGCATGCATCTCTGCAAAACCTTTATCATATGATTTGCCAGGCTCTGGGGGAAAGGCTGTGATGATTGCAGATCAGCATAATTTTTCCTTTGTGTGTCTTGAGTAGCTGCCTGGCAATATGAGAGATACAAACCCAAGTTGAAGAAGTCAGCCGGAGTGGAAAGAGGAACAGGAAGACGCTGATAGGCAGATTAGCTAGTACTAGTTGTCTCAGCATCCGTTGTTGCCGCAAGATTAATGCTGTGAGCTGGCTAACACTTGTTCACAGTTGGGTTTTCGCTAGTCTTTTTCCACCGCTGGCGCTGCGTGTGTTGACAGTTGTTTATTTAGCTTTGGCTGGATTGTTTTGGCTCTGCAGGAGTTTTCGGCTGCTTTCTCTGCTTTTCAGCCATTCATCATGTATTTGGGTTATTTCCACGTGTTCTACTCATCCCCGGGCCTTCTTGGAAGAGTCAGAATTGGCTGGCAGTGTGGGAATTAACTAATTATGAAGACAACCAGTATTCTTTGTGGAGAAAACAACACGCTGGAGGCCACAGATTGCAATGTACTGTTTTCAGGAAGTTGTGACCCATGTTTTGCAAGAAAACCAGTGGAGGGGGTGGGTGGGGTTTCAGGAAAACAGCAACTAACTAAGGAGGAAAGAAGACTAACATGGGGAAAACATTCAGATTTACACTAAGTAGGTGAAAAGGTTACAGGATGGTTATGGGAACTAGCTGAAGGGGCTCATAATAGTAAACAAAAGTGATTCCACCTGTGGTTCACCAGTTGAAATTCTGCCCAAACTGATCAGGGCTGTGATTGTTTAGATTGAGAAGTTTCAGCTGGCCTTGTAAAATGTGTTGATGATCTAACTCTCATAATGATCTAAGCAAGTGTTAGAAACCTGCAAAACCACTATCATAGTTGGTGGTCTCAACATTAAATAAAGCTCAAGACCAATTGAATTGCACAGAACAGAATGAGAATCATATGTGAGCATCACAAGGGATAGAATGAAAGCGAAAAGTCCAAAACATTAAACAGAATGGACAATTCTTTTCTGCTTATCAGTGATCATCTTGCAATATAGCCTGCCTCATGAGTGCTAAAGAAGCATTCTGTAACAAAAGGATTTCTTGACATGTGGACATTGAGTTTTCAGTAGATATAACTGAAATATAAACTGGAACTTAAGGTGGCAAGAAGGGATGCAGGTGGCGCTGTGGGTTAAACCACAGAGCCTAGGGCTTGCCGATCAGAAGGTCGGTGGTTCGAATCCCCGCGACGGGGTGAGCTCCCATTGCTCGGTCCCAGCTCCTGCCAACCTAGCAGTTCGAAAGCATGTCAAAGTGCAAGTAGATAAATAGGTACCACTCCAGCAGGAAAGTAAACCGTGTTTCCATGCGCTGCTCTGGTTCACCAGAAGCGGCTTTGTCATGCTGGCTACATGACCTGGAAGCTGTACGCCGGCTCCCACAGCCAATAACGCGAGATGAGTGTCGCAACCCCAGAGTCGGTCACGACTGGACCTAATGGTCAGGGGTCCCTTTACCTTTAAGGTGGCAAGAAGAGTAGAAAGGGTTTAACAGAGGAAGAAGGAAAGAAACAAAGTAGGCTAGCAAATGGCAGCAGAGGAATAGCTGGAATGGCACACAATAAAGGTATTGAGGACACAAAAGGGGTCTTGGATGGGCAGCTGAGCCTGGGATGGATGGAATGAGTAGGAAATAGGAGTAGGAGGAAACGAAGGGTAAAAATTGCTTACTGATTGCTCCAAGAGCTCTCAGCTTGCATTAATACAAATACAATACTATTACAAATTAACATATTAAAAACAATACATAAAAAGTCTAACCCAACAATCTAAAAGAACAAAGACAGAGAATTTCTGCCCATGCAGTTGTAATCAAATGAAAGCCTGAAAGGGGCTCAGAAGATTCTTTCATGCTTTGAACCCTTCAAAGGCATGCCTCAGATATTAGGGATATACATAGGTCTGTTTGTACATCTTTCACATTACTGAGTCAGATAGAGCCATTAACATGGTGTGTCAAGGTGGATCAGGGAACTTCCAGGCTTCTGAGTATTGGAAGCTTTCTCCAGTTTTTCCATGATGGGCTTTCTCCATTCTTCTCTTTTCTGAGAAACAAAACCAAGTTGACTGGGAAAATATCCAGAGTTTTGAGAGGGAAAGGATTGTAAGGGCAGTGGCAGAAGGTTGGCAGAATCTTTCATTGTGATGGGCAGGTCTAGCTTTAAAATCACTGTGAATTATTTTTTAGTGAACTCCAATCACAGTGATTTTGGGTAAAGCTTAATCCCTTAAAGATATGGGTTGGTCATTCTTTGAGTTTAGGCTGTGAGAATGGGGCATTGACAGCAGAGTTAGAGCACTTGGGGCATCTGCTTCTTTCCCAAATTTCTCTCTCTGAGGGGGATTTTCTTCACAGATTGTACTTCCTGGAAAGAGGGGGAAACCTGTGACTTCTGCACTTTTTGATAATAAAGGCAAAATTGCACACCACCGTAGACTTTGGACCAACTTGCGTGCGTGCACACACACATGGGCATCATGGGAAAGGGGCTTGAAAGCCAACTCTCTTGTATTCTCTGAACTCAGTGTGCAATTTGTCCTCCCAACTGCTTGAGAGTTTGCTCAAGCAAGAGCTAATTTGTCCCTTGTCAGTGGCCTACATTGTGTGTATTAAACATAAATCAATTAATTACAAAGATGTAAAGGCCAAACATACTGAATTCTGAGGAATCCTACTACTGCAACCATCAAGGTTCAGCTTGTGTAAGTGTTTATACTGCGAATCGCTTGTTTTTAGGATTTACAGCTGGCTATAAAAAAATTCCTCAGGGGCGGAATTTGGCAGATGAGAGCTCAGCTAGAGGTGGCCTCCTTGCATCCAATGATTTCTCACCTTAGTTTTTCCTTTAAAAGAAAAACAATTTTAAAAAAATGTTAGGTGAAGGTGTGAAGCAATGCAAAATTTGGTTTTCCATTCTGCAAAATCTGAACATACCAGGGTCTAACTATACAGTGAATGTATAGTACACCTGCAGCATATGGGAGGCTTATTCCCTTACCAGCCAAGACTTGCCTGAAAACTCCCTGCCGCTACTCACATGACTATAGGGATTAGTTTGAAAACTTCCCATTGGAGAAGAAGCTGATATTCCAATGGACCACAACTGGGGAGGGGAAGAGATAAAGCTTCCGTCCTGCCTTTTTTGTGGACAAAATGGAGAGTTAGCTGCACTGTACACGTTAAGCACAAGATGAAGTTCAACACTTTCCCATAGTAGCCCCTACAGAGGGGATTAACCCTGCCAAATTCAGGAAGGGTAGCCCCAGGGATTTTCATGCTAGCCACCTTTGAAGTTTAAAATGCTTTAGAATTAAAATGGACACAACATCTCTATTTTTTTCCACAAAGGGACATGAACTTTGGATATGTGGTAACCCCTGTAATGCAGGTGGGGGGGGATTAATCTGGCCAAATTTCAGGTGGGTAGCCTCAGGGGATTTCATGAGAGCCACCTGTAAATCTTGCTATTCCTCAAAATGAGAATAAATATATATATTTTTAAAAAAGACTGAGTGCTCTGATATGCAAATTCCAATGCTCCTGTGCTTTGCAGTGTTCCTTCCAACAAGGTTTTGAAAACATCTGAGGGGTTTTAAAAATTACCGTAGGCTTCAGATACTAGTCATCAGCAGGCAGCAGCAGGCAGACACTGGTGGGCAGCAGCACGAAAAACATCTGTCGGGCAGTATATTAATAATACTCTCTGTTAGCAACTGGAAATATTACTGCCACTACTAATAATCATTTCAGAAGGCTGTGGCTGAATATGCCCACAAGGTTTGGCTGACTAATAAAAAAGAAAATAAACTTGTGCGATTCCACTAGGCTGCAAAGCATAAACTGGGATGGGGCCAGGATTGATTGGGAAAGGATAGAAAACAAACACAAGTTGAACAAAAGTTAATGAACCCCACCAAATGCTTTCTAAAAGGCAGAACTTACAAAAGAGTCCCTAGAAGCACCGTTATTGGAGAGTGTTGAGCAGCGTGAGATCATTCTAGTCTTCATCTCTCCATGCCCCGCCTTGGTGTTCTCCAGATATGGTGTTGTAATTAATAATTACAACAGTTTGGGGACATACTATCTTGCTTTCTGAGACACACTTTTGAGCTACAGATGGGCACAAATATCTATAGATTGATCCAGAACAACCTGCTCTGCTCTGTAGTGATTTGTAGCTACATCAACCCAGTGCTCTTTTTCTATTAAAAGAATTCACCATGAATGTCTCCCTTGTTCTCTTAGCAATAGTGCTCACCCGAGAAGTGCCGGAACTGAGTTCTCGTGAGTTCTGGCTGAAAGACACCCAATCTGGGCAGGACACAGATCAACCTAATTTGGTCTATTTTGGTTTGGGATTCAGCTGAATCCAATGCACAGCCTAGATATGTGTGTCTATGTGTGTATACGTACACACACACACAATAAAGCTACTTGAATGTCTCAAGTTGTGAACCATCTTGACTGGGCCAGTGCAGTTTACTAAGCAAATACTTTTCATTTTGAGGGTGGGCCATGGGATAGTTACTATAAAGCAGCAAAATCCCTCGTTTCCGTCTTAAAGAGGGATACCATAGAGCAACAAAAGTATGGACAAGGGCATCTGAAAGGATGAAGGCATTCAGCCTTTCTCTATGGTTCATTATTGCGGCCATCGTCAGCATTTATTAAATGCTTATGTTCAGTGACTAGACCAAATTGCTAATGACAGGGAAACAGGAGCAGCTCTCTATGGCTGTCAAGTTTCTTTCCAGGGAGTACCTAAATGTCTATTTATATATTTAGCTATTTTACTACTAATATAATTGGGGGCATTTATCAATTAATGCATCTGTATCTAAAAGTCCACAGCATGTGGAATTCATGGAGGAACTCTTGCGCTGTGCAGTAAGGGAGCAGGCGAGATGGGTTCATACAGATAAAAATGATGGTTATAGCCAGTTTGTAACTTTTTCTAAAGGTTATCGAGTCTCTTTTCCCCATGAGCTGCTGTTGGACTGTAATTGAAAAACCACTTAAACAGAAAGGTGGGGAGGGTTTTTTGCTTTTTGTAGGAATATTGCACTACAAAATTAATAATGACAACTTAAACTTCTCTTACCACAACTTCCAGGCTCCCTTTTTAATATAGCATCTTACCAAAACATTACCTGGACAGATAACAGACCTTCTTCTTCAAGGCAAGGTGACTCATTCAGTGCCTCTTTAAAAGGGAAATTCACGTATTTGAATAGTGGACGTTCTGAGGAGGAAATGTTTGGCTAACAAGTTTTTCTTTCTGATGGCCAAACAGGACTTTTTGGTGGTCATTTTCTTTAAATTGTCACTCTGGGGAAATATAAGAGGCTCTCCACTCTATCCTCCCCTGCTTCATTTCATTCTGTAGGGTTGTTGTTGTTGTTTATTTATACCCCACTTTTTCCCATACCAGACTCAAGGTAGCTTACAGAGAAAAACAATAATGATTAAACAATAACTAAAAAGATTGGGAAATCAATCATTAAATAATAATTGAGCATCGATAGAATTAAAACTGCATAGCCTTATATACAGTGGCACCTCGGTTTAAGTACTCAATTCATTCTGGGGTGCCATTCGCTCCCTGAAAAGTACTTAATCTGAGCACCTCTTCCGCGTGTGTGTGAAGCGCTGATAGAGCGCTTCTGTGCATGCGCGTGCCACGGAACCCGGACGTAAACACTTCTGGGTCCGCAGAGTACTTAAACTGAAAGTACTCAAACTGGAGTGCTCTTAAACCGAGGTATGACTGTATAGACCAGGCATAGGCAACCTTGGCTCTCCAGATGTTTTGGAACTACAACTCCCATGATCCCTTGCTAACAGGGCCAGTGGTCAGGGATCGTGGGAGTTGTAGTTCCAAAACATCTGGAGAGCCAAGGTTGCCTATGCCTGGTATAGACTTAATGCTTGAAAGGCCAGGATGACATGGAACTTGGCTCATAATATGGTCCCTTCCTCACTCGCATGTAGTCTTATTACCTAATTGGGAAGGGGCAGGAACTCCTGCATAGAAGAAACCTGCACAATTGCTTCCACCATGCTACCATGGAGGTAATGGGATAAGGTAGTCCTATCACTGTACTCCTATGTGGATGTTCTCTCTAGACTGGGTGAGAGACAGCCTTGCTGCCCTTGCCACCACATTTGATAGTCAGTTAGAGGTGGTACCTGAATACAACTTCAGTTAACATGAAGGTACTCTAAGTGTGAGTTTCATTGTCTAGCCATTAAATATTGTCATTCAGAAGTTCAGAGGATGGTAGCCTTAGCACCTACTCAGAGCAGACATGCTTCTCATTGCAGAGTTAATGACCTAAGTGTTGAGTCTTGATTTAAGGGGAAGGGGGAAAAAGAAACTTATTCCATAACTCAAAGGTATGTAGAGCTGGTTAAACTTTATGTGGTCTTTTCATTTAATGAATGCAATTGATCAGCATTTATTTACATGTCCTGTATCTTTGTCTGGAAGCTGCCCCCCTTCTATAGAAAACCTGACTGCCATATAAACCACCATGAAAGTAATTCAGTTTAAGAGAATGAGGCCTTATTTTGAAGTCACCCTCAACTTAAAGCCATCAGGGAAGTAATTAAACTCACTGGAAGACATCAATTCTACACCCCTTAATTATTGTGGTTGTGAAATTTAATTGATGAATATTGTCATTGCCCTTTTCCTTCCTTTTAGATGAACAACGTGGTTATAGAGCAATCCAAACCCCCAACCCATCGTGCTAAAGGGGTTTTAGATGTGACAGAAGTGTCTCTCTGCCCATCCAAGCCTGGTTCCACCATCCTTCTCCATTGTGGAGCACCCCAGTTCATCCACCCAAATTGTGGGCAGGAATAATCTACTGCAGGCAGTATCTCCAATACCAGTAGCCAGGGAAAACCTCCAAAATTGGGTTTCTAAAGTATTATAGAAAGTGAAATTGCAGACAGGATAATAAACCTCAAAACTGGGTTTTTGAAATTGGGTTTCTGGGTTGGGGAAGGGGGTATCCAGGCCAGTACAGGATTTCCTGGATCCTATGCCAACCTGGCTACCATCTTGTGACAGAATTAGGCCCAACCCAGGCCTCTTTGTTGCACCAGGCTGGGATATGGCACAATGAAAGGCATTTTCCCCTAAGCCATTGCTGGGAGTGGTGGTGATGTTGCATTCTGGTCTTCTTTGGAAACAATGAACAAACACACTTAGAATTGATGAAGTCATGATTACATGTTCAGTATATGTATCTCAGCATGTAATCTGTGGGTGATACAGAAATCCCTGTTCAAAACCACATGTGTCATTGAGCTGCTTCATTTTTGCAAGTTATTATGTTTAGGTTATTGGGGGAGGCAGGTTTGATTATTGTGTGATCACTTGTAGTGCTTAAACTGATTATCACATAGATACTTTTATTGAAGTGTGTTGCCTGCTAAATTGCCTTGAAACTTTGGTGTAAGGCAATCAATGATTTTGCTTCCTTTTAGAACTGAAAGGCAGGATTGGGTGCAGAACCTTGTTGATTGTACAGTTGGTAACAAAGAGTTCTCGAAGTTCCTTACCTGACTCCGCTTGGTGTGAAGAACTCTTGTCTCTCAGCTGGTTTAGATTAACTAAGAATTACAGCTCACTTCAATGCAATTAGATCTAATGAGGTGCATATGGAAACAACTGGGGCTACCTTGTAACCACATTATATAGACTCTGCTAGTTGGTATTTTAATCAATTGGTTTGACCTCTCCTAGCTTATACACACACAAGAGGAGGAATTCAAAGCCATACTACCTAGTTACTTGATCAGAGGGAGAGAGAAAAAGGCATTAGCCTTTAGATTAACCACCAATAGACACTTGTGCGGAATGGTTTTGTAAAAGAAAAAAAGAAAGAAAAGAAAACCTTAATGGCTTTGTAGCATTTGGCGATATCAGAAGCGTAGTTAAAGCAATGTGTAAAACAGTTGCTTCCCACACCCTCTGAGACCTTCTCCTTTCCATTCTATCATAGAGTTACTGCACAAATTAAGCAGGGGTTGCATTTCACCAGAAGCGGAGCACTGGGGTGTCAGTTTACCTTGGAGTAATGGAATTGTAACTCAGACTCCAGTGAGATTTCTGAGACTAGGCAGGCTCTGTCCATGAGAGTTGGCCTGTCTAACTGCATTTGAGTTTTGTATTAGAGCAAAGAATGTGAAAATGTGGGGGGTGGGAGCAATAATGTACATTATGCAGCTAACTTTTATTTATTTATTATTACGGTCGAGGACCAGTTCATAGAAAAATATAAAATACAGATAAAAATAAAAATAAAATACTGTGAATCCCTTTTGAAAGAACAGTTTCAGGGAGCATAACGTATATATGATGCTTTGTGGAACATTTAAAATACATTGTTAATTATATATACAATGCTGAAAGTTTAACCCTTAAAATAGAAGCTGCAGGAAACTGAGCCTAACTCGCTCGGGTACCATATGTTGGGAAATTCAGACGGACTTGGGAGAAAGTCTGTGTCTGCATAGTTGGGCACAGAATCTGGCGACCGCCCTGGTTATCTCCTGGTCTTTGCCTAGCAGGAGCATGTTGTATAGTTGCTTTTCCAGGAGGCTTGCTAACCTCACCAGTATGGGATCGAGCTTCTTCATGGAGGGGGCATCTGAAGAGGAAGTGCTCTGGGCTTCCTATTTCCCCTAGAGGGCATACGCAGTCTTTGGGCGTATGGGATTTTTTTGTAAAGCCCCTCCAGCACAGGCGTGGGCAATGCCACACTTCTGGCAAGTGTAAAAGCCCTTCTTGTGTTTTTTTGACAGGAGAAAGGAGAAATAAGGTGCCAGAGCACCTTATCTCCGTATCTCTCAATTTCTCCAGATCTATATTCAGGACATCTTGAGTAGTCCTGTTGTCTTTCAATATCAATGAGTTATTGTCTGACCATTGCTTTGGCTTGTCTTAGGTCCAATCTTAGGAGGGCTTGAGGGGCAAGGCCCATATTCTGGAGAGAGTTCAGAACCGCTAGCTGCCAACCGGACTGGAACTGGTCGTGTAGGATCAAAGGCGCAATTCCTTGGGGTTTCAGATTTAGAGCAGCTACCTTTATGAAAGATTATTGTACTCCTGAACCTGAATCAAAGCCTTACTCACAATATACCCACTGAAGTCAAATAACTTAATTTAGCCATTATTGAATTTATTCTATTGATTGCAATGATCCACTCCGAGTATGACTTAGGACACAACCTCACTATACATTTTAAACACTATGATACCATGCTAACAATGGCTCCCCTCAAAGAATCCTGGGAGCTTTAGATTGCTATGGGTGCTGAGAGTTGTTAGGAGACACCTATTCCTCTCACAGATCTAGAATTCCCAAAGTGGTTTAACAATCAATTCCTCTTTTCAGGGAACTCTGGGAACTGCAGCAAACAACTCTCAGCTCCCATAAAAGTTCCCAGGAATCTTTGGGCAAAGCCATGACTGTCAAAGTGCTTCAAATTTTTAGTGCAGGTGTGGCCTTAGTTAATTATTGTCCATTGATTTGAATGGGTCAATTCTGAGTACGACTTAGTCAAATACAGCTCACAATCTCCTATGAAGCATGGGAGCAGCTTACTCTACAGGACATGGAAGAATTTATCATGCCATAGGTCAGAACATAGGAAGCTGCCTTGTCAAAGTATTTGCCCATCTGGTTCAGTATTGCCTACTCTGACTCACAACAACTTGGTGGGAATCTGGGCAGAGGTTTCCTAACTCTTAAGATGGGAACATAGGAAGCTACCTCCTATGAGACAGGCTGTTTGTCCATCTAGTCTGGTATTGTCTGTACTTCCTGGAGTCTCATTCGGTGGTTTTTCCTACCATCTGCTAACTTATCCTGTTAACGGGCTACCAGGGATTGAACTTGGGAACTTCTGCATGCAAAGTGTGTGCTCTGCCTCTGGGTTGCAGAATTCAAGTACAACCAAGGCTAAAGTAAAAAATCTGCATTTGAAGGTGAGTTTCCAAATGAGTCTTTCCCAGAAGAATATTTTTTTCCATACTAGGCCTTGAGAGAGGAGATGACTCAAATGTACATTTTAACAGGAATTGGTTTCAGATTCCTGGCTATGAGTCACAATAAAGAACAATGTCTTCTTCCTAACTAGCTACTCAAAATATAAACTTCCTTCTATTTATGAGCCCTTTAAAAAAAGATTAATATCCCTTTGTGTCTTAAGAACAAGTTGTAACTTGCATGCAATGGCCTTCAACCAAGCGGATAAGAGGACCACAATATTCCCAAGTCATTGTTTGAGTGGGTCAGGCTGTGTTCACATAGCTATATTTATTCCATTTCATTTTATTAAGAAGCAAGCACTTGTCTCATATTTTTATGTATATCAAGTTGCTTTTGTAAAAAAAATTGCAAATATGTTAGATGTGAACTTTATCAGATGGGTTAAAAAAAATCAACTGCCAGATATATGGCAAATGCAGTTGGGAAATGCAAGGTTGGGTTGCAATTTAGAGAACAATCCAAGCCCAAGGTCCTCTGGGATGGGGGAGGCATTAAAATAGGTGCATCTCCAGCTGATCTGGCTGAGCGAGGGATGAGCTGGAACTGCATTAACTGAAGTTCCCCCATCTCAGCACAGCTGGATAGACACCAAGGCAAGCCCCCAAAATTGGGCTTTCCAGAAGTACGGAGTGAGTAGGTCCTGGCAGGGAAGATTCATTTCTTTCCCCAACTCTTTTCAGCTCGGTCACATGGACTAGTACCCCAGTGGGAAAAGGGTGGTGTAAGTCAAACTATTTTAAAGGCTTGTTTACCCTCTGCTGGACTTGGGCCAGCTCAGTCAGGTCCTGTCCTGGAAGGAGTTTAGAATAGAGATTAATTTGTTGTTGTTTAGTCGTTTAGTCGTGTCTGACTCTTCGTGACCCCATGGACCAGAGCACGCCAGGCACTCCTGTCTTCCACTGCCTCCCGCAGTTTGGTCAAACTTATGTTCATAGCTTCGAGAACACTGTCCAACCATCTCGTCCTCTGTTGTTCCCTTCTGCTTGTGCCCTCCATCTTTCCCAACATCAGGGTCTTTTCCAGGGAGTCTTCTCTTCTCATGAGGTGGCCAAAGTATTGGAGCCTCAGCTTCATGATCTGTCCTCCCAGGGAGCACTCAGGGTTGATTTCCTTCAGAATGGATAGGTTTGATATTCTTGCAGTCCATGGGACTCTCAAGAGTCTCCTCCAGCACCATAATTCAAAAGCATTAATTCTTCAGCGGTCAGCCTTCTTTATGGCCCAACTCTCACTTCCATACATCACTACTGGGAAAACCATAGCTTTAACTATACAGACTTTTGTCGGCAAGGTGATGTCTCTGCTTTTTAAGATGCTGTCTAGGTTTGCCATTGCTTTTCTCCCAAGAAGCAGGCGTCTTTTAATTTCATTACAGGTAGGTAGCTGTGTTGGTCTGAGTCGAAGCAAAATAAAGAAATTCCTTCAGTAGCACCTTAAAGACCAACTAAGTTTTTTTTTTTTGGTATGAGCTTTTGTGTGCATGCACACTGTGTATCTGAAGAAGTGTGCATGCACACAAAAGCTCATACCAAAATAAAAACTTAGTTGGTCTTTAAGGTGCTACTGAAGGAATTTTTTTACTTTAATTTCGTGACTGCTGTCACCATCTGCAGTGATCACGGAGCCCAAGAAAGTAAAATCTCTCACTGCCTCAATTTCTTCCCCTTCTATTTGCCAGGAGGTAATTACTCCAGCATAATTGTCCACAGCATAAATTACACTAGCTTCCTATAGTTGGGATTGCTTTGTTAGAAGGTAATGCATTAGACCAGGCATCCCCAAACTGCGGCCCTCCAGATGTTTTGGCCTACAACTCCCATGATCCCTAGCTAACAGGACCAGTGGTCGGGGAAGATGGGAATTGTAGTCCAAAACATCTGGAGGGCCGAAGTTTGGGGGTGCCTGCATTAGACAATGCTGCAGAACCTTCTGTTTCAATGGGACTTGGGCAGAGTACCATGAACCCTCAATTGAAATAACCAGGTGGTGCTTGGGGAAGACAGGCCTTACTTCTCAGTGCAGCAGCACTGACTTATTTGTATATTGGATTTGCTCTCGCATCACCTGTGGATGAATTACTACTCGCCGTTGACCACTGCTGTACTTAAGTTATTGTACTGTACTGTATTTGAAACAGAAAAGTGTGTGAGCACATTAAATAGATATGACATTTATGTGAATGAGAACATCCAGAGTTCAGTTAAAATATTTTTATGGGAGCCATAAACCTTCAGGCTTCAGGATACAAGCCAACTCCCCCCCCCCTGATGACCTAAGTTGACCTTTTTATACTCATGTTGGAGATAGGATGAGGAATGCACACTTCTGTATCCCTGTATCCACAATTTGCATTTTCTACAACCAGAAACCCGAATTCTGCACTGAAAATTTAAGTATGGTCATTTTGTTTTCTTAAGTTGCTAAAGCAGCAGTGATGAACGCACTGGGTGGAATTCAATATTGTAGCATTGCTGTTTGTCCTCCCCTCCCCCACTGTGCTGTTCTGGGGGTTCTCCTGACCTGTCCCCAGTTCTTGCTTGCTTGCTTGCTTAAGGAAAATATTTCTTATGAACTTTTACAAAAATATTCTGCATTTACTTCATTAAAAGCAAAAATATGTCAATTAAAATAAAACAGCTATCCAAGTGCATGGTAGGTAAGCTATCTGCTACCCCAATTTTTGCTTTTAAAAGTGAAGCTCAGCTGAGGACATTGTGGGGTTTTCAGGAAGCATGGGCACCCAGCATGGCAGAATGATGCAGACCAACAGAGTGAATAAAATGAAATGCATGCACAGCCACCTCAAAAATAAGGTAAACACAACAGAAACCCAGCACCCATCTCATGAACATTGAAATTGCCCCTCCCATTTGATAATCTTCAAAGGTAATTCCTTTTCTCATTCAGTGAGGGAGAACCGCCGGGGGGGCATGGAAGGAATTTGTCTTAGTGCTAGCAATAACTACAAGGTTTATAAACTCATTTTGAAATAAAAATTGACACTCCGTTCCATATTATTCTCAAACAACCATGCCTCCTTCAACCTAGTGACCTCCAAATGTTTTTGACAGGAATGATGGGAGATGAGTCCAAAAATCTGGAGGGCAGATTAAAGCTATGCAGCTTTAGAGCGCTTATCTAAAGTGAGCTGTGATCAGCTGCTGTTTTAAACTACAAATTAAAATGCAACCAACATTACCTAGAACTTAAAAAATAATAATTCTTGGCTTTCTTCAGTAATGCTCTAGCTGAATACCAACTCAAGCTGAGACTAAACCCATCACTTGTATGGACCCTTATATGATCTTATCTTCTTATATATGAATTGTTTATTAAACAAGTATTCCTACCCTATTGGCTGCATGTTATATATGATGCACAAGTTTATGAAATCAGTGTTCTGTAACTGCAGATGTTGAATAAAGATTGGACCGGATTCCGTATGAATTAGACTAGATTACTTGATTCAAATAGGGAGACTGATTGGAATTTGAAGTAATTTCCTTCTTTTTTAGAAGGGAATGGAGTCAAATACCATCTGTTTCCTGGTACACAATAGTCACGAAGGCATTGAGAAGACAAACATTTAATAACTTCCTTTAAAAATGTTTCGTGAATCCTTCCAGCACAGTAGCCATTTATCACAGAAATAACCTGCAATCTGTTTAGAACTCTACCAAAATATTAACAAATATTTCTCGGGTAAAATTTAACTCTTTCAGTTTCAGGCTCATAATTATGAAGCTTAAGAGACCTAAATAGACATTGCAGGGAATGCTTGAAGGCTACTGGCCCTTGTCATCCTACTTTTTCTCGATAGCATCTATTTAAAGTTATGTATCATACTCAGCATTTCAACACAGGCCCCATAATGCCAAGTTAGATCTTTAGAAAGCTAATGTTTTGAACAAAATGTACTGGGAAAAAAAAAATCTGGTTTCATTTCTTTCATAGTTTGCTCGAAACTAAATCAATTAATGTAGCACAGGAGAAATCATCAACTGAAGTTCTTGTGGAGCTCAATACGTCCCTAAAGAGTGAAGTGTTTCAAATTTTATTGATGAACTAGGATACCTGATTTGTTTCAAATCACCATACTTTATTAAGTCATTGTCAGTCTACACATCATGCTCACTCTGTAAAGGCTACTCAAAGCATCTCCTGGGAAGTCACTGTTTTACACAACAGCTGTAAAGCATAGAACAACACGGCATGTGGATCAACCAAACAGATGGAGTTTCCCCATTCTAAGCAGCCACAAAGAAAATTCCCATTGTGTTGTGGATATGTGCAGTGTTCAATAGGGTGAGCTAAATGTCTAACTGGCCCACATATTGCGGCCACTGCATGAAGCAGTAACCACGCTGCAGCTGTTTCAAGTCGTCTCTTCCTTGGTTTGATTTAGGGTGATGGCTTTTTCATCAGCTGGCTTCTGCTACCAATCAGAGAGGGGAGCTGGCCTTATAAGCTCACTCCACCCTCTAAATGTTGCAGTTTTATCTCTCTGGCACTCATCCTCTCTCCCTATGCAGTATGGGCCCTGCTAGTCACCTGTTCAAGGGGCTAAGTAGAAATTTTGCTGGGAGCTGTCAGAGGGTCGCCGTGGCTACTCTAGAGTAACTCCGCCTGAGTCCAGTTTATCTTCAAAGAGGTTTATTGTGATATTTATTTACAGTGTAGAGACAGCTTAAAACACGACCTCTCATCCCAAATCAGAATCCGGCAATGGCGTACGTCTGTTGCTACGCCAGCAAAGTAGTCTGGGCACCGCACCCCAAAACGCCACCCTCTTGACCTGTGTTGCGGTGCTCTCCTTACTTCTGGCATCAGAAGGAGTGATGCCCTTTCAGCTTCCTCCCTCAGCAGTCGGTTCCCTGGCTCTGCAGTATCCCCAAGCGTCTGCCTGCATCCCTCCACCTCCGAGCTTTCCCATTGTCCCTAACTCTGATTTCTCTCCCCATCCAGTCTCTTTCTCCCCCTCTGGCTGCTTCAGAACCACTGGTGCTCTCTGTACTTGATGAGGTGGACGTTAGGATGATGGGGACTGGCTCCCTGTAGGGAGTCCCCCTTACAGGAGCCATTTCAAGTGCCCTTGGACTCTTCTTTTTTGCCTACTTCATACTGCTGGGAATCTTGTTTAGAAAAGTTAAAGGACCGCTGGAAGGTTAAGTCCAGTCAAAGGTGACTATGGGGTGTGGTGCTCATCTCGCATTCAGGCCGATGGAGCTGGCATTTGTCCACAGGCAGCTTTCCAGGTCATGTGGCCAGCATGACTAAACAGCTTCTGGTGCAGCAGGACACCATGACGGAAACCAGAGCGCATGGAAACGCCGTTTACCTTCCTGCCACAGCGATACCAATTTATCTACTTGCACTGGGGTGCTTTCAAACTGCTAGGTTGGCAGGAGCTGGGGCAAAGCAATGGGAGCTCACTCCACTGTGGGGATTCAAACCGCCAACCTTCCGATTGGCAAGCCTAAGAGGCTCAGTGGTCCTGGGGTGAACACCAAACTGCAAAGCCCCAGTAAGTATGCCAAAACCAGATTCCCAGGGTGTTTGGCACAAGGAGGAAGCATTCCTTCTCATCCTTTCCTCCAACAACACAGGCAAAGCCTGTCAACCTGTCCATGACTCATGAAGGAATTTAGCCTTCAACTAGGAAGCTTCCCTGCCAAAGGCTGTATTTTGATTAGGTTGACTAGGTTATTGGTTTGCAGAGCCTCAAGTTTTGTTGTATTTCAATAAATGTAACAAATGGCTGCAAATTGCTGGTGAGTGAGTCTTTTTCTGGGTGCGTTGGCAATGTGTATTCACATCTGGCTCAAAAGCCGGATTTAGTCAGTTCAAGGTGAGCGTATTGGGTGCAAATATGTGTCTTGACTCTTGACTGGAATTTGCATGTGCATTGGCTGTCCTAGAATACCACCACCCCACCCCACCCCGATGAATCAGGATGACTGTTTCTGCCTCCTTTCCAAGCAAGGGTAAGGGAGGGAAAAAACTGTTGTCAAAATGATACAATTAACATGCTTTCAAACTCATTTATCAAAGGCAACTAATGAACTCATTTGCTTCATTTTTATTACATTTAATGCAGCAGTGTGATTTTCTCACCAATCTAAACACTTCATTCAGGATCCTGACCTATAATATCGCGAGTAAACAATACGAATGATGATGGATGAAAACTATCATAATTAACTTGTTATCTGAAACTCATAATTTTGCTGATATACTTTGTCGTTGGAACAAATCATTGCAAACGAATACATCAGGAACATGTGCTGGGTAGTTTGATTCCAAACCAATTAGAGGAAAAAGCACAAAATAGCGCATTACAATAAAAATATGACATGTCGTTTTCCTAGAGGAGATATTCAGTTTTTCGTTTTGAACAAATCCCCGAAAAGCTTTAGGGTTCTTAGGATACCAAGAGTCAATTTTGTGTTTTTTCCACAGGGAATCTTAATTCAGATTCAACAAAACACTGAAAGAGGGAGTGCTTAGAGCTGTGTAGCTCCCTCATAGCTTCTTTGCATCAACATGAGATCCCAGGTGGACAGAAGGAAGGTGTAAATAAAACGTGCTGTCTTGCAAATGAGAAGTAAGACAAACCAGTTAACATTTCTATACATTGTTTTGCAAAATAAGAAGGATTTACGCAGACTTTCATTGTTGGTTGAGGAAGCCTCTAAATCTATCAGATATAGTATACTGTATAGTATCCACAGGCCCATATAAAATACGTAGCTGTAAATCTGACTTTTACATTTTTACAAATAATAAAAAGGAAGTAAAAGTAAACTTCAGCCAGTGTGGTGTAGTGGTTAAGAGTGGTGGACTCGTAATCTGGGGAACCGGGTTCGCGTTTCCACTCCTCCACATGCAGCTGCTGGGTGACCTTGGGCTAGTCACACTTCTTTGAAGTCTCTCAGCCTCACTCACCTCACAGAGTGTTTGTTGTGGGGGAGGAAGGCAAAGGAGATTGTTAGCCGCTTTGAGACTCCTTATATATAATATCCAAACTCTTCAGCTGAAGTTGGTTCCCCCCCCCCTTATATCCCATTATTCAGAATAATTTAGATAAATAAGGATTGCTAATTCATATAAGGACCACTGTTGTAGCTGGATAGTGGCAGCTCTGTCTTCTCCATACTCCTCAGAGTGATATGGACCTGCAGAAGCCCCTGTGATGACAGTTGGAGCAAGTAGGAGACACAATTGGGGATTATCCAATCTTCTTTCTTTCTATTCATTTCATCAGCTGCCCTTGTTTACTACCCTTCCCTTGTCTACTACCACATTATTTTCTGTGGTCAGTGATATATGATATATGATATATGAAGAAGGAATACAGTCTATACCACACGTGACTGGTGTTAGCTTGATTATTCCTAATTAGACTCGGGTGTAGTCATTCCCAACATTTCAGCCAAAGCGAATGTGGAGGTTCCTCTGTAGGCAAAACCTATACAGGTATTTTAAGACTAGGAAAATATCACCACAGGAAAGAAACTCCCATCCAGCTGTGTGAATTGGACCCCCATAGTCATCACCTATACCCATAGCTGTCAAGTTTTCCCTTTTCTCGCGAGGAAGCCTATTCAGCATAAGGCAATTTCCCTTTTAAAAAGGGAGAACTTGACAGCTATGCCTATACCTTCAGAGATGCTGAAATTGTAAAATGTGTGCATGTCACTTTTAATTTCGTGAGGAATTTCATGGACCACTCAAGTAGGTCTTTGATTATCTGTGGGTCCTCCACTCTCCTTAAATGTAAACAGCAACATCAGTGCATCATCTAGCAGTGATTAAAGGTGCCATTTCCACGTCACTACCTGGATCGCAAAAGCCAATGTAATATTCTTCTTTAATGTAGTCAATTCCATTCTAAACATTGACAAAGGCACTAAGACATGAGCTTGCAACCTGTGTCTAATAGAGTTTCACCGCAGTTGAATGAGAGATTTTGAAATCATGAGCATTACCTTCCTTTTATTCCTTAAAGCCTTTTGGATACTCTCTAAGTCTCCCACCTGAAGTATTTAATCTGTTGAAATGGAAATTGTAATGATGACACATATGCAGGATTCTGACTTCCTTGCTGTGAGGGGGGAGGAATAAAAATGAGCAGGGGGCTGGGGAGAAAGCTCTTGTTTTAAGCATGCACAGCATTTTAGTAACCTTTGGAGATAATGGTGTGCCAGGCGTTGGTTTTTCCTAACAGTACCAGAATGATAAGTAAGAATTAGTATGTGGAGAGTTCCTGCTGTCTGACCCTTAAAATGCGATCCCATTAGATAGCGTCGCATGGCAGGTTGCTATAAAAGGCTAGACAGTGGCTTCAGGAGTTGGAGTCATTTTTATTCCCGATGATAGCTCTTCCTCAACTTGCCAAATGGTCAGAATTTATCATCTTTAAACATTTCCTAGAGTTTACATTAGAAAAAAGCCCCTTTTTCTAAAAAATTAAATGGGCAATCTAAGGTTCTGTGGAGATGACAGCTTCTCAAAGGCTTGGAAGCATGATTGGAGAGCTATTACTGCCACTGTACATACATTCAGAGCGGGTGAAGATAGGGCTGTCATCAGTGCTGTTGTCATCTATCGGCTTGGATCCAGGGATGTCTTGTGTGAGGGTAAAAGCACCTCCGCTTCTGCAAGACAGTTTCAAAGTACTGGTTTTGCCTTAAATGGCTCAGGACTGCAACACCTCCATGACCTTCTCTCCCCATGTGAAATGAAGCGGACCCTGCGGTTGAAATCTGAGGCCCTTCTTCATGGACCACCGCTGTGAGAAGTCCACTCACCTTCCCTGGTGGGCGGTATTGCAGCCAGGTATCCGGGACCTCTCAGTGATCCGGCTTGGGGGGGGGCAGAGGGATGCCGCCCCCATCACACTGACTCCCTGCTGTCCAATTTGTACTTCTGAAACTTTTGCAATGCAAAATAAAAATAAAGTAGAAAAATTCCTTCCAGTAGCACGTGAGAGACCACTGTTTGTCATTGGTATGAGCTTTTGTGTGCATGTCACACTTCTTCAGATACACTGAAACAGAAGTCGCCAGACCCTTATATATAGTGGGAGGGTGGGGAGGGATATTACTCAGAAGGGTGGTGGGAATGGGTGATTGGCTAAAAGTAATGTGTGCAAAGATGCATAGGCTAGGTCAGGCATCCCCAAACTTCGGCCCTCCAGATGTTTTGGACTACAGTCCCCATCATCCCTGATCACTGGTCCTGTTAGCTAGGGATCATGGGAGTTGTAGGCCAAAACATCTGGAGGGCCGTAGTTTGGGGATGCCTAGGCTAGGTTAAGTATACCTAATAACACATGACATAATGGAAAATTGCTTGCAGAAATTAAGTAAAGCTGCATACAAAAAATTGTCAGTTTTTTGTATATAAATTTACAGTAAAATGCTGGTGAATTTTCACAACAATTTGAAGTTCAGAGATGTGCTAATATTGAAGGGTGGCTGTACTTCAGGTCTCATATTGTTTCAGAAAGTGTATGATTGCCTATAGATACTCTCTGAATCAAATTTCTCCTCCAAACTTAATACTCTCACACACAGAGACCATAGTCTTTCATTTCAGAAAGTGAACTCTAGACAGTGAAAGTCTATGTTATGATGAATCTGTTTGACTTTGAGGTGCCTTAATACAGTTTGTTGGGTTTTTTTGCAATGGATAAACCCTCATGAAAACACTAAAAGATGCCTTACTGTAATTCACAAAGTTTTTTTTAAAAGAAGCAATTCTACAAAAATGCTGTAAACAATTTTTTAAAAAATACCCATCGTATCTTTTCCTCATTATTCCTTTTTCAAATCTATGCATAATGGGCTAAAATAATCCCATTGCCAAGCATTTCTATATGTGACTGGATTTTTCTTTCTTTCCTAACTTCCTACATTCCTACATCCTACAAGCTTCTGGGACCAATGGGCCATTTAGCTATTGTGTTAATAACTTCCTCTGGCACCTGCAAATTTCATCTTATCACTGAATCATGTAATTTGGCGAGAAAATTTCACAGGAGAATAACTAACAGAAGATTTTTAACTTGACATATATAAATATATTGTTTTACTAATCCTGAGTATGCCTCACCTGCTTGAAACAATGCCTGCTGGCGACTCAATAATTCTTCTGTGTGGAACAAGAAATCCATTTAAATATATAAAACTAAATCACAACCTATCATGCATGTGATAAGTGAAACAGAAAGTGTATGCTACATACTGTACCACTAGCCTAAAGAGGCCAAGTTGTCCAATCTTTTAAGCTGCAGGATCTCATGCCGTTCAGATTTGGTTTTGCCTGCTCTGCCTATCTCTGCTTAAGCACATTCACAGTGCTATCCTATGCTGGTAAGGGCCCATCCCTTCATAGGAGATGGTTCTTAGCATCCACCAGAGCAGCTCTACACTCCAAGTAGCTACTATCATGGGGAGCAGCCATTGAGATGTTTTTAGGAGTCAGGTAAGGAAGAGCAAGACATCAGTGCCTCATTTGCCTTGCATACGGTGCTCCTTTGAATTATGCAGCCAAAAACAACTGTTGTGGCATCTAACTCTGGGGTTCTATAGTGTTCTGGCGAAGAATATGATGAAGACAAGGTGCAAGTCACTTTCCACAGGGCCGTGCTTTTGGTACTCCCATTCCCTTTAATCACAATTGGAGCCCCTTTTTGTGATTCCACACACTCTCTCTATATTATAGTTTTAGAGGCTCACAATCATTAATGTGACTTGTGATGCACCGGATTCTGTTATGATATCATTGCCTGCCTATAACCCGAAAAACACTTTTCATGGTAAGAAACCATGTGACTGGCCCTACCCACATGGTTTTCCGGGTCTTTTAGCATTACAGTAGCACATGGAGTGCTAATCTTATGGGGAAACGGCTCACATTATGTATGAGAATGTCTCCAAAGTTGTTGTCTCACTCTGAGAGCAAGCCAATGAAAAGATAGACTCCATTAAAATATGACTGCAGCATATGACAAACAAATTGTCCAGAGACCAATGAGTTCCAAGAAGTTGTCAATATGGAAGGATGAGTCCCTCATAAAAGCTTCAGAAGGTTCTTGTCGCATAACGGCCAGATGGCGTATCAGGTGAAAATCCAAAAGGAACTGTTTGGATTGTGGCTAGTTGTGTTCAGTTTGGGGGTGGCATTCCCCCCCCCCCAGGATCTCAGGGATCCTCCAAGTGTTGGGAAAGAATCCCGAAACTTTTGGCTTGAGAAATTAATTTGGGGAAAGGAGCTGGTTTGATGAACAGGTTGCCGAGTGGCATATTAGAAAGGGACGTGATCCATCGGCAGCCTTACTTGGCAGCAGGCCCCACAGAGCATTGAACGGCCATAAGGACCAGTCTCTTCAAAAGGAGAGTCAAAGCCATCTGGGTGGAGTGGGTGGAATCTGGAAGCAATGATGGCTCCACTCCTGTCAGTCTGAGTGGATGATGAGTGGCTGCAGGGCTTTTCTGCCACCAGTTGCACAACATAAAAATTTTATACACTGCGGGTAGTGGCTAAAAAACTGAGAAACGTTCCTTGTGACTCAAGTAAGCTATGAGTTACAATCCATGCTTCCCAGAAAGCCACATAGCCATAACTCTCAAGTACGATGCCCTTCACTATGATGGATACTCTACATTTCATTTTCATATTTTAAAGAAGACTTGCCTTTTCTCATTGGCATTGCCTGCACATAACTCTCCGTACTTGGAATGCAGGTGGGACTCTCCAGAAGTAAGATTTCCTCTGTGCAGAGTGATAGATGAGAAAGAGACCTGCAGTTCATCTCTAATCCAGAACTGATATCACACATTCAGGATTCATCATGTAATAGCTGGATGTGTGAAATAGTTATTTTATTTTTTTCATCACAGTTATATCCCATCAGTACTCTAGCTTTACTCCAAGGAGCTCAAATTGGCTTCCCCCATGACATGTTATTCTCACAACAAACCTCTGAGGTAGGTTGGGTTGAAAGACAGAGGGCTGGCCTAAGGTCACTCAGTGAGTTTTGTGGCTTCAAGGGTCTTCCTGGTCCTAGCCTGACACTGCACAAGGATCTTTAACAGATTATGGTTCATCACTTACTGCTGCCTCAACTGATCATGCTAATTTATTTCTGTCCTCCTAAGTTGCTTTAAACGGTCTTTAATATTGTGTTTTAATGTTGAGACCTGCCCTGGGACCTTAGGGTGAAGGCAGGTAACAACAGCAGCAGCAGCAGCAGCAACAACTGCCAGATATCAAACTGTAACTGAGAGGACAGGGGTTCATGCTGCCCAAAGCTGACAATGATAACTTCTACTCCCACCAAAGCATGGAATAAGTCTGTATCTTATTTCCTTAAGTGGCACCTTCTATCTCAACAGAATGCAGAGTAATCCAGAATTCTTCATTTGAATTAGAGAACCATTTTGACGCATGTGTCCAATTGCTAATTTGGTATGAGTTCATGGAAATCAAAGCCACAGAATACACCCAATCTGGACTCAAAATGCAGCTTAGAATTGGATCACGAGAGCAGTGGGTGTATAATAGTGTTTTCTGCCTTTTTCCATGCAAAGTTAATAATAAAATTCCATCAACAAAAATACCTTTCATTTTAACAGGCTGTGCAAAGGCCTCTCCATGTTCCTTCAATCTCCAAAATGCTGGAAGAAATTACAGGTGCTAAGGACCACACCCGTAACAAATATGATTTCAGGCAATATTGATATGATATGGTGTAGTATACTATCCTGTGGTTATATCCAGATACACCACTGGCTTGGAGTTCAATAACAGACACAGGGAGACTATGCAACTGAAGCTATCACACAACAGAACTAGCTTTCCATGTTACTAATACCCAGCTAGTACCCAATACTACGGCAGATCTTAATCCCATGCAAGTCACTTAGCAGCTTTCATTGGCAGCTTTTAGAAGGACCTGAAGTTCTTAGCAGCCTTGGAGACTGTTGGCTTAGTTGTAGTTGTTTTACTGGATAAAAGTCCAATGGATGACTATTGTTTATCATTATTGTTTTCATCTACATTTTTAAGACTGGGAGGGGCCTGAAGCAGGAAGACCAGAGTAACCTCTTGGTTCAAGATAGGATTTGAACTGGAGACGACTGCCTGTTTCAAACAGAGCCTCTGCCCTTGGCCAGCCCCTTCATATGATTAAAGGAAAGGATTCTCAAATGTACTGCACACTGGCAAAATTGGCAAGGTCTTCCAGAGTCTCTCAAACGTTCAGTAGAGTTAAGATTCAAGATACGCACACAATCAAAGACGACAAACAGCAGTGCAGCGCCTTTCCTATGCCAAGCCATAGATATGCTTGAACAATCATCAGATTGTGTTCATGGATTTGTAGTAAAAGGTGAAATAGATCTTGAGTTAAAGTGATGACTTAATTAATACTGACTAATTGCAGCTTTCTGTGTAGCACAAGTTCGGGGGCATTGGATCAAAAAGAATGACTTGTCTGTTTCTGTTAGTCAGGAGAGCCCTGTGATCTTTCACCAATAAAGGTTTTGGATTGCGTTCAGTGCATTCCGACCCAACGTGCATTGTTTCTTTTATTCATCCTTTCAGTTTGGGAAACTAAATATTCCTGGCTTCCCAGTTCCTTGAAAATTGGCACTTCTCTCTAATGTCGTGTCTCATAAAACATAGGCAAATAAAATCATTCCCATGAAGAGCTACAAAGGTGCGGGGAGGTTTTAGAGGGGAAACAAATTATACTAGGCTGCAGCACTTCATTTGAGGTAGAAAAATGCCAGCCTATATAATGCAGTGCATCTGATTGATTTTACCTAGTGAAGACTGTTTTAAAAAGAAGTAAGTATGGAAGTGTGTACAAAGGAGCACAGAGAGATTCCTTTTACTCTTAACATTGGCTTGTCAAAGTTCAGTGCTGTCCAGTCTGGCTAGCAGCTGCCCTCTAAGTTCTGAGAAAATTATTTTTGCCAATCTTTTCTTCCTTAGATGATGGAGATGTCAAAGAATGACCAAGGAGAGGCAAGGCACAAACTCTACCGCTGGCCAATGGACCCTCCCAGATGCCTGAATCCAGGTGGTTCTCCTCCCTACCATGCAGAGAGGTTTACTATGATATTTATAACAGGATCCAAAACTCAAAACTTTGGACTCATCATAAAGATAAAGAGCTTTATATGCATTATAACACTGTGACACCAGATGGCGCTGTGGAGTCCTGCCTTTCCCCAACAGGATTTCCCTGTATGAAGTTTACAACGTGTTTACTGAATCGCTTCTTTGATGTGTCTAGATCCAGCCATAGTGGCTGCTGAGACTTGTGCAGCAGACTTTTCAGACAATGCAGCCCCATGGGAAAACTGTCAATGTGCAGTTTCCAAAGTGACTGTGTAATGGGCAGAACGGGGGAAGTGACAATCTGAATCAAGCCAAGGTTTCTTTGCTTCGTAAGGCAGCAGACAACTCTGAATGGGCAATACTAAATGATGGGAATCGGCTGCGCCAAGAATTGTAGGTTTGACTCATGAGCTTGAAACACTGAGCTTCTTTTTTAAAAGCTGTAGGAATGCCACCAACTTGTTACCTTGCTCTCTAAATAAATTCAAAGAAAATAATAAACTTTTGAGTCTTTGATCATGTCTGTAATCCTGTTTGGCCAAAATGAGATGCTGCTCTTACTCAGAGGTGCTCCCCTTTCCTTTCCTTCCCTTCCTGACCAACCTCTGGCATGTCCACAGATGGGTGCAACATTTGAAAAGCATCAAATTCATAGAGGCCCGGGTTGCCCATCCCATGATTTTACCAGGGATATGGACAGTTTTTATTTATTTTGGGGCTGGGACTATTATTTAGGCAGCTATTAAAGACTTGTTTTGTTTTTGTTTAAGACAGCTTTCCTTGCAGTGTGGCCCCCGGTCATTTTATAACACATTAAATGTGCAGTTGTAGAAATGGCTTTTAGTTTACCAAGTCTGTTTCTTCTAATTTTATGTCCACTGCTTCAGTAGCTTCTGGCTGTGAAATGGTTTGCAAATCTCCAAAATAAATAATAAATGATAGTCCTGAATACGCACCCCACCCCACCCCTCAGTTATACTTGAATGGCACTCACACTTCTCTCATTCAGTCCGCAGAAGCACCTCTCATGTTTTTAAGGCTGAATTAAACACACACAATTTCTTTAAATATTTTCACTCATGCCCCCTTCTTATATATCATTGCGTCTTCCTCTTTTTTGTCTTCTACACATCTTCACTCTGCCAATAGTTTCCTCTTTGCTAACCTTGGCGTCCTTCCTTCCTTCCTTCCTTCCTTCCTTCCTTCCTTCCTTCCTTCCTTCCTTCCTTCCTTCCTTCCTTCCTCTTCCTTCCTTTCTCCAGTTCTCTAGAACTCCTGACATCTGTGGGAACTCTTCCTTCCAAGTGTTTAAAGAGTCTTTGAAAACCTGCCTCTTTCCCCAAGTCTTTGACCTATCATCTCCTTTTCCCTTACATGTCTTTTTGTCTGCTCCCTTTTCCTTGAGGTCTTGTCTTTTTCTTTCTTTCTTTCTTTTTAAGATTGTGAGCCTGAAGGCCAAGCTTGTTCTTTTAAAGCATCAACCATTCTACAACACCAAGATTTTGAAGGGAACTAAGAGGATCTTCCCTCTTCTATTGCTTTATCAGTCCTGTAGTTCTCTCTTGTCTGAGTTTCAGTTCAGCTAGTATTAATCCCATGGTTATGTCATGAAATTCTCCTCAATATTGATCCAGAGCAGAACTGCGACGTATAGTTAGCAGAGTAAAAACTTAAACGCATTGCAGGATTCCCCCAAAAATAGACCAGAGGCAATTAATATTTCATCCAGCAGCTTCACTGCTACTGAAGGCAAATGAGCATAATGGTCACAAATCCAATACATTCAGGATTGGCACTGTCCATAAGAAACCCAGTTGCAGCAGACTTAACTTAAAACTTACAAGAACTTATAATGAGTCTAAACTAGGCATCCCCAAACTTCGGCCCTTCAGATGTTTTGGACTACAATTCCCATCATCCCTGACCACTGGTCCTGTTAGCTAGGGATCATGGGAGTTGTAGGCCAAAACATCTGGAGGGCCGCAGTTTGGGGATGCCTGGTCTAAACCTTAACACTATGCATACTATGTGCAGAACACCACATCAGAAGGAAAAGAGATAGAAAGAGAAAGTGAAAACCAGGCTCTTTCCGGCCTTACTTTTATAGTCAGCATGACCTTGATAGAAGAGATAAGAGAACCAGTTTAAGCCAGCTGTACTCAGCTTCTCTGAAGGAATAACCCAAACATCATGAACCTTCTGCTTGTTTCTTTCACACAGAAAAGCTTCCAGAACCCTCCTGAATTAATTAGAATAGGAAAGATCTCTACACATCAGATCAATATTTTCTGTACTAAGATATGCAAACTGACAATAAAACCATAATAAAACATTAAATATTTAATAAAACTTCCGTATACAGAATTGCCTTCAGATGGCTCGGGGGTCAGATAACTCCATACCCTCCAACATTTCTCCAATGAAAATAGGGTAGGACATTCTGGGATCAAATCAGAAACCAGGGAGGCTTCTCTAAATCAGGGACATCCCTGGAAAACAGGGACACTTGGAGGGTCTGCATGGTTTCAGTTCAGCACATCCTCCTTGCCCTATCGCCCCTTCCTGTGATTGGGGAGGGAGCATTGCTCTGGGATAAGGGAGGCTTAATCCATCTATACAAGAGAAGCAGGTTCATCATGACTGTATGGGAAAGTATTGCTCCAGTGCCAAAGTACAACTGGGACTCTGAAGTAATAACCCAAACATCATGAATCTTCTGCTTGTTTCTTTCACACAGAGAAGCTTCCAGAACCCTCCTGAATTAATTAGAATAGGAAAGATCTCTACACATCAGATCAATACTTTCTGTTTCAAGAAATGCAAACTGACAGGTTAGTATGTGCCATTTGCTTCAGCCTTTACTTCCTTGCACCAATTTTCATCTCTCCCTCTCTGAGTTACCATGTAGGCGGTCATAAACCAGTTATAAAACAAGTGATTATATACCCAAGTCTATCAAATTTCTTTTAGGGTGGTGCTACATATTGGGGGTGAAATTATCAATGACTAGTAGCCATGGTGGCTATGTTTTGTAGGAGGCAGTATGCTGGGAATTTCAAGTGAGGAGAGTCTTCGCAGAGTCCTAGAATTGTAGAGTTGGAAGGGACACCATAAAAAAATAATATTGATGCGGGCAGGTGTCCAACAAATTTCACTTCTCTACAAATGGCTGCTATCAATGCTATCCACACATTTATGCATCTCAGTTGGCAGGCAAACTTTCACCACACATTAGAATCCATTGGACTAAGCAAATCCATAGCAGAACACCTCACCACTAGGTGAGTTGGTAATCTGTAGTGAACCAGTGTAAGGGCAGAACTCTTCACAAATGTTGGGTCCTACCCCTTCCCCCATTGTCTATGTTGCTGTTGTACTACTTTTATTGAACAGACATAGAAAAAGTTATCTAAATAATTTGGGACCATCTCATTGAAGAACTTTCAACACCCATATGAACTTGCCTGGGCCTTAAATTTGACTCTCTGACTTGCCACGAAATACAGTGGAACCTCGGTTTATGAACACCTCGGTTTATGAATTTTCGGTTTATGAACACCGTGGACCCATCTGGAACGGATTAATTCATTTTCCATTACTTTCAATGGGAAAGTTCGCTTCAGTTTATGAACGCTTCAGTTTATGAACAGACTTCCGGAACCAATTACACCCATGCTTCAGTTTATGAACGCTTCAGTTTAAGTACTCCGCGGACCCGTCTGGAACAGATTAATCCACTTTCCATTACTTTCAATGGGAAAGTTTGCTTCAGTTTATGAACGCTTCAGTTTATGAACAGACTTCCGGAACCAATTGTGTTCATAAACCGAGGTACCACTGTACCCAATTGGAAGCTCTTGAACCCAGAGCCTCCTCAGCGGCGGCTCCACACCTACAGAAATCCCATTCCAGATACCATCATCAGATACCCTCCCTTTCATTGCTCTTAAGCAGGTTCTACATACTTATTCCTGGTTTATTTATTTTACATTTAACATATTTTGTGAAGACACTATCCTAAAAAAGTCAGACACATCAATTAAAAGTCAGACACATTAAATAAATAAATAAATTTCGCTTTAAAAGTCACAATACTTGAAAATCCGTCTATCTGCTAAACTTCTTGTGAGCTGCTTCAAATCCTATATTTATCTGAACTTGCAGTTCAGCTTTCCAACAAATGACAACAATCCCGGATTAATAAGATTAGATTTCCCCCACACACCGAAGTTCATCTTTTTGCTTTGTGGAATCTTCTGATAAAACTAAGACATCAAATCAAGGAGAATAAATATTATAAAATCCCATGAGCTCTCATGAGATTATCCTTTTTCTTGAAAGGTGACTATGTCAGTTTCAGGCCACCTTCTTTGTATAGTTGGGCAACTTTAAAAAGTTAAACTATAAAGGCAAGATGTATCATTTCATAATTCAGTGAAGATGCAGTTGCATGGGAGGAGGGGGAATGGAGGAAAATGCTGTACACTGTTACATGCGAGAAAATCTAATATTTGCAGGTTAACATGGATAAAGTGATATTGAAGGTATGTGTCTGTCATAGACCACTTTTGAGACTGTTGTACAATTGCCATTTGAGATCAGCCTTGCCTCTGAAGTTTCAAAAAAGAGCAAAGACTTTCATGGCCACCAAAGATGTACCAGTCGCTTTTGATTATTGAAATTACAGAAAGCTGCAGAAGCTGATACTGAGAGCCGCTGATTTCCTGTAGAAAGGATGGATAGAACCAGGAGTCTTATTTCTCTAACCCAAGTTCAAAGTTATCTGTGACATTGTGTAATACACTCGGGGCTCCTTACATAGTTGGATTAAAAGCGGTGTAGGCTGTTCTGTAGCCATCCCTTCTCTAAAATCAAACACCCTGCACAGTACTTCTCACATTTTTCCAGGTCAGCCCTTCATCTCTTCTTCTAGGGGGGGAAAGTTGCTGCAAACTTGTAAAAATGAACACGTTCCTCACTTAACTTGGGCCGCAATGCTCAGGACTCGACTGGTGTTTTGTTTTCTCCAACAACTTCAGTCAGTGATGAGGAGTGACATTACAGAACAACACAGGGTAATGACGTCTTGGAGTGACAACGCAAGTTGCAGGGGAAATGGGGAAAATTTGACAAGAGACTGAACACAGCAACTCCATGCCTCATTATGTGCTCAGAGCTGCAGGACTAGGTTTCAGCGCTGCAATGCTACTAGATGCTTGCCCCAATAGGGCTCCCTTGCTCTGCCATGTAAAATAATAAACATTATAATGGAAAATGGAATGTTTTCTGCAGAGGAAACATTGCAAACAAATTGTGCATCTGTGAATGTAAAACTGTAATTGCAGATGTGGGACATAAGTGTTTCTATGGCTGTGGATCTGTGCTATTTTCTCTACCTTGGCTGGGCCATCTACACTCAAAGCCTCAAAGAGATGGAGTAATAGCCAAAATCAGTGTTCCCCAGACTTGGCTCTCCAGTTATTGTTGGACTACAACTCCCACCGTCCCCAGCTTGCAGGACCAGTAGTCAGGGATGGTGGGAGTTGTAGTCCAACAACAGCTGGAGACCCAAGTTTGGGAAACACTAGCTTAAATCCTTCTTCACCAACCAGTTGGTTCCTTCCAGATGTTTTAGACTATAACTCTCATCAGCTGGGGTTGTTGAGAGTTGTAATCTAAAACATCTGGAGAACCCTAGGTTGGTATGTAAAGGCTGGCCCAAATGGTATCCAAAGGAAAGCCCATAACTCTTTACATTGTAAATGTCTGTCACTGTGATATATCAGCTCAGAAGAAATTCAGATATCGATATTACTGAACACCATACAACAATGAAAACAAGGAGGATGTGAATTTTGAAATTGATGCTTAATCTGTGTTGATCTGAGATGGAGCACAGCGAACTGGTAAGGTGGCAGCATGTTAGAAACATACAAATAAATATGCAGATATGAGCAAGGAAAGTCTCTGCAGGCTTGGAGGGCTAAGAAAGTGTGAGATGACATCATCCAGATGTTCCACATATGTAAATTACAGAAACAAAAATCAAAAGGAGCCTTTCTTGCTACAACAGCTAATAACTGTCTGAAAGGAATTCATAAAGAGGGGAGGGACCATGTCATGTCTCTCTCCTCCCCCTCCCAATTCCATATGGAAGTTGTGAATAAACAGTTTCCAAACCATGAAATGTCTTCAGCAACTCTCAAAGCAGGAAAAAAGAGAGAGGTTCATCTGAATAATGAAATATAGCAATCCTATGCTCCTAAAGAAAAGCAACAACCCTCGCTGCTTGGGAATTACCATCCTCCTTGTTGTTTGTTTCAAATGCAAAGGGTTTTTTGTTTGGATTACATCCAGCTATCCTGGAGCAAGGCTGAGGATTATGAGGCCTGTTTTTCTCCCCACAATCCTCCGGATATACCACCTCTAGATGCATAACATTCCAGCATAAACAAAGCATATGATCACAAAACCAAGCCATATGAACACATGTACCTTTAAAAACAAAACAAAACAACCTCTGCAGCAGACCCGGCCAATTGCACAAAATCATAGCTGCTAAGTCTCCCGTATTCCCCGGGAAAACCCCGTTTTTCCAGCTGTTCCCAGCTGGAAAAAACAGATTTTTTTGTTTTTTTCTGGTTTATTCTGGCGCGGCAGCCATTTTGGAACTGGGCGGAGCATGCTCAGAAGCGACTTTTGATGCTGCTCTGCCCAGCTCCAAAACGGCTGCAGCGCGACTTCTGGTGCAGCGGCCATTTTGGAACTGGGCACAGCAGCATCAAAAGTCACTTCTGAGCATGCTCCGCCCAGTTCCAAAATGGTGGCAGCGCTACTTCCGGTCCAGTCCCTTATTTTTCAGGCAGGAACTTGGCAGGTATGCACAAAATCCATAACTTTCATGAAATATCTTGGTTTGCTGGACATCTATCGAAGCTGCTAGTTCACCATCAGTAGAGCAAATACATTTTAATACACCTGCTATGCCTGTGACATTTAGTTTATCACATTGCACCCCAACATACCTCCATTTACAGAAGCTTATGTTTTCATTTGGTGAAATTTACCATTCCCATATGCAACTCAGGGCACCATGGCATGTGGCAATTGTAGGATGATACCAGGAGACAGGAGAGGTCACTTCAATTGCATAGCATTCCCCCTGCCCATTTAGTCCAATGTTGTCTCTTTTTTTCTGGCACCAGCTCTCCAAGATCTTCAGTAAAGATCTGCTAGGTAAAGGTAAAGGGACCCCTGACCATTAGGTCCACTCGTGACCAACTCTGGGGTTGCGCGCTCATCTCGCATTATTGGCCGAGAGAGCCGGCGTATAGCTTCCAGGTCATGTGGCCAGCATGACAAAGCAGCTTCTGGCAAACCAGAGCAGCACACGGAAACACCGTTTACCTTCCCGCTGTAGCGGTTCCTATTTATCTACTTGCATTTTGACGTGCTTTCGAACTCCTAGGTTGGCAGGAGCTGGGACCGAGCAACGGGAGCTCACTCCATCGCAGGGATTCGAACCTCCGACCTTCTGATCGGCAAGCCCTAGGCTCTGTGGTTTAACCCACAGCGCCACCTGCGTCCCTTCTTGCCACCTTAAGTTCCAGTTTATATTGGATCTACTAGGCTCAGTGGTTTAACCACAGCGCCACCTGGGTCCCTTAAAGATCTGCTACCTCATCTTATTAGTTGTAGATGCCAAGGATCTAACATACTTTTAGCGCAGTTTCCACATACCTACAAATGAGCAGAATAAAACTCTGCATAATACCTGAAGATTACATTTGTGTAATGCATTTCTTGTATTTATCTTTTCATCTCCTGCAGCTATTGCTATGTTTCCTGCATGACTGTCTTGAAACAGACAATACCCAACGTGTTAGCTTTAGAAAAGCAAATTTTATATTAAATACATTGGTTTATAACATCCTCCTGTTCTGGTTTCAAAAGCAGAAATGCAGCAAAACTGAACAGCATGCCTAGCAATCAGGAAGTTTAGAACCTGTGGGGAAATCTATGCTGCTTCGAAAAGTTAATGGCCTTAATATCTATGTAAAGGAAATTGCACCAAAAAGAACCCCAGTCTCCCTTCACACTATCATCCAGGAAACTCTGGTTTATTTTGGACAGATTCAAAACTCTGCAGACATAATTGAGCACTGAACTTGTGGTTTTCAGACCAGAAGTGTTACCGACCCTGTTCTTAACCTACGAAGTCAGGACTTCCCAAAGTTTTGTAAGCTGAGCCCAACCTCAGGAGAATGTAGCCAATCGTGTTTCACCTTCAGCAGAGCTAAGGGCAAAACTCTTCCCATATGTTAGAAATGTTTCCCTGGAAAATGTCTCCTTCCATTTCTGCTGCAAGGTATTACATCTAAGTGCTGGAGGTTAGGAACATGGAAACACTTGGTGCTGAATAGCGCAGAAATTCGCCAAATCTGAACAGGAAATAAACCAATAATGCCAATCGTCTAACAGCAGAGAGATTCAAGGAAGGGTGGTAATCTATAGTCCTTTTCAGGCGCTATGCTAATGGGTTAGTTACCTCATGAAGGGAGCTGTGGGAATGAGTGCCTTAAATACACTCTAACCTCCATCACATTTTCTGTCACCTTTCAGAAGATGCAAGACAACTGACTGTGGGCAAAGAGGCTCTTGTAGGCATAGGATCTCCTCACACATTTGGAACCCTGTAAATTAAGGTTCCTGCTGTGGAACTATCCGTTCTTTCACTTGCCTCACACCCCAGTTATCAGGAAGAATAACAGAGTGAGTCAGAACTCAGATTTCTATTCACTTTCTGTTGACCTTTCTTCTTTCAGCTATGACCAATCTAATAGTTTAAATGACCAATGTTGGCAGAAAGGTTAGCATTCTTCTGAAGTGAGCTTATATATATATATATATATATATATATATATATATATATATATATATATATAATGTACTATATGATCTAGACTAGAAATACGCTTGTACACTTTGTTTCTCCAGTAGTTGTCTTTTTAAAAAAATGATATGGCCCTTAGCATATCAATATACTAACTCTGATTCCCATTATTGCTAACCATAGGTGGTCACAGATGTTGCTGCTCTTAAGCAAAAATGGCTCAAGCTGATATCATATTTGATGATGCCAGGAACCTTATTTGTTGGTTCAGAAATAGCCTGCAGAGATAAGGAAAAGGAAGAGTAGGTAGATCATTGGATTGGTGCTTATGAGAAATGGTTGGAAAATAAGGAAGAAAATTTACGGAAGATAATTAAATTAACATTTCTCCCGCATTCTGCAGCCCCCGCAGCTGCCCACACTTCCTGATCTGAAAAAGCCATGAGAGGAGTTACCAACCTTGCTCTCCCCACTTTAATTGTAGTGGGAGGGAAGCATTTGGGATGGCTGTAGGCTGCAGACCACAGAAGAGAGGATTCGGAGAGGAAAAGAAAGGACACTCACTAATACCTCTCTGCCACCTCAAAAGTAAGGTAAGAATGATTACCCTGCACTGCCTCAACATTTTCTCTTCACTTTTAACGTAACCTCTTTTTGCATTAATTTTTGACGAATTTTTGGCATAGCATTAATCTAAACATTTTTTTTAAGAGCCATTGAGAAGTATGTGAAATATACTCTAATGTATTCTGGATTACAGTGAAAGGCGAGGAGAAACACACAGAGAGAGAAATAACCCTGTTCCGATTTATTTCGTGGATCTGACAACACAAACAAATCTCTTGCCACTTAGCTCAGACTGAGGTAGAAAAAAAGGGTTAGAATCTCTCTCCATAAGACTGCTGAATTTGAATCTAAGACTGTCACGTTTTCCCTGAATTTTATTACCTATTTATTAGTCTGTCATTTACAAAATGCATACTCTGCCTTTCAGGATTTCTTCTCCCAGGGTGTCTACCAAATAACAATGAATAATTAAAAACAATAAAACAGCATATCAAAACAACTGCTTAAAAAAATATGTCAAAGCCAGCAGGGGCAAGAAAAACATTAGAGCCACAGGAGAGTACCACATTCATGTGACATTTTAAAAGACTGCTGAAGTGCAACATACTGAAACAGTTGTGATTCTTCCCAAATTCTTTTGCTCCACTCCCTTCCTGTCTAGGCAATGTGGCATATTCCCAAGAGAGCTGCATCGCAAGTGTACCGATGTGTGTTTTTCTGCATATGTAAATGGAATCGGGGTACTGATTCACCTTTCCCGTTTTGCACTGGCAGAATTCTGGAAACCGGCTGATCCCAGCAATTGTGCAAACTCTGAGGAGAACGGTAAAAATACAGCTGTGTGCACACTTGTAAGCCAGGGCTGCCAACTCAGATCTCACCTGACTTCTCTGCTGCCCATCCCGCCCTGCCTCATCCCTGTTCAGAAGAGCACAGTGTCATTGCAATGATGTCGTGGCTCCCCACCCACCATAGCTGCCAAATTATCCCTTTTTTAAAGGGATTTTCCCTTATGCTGAATAGGCTTCCTCGCGAGAAAAGGGAAAACTTGGCAGCTATGCCACCCACCCACCCCCAGCCACCAACATGAGAAGTGATATGATAGCTATCTTCAAATATCCAAGGGGCTGTTACATGGAAGGTGGCGCAAGCTTGTTTCCTTCTTCTCCAGAAGGGTAGGACCCAAACCAATGGATTCAAATTACAAGAAAGGAGATTCTAAATAAACATTAGTAGGAACTTTCTAGCAGTAAGAGCTGTTCAACAGTGGCAATAGGCTACTTTGAAAGGTAGCTGACTCTCCTTCATCAGAGGTTTTCAAACAGAGGTTGGATGGTCATCTGTCAGGAATTCTTCAGTTGCAATTCCTGCATTGCAAGTGTCAGACTAGATTGCCGTTGGGGTTCCCTTCCAGCACTACAGTTCTGTGCAATTGTGGAACATGCTTCATGCGAAATGGAGAGCTGGTTGCATCACGCGACATGGCTAAAAGGCCTTCCTAGACAGGCATAGCCTTTTTTGAACAACCAAAAAGTTACAGGGTTTTCAAATCTGCAACCCGCATACTTCTCACATTACCGTAAGGAGAATATAAAAGCTCAGCTAAACTCTATGCAAAATGCTTGGTCTCATTATTCTGAAAATATGCTACAATGCGCTGTGCAAAAGGGAGAACCCAGATCCAAATTGTGTAGGAACAATCATTTCCGTCTTCCGGCACAATGGGATAATGCTTACATAACATGCTAATTTAACTTAATATCATAATATATACATGCATTTGCTGTGGTGCCTTCTAAGTGGATAGTTTCAGTCTCCTGCATTTCACCTACTCTCCAGTTAAATGCCAGTATTTTAATGGGAACGTTTCCTTGCCTCTTTCATTCCCTGCCCCCCACTGCTCTCCAAAAAAATAAAGATTCCAATTCATACACAGTTTAGAGTAGCCTTAATGCTAATCTAGTTTGACAAATCTTCATGTCAGCCTCAACTGTGAATGGCCAAAGGCCAAGTGATTGTCAAATGGATTTTGGCACTGGATTAAAAATTAAATCTCTTTTATTTCCTTTCTCTTATGCCAGACATACACACACACACCCTCACATTGCTTTTGAATGCTACAGAGCGCAGACACAGCTTGGTACTACAAAGTGCTGTTTTGCTGGGGTTTGGAGGGTGGGTGTGGTGGTATGTGTGGAGAAAATCTCTTTAAAAGCCTTTCTGCAGATCTTTGTTTGAACTACACTTTTTTTTTGTCTCTGTTTGGAAGAAATATGCCTTTTTCTGAATTATGAACAATGCCTACATTTGTTCCACTTCTTTCTCTTTTTGAGACTTTTAGAAGTACGCTTAATTCTAGATTGAAGAGGAGGGCTGAGAACCATCCCTGTTGGCTTTTCAAGGTATTTCATTTCCTATTTCCATTGTGAATTCCTTAGCAACACAAAGTGGGAGCAACGGTGGCAACCGCGGGAGGCTGCGTCTTTCTAGATCAAGGTCTGTGGATCATATGCAGGAATGTTTTGCAAAGTTCACAAATGCATTTTAATACAATGAGACACTGAAGGGACGTGGGGAGTAAGAGGAAACAGGCAACTTGGACCCCAAATAGAAACTGGCCAATTAAACCCAAATGACCAATGGAAGTGGAAATGTCTTTCATTTTAGGAAGGGATATAAAACGTATCTGCAAGATGTATTTACTCTTGCAGGAAGGAAAACCAGAAATTAAATCTGTCACTAAAGCTGGAGGGAGAGGGAATTGATCTCTCCAGATCGGAATGAACAGAAAATTGCATTCTGGAATGATTACTTCCATGTCAAGGCAATCGGGGGCTTTCAACAGTAGCTACCCAGCCAGCAGTGATGACTCAGAGTTGAAAGGTTATAAGCCACCTGCATTTTTAAAAATCTATATATCCTTTTCATCTCAGGTTCTGGCCCTGGCAACTTCCATTTTTAAAAAAGTTCATGTTCAGATGATAGATAGATAGATAGATAGATAGATAGATAGATAGATAGATAGAGTGGAACCTCGGTTTATGAACACCTCGGTTTACGAATTTTCAGTTTACGAATGCCGCGGACCCATCTGAAACGGATTAATCCACTTTCCATTACTTTCAATGGGAAAGTTCGCTTCAGTTTATGAATGCTTCAGTTTATGAACCGACTTCCGGAACCAATTACACCCATGCTTCGGGTTAAGTACGCTTCAGGTTGAGTACTCTGCGGACCCGTCTGGAACGGGTTAATCCACTTTCCATTCCTTTCAATGGGAAAGTTCGCCTCAGTTTATGAACGCTTCAGTTTATGAACAGACTTCCGGAACCAATTGTGTTCATAAACCGAGGTACCACTGTAGTCATATTATAATAAATCAGTGAGTATGAACCATTTTGCATGATTTAGTGGATTAGGCACCAGGTTTTAAAGCTTCACCTTTCACTATGATTAATTTTAGTTACTGTGGCTGCATTCACATGGAATAATAATCCAGAGTTTCCCGATTATCATGATTTATGGTGAACGAGTGGGGAGTGGTTGCCATGAAGAACCCAAAACATTGTGTAGTTTGTGAATGGGGGGGGGGGCTGTGTGCACACACCAGCATGGACACACCAACCCAGGGCTCCAACTTCACCCAGGAAACACCTGACCGAGCCCCAAATCAATTTGCGTGTCTGTAGTGCATGCACCAATTTTTACCTATGGTTTATTTAATCCACCATCTAGATTCAAAATGGCACCTGGCATCCAAACATAGATGAGGACCACCTCCTCTCCCTAGGGAGTCCTCATGCTGAGTTGGATGACAATATATTCAGAGGCATACAGGTCACACGTTGGGCAATGGTATCTTCAGAGCCAGGTGAAAATTCACACTTTGCAGTTCTCCAGCAAAGCAATGTTTACAAAAATGCATATACTAGGGCAAAGTCTGCATCTAAATGGATGCATGTGTGGGAATAGCATACAAGAAATATATATATTAGGAAAATTGGATACAAAGATGTGTGTATAAGGAGAAATGTGCACTAAAATGTTGCTAATTTTCAGAATGGTTTTTTGGGGGGGCACTCTGTGCAGAAATGTGGAGAACTGAAGGTTGGATAAATGATTATCAGAAGATCCAGAATTAGCAGATTTCCTGATCCCTACTATGCTGTTTCTTCCCTCCTCATATCAGTACAGTGTGAATGTCCACTACTGCACTTTACAGTATTGTTTTGAAGGGACAACTTCTCCACAAGCACAATATGGCCAATAATGGCATTGTGCAGGCAATTGTCAGGAACCCCGTTTTTAATCCTGATCCTAGACGCTCAAGAGTAATGTTTCCAAGTCCTATATTCTGCGTGCAAAATGTTAACAAAAATTGTATAGCAAATCAGAACCTGAGCCAACCTTTACCTTTTACAAGACTCTCAAGGCATTCAAAATGCCATCAGGCTTCTCAAAATTTCACAAACAACTCTCCTGTTTTCTGAAGATCACATCTTTCATGTAGGTCGCAGTTTAATTTGAATGGCTCGAGCAACCTATAAAACACAGTTAAGACGTGCTATTGTTATAAATCTTGACAACACTAAGATATGTAACCTTTACTTTTATTTTTTACTGCTTGTACAAATTGAAAAACTTTATTCAAATGTCAAATTCTCCAAACAACCCCTTGCCAGGAAAGCCAAGATATACCACTGAATGACACCCAACACAGAAATGATATTTAAACTTTCTACCTTGTAGAAGGGTTATTATAGTAGCTAAGAGAGAGCAATTAAGAATATAAGACGGCCAATTCTGAACATACACACAGTAATGGAACATTTGGGCTTATTGTTCATTTTGCTCTTCAGTTTGTGATCCATATTAAAAATAAAACCCAATGAAGGTACGTTATCTTAATGACTGCATTTAAACAGCAGCCTATTCCATTTTCCTGATGTTTCACTAACTGTTAATGTCCACATCTAGGGGGGGGGGGGAATCTGTTCCCAAATTACACAGAAAAGAGCACTAACCTTATGCTATATTCTACTATATTTCCAGAAGAGGTTTTTATATATCAAGAGAAAGCTCAAATATAATGCATAAATTAACAGTTAGGGAGGTGTCATGGAAATGGGGGGACGGGGACTGATGTGTGAATGCAGTCACTATGTCTGTTAATTCAAATTACATGTCTGGATTCATGTTGCGATTCAGGAATAGCCAATATGATGCTGTTGGGCTACAACTCCCATCATGTATGAAGAGTGGCAACACGAGAAAGGGCCTTTTCTGCAGTGGCTTCCCACTTATGGAATGATCTCCCCAGGGAGGTTCAGCTGTCACCTTCATTATACACCTTTAGGCGCCAGGCAAAAACATTCATCTTTAACCATGCTTTGGGCTGATTGACATCCCATGCCCATTTAAAACATGTTGTGGAAATGGAGATTATTCATTTGCCTTGTTTTTGTTATGTATTTTGTGTTTTTTTATATATATATACTGTAATTTTATGTGGTGAACAGCCCTGAGATTTATGGGCATAAGGTGGTATACAAATTTAATAAATAATAATTAATAATAATAGCATGGACACGGTCATAACAAATATCTAAAACTAGTCCTGAACAAAGGAGGTACTTTTAGAAATGATTGAAAAATGCTAAGTAACTGGTTCAACCCTACTGCTATTTCAACCATCGAAGGATAGTTTAGTTGTGTGATGTAGCTATTGTGTATTATCCATTTTGGGGAAACGTTTCTTTAAAAAAAAATTAAGTGTAAAGGACAAGCGCATCTATATATCTATATCTCTAGTCGCTTTGATTTGTACATAGTACTTAAGTACTTTGAAGTCTTCACTTAATTTTCTTTCTCCTGCTCTGTTTCTGACCAATTCTGGAAAGAGAGGCTCTCCAAGAACGATCAAAGTGGAAGCAAGCATGCGAGCCCATTTCTGAAACGACAGCACTGAGGAGAAGCTCTGCCACCTAAATGAAATATGTATTTTGAGACACTCTGCAGCTTCCGTTCCTTTCCAATAAATTCTTCCAAAAATCTGCTCTCGGTTAATGTGAAAGCCTCTCGAGGGAAGCTCGAAATGGGAGCATCAGCTGGATTTAGCAATGGAGTCCAAACAAACATTTGTCAACTAACTGTGCTAGTACACAATAGCTTTTTAAAAATACTAAACTCCATTTAGACACCATGGGAGAGAGTACCTGCTTGCTAGCCAAGTCGGATATGATAAGCTTTCCTCACTGTCAGTATTACTAAGCCACAAATAATATTTAACTCAAACTCCATACAGGGTTTTGTTCCCCTCCAAGTCTGGCACAGTTCAACGTGCCTGGCAATGTCTGCTCCAGCTAGGGCAAGCTCCAGAACAGCAGAAGAGGTTGCAGGTCAAGGCTGTGATTCATTGGCAGCGTTGAGAGAAGCTGCTCTCTCCTCGCCTGCCTCCATTATGGATGGCACTGGCTCCCGCCATCTCTCGCTATTTCCATGCGCCCTAGGCTCATTCAAGATGTAAAATATCTGCAAGGGGATTCATGTTTCTTTCTACTGCAAGCTGAACAACAGGATGCCTTGCTGACTCAAATCCAATTGTTACAATGGCCTGCACTGAAAACGGCCTTGTTCCAGGAGAGTCCGAACGAAACCTGTACCAGACAGGAAGAATTGTTGGGAAATGCATGGTTTTCTTCATTTGTTGATGGAACAATTTTGTAGAACATTTAAGATATAAAACTCAGATCAAACAGTTTGGTTGCTCTCTTATACAGTGGTACCTCGGTTTATGAACACAATTGGTTCCGGAAGTCTGTTCATAAACTGAAGCGTTCATAAACTGAAGTGAACTTTCCCATTGAAAGTAATGGAAAGTGGATTAATCTGTTCCAGACAGTCCACAGAGTACTTAAACTGAAGCATTCATAAACTGAAGCGAACTTTCCCATTGAAAGTAATGGAAAGTGGATTAATCCGTTCCAGACGGGTCCGTGGAGTACTCAACCTGAAGCGTACTTAACCTGAAGCATGGGTGTAATTGGTTCCGGAAGTCTGTTCATAAACTGAAGCATTCATAAACTGAAGCGAACTTTCCCATTGAAAGTAATGGAAAGTGAATTAATCTGTTCCAGATAGGTCCGCAGCGTTCGCATACCGAAAATTCATAATCCGAGGTGTTCATAAACTGAGGTTCCACTGTACCCTACTCGACAGTCTACTGCTGCCAATTCAAGGACCAGTTCATTTTAGTGCATGCATGGAACCCAAGGTCTCTCAACTTAACTAACACTCACCCTAAATCTTAGTCCCACTAAGGTGGCTGCAATATGTGTTCTCTGGCCATGATTGTGCTAAGAGGCAGGTGGCCCCTGGGGTTAATCCAAAGGGCATACTATGCCCCTATTGTTCCCCTGCTCCAGGCCATTGGTTGCAGCTGAAATGTGTACAGAAATGACAGATAGCAATGTGTCCTATGCCCATTCATCAAATGCAAGGACCCATTGAGGCTAATAGGGCAGAAGGCGGGGAGGCCAACAGTATGTGGAACCAGAGTCAATGAGAAACAGAACTATCTGATTCTAGTCTTGCCACCATCCTCCTCTTTGCTGAGCTCAACAATGATAACACAGGCTGAGTACCTGTGTTGTAAACAAGAAGGCAGGCAGGTGGGGTCTGCTGGTGAGCAAATGTAGGTTGGTGGGGCAGTACCGCATGCAGTCTACTAGCCCATTCTCCACTGCCTGCACTTCTGAAAAGGGCTCATATGCACATAACTTTGCATCCAGTCTAATAAATGACACAGCGCAGGCAAATAGCAAATGCATTCCTTAAATCCAGAAAAATGAATTATTTACTGCTCAAAATAATAAGCAATTAATTTGTGTTTTTTTGGGGGGGTGGTGGTCTTTGTTTACTCGCTAGCTTTATATTAGCATTAATCTGTAAAAAATAAATAAAATCAAGCTCTATTATCAGTGACGGACAGAATTTGTTTGGCATGTGCATCATTTCCAAGCTCCTGTGGTAAAGTTCACTGTGGCCTTTATTCAGATTTAATTACCACAGCTCAGGAGTAATACCTCGTTTTATTGCACTAAAGCAACCTTAACACTAGATGTAAATTTGGTATGATAACAGCGTGTACCTGCCTGTTTTAATTAATCTGTCTAACCTGAACATGCTGCTTCAAATCTATAACGATCAATCTTTGAACTACTCCATGAATGCTCATAATAATAGGCTGCTCTGTCACATGAATGTGTTTTCTATTGGAGATAGACAAAATACTAAAACATGCATTGGCCCAGGTGGGTATATCCAGCTCCTGGAAACACCAGACTAAGTTTAACTGGGTTCATGCCGTAAATAACTTACTAGGGATCAATATGTGCAGCATGCTGCAGATGAAAATTAAAAGAAGATTAATATCACCCTTTATGATAGCTACGGTTTCTTCTGTTTGGAATTCACCACCTGCAGTTTGAATGTATGTGTCTGATTTCCTCCCAAGCCAATGTAGCTGTATCTGAAAGCCCCTTCTCAAGGCTTCGCCAACCAGCACCAACACCACCACCCTGGTCAATCTGTAAAGCCAAAATCAGAAACCTCAGGTGGACAGCGTTACATTTTAAAATAATCTTCATACTGCAATACAATAAATGAAAGAAGTAATAAAAATAAGATGAAAAATCTATATGAATAGGTCATGCAATGGGTGTGGCGGCTCCTGTATTCTACCACAAATCCACAAACGCATTGTGGAGCACCTGAGTGAAGCTTGCAGATCGCTGGTGGTCCATAGTTTGGGGACCCCTGCCCCCTGCGGTGCCACAATAAGCAAGCAGGAAATAATGCTATATGCCCAGAACAGATAACTCACAATAGTGAGTAAGGCCACAGACTACAAGTCAAGTCACATGTGCACTCCAAGATGCAAGATGCATGCAAATACACTTCTTCCCTTATACACACAACATGAATAAAAGTTTAAGTTTTATCTTCCAAGTCAATAGCATGGGTTGTTCATCCTCTACATTCAGTAACAAAAGGTTTGGGCCATCTAAATTAAAATGTATTGCAATAGGTTTATTCAAGTTTTGTGATTTCAGAAATGGAGTACAAAGTTTTATGCCTAATTTACCCCCCAAGAGTTGGCGCACCTGGCTGAATGCCTCTATATGTCTCTGCGCATGTAAAAGCTTTTGTGTGGGTGTAAACTTGTAGATGAATGCTCCAACTACCGCATAATTGCGCTCATTTCACACGCTAGCAAGGTTATGCTTAAAATTCTACAAGGCAGGCTTAGGCAGTATGTGGACCGAGAACTCCCAGAAGTGCAAGCTGGATTTCGAAGGGGCAGAGGAACCAGAGACCAAATAGCAAACATGCACTGGATTATGGAGAAAGCTAGAGAGTTCCAGAAAAATGTCTACTTCTGCTTCATTGACTACGCAAAAGCTTTTGACTGTGTCAACCACAGCAAACTATGGCAAGTTCTTAAAGAAATAGGAGTGCCTGATCACCTCATCTGTCTCCTGAGAAATCTCTATGTGGGTCAAGAAGCTACAGTTAGAACTGGATATGGAGCAACTGATTGGTTCAAAATTGGGAAAGGAGTACGACAAGGTTGTATATTGTCTCCCTGCTTATTTAACTTATATGCAGAATTCATCATGCGAAAGGCTGGACTAGATGAATCCCAAACCGGAATTAAGATTGCCGGAAGAAATATCAACAACCTCAGGTATGCAGATGATACAACCTTGATGACAGAAAGTGAGGAGGAATTAAAGAATCTTTTAATGAGGGTGAAAGAGGAGAGCGCAAAATATGGTCTGAAGCTCAACATCAAAAAAACCAAGATCATGGCCACTGGTCCCATCACCTCCTGGCAAATAGAAGGGGAAGAAATGGAGGCAGTGAGAGATTTTACTTTCTTGGGCTCCTTGATCACTGCAGATGGTGACAGCAGTCACGAAAAAAAAAGACGCCTGCTTCTTGGGAGAAAAGCAATGACAAACATAGACAGCATCTTAAATAGCAGAGACATCACCTTGCCAACAAAGGTCCATATAGTTAAAGCTATGGTTTTCCCAGTAGTGATGTATGGAAGTGAGAGCTGGACCATAAAGAAGGCTGATCACCAAAGAATTGATGCTTTTGAATCATGGTGCTGGAGGAGTCATGGACTGCAAGAAGATCAAACCTATCCATTCTTAAGGAAATCAGCCCTGAGTGCTCACTGGAAGGACAGATCCTGAAGCTGAGGCTCCAATACTTTGGCCACCTCATGAGAAGAGAATACTCCCTGGAAAAGACCCTGATGTTGGGAAAGATGGAGGGCACTAGGAGAAGGGGATGACAGAGGACGAGAAGGTTGGACAGTGTTCTCGAAGCTACGAACATGAGTTTGACCAAACTGCGGGAGGCAGTGGAAGACAGGAGTGCCTGCCGTGCTATGGTCCATGGGGTCACGAAGAGTCGGACACGACTAAACGACTAAACAACAACAAAAAAAAAAAAAACTTGTAGATTTGTGCAGTTCAGCTGCTGTGTACACAGACTATATATTCGATGAACCCTGCATGTGAATAACTGTACAAGTGTGCAGCCCAACTATTTGTGTACATTTGTACACAGATTGTACACTGAAATGTGTGAACATATCTCTCCGGAATACGTGAGTGAATGAGAGCTCCTATTTGATGGCCTTTTCACAACAAAAAAAAGTTTCCTTTCATTGCTTTCCAACATATTTAGACAGCAACATGAAGAACCTGCATGTGTTGTAAATCAAGGTAACATCTAAGCAGACCTTATTTTGCATCTCTGACAAATTAAATAACTTCGTAACAGCCTCTCTCATTCTAGTGAGTGATAAATAAATTGAACAAAAGTACTTTAATGATATTGATTTTTTCTGGCACTTCACTAATTATCTTTCTCTACTCCTGTATGTTTCAGTCAGTTTTGTGATAACCTCCCCCCCCCCTCTGATATCTCAACCTGTTACTGCACACTTTCCACATTGCCTAAGCTACTTGATTGGATGGTGTATCAATTTTGCAAATGATTCCTGTAAGTAGTGATTTTGGAAGATGTACACGCTGGAATTAATCCCACACAGACTTTCAAATTTTAACTAGCTATGACAACCTCAATCATTTACCGCATGTCAGCTAAGTAATAATAATAATAAATGTCTGTAAATGTTTGATCCCCATTTTATATTTTCAGCTGATAAATGCCTCAATATTTTCAGTAGTGAGAAATGAGTATTGCAAAACACTTGGTTTTTGCAGCAACCCTAGCTGTAAATTAAGGGAAGTGGAGGTTCAGCTGTCCTAAATACTCACTTCTTCCTTCCTTCCTTCCTTTGCTACAGAGGCAAAGATCAATGGGAGGAAAGCATTGTATAACTCTGACGGGCCATATAATTTATAACATGGTAACACGATGCATACAGTCCTTGTTGTCATGGTTCCCTCTGCACTGATTTAGACCATGAGTGGGAGGCACTTGAGGAATGGGAGGAAGGACATGATGAGACTATGCAGCAGGGCCCTCTTGACAAAGCCCCCCCCCCACCTGATGATGTGGGAGAGTCTGAGGTCACTCCTGCTCCTGGGGCCTTCCACATGCACAATTCTACCCTTGAGCTATGGCACTTCCCCATAGCACAGCCTTCCCTCCACTGGTTTTTTGTCCCGCCACTGCTGCAGCAAATGTGCTGTCAGCCCGACCACTACTTTGCATCCTCTGCAATGCACAAGACTTTGCATTGTTCTGAGACGCGATCGATGAGGGTGGAGATATATCCTCTCGGCAATTTCAGCTCAGCTCTAATTTCCTTGGTCAACACCAGTGTTATTTCGGAAGGCTCCAGGTGATCTTAGTGAAGGCTTGAGGTTCATTGGGACCATGTGACATCCTTCAGGAACACAGATCTCAATCAAAAAATGTCAGCACCTGTGTTTTGACTTGTGCCCAGATGTGAAGCAGCAGCCAAAGGAACAGCTGGGGAACTAGAAAAATGTGTTCCCAGTGGCCTTTTCCATCTAGTAGCCCAGGTGCAGCAGAGTGGACTACCTTATTCCCAAGCAGTCTCTAAAAGTAAGTGCAAGAAACTCTCCATTTACACACGAGGGTTACATTCTGAACTCCTGCATGCATACAGAAAATCACGGAAATTCGGGAGTTGCCTGTATCAGCTCAGCGGATGTACAAGGAAGATCCTTCCTCATTTCTCAACTGTGTGAGAACCACACTGTCCCTCTGCTCACATGCACAAGAAAAGGGACAGCCCATCAGCTCTGCCGGTCCACGGAGCCATGCTGTTCCTCTGGCGCATGCATGTGAGCAGAGGGACAACCTGACTATCACACAGCTGTATCACACACAGGTGAGGAAGCGGTTGCTGCTGCTGCTGCTGCTGCTGCTGCTGCTGCACTACCCCACATGTCAGCTGTTAGGCAGGGAGGCCTCCTGCTTGCAAGGAGACCCTCCCCAGAGGATTCCTCTTTGGTCTCTTGGAAGGATTTCCTCACTAGCCAGGGTTCCTCTCCAAGGTGCTCCCCATTTTCAGGATCCATTTCTGGGATCCCAGCACTGCACATTTGCATGGTCGCACACAAACAGAGGGCATGCAAATGGGGAGTTGCCTGTACTGTTACAAAATAATTGGGTGGGAACTGATGCTGGAAATTTCTTCTTCCTTAAATGGCACCTCTGGATAAAAGTCAGTTTTTGGTCTGATATAATTTGTTTGTTTGTTTAAATTGCATCCACATACATTCCAACATACAGGGACACAGATGGCGCTATGGTCTAAACCACTGAGCCGATCGAAAGGTCGGCAGTTCGAATCCCCGCAACTGGGTGAGCTCCCATTGCTTGGTCTCTGCTTCTCCCAACCTAGCAGTTCAAAAGCTCATCAAAGTGCAAGTAGATAAATAGGTACCACTCTGGTGGGAAGGTAAATGGCGTTTCCATGTGCTGCTCTGGTTGTACCAGAAGCGGCTTAGTCATGCTGGCCACATGACCCGGAAAAACTGTTTGCGGACAAACGTCGGCTCCCTTGGCCAGTAAAGCGAGATGAGAGCTGCAACCCCGAGTCATTCGCGACTGGACTTAATGTCAAGGGTCCTTTACCTTTACCTTTTTACAGTCCAACATTTCTCCAATGAAAATAGGGACATCCCATTCCATGATGATAATTTTACTATTTATATGACACACATCTGACTGGGTTGTCCCAGCCACTCTGGGCAGCTTCCAACATATATAAAAAACATAATAAAACATTAAACATTAAAAAAACCCACTTCCCTATACAGAATTGCCTTCAGACAGCTCGGGAGTTGAATCACTCCATACCCGGGGAAATAGGGATGCTTGGAGTGTCTACACCCACGGCTTCCTATAACTGCTCCAGTTCTTTCCTTCTATAATCTACTGTTGTACTTGCATAGTTAAAACTAAAAAAAAAAAAAAACACTAGCTACTACTTCCTGTAACTGCTTCAGAACTCTACAGTTTCCTCCCCTAAACTTGCAGTTCTGGAGATCTTCAACTTTTCATCTGATATCACAAGATGTCCAACTTAATTGTACCTCACCACCTAGAAAATACATTTCCTTGTTGACTGACAGGCCCTGAAAGATTGTCACTTATAAAGTGCATCACTAGCATTTCCTGAGCCTGACAGTATACGCAATTTGTGAATGCTGTAGTGTGTGTTTTTCTATTGTAGAAGCAGCACGGAAGTGGCACTTTGCTTTTATCAAATAAGAGCAAGGGATGCACTGAATGTTCTTCAGCTGGATTAGATCTGCACCTGGGGTATTTGAAAGATCATCTTGTATGCACCCACATCAGGAGGGACAAAGTATTTAAGGGCGAAGAATCTGTAAGGTCCGCTTTTCCCACAACAAACATAATTTGACTTATCAACTGAGCGGAAGTAAGGCAGTGTAGACTAAAGGTATTAGCAAATGTAGATGTATTTCCCCTCCTGCTATTAAAATATACATTGACTTGCATCCTAAGGGAAGTGAGCTTAAGAAGGTTTATCAAATGAAAGTTGCACAGCCCATCTTCCCCTCTGCATCCTGCAAAGCATCTTTGAAAGACCCTAATATGCCCTGCTGTGTGGGACGACTCAGTAAATATTGGGGAAATTGCCTAAAATCTGATTGGATGTGTGATTAAGCCACTATTACTAGGAGCCTATTTTTTTAAAAAATGTGCTGCAACAGCAGTTGATGGGGACTTTGGACCCCTGGAAACAACCCCCAAAGGTATTCTTTTCAGGGAAATTTTTCCAACCTAGACAACCTCCTTCTGCACCAAAATGTTTTGCGGGTGTATATTCTGCTCAGCCTTCATACCAACCAAATCTCTTGGCCATGGCTGGGGCATCAATACAGTTTGATGTGAGCATATATTCCAACATTTCTTTGATGAAAATAGGGACATCATCATCAGTGCTTTCCCCCCAGAAAAATAGGTGCTGGTACTCACCATGAAGTTGTGCCACACTTTTTAACAACAAAAAGAGGTGCCAGAACTCACCATTAAACATTAAAAACTTCCCTATACAGGGCTGCCTTCAGGTGTCTTCTAAAGGCTGTAAAGTTACTTATTTCCTTGGCTCATAACTCCATACCCTCTAACATTTCTCCAATGAAAATAGAGACATCCTAAGGACATTCTGGGATCAAATCAGAAACCATGATGGCGTCTGTAAATCCGGGACTGTCCCTGGAAAATAGAGACATTTGGAGGGCCTGTGTTCATGAGGCCTTTTGACCTTTATAGGTAAACGTAAAGGGACCCCTGACCATTAGGTCCATTCGTGACCGACTCTGGGGTTGCGGCGCTCATATCGCGTTATTGGCCGAGGGAGCCGGCGTACAGCTTCCAGGTCATGTGGCCAGCATGACAAAGCCGCTTCTGGCGAACCAGAGCAGCACACGGAAACTTCGTTTACCTTCCCACTGGAGCGGTACCTATTTATCTACTTGCACTTAGACATGCTGTCGAACTGCTAGGTTGGCAGGAGCTGGGACCGAGCAACAGGAGCTCACCCTGTCACAGGGATTTGAACCACCGACCTTCTGATCGGCAAGCCCTAGGCTCTGTGGTTTAACCCACAGCGCCACCCGCGTCCTTAACACATCCTTTATTCTGGAAAGCAAAGAAAAAGCAGCGAATATTCCTCACATATGACAACTCCTATATCATATGTCGCATATCACTATTCTAACTGCATAAGCAAGGAATGGTAGATACAAAAAGCCTTGGACCACGCCCACACCATGCATTTAAAGCACCATACATTTAAAGCACTTCAGGTGCAGATTGAAAAAAGAATTTAGCATTGAGTTTGTTTCTTAGATTATTTTTTTTCAAATTTCAGCCTGTTCTAGTCCAGCTTTAATAAGCATATCTCTTCCATGTGTTATAGGGAGGGGGGATTGGCTTCCTGTGATAACATATGGCCCAAATGTTCATTATATTTCAGATCAGCTAATTTGAGCAGGCCTGTCACTCCAAAGTGTGAAGTGTTTGGGGATATCGACTTCATACTGAACTTTAAGAAAAAATTAATAATATTTCATGCCCCAGGAGATTATTATCTTCACTCCTGGCATTCTTCTTATGTCTAGGGTGGAAGCTAAACTATCAGAGTTACTGTTTATCAGCATTTCAGCACCCTTCTTGAAAGATATCCCATCTGTCTATAAAATATTACTAGTAGATTGCAGAGTTACGAGCTCTATTTGCTTATAAGTTATTTGGATACAAATATTCCTGCCTTCGTGTCTGTAAACTTTCATATGCCCATCAGTGATATAACTCAAAACATTCCCTGCTATCTGGGGGCGGGGGGGGAATTCAGCTGAAAAGTACATTGGGAGATTAAACCTCCTCCTTTCAAAATATATTATCTGGCTTCAATTCACTTTATTCATCTGGGTTACTTATTAAGAACCTTACTCTTTACTTTTACAGGGCTGAGACCCTCTTTTTCTTTTCAAAATAAAAGCTCTTGGTGAACTCACATGGGGACAGATCGATCATCCCCTTCTTCTGGGTTGAGAGAATGAATGAGACAACAAGCTGAGGCTATAGGTGCTAAACAGATTGGCTAACCCCCTGCCAAGTTAGCTCACAAATCTCATTCCATCTCATTTGTGTGTGTTCTAGTTGCCTGGATATTGAAATTAATAATAATGATAATGGTTATAATAACAATAGAATTGATGCTTTTGAATTATGGTGCTGGAGGAGACTCTTGAGAGTCCCATGGACTGCAAGAAGATCAAACGTATCCATTCTGAAGGAAATCAGCCCTGAGTGCTCACTGGAAGGACAGATCCTGAAGCTGAGGCTCCAATACTTTGGCTACCTCATGAGAAGAGAAGACTCCCTGGAAAAGACCCTGATGTTGGGAAAGATGGAGGGCACAAGGGGACGACAGAGGATGAGATGGTTGGACAGTGTTCTCGAAGCTACAAACATGAGTTTGACTAAACTGCGGGAAGCAGTGGAAGACAGGAGTGCCTGGCATGCTTTGGTTCATGGGGTCACGAAGAGTCGGACACGACTAAACGACTAAACAACAACATTAATAATAATAATACCCTGCCCATCTGACTAGGTTCCCCCAGCCACTTTGGGAGGCTTCCAGCATATACAAAAACACAATAAAACATTAAACATTAAAAACTTCCTGATAAAGGGCTGCCTTCAGATGTCTTCCAAAAGTTGTATAGTTATTTATTTCCTTGACATCTGGTGGGAAGGCATTCCACAGAGAGGGCAGGGCGCCACTACTGAGAAGGCCTTCTGTCTGGTTCCATGTAACTTCATTTCTTGAAGCGAGGGAATCACCAGAAGGTCCTTGGAGCTAGATCTCAGTGTCTGGGCTGAACGACAGGGATGGAGACACTCCTTATGTGGTGAACCTGCATTGGATTTTGCTGCTATTTCTGCTTCTCAAAGACAAATGTGGGTGCAGGACAGACTACAGAGTAAGGGAATGTTCCCCAACCCTTTGGAGCAAATTTTAAGTGCAATGGTGTTCTTCTGCCAGTTGCCCGCCTGGAGCAAGGAAGGGAAAGCCATGGCCCTACAAATGTTATTGGACTCCAACTCCCAGAAGACCCAGCCAGCAGGGCCAGGGGTTCCACATCTCTGATTTATAGCTCTGTGGAAAACATATATAACTTAAGCCTGCTAATAAATTCCTTATAACGAACCATAATTTTGCTTCTTTTTATAGTAGCCTGGTGAAAATAGCATAAGCTTGAGATTAATCCCCTGCCGAAATAAAGAACCAGAAAAGATACACACGTAGGGATAATATATGTATAAATGGGATTAATTTAAAGATTGAAGCGTAATATATTGATAGAAGAAAATGTTGTATCTTCAGATGCTATGTCCTGTTTAAAACTTGGTATAGCTGTTCAGAATATGGAAGTCTTCAAATCCAGGGCCTTACTCTTTCATATCTCTCCATCCCTTCTAGCATTTGCAGAACAGGACTTATTTATAGGTTGAAGTCTTCTTTCAGGTCCAGATGTCAGCCTGATGGGATGTTCAGCAACAATGGCAATGCCTTTCTGAAGAGACCTTTTCACTTGAGTTGGCAGGACCAACATTCCGAATAACCTGGCTTTAGATTCATAGCTGCCAGCTTCCTAAACCTGCCTGCTTCCTGAACCACACCTCTTCTGGAACCTTCTTTCATCAGCTGCTATTGTATCTGTTGACCCCCTCCACCTCATACACTTCCTGCAGGTTATTTCTCTGGCATCCTTAGTAGTGGAAGGTGGGATTGAAATTACATGAATCGTCATTAGGGTGAGGTGGATTTGCCTCACCCTCTTTCTGAAGAACGTCTTGAGCTACCTCCTCTGGATGCTGAGTGTGGCCTGGGTACACTGATCAGTATGGTCCTGGCACTCTTGACTCATAAGGTTGTCACCATCCTAAATACCTTATTCCATACCTTTGTTGCATCCCACCTTTTGGAAATATGGGCTTTGCCCCTACTCAGTAGACTGAGTTGGAATTTTTTTGGGTGCCATCAGTTGGCATTTAGGACACCTGCCCCCCCTGCTTCATGCTGTCCTGAGTTTTGATTTGACTCTCTTAAGGTGGTGGGCTGTTAACTGGTAATTGTTTTATTGGCTAGTATTTTCTGTGGGCAGGTAAGAGTACTGTGAATGAAGTCAAGGTTAAACACCTTGACATTGGGCAGTGAAGGGCATGTGACCTATCACCTTCACCGGCCAACCAGCTTGGCAGGACCTTGGGTTTGTGTTCTTAGGGTCTCTCCTCTGCATTCTGCTAAGTGGTGCAGATCAGGAGTGAATTGCACAGGTATGGAACCTATACCCTGCTCCCCTAGCTGGAGAAGGGAATCTTGCCTCCCATTGTATGATAGCTGTGATGAGTCCAAATTGGGTCACTTTGCCCTGAGTGGGAAAAGGGATGCTCCCTTTTGGTTTGACATTGGCACACCTGCCCACATATTAGATCTAGGATGACTGGCGGCAAATCCTTATTGTTATCTTAATAAAAATAATCTTAATTCCAAATTGCCTATCTCCCAAGCTTTCTTTTAGGTGTTCAGGGCAATTTAATAAATAATAACTATAGCAATCAGTCCCAAACCCTGAAATTAAAATGAGCTCTTATGTAGCAGTCTTTTAACTATCACTAAATGGCAACTCGGTTTAACAGCTCTTCTGAACTGCGAGTACGTATAAAGCATTAATTAATTTAGCCTTGGTGTTTGCTCAGAGGGTGCTACTTAAAAATATACGATAGCCTAGAGAAGGGATTATGTGCTAACTATTGTTTTCTGTCTCCTGCAGGAAACCAAAATGGGTGACCTTGTGGCTCTCTTGCAGGGATCTGGGAGCTAAAGGAAGATCAAGTGATTACTGGACTGATGACCTAGCTGCCAGCTCACACTATTAAGTGCCTCAGCTGTCCCTTAACAAGGATGCATTCAGAACAGCTTTACAATGGTGCTATTGATTTTCACGACTAAGTCTTTTTAAAAGCTGGAATATAAAGAAACTTTAATGATTCATATGCTTATAAAAATGAATCTGGGGGAAAAAACTTGCTTTCCTGCTGGATCATTTTCTAAAGTGTCGGAGAACAGTAATATTGACAGTTAAAGGTACCTGGAGCGACAGTCAAAAGAGGAAAGGAAGGTTTCCATCATCTTCCACAGTCTAGCAGCCAACTGTGCTAGTTTATGTAAATATTAGGGTCTGCTCTTTTCAGTTGATCTTAAAATGGAATAACTCTTTGTGTTTGATATTTCCCATTCTTTATCTCCTCAAGAAGTTGTGTAAGATATTTCCATTTGTGTTCAACAGAGAAAGCTCGAATTATTTTTCAGTTTTGAACTGCTTCCCCTTATTGATTGAATTGACATTTTGATTGCAAGAGGCAGAAAACCTGTTGGGATATGGTGGCTTCTGATGAAGAAGACCCGCATTGGTTATGACTTCTAGGGTTCGGCCAGAGTGAGGCAGCACTATTGGGCAGCTGATTTTTAGCACCATGAAAGGGCAGCAGATTGTTAATTATTCAATTTATTGTTGTTGTTTAGTCATTTAGTCATGTCCGACTCTTCGTGACCCCATGGACCACAGCACGCCAGGCACTCCTGTCTTGCACTGCCACCCGCAGTTTGGTCAGACTAATGTTCATAACTTTGAGAATACTGTCCAACCATCTCATCCTCTGTCATCCCCTTCTCATTGCGCCCTCAATCTTTCCAAACATCATGGTCTTTTCCAGGGAGTCTTCTCTTCTCATGAGGTGGCCAAAGTATTGGAGCCTCAGCTTCAGGATCTGTCCTTCCAGTGAGCACTCAGGGCTGATTTCCTTCAGAATGGATAGGTTTGATCTTCTTGCAGTCCATGGGACTCTCAAGAGTCTCCTCCAGCACCATAATTCAAAAGCATCAATTCTTCGACGATCAGCCTTCTTTATGGTCCAGCACTCACTTCCACACATCACTACTGGGAAAACCATAGCTTTAACTATACGGACCTTTGTCGGCCAAAGAGACGGAAAACCCACTAGTTGGAGCACTGTGTTCCTTGACTTGGATGGGAGGGAATGCCATTTGTTGCTTTGCTTTAGGCAGGTAAATGTCTCGGGTCAGCCATCCCTGGCAAGACGAGGAAATAAGGAATAATGCCATTGTAGTGCAGTAACCATATGTCCAAAAAGCAGGGTTCCTATGGTCTATAAAGGATCTCAGAGAAGATAGATACACACTGCTTGTCGAATAAGGATAGAATGCCATAGAATTTTTCCACGAATTGCCAATACCACTTGAAAGCAGCTTGTAAGGGGAAAATGGAGACCATCAAACTTACGGGGGGAGGGCAGATTCTTACCAATCTAATAAGGAACTTTGGGAAGTTAGCATATAATTTTACAGTCACTTTGGCCAATATTTTGACACATTCCAGTAGCTTGTGAATTATCAGCAAACAGATACAAGAGCAGATTTTTCATAGTGACTCATGCCTTGCAATATTATATATATATATATATATATATATATATATATATATATATATTGATGAGCTTCCAAAATTTCCTTAATAATAATAATTATCCTTTGCATTTGGCTTAATCCCTGCATTCTGAATCTTTTCTGGATACAATATGAAGAAATAATTATCCTCTTTATTCTCAAACAGTTAACATCAGGCATAGGCAAACTCGGCCCTCCAGATGTTTTGGGACTACAACTCCCATGATCCCTAGCTAACAGGACCAGTAGTCAGGGATGGTGGGAACTGTAGTTCCAAAACATCTGGAGGGCCAAGGTTGCCTATGCCTGGTTAAGATGCTCACATCATGGATGAACCAAACCTTGGTTAAGTTTTCCCAGAGCCAATGCTTGAAAAGTGAATGCCTAAATGGAGGCCAAACCAACCTCAGCCTAATGACTATTTATATAACAGAAAGGAGATGTTGCCTTATACAGTGGTACCTCAGTTACAAACACAATTGGTTCCGGAAGTCTGTACTTAAGCTGAAGCGTACTTAACCTGAAGCGAACTTTCCCATTGAAAGTAATGGAAAGTGGATTAATCTGTTCCAGATGGGTCCACGGAGTACTCAACCTGAAGCATACTTAACCCGAAGTATGAGTGTAATTGGTTCCGGAAGTCCGTACTTAACCCGAAGCGTACTTAACCTGAAGCAAACTTTCCCATTGAAAGTAATGGAAAGTGGATTAATCCGTTCCAGACAGGTCCGCGGAGTACTTAAACTGAAAATACTCATATCGAGGCATACTTAAACCGTGGTATGACTGTATATGAGTTGGAACTAGAGCCAGAACTCCACAAAGAGTTGAATAATTATCATTATTACACATTATTAGAAAAAGAGGTGCAGCATTTGTGCTTTGAATGAACAAGGATCCGGTTTAAAACTGGGAGACCAGCCCAGGCAAAAGCTCCTCCATGAGCCCTGGGAGACACACTCTTGACAGCACAGGCAGCATTCAGCTGGATAAGCTAATGTTATGACTTGTATAAAGCAGCTCCAGAAGTTTGCATCAAGTATCTTAGACCTGGTAGAAACAACTAGCAGTACACAGCAAATACATATCCAGAAACAGCCATCCTTCTCTCCACTAAAGCAAAGGCTGCCTTCTGAATTGTTCATAATTGCCAGGGAAAAGTAACTTTGTCAATTCTAAAATGAATTGGTTTTCCATTCCCCTCTTTGTAACTTTATGTACATATGGAGCCAAGTTAATAAAGTTGTTGGATACTCACATTTTACGTGTGACTTTACATGACAGATGCATCTTTGTCTCAATACAATGTATCTATACTTGTGAACACACACAAAGAGAGATACACCATCTAAAAGGAATAAGCAGTAACTCAGTCTTATGATATAGGAAAAAATACTCCCCCCGCCCCATCAAGACGCCTTTGTTGGTTTCCAACTACTAAGGGGAGGGGGGGACTTACCAACTGCAGCTGGTCTCAACTTCTAGATGAATAGCCTAGCCAGCTGCAAAATCATGACTTCATCTGGTTTCCAGTCTTGCATAAGACTGAAGTTCTTGTTAGGAGACTGTATTTTATCCATTAAGCTTTTTAATATATAAATTTAAAAATAAACCCCCAATATATCAGCACTATATGAATCCTTGTTGCCAAGTTTATTACTCAAAGCATTTGCTTTTTTCAGAATGCCTTTAATTAAAAAAGAGAGGAGGTGATGTTTTTTTGGCAAATGCAGGGTGCTTCTGTAACATGGATTTTAAAAGGACTTTAAGTAGGAAAGAGCGTCAAGAGTGCCAAGCAGCTATCAAAGTATTACAGGTGGGTGAATAATGCACTTTATACTCTATATTTATCATTACACTTTGAAATGATTGACAGACTTAATCAGTTTATGGGGAAATAAACAAGTAGATGCAAGACATACTGTATGTTCTCCATGAACATGAGTGTTGTTAGATGCGATGGTTTCAGCAAGATGCTCAAAGCAACCTGGGCTCTTCTGAACTTTATTTTTCAGTTTAAAAAAACAGAGCAACTCATTGACTGATTTACACAGCAGTCCTATGCATGTGTACTCACTGGACGTATGGCAACCCATATCTGGACGTATGGCAACCCATGTCCGCAGTGTCATTTTTGGTGATTTTCCTTAAACTTCATTTTATTTTATGAGGAATTTCCAAGATGGCATTGTTAGATGAAACATTGATTTGAGCTCCACACCAGTTGTGTGGTTTGTATTTGTTTTATCAGTTTTTTATTAGCTTTTATCAGCTTTAGTATTTTATCATTCAGTGTTATTTCCTCAACTACTATATTTACAACGTTTAAGTTAAAAGTCTTAGAGAAATTCTTGGAAAGTCTCAGAGAAAGCCTTAATTAGCTCCAGTTCGACTCAACCTACCAACTACTTACCAGCAGGAGTGGAGATCAAACACCCTAATCTTGGGAGGACACCGAGTTTCCTGATTTACAGCAGAAATTAGCAGCGGCTGCATCTCTGGGAAAATGTCGAAGAAAAAGAAGCGGCTACCCCTAAAAATCTCCTGAAATATAGGGCCCTCTTACAGGACTATAATATTGATTTGAGGTGCGTTTTTAAAAACACAGAACGAAAACAACTACTGCCAAATTTGTCGTATAGCCGAACTGACCCCAGGCAATCAATGCCCTCTTTGTCAGAGGGCATTCGCCATAGGGCCGTTAAGGATGGATACATGCGGTGTACCTGGCCGTAACACTCCCTTGGAGAGGAAAAATATAGAGCAAAAAGGCCAATTACATAAAGAACGCCAGCCCAATCTAGATAAGTCAAAGATAGGACACTCCATTAGGTCTTATGGTGAATGTTGACAAGCAGTGGCATTGCCTGGAAGGGGTATAAGAAGAACTCAGATTTGATAGTCCCCCCCCCCAAATAATAATAATAATAATAATAATAATAATAATAATCCTACAGTCCTCCCATTACTACACCATGTTTTGTGTACTTTTGAAAGTGGAGGATGTAAATATTATTTCTTCTTCCTAATGATGGGCAACATCAGGCTGTGTAGATGAAGAGAGTAGATAGTTTTCCCATTGGTGGCTTTCCATTTTTTGGTTGCTCAGTACTTCCATCATTTGACTGAGTGAAGTAGGGGCCAAGTTTACAAGATGGTGTCAAGAACGCCAGTCACAAAAGCACAGCTGCAATTATGACCCAGCCCTCAGTGAAACCCGCAATGAAGCACTGTATTTGTTTAGAATTGGCACAAAGGGGATCAAGAAGGCTCAAATAGCCTATATTCTAATAAAGTGGATTCTCCTGTCATTCACTTGTCACTGTGAGTAATGAAATATTTTGTTATTAAAGATAGATACAGAACAAGCCATGAAATCCAAATGTGGGCTTTCATTTTACAGCATTTGAAATCTGAATAGGGTGTGCCTGGATTGCTTGCTGGTACAGTTCTACTCTCAAAATCTAAACCCTTACTAAACTGTACTAAAAGATATTTGGGCCATATGGTATCACGAGGAATATATGTCCCTAGGACTTAATTATTATTTTATATGTGCTCTTTTATATATCGGCTGCCCAACAGATATATGGCATCTTTAGTGCAATCAGATCTCTTTCTTTTAATGGACTTGTTACCAAGATAAGTACTTTGCAGTGCTTTAAATTCTGGCAGTGGGTTTCAAATAATCATTAGGGGGGCAGTAGAACAATATAATCAAGCAGATTTTAGAGGACTTAAAGGTAGAAAATGTTGGAATAGTAAAACTCAGTGAATTGGGGATGAAGTTTCATTTGTGTGAATATGTAGTTAAGACTTACAGTCCAATTATTCTTAAATGGGGCAATGTAGAATCTTATCTAATCTTATCTATCATGTAAAACCATAAATCTGCATCTGTTAAGCTTGCGGTAACTTATTCTGCCTTACTTGCTTTGATTCCAGTCCACAAGAAGTAGAAAAGGAACAAACAAACAAACAAACAAAAGCACCTCTGAAATCACAGGAGGGGCTTCGGTGTATATAAAATAAGTGCTCAGGCTACTGCAGAACTTAGTTTTAAACTGGTAGATGGAATTATGGATGCAAACGCTGCAGTTATTCCTGAAAATCATAGCAGAACAATGTGCAAAACTGTGTCTAATGCAAATTAATGCAATGTTATGTACCCTGGTGGTAAAATATTAAAGAAACCGACTTGAAGGGCAAAGCAACCCAGCAAATGGACTATGAACTATGCATAAAGTTAATGATGGAGTTTGTCTCAAATGCACTGTGCAGTACAAAATAACAACATTGGTACATTAACTTTGCAGGCATGTGATGAAGGCTCCATGGCATCACGTGCTCTCTAATTGCAAATGTTGTCTAAAAGAAATTCACCCATGTAGGAATAGCTGAAAAGGTGACTGTTTCGGAATGAAGCAACCAGAATGGGATTCTATAGCCCCTTGGTAAAAGAAATTAAAAAGGCAATTTACATAACTGGCTTCATTCACTGAAACAACAGAAATTGCTCTCCTGGTGGTTGGATATATTTTTTTTTGCACTGGGGATGCCAATTCAGCACCACTGAGTCATAAGGCGTTTAGGTGCAGACCAAGTTTCCCAGTGTGATGCCTCCGTTGAATGCTGACAGCCAATTCCTGATTGGGGCCTTCAAAATAACATTATGATTGTGTGGTTGGCCATCATATGATCCATATAATCATGTGGTTTGGCTCACATGCAGCCCCAATCTTTCATGTGAGTTTAGTCTTTACTTTTGCACAACTATTTACTACTGGCCAGGAATGGGGAATTTAAAGGGAAAGAAAAGGCTCCAATTTTACTAATAAAGCAGAGGCTGAATAGTGGTGCCTTCATAAAATCTGGGTTAATGTATTTTTACCAGAAAAGACATAAATGCATTTTGCTAACTTATAAATGCAAGCAGAAAGAAAGAAAGAAAGAAAGAAAGAAAGAAAGAAAGAAAGAAAGAAAGAAAGAAAGAAAGAAAGAAAGAAAGAAAGCTCAATTGGACTTTACAATGTCTGTCAAGGGAAAGTAAACATCTGAAATAATCAAAATGCCAATTATTTGTAACAGTTTTAATGATAGCAAAATTTACAAACATGCACATTAAACTTTCAGAAAGAACTCCTAATTGGTATTGTTTTTGTTCACCAAATTGATCTATTAATCCCACAAGTATTAGCATAGGTATGATGATATTGTGGCTCGTTGATTTACAACACAACTTGATTAAGATTTTAGAAAGAATGCTACTTGCATGTTTATGTAGACCAGGTATAGTAAATGGGCTCCCTTCTGATGTTGTTCCCATCAGCCCCAGCCTCCATGGCCAATGGTCAGGGATAATGGAAGTTGTAGTTCAACAGCACCTGGAAGGCCACTCCTGATTCAGAATATGCTGCCCGGGTTCAAAATATGTTGTGTAATTATTCCAAAATGAGACTTTACAACATGATTGATGACGGCAGAGCCAGGAATGCTAGCATTTGTTCAGTACTGAAAGACTGTATGAGACATTACAATGGATTGCTGTGGTTTCTAAATAATATTTTATTAACAAAATCCGGAGAGGTGGGACAACCAAGCTGGGCCAGTTTCTGCTGAGCCTTCTAGCCAGCAAGAACAGCCAATAGTCCTGATGTAAAAGGTAAAGGTAAAGGGACCCCTGACCATTAGGTCCAGTCGTGACCGACTCTGGGGTTGCACGCTCATCTCGCATTATTGGCCGAGGGAGCCGGCGTATAGCTTCCGGTCATGTGGCCAGCATGACAAAGCTGCTTCTGGCAAACCAGAGCAGCACATGGAAACACCGTTTACCTTCCCGCTGTAGCGGTTCCTATTTATCTACTTGCATTTTGATGTGCTTTCGAACTGCTAGGTTGGCAGGAGCTGGGACCAAGCAACGGGAGCTCACCCCGTCACAGGGATTCGAATCGCCGACCTTCTGATCAGCAAGCCCTAGGCTCAGTGATTTAACCACAGCGCCACCTGGGTCCCAATCACAAATAATGAAACATCCAGAAGGTCCAAATCTATGATGTATGGCATGATCGGAAACTCATTCTGTTTTCTGTTTTGTAAGCTGAATGAAAAAAGTTCCCTGCATATGTAGGTAAAAGGTTTCCTGCATGTGTAATTATTCCATTGTGATCAAATCAGATTGTGTCAAATGTTTTGGATCTGGGAAAAGAGAAGATTACCATGGAAACTAAAGCTGTTGACTGATTGATATAATGGTGCATCTAAGAGAGACTGTTGTACAAATTTACTTTCTTTGTACACAGAGAAAAGGGAGCAAAGAATCCATTGCTATGAGCTTATCTGATTATATTTTCTCCTGCAGCCTCCAGAGTACCTTGAAGGATTCAAGATAGTCCACAGGTATTGTGTTTGCCTTAAAGCCTATCTTCTGAAGCATATGGATCAGAAACTTGATAATTGCAGTATTCTGAATATTGTAACTAATACTGTGGTTGTGTTTTTTCCTCCACTTGGTAGAGATTGCAGAATGCCACCTGCCTGCTACAGTGTTAGGGGCACAGCTGCCCTCCAAGGCTTACCTGGACAAGGCTGGGGTGGCACTGAGATTTAGCCCACTGCAATGTTCCTGACAGTGAACATTGTGAATGGCCTGAACCTCACTGCTGCCTGCTCCACCCCACCTAGCCCCATCCAGGTAGGAAGCAGTAATAATGTGGTCAGAGAAAACAGGGACGTCCCATTCCATAAAGGTAATTTTACTATTTATATCCCACACATCTTACTGGGTTGCCCCAGCCACTCATGAAATTCTACTCAATATTGATCCAGAGCAGAACACCAAAGTATAGTTAGTAGAGTAAAAACTTAAACACATCAGAAGGAAAAGAGATAGAAAGAGAAAGTGAAACGCAGGCTCCTTCTGGCCTTACTTTTATAGTCAGCATGACCTTGATAGAAAAGATAAGAGAACCAGTTTGAGCCAGCTGTACTCAGCTTCTCTGTAGGAATAACCCAAACATCATGAACCTTCTGCTTGTTTCTTTCACACAGAAAAGCTTCCAGAACCCTCCTGAATTAATTAGAATAGGAAAGATCTCTACACATCAGATCAATACTTTTTGTACTAAGATATGCAAACTGACAATAAAACCATAATAAAACATTAAATATTTAATAAAACTTCCCTATACAGAATTGCCTTCAGATGGCTCGGGGGTCAGATAACTCCATACCCTCCAACATTTCTCCAATGAAAATAGGGTAGGACATTCTGGGATCAAATCAGAAACCAGGACGGCTTCTCTAAATCAGGGACATCCCTGGAAAACAGGGACACTTGGAGGGTCTGCATGGTTTCAGTTCAGCACATCCTCCTTGCCCTATCGCCCCTTCCTGTGATTGGGGAGGGAGCATTGTTCTGGGATAAGGGAGGCTTAATCCATCTATACAAGAGAAGCAGGTTCATCATGACTGTATGGGAAAGTATTGCTCCAGTGCCAAAGTACAACTGGGACTCTTTTTTTTTTCAAGAACCGTATGATTGCTGTCTTCACCCAGATGTCACCTATACGTTTGTTTGAAACTGGAGTTGTACCTACGCATGGAAGAGAGATGGTGCCCCATTTATTACTGGCCTCCAGGGCTATTATCGCTAGACACTAGAAAGTTTAAATGGAGCTACCCTCTCATGGCACAACAAAGTGTGGGAGACAACCATATTGGAGGAAAATTACTTGTAGATTAAAAGTAGCAAAGGGACAAAACAAAAACAAATTCTCTGTAATAAGGCATGATTTTATTATGTAAAGGATGGTGATTTGCACAATTTGAACCCACATCCAGCATTCAGAAGTCTATGGTTGCTTTTAGGAAATTATAGATAACAACCTTTCCTATATGCTCTCTATTTACACCAACGTAGAAGACCTTCTTTTCTATTTACTGTGAAGAAATGTATAAACAAGCTACTAATTGATACCCTTCCCCTCCCCATCGTGACCTTTCATTTGTCTATTGCATAATTACATATTATATAGTTTGTAACTAAGTGCCTTTAATATTTTGTAAACTATGTTGTACGGTTATTTTGAAACACTGTATCTTTTAAAATCAATACATGTTTCTTTATCAAGAAGCAATACTCTAAGTGCTTACCACAGGAGGCAGCAACCATCTCCACGACTGTAGCTGCATATATAGTCATGGAAATGGTGGCTCACTCTCTGCATATATTTATAGTCCTATACTAGCTGTGGCTGTTCCATTATAGGCAGCAGAACTCTGGGACAATGAAATGGCTGCAGTGGTAGATTACGAACCAAACTAGTGAGCCACACGAAATATCTCTGAAATTTAAAAATCTCTGGAGAGCAAATTCGACCCTGACATGGCTTGGAGTGCTAATAAAACAACACCTGACCCAGAGGTTTTGCAGAACCTGAGAAAGCATTTTATAGCTACCTGAATTTATCTTCAATTAAATGCTTTTCCAGAGATGGGATTACTGAAAGTGCCAAAGATGTAAGCTGTGCAAATACTCTTGATAGGTTCCCACATTATCTGGTGCACATTGAATCCTGATGACATGCAAGAGAGAGAGAGAGAGGGGGGGGGGAGAGAGAGAGAGAGAGAGAGAGAGAGAGAGAGAATGTGAGTGGCTCATCCCAGTTAAAGTTACAGATGTTCACACAAAAGTTGCCTTTTCTTTAGAAGAGGATATATGTAAACACATGTGATTTAAATGTAGTGTTGCATACCCATCCATGTGTTGCTAAGGAATAGAAAGTAGGTTGAGATGCCTAAAAATTTATCTGCCTTGGCCCCAAACAGCACATCCCTGATGATGCAGTGGCCATCACTCAGTGTCTCATTCTGCATGAAATTCAACATGGAATGGCAAGGTTCTTTGTGGGGAAGATGAATGTGAAGTCAGACAAAAAGCCATCCCAAGTTCTACTTCAAAATGAGCAAAAGTAATTAAACAAAACAAGTTCAATGGTGGGACAGATTTTCATGTATAGTTCAAACCTTAAAAAACATTTTAAAAACATCATTTTGTGAACTAGTTCATTCCAAATGAACTAGTTCATCCCAAGTAGTAAATGGCCCACCTAGCCTAGTTTGGTTTCCTTGTAGTTTATAGTGCTTTTATAGTTCGAGATACCCTTAGCCTGTTGGAGTCTGTTGTCATTTTGCATTTGGTTCCAAGACGGCTTCCTCCAACCTGAAACGGAACTTATTTTCCTTTCAGCATGTTCACCCCCCACCCCCCGGCAACTTAATCTAAATGCAGAAGTCTCAAAGTATGGAATGGATTGTTGTGTGTGGGAAGAACATGACACTTCAATTTTTGTTATTTTTGCCAGCGGACTTTCCTCCCCGTAGCTTAACTGCAAATAAAAGTATTGTTTGTTTCATACTAGCTGCAGTGGAAATAATAGTATGTAATGTTGCAACATACAGAAAGTGACAGTAGGTGGTGAGCAGCCTGTAACCTAGGTAACAAAATCTCTCTCTTCCCACCCCCTTTACTTTGTGCATCGTGTTTGAGGGAAAGAACTGTATAGAGCACATGTTTTGCATCCAAGAGGTTCGAAGTTCAGTCCTTGACATTTCCAGGTAAGGCTGGGGAAAAACTGCTGGAGAGCCACTGCCAGCTGGTTTCAACCATACTTAACTAGGTGAGCTTACTATCTGACTCAGCTTCCTGTGTTTTCCCAAACTCATCAGATCTTAGGGAAGGCTTTGTAGCCCCTATTAGGGGCTGCAATTTTATTTTATTTTATAAATAAATTTTATTTAGGTTTATAGAGAAAAATGCAAAGCTTAATGTTGTTGTTGTTTAGTTGTTCCCGACTCTTCGTGACCCCATGGACCAGAGCACGCCAGGCACTCCTGTCTTCCACTGCCTCCCACAGTTTGGTCAAGCTCATGTTTGTAGCTTCGAGAACACTGTCCAACCATCTCGTCCTCTTTCGTCCCCTTCTCCTAGTGCCCTCAATCTTTCCCGACATCAGGGTCTTTTCCAGGGAGTCTTCTCTTCTCATGAGGAGGCCAAAGTATTAGAGCCTCAGCTTCAGGATCTGCCCTTCCAGTGAGCACTCAGGGCTGATTTCCTTAAGAATGGATAGGTTTGATCTTCTTGCAGTCCATGGGACTCTCAAGAGTCTCCTCCAGCAAAGCTTAATACCCCCCCCTTTAAACCAAAACAAGACTTTTATCATGGGACGAGGGCGTGCCGATCAGAAGGTCGGCGGTTCGAATCCCCGCGATGGGGCGAGCTCCTGTTGCTTGGTCCCAGCTCCTGCCAACCTAGCAGTTCAAAAGCACGTCAAAGTGTAAGTAGATAAATAGGTACCACTACAGCGGGAAGGTAAACACCGTTTCCTTGTGCTGCTCTGGTTCGCCAGTAGTGGCTTTGTCATGCTGGCCACATGACCTGGAAGCTGTACACCGGCTCCCTCGGCCAATAAAGCAAGATGAGTCAGTCACGACTGGACCTAATGGTCAGTGGTCCCTTTACCTTTACCTTTAAGACTTTTTTCTAGATACAATAAAAACACAAAAAGGAGGGGGAGAAAGAAATAGAAAAATAAATAACAGAAGAATAGAAACAAGGTTAAAAGAGATAGAAAAATACGATTCAGAAAGTAAAGAACTTCCGATTCTTCATCTGTCTGCCGTATAAAAACAATATTCACTTCGTCCAATCCAACATAACACCCAACAAAGCCACTTTCTATAAACAAACATTATATTCTATCCTCAAATCCAGGTATCATTTTTTTCTTTTTCATGCAAAAGTCCACGAGAGGTTCCCAATCTGTAACAAATGTTAACAAGGACTTTTCTATGATTAAGCATCTCAATTTCATTTTATCCTGAATTTCTGGCAGGAAATCCTGCTCAGTTCTGGCTAGGGTGTTCCCTTAATGGCCAACGAACAGGTGACTTCTGCTACTAGGGATGGTTGGTGGGTCGGAGGTCCACAACTGCCGCCCACCTGAGAAGGGTGAGCAGCCATTCTTTTGTGTCTCCTGAATCAGAATGATGGCACTTCCCAGAAAAGTTGTGTGTGCTTGAATACAATTTGCAGTGAAGAAGAGCGCTGTAAGAACTGTAGCCTGAATTGTGTGTTTGGGCCCAGTTGCTTTTCAAGAAACACCTACCTTTTTCTAGACTGCCATGTTGTGACCAGAACCCAAAAAGTACTGGCACTCATGCATTTCATTGGGACAGCGCCAAAAATAAGTGGAGATGTTTTCCAAATCACAGCTAGTCTTGACTGAGCTGTGCATTAACCTGTCGACATAAATGCTTTGACACATTTAAAACACAGCCATTACCTAGAGAAACCCAAGCCCTACAAGACATGACTCAAATGTGAACCACACACTTTTCCCCACACTTAATGCGTGTATTTTACCAAAATGTTCTGCTAAGAAATATCTAAAATCATTTTAGATTCTACACATCTGTACTAATTTCCCCAAACGGTCCAGTTTTCGCCTGGCTAGCAATCCGCTTCAGACAGGACAAAACGAACTGTGATTTTGGGGAAAAAACCCAAAACAAAACCCTTTCATAGCCGATCAGCAGAAATGATCTCTTCCTTCTTTCAGAGTCAATTATGTGTCTTTCATTACCTTGCCCCATATGTTTCTGACTTCAGTCAATAAGTTACTCAAAGCAGACGGTATTACTAAATGATATGTAAATGTTAAGAGCTGCAGTACGTTAGATCCAAAGTCTGGCGAACAAGGCACTGTTTTGTTCACCTAAACAAATCCAGGCTCATATCTATAGGGGGTTATGGTTTGGATCAGACTTACGATTTAAGACGGGGAGGGAGGGGAAAATCCTTCCTGTCTGTTCCTGAAGAATGACTCCCAGCCAGCCACCTGAATTCTGGAACGGCTACAAACACGAGGTAGTAAATGATCCGGCAACATTCAAGATTGCTACATGTCATCATGTCATTATAAGTACCACTCAAGCATTCTACGACGTTGTTGGATGTTATTGTTGTTGTTTTTCCCCTATGTATAAAGCATTTCAGTGTGGACTACACATCTAATACTGATTTCACAGTTGACACAAGGCAGAGCACAGCTATTTTGTTATAAAATTGCACATATTTTAAAAATATTATGCCTTGAAAAGTATTTTAAGTGCCTCTTTATAGATTTACATTATTTGCTCCAAGTTCGTACTGGGGATGGGGGTGATGTTTGCATAACAAGGGGGAGAGAAAGACATGAAAATCGAGGGCGGCTGGGGGCCTGAGTGTTATTAGTACATAATTCCTCAACCCCCTGACACACATGCTAAATCACAGCATTTGACAAAGGAAACATTTAACCTGCCTTATTTTGCTATTTTTTTATACTACAAGTGATCGCCATCACGTTTGAGTCCCATTTCCCCCCTCCCTGTTTGCAGAGAAATGCGGTGGTAAATCTGGGCCTTGGGTAGGTGGCATTTATTGTTAAGTCTGTGGGTCTTTGTGTAAAGCTCTGAGAACAAATTAATGTTCTCTTTCAATGTAGATATGTGTTAATTCAAAACAAGAGGGTGTCTCAGTTTTGTGAAGGTTGTTACTGTCTAGGCAAAACAGAATTCGTTTCTCAGCACCATAGGTTAGAAGGGTGGGGGAAGAGAGAGACAATGTTCCAATTTAATATCTTTCTTTAAAGAAGGAGAGTAGGAGAAAGAGCTCACCTCTCTCTTAGTTCTGTCAGCTGCAAGTCTCACCTCACCAGCCCACTGCCATAGGCTAATAGCCTGGAACAAAGCTCATACTCAGAAATGTCAAACATAATGAAAAAAGGAAAATCAGAAGAGGGGAAAGTTGACCATGGGTGCTCCTCTGGGGCCTAGTTTTGCATGCTCTACAGCAGCCACACCTCAGCCTGGCGAGCCGTAGTGCTACCAGATGCAACCGAGGTGCCATCCATCAAAAGGAAACCTCCTGATAAACAGACGAGTGTCAGTGCTTTTTGCTAGCCTGAGATAACAGTTTTATTATTGAAACTCAGCTGGAAACCTTGCCTTGCCTTTTCCCTCAACAAACCAAAACAGGAAAAAAGGTTGAAATATGGGGACTGCCTATTATTACTATTATTATTATAGTTTTTGCAGCAGCTAATATCACTCATGCCCCCTACCTGATTTGAATAATAGTAATGGGCATGATAGTAATAACCTGGTTTTTTTTGGGGGGGGGGGGTTGACTCTGTGAGTGTAAGACAGCAATGTGGTAGACATGATGGGGCAAGGAAAGAAAGATTAGACAGCAAAGGGGGATTGTTTTGGCAGGGGAGAGAGGAAAGGAGAGGGGGGAGTTACTTTATCATTTTTAATCCACACTTTCAGGTTCCTCAAATTCTTGAGTGTTTGCCATTGATGGTTTTTACTCTTCTGGGCCATGCTTTTTTCTGGGGGGATGCATACCCCTAAACATTTTGTGAATCTAAGTTTGGCCTCAAAATGAGTAGGAAAATGAGAGCATCCCTAAACATTTTTAAAGAAAAAAAGCACTGCTTCCGGGAATATATAGAATCATAGAATTGTAGAGTTGGAAGAGACCCTGAGGGTCATCTAGTCCAACCCCCTTCAACACAGGAATCACAACTAAAAATCCTTGGTGGGTGGCCCACCAACTGCTATTTTGGTATTGCTAGGATCATGGTTTTCTTCCTACCTGCCCATCTACCCTAAGAGGCTGCATTTAGTTCTCCTGAAGTCAAGTGAAGACTGCTGTCATTTATCTGCAGCTCTTCTCTCTCTCTCTCTCTCTCTCTCTCTCACACACACACACACACACACACACACTCCCCTACAAACATACACACATTCCAAATAATGGCATAAATTCCTCACTTTGGGTCTGGAAATCCCATCGCAAGCTCCTCCTCCATCTCCCCACTGCTAAGATCTGGAAACCTTTAAACTCTGAAGTTATTTTAGCCACAGTTCATAGGTTTCATATCAGGTGGAGCATTGTTTTTTGGTTTCACACTTGGGCTGGATCTAGACACATTAAAAAAAAAACATTTCAGGAAAACATGTTGTAAAACCTCATAATGGGAAACCACGTTGCCGAAAGATGGAACTCCACAGTGCCATCTGGTGTCACAGTTGTTATAATGCATTTAAAGTGCTTTTTCTTTACTAATGTCGCTGAGTCCTTGGAAAACCTTAGGCCGCAATGTCAATGTGAAACCTTAAGCCATTTCGTTAACTGCATCCTTAAAAAATGGTTCTGATTACTCAAAGAGTTTAGGATTAAACACACAGAGAAGCCTAGGGCAAGGCACTGTTGTCAAAAGATGTCGAGAGCTCATCAGTGCTTCAGGTAATATTACCCCCCCCCCCCAGGTCATCAGGTATGTCATCCACATTTGCAGAAGTGCAATTTCTTCCCGATGACCTAGTATATCATCAGATGAAACAATCCAGAATAGAACATTACAGATGAAAGTCAAATATAAAGTATGCATCCAAAGCAACGTAATTAACAGGAAACTAATATACTATCTTAAAGATTTCAAAATAAAATATTAGAAACGATCTCAAGTGCAGAGTGCACATGCAGTGCAGCAAAGCTAACCAAAAAAATTCTTAACATTTCAAAAGAAAACATTACTAAAGGAAGTCAAATATGAAATGCACATTTAAAACAGCACAATTAGCAAGAGAATAAAGCAGCGGCTGCAGAAGCTCAGGCTCGATGACCTGGGTCTGTACGAAGCTAGAGGCAAAATGGTCTCTGGCCTCTTCAAGAGCCTCAGCTTTTGTAGCTGGAGTCAGTCAGAGCCCTGCCCAGGCCAGGTAGGGAAACACCTGCAAGGCAGGGAGCAGGTCTTCCAGGACTCACAGCCAAAAATGCAAAACTATTGACAAGACTCCTTAGTCTGCCAACTATCTCTGGCCTCTACAGCTATATGTTAACTCCAGTTATGTGTTTCTAGGTGTGCATGTGAGGAAAGCTATGGTTTATCCCCCCCCCCAACTCCCCTGCTCCTATTGAGTCTTTGAGCCTCATGTTTTGTTAAGAGAGCTTATTCAAGCTCGTTCCTTTCTGCCCTTCGTTTTCGTACCTTGGGCTTTTGAATCTTTGACAAAGAAAATGGCTTAATTTTAGTTACTCTGCTTACACTCAGCATTTAGCAAAGGCTGCCATTTCATTCCAGTTTCTGTTTTGCTCTTCCCGTGCTGCCTCTGAGTAATTTTGCATCAGAAGGGGGGAGGGTTTCCTTTTCCTTTTTCTTAAGGAGAAAAGCTTGCTGCAAGAGGCCTGAACTTGAGAACTTGTTATCACTGGGGCTGACCCTCCCTGCCCTTGGCCAGCGAGTTGCTGCAACAGCTTAATCCTGACAATGTTTTCAACACAGTGCCTTGAGATAAATATCCCAGGCCTGAGATATTTCATGAATTACTGACATTAGAATGCATTTATTGTAAATGCCCACCCTCCCCCAGCTGTCCTGCCTTTCTTATATTTGCTAAGAGGAACAAGTCTGTAAATGTTTGCCCCATTTCTGCAACTGTTTGTGAAGCTGCACACAAAAATTGTATGCCTTTATCCCAATGTACATTTTTGTGCACAAATTTGCCTGATGCAGCGGAACCTCGGAAGCAAAATGCCTTTGAACTTGAACATTCTGGCTCCTGAACGATCAATTGTTCCGGTTTTTGAATGATTTTTGTATGGGACCGTTAAAATAATTCTTCATTTTGGACTCTGGGGGGGAGGGGGAGAGGTTAGACCAGAGTGCTGTTGCTACTCTGGGGTAATCCCATTGAAAGCAGTGAGCTCTCAATGAAGGAAACAGTTTTATGAGTTGCAATTGTCATCCCTAAAGGTAGGCATTCTCAGGCTGCCTCGATCTCCATGCAATGCAAAAAATAAAATAGAAATAAAAATTGTATCACCTGTAATTCCCTTATTTTCTCACAATCAGTTGCCTAAATTCCCATTATTTGAGCAATTTCATCCACATTTTGGGGTCTCATTATAGTTATGGTTCTTTAAGTATACAGCCTTATTTTAAATTATAGACTCATCCCGGAAAGTATATTTTATTTCATATCTAATAATTAAATCACCAGGGTCAATGAGCCCCAGTCAATTTCAGGTCATTATTAAGCGTTCCTTGGATACTTCATGGAGACAGCTGGAAGTGTAATCAGTATCATTTATCAGTAACCCAGTTAGCGGCTGGCTCCTTTCCCTTATTTTGCGCTTTTTGTGGTGTGTGCCCTTGTCCTTAAACAAAAAAGGGGGGAAGGACAAAGGGAAATACTCTTGGTCAAATCCTGATAAATCAATAACTTAATGCAGTTAGTTACACTTACTTAGTACACTTAATACAAAGAGCTGGTAAGAATTTCCTTGTATTTACTTCTTTATTCCCACATCAGCTGTTAAAGAACATTCTCATTTTCCACATCAAAGCCACAGGAGCCATTTCATAGTACAAACCCAACAGAGTGAACGCCAAAAGACTGAAGTGAATAAGCATCCAAGTGGTGCTTGTTTAGCTTGCCCATAGGATTTACATTTACATTTACCCTATTGAAGGTCCTCGAATAATTTAACTGCTCCCCCACCACCGCACTGCAGAAAAGAAAGCCTGTTCCGTTTCTTGCCTCTTGAAATTGCATATCCAAAACAACTTTTCCTGAATTAAGTGCCATTCCGTGTGTGGTAGAATAATCAGGCAAATGGCAAACTTTAAAGGACATGGATATTTTTTTTATGATAAAATGACATCAACGGGGCCTAAAAACAAGATTCCAGAAACAAAGACTTCTGAAGCAACTATTGAACTGCAATACTTAAATTGGAGAAGCAACACAATCCAAACTGTTGGACTGGGACCTGAAAATGTCTAGAATTGATATATGTGATCATATTCAGTGTCAGGGAGTTTACAGTTGTCAGGAGAAAATCCAATGCTATATTTATTCATGAGTTTAACACGAGACTGGGGGGGGGGGTTTGAGGAAATTCAGGTCCGAGAACCAAGAGCAGCCCCCTAGGCCTCTTTGTCTGGTCCCTGACACCCTATCCAAGACCTACCCCCTTCCCAACCATAAGGCTCACCAGTCCTGGTTTTCACACACACACACACACACACACACACACACAACTTGAGTATTTGTTTGGATGGAATCACAGAATTGCATAGCTGCCAAGTTCTCCCCCCCTTTTTAAGGGAAATTCCTTTATCCTGAATAGGCTTCCTTGTGAGAAAAGGGAAAACTTGGCAGCTATGGAATTGTAGAGTTGGAAGGGACTCAAAGGGTTATCTACTGACAGGAACAGGGCAGCAATAAATCACATGGAGTAAGTGAAGAAACAAGGCCTGCTCAACGAGTACAGCAGCTCTTCTTGGTAGATCTTGCCCATGTGAGGCAGTTAGGGGAGACTAAAGGCCTCCATCTTCCCATAGCTACCTAAGCCGTCTTCTCTCCTGGGTCCTTCAGAGACTCTGCTTGTGTGCCTGTCTTTGCTGATCCCTCTTCATACCTCTTCTGGTTATGAAAGACTGGGGGGAAGACGAACTTTTCACAGCAGGAGGGGCTTCTTCACTAGCCTGACTCATCTCTGCCTCTTGGCCTCCCTCCTTTCCTGCTTCTGCTTCGGACTGTGGACCACTCATTTCGGACTGTTTCCGAAAACTCATTGTTTCCAGGTAGCTGCAAAAAGAAGTCCCTGCTGGTCTTTGTTTTATACACCAAGCCTTAATGCCACCAATTCCAAATATAATCAAAATCTTGAGATCTTGTTGAACCAGGGATGGGGAACTTTTGATATTTTACATGTCACTGGACTACAATGCTGATCATTGCTGAACATTGCACATGCAAGCTAACACTAATGGGACTTCTGGTTCAACAACATCTACCTCAACAACAGGCTATGGGTTCTCCTTCCATGGCTTAAGCCATATTTGGAAACACTGCTGAGACAATGAGCAAGCTAAAGCTATATACAGCGGCACTCAACAGTTCGTCTAGCCGGTGGTGAAACATTTTCCCTTCGAGAAAAGAGAGTCCATTTCTTCCCCCTCGCTTTTCTAAATTTTGTCACAGTGTGGTCCCAGCTGCGGCACTACTCATTTGGTGAAATAACAGCCTGGCTCACCAAGTATGTATTTAAAACTCGTCTCTTTCCTTGGCTATTTCTACATCCTGCCTCAGCATGGAGCAAATGCTATTAAATACAACATTCTTGCATTGAAAACCATTCTCTGCTGTCTAAATAGGGCCTGAAGCATAAAGGTTTTGACTCCCCAGTGGACCACTGCATTTGTTACTGGGGTTTGCCATGATTTTCTCCATCTCCTCCTTGAATATTGTTCTAACCTGCATACCAAGGTTCCTTTTCAAAGTTAACAATTGCACATCACAGCAGCATTTTTGTTTTTGCTTCCCCACTTTGATATTGGCAGGAGTCTATTCAAAGAAATGCTCTATAGCCTTCATTAGGAGAGTATGATACTCAGACACTCTGGGCATGCAGCCAGGGGGAATCAATTGGTGAGAAATATTCAAAGCTAAAAGTGCAACCATCTCTCTTACATTAACATATGCCGGGGAAGGCAGCTGAAACCTACAGCTCTAAGGGATGGGATGTAAGTTTGTTACAGTTTCTCCTTATTTCCCAAAGTTCAAAATACCTGGATTTCTTTTTTTCAATGCCACATATTTTACTGAGTTGATAAGACATACTAAGCCCCCTTTTCCAAGTGCTTTGGGGTTGAAAAGTTGGTGAATCATCTGTGGGAGCAAAAGAAAGGATGGCAAGGCAGTCAGTGCAGAGGTGGGTTGTGCTCAGTGGTGGAAGGAAATGTCAATGTTGGTTCTCTCGGGTTCTTACTTTTCCAGTCTTAAATTCAGTTTTCCACATTTTGCAGGAATTTATAAAACAAAATTCATATGCAGTTTCGACTATTGCACACATTTCTGCGAACAGTATTTTCTAATATAACACATTTTTTGTCTACTTACACTAATAACTTCATTTTTTGGACACTTTCTCCTAATATATGTAGTTTTCTAAACTCAATTCGGTTGTAGACCTGCATTGCAATGTTCAGAGAAGTGTGAATTTCGAAGGTTGTGTTATGGTTTGCTATTGTTTTGAAAAGTGTGGAATTGATAGATTCAGCATTAAATGTATACCAAATTGTATTTCTCCTCCATCCCTAGCTGTGCCATAAATAGGGAGGGAGGAGAAATTGAATTCCATTTAAAGGCAAATGTAACTAATTGCCACTTTCCAAAACAATATATGAACCATAAGGCAGCCATCCTTTGAAATTTGCAGTTTTGAATCTTGCAACACAGTTGTCCAGCCAGCCAAGTATTATATGCAAAAATGCACATAATAAGGTAAGGTGTGCATTAAACTGCATATATTAGTGAAGACAGCATACAAAAAATATATTAGAGGAAATTAGACTTTACAAAAAAAAATATAGTGGGTTAAATTGCCTGCAGAAAGGTGTTAATGCATGGTAAATTGCTGATGAATTTTCATGAGGATTCTTAAAAGCAAATTTACAAACTGTTGTGGAAATATGGATAACTGAATTTAAGTCTAGAAAAGTGAGAAACAGAAACTGAAATTGACAGACTTTATTCAGAAGGAAGTCCCATGGGGTTTAGTGGGGCTTAATGATATAGAAAAGGGGGGGAATAGGGGAGCACAGCTTCTGGACTTTTTGGAAAGCAGTAGCAACCATACCTAATGAAAACCATTATTCCACTACTGCCCACAAGCTGGTAATCACCACAGAAAGGAAGCCCTTTGGCACTGGCCAGTATGTGCCAACAACAGACAGAAGTCTCCACACTGGAGAGCCAGTGTGGTGTAGTGATTAAGAGCAGTGTAATCTGGTGAACTGGGATCGCGTCCCCACTCCTCCACATGCAGCTGCTGGGTGACCTTGGGCTAGTCACACTTCTCTGAAGTCTCTCAGCCTCACTCACCTCACAGAGTGTTTGTTGTGGGGGAGGAAGGGAAAGGAGATTGTTAGCCGCTTTGAGACTCCTTAGGGTAGTGATAATGTGAGATATCAAATCCAAACTCTTCTTCTTCATCAGTTTGAATTCAGAGAACCAGATTCTTTGAGTAGTTTGATATACCCATTGATACAATAGCCCATGAGGCTGCAACCAAAGAGAATGTTCTTTTCACAGGGTTATAGTTTTGAATTCTGTGCACAGCTGACTGTGCCTCATTTAGATCTTCCAATATAAACACAATATTTGGATTGCTTTCAAAGTAATAATGCCCCAAAGCTAAATTTAATATAGAAAACAGTGTTGTGTGCAAGTCAGTGCAAGGAGCTAGAAAATGTTTATTGCTTGGCGGAACAGCCAGAGGTTGCCAGATCAATGTTCCCCCCATTCTGCTAGGTGAGTAGTAGTCTGTTGAGTGTCATTTTTATGCTCTGTCATGCAAGGAGCACACTACAGCATTCATCCTTTTATGAGTGACACAGTGCCTGTGAGGAATGATGAGCCTCATACAAACAAATTAAATGGGCAGGGATTAAAGCTCTTTGAATGGAAATGGAAAACTGAGTAAGAGCATTCAGACCGGTGTTTGCAAATGCTTGCAGGGGTGTTCAGGTCCTATCAAACCATCAGGGAAGTGCAGATCTAGAGTTTATAAGGCAGAGATTAATTCCAATGAACGCTGCTAGACAATAAGTTTTTATAAGTGATGGTCAATAGACTGAAGCTGAATCCTGCTAAGGCAAAGGCACTGTACGTCATTCCCAAGTCGTTGCATTAGTAAGAGTGCCTCCATTAGTATGAGCCTTATAACGACTACAGTCATACCTCGGTTTAAGTACGCCTCGGTTTGAGTACTTTCAGTTTAAGTACTCCGCGAACCTGTCTGGAACGGATTAATCCATTTTCCATTGCTTTCAGTGGGAAAGTTCGCTTCAGGTTAAGTACGCTTCAGGTTAAGTACAGACTTCTGGAACCAATTGTGTACTTAAACCGAGGTACCACTGTACTTTGTAAGAATGTCAGTGCTGAACAGCGGTTGTTGGACATTGTGCCAGAAATGGGCCTAGAGAAGTGCTGGAAACATCTAGAACTACCCGTTTCAGCAGAAAGTAATACATGCTTTTTACACTACCCTGTTGTATGTCAGGCTTCACGTTGTGCACACTGCTTTGGGTATTTCTATAATACTGGGTACTTCCCAGAATTATAGAAGCAATTATAGCTTCTGATTGGATCTTGGGGTGTCCTGCTTTGGCTCCCACAAGATTGTGTTCTCCCGCCAGTCCACATGACTTGTGCAGGAGCATTGCCCCAAAAGATGTGCATCCTGATTTTCCTGTTTGACATGTTGAAGGGTATGTAGGTGCTGTATTTTTCATGGGAAAATGAATGAAAAATGAAGACAGAAGAAAGAAAGATGAATGAAACTGACTGTTCTAGTTATCTGCTAAATGCCAGAGAACCCATTGGGGTTACAAAATCAGGCTGGTATTGGCCTTTTGCAATCATATTATAAGGTTTATAACTGTAGTGGCCTCTAGTCTGAAGAGCTCATGCCACAATGACCAATCTCCACATCAAATGTGTGCCCATGTGCAGTACCCCCGATCCTACGTGACTCCCGGCAGAGCACTCCTGGACTGCCTCCCCAAGTCGCAAACCTTGAGGTTCCCGCCAAACCTCAGCTCAAATAACCAGTCACCACTGGGGAGGCATAAAAGGGGGTGGAGCCTACCTGGGAGCTCTCAGTCGGCTCCAGAGCTTCACCCTCCCTACCCTCCCTTCGTTTAGATGTTTTATTGCAGGTTAACTTCTTATTTACAGGTATGCGGGTGCTGCTATGGTCTTACGATGGTTGCTGTTAAAGGACCGGGAAGAAATTTCCCTGCATTGGCAGGTTTCGCCTTCCCCGTAGCAAAACGTCACAACTTTGGTGGTTATAAGCCTTGGGCTGAATCCTTTAGTTTATCTTCCCTAAGGGGGGCCTGAAGCGATGACACATGCCCCCCCCGCATGGTGACGATCCCAGGGTTTGGAAGAGGAGGAGGAGTTTGGATTTGATATCCCGCTTTATCACTACCCGAAGGAGTCTCAAAGCGGCTAACAATCTCCTTTCCCTTCCTCCCCCACAACAATAAAGGGGTTTTACCATACACTGGCCATACACTGAAAGGTTGTCAGTGCACTCCCCTGTGTTGCGGTGAAATGGGGGGCGGGCCCTCTGCTTAAACATACGTCTTCCAGAGCCAGACCAATCCCCAGACAGATTAGTTAACCCGGATGTGCCCCAGATCCCCAGCTGGGGACTGGGAGAGATAAACGCCCAATGCCTAAGCCAAGGTCTTCCTACATCTGAAAGTTTAATGAAGTTGTGGCCAATTTTAATCCCATAACAGGTTGTCACAAGTCATTATTCCACTCGGGTGTCACCTGGGGTCGGGGGGTCTCTGCCTGGGCATGCAATACATTTGTCATTCACAAGGTGCTAGAGGGTTCTGTTGCTTTGCAGCAGGAAGCTCACAGAGCTATCTTTTTGGGATGTATTCTTTGCCAAATAACTTGCAAATATTTTTATATAGCCAACCTATTCCATTGCCATAGGCTTGCATCCTGAGGTGCCCTTCCTTGATCCAGCCAGGAGAAGGAATGAAAGGGCATTTTCTCCAATTCCTAGTTTCCCCTGCGTCCTCCAGTGTCACCTCCACACTGGCCCATGGGTCAGCCATCTTTTTCTCCATGCATTTGTCCAGGAAGGGACTGTACGTTGTGATGTATAGCTAGTACATAGATGAGGTATTGGCAGCTGTAAATTGAAGAACGAGAACCACCAAGTTCAGTATGGACCCATCCACAGATCTACATTCCAATCTGTGCGTGGGTCCAAAGAGGAAAATGGGTTGGTACGCTCCAAAATGTGGAACAAGCTGGGATCTTCCACATCCCTGCACCATGAAGGTGGAATTTTCCACACATGGGAACTTAGGATGCAAACCACAGCTTTAGTTTGCTCTCTGCTTTGTTCATTATGTATTTCAAAAGAACACATTCTGTACTTCTAAAGCAGCTACACCAAGTATTGAAGATGTGCGTGCTTGACACAACTCTGCCAGTTCATATATTATTGAAAACAACAGCTATTCAATAACTCAGTTGCCAATAGCTTACTTTTTGCCTGGCGTTGATTAACCCTTTTTTTCCTATTAAGCAAGGACTTATCTGCCAGTCCACAAAGTGATAGACAAAGACAGAAGCATTAGTGCCAGAGACAACTGTGATTAGCCATAAAGAAGTAGAAGATGAAAGGCCTTTCTTGATGCAAGAGAAGGAGAGTGGAAGTGCCCCTTATTATGCCTGCAGAGAATGCCAGGAGGAAAGGAATAGTAGAATCACGGAATTTCAGAGTGGAAAGGGATCGTGAGGATCATCTAGTTCAACCCCCTGCAATGCAGGAATCTCTTGCTCAACGTGGGGCTCAAACACAGGACCCTCAGATTAAGAGTCTCATGCTCTACTGGCTGAGCTATAGCTGATATCAGCCATGTTCTAATGCACACAAGCAACAGGCGAAGCGGTAAAACCGTTTGGTCATTGTACAATTTCAGTTTGCAGGTGTGGGATCCCATTATGAATGCCTTGTCATATAAAAAAGAAAAGAAAGATAACGTTGCTAGACTTCTATTCTCTTGGATATGCTTGTTTCAAATGGACAGGATTTCTCCCCAAGAGATTATTCATCCCCATGTGCTTGCTGTTCAACCAGCTAATTGAACTAGGGATGGCTGACTCTCCTATGATCTGACTTGGACTTTTCCTGAGTTCCCCACGCACCACCACCAAAAGAAAAAAAATAAAAAAACCCACGGAATGCTAGGAAGGTGAATGTTGACCCCTCCTTCTGCCCCCATAATATCCTATAGCCCCCAAATCTCTTCTTCTTTGGAGATTACTCGTAGCCGAGTAAGATTGTCTTACATAAACAGTGACTATGGAGGCCAATTCTGGATGCACATGTCCTTCCACAGGGGGGACATTGGTTGCCAGGTGGGAGTTGATCACGGTGTGGATTTGCCAAACGTGCCTTCCCCCATAGCTGCCAAGTTTTCCCTTTTCTCGCGAGGAAGCCTATTCAGCATAAGGGAAAATCCCTTAAAAAAAGGGATAACTTGGCAGCTATGCCTTCCCCTGCCATGACCAACAACTAAACATGCTCCCTCCTTTCCTTCCTTCCCCTTCCCCTTTATTTTCTTAGAAGTAGCAACAAGATCAGAGTGGCAAAAGGGATTCCCCACTCCTTCTGTCTCTTTCCCTCTCTCCTTTCCATCACCATCCAAAGTAATACTAGATGCAAGTACACTCTGGCTACTCAAGATCCTGTGAACAAATTGCAGATCCCAGCATGGACTGGAGCAGGATTTAGCATCACGCCTTCCTCCAAGCTGTCCTCCTTGCCCTCCATTTTTAAATCAGAGCTACCATCATAACTTATGTCTTCTCTGGATTAAGTTTCACTAGCTTCCCATATCTAACCTGTAACCATCCTCAAGCATCCTAGGACTAAACCACTGTTCCTGAGGTGGGTGCACGTAACAAATAGGGCTAACACCACACTCCTTAATGCCAAACGATCTCTCTCGGCTATTAAAATGCACTGGAGAGAAAAAAGACGTGCAGTGCCTCAAAGTTCATACCCCATGGAGTAGAGAAGCAGCCATCCACTTTGGCATGAATGAGTCAAGTAAAAATAGGATCGCTCCCACTCCGTCCCTTCAATACCCATTGATCTCAGGTGACGGAGAAGAATTTGATGGGCTTTGCTGCTAAATGTCTTCAAGAGCTGTAGAAGAATAAGCGGCATTTCACTCTCTCTTTTCTAGATGAAAATTGCTGAGCAGGCAATCCATTTGGTTTCGGTCCCAAAACCTTCCCTAAATTCTGATTAGCATGTGCCCATAACTTCCATCTCACCCAAGAATACCTGAAGCTGCCACACCATTGGCCTCTCTGGGTTGGTTTGTTTGTTTTTGAACCCAGAAGGAAGACGTGGAATTACCCTGCTTCATTTTAAGTCAGTAGGTCACACGAGAGCTATTTTCAAAAGAGAAGTGGTTGGATCACAGCTTCCTTTAAATTACCAGCAAGTGCCCCTTCCTCCAGTGACTTATTTACCCAGGCTGTTAACAACAAATTCAACTTAGCCTGAGTTGTTTTAACAAGCAGCCATGGCATTGTTAAAACAACTCAGCCTAAGTTGAATTGCTGTTAACAGCCGTGGTAAATATCCATCGCTAAAAGAAGGAGACTTTCCAAGGGAGCAAGGGGTGGGTTTCAAATATTCAAGGATTTTGTCCACATAGCCTCCGGCGACAACAATTTAAATGTATCCTGAGGACACAAAGCAGAACAAGCAAACGTTTAGGAATCCTTTCTTGATCTGCAAAAACTGCCCCTTTGCAAAATTTCATCTGCAAAATGTTTAGCAACTTAGTCATGGGGGTGGATCATGGGGGACATAAATTTCCGAAACTGGGGTGAAACTACCATTTCACATTTAAAAAATGAAACCTTTCCTAGATAGCATCAAGCAGATATTATCTAGGGGAGAAAACAATGGATTCTTCATTGCCCTCATTACGCTTAAAACGAATGCAATACAGCATTTTTAAAACTATTTTGGACAGATTCAGTCTTATTTGCTCTCCGTCAGCACTCACGCTTTCTGCTTGGGATCTTCCTATTCCATAACTGTGGTATAAAACAAGGAGAAACCTGGGCCTGCTGCCTGAGGAAAGAGTGTTTAGGTGAGATTAGCCTGGACAGTTTGAACATTCTATTAACCACCAAGTTACTCCTCTGAAGGAATACAGGAGTGGACATCCATGAAGCTGTGCTCACCCCCATCATTTCCTGTCTAGAACTGTGAACAAACGGCATCTCAAAAATATTCACCCCATTTGTCAGCAGAGAAACTGGGGAGACCTTTTTTTCCGAATTTCTCCTCGGTGTATGGAGAAGAATTTCTCCAAAAGTTTCTGAGGGCTGGGGCTCACCATTAGCAGTGGCAGTAGCAGAGCTTCTCTCGTTATTCTCAAGGGCTTCCTGCTCCTCTGACCAGAAATGGCAGTGGCAGCAGCAAATGGCACAGCACCCTAACCGCCATTTTGTATCTTCCACAATCCCTAGGATCATAGCTGCCAAGTTATCCCTTTTTTAAAGGGATTTTCCCTTATGCTGAATAGGCTTCCTCGCGAGAAAAGGGAAAACTTGGCAGCTATGCCTAGGATTTAGCATTATGTGGCGGGTGGGGGGGGGGTAAGATGGCAGCTGCCACACAGCCTCCACAGCGGTGGAGAATATTAAGATAAGTAGTCTCATTTTTTTTTCCTAAGGGGAGGGAATAAAGAACAAATGTTTTCTAAGAAATGTTGGCTCAGCTCCTGCCCCAACAAAGCCAGAGAAGAATTGCTTAATGTTTTTGAGTGTGGTGAAAATGTGATTCTCCTGAGGCAGAAGATGTCTGGGGTCCTTGCACATTTAGCTTGGTAAAATAGCAGCTAACACCAAGAAAGGTCCTCTATTAATTTCCTTCCATCCAAAGCGATCTAAACCTAATTGCAGAGAGAAGAGGCCTCCTCTTCTAAACCTTGAGTTGAGACTAGATTTGAGCATACACGGCTGAACTTTAAAGGAAAATCCCCCTTCAATCCCCCTTTAAGATGGCGGTTTTTAAGATCCAGCTGCTATGTAGTGAGAATGCATCATTGCTTCTGCTGCTGCTGCTTTGGTTTTTTATATATATTAATCACCTTGAACAACGAATAACAGTGGTTATGATAATGCCACAGACACAGCGGCATGAGCCAAAGGGCAACACAGGAAAATAACAATGTAGCAGTGAATATATAATGTGACATCCTTGATGCCCGCACAAAGATTTTGTTTTCATCTTGCTTCGTCTTGTACAGAAGTTTAAGGGCAGCTTTCTCTTCCTCATCCAAGATGTTCAAGGTGCAAATATGAGACAGCTGTGAAATCAGCTGGACCACTTGAGTACCCAGAGATAGTCATATGCTCGAAGCCCACAGCCGAGCCAAACTATAGATAAAACAACAACACCTTACTCCACCCGCAGTCTCCTTGATGTCAGCAAAATTACTCATGGAAGAATTCTCTGGCTCGTTGTTACGAGCTGGAGGAATATAAAAAAATCTGTTCCAAGGCTGAGGTAAAGCAAGGGCATAACAGGAGCAACAAAGGTATAGCGTGGCTTCTGAATGCAAAATTCACATCTTTAGATAAGCATCATTGTTCACACAGCAACATGTCATTATAATTTGTACTGTGAGAAACAGGAAAAGTATGAACACAAATGGCTTCATTTATAAAACAGGCGTGAGCCTTCTTCAGGCATTCAGAGCAAATCTGGGATTAAAGAGGAAATGTACAAGATTAAAGAGTAAAGGGATTGGGGTGCACATCCGTGCACATGCATAGGAGAGGCTTAAACTCACACACCTTTTCTATGTACGCAACTGGGGCATAAGGGACACAACTGGACACAGTCCCATTTTTTTCCTCCCAGGCACCATATGCATTGCAATGCCACTGCTTGCTATTCACACCTCTGGGCAAAGCTTGACAAGAAAATATCCTGGATGAGGGAAGAACCTCACCATTACTACTCATGTACAAAATGAACCCATAGTTTGCATTTCTGAGCTGGGGGAATACAAAAATAGATTCCGATATCTGGTACACTGCTATACAGTACATGCAATACATATGTACTCTGGGTGTAAGCTCAAATGAGACAATGCACAATTTCTTTAATTACTTCATGCGAGCCAACATATGATCCGATTTTCAAATTAATACTGTGATGCTAAGAATGGCTGCACATTTTCAGTTAACAGAACAGTTTGGAAAATTGGCAAACCCGCTCTCAAAGGGAACAAAGCCTCACATCAGGCAGAACTGAAGCAATTTAGTTGTTTATTTATGTTGATCTGACTCCGTTAGAATCATAAAATTACCATGCACAGGGGTGCCAACTATTTGAGAACATGCAGTTGCTATTCTGTTTTCTACTAACAAGTTAACGAATCAATAATTGATTAAATTGAACAATAGTTACAAAAAAACTTAATATAGTTCTTTTGGAGATACGGAAGCAAGTGGAATATGATTGATTAAAACAACCCTGTCTAACTTGTCATCCAACAACCAGGAATAAGGGCCTAGCAAGACATTGACAACCCCTTTATTTTTGAAGTCGCAAGTACACATAAAACTGCCTTATACTGAAACAGACCATTGGTCTAGCCAGCTCACTGCTTCTTCTTCTGGGTCTTTCTCAGCTACAGCCCCAGATGGGCAACAAGCAACAGTCATTATACTGAACCCATGAAATCTAACATGCATGACTGATAGACTGTGTTCAGATTGATGAGTCACAAGTCGTTCAAGCTTGCGAAAAATAAAGACTAAAATTAGAATATTAAACCTGGCTGATTAATCTTCCAAATAAATTGATTAAAATATACGTCTAGTTAATTAGTTCTTTTTATAAAAAATAATAATCATGCAAGCAATATCTGTGTTTCTTAATAATATTTGGTTTTTCCTGTGCTACAGTTGGTCCCAAACCAGACTATGTTTTATACTTACAGGTAGGTAGCCGTGTTGGTCTGAGTCGAAGCAAAATAAAAAAATTCCTTCAGTAGCACCTTAAAGACCAACTAAGTAGCACCTTAAAGACTTAGTTGGTCTTTAAGGTGCTACTGAAGGAATTTTTTTATTATGTTTTATACTAACATTCATAGACTAGTACTGTAAATTGTTCAATAGGAACAAAACAGGAAATGCTTCTTTCCCCACATATTTTGAAGACCCAGTTCCAATAATGAGAGCCAGTGTGGTATAGTGGTTTGAGAGCTGGACTAGTGGTTAGAGTGTTGGACCAGAGTTTGAATCCCCCACTTGGCCATGAAGCTCAGTGGATGAGCTTGGGCCAGTCACTATTCTCAGCCTAACCTACCTCACACGTTTGTTGTGGGGATTCAGTGAAGAAAGGGGAGAACTGGGTATGCCACTTTGAGTTCTTTTGACAAAAAGATGGGCTACAAATACAATAAATAAATAAATAAATAAATAAATATTATCCCACTACATGAAGGCTTTCTGAATAGTTTGAGCATATTACACCAATCCTGCTGGTTTTGACCTATAAGGTCTTAAATGGCTCAGGACCGCAATACCTCAAGGACCACCTCTCCACATATAAACTGTCCCAGACTCTGACTTCATCATCTGAGGCCCTTCTTTGTGTCCCTGTTCCACATGGCAACACAAGAACAGGCCTTCTCTATAGTGGCTCCCTGTTTGTGGAATGCTCTCCCCAAGGAGGTTCGCCTGGCACCTTCACTATATGTATTTTTAGGCGCCAAGCGAAATGTTCCCCTTAAAGCAGACCTTCAACTGATAATATTCTGCAGCCTTTTAAATGTGTCTGTGGGGAGGGGGGGCTTGTTGTTTCGCTGTTTTGTTTTACTTATTTACTTGTTTTTATCCTGTATTTTATTCTGTGAACCGTCCTGAGATCTTATGATGAAGGGCAGTATATAAATCTAATAAATAAAAAAATACATAGATTGTTCATCTGAAGACCTGTGTTGAGTACTTTTAAAAACATGACTGTCACATCCACGTTCTTGCATTTCAAACACTGAAATTTAAGCGAAACATAAACAGTTTGTATTATGCTGAAATATCATATATGTTGCTACTAAATAGTAAATCATTGATACCTAAGAGGTATTTCCATTCTGAACTAAATATTTATTTACTGTGAGAAGACAAAGGGAACAGATTCTGATGTATTGTCATATTGCACATATTGCTTTGTGTGCACGTGTGTGAGAAAGACGAAGAATCGAGAGAGCTGTAAACACAATTCTAGTGTATCTCTCTTTTGGGAATACTATTCTCCCATAATTGTTCCAGCACTCTTAGACTCTTCAACCCAAAGGCTTTGGTGAAATGAAGAAGGCATACAGTGGAAGGACAAGTACATTCCTGTGATAATTGAGCAGATCTGTGTGTGCTACCACTAGAGAAACATCCCTTCTAATAGCAGGAGGAAACCACAGCACATCAATGATGAGACCTGCTGTGAAAATGACCCAAAGACCTTGGCCCAGTTTTACAGTGAATCAAACAAGAGATGTTAATGGCAACCAGTTTCCCAAAGTGAGGAGGACGAGGAGGAGAGGAGGAGGAGGAGAGACCTGTGGTAACATCTAGAGAGCCACAGATTCCCTATCTGTAGTATATAAACTAGAGAACCTCAAAAGAGATATCGCACTGAGTAATAATAGTGGTAGTTAAGGCAGAACTGAAAAGAACGGAATAAGTATGTGTTTACCATATTTTTCCGTGTATAAGATGCCCCCGTGTATAAGACAACCCCTATTTTTTAAAACCAAAAATTAAGAAAATAAGTTATTTAGCTTGGGGGGGGGGAGGTCACTTCAGCCAATCGCTCACCCACCTGCCTGTCACTGCCGATTGCTTGCCACAGCCACTGCCAATCACATACCTCACCGCAGCCGCCAATTGCCTGTCCACTTGCTGCAGCCACAGCCAATCGGCAGCAAGCCTTGCCGCAGCCACCAATCACCCACCCAATCGCCACCGCCAATCTCCTGCTTGCTGCTGCCATTAATCGCACGTCCCCTCTCTGCATTCACTATCCATGTATAAGACAACACCCAATTTTTGCCTAACTTTTTGTTAGCAAAAAGCATCGTCTTATACAGGAAAAAATACAGTATATCAAATGAGTGCAGTTAGGTATACCTACTAGACACCTCTTCACTCAACAGCTGATAGTAGTTGTATGTTCCAATGTTTGATCTAGCAACCCATCTCCAAGCTGACAAATCCTGTCCATAGTTAAGACCATTTTAAGGTGTTGGTGTTTTTAATTTGTACTGCTTATCTGACAATCATGATACACTAGACTACTCTACATACTTTGTTAGTTGTTCCCACTAACCAGTGTAAGGTTTTTGAATTGTAAACTGATTTACAAATTGCCCCCCCCCCCCCGAAAAAAAAACCTTCTATGTTCTACTAATGAACTTTTCGATGCAAAAATGTACAAGTGGTGTATTCAATGACAGAAACAAGAGACATAGCAAAAATAGTATGCTACAAAGGGGTAGAATTTTGAAGGCTAAATCAAATTTGGAAGTGGACGTACTGAATCTTAGCAGTGCAAAAGCTAAAGGAATCAAGGCTCATCGTACAGAAGAAAAGAAATACACTATCTGTGTACTCCAGGGTTTCCCAAACTTGGGTCTCCAGCTTTTGCTGGACTACAACTCCCATCATCACTAGTTAGCAGGACCAGTAGTCCGGGATGATGGGAGTTGTAGTCCAGCAATAGCTTGAGACCCAAGTTTGGGAAACCCTGGAGTACACAGATAGTGTATTTCTTTTCTTCTGTACGATGAGCCTTGATTCCTTTAGCTTTTGCACTGCTAAGATTCAGTACGTCCACTTCCAAATTTGATTTAGCCTTCAAAATTCTACCCCTTTGTAGCATACATCCCGTTGCTTGGTCCCAGCTCCTGCCAACCTAGCAGTTCGAAAGCATGTCAAAATGCAAGTAGATAAATAGGAACCGCTACAGCGGGAAGGTAAACGGTGTTTCCATGTGCTGCTCTGGTTTGCCAGAAGCAGCTTTGTCATGCTGGCCACATGACCTGGAAGCTATATGCCGGCTCCCTCAGCCAATACAGTGAGATGAGCGCCGCAAACCCAGAGTCGGTCACGACTGGACCAGGGGTCCCTTTACCTTTACCTTTACCTTTACCTTTAATGTTGTATTATGGTAGGCAGTACTTCTTCAACGCCCACTATTATTTCCAAACTGTGAAGACAGTTAGATCAGGGTAAAAGGAACTGAGGTGTAGATTTTCCGACTTGCATAGCAAAATCTAAAGCTAAATGGCCAGGCCTGGTGCCTGGTGTCCAAAATGGCAGAAACCTTCACTCTATCTTTCTCCTGTGACATTTGAGGAAGACATGGCTATGATCCCACCCCCCTCTATCCCCATGAAAAAAGGATGGTATCTATTTAATAGCCCCTCATGTGCTGCATATATTGACTTCCCTCAGAAACCCTTGTTATAAATGTCTTGGCAGTATTCCTCTGAACCGGGAGGTACATGTCCATGGGGCAACTTCTCTTTATGAAGATGTTGTCACCACTAAAGGGGGGGGGGGTTGCGAATTGCTGTTCTCTTGTGAATTATCTCCAAGGAATGTACTGACAGGCTCTGTTTACTGAGGATCTCAATTTCCAGCCCTCTGAAGTGGTGGGTCAGATGAAACTGATTATTGCCATCCCCAGAATGATGACTCTCAATAACTCAGCAGCTTCACGGAACACCTTCCATTTAACCCCAAATGAAATTTATGAAGTTTGTGCAGCTGCTGGTGTGCTGACTGAGTCACTTCCTCATTATTAAAAGTGTGCTTTTCTAATCTTGCCTCAACTTGGTTCTCTATTTAAAAATGAAAATCAATATTCATGGCACAGAAGGCTTCTTCTTTTTCTTTTTCCTACTCTGTTTTAAATGCTCAGCAAGGCTTCCCATGCCTTCCAGTGCATATTGTAAACAGCATGGGCAAGAGGCAGCCAACATTAAGTGCTTTTGAGTCCAATTCGACAGGAAATACTTACACATCCTCTTAAATTGCCCATTAATCTGAATGTAACTTTAATTTTGGCTGGTAGAAGCCCACTGTTTTTCCCACAAACCTTCATGGAGAGGAAGAATGTAGACATGAACCAGTCCATTTTGCAGAGGCATTACTAGCTACTTAAAGAACTTAGGCTACAGGCTCATGACACAAATCTGAATAGGATAATTGTTAGGTATCAGTGCCTGTAGGAAATTAAGATGATAGTGTTGAGTGGGGTTTCTCCAGTACTGAGCTTTGTAGTGCACCTCACTACCATATCTATCTATGTTGGCAGCCTCATACTTGGCATTGCTCATTAATTATTATTATTTAAAAAAAACAACCGGGAAATTCAGCGCAGTTTTGAAGTAGGTGGTTAAAACCAGTGCAGTTTTGAAAGGTTCAGTCGGCCATCTTGATTCAAATTGGTGTCCAGTGGTATCCAAACATAGATGAAAACCTGCTCTTCAATCTTTGGAACCATCATGCTAAATTTGGCGACGGTATTTTCACAATGCAGTTTGGAATGGTTTCATCCACCACCTTCACAACCTTTTTTTTATGGAACGTTTTTGCCTGGTGCCTAAAGGTGTATAATTAAGGCGCCAGGCGATCTTCCCTGGGGAGAGCATTCAACAGATGGGGAGCCACTGCAGAGAAGGCCTGTTCTCGTGTTGCCACCCTCCAGACCTCTTGAGGTGGAGGCACACAAAGAAGGGCCTCAGAAGATGATCTTCAGGGTCTGGGTAGGTTCATATGGAAAGAGGAAGTCCTTGAGGTATTGCGATCCTGAGTCATTTAAGGCTATATATATATATATATATATATATATATATATATATATATATATATATACATACATACATACATACACACACAACAACAACAACCCCAAAACCCACTTCACTACCAACTGACAGATTTTACTTGGCTGGAATGCCTGCTATAACACTAATTAAAGAGAAAGAGATGAGTATCACTTATCTTTGGTAGACAAGATAATAGTCATTGTAGAATTTCCCTCTTAATACATTATTGAGGTAATTGCTGAAGTAATATCTCGGGGTTAGAATAATGGTAAATTTAGACTTCAGAATATGTGAGACATCTTGCAAAAAAAAATTAATAATGCTTATATACTGGTCATGATAGTTATCCTCCATACCCCACCCCAACATTCTAGACAATATATCCTTTAAAAAAAATATTACATGAAATAATGAGCACCCTCTGTAAAATGGTCAGTGAGATATTCTGTACTGTACTCGGCTGTGATATTGCTATAGAGCAGCGTTTCTCAACCGCTGTTCCGCGGCACACTAGTGTGCCGCGAGACGCTGGCTGGTGTGCCGCGACGTGCGGCGACGAGAAGGGCGATTTGCATTGTCACGTGCCTGGCGGCCGCCAATATTCAACACTGACCCGCCGGAAAGGAAGCCGGCTGGGTCATGACGCGGGGCGAGCGCAGCTCTCAACAGCCACCACCACAGGAGGGTGGTTTTAGACAAACTTAAAGAAGCTGGCTGGATGAGCTCAACCTGAAACTTGCTGAGCAAAGGATTGTGCTGGCAGAGAAATCAGCGGCTTGTGAAGCCTTATTACAGGAGATTGCAACCAACACAGCAATTGGCAAGTGTTTCTTAATTTTAATTATTAATATAATAATATAATATATATAATATAATATAATATAAATATAATTATAATTATTAATATATTATAATTATTAATTATAATTATATAGTCAATATAGGGCGGCACAGAGTTAATTTTTTTAACTTTTTTAATGGTGGTGTGCCTCATGATTTTTTTCATGGAACAAGTGTGCCTTGGCCCAAAAAAGGTTGAGAAACACTGCTATAGATAACTGGTTAATAGGGGAAACGGTTACAATCAGGAAAGCAAGGTTACTCCCTGTGTCTGTCTGAATGGAGAAGTGGGGGGGGGGAGAAATAATTGCATTCATTATTGTTCCTAACTTGTGCCTACGTGAATATTTCACAGAGTTACTTCAACAATAGACTCACTGAACTAAACAAGGGTTGCAATAGTGTAGATGGGATGTGAATCCATGGGTGCCATTTCAGGCTTGGAGTGGTGGTAAAAAATATTTCATGGGGGGGGGCGGGTTGAATGGAAGATTCAATTGTTAAAAGCCTTGTAGCTCAGTTGGTTCAAGCATGGTGCTGATAATGCCAAGGCTGCAGGTTTGATCCCTGCATGGGGCAGCTGCATATTCCTGCATTGCAGGGACTTGGGCTAGATGTCCCTCAGGTTTCCTTCCAACTCTATGATCCCATGACTTGTGGAAAACATGTAGAAGTTGCTCTGGGTGATGTTTAATCTTTTAAATCATTTAATTTCTTCCCGTTATAATTGCCAGCCTTTGGACTTGTTTTGAGTCTGACCTGAGATGAGAAACCTTCCTCAACGCAGTGTAACTTTGCAGTGTAAATTCAAGGGAGGGCATGTCTATCCATGGCTACTAGACATGATGCTTACACTCTGCCTCCACAGTTGGAGATAGGATACTCCTGGATACTGGTTGCTGGAAACGACAGGAAGGGATGAGTGCTCTGCTTCTGAGGTACTGCTTGTAGGTTTCCCACAGGTGTCTGGCTGAGAATAAGATGCTGGACTAGAGTAGCCATTGCCCAGATGCAGCAGTCTCTTCTGATGTTTGCTTTATGAAGGCATATGTGTGTCTTTTTATATTACCTTTCTCCACATAGACCTTCAGATGTTATGGTTTAGGCACATTTGCTTTCGGGATGTGCATCATGTCTGATGAATTCCAAAGCAAAGCAGGATGCCTCAGAATTATGTTAGATTTATTAGAGGTGAAGCAGGACGCAACATGACCTCGGAAGCACATGGTGGTATCTCGGCAACCCAGTCCTCAAAATAATGCTACCGACAAGTGTCTGATGAAAAATGGTGTTGAGTTTGCCATAATGCCAGCATGGGAAGAGGCGGGACAGGAAAGCAAAACCACAGTAGGGAGAGGGTGCAGTGCAAACACTCCCATTGTGCCTGCCGAGTCTAGCTTGGAACCAAAGGGAATGACTCTCCAATCTCAATGCATTAGATGAGGGAGCAACTTCTGAAATTTGGCAGTCTTTCTTTCCTCAAAAAGGACCGTGCCTGCAAATCAGGAAAAATGGCCAAAACAGGAAATAGTGGTTCCCTTTTTAAACTGAAGGAATAATTTTAATAATAAAACTTTAAAGTAAAAAAATAAAAAAAATTATCTGCTTGTAATATGGTGAGCTTTATGAAGGGGCCAATACACCTGCTCATTTCATCCAATTCTGCCAAAAGAAAAAAGTTATAACCAGTGCTATTTTTCTAGAAAACTGGAACTCACCAAGAACTCCTCCCTTGTCCTCTTATAATAGCTATGGTAACCACCTGAGAGGTACCAGAACTGAGTTCTGGTGAGATCCAGCTGAAAATTTTAAAAAAAGCCCTAGTTATAACAATTCTTTTTTTTCCCCTAAAATGAAATAATGGGGAAATGAGAAGCCAGGGCCAAACTAGGCAGTATCCAAAGGACTTTGGACCAATGTGGGCTTCTATCCAAAGTATGGATTTGGAATCTAAATCTTTGTGGTTGATATGCATCCCTGCTTACTAACACACTTACCTAATATTCTGGAGGCACTAATAGCTAAATTTCAGTTGGATACATTTGAAAAGTTCACAAAATACAATCGCTGCATCCAAAGAAACAAAGATAATTGTAGCTTGTTTATATTTCACTAATGGACATTTAAAACGTATTGATAATCAAAAATTTGGATGAAATGATATCATTATCTGCTTTGATATTGTGTTATAGTGCACAGTTAAAATGTAGGCTAAGTTTCACAGTTTTCTGCCAGATAAAATAAATTAGGCAGTGTTAGGCTCAGAACCATTTTGAGAATAGCATCCCTTTAAAACCCCTGTTAGTAGACCGTGGGATTAAAGGACTGTAATAGGATCAATGCCACAGATCTCCACAAAGAAACAGAACGACGGGAAAAGGAGCAAGGAACTCTATACAAAGAAAGATAAGAGAGGTATGTATGGATAATAAGATTGTGATGATGGCTGATATAACCTGCCCATAATACTAATGTGAAAAATCTCCCATAGGAAAAAATAATAATAGCTGTTACAATTTTCTGCTTCCAGGATCTTATTAGGAGCAAGTGAAACGGAAGCTTGGACACTGCATGGCTAATACAAATGCTAGCATCACTAAACAAAGAAGATTAGATATTCTCGCCAGCATCAGAGTAAAACAATGACACATTTCCATATTAACATAAGCAAAAGCAAGCAAGCAAAAGTATCATATATCTAGTTCATAGGCGGGAACAAGAGTAATTTTGTTTTGTGAATAGTTAACTTTTTCTCCTTACATTTTTTTTTTACCCAGCCATATCCCTAAAATACATGATTCTCTCAGAGAAACAAATATTCCTTTGCAAAGACCAGAGTTCACGCTCTTCCTAAACCAGTGGATCCAGCTGGTGGGGGGGGGGCTTCATCTCCCTCATGAACGAAGTTTGCCAGGCGAGAGGGGCCAGATAAGAATCCAATTGCAAGGGCCAACGCCCAACCTTCAAAGTGCTGACAATCAAGCGATGTGAACATCAGAATCTGCAAAGCCCAGTCCACAAAGCTTCACAAGACCCAATAGATGGGCAGGGTATAAATACTAAAGTAGTAGTAGTAGTAGTAGTAGTAGTAGTAGTTGTTGTTGTTGTTGTTGTCTGTACTCCCCACCCTGCCCTCTGCATTTTATCTTTTCAACCTTTTTGAGTTTTGTAACAAACTTCCCGGTGTAACTTGTCAAACTGAAACTGAAACGAGTTAGGTCTGTTAGGACATAACAGAGGAATGGAAAATCTGTAGCCATTGATATTGATTGATTTATTTTTACTACAGTTATATGTTGCCTTTATCTTCCAAGGATCTTAATGTGGTATACATCGTTCTTGCCCCACCCCCCACCCCCATTTCATCCTCACAACAGCACTGTGAGGTAGGTTAGGCTAACAGATGGTGACTGGCCCAAGGTCACCCAGTGAGCTTCATGACCAAGTGGTGATTCGAACGTTGATCTCCCAGGTCCATGTTGGCTGAAGCTGGTGGGACTGAGTCCCCATCTCTAATGTAACATCCCACTTAGGTGTTTCTGACTCTTCGTGTGTGTGTGTGTGTGTGTGTGTGTGTGTGTGTGTGTGTTTTAAGTAAGCTGAATAGCTTCATCTCTGGATAGCTTCATTTCATTTCCATGACCACAGTGGGCAGCCAGCCTTGTGGTATTATAAATATCTGTATCTGTTAGGAATAATAAGCAATCATATGAAAGTCAATATGACATGAAAAGGGAATGATGAAAATAGAACAGGCATGCTGCAAAGTAGAATTAATCGTTCCGTTCCAAATGTCACACCTCAGTGTCATCTAAAGAAATTTAGCAATCTTATCTACAGGCACATCTTCCTCAAATGCCGGCTAATATAAGCCTATCATTTTGCCTTCACCTTTTTGAGCAGAGTCTTGAGGAAACATGTCTCGAAAATGATGGCACTTATCAAAACACCGTGATGTGTGTGACTCACTGCTGCACATGCAAGAGACACCTTCCTATTCAAATGGCAGCGGTGGCAAGAAATATCAAATCACTTACTTCAGAGGTCCCCCTGAAACCATTCAAAACAGTGCTGGAGTCTGCTGATCTAATTTTCTGGCTCCGGAGTTATTCTCTTTCCAAACGTGATTTGGGACGTAGGATCAGAATGATAAAATCCTCAGTGGCCCAGCATAAATTAATTTAACATAATAATAGATCTGAACATTCTGAGTTGTTAAAACTCATTTGTTAACAAATGATAAACCTGTGCCTGAAAATTAAACATTACCTGCAGTCGACCTTCTTAACTCCTGCCAGTTCGATGGAACGTTTTCCTTGTGCTATAAACCCTGACTACGAGATTTGTAATAAACTGCTTTATTTCACTGTTACGAGGTCATGAAGTATTAAGCTCAGTCAGAGGTGCAATGACATATAAATAATAAGAAAAAAGAACCCTTTAGAAATAAGCCAAACATTTAACTGTACTGTAGGAGAAGAGGCTTGAGAGGAAATAAAGATGTTGGTCAGAAAAAAAGGCCATTATTCCCTCATTGTTCTTCTGATCTTAAGGCACAAGATGGCAAAATCATAGGATCATAGGAAACTGACTTATGCAGTATGCAGCCCAGTATTATCTTCACTGACCGGTGGTACTTCTCCAGGGCTTCAAGCCAGGGATGTTTACAGAGCTACTTTCAGATATTTGGGGTTGAACCTGAGACTTTCTGCATGCTTACCAGATGCCCTGCCAATGAACTATGGTCCCTGCTCATCACCTGGCATTTTCATTTACATCATCATTCTCCTGATTAAAGTGCAGAGTGTTTGAGGACCGGGACATTCGCAGGGAAACCAAAGTGCTTGTTTACAAAGCTATTGTACTACCAACCTTACTATATGCTTGTGAAACATGGACCACTTATAAATGCCATCTCCAACTCCTCAAAAGATTCCATCAACGGTGTCTCCAAAAAAAATTGCACATCACTTGGGAAGACAGGTGAACTAATATCAGTGTACTGGAAGAAGCAAAGATCACCAGTGTTGAAGCAATGATTCTTCAACATCAACTTCGTTGGACTGGTCATGTTGTGCGGATGCCTGATGATCGTCTTCCAAAGCAACTACTCTATTCCGAACTTAAAAATGGAAAGCGTAATGCTGGTGGTCAACAAAAGAGGTTTAAAGACTGTCTCAAGGCAAATCTTTAAAAATGCAGTATAAACACTGACAACTGGGAAACACTGGCCTGCGAGCGCTCCAGTTGGAGAACAGCCTTTACCAAAGGTGTCATGGGCTTTGAAGAAACTCGATCTCAGGATGCAAGGGAGAAACATTCTAAGAGGAAGGCACACTTGGCAAATCCACATCGTGATCAGCTCACGCCTGGAAACCAATGTCCCCTCTATGGAAGGACGTGTGGATCCAGAATTGGCCTCCACAGTCACTTACGGACCCATTGTTAAAACCGTGTTTATGGAAGACAATCTTACTCGGCTACCAGTGATCGCCAAAGAAAGAAGAAGAAGACGTTATTTAATTAATTTAGATAGCCCATATAAACTATCCTGGACTCTGCATTCATCATCTGAGGCCCTTCTTTGTATGCCTCCTCCACGTCTGAAGCGTGGCAACATGAGAACGGGCCTTCTCTGTAGTGGAGGTGGAATGCTCTCCCCAGAGAGGTTCACCTGGTGCTTTTTATTATATATATTTTAGGCACCAGGTGAAAACGTTTTTCTTCAACCAGGCCTTTGGCTGATGAATATCCTACAATCTTTTAAATGTACCTGTGGGAAGGGGAGGTTATTGTATGGGTTTCATTGTTTTACTTGTGTTTTATCTTATATTTTATTCTGCGATATTTTGATGAAGGGCCATATATAAACTTAATAAAACAAATAAATAATATACTGCTCAGCTGCCAAAATGGCTTCCAGCCGGTTTACAATTACAACATCAATATGTAAGTGCAATACACAATAAACCACTTCCACCAGAGCATACAAATATCAATGGAAGAATGGATATATGTGTGTGTCCATATAGCTCAATATTGTCTAGGGTTGCCAGACTCAATAGAGGACAGGACTTCTGTGCCTTTAATTGCCCTGCTCTCTTTTGAGTCTGGAAACCTTAAAGAGAAACCAGCAGACCCTTTGCTTGGAAATTAAACAAAGGGTCTGCTGCTTTCTCTTTAAGGTTTCCAGACTCAAAGGAGAGCAGGGCAATTAAAGGCACAGAAGTCCTGTCCTCTATTGAGTCTGGCAACCCTAATATTGTCCATCTTGACTGGCAGTGGCTCTCTGGAGTTTCAGCCAAGGCTCTGTCCAAGCTTTATCTGGAGATGTCAAAGATTGATCACAGAGGCCTCTTCATGCGTGTGTTTTGGGTTCTGAGTGGCTAGGAGGTGCCAGCATGGGTTATTATCATAGCTGCCAAGTTTTCCCTTTTCTCACGACGAAGCCTATTCAGCATAAGGGAATTTCCCTTAAAAAAAGGGATAACTTGGCAGCTGTGGTTATTATATCAAGCAGCACACCTTCATTGGGCACCTTTTGCCACTCATCAGTTCTGCACCTGCACAGCGCTCAGCAAATAGCTCCCAAGTCTCTTGCAATGCTATCTGAAAAGCTTGCTTAGTCTCCTCCTTTGTGCATCAGCATTCAGGAGAGGTTCCTGATATCCTCCGGTTGAATGGTCTCATGAGTCACTGCTATATTAGAGATGCAGAAGTGATTGTGAGAAGGGGCCCTTTCACACTGGAAGTATTTAATTAATTTAATTTAATTTAGCACCTAATGATTGCAGGTTCTGTATAGTATTTATTTAGCTGTCTGAATAAATCATTCTGCACATCCTCATAGTTTTTGTCCAGTGTAATTTGAAATGTGTAACCTATTAAATTAAATTGGGAGAGTGTGCAGTGCAAGTTCTTTAGACGGCCATCAATAAACGGCATTAGAACAACCTCAGTGTTGTTGGGGGGTTGTTGTTGTTTTTCTCGAGCAAGAAATCATCAGCTTGTAGAATTACTCATTATAATCCTATTTGTGTTTATTAAAGATCACCAGAAGCACTCACAAAAATATCTGAACTAATAGCTGAATGCTGCTTGCAAAAGCCTTTGTCTTGCAGCCAAATCTCATAAACATGGTATTATTAGTATTGACCATTAATTTGTACTGCATCAATTGAATTCTGCAGTAGCTTAGAGATAATATTAAACTTCCCTTAGGCAAGACCTATAAGCAGAAAATTATATCCACTTCATATGCATAATTGATGTTGTGTATGCAATAACAAAGAATGGAATTATTAAAACAGGCTGAGAACAACAGTTGATAAGAGGGTGGTTCTTCTCCTTTTCACTCATTTATGCTTGTTCCAAAAAAAAAAAAAAAACTCAGCTAATGGATGCTTCCAGGATTAGCTGGGCTTCTTTCCCCTTCTTTTTGCATCAGAATTGGTTCTTTTCCTTTCTTCAGAGTTGATTGCCATGGTGACATTACCCAAAGCTTGATCACAGTCAGCACAGAGCTCTGTGATGCCTGTAGTAGCCAGCTGAGGACTGAGACGCTCATGCCAAAATTTCCTTTCAAGAATGGATACCTAAGTACTAAATATATACACCTCTTGTCAGATCGGAAGGGTTACATGTGTGAAATTTGGCACGCATCTCTTTAAAAGGCTGTGAACATAGCTGCCAAGTTTTCCCTTTTCTCACGAGAAAGCCTATTCAGCATAAGGGAATTTCCCTTTAAAAAAGGGATAACTTGGCAGCTATGGCACCATGGAAGAGCAACACACCCACTATCATGCTTCTGAAATGGACAAAGGCTTAATTTTATATATGTGCACCCATCAGAGTGGGTGAGAGGTACATGTATGTTTTAAACATGCATTGTAAATTGGCCGTGACTGTTCAGGGACATCAGAAATCCATCCTCTGCCATAGTCTACTGAAACACTAATGCTAGCCTTTGACAAAGGGCACCATTGGATCTAAATGGGGTGTCCTTATTGCCAAAGATCTGCTTTCTCTTTGTGAAGACTGATTCAAATACAATATTTCAGAAATATCAGCTCGAAACAGTAATATTTAATATTACTTAAAACACACACCTGGAAAATGAACATTGGAGAACATCCAAAATCAGGCAGAGGGCAGAAATATTTTGTTTTCTGCAGAGGGCAATAAAAGAGCAACACACTATCCTTTCCTGCAAGTAATAGGAGAATTTAGAAGGAAAGCGATATATAACTGGTTTGGAAGAAATTTTAATTGGAGTGTATTGATGGTTTTATTGTAGAATTGTGTTTGTCGTTTGTTTGTTTGTCTTTTTTTTGCTTATAGGTTTGTATTGTTTTGTTTACTGATTTGTTGTTCTTTTAAGATGAGAAATAAAGTTTATTTTAAATTTTTAAAAAAGAGCAACACACTAAACTCTAGAAGCATGCATTGGTTTGGTGTAGAGACTGAATGACAAGGCAAATCAGGTTGTTTTAGGGAGTCTACTCACCTCCAAATTGCTATGTCAATCAACATCCCGACTTGAATCAGGAGCCTCACAAAGCCACAGAGTGTTCTGTTTCTGTACTGCAGGATATAAATAAATACAAACAACAATATATAATATCTCTGTGTTTCTCGAGGTCCATGGCCTTTGCAAGAAATGAGATTGTCAGTAATGTTGCCTGCAAAACATTGAAGAGCTCTGGATATTTTGTAGCTGAGGATTTCTCTCTCTCTCTCTCTCTCTCTCTCTCTCTGTGTGTGTGTGTGTGTGTGTGTGTGTGTATGTGTGTGTGTATCCACACATATAACAAAAAATTATATACAGTACTCCAAAGATATATGGGCAGAAGAAAAGCAAATATATAACAAGTTGTGCTACAGCTAGGAGAAATTATCTAACCAAAGTTTATACGTAGCTGACTGTAGAGAAGAATATTCATTATTTCAAGGTTAGCATGGCTGAAATCCTAGATGCACTGACCAAGCAGTAAGCCCCATAAAACTAAATGGGACTTACTTTTGAGTAGAAATGTAGTTTTTCACTGAATATGTATTTTTGTAGCAGGACTTATGTTGTTGTGATCCAAACATACTCACTGCCCTTTCTACTTCTGTGGGTCCCCCGCCCCCAATTTATTGGAAAAAACTAAAAATTAGATATTCTCTTATTCTATCATAATTTGAACACTACACATTTCTTCATTGACACTAACCTTCGTTTCCCCCTGCAGTCCTCACTCTCACGCAGAGCTTGTGTGCAAATTACCTAAATCCTTGCCTTAGTGGCATGATTTCTTCATTGCCTAATATTCCTGCTGGCATGGTGTTTATTTAAAGGCTTTTCTTTCTTTTTTTACATGGTGGCATTTGAAGAACGTCCCAATCAAAAATTTTAAGATCACTATTCGGTACCCCAAAGAGCACACCTAATGCAGTGTTAATGCAAGAGGCAGGACTTCCCAGAGTGGAATTAAAAGTCTGGGAGCAAGCAATATCCCTCTGGTTGAAAATCCATTACATTCCAAAGGGAATGTTACCTCATTTCCTGGCCGCAGTTCCCTACCCACCCTGGCTTATGCAAATAACTAACAAGATCAAACAAATTGGCCTAAATCCTGAAGATCTTTTTAATGGAACTCTGAACAAGGCAAAAATAATTATTACTCAGAGACTTTACGCTGTTGAATTACAACAAGAAGATGCCTTACTCCCGGAGAATGATAGCTGTCTAAAATCGTGGCCTAATTTTACAACTGCCCCTGACTTATCTAACATCACTAATGAAGCTTATAGATGGGCCTTCTCTAGAGCCCGCTTTGAGGCAATGCCCTCAGCGGTGCTGTATGGCAAATTTATGGGGGTACCAATTCATGAGCCCCTTTGCCCTTGCATGTCTAACAAGGTAGAATCTGTCACTGACATTCTTTTATTTTGTGAATTTTATAGTGAAGATTGAGCTCGATTTATTTTACCCCTTTTATCAAAATTCACACCCTTACAATATTATTTGGAATTTCCCCCCGAAATCTTACGAAAATTCCTTCTGGAAGATTCCTCAAGCTCAGTGTCATATGACGTGGCCAAATTCTGCAATTTAGCTATTAAGAAACGTAAATCCCTTCTATTGAATGACACATTGCAAATTCCTTTTGTGTAATTGTTCTATTTCTGGTGATGTTATTGCTGACTTTCTTTCATTCGGAATTATGATATTCTGTATTGCTGGCTTTTGCTGTAATAAAAATTGAACTTGAAGAACGTCCCCCTCTACCTTCTGACCCTGAACCCAGCCATTCTGCACATTTACAAAGGGCACATTTACGCACAAAAACCATCACCTCCTGGAATGGTTTATATTGCAAGCAGATCCAGAGTTAAATAGACAAGACATGTAAAATGTGTTGAAATACACCCACCTTTATCAACACAAGTTCTGTAGGAAGAATGCACAGTGTGGGGTGCTAATCTCAATAGGGGTGCCTTAAAAGGAAAAGGTAAAGGGACCCCTGACCATTAGGTCCAGTCGTGACCGATTCTGGGGTTGTGGCGCTCATCTCGCGTTATTGGCCAAGGGAGCCGGCGTACAGCTTCCAGGTCATGTGGCCAACATGACAAAGCCGCTTCTGGCGAACCAGAGCAGCGCATGGAAACCCCGTTTACCTTCCTGCTGTAGCGGTACCTATTTATCTACTTGCACTTTGAGGTGCTTTCAAACTGCTAGGTTGGCAGGAGCTGGGACCGAGCAGCGGGAGCTCACCCCATTGCGGGAATTCGAACTGCCGACCTTCTGATCGGCAAGCCCTAGGCTCTGTGGTTTAACCCACCGTGCCACCTGCGCTTAAGGGTGCCTTAAGTGAGCCATAAAGGTCAGTGGGGGCATGTCTTGTGCTTATAAACTCTACAGCTACACACAACATCTTCCCTGCACCAATGTGTCTCGCCTCCCTCTGGCCAGCTACAAATGGTACTTAGACTAAATGTGATCCACCTGGAGAAGGAACTGGCAAACCACTCCAGTATTTTGCCAAGAAAACTCCATGGACATGAAAAAGGGAAAGCTTTGAGAAGAAAGTGAGAGTTTCCAAGGCATGCTCTGGTTCATGGGGTCATGGAGAGTCGAACACGACCAAGACAACTAAAGAACAACATATAAAATGTTTAAACACTTCACCATTCAAAAATAGGGTAGTGGTGTACGAATAAAGAATTGAAAACCATCCACAAACTTAAAACAATAGTAGATTAAATCCATCTATACAAACACACAGGTTAAAGTTTGTTTTAAAAAAATCTTAAAGAGGTACCCAAATGAACTAATTGTTAGTGCCATCCTAATTTTTTTTTTGGGGGGGAGTGTACATTTTAAAGTGTGAGTGTAACCACACTAAAAGTTCTGTCCTGGATGCCCAATAAACAAAATTCTGGAGTGCTTCTCATTTGTGACCTAAAGGTCCTAGCCCCACCCCCTTTTTGTTTGTTACAGCTGCCATTAAACCTTAACATTCATACCATCACCTGGTCTCAATAATTAAAAAATGAGTAACTGTGGTGATCCTATCCGTGCCTTCTTGTCCTTGCTCAGTTTGTAATTGTTTAAAGAATTGTTTAAAAAAGGGGGAGCTGGGCTTTTGTTTCATGATAAAATATGCAAAAAGAAGAAAATAAAAGTGACTCTTTTCTGGACAATTAGGGACTTGCGAATTTTTTGCTCTTACCAAATGGGAGTAGTGATGGGAATATAGGGCCCTTCCTGTATCAGTAGGCTACAGTGAAAACCTATACCTTGATGTTACCTAATGAGGCCAGGAAAATTCTTTTTGGACTAAGCAGCTATTTTCCTTCCCGATAATTAGCACTGGATCCAAATTTGGATGAGTACTTTCATGCCGAGCCAGCATCTGGTGTCCCAAACCAAAACCTCGATGATGATGCTCCATATGGGATAAGCCATAGGGGACCTTTTTAGCAGAGGTTTTCACTAGCTAAATGAAAGATTTAGGATTTAATTTCACTTCAAAGGAGAGACGCCGACAGGAGCACAGCCTTCCCTTATGCCCGTTGGCTGACAACAAAATGTTCATCAGATCAGTGAGGTTCAGAGCGAAGGAAGAATGAGCTCTGGCCTGAACTTCTGCTGGGTTGTTGTTGTTTGGTGTTTTAAAAGGAAGGTGCTTGGCACTGCCAGATAATGGGTGGTGGTGTTGTCATTGGGACAGATAAGAGACAAATGCACTGAAGCATGAAAAAAGACAAAGAATCAGAAGGAAATCAAAAAATTATAGGAAGCTGCCCGATACTCAGTCAGACCCTCCACTCTGATTTTCTTTCTAAATGCAAGTCCAAGCCACACATTTAATGTAACATTAAATTGTCCTCTGTTGTGGACACATGTACATTAGGTTGCTTGTTTGTGAATCAGGAGTGGGGCCGTAAGGTGGTTCTTTCCCTGACATCTAATCCCTGGGCTACCCCCAGTTCCTGATTTTTCACCTTGAGCATGGACCTATGCAAAGAAACACCCATGCATGAACAGCTGCTTGCATGTTTGGGTTCCTTCTCATACATCTGTGCTCAATGCAAGGATACCAGAGAGAGATAGTTCAGATATGTAGGTACGAAAAGGAGATGCAGCCCATTGGTAGACCATGTGCTTTGCAGGCAGAAGGCCCCATGTTCAATTTCCAGCATCTTCAAATAGCACTTGGGAGAGACTTCTTCCTGAAACCCTGGACAGTTGCTGGCCAATCAGTGCAGACAAAACTGAGCTAGACAGCCCAATGGTCTCATTTGGCATAAAGCGGATTTCTATTTTTCTATGAAGTCAGGAGTAGATCCCAGATTATGGTTGTTTCCCGTGTGAATGTTCTTCTTATAAATCACGTTGGATGAACTCAGCACCTCTTCCCATTTTGGATTAAAAGTTTTAAAGTGAAATTGGTGGGGTTTGCACCTGGGACTTTAGATTGAAGGACATTGTTTTGTTCTGGGGTTTGTTTTGTTTGCTTGTTTTTGCAGCTAACTTTCCCCCAACTGTTTACCATCAATGTTAGCATTTGATAACTTTCAGGAATGGGCAAGCTAAGACATCGTAACAAAAATGCCTGTCTCTGGCACCAGGGACATCGTCAAATGGTCAGGGGTAGGAGCTGAACCATAGCTGTCAACTTTTCCCTTTTTTTAAGGGAAATTCCCTTATTCCGAATAGGATTCCTCACGAGAAAGGGGGAAAGTTGACAGCTATGAGCTGAACTAACTAGAGATGGAAAAATATCCAGAATGCTGAAACAGAATTTCTGGAGAATTAACTGAATATCTCTCTCTGTCTCTGTCTCTATCTCTGCCTCAAATGCTTTCATAATCTCTCACAGTAGAAGCCTGTATTTTCAGCACAAACCAGATTCATCCAAAAGCCAACCAGGTAGTGGAGCAGGCTCCAATCTGAGCAAGCTTCCTGTGGAGATAATCAATAATACAAGGGCCTCCTAGAGATCACATTGATATACAAATTAACAATGCTTAAGAACTTGCCTACACAGAATGTTAAGCAGTCAATCAGCCTGTGTTTTCAGTAATAGGGCTTACTTAAAAGTTAAGCCCAGTTGGTTATCCTTTTGTTGAATTCTTAGGAGTTAACTACATGTGGTGCTTGGTTTTTTTTTGTTTTTTGTTTTAAAAAGGAAAGTCAGTAAGAGGAAATTAAAGCACATAGAGATATCCAATCCTTTCCACATCTGCTGCTTGGCTACCCCGACTTCCCTCTCCCCTCCATGCATTTTCTTCCTTTGGCATTCAAACTACAAAATACAGTGGGGGGAAGGACTGGGGAGCAGAGAATTTTTGAGCAGAAAAGGGTTAAGCACTAAATTGCCACTTCTTCTAGCTACTTTAAAAGGGAGAGAGGGAGAGAGAGAATCAAATATTTTATTTGCACATGTAGGTTTTTTTCCTGAAACCACTCACTCTGAATTAGTCATAGGGACATAAGAAGTGTCTTGCTGGACCACTCCAAAGGCCCACCATGGCCAACCAGATGCCCATGGGAAGACTACAAGGAAGAGCTGAGCACAACAACACTCTCCCCAACTGTGTTTCCCAGCAACTGGTAATCAAATACATACCGCCCCAGACATCAGAGGTAGTCCCAAACTAATAAATATTATTTCTGCTGGAAAGAACTCTTCAGGTGCTTTAGGGATTTCACCGCAGCTATAGATAGGCCAATGCATGCATTGTGGGGAAAACATATTTAAATTTCATGCCAAGCTTGCCCATATTCTTCAGGTAGCCTTTACAAATACAAATGAAATGAACTAGAAATGTGCCTTCAGTGTGCAGGCCAGTAGATAATTTCAGAATATATACAGCTGTGTTTACACATCATAATATCAAGGGCTTAGAAAGTGACCATTATTGTCTCTTTGCCTGTTTGCCCAACATAGGGTGCTGAAATTCATAGATGTAGAGACCCCATCTCTAGATATACCAAAATTCAACAAAACAGCCTTGTTGTGGCATCTTAAAAACTAACACATTTGATTATGATATGAGATTTCATGGACTACAGTTAACTTCATAAGCTGTCATAACACAGTTTGTTAGTCTTTAATATGACACTAACTAGGCTCTTGGCTGATTTAGCTGTGACAGACTAAAAAGGTTACAGGTAGGTAGCCATGTTGGTCTGCCGCAGTCAAAATAAAAAATAAAAATTCCTTCCAGTAGCACCTTAGAGACCAACCAAGTTTGTCATAGGTATGAACTTTCGTGCATGCACACGAAAGCACATACCTATGGCAAACTTGGTTGGTCTCTAAGGTGCTACTGGAAGGATTTTTTATTTTTATTTAGACTAAAAAGGCTGATATCCCTCTGGAAATTTGAGTATGCCCAAGTCACCCAAGTAATGGTGAGTGGCACTCTTTTGTAACAGAGCTGTAACCCTTTTGTAACAGAGTTCAGTGTTATAGTAGTTTGGTCCTCTTCTTATGTGTATAAGCTATTCAGAAACAGCTGGTTGCTGTAGCATCTCATGGGCAGTGGTGCTGAGTGCCCAACCATGACTGAGAGCCCAAGGTTCAAGTTCCCACATGGTCATGAAACACATTGAGTCTAGCCTAACTCAAAGGGCTGTTATGAAGATAGAACAGAGGAAGAGAGAAATCACACTGAGTTCTTTAGAGAAAACGTGCAGTACCACATAACGATTAAGGTAAAGGTAAAGGACTCTTGGGCAGATAAGTCCAGTCAAACTTGACTATGGGTTGCGGCACTCATCTCGTTTCAGGCTGAGGGAGCTGGTGTTTGTCTGCAGACAGCTTTCCCGGTAATGTGGCCAGCAGGACTAAACCACTTCCGGCGCAACTGGACACCGTGACGAGTGTCAGAGCACACAGATACACCATTTACCTTCCCGCTGCAGCAGTACGTCAGATTGTCCTTTTCAGTGGAAATGTACTCTTCCATTTGACTCATCTTTCCATCCCAGATCTAGCTCTAATGTGTTGGAGCTCAGTGATTATTCCCCACAAACACACTCAAATTTCTCAGGGGCTACTCTTCCTCTTCAGTGGTGCACATTAGTTGCAGTTTTTATACTTTGGATTCTTCTTCTTCTTCTTTGGCGATCAGTCGTAGCCAAGTAAGATTGTCTTCCATAAACACGGTTTTAACAATGGGTCCGTAAGTGACTGTGGAAGCCAATTCTGGATCCACATGTCCTTCTACAGTGGGGACATTGGTTTCCATGTGGGAGTTTATCACGGTGTGGATTTGCCAAGTGTGCCTTCCTTTTAGCACGTTTCTCCCTTGCGTCCTGAGTTTGAGTGTCTTCAAAGCCCACAACACCTTTGGTAAAGGCTGTTCTCCAACTGGAGCGTTCCCAGGCCAGTGTTTCCCAGTTGTCAGTGTTTATACTACATTTTTAAAGATTTGCCTTGAGACAGTCTTTAAACCTCTTTTGTTGACCACCAGCATTACACTTTCCATTTTTAAGTTTGGAATAGAATAGTTGCTTTGGAAGACGATCATCAGGCACCGCACAACATGACCAGTCCAATGAAATTGATGTTGAAGAATCATTGCTTCAACACTGGTGATCTTTGCTTCTTCCAGTACACTGATATTAGTTCCCCTGTCTTCCCAAGTGATGTGTAAATTTTTTTTGGAGAAACCATTGATGGAATCTTTCGAGGAGTTAGAGATGACATTTATAGGTGGTCCATGTTTCACAAGCTTATAGTAAGGTTGGTAGTACAATAGCTTTGAAAACAAGCACTTTGGTTTCCCTGTGAATGTCCCAGTCCTCAAACACTCTGCACTTCAATCGGTAGAAAGCTGCACTCACAGAGCTCAGGCGATGCTGGATTTCGGCATCAATGTCTGTCCTTGTGGAACAGTAACTTTGGATTCACTCCTCCACTGACTCTTTCTTCTAAGCAGGCAGGTAGGTGTCTTTGAGTTGTCCACCAGGATCAGAAAAGGATCTTAGAATTCCTGGTATTTGCAGCTTGAAGCACTGTAACATGACTCACTAGTGGTGTTTGCCTTTTCCCCCCAGTCTGTGTTTGTATGCTACCCTGTATTCCCTCATATCTGCTCCTGGCCAGCACTGTGTGTGAGATTTCTCCACTTTCAAATGGGGTTCTTCTCAGAGAGCTTACACAGAGAGCCCAGCACAGACCAGGGGATTTAGAAAGCCAATATACAGGTTAATAATCTAAAATGTTGCTTACTCCTCTGCATTTTAGAGTTGTACAGAGTAATAGTTATGTTGCAGGAGAGCCATCAATGCCAGTCAGCTAAACGCAGCTGCTGTAGACAATCCTCCCCTCTGCAGTCCTCCCCTCTGGTATGTTTATGTGGCTGTAAGCTTTATATGCTGGAAATAAAAATGGGAAACACAGCCAGTGCAAATCACCCAGCATGGTTGCCATTGATCCCCCTGGACAAAGGCATTGATCAACAGTGCTATTTGTTCCTACAATATGCCAGGCTATATGTAGATTTGTTTTTCAAGAGTACACACTAGCGAAACACATTACAACAGATGAATGACTATACAGCCATCATCACAGTATGAGCAGTAGGAAAGCTCTCACTTCAAACAAAGGCAATTACTAATGTTAATTATATTCATTCCTCTTTACCAAACTTAAATTTCAGCATTTTTTGTGTGCAGTGCTGGGTTAAGGGTATGTTGTTGTTGGGTGCTTGGAAGTATCACCCAGAGTAAGAAAGGGGTGTCATATATTCTGTTGACAAGGTGCTCCGTTGCCTTTTGCCAAATCCTTAATTGTCAAAATGTAGTTACAGGTAGGTAGCCGTGTTAGTCTGCCATAGTCGAAACAAAATAAACAAAATTCATTCCAGTAGCACCTTAGAGAGCAGCTAAGTTTGTCATTGGTATGAGAAGTGTGCATGCACACGAAAGCTCATACCAATGACAAACTTAGTTGGTCTCTAAGGTGCTACTGGAAGGATTTTTTTTTTAATTTTGTCAAAATGTAAATGAAGATGATTGTGTAACACTTGCTGCTACACCAAGGACTGAAAGTGTACCTTTCACAGTTAAAGATAGACACTTGTGCTTAAGCTCAAATGTATAAAAATTCTATATCCCCATATCACTTCAGTGCACATGAAAGTATTCAAAGCCAATTATGTGACAGTTATGTCACAGACTTTTGAAACTTGCTCCTGTTATCAGTGACACGAGAAGATACCTTTCGCTTTAATACAATGAAGGCTTATCGAGAAGAATATATGTTTAAAAAATGATGCTGAACAACTCCATGTTAGATGAGGTCAGGCTGAATTTCTGCAAACTGCATTCCTCAATCCCATATAAGTGCAAGATACTTTGTGGTTCAATATGTTCCCTAAGACCTTGATGTGGTCATCTTGGGTCTTTCTGAAGCATGGCACTCAACATCTTGGGGCGAGCTTTTTCCAACTCAGGAATGGATTGGAAATGAGCTGGGCTATTTTGCCCAAAATTGAGAACTACTGCTAAAGAGAGCAAATGAACTACCCTAGGGTTTCTCTTCCAGTTGCAGTTTCCACAGACTCATCCATTCAAAGCAGGTGGGTAACAGATTCCCCTCACTAATTGCCCCTAGTTAAATATAGCAGACTCGTCTCATGGTACACCAATTGAATAAATGTCTAAAATTTACCACAGACTATCTGGTGGTGGGTTGTTGTGTGAGGGAAACTTTGAGTCTCAGGCAAGAGCTAATCAAACAAGGGAAGTTTAATTTACAAAAAAAGAAAAACGAAAGTTGGGTCAGTAGATGTGTTATTTTCAGCAGACGTTAACTTAACCTAAATATAAGGATGCCACAGGTTCAAATACAGTAGTACAGGCACAGTTTCTCTTAAGCTCCCTTTACTCAAAATCAGTTGTTACGCTTCATTTCTGTTAGTCCTTTCTAGCTCCTTATGCTTAGTTTGGGCAGTTGCTTCAGGTCAATGCCTTGAACACGGTTTGTTAATTTGGTTCACAAGCAAAGGGACACTTTCTGTCAGTTGCCCGCTCTTTTCACAATTCCACTCCTGAGGTATTCTAATTAGTATAACAAACTAATTATAGTGGTAAGCAAAAAGAGTTGGCTTTCAATCTGAGTCAGAGAAGAATTCAGGAGCTTCTAATGCTCACCCCTCCTTTGAACGGAACATTTCTAAGCCTCCAAAGCTCATTTCTTCACTTTAGCCCATAAAACTTCAACACTGGCTTTGTGTAAGATGGTAATACCCACATGGGACCGGTCTTGGATAAAAGATCTTTGGATGCCGATTTTAAATATTTCAGTGGTGCCTTCACAGGGTTAAGATGAATTTACTCAGCTAGCCTCCATCTCCTGAGGTATGTACTGTAACTAATCAGACTCAGGTTCAGCACATTGGCCAGGGCTTTTAACCAGACCTTTAATGGAACTGCTTTCTTCTCCAGAGCAATGATGTGCTTGCACGTACAGGTACCTGAAGGTAGCCAGAGGAAGAATAAAGATACAAGTGAAGAAGTCTCTGTTTCTGGGGATGGGAGACTCAGCACAGAAAAGAGGTGTTTAGCTCCTCCCCCTCTGTCAAGGTGTAGCGGGAAAGGGAGTAGCTTGTGAACCTGAGGGACAGACAGTCGTATTTCATTAGTTACTACAGTGAACTAAATACAAAAAAAAAGAGGTTAGCTATTGTCAAAGAGTCAAGGTAGATTATAAAAGGACAGCGCTTGAGGTAAAAAGGGCTTAAAATAATTCTTTCCCTCTTTTGCAAAGAAGAAGCTATAGAATAAAACTTTTTTCATCTGAAAAGAAAGGAATGAAGACACAGCTTTCTTTCTCTTTTTTAGGTCAATGAAAAGGCTACAGATATTCTTCCTTTGAAAAATAATGGAAATGGAAGATGATTGAGGAACTTCAGGGTACAGCGGTACCTCGGTTTACGAACTTAATCTGTTCCAGAAGTCCATTCTTTTTTTTTAATAATTATTTTTATTAAGGATTTTCGTGGGTTACAAAGGTCCATTCTTAAACCAAAGCTGTTCTTAAACTGAGGCACGCTTTCCCTAATGAGGCCTCCCGCCGCCAGTGCCCTTCCACTGTTCAGCTAGACCGAGGTAAAGTTTGCTAACTGGAACACCTAATTCTGGTTTTGCAGAGTTCATATACCGAATAGTTTGTTAACAGGGCTGTTCTTAAACCAAGGTACCACTGTATTTTAATGCACTTACAGCAGCAGCAACAGTCCACACATGCAGAACATTCAGAGCAATGTTGTGCCAATAATTTCACCTGCATTTTTCCCCCCCAGCCATTCTCCATCAATCAATCCGAAAATAAATTGGGTTCAAAATCCAGTCCATTACCAAGGCAAGACAATGGTTCAGTACACCCACTGCCACATCTGCAGATGTTAAGGGGAAGTGGAGCTGTGTGTCATCAGCATACTGCTGACATACGCCAAAACTCCCCTTCCTGTTCACTAGGAAAGACACCATTGCTGCCGTGTACACACAAATATAAAAAGCATTATGGGTCATGAGTTGTTGAGTTCATTAGTGGCTTGGTGCTGTGGGTTATCATTGGTATCATTATTATAGGCATTGCTGTATTTCTTTTTTAATGTGGAAGCATAATTTGGTTGAGAGTCCAGATTGCACACCTGGAGGATTACCTGCATCTGGGGACATGACCCAGGATATTCAGGATACCTGAATCTAGAACCAGGATCTCTGGTTTCCTCATAGCCTTGCAGGCAAGAAATGCTGGCGAAGTTCTTCATAATAGAATAGAATAGAATAGAATAGAATAGAATAGAATAATTTATTGCCAAGTATCAACCATAGTTGGAATTTTGCTTCGACTACCTTGCAATGTAAAGAAAAAACATACCTCATACAAACACTATTCCCCTCACAATACAACAGCACAACAAAAAGACCCTATACCACCAACAGGCCTCCCTTCCGTCCACAACTACAGATTCAACAATTTGATGGCACAAGGAAAAAGCTATTCCTGTGCCTAGACGTTTTTGTATATAAAGTCCTGTACCGACGTCCTGATGGGAGTAAATCAAACAGGTGATGACCAGGATGCGAAGGGTAGCATGGGAAGGCAACCTAAGGCCCGTGGGCCGGATGCGGCCCATTCGCCTTCTCAATCCGGCTCATGGACAGTCCGGGAATCAGCGTGTTTTTACATGAGTAGAATGTGTCCTTTTATTTATAATGCATCTCTGAGTTATTTGTGGGGCAAAGGAATTCGTTCTTTTTTCCCCCTTCAAAATATAGTGCGGCCCACCACATGGTCTGAGGGTTGATGGACCGGTCCACGGCTGGAAAAGGTTGCTGACCCCTGGTCTACAGCATCTTAGAGAGAACAATTGCAGCAGCCCTTAGGAGAACTACCTGTCCCATAGTTCGACAGGTGTATTGGTACCCATGCATCACAGGAACAACAGAGATGGAGAGAAGCTTAACATGTAGTGGAGGGGAAATGTGTCTTGTGGGATAGGGCTTCCAGGGAGGCATTTCAAGGGCTGGCAGAAATGGAGGGGGACATGTCTCTGAGTCCTTAGATTGGCCCCTGGATTGGTTTAGAAAACTGATCCATGTTCTTCTGGACCACCCCTCCCCCCTGAATTATTTCAATCATTTCTGAGTTAATCAAGGGTCATTCAGAAGAGCCTGCCCGTCTTCACGACACACCAGCATCCCTTCGGGAAAATAAAACAGTGTGTTGAGAGCACTGAGCTCATTCTCATGAGTCAGCAGAAATTGCTCCTAGCCAGATCTACCATCTAATTTCCCACAAGTTGGTGATATACGGGCGGAAAATGAAATGAGGTAGGTCGCATCTGCTTTCTCCTCTCTTGTGGGGAGCCAGAAACTGCTGCACATCTAGCACTACTTGCCTGCCAACATCCTCTGTTCATATATCATTATCTTGTGCCCCACATTTGGGGGAAAGTGTCTGGGTTTGTGCCACACTTACAGCACAACCCTATGCATGCTTCCAAAGAAGTGAACCCCGCTGTGTTCAATGGCTTAGCCACATGAATATGTGCATTGAATTGCAGCCTTAAGCAAATAATTTGGCATGCAAAAAACAGTTATAGTAAAGGAAGGTAATTTACTAGCGATATGCTTTTGCTGATATTCATTTCTTACCCACGGTCAATGCATCTTGTTATATTTTTTTAAAAGAAGGGTTGGCATGCCCTCCCCTTCACCTGAAAATCAATTTCATATAAATTATATTTAATTTTAATTTAATTATAAAACCTGAGTGTACCATATTGAACATTTATGATCTATGATACACATGTTTCTGCAGAACTAAAGAGAGAGACTATTAAATGCTTGGTCACCCTCAATAAGTGTTATTATCAATTATATCCTTAATTATTATGATCTGTCAGGGTAAGTTCTAAGAGTGAGTACAAGGCAGGGTTGAAGGGTTACATTTCTGTGTCATTAATTTGAAACTTGAGCAAATGAGAAAGTGTTTGGGAAATGGCTCTTTTATTCTGCCTTTTCCCCTTTAAAATGATTAATCTGAAAAGATTGCCAGGGTGGGTGGTGGAGAGAGAGGGTGAGAGGGTGAGAATGGCCCAGTGCATAATGCTAGGTGTTAGAATCATCTACCTGGCCGAACTTCTGGCTAGGAAATAAACTCATACAATAAATATAGGCATAAATATTTGGCATTTAGACTAATAATAATAATACTTTTATTATTTATATGTTGCCCACCTGACTCAGTTGCCCCAGCCACTCTGCGTGGCTCCCAACAAAATATCAGAAACACAATAAAACAGTAACCATTAGAAGCTTACCTGTACAGGGCTACCTTCAGATGTCTTCTAAAAGTCAGATAGATGTTTATTTCTTTGACATCTGATAGGAGGGCATTCCACAGGGCGGCACCACTACCGAGAAGGCCCTCTGCCTGGTTCCCTCTAACCTCACTTCTCGCAGGGAGGGAACCACCAGAAGGCTCTCGGCGCTGGATCTCAGTGTCCGGGCTGAACGATGGGGGTGGAGGCGCTCCTTCGGGTATACAGGAGCAAAGGCTATTAGGGATTTAAAGGTCAGCACCCAGCACTTTTATTTATGCTCAGAAATGTACTGGGATCCATTGTAGATCTTTTAGGACTGGCGTTATATGGTCCCAGCAACCTGCGCCCAGTCTGGCAGCCATATTCTAGATTAGCTGTAGTTTCTAAGTCACCTTCAGAGGTAGCTCCACGTACACCGCATAGCAGCAGTCCAAGCGGGAGATAAGTGTTCCTGCAGTTACCATCAGATGTCTATGGGTTGCTCACAAGTGGGAGCACTTTCCCAGTCATGCTCACAGCACATTACCACCCATAAGCCCCACATAAGAGAGGCTACAACCCATTTATAGGCATGGGGGCATACCACACCGCTCACGCATACATGCTTAAGACACACAAAGAGCAAACACTGAGAAGCAGAGCCATAAGAGCCAGTTTCAGAGACAGTACAGTTGAATCTCAACTTACACAGGGGTTATGTTCTGAGGGTAGCGCATAAAGCAAAAACTGTGTATAGTCACAACACACTCTCCCTGCACTTCCAAATGCTCTCCCAAGGTAAGTTCAATGGCAAGTGGAATTGCTGATCTTTTATTTTCCAGGTGCCCACCTTTTATGTTTTTTTGTCCAGGTGCATAAAAACTGAATTTGCACAAGTTAAATGTGCACAAGTTATGAGTTAACTGTATGCCCCTCAATAAGAGTTAGTGGGGAGACTGTGATTGTCCTCATGTCCCGCTTATGGGTTTCTTATAGGCATCTACTTGGTCTCTGTGGAAGCAGGATGCTGAACTAAATGGACCTTTGTTCTGACCCAGCAGTTCTTCTATTCTTAAAATGCTATATAGATACTCTGTGTTTTTATTACCCGTGAATCACCAATTCACATTTCTATGGGATTATGCAAGCTATCAAGACACAAAGGGCTGTTCATTACACAGGCTGAAGATCAAATTATGAAATTCAATAAGGCAATCAAAATCCACTGCTTATATACAAAATCCACTGCTTATATACATGTATATAGGTTTGCCTGCATTTCTTCTCCCCGCTTAATTCCAAAAACTAATCTGACAAATACTGTGTATCCTTGACTCCTACTTGGAAAGATCTGTGTTTCCATGCAAGGTTTGGAGGAATGCTTACCCCCCCTCCTCTGTCTGCATTATGCAGGTTTGCTGACATTATTAGCTAGCTCAGTGAATCTCTGACACCATAATGCATGACGACATAGTTGTTTCAATCCATGCTTAATGATAATTGAATTATCAAACCTGAACGTACCATACTGAGCATTTAAAATTATCATGTTTCTTTGAGAGGAAGAGAGAAAAGCTATTAAATGCTTGGTCACTTTCAATAAGTGCTATTATCAATTATTGCAAGGGATTATTATTGTTATTTGTCAAGATCTGCGCTGTGAATAGAAAGTCTTCATGCTACATTCATATACATACACATATTAAAGTATATGGAAAAAGTAGCTGAGAATGCAGGACCTTATTTTCAAATATTTGTAACTCAAATCTTCCTGTTAAAAATAAAATAATGAATCCATTTTTATCTATAAGCTGGCAGACTGGAAAAAAGTGTTTGGAAATCAGTGAACTTGCAATCCTCCCATAACAAATAACCCCAATACTTTTAGGGGTTTTGAGCCAGATTATAACATACCTTTCACGAACATGAGTTTGACCGAAATGCGGGAGGCAGTGGAAGACAGGAGTGCCTGGTGTGCTCTGGTCCATGGGGTCACGAAGAGTCGGACAAGACTAAACAACAACATAACATACATTCTAGTGGTGTAAGAAGAAGAAGAAGAAGAAGAAGAAGAAGAAGAAGAAGAAGAAGAAGAAGAAGAAGAGAAGTAGGAGGAGTTTGGATTTTATATCCCGCTTTATCACTACCCGAAGGAGTTTCAAAGTGGCTAACATTCTCCTTTCCCTTCCTCCCCCACAACAAACATTCTGTGAAGTGACTGGGGCTGAGAGGCTTCAAAGAGGTGTGACTAGCCCAAGGTGTGGAGGAGCAGAGATGCGAACCCAGTTCACCAGATTACGTGTCTACCACTCTTAACCACTACACCACACTGGAGAGAGGGTTGTATTTCCAGGATCCTAAAAAGTTTATCTATTCATGATGTTACATAGAAACTACTGCGCAACTTGGGGCACCCTTCTGTTTCTTCTGAATGAGCTTATTTAAAATTGTACAGCTGCTGGATCATAACTCTCCATCAATTTAGAGACTGCTTCATGGCATTGAAGTGGAGTACCGGGTAAATCTGGTTTTAAAAATGGCAAGAAAGCCAAAGCAAGCAATGTCTTGCCGCTCCCTGATTTCAGGGATGCTCAGAGTAGAGGCTCCTCTCTATGACCTTCTTATTCATCCTCCATCCATCCTTCATAGCACTGAAGTGGTCACAAGGCTTTGTGTAGTCTTTATCGAACATTCGTAATGATTTGCTTATGGTTTAGTAATACAACAATGCACATTCGTCTTAACTGGCTTGTGAGGTTGCTTGCACTATTAATCTTTTGTTCGTCCCCCACACTTTTTAGTGTATTTCCTCATCACTTCCCTAACCAAAGAAAGTCTCCTTGAAGTTTTTTTAAAAAATGTTTGGAAGTGTGACTGAGTGATGTAAGCACACTTACATTTGCAGTGCAAAACATTGTTTGATAAAGTTTCAGAAATTGACGACAACGGGTTGAGCACAACAATCTGGAATATATGGTAGCTCAATTGGATTCTTTGCAATGTTAAAGTCAGTAAAATCTACATAACACTTTTTTCATGGAAGTTTTAAGGCCTAGTCACACCTTCAGTGAATTTTTAGATATTCACCTAGCCAATGGCATAAAAACTGCATAAGCTGGAGAAACATAATATAGAGAGCAGCACTCCCCGGCAATTCCCCCCCCCAACACCATAAAAAGAACTGCTTCGGGTTTATTATTTTACTTTTCTTAGCCTGAATACGGAAGAATTTGGAGTTATTTTCCCTCTCTGTGTGGTGCATCCCACCACATAGTGAAGGCATGCTTACAGAGAAGGTTAGCCCATGTATTTTTAATAGTGTGACTCCACTACTGTAAGAGCAAAAACCAAGCCTGAGGCTGCATTTCACTGATGCTGTAAACAGAGAAGTTATAATTCCCATATATCTATCTTAGGGGTGGAGCATCCCGTGGAGAAAAAAGCAAGTTTTTCCATTGCAATGCCACCCCAAGATATCTGAGAACTTCGGGGTTGAGTTCAGTTCCTCTTCCATTTTAACATTTGGTGGGGAAAGTTGCCAGCACTGTGTACCCCCGCCCCCAGCGCTGTTCATCGGATTAATTAAGAGAATTCTTCCCAGAAAGTGCTTTGCAGTTTTGAAATGGCCCAGAACTTCCCCCTCCTCCCAGGTAAGTCTCCTCTTGCCGCGCTGTACTTCCTTCATGAGCTGTGCAATATTTCACATCACCTTTGGTTCGCCGCAGGCATGGTTGTGATGACTTGCTTGTACTTACTTGTGTGGCTACAGGGCTGGGTTCATCGCTCGGTGATATAGCACCGTGAAACACGGTTCATTTTAAATCAAGCCATAGAATCAAGCTATCAGGTTGTGGCTTCCTTTCAAGGTCGGTGACCCACTCTAATGGGTTTTTTTTTGTTGTTGTTGTTTTTACACCTGTAAGGTTTTGTTGTGTCATTCAATATATCTAATGGTGGAAAAGGGGACAGCAGGCCTCTGTCCATTATGGCCCAGGAAGTGTCAGGTTTATGAAGTGCTAACTTCTGATTCCACCTGCTTCCCACATTCATGCTGCTGCTTAGCCACAGATCACGCCGTTCGTTTCCCTCTTTCCTCAGGCAAGTGGAGTGCCTGAATGCTTTCGTGAGCTAAACAACATTATGTTTAATTAGAATAATAGCCTGCTATACGATTAGTGAGGCAGGGACTTGAATGAGGCTTTAGTCTACAGGAGGACCTCTGGGTCAATATCGCAGCGATCACCGCAAATCTCTGCGTTTCTGCTGTGTGGTAAACACAATGCTTTGTCCTGTTTAATCAGTGGAAATGCTTCACACTGTGGTTATTTGCTGAAGTTCTGGGAAATAGGCTGTCTCCCCAAGGAGCTTTTCTCAAACTTGATGAGAGTTGTTGTTTTTTTTGTTTTGTCCAAACCCGGCTGGACGAGGGTTTAGTTTCATTTAGAAAATCAGGCAAGTAATTAAAATATTGTGAAATTGTATTCGAAGTTAACTCTGCTCTGCAGCTAATACAAAAGTGGAGGGGGGTGGGAAAAGCTGAATGTTTGTTAAAGGCCAGCGGAGTCCTTTTGTGCACTGTTTCTGAAGGGAGCTGGCAAAACACAGTCACTCAGGCTCAAACAGCACATAATGTATGGAGCGCCATGGTTCTTCCCTTCACATCCTTAACCCCTAGCAGCCTGTGCAAGATTTTAATCTAAGCCAGGCATCCCCAAACTTCGGCCCTCCAGATGTTTTGGACTACAATTCCCATCTTCCCCGACCACTGGCCCTGTTAGCTAGGGATCATGGGAGTTGTAGGCCAAAACATCTGGAGGGCCGCAGTTTGGGGATGCCTGATCTAAGCGAAGGTGTACTGAGAAGAGGTTGCTTAATCCCCCCACACACACACACACACAAAGGGTGAATCTGTCAATGTCACTTTCTCTCGGTTTCTCATTTTCCAGCCTTAACTTCACTTCTCATTTCTGCCTCAGATTCTTTTCTTTTCTTTGAAAGGTACCCATTAAAATTCATCAGCATTCTAACGCTCGCTTCACCCTTACGCACACATTTTTTGGGAAGCAGTTTCCCCTAGTATGCACATCACCTGGCTGGACAATCGTATTGCCAAATCGGGAGAAGCGCCAGTTTTGAAGGATGGCTGTGTGTCGGTTTGTGTCTTCTTCTTTTTTAGAAAGTACGAATTAGGTAGCTTTATAAATGCTTAAATATTTAATTAAATAAAGAAATGCCAGGACTCTCCCTGCCTGAGACCCCAGGAGAGCTGTTGCCCATCAGGGGAGACAGTATGGGATTACAATAAACAACAGTCTGACCTTGTTGAAGGCAGTTTACCATGGAGCAAGGGACTCCATGTAACTTGCTACTCGAACATAAGTGTGAGGGCTGTGAGACAGGAAGTCCCCACCCCAAATCTCACCTCATACATATACGCAGTAGATGGCCTTAGGCATGCCTGTTATTTTATTCTCTCTCGGACACTCAGCTTGAAATTTGAGAGTATTAATACCAGCCCTTCCTTGCCAATGGTTTGGTTAACTCTTCCTGCTGCTGCTTCACTAATGTATGTGAGTTGCTTTGAGCACTTAGGGAAAGCTCTGTATACAAGCATTATAATGGCGAAGATTATAAAATACCTCTAAAAATGTCTAGAAATCTTATTTGTGTGCACATGTTTTTCCTCTTCTTGGTGCCTCTTTGTAGTGTCGGAACTTGTTTTAAACATATGTTGCACACACACAAAAGTTGAATATCGGAGACTATGTAGACCACATTTCAAATTGAAGTGAATGTGACACATGAGTTACTGCATACATTGCTGTAATAACAGCATTACCATCCAGAATTGACAAATGCATTGAATACACTACACAGGAACTCAAGATTGTTTGTTTGCAATTTAGAAAGCCCAGCTTGAACTCCAAACGCTCAAGTGAAATGGCTTGTAACTGTATGGTGATGTCCTGGGGTGGGGCTTCGGGAAACTGTTTCCTCAAATTCTGTCTCCAAACAATTTTCCTTTTTGCAAAATCCTTATTATTTTTGCATGCCATAAAGTCCTAGATGAGCATTTGCAGAGCAAATATTTTTGCCCTCGGGACAAATGCAATTGCTGCACGCTTGTTCATGGCATTCATGTGAGAAACCACTCAATATCCTTCTGCTGTATCTTCTAGCATAGGATATAATTAGAAGATATGATATAATATAGCAGAATATGTTTTATAACATCGTATGATGTTATAACAACACTGCATCTTTCTCTTACCATAAACATTTAAATTCTCTTTTCTTCTCATATACACTCACACACTGTTTCAGAATGCTCATTATATTTTTCAAGGGCAAAGTTGATGTATCCAAGCCCAAGGGCATTTGATAAACATTTGCCCAATACTGTCAGTGCGCTCTTTGACAGTAGTGGTGTGAAAGCACAATTCTGAATGTGTAGTGTTGCATGGGATGTTGTGTTCTCTTTCCCCATTCATTTGTAGTGGCGCCCACCCTGCGGAATGCTCTCCCATCAGATGTCAAAGAAATAAACAACTATCTGACATTTAGAAGACATCTGAAGGCAGCCCTGTTTAGGGAAGTTTTTAATGACTGATGTTTTAATGTATTTTTAATCTTTTCTTGGAAGCTGCCCAGAGTGGCTGGGGAAACCCAGCCAGATGGGCGGGGTAGAAATAAATTGTTGTTGTTGTTGTTGTTGTTGTTGTTGTTGTTGTTGTTGTTGTTGTTGTTGTTGTTATCCCTGGCATCCAGAGCTGATCTCAAGTTAAATACAAAGTTTGCATTTGGAGTGCTAAAATAATGGTGGCTTACCATTACCAACACGGATAATATTGAACTAAGTCAGGCATCCCCAGACTTCAGCCCTCCACATGTTTTGGACTACAATTCCCATCTTCCCTGACCACTGGTCCTATTAGCTAGGGATCATGGGAGTTGTAGGCCAAAACATCTGGAGGGCCGCAGTTTGGAGATGCCTGAACTAAGTGGAAAATGATAAACATAAGACAATATATTTCTTCATTTCAATGGGAGGAAGTGGCAGTATGGCACATCATTCTGTGCCATGTTCAAAATATTGTCTTAGGCCACATTCACACCATACATTTAAAACACTATACCACTTTAAACAATCATGGCTTCCCCCAAAGAATTCAGGAAGCTACAATTTGTTAAAGGTGCTAAAGGTTGTTAGGAAACCCCTACTTCCTTTACAGAAGTCCAATTCCTAGAGATTCCTGAGAAGAGCGATTGTTAAACCACACTGGGAATTAAGGCTTTGTGAGGGGGATAGGGGTCTACTAACAACTCTCAGCATCCGTAACCAATTACAGCTCCCAGAATTCTTTGGGGAAAGCCATGACTGTTTAAAGTGGTATCATAGCACTTCAAATGAATGGTTTGAATGTGGACTTAATTAGGAGATAGTAATAACCCCACTGGATTCAAGAAAGTGTACTGTGTTCTTTTTCATACAAGGTTCCAGTGATTTAGTCATATGACACACACACATACTCCTTTTAAGATTATACAGCTTTCTAAAACTATACAATAATAATAATAATAATAATAATAATAATAATAATAATAATAATTAGGGCTGCATTGCAGCGATTTATGCAGATCTCAAAATGTTGCCTGTTTCCTGCACACATGCATTGGCAAATTATTTGGTGTGCTCCAATATCTTTTTTATGGGGACACGGGTGGCACTGTGGTCTAAACCATTGAGCCTCTCGGGCTTGGCGGTCAGAAGGTCGGCGGTTTGAATCCCCGTGACGGGGTGAACTCCCTTGCTCGGTCCCAGCTCCTGCCAGCCTAGCAGTTCAAAAGCATGTCAAAATGCAAGTAGACAAATAGATATCACTCTGGCGGGAGGGTAAACGGCAATTCCGTGCGCTGCTCTGGTTTCGGTGTTCCGTTGCGCCAGAAGCGGCTTAGTCATGCTGGCCACAAGACCCGGAAAAACTGTCTGCGGACAAACGGCCTGTAAAGCGAGATGAGCGCCGCAACCCCAGAGTCATCTGCGACTTGACATTACTGTTAGGGGTCCTTTACCTTTACCTTTTAAATATCTTCTTTTAGAGTAGCTTGAGTTTTATTTCCCATGAAGTTTCATTACATGTAACAAAACTTAAAATTAAATTGCCTGGAATAAAACTTGAAACTAAACCCAGCAGGCACCCTGATGCATAAATAGTAATGGGTCTTTGACCACCACAATCCCAGACCACACCAGTGTGGACCCCCTACCCTGCGGCATGTTGAACTGGGAGAAAGTGTACTTGTTTCTCAACTGCACAAACTGGAATTCTACCCTTAGTGAGTATCTGGACTGAGCTATAGCAACACTGAAGGCTACCCATATAACTTTGCCAGTGTGCAGCATTTGAACATTGGGCTCCTTGATCCAGATTTAGGAAATTAACTGCTGATGGCAGCATTAGCCTTCCCAGCCATTCGTAACCCATATTTCAATCCTTTCATCCCTTCATGATGTTCCTTCCATCATTGATCCGATATACGCTTACATTCTTAAGGAAATGAGTGCTCCTGAGTGCTCACTGGAAGGACAGATCGTGAAGCTGAGGCTCCAATACTTTGGCCACCTCATGAGAAGAGAAGAATCCTTGGAAAAGACCCTGATGTTGGGAAAGATTGGGGGCACTAGGAGAAGGGGACGACAGAGGTTGAGATGGTTGGACAGTGTTCTCGAAGCTACGAACATGAGTTTGACCAAACTGCGGGAGGCAGTGGGAGACAGGAGTGCCTGGCGTGCTATGGTCCATGGGGTCACGAAGAGTTGGACACGACTAAACGACTAAACAACAACAACATACGCTTTCAATCATTTCCACACACACAAACAGTGCACTGTTTGTTAAAAGCTCATCCTTCCTTTCAGACACTTCACTCATTCTGGATTTTTAGAATTCAGTTAGAGCATAAACAAAGATAGTGGGGAAATAGCCAAATAGATCAGTTTACAGTAAATGTTCTGCTGGAAGTTGGGGAATGGACAAATATCCAAAAGAAAAGAAAAGAGAGCAGGCATTTAAGTTACAAACTTGCCCCAGGCAGGTCTAACATGCATGCTGAGTCACTGCGACTATCATAAACACCACACCACAGGAAACCACTAACACTACCCATGACCAAAAAATAGAGTCTTGTCTTTCCAACATTCTCAGTATAATTGCTCTAATGAACTCACACAGCATTAGGAAAGTTCCCAGCATACAGTAGTAATTCACTATTAAAAACAACTAGCTGCATACAATAGGGACCTCTGTTTCCATGCTATTAGGAAAGCATTTCATCACAACCTGGGCAGCGATACAGTATGGAGTAAATGACAGGCACATGCAGGTGGAAAACTATCTACAGGCAGCCATAAAACATGACATAACTCTTGTCAGAGACAGATTAAGACCACAAGGTCTACTTCAACCAGAATTCTAGGTCTCCCTGAAGGATTAGTCACCTAGTTTTAAGGAAAGCCATTTGGCAAGTCTTTTGGGGTTAAAGGCTGTTTCTGAACGTTTCAGCATTGCTGCTTTTCTGGGGGGGGGAGTGATTTAACTAGACATTTGGCTGGATATATGTTCATAACAAGAGGTGGAACCAACACCAAACTCCAAGTTTATAAATTTAATTTCTGTTTACATCCACACTAAACATCTAAAGCACCCTCATACCACTTTAGCAGCGATTGCTTCCCCCAATCCTTCCTGGGAACTTTAATGCTAAAAATTGCAGCTTTGCCTTAACAAACTCCAGCTCCCAGGATTCTCTCGTGGCAACGTAACACTATTAAAGTGGTATAAGAGTGCATCCCGTGAATCTTGTCTTTCAGTAGTTTTTCTTCTGCTGCTGCAGCCTTCCACTGAATCGAAGGGTTGTGGTTTTAAATGCTCGGTTTAACTTCTGAGAAAATGGCAATAATGCCTTCAATTGTTTCAGTCATTGTTTTACAGATCAGCCTACAAATCTGAAGAGTCTGTAGTGAATTTTAAAGTAAGTCTCCCCTCACTCAGGTTTCACCTCTGCACAACTGACTGTGTAAACTATTATTGCGAGCCAAGACCCCCAGAAATTCCCAACCAATAACTCAGACGGACACATTATTTTAGGTTTTGTTTTTGGCATAATTTTGGCCACAACTTTATTTAAAATTACAATTACTTTTTTGAGTGTTGGCCTTAGGCTTTGGTTAATCTTCTGCCCCACGGTGGGACAGGACCAGCTCTGACTTCCTGCAATAGGAAAGTCAAGTAAACACTGCATGGAGGAGGAGATAACTGTGCAACAGGCAATCTCCCCCTCCAGAAATGTTCCCCAAGGCTCGTGCTCTGTATAGGCCCCAGCCCCGCACCGTGCGGGGGTGTAAAGACTAGAGCCCCGGAGCCCCAGGATTCCTTTAACGGAATACTTCTATAAGAGCAACCACTGAGGGGCATGCACCTCCATGCGATGCCCCTCCCAAACTCATCAACCAAAGCCTAACCTGCCACAAAGCCGCAGGCTCCCGCCAACACTCATAAACCTAACCAACTTTTTAAACCCCAAGCTACAGCCCCCAACCAAAAATCACTCCCAGCCGGGGACAAGTGGACACCATCATCGCGGTATAGGGAGGTGGCGGTAGATTTAATCGCAGGGTGCAAAATAAGTGACCCTCCTAAGTCTACAATCTTTTTAGAAACCGCACTATTGATACGCTTCCTCATGCGTTCAAATGCAGCGTGACTGGCCGGGCCAGTGCTGCCACGCCAAACTCTGCGCTGTAGCAATTGAGACCAGAAAAGGTGCACCCCAGGCAACCAAGTCTGCAATTCCACCAAATCAGTCTGCATGGCTGTGCGAAGGGACAGGCAATCTCTCTCGTGAAAATCATTTTCCCCCAAATGGATAACCATAGTGTGAGGGGGACCCTCCCTGGAGACCCTGTCCCGCAACAAAGGCAACAATCCCCCCCAGCGCATTCCCCGATGGCCCATCCATGAAACCTGCATGTGCCGGGGAAGACCAAGATGACGCCCGAAGTCAGTTTCAGTGGCCCTGACGCCGGCCCAGTAAACAATAGAATGTCCAACCAACCACACGCGGACAGGCGCAGGTCCTGGATGAAAACAGTAAGAACAAAACAAATTAAATCAGCGACGCTGTCGCACATACAGTTTGTAAGCCTCAGACTTCCAGCGACCCAAATTTTTAATCCTGTCTGCAGTTAAACCCCAGTGAGCAGCAGTAGTGGCCGCCCCAATCCTAAAGGAATGAGGAGTGTAATCTGCAGTCGTACAACCGCAAGCTGCAATTGCCTTCCTCATAACCCTAGCAAACTGCTGCCTAGTCATAGGCAGCCCGTCCAAATGCTTCAAGAACGGACCATCCCCTGCGGGCCTGTCAGCTAAGTACCTAGCCACGTCCTTGACAGGACAAGGGCCCTTCTTACCGGTGGCAGGAAGGCGCATGACTGCACCCCTGCCAGACTGATCAGTTTTTGAGCTCCTAATTGTAAGCTGCAATTCGGATGACGAGATACGCACATCCTGCAAAAGTAAACCCTTAGACAGCCCTGTACGTGCTTCCTCATAGACAACCTCGCCAACCCGCAGGGCCCCGAAAAAGGCCACTGCAAAAGCTGCAGAGAAAAGCCTTGCTTCGTACTTTGACCAGCACACAGCCCGCAATTGCTGGCGCATGTTGGTCAAAAAGTCAAAAGAAATTGGATGCCTCTTGAGGCCGCGAGGGGGGCAAAGGCGTCCCCAACCTTCCATGGCCTTACGGACAATAAATTTTGCACATGGGTCTTTATTATAAAATGATTTGCTAAAAAAGGAAATGGCAGCGGCCTGGAGTTTTATTGTCTTGGCCGCCCTGCCCAATTGAAAGAGGTGCGCCAGATACTGCAACACCTGCGCTGTAGTGGGACGGGCCGCCCCAACCACTGCAGCGGACTGACATCTAAAGGCCAAAAAAATCAGTCCAGGCCTTCTTATAGGCGCGTAACGTAGAGGGAGATACAGACGCAGCTACTCCCTGCAACACTAGGAGCTCCCAAGGTTCCATAGCCGATCCGGGAAATACTCCGGCTGCGTCTGTGCGTCCGGAACCAGGGACCAGAATCGCTCCATCTGGAAACGGGACAAAGCATCAGCGATATCATTAGACAGTCCCGGAATAAAACGCGCTGAGAAGGCTATATTAAATTTTAAACATTGCAAAATGAAGGCCCTCAGGAGGGCAGATACCCGAGGGGACCTTGAAGACTGTTTGGCGAGGACGTCGACAACCGCGTGATTGTCAGACCAAAAGCAAACGCGATGGTCTCTGAAGTCATCGACCCACAGGTGAACGGCTACAACTATAGGAAAGAACTCAAGGAAGGTTAAATCCCGCGTGATGGCCGTCCCCTGCCAAGCAGGCGGCCAGCAGCGCTGAGCGCACCACCTGCCATTCCAAAATAAACCGAAACCCAGGGAGCCCGCAGCATCAGAGTTAACTTGAAAGTCGTTGTGCAGGATCAACACATCCTGCCACAAGGACACCCCATTGAAATTGTTCAAAAACTCAAGCCACATCCGCAGATCGGCTTTTTCCCCTTGGTGCAAACGCACATGATGATGGGGAGAACGGAGGCCCACCGTGCGTTTGTTCAGGCGCGCGCAAAAGGGGCGACCAGGCGCCACCACCCTGCACGCAAAGTTAAGATGGCCAATTAAGGACTGCAATTGACGAAGGGTCACCTTCTCCTTTAGCAAGACCTCTTCTATGATGCCTATTAATTTCGAGATTTTGTCTAATGGCAGTGAAGAAGTCTGAGCCACGGTATCCAATTGGATACCTAAGTAAGTCAACCTAGTTGCAGGGCCCTCTGTCTTACCAGGAGCCAAGGGGACGCCCAATTCCCGTGTAAGGGTGGCGAATGCCCGCAACAAGGCAGCGCATTCGCCCGTATCAGACGCCCCTGCGACCAGAAAATCATCAAGATAATGACAGACCCCCTCAGAACCAGTCTTAAAACGAAGGGCCCATTCCAAAAAGGTGCTAAAACTTTCGAAGGCAGCGCAAGCTACAGAGCAGCCCATTGGCATAGCCTTATCAAAATAAAATGCGCCTTCAAATTGAAAGCCCAAAAGCCAAAAATCCGCAGGATGAATAGGTAGCAACCGAAAAGCTGACTCAATATCGCATTTCGCAAGAAGGGCCCCAGGGCCAAACTTCTGAACTATTTCAACAGCATGATCCAGGGAGGCATACTTTACAGAACAAAGCTCCGGGGGAATCATATCGTTGACAGAGGTCCCTTTAGGGTCGGATAAATTATGAATTAAACGAAATTCTCCCGGAGCTTTCTTGGGAACGATTCCTAAGGGAGAAAGATGCAGGTCGGGGAAAGGAGGGGCCTCAAAGGGGCCAGCTATACGATTTAAGGAAATTTCCTTGTCGATTTTCTTCCTTGCCACGGCCGGCATCTCCCTCACTGACTTCTGATTCGCTGGATTCCGGGCAACGGGCCGCGAAGTCACCGGAATCCGAAATCCAAAAGAGAAACCGTCCCGCAAGTAAGACGCCGCCCCTGCATTGGGATACAAGCTCAACCATTTTAACAACACAGGAACTTTGATAGGTGAAAAGGCCATAGAGAAGGAATTATCTGGGGGCTGCGGCTGCGGGAGGGGCGGGGGGCGGGGAGGGCCAGGTGAGCCCCCCTTGTGGCAGACCTGGAACCTCCCCTGCCACCTTGAAAGGGGCGACGGCCCCCAAAACAGGACGTCGCGGGGTGATTGCCCCCACATCGCTCACACTGGTGAGCAAACCGGCAAGCCTGCCTCTGACACGACCCCTTGTTGAAATCCCAGCACAGCAGCCTGGGAACCTGCTTTTGCATGGCTGCTTTTGGCTTCGGGACCTCCGCCGGCTTTTTCTCGACGAGCGGGGCCACGTACGTCGTCCAAACATCCAGGTCTTTCCTGTCCCACCGGGCCGAAGAGATTCTTGCGGCCCTGCGACGGAACCGCTCGTCGTAAGCGATGGCCGCGGCTTCCCCGGCCATAGAATACGCAGAGCGAACTATGGATTGGTACACAAAGAGGTGCACCGCTCGTCGAGGGTAAGCCGCCGAGACGACACCCGCAAAAACCTGAAAACAATCAAGCCAACGCTCGAAAGTCCTCTCCACCTTGCGGGGTTGACTTTTCTTTTTGGGGACAGGCGCCTGCTTTTCTTTAGTTGGCACCTCCTCCTCTGGGGGGGCCAACTCAAATATATCTACGAAACGTCCATCGAGAATGCGAGACCGCAGCCTCGAGGACAGGTGACTCCCTGGGATAATGTCCTTAGCCCGATTTGTGGATACCGTAACTTCAGGGAGTAACTGGCCATTCAGACAGTCCTGCACCGCGCCATATCGTGCGCGGTGAGAATTGGCTCTTCTCTTCCAAATCCAAACCGGGAAGCCCCCAGCCTGTTCGCCAAACCCCCAATAAAGGCCAAGAGGGGAATCTGAATCAGTATCAGAAGACGACGAACCTGTTGTCGAGGTCGCAGAAGAGTCATCTTTGCGATGCTTGGCCCATCTCTTGGACTTTTTGGACCGGCGACGCTTTCCGCTGAGCGAGGTCTTAGCCGGCAGAGGTAAAGCGTTCTCCTCCGAGGAAGATGAAGACTGGACCTGACCTAGCACAGCAACCGCAGTCTGGGGAGAGACAACAGATACAGAAGCGGGAGGGGCTGACGCCACCGACTGGGTAGCCACCCCCACCCCAGTAGCGCCCTGTGACTTGGCCCGCTTCTTGGCAGGCTTGCGCGCCTGCCTAACCTTCTGCCGCACGACGGGTGTGGCAGAAGGGTGAATCACCGAAGTAGCCACCTGAGTTAAGGCAGATACCCTCCCAGAAGGAGCTACGATGTCATCCTCATCTAAGGAAGACAGCTCGGAAGGGGACTCCTGAACAACCACAGGCAACCTGGCAGCGGCCTGGAGAGACGTGGGTTCCATCTGAGCTGGAGCATGAACCTGTGCCACCACCGTAATGGGAGCTGGAACAGGGCCTTCAGTAGTGGTAGACGCTGCGCCTGAGGAAACAGAAGCCACAGTGGAACGCTGCATCAGCTCATCCAGGCCAGAGCCAAAACTGGCTAAGGCCTGAGGATCTCCAGCAAGGCTGGCCAGAAAAGCTTGCACGCGACCAGCGGGAGACACTGAGGAAGGTGAGCGAAGAGCCTGCGATGGGCCCTTAATGGTCCTCTTAGAACGTGCCCCGTCAGGTGGCTGTATGCCTTCGCGACCCTCAGCCATGGTGCAAAATATTCCGGCTAGTGAATAAACTATCAAGAAACAAACAAATAACAATTAGAGAAACCAAACAGCAACAACAATTGAAACCTGTAACAATATGCCCCACCACTAGGGCACCGATGAAGAAGGGGAGCAAGCAAGGCCCACACAAAATGGCGGCCGCTAAAGTAAAGGCCTCAAAATGGCGGCCGCACTGGGAATGACTCAGGCCTCCCAGGCCTGAAACCGGGTTCCCTGTACTAAGAATGAGCAAGCAAAACAAAAAGTTCTAATAAGGGCGTTAATGCAACAAAAGAAAAAAGGTGTAGAAGGGTGTAGTGCACCCAAAATGGCGCCCGCCAAAGTGAATGACTCCACGAAAAATTTTTTTAAGGCCCCACAAAGGAGCTACCACCCAAGCAATCGCTCCCAGAAAAAACAGGCCCCTAGGCCTGGATAGAGCGGCCCAAGCCCCGTGCTCACCCCGCGACGCGCTTTAGCGACGGCTAAAAATAGCACCGCCGCACAGCTGATGAGCGTGCCGCGAAGCAATCAACGGGTGCGCCTGCCGGGAGCCGGGGAAGAGAAGCCGATGCCGCGCTCCACGCCCGGCAACCTCTGGGCAGTCCCCAAAGAGGCCCAACAATTCCCCCTATGCTGAGGGGGAGGCCACGATCGGGCCGTTCCCCGCGGCGCTTCCAAGCGCCAGGATAAACGCCCGCTGCGGCAGTGGAGAGCGTGCCGCGATCCGCAAGCAGATAAGCGGCTGCTCTCCCTAAAAAGCAGAAAACAGCTCCAAAAGCCGGGGCCAGGCCACGGCAGGGCACAAAAGCACCCTCACCACCCTATAACTGCCTCAGCAGCCGAGCACGGACTGCCTAGAGGCTTGAGAAAATAAAATAAAATAGAATAGAATTAAACAAAAGGAAAAATAAAAGGGGGGGGGGTAGGACGCTTAACAAAAAAGGGGGGAAAGGGAGGGGGGGATTCGGGAATAAAGCCAATAAAGGAAAGGTGAACTAAAGGGAAGCTAAATCCAATAAATATTATAAATAATAAAGCAGGTACAACCGTTTGTGAGCTTCAGAAAAGCGCCAACGAACACCACCTTGCCAGATCAAATTCACTAGCAGGAATGGAGCTGAAACCCCTGGGACGCTGACTACTAAAAGATCCCCTTGTCAATCAAAATTGGATACATGCCATTCTCCCCAGAGACAGCCAGCCCCTCCAATCCGGTTCTCCCAATTAGCTTAAACCCACCCCACAACATCACCGTCATTTCTGATAGGCCTGTTCGCAACTCTCACTAAATCCCTATGCGGGTTAATGAGTTTTGTAGGCAGTAACTTTGCTACCTGAGAGTGGCTATAGTTCTCAAGTCACAGGAAATGGAAAGAGCGGAAAGCAAGCGAAGACAAATCCCCAACACTTGCTCCTATTCCTGTCCAAGCTGGCCTGTTCTCCTTCTCAGCTCCCACAGGGTCATCTACCACCAACTATCCTGTGGATCATATCTTAGGAGAAAGAGAGAGACAAGCAAAGACGGCATTGTAGCAGTAGTAGACAGCAGACCCTCCAAGTGTCCCTATTTTCCAGAGACGTCCCTGATTTAGAGAGACCGGAAGGTCCCACTTTTCCTTAGGATGTCTCTGTTTTCATTGGAGAAATGTTGGGGGGGGGGTATGGAGTTATCCGATCTCTGAGCCGTCTGAAGGCAATTCTGTATAGGGAAGCTTTTTAATGCTTAATGTTTTTTTATGTTTTTATATATGTTGGAGTAGCTGGGGCAACCCAGCAAGTTGCAAGGGGGTATGAATAGTAAAATTATCATTATGGAATGGGGCGTCCCTATTTTCATCGGAGAAATGTTGGAGGGTATGAGACAGCATCGTTTCTCCCGACAGCTCAGTCCCTGCTGCTTACCGAGGATGACGGGGACAGAGGTGGTGGGGAGGTCAGCATGGTGCAAACACACTCACAGAAGCACTGGATTGGCTCTCTCTTCTAAGGCCCCAACAAACTGAGCACAAGGGAGCCAACCAGGGCAGTGGATAAGTCTCAACCCATCCACCTCCATTATGTCTGCAGTCAGACAATTCTGTCTGACAACTCAGGCCAAGAAGCCCCTCATTCCTTCAGCTAATACAATGCCATATGCAAGGCACAACACAAATACATCTTAACTGCACATCACTGTCCAATTTTAAAATAAACTTTGAAATCTTTATATATAAATTCCAGTTTCCAGATTTGTTATACGTTTCTCTTTGAACTTTGACTTCCTGCTTTTCCCTACATGCTGTTCTTAATCCTATCCTGCTTACATACTGCATTCTAATAAATGTTTCACCTAAGACATATTCTTCTATTTCGTATATTATCAGTTCTCTACGGCTGCTCGTATTTCAAATCTTGCTCGCGACTTCATCTGATATTTTTCCAGATATTCCAAAAAGTGCTTCCATTCTTCCATGAATAGTCCATCATTTTGGTTTCTTATTTTTGCAGTTAGTTTCGTCAGCTTCACATAGTCCATTAGCTTTAAAATCCATTCTTGTTTGGTTGGTGTTTTCTCTTCTTTCCAGTTCTACATGTGTGAGATTGCCACACATCTCTGTTAAGAGGGAAGGGATTTGGCTCCGTGGTAGAACCTATGTTATGCATGCAAAAGCTCCCAAATTCAATTCCAGGCATCTCCAGACGGGGCTGGGAGAGACCTGTGTCAGAAGTCCTGGGCTAGACAATCCAATGAACTGGTGCTGTATGAATCTGCTGCTTATTGTACCTATGTTCCACATGTCAGGTGAAGAGGCAGCTATAAAATACACCTGCTGTTCAAAATACCCTTCTATGTTTTCAATCAATGGGTGGAGGCAAGTGGGATGACACCAGCATTTCTTGCCCCTGACTACTCCATCCCAACCTCTACGTGTTGACCAGAACCTAGCAACAGAGCCTGAATGCATACAGCTTTTGCCTGCATAGGTCCTGTCCTTGTGATTAAGTATCCTGTTGGCTCCCTAGGTCCCAATTCACATACAGTTTTACTCCCGAGGATCTATTTTTCTGTTTCACCCAACAAGCAAAAGTTGAGGTCAGGCCTTGCAAGGTCAGGGAATGGGAACCCAAGTGAACAAGAGAAAAGGAATATTGGCTAATTCTGAGCATTGCAGAACCTTTCCCCTTCGTTTTATTTTTGGCATAGCTGCCAGTAGAGCACTTTGCGGCCTTAGAAGAAGCACTCTGGAGCGCAGTGGCCTTAAGCTGGTATCTTAATTCATCCTTATAGCCAGCCATTTGTCAGGCTTACATACCTTTGTCATAAGTATTAAAAAGCCAACGGAAAGCAAAGCACTCTCCACTGCTTTGTGTCTCTTTTTACTTCAAATGTTAGTTTAATATGATCCAGCTTCCTCTAAAAAGACCGTTGAGGATTCTGCCATTAGATAAATGGCCATCATCAATTTATGCAGTAAGTGGAACAATTGATCTCCGAGGTAGCAGTAAATCACCGCCTGTATACCAAAGATAATATATGTTTATTTGGTCTTCTCCTCTCCTCTCCTCTCTTACAGACTCCCTGTGACAACGGGGCTGGATTAATCATCATACTATAGACGCAATAGTGTTGATACACCTGCTGTGAGGAAATTATCTGGGAGCATTCTGGCACGAAGAGGTATGTGCATGTTGCACCTTGTAAAATTCTCCACAGACTTGACCATGGTAGTGAGCAGCACACCAGTTTCCTTTAGAGGACAAGAACAGGAGCCACTTAGACACCTGTAGAGTTCAACACTTATCGCCGGCTGTTACATTTTACTTTGCTATTCCAGAATCAGGATGATAATAATAGATTTTGAGCGCTACAAAACACCCTTTTACCGTAGGCTCCCTACTGCGTTATGGGGTGGAATGCAATCTTCCTTTTATTTATTTTTTTAAATATTTTTATTAATTTTCCAATTAAAACCAATTATATCACATTCAATATTTCAAATTATACACATATATATATCAATCAGACCGAATGTTATGCCAAATCATCTAAAGAATTTTTTATTTGGGTTCCCATGCTTCAAGAAATTGGGAATTCCTCGCAACTGTCCACTGCCGTCTTTTTTCTAAAGTTCAAATCGTCCTTCAAGTTCATAATAATCCAGATCTTCCCCTTACAGTCACATAGATGTTTTCCACTTTCACGATTGTTTCCCAGCTGCTGATATAAATATCAAACAAAGTCTCACAGATGTTCTTTCTCCTGTGTGAGTTAATCAGTCCAGCCTCCCCATAAATCTTCTTAATGGAGCTCCTGTTGCGTTGAAGCAATTCGAAGTAGCGCCATCTTAAAAAGCTCAAATCACTTTCGCTTTTCTCTCATAGCCATGAAGATTTACGATCATTATAGAATTTACAGCTTTTCCAGGCAGGAGACCCAAACATCAAACCATAGACTCTTGGTAAATTAATGGATCTCCTTGCCCTATAGCTGAACTTAGCTTCAGGTCGCTGCTCCAATTTAAAGTGCGTCACAGCTCATAAATCCTCCGAACGCATTCAGAACTCCTTCCGTCCGACTAGGGGGGGGCTTTTCTCATCGGCAACTCCACATCTTTAAAAAAATATGCTCAGTAACAACAGTTATAAGGTTCAACTCACACAGTCTTTTGCTTCTCTTTCACTCCAAACAAGCCAGGACATCGCGTCCGGGAAGGTACGAGGCAACAATATGAAGAAAAAAAATAAAATAAAAACTCACTCCCCTTATCGCTCCGTCCCCATCAATCCTTCTTCCAGATGCAGTACAATCTTTGACTCCTCTCACTCGGCAGCATAAATTTCTCAGCAGTAAACAGCGCTTCTTTCCCTCCTTCTGAAGTATGTCCATAGATTTAAGCCTAATTATCTTCTTTAACCATGGAAATCCCCGCCATGCAGATTAGCGTCCGGGAGTCCTGGCCCTTGTAAGTGCTCAGCCCAAGCTCCCCCCACTCCAAAAACAGTCGGAGTGGGTCTGGGGGCATCGCGGGCCAGCGGCCCCTCTCCGTAACCCCCGGAGAGGGTAGGGGGTTGCCATTTACTCCCCTAGCAACCGCCAAATTCCTCACAAAGGTCAGAGAGATGGAAAACAGGTCCGCCATTCCTGCAGGCGGAAACCGGAACCGAATGCAATCTTCCTTTTAACAGGTGTGAAAAATATTAAACGGCGAGGAAACTTTTCACTTTTACCTTCCCACTGTACCTTCTTACACAATTTGTGTTAGGGCCAATGGAGGCTTTCCTTCTGGGGCTGAGAGCAGGTGATTTTCAGCTGGATCTCTAAGCATCTCCCCTGCATACTGTGCACAGTCCCAATCCTGCTGCCCCCTGGAACTAATTAAGCAATATGAAGGCATTTAAAAAGTAAGTGCATTAATTGAATTCCATGCAATTAATATAACCTGTAGTTTTGTCTATGCTTGAGTAAGGTGTAGCTGTGCTCTGCTATGAAGTCACTGTAGGGGTATAGTAAGATGCCTTATGAATCACGGGTCTATCTAGCTCACCTTTTTCTACACTGATCAGCAGTGGCTGTCTTGGTTTTCAGAAAGGTCTTTCCTGGCCCTCCCTAGAGATGTCAGGGATCAAACCTTGGACCTGCATACAAAGTGGATGTAATGCAGCAGTATTGAATAGTATTTTTTGTTTTTAAAAAACACATTTATCTTTTATTTTTCATCCATGTTGAAACCACTGTGGCGTACAGAGAGTACCCAGCTCTTGTTTACATTGTGTGCCTCCAGATTGCAGCCTGTTCCTTTGTTTTGATTTATTCTTACTGAAATAGTGACAACTGTTAAGTCTAATCTGTTTTAACAGTAGTCTCTACAGTAAAGGGGACACAATGAAGAAATGAAATAAATAGTTGCAGTGTGGAATCATACCATGGTAGAGTTGGAAGGGGCCAGTCTGAGTTAGGGTGTTGATATTTAAACAAGGCCGATTACAAACTGTTCATTCTCAGTGGCTAAAAGTATTGCAGAAGCAGGAAACTATCCTAGTCCTTTCCTGGAACGTCTGCTTTTTGTATTTATTTATTTATTCAAACGATGTTAATTTAAATTCATTTTGCAGACCAACCGCACATATTTTTCTTCTTCTTCCTATAATACAGTTTAGATTTTCTTAGTGCTGGATATATGTGAATTAACATATAAATTTGCTTTTATTGATGGACTGGGACAGTGAAAACACACCATTACTGTTGCAAAAGATCCCCTGGAACCTAGAGAACTTCTATATGTTAAAGAATTAGTATGACAATCATTGCACATTTATTTGCAGCAGGAATATTTCTCAGTTTCTGGAAGGTGCAGCTATGGTTCCTAAAACGTCTGTCATCTCTTCCTTCTTATTTTTCCTTTTGTCTGTAGGTGAAGGTAAAAGCTGGTTATGTTTCCATCATGAGCTCACTTCAAAGAATCAAAATAAATAGAGGCGAAATGGAATTATGCCATGTGGATCTTATTAAATTTTGCAGCTGGAATTTTAATTGATCCCTGGCAGTAGCTTGAAACTAAACTCAGATTTCATAGTTTTAACCATCATGGCATAAAGCTGAAGTGATAATTTTTTTCAGCTTCCTGAATGTTGGGAAAGGAAACTTTCAAAGTTTCACATTCACTTTCTTCCACACCTCTCTCCCCAAAGACCAATATTCAAGGGGTTGACGTGTATTTTCAGAATGAAATAAAGACTAGTCAATACAAGACGCTTGTCCAATTCAGATGTCATGGGAAACCATGGTTTTCTGTTATGTGAATAATGTACTTTCAGACTGATTTGCTGAAAGTTTCAGGCTCATGTGTGCCAAGATCCTTCTCTTTTGCATACCAGAATAAGATATTGGAAGCTTCCCCTTTCACAGTTAGTTTACTCACTGTTCCCTGTGACATCTGAGCTCAGGGGACAGTAATTTGCTCTAAAATGTGGTTTTAGAACGATTTAACTTGGCTTGTTTTCACTGATTATCATTTTAACAAACCACAGTTTCCTGGTTTCGAACGTCACATGAAACTGTGGTTTGTTTAAAATCAGAATACAAAACATGCTATCTTTTTCTTGTGGGCACAAAATAAGTGGAAGGGGAGAGGAAGCTTCTGGACCTGAAGCTTGACAAATATAAGTATGCATCTAAACCAGTAGCATCACACCCACTAGCTGTTGCCTCCCCCACTTGCATAACAGGACATTGTTCCCAATTATGAATGTGCAGTTTGAATGTGCATTGACTCTATGCAGGTGTTATGCTGAATACATGTGAGGGGGGCAGAGGAAGCAAGTGTGTGTGCTCAGTCTACACACAGCTCCTGTTGTTGTTGTTGTTGTTGTTGCTGCTGCTGTTGCTGCTGCTGCTGTTACTTGCAGTTATATTCCAGTGCTTGCTTTTTCACTTCACACAATTTACCATTAAGCTGATGCTTCTTTCCTCTTTTAATAGCCACTTCCCCCCCTTAATCTTCATTTCTCTTCAACTTGCATAGTTATATTTAAATTTTTCACATAGAATTTACATTCCAAGAGTTGGTTTCCCCCCCCACACACACACACACTTTTGGTACTGTATTAAGCAGTTTATCAATTTATCAGCATTTTGTCTTGGGAGCCCTTGACATGAATATACACAGAAAAGAGCTAGAAAACATAGCAGAAAAATGTTGGTTGGAACTGGTTGCATTTAGTTTCTCTGTGCGTCCTTAAGAGGAGCATAATTATCAACCAGAATCTGCGCATTTTCAATCATTTGCTGCTGCCACCGTCCTGCTATCACTTTGAAAAATGAGGAGAAATGAGTTGTGTCATTGATATTGACAGTATCAGTCACAGGACTGTCATCAAATTAAGAAGGACCATCTTCAAGAATGAACGATCCATGGCTGTCTATGTTCACTCTGGTCCTCCACATTTCACTATGACAAAGTGTCTCGTTGGACAGGCTAAAGTGGCATGGAATTATCTCTCCTGCGCTGGTCACCATAGAATAATTCATGATAAAATATCTGCTGAAAAAAACAGACTGACAGGCTATAATGGGCGATGTGATGAGATTTTCTCTTCCTAAATTAATATATGTGTGCTTGTTGTCTTAAGAGCTCTGAATGTTTAACCTGTACCCGCCACATACACAGCTTTCTATGTTACTGTTATCAAATTTAGTCTTAATTCCTAGAAGGCACATATAAACTCATTATCTTTGACTTCTGTGATGTATATTTTTAGGAGCCACACCTTCTTGGAATTGTAAGTTTTTTGAACTGTTGCAATGTTGTATTTTAAGTTGTTGTAAGATATTCCAGCAGAGTTTTAACTGTGCTGTGATATCTAATAGATCTAACAGGTCAAAGGCTTTACTGAAATATTTAACTTTCTGGGAATCTGAAATCAGAATGTGACAGTTTTAGGCTTTATAAAAATGGAGCTGACCCTTTAAACTAATTTGCTTGTACTCTAGAGAAGGTTGTGAAATGTACACAAACCATAATTCCTGTGGAAGGAGAGTGCTGTGTGTGATGATATGCCTGTTTGGGGAACACAAGACATTGTTAAAGTATCTCATTATCTGGGCATTTGTCATATACCAGATTTTTACAGTTAGCTTCAAAGAAGGAGTAAACCCAGATCTAAGCTACAGGTTTTCCAGGAGCTCTCTATCAGGAACTTTATATCTTGTGCCCTTTAACTAGTAATCTCTGCACGAAGGCTGAAATAAAGCCAGATTCTCCGGCTCACAATATAATATGTGACTAACTACATTTTAAATCTTTTATTCTTGTTTTTAAGCCCTTTATGTCACTGGCACTTCAGAGGATTCCACCGCCGTGTGTTTTGGAACTGGCAACGGAACAAAAACCACCTCTCAAATTCCGAACGTCTTTCAACTAAAATAAAACGGATCCCTAATCTGACCCAAATTCATTCAAGAGGTCAAGGTAGGGAGGGTTGGGGCTCGCAATGCTCATTCACGGCTCGCATTCCAAATGTCGTCTCCTCTGAGCAATCATTTAAACAGCATTTAAGCATGAAGCAAAGGCTTGATCACTTCCAGATAGCAGGCTGAAAAGAAAAGACCACCTGTTCATAATGCAGTTACCTGACAAATCCATAGCATTCAACACTTTTGTCTTCCATCCATCAGCCAGTCTCTCAAGAGCTTTTTGATTGTGCTGTGCAAATGCAAAGCCATAAAGACTTTCCCTCGCATCTCCAGACTGTCTGAGCAGCATAATGTTTAACAGACAAAGATTATGCTTCCTTCAATATTTATTTTAGATTCCAGCACAGGAATATATACCATTAAACAAGGGCAGAAATGCACCAGAGGTATAGTAAGATATTGCCACTCTCCTTCACTATATTCCTTTTAAATATAATACGTTAAAACAAATCACACCAGTAACAGGGCTTCTGGACTGATGCACTTACCGCCTTTGGGAATATATTCTATTCTAGGTAAACTCTCAGTGAACATAGGTGAGCATAGGACAAACCTTCACAAAGAATTACACTGGGATATCTTGTGTGTATTCTTCAAAGTACTGTACCAGGAATCAAATCACTTTCCCAGAAAAGAAGAAACAAAATAAGCTTTTGATGGCATGAAAGAATTTATTTTCTTGATATGGTTCTACCAAACTTACTCGTCTAGAGTGCAATATTCACTTTTGAAGATGATTTTTCACAGCAAATTTGCTGGATCTCTGTTGCATGTTTCTTTGGGGATGTTGCACTGAAAGGGCTTGTGAGGTCCTGCTTTGGGTACAAAAGCTCCATGAATAAGAACTGCTATGGAGAGAGGCAGAATCTTTCCATCAGTTCCCCTGAGGGTATGGAATAAAACACACACACACCCCACCAAGAGTCCTGGTTTATAATTTCCCCTGTCTATTGACCAAAAGATAGGTGAAATCATGGGTGTCTCCTCCATTTCACTTGATCTCTTGACCCCAGTCTCCTGTTTAACTGCTGTGCTCTTTTAAGGAGATTGTTCATTACATTGCATATTTTTATCACAGACATTTGTATTCTAATGTTTCAATGAGATGGCTGTATTGTGTGTTCTCATTACGGTGCATTTTTTAATTTTTCTGTATTTTAACAATATTGTGCAATTGGCTTTCATGTTTTGTAAATGGCTTAAAAGTCATATTGGCATTAAGCAGTATTTACACTAGTCAATTAAAAAGGATACTTCTTTTGTGTGATATCTTAAGCATATGGAAAAGCTGCTAACCCATCATTTTAATTAGCAGGTAAATGTACAAACTGTAAAAATATAAGGGCACTTAGTGGTTATGTGCCAAGCAGTGCACAATCGCAGACATGGCGTCCTTTTCAAATGCTAATGAATTTTCAGACATTGGCTGTGTAAAGTGAGCCCTGAAATGAAAGCTTTAAAAGGCAGTCAGGGTGCAATATTAGCCACTCTAGAGCTATGGAAGAAGCACAGAATGCCCTTTCTGGTGATCTTAGTGATATGGGAACAGCCATCGCGGCTGCTGCCATATCACTAACACTGTGTGTGCCCTACTTGTTGACACCAAGCTTTCATCTATACTAACAACTTTAGTGCTTCACTGGGGGCTAAGGCACTTTGTATGTCTGAATGGTGGGGACTAGGAATCCTAAAACAGGTTTCTTGAAATCATCTGGACATACCATTAGGAACTCAAAGCAGAGGATGACAAACAACACTCCTTTTAACTTGAGTGGACTCTGGAGTTTCTGCTATGTCATTCTTTGTTTATTCTGTCTGATGTTTCCACCTGCTCCCTTTCATCCCACAAATGTATGATTGAGAAGATATTCACATACAAGTAGAGTTGCCACTGATATTTTGCCCAGTATAATTTTTTTAAAAGGAAACCAAGAAAACAACCAAAACAGAAGCCCAGTGTAATTTATTCAGTGGGCATGCCTCCTCCAATTTTCACTGGATTTCGCTTACAATGAAGTTCGTAGTGAATTTGGTGCCCCTCTCCCCCTGACAAAATATCTGATGAATTTGAAGAGAAGCTTATGGTCTGCAAAATCTCCTAGGATGGTTGTTTTGGTATACAGGAGAAATCTAGAATTGACTCTTTGCAGCTGAAACTAACTATGGTGACCCTGTGTCCTCTGAATGATATATATATATATATATATATATATATATATATATATATATATATATAATTTCTGGGTTTACAAAAGTATGTGCAATGTCTCTTTTTTCAAGTTACATTTTCTACAGATCACTTTCCAGTTTCATTTGTTGAGACGTTTGTCTTATTTGAAGAAAATAAAGCACCATAAAGTTAAGAGCTGGGCCTTTGTACCTGCCAATCAACAGCTGAAGGTAAAGATAAAGGGACCCCTGACCATTAGGTCCAGTCACGGACGACTCTGGCGTTGTAGTGCTCATCTCGCTTTACTGGCTGAGGGAGCCAGCGTACAGCTTCCGGGTCATGTGGCCAGCATGACTAAGCCGCTTCTGGTGAACCAGAGCAGCGCACAGAAATGCCGTTTACCTTCCCACCGGAGCAGTATCTATTTATCTACTTGCACATTGACATGCTTTCAAACTGTTAAGTTGGCAGGAGCAGGGATCAAGCAGCGGGAGCTCACCCTGTTGCAGGGATTCGAACCGCCAACCGTCTGATCGGCAAGCCCTAGGCTCAGTGGTTTAACTCACAGTGCCACCCGTGTTCCTAATCAACAGCTAGAACCCAACAAAAAACTGAGCAGGCATACGGGTCCTCCAGTTGCAGTCTTCTCCACTGTGGTGAGATGTATTGTATTTGTGTTGTAAAAATCAAGTATTTCTCAATTTGAAAATAGACCTATACATGAGCATATGTAAAAAAATTCAAATTTCTGCTGGGGTGTGTGACAGGTATCCTCTTGATAATGCAAAGGTGACCATCCTAAAATGGCCAACCTAAAACTGACCTTGGAAGACGGGCTTCAACGTTTCGCTCTATACAAAACAACAGTTACCCATTGTTTTTCCACAGGCATTTTTTTCAAGGTAATTTTGGAGATAGCAGAACTAACAAATCAGAAGGCCTCAAGTTCAGATGGAAAAGCTGACATGGCATTTGTGAATATACTTCTTTGCTAAGATGATTGACAGTATGCCTGTTATGTGCATAAAATCACCTATTTCTATAAATGCTGACTTAGTTGTCAGGAGCAGTTTTGCCATTCTTTTTTTATTCTTTTTCTTTTTGCCTTGCATCATGTAAGATTCCTTTAAACAACTTTATAAACACACACACCAAAAAATAAAATAAAACCCCAACCATAATACATTTGATTTTCTTTCTTCCCAAGGGGACATCTTTTGACAGATGATAAATAGCAACTGCTGACAATCATCAATGTGAAGCTATCACGCTTTTACATTAAATACAAAAACAGAGTTGTGAAGTCACTAGGGAGGAGACTTTTGACACATAAGAGACAAATATATAATCCACAGAACTAAATCGCTGTTGGGATCTAAGCAACTACAACAAAGCATAGCTGCTTTTAGAATCTCACAGTCAAACTAAAGCTAACTTTGATATTTGGAATCTTATGCATGATCTTGTCCAGTATTCCATGCTGTCAAATCATAAGCATGCCAATACATACACATGTCTTATTAGGTGGCTTCTTCTTCTTCTTCTTCTTCTTCTTCTTCTTCTTCTTCTTCTTCTTCTTCTTCTTCTTCTTCTTCTTCTTCGCATTTAACATTGATAGAAGGACTTTTCCATAAATTGTCTTAAGAGTCAACAGAAGAGACCCAGACATATGAAGATGACTCTTTTTGCCCTCCTTAGCAATTAGTAAATTTGCAGGACACACTTTCAGACTTCCAAATGCACCTTTCTTTCTTATTGGCAAAAGGATGATGTCGGAAAATGAAATGTGGGGAAATGATTCCCCATGCAATGGAAGCAGATAGAGGGATGTCAAATCTAGCATAAGACTTCAGTGGGCTTCTGACCTGTACCCCATTGTGCTCCCAATCTGGATTGGAGGTCCCACTCCAGCTGAATAAATAGGGTCATCACATCTAGTCTGGTGCTGGAATTATCACTCAAAATGCAACCTGACATTCTGGATGTACTGCCAGACAGATGACCCACAACAATATCACTAATGGCTCCAGCCACCTGTTTTGGCTGAGTGATAGGACCATTTTTCACCAACAGCTGACCAACAACAGCACTGGTCAAGTGAATAAGAAATTGACTCTTCAACATGAAAGGAGGAGGCATGTTCTGTTCAAAGTTCTATGGCCATTTGTTTATTTAGATGGCAATTGTACATTTAAAGCCAATGTATATCTCCAATTTGAGTTCAACACTGATATTATCTGCCTTTGGGGGGGGGGAGATAGTCTGCCCTTGTAGTTTCAATTACAGTGGTACCTCGGTTTAAGTACACAATTGGTTCTGGAAGTCTGTACTTAACCTGAAACAAACTTTCCCATTGAAAGTAATGGAAAGCGGATTAATCCGTTCCAGACGGTCTGAGGAATACTTAAACTGAAGCGTACTTAACCTGAAGCGAACTTTCCCATTGAAAGTAATGGAAAGCGGATTAATCTGTTCCAGACGGATCCACGGAGTACTTAAACTGAAAGTACTCAAACCGAAGCGTACTTAAACCGAGGTGTGACTGTATAACTTTTGAAATATTTTGCCATTTTTAAATTATTGTTATTTTGCAATTTTATTTGTTTTTAAATGAACACAAATACATTAAACATCTATCCAGCAGTACATCTAATGGTGTTCGTTTTATCCATTGACTCTAGATATAAACTTACACGTTCAACATTCAAACATATTACTGAACATAACCTCTTCACTGACGGGTTGGTATAACAAGGTCTTGATTTTGGCTATTAACATAGTTAAAGAAAGTGGCCCATGTTTTTTGGAAGGTGTCTCTATTTGTTATGCCTTTAATAGCCCTCATGCATCTGGTAAGATGCTCAGACATGGCTGTATTGCAGATATTATTTTCCCATATGTTCAGGGGTATTTCACTCTGGTTCTTCCATTGTTGTGCTATCGCTAATCATGCTGCGGTCTTTAAGAAGCCTACTAGTTCTCTGTGGGGCACCATCGTAGGAAGAAATCCTGGTTTAAGACAGGACTGACCTTAATAATAAAAATGACAGAAACTATCTTCGGACATAGACTTAGGTTCCACCATTTTTATTATTAAGACCAGTCCTATCTTAAACCGGGATTTCTTCCTACTATTGCACCTGAGAGGTCATCAGGTGCTCATTTCTCCCTATTTATGTGCACAATGTAAGAGAGCAAGTAAAGTATTCGAACCAGATGTAAATTGATACCAAGACTCTGGTTGCCTGTAGTTCTGACCAGAGTTTGTGGCTGATTCAAAAGTTTGAACTTCTCAGCAAATCAAGCCTGTATATCATTGTTAGAGACTGTTCAATAGCTGCACTTTATAACACGTTAGGGCTAGGTGCATAGATGGGGGGAAAACAAATCCCTGAAACTCATGGCCAGAATTCTATCTAGATTTGAATTTGCTTCTTGTGCCAAATGAAGGCAGGAGCCATAGAGTTGCATTAGAGCATTTGTTTTGCATGTATAAAGTTACAGGTTCAACTCCTCCAGCCTCTAGTAAAAGGCACTCAGGCAAGAAAACTGAGAAGGGTGTCTGCTTGAGACTGCAAAGAACACGGAGCAGTTTGAAATAAATAGATAGGTTGTTGGTTGATCTTATCATCAAAAATGGAACTTTTTATTTATTTATTCAAAATATGCGGGGTATGAGTGTGACAAGGTCTCCTGTCTCCTACCAAATGTGTGCCTTAGCCTGTTTTTGACTCACCCCCCTATGCGGCACAAAAAAATGCTCCCTTCCTTATGCAGCAACTTGTCTCCCCAGTACATGAGCCACTTTGGATTGCTGGGGGCTTGTCATTTTTGCAATGTTCCCTGACCCTAACGGCAACAACAAGTAGAAAACTAGTAGAGGACGCAGGAAGGTTCTAATCAAACTACTGCCAGCTCGTTCTTTTCTAAAATAGACATAATATTCATTCATTCATTCAAATCAAATTTAAATTTTATTCCCACATTGGATTCTCCATTATCAGTTAAACATTAATTTCTACAATAATTTTCAGAAGCAGGTATAACTTCCTTGCTTGTGAAAAGATCAAATTCTGAAATATTGGTGTCCATCCCTTGAATCTCTGCAATTACTTTCATGCAAGATGTAACCCTAATAATAATTATACCCTGCCCATCTGGCTGGGTTTCCCAGCCACTCTGGGCGCCTCCCAAAATAATAATAATAATAATAATAATAATAATAATAATAATAATAATAATAATAATAAAGTGATAAAACATCAGACATTAAAAACTTCCCTACACAGAGTTGCCTTCAGATAGTTGTTAATTTCCTTGACCTCTGATGGGAGGGCATTCCACAGGGCGGGCACCACAGTCGAGAAGGCCCTCTGCCTGGTTCCCTGTAACCTCACTTCTTGCAGTGAGGAAACTGGCAGAAAGCCCTCGGCGCTGGACCTCAGTGTCCAGGCTAAATGATGGGGGTGGAGATGCTCCTTCTGGTACACTGGGCCGAGGCCGTTTAGGGCTTTAAAGGTTAGCACCAACGCTTTGAATTGTACTTGGAAATGTATTGAGAGCCAATGTAGGTCTTTCAGGACCAGTGTTATATGGTCTAGGCAGCCACTCCCAGTCACCAGTCTAGCTGCTACATTCAGTTCACAGACAACGTCCTGCTATTAAAACCCAGTGTGGGGCTGAAATTGAAGGGTGGTGGGAGTGTTTTATTAACACTTTTGCCAGTGATGTTTAATGCTCCCTGTTTCATCCATTTTTGAGGGACTAGAATGAGATGAGGCTAACATGTTTATTGATCAGTCATAATGTCACATAGTCACTCAGATTTACCTTCAATGTTACTGAGGACCAATTCAGTTCAGAGTGAGACCAATACTTCCTGCATCACACTGCCCTTCCTCTGAACTAGCTTCACTTGCGCTCATTGAGATCACCATCTCATTGGTCACATAGTGCCCTAACTTCATCACATTCTCCATACATTTTACAGTTTAGAATGTTTTATTGAGCACAGTTCTGGAAGTCTTTGGACTAACAGTCTGGATATAGAACCATGTAATAGATAAATAGCTCTTCATTTTCTGGGTTGGCTCCAAGAACAAGAACGCAGCAACAACAGCAGTTATGAAGAGGAATGAAAGGGGCATATTTAAGGGTTGTTGGTTTTCAAGGAACATCTTACAGCCCTCCCCAAAGCAATTTTTTTTCTCCCCAAATAATGAAAAGGATGAATCTATAAATGTATAGCCTATTAAATTATGACCCTCCCTCACTTCTGCTTTCCCGACTTCAAAGCTCCATTCATCTTTTGCTTCCAGTAAATGCGGACCATCATACGTTAAATAGTTTTAACACACCAAATCTTTGCTTCCTTTGCCATATCCCTATTCATTATTGTGCTTTAATTTAGACAGGCTGTAGGATTATTTTTGGTCCCTCATCTCATTACCTTTTATTTCTTTGCATGGAAATGCATAAACTACTTAGCATCCCTTAAGCTTAATTCTATCCACATCATTATGACTTTGTTTGCTCTGCTCCTCCGTATTTACTACCTCTCAGTTCTGTGCCATCAGCAGATTTAGTCTTTTAAAAAAAGATGTCCTTTGCAAGGTCACTGCTGCACAAGCCAAATCAGAAGAATCCATGTGTGAACAATTGTAATACTTCGCCATACAGTCAAAGGGCATGCTGGCACGTAAGTTTCCTTATGTGCCCTTTAGAAATAAACCAGAAATGCAGGCAGCACCACTAGAAAATGGTGGGTATGTCTTTTCCAGGACTAGAGTCAGGAGTTGCTTCTGTAGGGCATCTTCTGAGGTTCATATCCCAATAGGGGCTCCAGGGCAATTCCCTAGAGCAAGGATGAGGAATCTGTGGTACTCTATATATTTCTGGACTACAGCTCCCATAATTCTTAACCATTGGGCCATGCTGGCCAGGGTAGGTGGTAGCTGAAGTCCAGCAACATCTTGAGAACCAGGGGTCCCCTTCTCCTCTGCACAGCCTCCTCAGGCTATTGCTTCTCTTCATTGCTGTTGCTTCCAGTTCTCCTGTCCTCTATGAGCAAGCAAGCAAAGAGAGGGCTGAGAAGCAGAAAGAGGAACCTCTGCATGCCTTGTCCTCTCTCTCTTGGACTCAGAGGTGGTGCCAATGAGGCCCAGAGGGAAAGGCAAGGGAACGAGCAGAAGAAACAGTGGGAACGTTGGGGAAAGCGCCATTTCAAGATGGGACACGCTGAGTGCATCTGACTGAAGGGCCCCACAGAAGCTGGACTTGGCATTTGACAACCCCAGACCAACAGCCCTTGCACAGGTGCTACACCCCATGGCGACTGCATAATGTCAGAGCCATGGGACATCAATGTAGGCTCAGGCTTTCCCATCCCATCCTTGCCAACAACCCATGAGAACTTATGGGATTGCACAAACTGAATCAGTATAGCTAAACCTTCTGCTGGTGCACCTCATCAGGGACAAGTGTAGGCAAGAGGATTGACTGAAAGGAGGCTGAGATATTACTTCCCAGGATACACATTCATATTTACAGCTTAAGGATGGCTGCAAAAGATTGAACTGCCTGTGACAGCCAGAAGGCTGGAACATATGGCAGGGAGCAAATGAACATTTATATGCTGAACAAGGGACTTACCTAAGAGGTGCTGCCATTCCCAGAGGCTACCAAAGAAGGGCATTGATCTTTTGTAAATGTTTCTATGTAAATTCACCCAGATGGATGCAAATTTAAAATGGCCCTTTGCTCAGCACATAATGCTGAACCTCAGAAGCAAAATAGGCTTCTGCAAACTGGAGATGATGTTGCATTGCTGTGAAGCTGTGATTTATTTGTTTTACCATCATCGTGCAGGTGTACTTGACTATACAAAAAGTGCATTAGCATGGTGGGGAATCATACCTGCTGGGTGAAGAGGGCAAACCTAGAAGACCCATAGGAAGAACACACGCGGTCCCGGGGTTCAATAATTAAATCTCCAGTTAAAGGGTGTTAGATCATTGGTTATGTGAAAAAAACCTACGCATGAGACTTCAGAATGCTGCTGCCAGAGTAGACCAGTCTTCTTCAGCCTTGTGTCCCCAGATGCTGCTTCACTACAACTCCCGTCATCCCTGACTGTTGACTAAGCTGGCAGGAGATGATGGGAGTTGTAGTCCAACACCACCTGGGGACACAATGGTGCAGAAGTCTGGCATAGACAATATTGGATTATATGGAAAGGACCAATGGTCAGACTCAATAGTAGACATGTCAAATATTCACAAGGCACAGTCAGGGTTTTTTGCAGGGCAGTATAACCATTCAGTCTTTGCAAGAAAGAGAATAATCTTCTGTGCAGCAATAAAGTGGAGGATTCTTACACAAAGAGTGATAAGCTGTTGCGGAATGAAGGCAGGAGAATAAATTTGGCATATCCATCTCCATGTATATGTGCTTATACATAGAGCAGGGAGAGAAGGAAAGAGACAGCGTGGTTATGGAGGGAAAGCAGGGGGTTCATTTAGCTAAAAGCAAAATGAATTCTTTGCCTAAGCGTTCCCAAAAGAAGGGGAAGACAACATTCCAGAGATTGCAATACATTCTCCTTGGGGAAATGTGAAATGTTAAAAGGTTTTACCATCATACTAGAGCAGATAATTAGGCAATTACGACTATTAACTTTGACAGAGCACCGGGCTTAAATGCATTACATGCCAGCATTCTGAAGGAAATATCAAGGGAAATAGTAAAAATCTTGGGTGAATAATTCCATGAGCTCCTTTATGACAAGTTAGCACCAGAGGACTAAATGGTGTGAAAATAATACCCTCATTTGGGAAAGGAGCCAAGAACGATCCTGGAAAGAAACTATTGGCCAGTAATCCTCAACTTGGCATTAATTCTTCCAAACATCTCTAAGAAACATGGTTGAAAATAATTAACACAACGGAACTGAGCAAAGCACAATCAGCACAAAGCAACATGAACCTTAGTTGTGTGGCGGGATATGCACTTCAGAAATAAATATAAATTTTTAGAAGGAACAAAGGAAACTGCTGTATAATGAGTCAGTTCATTCATTGGCTCAGCATTGTATGGCTCTAGTATTCATCTACAATGACTGGCAGCAGCTCTTCGAGGTTCAGACAGGGAACATTCCCAGCCCTACTTGAACATGTGACCTTTCACATGCAAAGGAGATACTCTACGTCACTGAGTTGCAGAAGACCTAGAACTGCAAGGCAGAGAACTAATGCAAGGGTGGTAACTCTTTGCGGTGCAGGATTCAGTAGTACTGGGACTATGGTGGAGCAAGGTAGAAGCAGGGTGGCAACTGGCAACAGCTCTGGGCTAAATCCATACCTGCAAAGGATGTTCATGATCTGGATTTAGAAGCCATTTCTAACAAGAACACTGGGGTATGGGCGAAGGGAGCTGCAAAAGAATTGGGATGCTATGAGACTGGAATGGCCAATGTCTAGCAATGAGTTCAAGGAGTTGTGAGCATGCCCAAATCTAGCAAGGATCCATAGGGTGCTGGGAGCCCACATATTATCAATAACAATAAGAAAGTGTCCAGCCCACATCACAGCCTTGATATGTAGGAACATAAGAATAGCCTTGCTGGATCCATTCAGTGGCTCAACCTGCAAGCAGGACTCCCTGTTCATTGCTACTAGTGGAATAGGAGGATCTTGGATGTAGGGGATCTTCTGCTTTTCAATAGAGGCAGTTGAAGACAGTTATAGACACCCGAGACAGAAGTTTCAAATGGTGCCCCATGGTTGTAAAAATATTATAATAAATGAAGTAACTCACAACTGTATGACCTCCAGTGGTACCCTCCAAATCAGAGGCCTAAGGCCTCTTATCTTGCCTAATGGTAGGAACAGTCCTATCTCAGGAGGGATTGAAGTAAGCACATGCACTCCTTAGCCATTCTTAGGGGTGGTGGCTGAAAACAAGCAGAAAAAGAGTGGATTTGGATACCCTGCATGAACATTGTAGGTTGAACCACAACACACATTTTAACTATTCTTATATGCTCCCCCCTCTTTATATTTCTTCAGAAGGATGATCTTGATTAATTTCAAAGAGTAGAAAGTACACATTTCTCATACCACGACAGAGTATATCAAATGTTTGCTGTCATCTTCCTAATACTTTGCACATCCCTGCTCTAGAATAGCTTTTCCTATGCGCAGTGAAGAATGTCCTCCCTGTTGAGATCAGGAAAGCGTCAACTACAGGGTGTTTTCACCATCCATTGAAAACTGTTCACGGAGGCTTTCCCTAGCCTTCACATTGGGATGATTTTATTGATAAGGATTTTTTAAAAAAAAATTTTAATGATTTATTATGTGTGAACCATTTTGGCATTTCCTTCTGAATATGAAGAGTACCGAAATATTTTAATAAAACAAAGAAATAGGGTAAAGGTTGTTCAGTCAAAATGGCAGTGGTTTGTTTCTCAGCTTCTCTGATTGGCTTGGGGAAGGGGGGGAATAGTCAAAATTTAGGGCCTTGCATGTTTAAGTAACCGTTGGCATTGATATTGATAAGACATCGGAAATATTCTCCATACAAGTTCAAAAGGACTTGGTACCAGAGGCGCCAAGTTCCGCCCAACATTGGGGGACTTGTCACGTGTGTGTGTGATATCACATGTGTGACATGTATGTCAGGAGGAGAGTGTGAAGATTGGTGGGGAGAGGGCTCAGCCTCGTCCCCACATACTTTGCACCATAGAGATTGCGCCTACACTTGGCATCCCAGTGCCACATGTCATACCCTCAGATTCCTGGAGCAGAAAGTGATCAGTTGCTACTGGTCGCAATGGCTGTGCTTTACCTCCACGGTCCGAGGTGGTAATGCTTCTGAATCCCAGTTGTTGGAAATCACAGGAGGGGATACGGCTTGAGGGTCTCTCATAGGCTTGGCTCCTGTGAAAGCAGGATGCTGAACTAGATGGGTCATTGGCCTGATCCAGTGCCTCTTCTTTCATTCTTATATTTGTTGCCAAGTCTATCTTCAATTCCCCTTCAATTTTTCTGGCCACACTGCAGAGAAATAATCTATAAATGATGATGTAAAAGGTAAAGGGACCCCTGACCATTAGGTCCAGTCGTGACCGACTCTGGGGTTGCGCGCTCATCTCGCATGATTGGCCGAGGGAGCCGGCGTATAGCTTCCAGGTCATGTGGCCAGCATGACAAAGCCGCTTCTGGCAAACCAGAGCAGCACATGGAAACTCCGTTTACCTTCCCGCTGTAGCGGTTCCTATTTATCTACTTGCATTTTGACGTGCTTTCGAACTGCTAGGTTGGCAGGAGCTGGGACCGAGCAACGGGAGCTCACCCCGTCACAGGGATTCGAACCGCCGACCTTCTGATCAGCAAGCCCTAGGCTCAGTGGTTTAACCACAGCGCCACCTGGGTCCCTAAAATGATGATGTAGCACCTTTTTATTTGAAGCATTAAAAAAAAAAAACCTTTAGAGCATAGGCCTTCCAAATAGCTAGGCATTGACATCCCTCCATTTTCTATAGGCTCAATAGCATTTAAAACACACGTTGTAACCCTGGTTTCAGTATACGTGATCGCTATTGACAATGAAACAAAACACCAACTTTGGAATGCAGGACTGTGTTATGGAGTTATTTAAATGAGGCAAATGTTGACTGAGCAGTGAGCTACGTGAATAGTACCGTCTCATTCCAAGGTGAGGAAAGCACGTTTTTACAAGTTTCCGATGAAGCCAATCATTTTTTCTTTTCACCTTGAGTTTTCCTGAGGAAATGAAAAAGCATTCAGTTTTCACAGTTGAAAGAGAATTATTTTTGCATGGAAATATTTGTAAGGTGCAAATCAATTTTTGGACAGCTGTACATAACACACACAACAGAGCCAACAATTTTTCGGCTAGCTGCATCCAAAGTGCACAGATGTTTTGGGGGCATTTTAGCATGAAACTCAGGAGAAGAAAACATGCACACGGGGGGGGGGGAGAGATTCATATATATTTAAGTGGCCATAAGTCAAGCCTGTGTGAGCGAAGAGGGAATTTGATTCTGAGGACGTATTAATAAGCCAAAAAGGCAATCAGTTCTTCCCCCAAAATGTTTGGCACAGTTGCAGATTTAGCCATGGAATTTGAGTAAAAATACTGTGCAACAGTGATGCCAATCATGTGAAGAAGATGGATGGTGGTGTAGATTGATTGTTTAGGATGTGTATCTCTCAAAATGTTTAGAATGTGCCCATTGTAGTCTTTCCAAACTTTATCTGCTTTCCGTGACCAGGCTCCCTACCAGTATCACTAGAACCCCATGCTAATATCTGATGGCTGATTGGGTAATTTCTCACATGCAGTTTCCCAGGCTATGAAGGCACACAATGCAACTTCATGAAGCTAAGCAGGTTGGGGTCCAGTCAATGGCTGGATGGGAGACTTATGAAAGCCACCTTGAGTTCCATGGTGGGACAAAAGATGGGTTATAAATGCAGTTGAGAGAGAAGAAGAAGAAGAAGAAGAAGAAGAAGAAGAAGAAGAAGAAGAAGAAGAAGAAGAAGAAGAAGAGGAAGAAGAATGGCTATGCTGCAGATGACAGATACATGAGCAATACCCCTCCACTCTTCTAAGTATATTCTAACTTACTTGCTCTGCAACAATGCCTATCAGAATGCATTAGACATAAGAATATCTATGCTGGATCAGACCAAGGGTTCATCTACTCCAGCATCCTACTTCTGTTGTGACCAGCAAGATGCTCTTGGGTGGCCTATGACCTGGTCTTGAAGGTGAGATTTCTCCCTTTTAGGTCTTCAGCACCTGATATGTAGAAGTGTGCTAAAATATGGACATTGACATCAAAGACAGGGGCTAATACTGAGTCAGACCATTGGTCCATCTAGCTGAGTATTGTCTGCACCATGTGACAGAGGTTCTCCAACATTTCAGGAAGGAGATTCTACCTGGAGATGCTGGGGATTGGAACGAGGACCTTCTGCATGCATATCAGATGTTCTACCACTTTGTTCCTTTCCCCAGTCGTCGTTTGTAGAATCCCAAGCCACAATTTGAGCACCTATATATAAATTACAGTAAGAACTGTAAACATAAAGGGCCTTTAAGATTCAGGGCTGGATTCTGCTTCTGAATTTCCCCACACATCTTATGGATGATTCATTTATTTACACCCTGCCATGTCCCCATATGTCCCAATATTGATGATATGTTGACAGCACTGTACAAACATATCTCTAGGTATGGACAAATCCATTTCTAAAGGGAAAAACCAGCAACTGATGCACTTTACAGTTCACTAGTGTAACCTTAGACAAATCATTATTCTGTACCTCATTTGCTACCTTCCTTGTGGAAGGGGTGTTTTGAAATGGGGAAGGGAAAGGGATGTATCAGTATTAAGTATTTATTATGTTGCTGTGTGGTTGTTAGTAAGCAAAGGAGAGAAAGAGAAAGAGAGAAGGAAAGGAAGAAAGACCAGCAAAACCTCTGGTAATCTATGAGTTACTATATGTTTAGTAAATGATTTCTTCTGTTCTGAGACATGCTGTTAAAACAAAATACTTACATAAATATATGAACCTCATTCTTAAGGTAAATAATATACTATGGCAACAACTTCATTTAGCTCTGTTCTTGCTTCCAGAAGCTTGGATAATCAGGACCTCAGCTCTTGCTTAGCATTCACATTTCTTTCCTAGAAACAAGCATATTTTATTTACTATATTCATTTCAGCTTTAGAAATGAGCTCCAACACTGCAACAGTGCGAATATGCCACAAATCTTAATGAATAAGCTCAGCAGTCCTTGCCACCTAATCTTCTATTCCAAATTAAGGACCATCATTTCTGCTAATGGCACTACAACTTTACATATCTTTCTTGTTCCCCAAAAAGTCCACAGAGAATATGTATGTCTTCTTAAATTTCTGCATAATCAGCAGGTTTCAATAAGCTTACCAGCTCACAATCCTCAAGGTTCAGGGTAAAATGATTGAATATTCTATATTTTGTTTGATTTGATTTACAATACTTGTATCCAGGGCTTTTTTTCAGCAGGAACTCACCAGAACTCAGTTCTGGCACCTCTCAGGTAGGTGCCATCGCCATTATAAGAGAATGTGGGGGGGGCATTCATTTTGAGTTCCAGCACCTGTTTTTCAAGAAAAATAGCACCTCTTGTATCCCTTCTCTCCCCACACTGAGACGGCTTACAATAATTAAACTACATTCATAAAACAGTTTCAGTAGCTCCACACTATTGTCCATTGGTATTATTTTTGACCCATGATGAATGCAGTGTCATGACACAAATCATGTCTCTGTATGTCTCAATAGCTCAGTAGTAGAATGACTACAGAACTTCCATGTTCAATCTCTGAAATCTCCAAGTTGAGCTGGGAGAGACTGAAACACTGGAGACCTACTGCCAGCCACTGTAGAAAACACTAAGCCGGATGGCGTGATTCAGTATAAAGCAGCTTCCTTTATCCTGATTTTGTTTCTTGCACAAGCATTATTTTTTGTGGATGTGTACGTTGCCAAGTGGAGGAGATTGGGCCTGCCACCACAAACATCATTCTTCTCTCCATGCATAGTGAAAAATGACACTGAACACATGTTGAAGGTGACTGTCCATTAAACCAGTGTTTCTCAACCAGTGTGCCTCCAGATGTTTTGGGACTACAACTCCCATCATTCCTGACCACTGGTCTTGCTAGCTAGGGATGATGGGAGTTGTAGTCCCAAAACATCTGGAGGCACACTGGTTGAGAAACACTGCATTAAACATCCAACTAGAGATGGACAAATTACCCTTGTCTTGAACTGCAAACGACTAAAAATTATAACTTGGTCAAATGTGATTTGTAGAGAAATTTAGACCACTTAAGGTCAATGATCTAAAGATACCATTGCGTAGTATTTCTTATGGACCAACTTTGCAGTAAAAAGTATGGGATTGGAGAAGATTATAACAGTTGAATGAGAAATTTGTAGTGGCACAGGGCCACACCAAGAGTTTTTTCTGCCTGAGGGAAAACAAAATGGTGGTGCCAACCCACTCGGCATACAACATCTGACAGGACTGATATTTGAATCTTATTTCAACACTGACAGTTGAGCGATGTCATCCACTGTAGCAGACTAGCTTAGGGAGCAGCGTAGGTCACGTGGCACTCAACAGCTTTGACCTCTATCATCTCCCACAGCTAGCCAACCTCACTCTTACTAATGGTAGGGCTGGTCCTGGAGTGACAGGAGGTGGACTCTTGCCTTGCCCTCCCTAAAAATACCAAGGAATATGCTTGCTGCTAGACGGATGTTCTTGATACCACACGTCATCCTCAAAGCCACCTATGAGGTGAAATGGGAGAGATGAGGGAATATGGGAAGTGAAGGAGGCAAGAGTAGGAAGAAAGAGCTCTAATGACAAAACACTGTCAGCCTGGAACCACTGCATTTGACAGCACATATGACAGCCTTGCTAAATTCTATTAACCTGTTTGTTCAGGAGAAATAATTTTGGTATGACAGATGAAGAAAAAATTATTATATTTTTCACACTCATCCATCATCCTGCTAAAGTGGATTTGTGGCCAAGCAAATTTCTATAACAATTTTACTACATTTCTCTCCTTTACTTTGAAACTGCCTTGGTCTTCGTTCACTCTCTCGCTCTCTTTTTATAGCCACAAACCATTCCCCCCTCCCCAACTCAAATATCTGTAGCATCTCTATTTAATTGTCTCTTTCTCCTAGCTGTGTTGTCATCTTATTATTTTTCATAACTCTGCCTTACTTTGGGGAGATACTTTCAAGTAAGTAGTCCCTTTTTTTATCTGAATGGGGGGGGGAATGCATTGCATATGTCAGACACATACAAGCCAAGAAGGGCCCCTGGACATATATATTAAAGGCCAATTTTAATCAGTTATCATAAACAAGTGTAACATCCTAGCTGATGTCACTACTTCCCCCCCCCCCTTTCTGAGGAGAGCTTCTAAGACTACTTATGCAAGCATGAATGTATGCAATGTTGTTGGCAAGCTTAGAATTCCCTAAGGGAGTCGATGAAAAATGAAGGTGTCTCATTTTTTCATTGTTTTCCCTATTGAAAAATCCTAGCCTAGAGTCCATTATCAGTTGTTGGATGAAATAAGTGATGTAGAAGACTTTAGTTGATTATATCTGTCCTTGCCATTAGTTGTCTTTGTAGCATCAGGGCTAGAATAATGAATGTCCTTAAGAATCCAGGGTCTGTCCAAGAAAATATAAATGCATTTTCAAAAAAAAGGGGGGGGAAGTAAATTTCCATCTAACATTGTTAGATTGTTCCTGCATTAAAATGTGTCAGCTGAAAGAGATGCTTGGGTGCGGTAATAATATATATGCCACTCTAAAGCCATCTACAAATTAATCATGAATCACCAATTTATCTGTTTCTTGGGTCTCCAACTCATTAATTACTTTTCCCCAAGAAATATGTAGGTCACTTCCTCACTGCCTTTTATTATTACTATTCTAACAATAGCATAGTAATAGTTGTCTGGAAAAGATGAAAAACAATGAGAGAAAATGAGTGAGAAACATTAAAACCTAGAGGGCAGATATGGGGGAGAGTTATAGATTCAGAAGTTTTTGATGTGCCAGTCAGAATGGAAGTGCTGTATCCTGCAGCAAATAATGAAACTATGTAAGCAAGAGGAAAATATATCCTTTAATATATATCTGGCAATAGTGCATGTGAAACAGGCACACACACACACATCACATCACATGCACACACAAATAGACAATAAGAATTTAATTATACTGAATAAGGAAGACTGAGACTTATGGATAAATAAAATGAAATCCTTTGGGAAAGAGTAAATAAAACAGACTGCACATAGAACTTAAAGCAAACTTTTCAGACCAGAACTATTCTGAGGAAAGAGAGGGAGAAATAACACTGACTCTGATAATTAAGAAAAAGCAAGCAACACTTAAACTCGAAACAGCAACAGCAGCAAGATTCAGCAAAATGAATAAATGAAAAAGGACCGAGTTGAAAGAATTAAGGGTTGGAATAAAGAATTAAGAGGGGGAAAGAAGCAACAATTAATATATATATTTATTGCAAAAAACCCCACAAGATTAAATTTAAAGGAATAAATGCAGAGTAGGTTGAATTAAGGGTTGATAGGTAGCATATTGGGTTGGAATGAGGTGGAACACAAAAGCGAAAAGAAAGCCTTCGAAGAGAACTCTTTTTAACAATGTGACTCCTCAGAAACAAAACTAGCAAAAAGCAAGAAAGCATGTGAAAACAAAGCTGTTTATTTACTTAATCATCCCTCCCCCAAAGCAACACTGGGATTGGACGGGTGTCATACCCTCTGGTTATAACCTAGGCCTGCCAATCACAAAAGAGCTCTCCCTCAACCTTCTCTCCATTCTGCCGACTTCTTTGTAGGGTCAGCTCACATACATCAGCTTTCCTCTTAGCAGACATTTGCCTGCAGTGTTTACTGATGTTGAAATTACCAGGGCACAATGAAACTGTTTTGGGAGTTCCTACTGAAGGCATCTCACTTCACCTCAGTCAGACCCCAGACCCCTCCAAAGTGCCCTGCTTTGGTTTGGGATTTGCCCAAATGCCTTGAACGGCGCCATAATGGATTTATGAGTGAGCACATGAAATCATGGCATCACCTGGAAGCAGGCTAATTTGTCCGCTCTTGCCGCTTTCCTGAAGACAGCGAGAAGACTCCTCACAGTTGCTTTTAAATAGTATATTTCTATGCTAAAGTGCATTTTCGGTCTAGGCATATTCTGTTCATCTTCATGTGTTTCTTATCTGTAGGCAGATTTGCAGGTGCTGCAGCAAAGATACAGACTGCCTCTTCTGAAATACAGAGTACTGTTGGTGGGATCAGTCACAATTGTAGATCAAGTGTTACAGATCAAGCATATCCGCTCAGACATGATAAGATCTTAGCTCTGACTCTTGTGAAGGAGAGCTGGAGGACAACAATCAAGATGTAAGCAGTTTTGACAAGAGCAATGCTTCCACAAGCAGAAACCCCATTTATAAGGAGGAGGAGGAGGAATACATGACCAGACTTACCCTCACAGCCCCATCCTATGTTTTGTCTTGTTCTCCAGATGTTGATGGACTCCCAGCTCCCATCAGCCCCACTCAACATGGCCCAGGATCCTTTGGGAAGAAGAGTGGGATATAAATTTAATAAATAAATACAGTGGTACCTCTACTTATGAATTTAATGCGTTCCAAACACACATTTGCAAGTCGAAAAAATTGTAAGTCGAATCCCATAGGAATGCATTGGGAGAAAAAAATCGTAAGTAGACGCAACCCTATCTAAAAATTCATAAGTAGAAAAAATCCTATCCAAACCGCATCCAAGATGGCGGACGGAGCTCCATTCGTAAGTAGAAACATTCGTAAGTAGAGTTATTCGTAAGTAGAGGTACCACTGTATGTAAAATTTTTCACACCTTTTTCAGACATTCTTCAAAGCAACATGTATCAATGCTGAATGTGTTGAGGCCCACTGATCGTTTTGCTTCTTTTCACATTTGGCTAGAAAACTTTCTACATAAAAGGAAGTAGAAATAATTATGGGATTTGGTGGGTTTTGCAGAATTCTTTATTCTGACCAAGACATCCACTCCTCCCCTGGACTTTGCTTCAGAGAGAGACTCAGAGGGTGTCATAACTTGCTTACATTTGGCGCACCTGATCTTCCTTGTAAGTTGGCACTAGCCAACTGCCCGGCTTGCCACCATCTGCTGCTGTTGTCAGTTGTGACTCATCATTAAGGGTGCAAGCGAGCCCCCATCCCTCCCACCCCATCTGCCTCCCCTCATGCCTATATGTTAGGGAAGCCAGAAAGCTTATTCTCTAACTTTCCACTTCAGATTGTACAGCAGGAATTAAAAGTTGCTTAGGAACAGAGTAATGTAGGATTTGTCATCTCCTATAGCTGTAGCTATATCTAGATAGAGACACACAGAAGCACAAACATGCGGCAGAAAAGGCCAGTCCACACTTCAAAATCAGAAATAGAATAGCACGTTATCTTGATTCAGCCTTCACATTTTCTATTCCATGTCACAACTTCTGGATGTTGCATGCTGCAACACTTTTTTAGTGTTTAAGGGAATTTTTATTAAAGCAAGAATTTTATAATCCAAATTATGGTTCTTTGCTCAGCTATCAATTCCTACTGTTAACTACAACAGTAGTGATATTCTGAGTGTTTTCCACAGTAAATTACAAAATTAAAGAAAGGAATGCTTTAAATTTTTGTACTGTGCTGAACATTCTTTTCCTGGGTTAAAGTTAAACACAACGTTCTTGGGCACCGGGAAGTCTTGTCCTCACTGCATATCACATATTCTCTGACATTTTTCCAATGAAAATAGGGACATCCTATTCCATTATTATTGTTGCTGTGGTGGTTAATAACCACACCCCAGCCATTCTGGGCATCTTCCAACATATATAAAAACATTAAAAAAAAATAACATTTAAGAAAAACCTTCCCTGTGCAGGGGTGCTTTCAGGTGTCTTCTAAAGGTAACAACACACACACAAAACACAAAATATGCACAAAAACAAATTACAAACACTACACTAAAAAATATCAAAACAAACTTCTTTGTCGACTCCCTCCAATCCCTTCCAACTGCGTTTCATTATATTACTTCTTTAGAACTTTCCATATCTTGATTACAATCTTTTTAATCATTATCTAAACATATTATAACTCTTGTTAACTTATCAATATTGTAACTCTTTTATAGTTATCTTAAAATACAATTCTATTCTAGTTAAATCTTAAAATTCAATACAATGACAACACTTAACTAAATCTTAATATACAAAAATAACTCAACTAATCCTCTTCTACAACCTCTTTATACTTCCAAATCTTGAAAATTGGGACATCCTAAGGAAAAGCGGGACATTCCAGGATCAAATCAGAAACCGGGATGGATTCCTTAAATCCAACTGACCCTGGAAAATAGGGACGCTTGGAGAGTATGTAATCAAAACCTGGAAAGAGGAAGTTTTGGATTTGGCAGTAGCATTTCATAGGTCTGATGTTAGCACTGAATCTGTTAGCACGGATCTTAGCCCCCACCCCCCAACAATGGCACCTGTTGGGGTCCATGCCCCACCTGAGCAGTGCGCAGCTGAAATGCTTCCCTGCCGTCCGCAGATTCAGTCAGAATTGAAAAGACCCCAGTGCATAGGATATACATGTGAAAAGCTCTTCCAAGTGCATATATCACTCTGGAAGCATTTCCATTAAGTGTGGCTGTGGTGGCGTATTGACATGGTGCACATCTTTTTCAGAGGTCGAGCTGCTCCTGTTACCCCTTGCTCTACACACACACACAGTCCATCAGCCCTTCATGACATTATGCTAGATATTTTGGCAATGAAGTTCACATTTCTAAACATCTGGGTAGACTCAAAACTGTACGCAGCAATCCTGTAGTTTATAGAAGTAGAACAGTGTGTGTCTTCTATTCTGCCTAAATAAATATCATAGGCTGCAAACAATTTATTTCTCGTGAGCTATATGAAAGACCATCTGATGGCTTCTTATGTCACGTTTTTTAAAAAAAAAAAATTGTAAGTGACATTTGTTCAAAGGGAGAATATCAAAGTATCCCTTTCAAGCCTTCGGAAAGGACTAAACTTCAAGAATAATTTTGAACTTTTTGTGAAGCCTTGAAGTGGGCCCAGGAGTTCTGTACACTTAAAACTGACTTCTATAGTTCAGAAAGATTTTGGCGATTTAACATGATACTAAAAATGTCTTACAACTTCAGAGATTAAATGAAACACTTTTTCTTTCTCTCTTGGTCTGGAACAAATATAAACCTCAATACCATATGTTGTTCATTGTGAGTGTTGTTTAATTTGAAGCACAATATTCTGCTGCAATGTGCAACATTCAATTAAGAAGGTAAGATTTGTTAGCATATTAAGATATACAGAATTAAATATAGAACTGGTGCAAATGGTGCACACACCATAGACGGAATAGGTGCAGGTGACTCTTGCATCTTCTATCTATCTATCTATCTGCATGCTTCAGAAGGGAACTTTACACAAACCTAGAGTTTGAATTATGGTGCTGGAGGAGACTCTTGAGAGTCCCATGGACTGCAAGAAGATCAAACCTATCCATTCTGAAGGAGATCAGCCCTGAGTGCTCACTGGAAGGACAGATCGTGAAGCTGAGGCTCCAATACTTTGGCCACCTCATGAGAAGAGAAGACTCCCTGGAAAATACCCTGATGTTGGGAAAGATGGAGGGCACAAGGAGAAGGGGACGACAGAGGACGAGATGGTTGGACAGTGTTCTCGAAGCTACCAACACGAGTCTGACCAAACTGCGGGAGGCAGTGGAAGACAGGAGTGCCTGGCGTGCTGTGGTCCATGGGGTCACGAGGAGTCGGACACGACTAAACAACTAAACAACAACAACAGGGTTGCCATACATTTGGAATTTCCCAGACATAGCCAGCAATTGACCGTCGGAAACATTGTCCAGGCGGAAATTGCTGAAATGTCGGGGAAAATCTGAACAACTTTGGCAAAAAAAAAAAAAACCAAACTCTACACTAATCCCTAGAGGACAATATTTTTCCAATACAGACAATACCTTTCCAATACTGACAATACAGAAGAACCCATATGTGAATAAGGTGTGGAGGAAAAAGGTGTGTCACGATGGCAGGGTGGCAGATTTTAGACTCTCATATTTCAGCTGTGGAACTCTAAAACTTGGCACCCCCCTCACCTCTCACACTCTGTTCTACAGCATTGTTGTGGTGTCCCCAGCAGTGTCATGCCCAGGGAAACCGCACCAGTCACACTACCTTAAAACCGCCCATGTGTGCCAGCACCACCCCCAGTGTCCCCACTTGAATTGAAGACATCCACACTTATCACCCAGCTTCATGCATTGGTTGGAAAGTAATGAAGGGGACTTCTAAGCACGTCCACCTGAACATGCCCAGATACCTCCTCAGAACACATCACAGAAAGTTGGAGGCCAAGTTTTATTGAATAGGCTTCGTGGGGATGTGGCTATGAGGCTTTGAAAGTGTGGCCAGGTGGGCTGTTAAGAAGATAAGAGGAATCTGATAACATGTGGTCGACCCCTATACCTCTAGTCTATTGCTATAGTTCAGAGGTATGTCCAACCAATTGATCAACAACTTTTGGTATTCCTCTTTAAAAAAAAAAGTTTTTTATAGTGGGAGTAGATCGCAGTCTCTAGGGAGTTGGACATGCCTGCTATGGTCTATTGAAATAAAATGGTGGTGATTCCTTCTGGCAGTTCCCTGTGGCCAGACTTTGCTGGCAGCCAAGAACAGCTGTCGTGATCTTGCTATCACCCTTCCCTGTCCCCACACCATCCAGGTAAGTGGCAGTGGTGCTGTTGTCAGGAAAGTGGCTCCATGACATTGTCCCACCACACTAAGCACCCCACACAGAGCAAATAATAATAATGATAATAATAATAATAATAATAATAATAATAATAATAATAATAATAATTTATACTCCGCCCATCTGGCTGGGTTTCCCCAGCCACTCTGGGTGGCTTGCAACAAAATATTAAAATACAATGGTCTGTTAAAGATTAAAAGCTTCCCTGAACAGTGCTGCCTTCAGATGTCTTCTAAAAGTCTGGCAGATGTTTTTCTCTTTGACATCTGATGGGAGGGCGTTCCACAGGATGGGTGCCACTACCTAGAAGGCCCTCTGCCTGGTTCCCTGCAAATTGGTTTCTCGCACCAAGGGAACCACCAGAAGGCCCTCGGCGCTGGACCTCAGTGTCTGGGCAGAACGATGGGGGTGGAGACCAACACTTTGAATTGTGCTCGGAAACGTACGTACTGGGATCTTTCAAGACTGGCGTTATGTGGTCTCGGCAGCCGCTCCCAGTCACCAGTCTAGCTGCCGCATCCTCAACTGACTACCCTCAGGTGACCAATTCAAATCCCACAAGGAGCTACCCATTGCAATATCTTTAGTGGAACTGCATTAGCAATAGTGATGATAGTAGAGGGAACTCATTTGGATTATTTGATTTTGTCCTGATATGGGAGGAAAGTGCATCTTTACCAGTGGGGCTGGTAGGGCAAAACACATCTTGGGGCTGAGTGTCGTTTCCTAATCTCAACACTGGAAAGATAAATCCCATATAAAAGATTCCATTTGAGCCCCAGAATATATGCCGGCAGCAGAGGTGTGTTTGGATGATGATGTACTTGTTTAGAGGAGATCAGATGGGGAGAACGAACCGGGGCCTCTATCAGAGGGGAAAGAGTGGCAGAGCAAGGCGTGACAGCCCCAGAGTCAGCTGCAGTCTCTTTGCCAGACGGTTCCGGCAGAAAATGTTGAAGGCAGCAGGGCGACAGGCAGAACATGTATGCAAATTGCCCAATTAGGTGTAACCTGCTATTGAAGGAACATTTGCAACGGCAACAAAATACAGCAGGAACCATTCTGCAATGCAGCAGTGTCAATTCAAAATTTGTCCCAGATTATAAATATAGAAGACTCTCTCTCTTTTTTGTGTCTGTTTGTTTAGTTTGTATGCTGCAAATTATCAGGATCCCATGAAATATGCAGTTCTAAAAATGTCAGGTACCCTGTATACATAATAATAAGGGTGTGATGTGCAGGAGTCCTGGTAAAGAACAAATGCTTCCCCCCGGCGCCAGTCACATACGGAAAGGTCAAGGTTTCCATATATGTAAGGCACAAGTCAGTATCCTAAGTTAATCCACAGGGACCTGAACTTTCAAGGAGCCAAGTGCTTTCTATGGCATGCTGAGCACACTGAATTTATGTTGCTTATAGCAGGATGCCACTGAGACCTGAAAACACACATCTCATTCTATCAACTGCCAAGTGGAAGGCTTGCTCCCCACCCCAGCCTGCCTTATCATTACATTTCACCTACCTTGGAAAGTTAAATATTTTTAAACAGCAATAGCCATCAGCAAGAGACTGGTGCAGGGTGAGCGTCAGCACCTGGCATTGTCGGACAGCTGCCAGAGACCGTGGCTGATGCTGGCCCAGGGATCCCTCCCTCCCTTGTTTTGTTTACCAGCCTCATACTCTGAGCAATGCCAGGCGGGTGGATCAAGCCCGCTTGGAATGTGGTGAATCACAGCTAGGAAAGCCCATCAGGGAGCATTGTATGAGGAGGAAGCCTACTGAGAGAGGGCACTGTGCCCAGGTCTCCTCAAGACTGGAGTTGTCACTGTCCTGCATTTGAATTTGCCTTGGAGTAATGTACCGTAGGTTATTCTTTTAGGTTGGATTCAGCAGCAGACTGTGGATGGTGTGAAATTGTGTAGCATGCACAAGCTGCAATATTTCAGTGACTTCAGTTCTTAAGAGTCTTGTTGCTGGAGACTGTAATCCTATACCCACTTACCTGGGCCTAAGAACCACTGGGCTCAATGAGATAGATAGATAGATAGATAGATAGATAGATAGATAGATAGATAGATAGATAGATATAGATGATCGATAGATAGAGATAGATAGATGATAGATAGATAGATAGATAGATAGATAGATAGATAGATAGATAGATGATAGAAACATTATTTGCATTAGCCATAGCAATAAGATAAAATATACTGGGGAAAGAGCTAAATAGTTATCTCTAAGAAGCTGAACAATTTCGATTACAAGTTGCAATGCACTTCCACTTCTCCTTCCTTAATAAAACTTAGGGAGAAGCAGAACAAACCCAAACTCATGCATATGAAAAACCTGTCAAAAATTAAAGAAACAGGAAGGCTTCCTCATTCAACCAACCTGGTATTGGGACCATGTAAGGTTGTTCTACAGATAGTTCCATCTAGGGGACCCCTTCCTTACTGGGAGTCAGCATATTGAGCTAAACAACATCTGAATTTATTTTTAGGTTGTCCTGTTGGAAATATCAATTTAATATCATCCAAGGGACTCTTTAATGATGCAAAGAACTGAAGGAGACTTACTGAATAGGCATGTGCAAGATCACTGCAAACATATAAAAATTTACCTAATCTAGTCCTCATCCAAATGTAGGCAACACAAACATTGATCAAAATATCACGTTCTAAGACTCAGAGTGCCGAGTTCTATCTACTCCAGGGTTGAGAACCTTTTCCACCCCAAGAGCCACATTCCCTTCTGAGCAACTTTCCAGGGGCCACACACTAGTAGTAGGTGGGCCAGAGGTGAAAGTGGGTGGAGCAACAAATACCAGTTGTGCCTTTGATCAGAATTCAAGGATACATTTGAGACCATCAAAAATATTTGGGGTGCAAAACAGTGAGGGGCGTGGCCTGGGGAAAATTCCAAGGCAGAGAGTCCCTAGACCTGAAGATCCCCCACCCCTGATAGATTCAGTAGACTGGTGTAAATGTAAAAACAATAAATCTGAGCTCTGCTCCTCGTGAAGCCCTTTCCCCCATCTGACTCAGAGGTGAATGCTAGATGCTCTGAAACCTAGTGGGTTAAGTGATCAGTGCTTTCCAGAGGATTGTGTGTCTCATGCCTTTAAGTGTGCATTTGTTTCCTATTTGCTAAATCATGTTCCCTTATTGGATAAATTGAATGGCTTAGGTATAGCATCATCTGTAATTAATTGGTACGCTTGCTACTTAAGAGGGCACATACAACTTGTGTTATTAAATGGTGTCATGTCAGATTTAATGGATGTCATTATAGGAGTACCTCGGGGATCCATCCTTGGACCATTGTTATTTACGATCTTTATAAATGAACTGACAACTCGGCATACTGAGTGCAGCGTTCATTTTTATGCTGATGACACAGTCCTGCGCAGGCGTTTGTAGTCATTAGCTGAACTTAAAGCTGACCTGCTCAGGGATTTCAAGCATTCAGCATTACTTTGGTGTTAAGCCATTTGCTTAGAGGAGACAAGGCAATGACACCCGCCATGTTCAGTCTGCAAAAGTTCAGGTCTGTTAGTTTTAAATTGTGTTCTGCGTCTAATCATTCTTTTGCACGTAAGAGAGTTAAGCGAGTAGATATCCCAAGAATACCTTCTGCTATTCAAGAATAGAAGTAGCTGAAGGCATCCCCAAAGTGAGGGAGCTATAGATTTCTCTGACCAAGCCACTCAATCACACCTTTCCTCAGCTCCACGTCAACTGTAGACATAGAGAGTCACCAGTAGAGCATCTGCTTTGCATGCAGAAGTTCCCAAGTTCAATCCCCAGCATCTTCAGGTAGGGCTGGTAGAGACTCCTGCCTGGCATGTGTGGCGTAACAGTCTTTGCCCAGCTGCCACTAATAAGGCCAGGAAACTCGTGAATCGAGCAGTGACACGGAAGGTGCAAATGCTGAAGGGCTGGGTCATTGTGCCATTACGTTTGGCAAAGAGGCCTTGTTCTGTGAAGATGGTGTACATCTTTCCAGTTGGGGCAATGATGTTTGGTTGGTCGATGTCATTGAGGGCATTAGGTGTTGGTTGTAGCTGTGAGGGTATTGGTGGCGAGCCCTTTGGCTCGAGTGGCAGTTAGGCATTGGTAAAACCTGGTTCATGGGAGGGGAGGTTGTGGCCATCACCTGCCCCTCCTCTTTAAGGGCATTCCGTTAAAGGAATCCGGGGGTGTGGATCTCATCTGAAGCCTGGGTATGGGCTAGGGCCATGCCATGACCCCATTGGGGACCCTGGGGGAGCTCTCAGTTGATGTACTGGTGGTTGACCCTTACTGGACTACCTGCATGGTGGGCAGGAGTCAGATACAGTCGGTTGAATTCCAATGCCTAAGCCAATACCACTCACATTCTGTAACCAATAAAGTTGTGGCCTTAATTAGCCGATTAGCCTAAAATACTGATGTCCATGTGTTTTATTATTCAACAAATGGGGGAGGACTCAGGGCCTTGACATGCAAACAGTGTGCCTCTGAACATCAGGTGCTAGAGATAAAAGCCATTTCTATTGCCATTGCTCTCATGCCCTGATAATGAACCAGATCTTGATATTTATAAAACAAGCCTATACACATCTACTAAGATGTTCAAAGGGACTAGTGTTGTAGTTTTGAAGGTGCCTTTTGAAGTATGTTATTTATGCAATAACAGAACATTAATGTTGGGTTTATACTGGACTGTCAACACATAATTCTACATTATTACTGTACTTGTTTGGCAATGCTTCCCCAGTGTTACCACATTATTGCTGTCTAGAGGGGTACTCTTGCACTATGGTGCAACAAAAACATCACAACCCCCTGCTTCAAAACATTGGTGGTATATAAAATTACAGGATTTCAACAGGAAGCTATGGGGTGTTTACCTATCACAAAACCCAAAACGTTTTACAGGCACAAGTAGTAATAAAAGCAGGAAAGCATATAATTGCCATGAGGAGCATAAATAATCATGAAACCACAAGAACAACATCTAGGTAATTAATCATGATTATCTAGAGGGTCCTTACTATACATACATGGAATCCTATACCTGGAAAATCCTATACCTGGAAGAAAACTAGGGAACTGCTGAATAGACACATATAGGATTGCACTGCTCACCTGGCAGACCTTGGCATCCTATTAGTGCTAAATGAATATTCAAAATATTAGTGGTCATGCTTGCTTGCTTGCTTGCTTGCTTGTTTACTGCAAAGGGAGCCGACATGGTGTATTCCAGATGTTGTTGGATTCCAACTCTCATCAGCCCCAGCCATCATAACCAATGGTCAGGTAAAATGGGAGTTGTAGTTCCACAACACCTAGAAGGTACCGGGTTGGTTATCACTGTCGTAATTGCTACTACATGCCTCTCCCCATATAAACCTACCTGGCCCCTGGTATCATCATGTAAGGCCTTCTTCGTGTGCCTCCTCCATGAGAGGTCCGGAGAACAAGCCTTTTCTGCAGTGGATCCCACTTGTGAAATTCTCTCCCCAGGGAACCTTGCCTGGTGCCTTTGCTACATGTCCTTAGGTGCCAGGCAAAAACATTCCTCTTCTCCCAGGCCTTTGGCTAGTTAAGCAATCTAGTCACTGCTTTTCATCCTAACATACCTCACATGGGTTGTTGGGTGGATTAAAGGAGACTGGGAAAAACTTGAGGTGCGATATGAATGCATTAAATAAAGAAAACCTATAAAACATTAAGAGACAATTGATTAAGAGCAATCAAATCAGCCACACAAGATAACTTACAAATATTCCAAATGCCATCTAAGATTTTTTTAAAAAAAAATCCAGCTAAAAACTAAGAGAAAGCAGGTTTAATCATCTAGCATAGTGAGTGAAGTAGCATATTATTGGTATTAGGAATAATCTCTCCATTATAAAAACATTATTGTCTTTTCCTTTGTGAAATGAGTACTTTTTGATTGTGTGTGTGTGTGTGTGTAAAGAGAGAGAGAGAATCACACACTGAACGTCTACAGATTTAGGCACCTCTAAGCGCATTGATTTAATTTTTTGGTTATGTTAGAAAATAAACTCTTAATCCACATTAATTTTATGAAGAACCATGCAGTCTTCCATACAGGCTTGATAGCACAATGCATGGTCCTCAAGGCAAAAGAAGAAGAGAAAATCATTTTCATTCTGAATCTCAGGAGACTACGAAAATGGGCTACTTCGTTCTTTTCTACCTCCTGTACATAATACCTTGTGTGGATGGCAAGCACAGTTATTTAAGGAATAACTGCAGTTGTTTTAACATGGTTATTGTAGCTATATGGTTTGTTGTTATGAGTTTTTATGTGGTCCTATTACTCGGTATGCTAATCTTCAAGATATTGCTATACTTTGTTTTAGCATTACAGAGGTATTTGCCGGAACCATTATACTTAAGGGTCTGGAAGGATCTCTCTCAGCCCTTAAGCCCAATGAAGATTATACAGGCGGATATGTATTTCAAGTCAATTTGCTGAATATCATCAAATATATTCTGTGAACAGGGTTGGATTATTTTGTTTGTTGTGGGGGAGGGTGTCTGCCTCTTTCCTTTTCTTTGTAGCTAGAGTAACATAAATGTATCTTTCCATTTTTTTCACCTTGTTTTTAATTTACGGTATGCTTCCTTATTGTCTGTATTGTTTGGAACTCCTTGTCTAAATAATTGCAATGTTTGTGGTATATATGTCCTTGTGTGCATGTGCTTTCCGTTAACAATACAGCATTGATCCATATGTATCTTATGGGCATCCCATTTGGCTAGTAACATCTGCAGAAATCAATGAATCTGCAAAGGGAAACCACATTTCTTAACTATGTCAACAGTTTATACAGTTTGGTACTTCTTGATGCAGTTGCATGTCATATCTCTGTTGGATAATGTAATATGGGTTTTTGACAAGCTGGTTTTTTTTATTTCAGTGGTGGAGCTGATAAGAGTAGTTGCTATAGTTTGATTCATTATGCTGACATATCCATATGTAATTATTAGCTGTCATTTCAAAGGCTCATATATTAAGAGTTGCATGCTTGAGTTATCATTGCTTAGTTATGCTGGAATATACACAACTAAATTGTTTGTTTGTTTGTTTGTTTGTTTGTTTGTTTGTTTAAAGAACTTCTACCCTGCTCTTCATTCAGAAAGTCTCCCAAAGCAGCCAGGCTTGGAAGCCAAAAGACCTGTCACAGTGGCCGGAGTAGGCTACTTCAGAGTAACGACGCTACGCAGCTCTGCATTTTATTCTTTTATTGGTGCTGCGTATTTACAGTGCTAAAATCATTGCTATTTACACAGAGTGGTGTGTTCAGTCGGTATCAGAACCTCCGAATGACTTTTGGCGCGTCTTTCCCCAGCACAAAAGCCTCGGCAGACCCATCCTCTTGCCCCTCCTCTTTCTGCGTAATTCTGGCGTTGGAGGGATGGGTCTCCCCCCCTTACTTGCCCCTTCCTGTCCCACCTGGGACCCTGGCTCCGCTACCTTGCCTGAGCCTCGGACCCGACTTCCTGCTTCCCCACTGGAATCAGAGCTCCCTCTGCTTTCCCCTGTGGTCAGTGCTGGGCTTGAACTCAGGAGGGGAGGGACTTCGCGATATCCCCTGTCCCTCACATCCACCCCCCTTCCAAGCTCCCCTTCTCCCCTCCCCAGGTCCCCCCCAGGTGTCGGTGACGACTGGAAGCCTAGGAATTCAGTGCTTTCCGAGCCCGTTGGTGTGAACACCTCCGCCCATTCCTGCGAGGCCCCCCCTTCCGCCTGGGAGGACTGGAATCCCAAAAAGTCCGTGGCGTCTGAGCTGGTGGGGGTAAAAATGTGCTGCCAATCTGCTTCTGCCTCTGACTGGGTGGATCTTGGGGACACCCATATCTCGTCTCCCGATTCCTCAAACTCCGCTTCCCAGCGCCATGGTGAGCTGCTCTCCCGTGCCTCCTCCTCCTCCCCCTCCCTTTCCATGTGCCAGGGCTTGGGTCTGTGGGGGAAGAGGGCGTGAAATTCTTCCACCAAGAATTCCTCCTGTATCTGAGTGGCGGGGACCCATTCATTCTGGGAGGGCGGAGCGTCCTCCCATGCCATGAGGTACTCCAGTCCCCCCACCCCCCTCCGTGAATCAAGGATGGCCGTGGCTTCATTGAGTTGCTCCCTGCCTCCCCTCTCCCCCCCTCCCTCGGGGGTGTGTTCGCTGTCTCGGAGCCTGCTGCTTTCCCTGTACGGCGACAGCAGCGATCTATGAAACACTGGATGCACCCTCATGTCCTCTGGCAGTGCCAGCCTGTATGCCACCGGGTTGACCTGTTGCGTGACTGTGAAGGGACCCAGCCTTCTGGGCGCCAGCTTTTTGCACCTCCCTCTGGTGGGCAGGCCCTCCGAGGACAACCAAACCTTGTCCCCCACCCTGATGACCTCCCCTTGTCGCCTGTGGCGATCTGCCCCCCTTTTGTACGCTTCCTTGGCCCTCTCCAAGTGTTCTCTGAGCTGCTGGTGCACCGTCTCCAGTTCCTCTGCCCAATCCTCAGCCTGTGGGCCCTCCTCCTCCTCCTCCCCCTCCCTCTCTGGGAAGGATCTGAGGTCGCGCCCGTAATTGGCCTTAAAGGGCGACACCCCTGTGGAGACGTGCACCGCATTGTTGTAGGCAAATTCTGCCAGTGGCAGTCTATCCACCCAGTCTGTTTGCCGCTGGCTGACGTAGCATCTCAGGTACTGCTGCAGAATGGCGTTGACTCTCTCCGCCTGTCCGTTGGTCTGCGGGTGTCTAGCTGTCGACAAGCTGACCTCCACCTGCAGGAGGTTCATGAGCCGCCTCCAGAACCTGGAAACAAATTGGCGGCCTCTATCCGAAATAACCCTTAAAGGTAATCCATGCAGTCTGAACACGTGGTCCACAAACAGTTTGGCTGTCTCTTCTGCCGAGACCGCCCTGGCACACGGTATAAAGTGGCACATTTTGGACATGAGGTCCACCACCACCAACACTGCGGTCTTGCCCCTGGAAGAAGGCAGATCTGTGATGAAGTCCATGGACACCACTTCCCACGGCCTGTGTGGGGTGGCTAAGGGCTCCAGCAAGCCGGGTGGCGCTGCTCTGACCACCTTTGCCCGCTGGCAGGTGTCACAGCCCCGTACATAGTCTCGAACATCTTCCCGCACCCCTGGCCACCAGAAGTGTCTCATGACTAGGTGGGCGGTTTTGTCCCTTCCAAAATGACCCGCCGTTGGGTTGTCGTGCATCTGCTTGAGGACCGTTCGTCGAAGCTGGGTGGTGGGCAGGTAGAGTGCACCCTTGTAGAAAAGCAGCCCCCTGCGTTCTGCAAAGTCTTTTGCCTGCTCCCTCCCCCCTCTCAGTTCTCTGAAGATGCGGTTGGCAAATTCATCCGCTGCCGTCAGTGCTGTGAGTTCTGCCTCGCTCACCACTGCTGCTCCGCAGGACCATGCTGACGGGGGGAAGATGTGCCTGGGTGCTGGTGGCGCCTCCTCCTCCATGTACTCTGGCTTGCGAGAGAGGGCATCCGCCCTGACATTCTGCTCCCCCGGGATGTAGTGGATGGAGAAGTTGAAGTTCGAGAAGAACTCTGCCCACCGTATCTGCCGCTGGTTGAGCACCCTGGCAGTTCTCCAGAACTCCAGGTTCTTGTGGTCTGTGCACACCTGGATGGGGTGCTTTGCGCCCACCAGGAAGTGTCGCCAGTGCTGGAACGCAGCGTAGATCGCGAGAAGTTCCCTATCAAACACTGTGTAGTTGCGTTCAGGCTGTGTCAGCTTCCTGGAGAAGAAGGCACAGGGTCTCCACTCCCTGTTGGCGTCCAGTTGCAACAAAATCGCGCCCACAGCTTTTTCAGAAGCATCTGTCTCAATGCGTAGGGGCGCGTCCTGCACCACATGGAACAGGTTCTGGTCTGAGGCGAACACTCTCTTGAGGCTTTCGAACGCTGCTTGCGCCTCTGGTGTCCACCTGAACTTCTGCTTGCCTCTCAGGCAGTCCGTGATGGGAGCCGTAACGCGAGAGAAGTTCTTGATGAACTTCCTGTAGAAGTTAGCGAAGCCTAGTAGGCGTTGGGCATCTTTGCGCGTCCTGGGGCTGTGCCAGTCCAGGATGGCCTGCACCTTGTCCTTGTCCATCGCCAGCCCCTTGTCTGATAGCTTGTAGCCCAGGAAGTCCACCTCTTTGGTGTGAAACTTGCACTTCTCCAGCTTCACATACAGGTGGTTCTCCTTCAGGCGTTGCAACACCTCTCTGACATCTTTCACATGCTGCACTGGGTCATTCGAGTAGATAAGGATGTCATCTAGGAAGACCAAGCATTTCCTGAAGAGGAGGGACCCCAGGACGTGGTGCATGAAGGCCTGGAAGCATGCTGAGCCCCCTTGCAAACCGAAGGGCATCACCAGATATTCAAAAGAGCCCAGAGGCGTGAACATCGTGGTTTTCCATTCATCTCCTTCCCGGATCCTGATCAAGTTGTACGCCCCCCTTAGGTCCAGCTTGGTAAAAATCTTGCCCCTGCGTGCCGCTGTCAGGAGATCATCCACTCTGGGCATGGGGAAAGCCACTGGCTCTGTCACCGAATTCAGCCGTCTAAAGTCCACCACAAGACGGCGCTGTTGCGTGTCTTTCTTGTCCACCCAGAAGACCGGGCTGCCCCCTGCTGCCTTGCTTTCCCTTATGAACCCCCGCTTGAGGTTCTTGTCGATGAAAGCGCGCAGATCCTCCAGCTCCTGGTCTGACATGGCGTACAGCTTGGCTGGGGGTATCGTCGCCCCTGGCACCAGGTTGATCTGGCAGTCAAAAGGCCTGTGCGGGGGTAGGTGGTCGGACTCCGCTTCGCTGAAGACCTCCTGCAGGTCCCAGTACTGCTTGGGTATTGCCTCACCCCCTTTGATATGCATGGTGGCCACCGTGGCTATCGGAGGCCCCTCCCCTGGTTGGTGCTGCATGCAATGTTCCAGACAAAAGTCCGACCCAAACGTGATGCACCTCTGGTGCCAACTGATGGAGGGGTCGTGGCGCGCCAGCCAGCTCATGCCCAAGACGATGGGGGGGTCTGAAATGGTGGTGACGTTGAACGCCAGTGTCTCTGAGTGCCTTCCCACCGTCATTCTCATGGGGGGGGTTTGATGTGTGATGGCCCCTCCCAGCAGCTCCCTGCCGTCAATGGTTGCCACGTGCAGAGGAAAATCTAACTGCAAAAGCTGGATTTGGTGCTCTTCTGCAAAGCTTCTCGAGAAGAAGTTGGCGGACGCCCCACTGTCAATTAGGGCGAGGACCGTCAGGGGATAGCCATTTGGGAGCGTTAGCGTCACTTCTAGAACCACTCCTGCTCTGGGAGGGGTGGGCTGGCTCTGCTCCTCTCTGTGCGGGTGGGTGGGCTGGGGCTGTTGTCTGCTGACTGTGCCTGGCTGCTGCCCCTTGTCTCCTGCAGCCAGGCTTTCCCGTTTCCCTGCTGTGGTGCTGCGTCAGTGGGGGAGGGCACCACCGTTCCCGCCTTTCCTTGCCACTCCCTGCGATGTGGGCAGTCTCTGACGAGATGCTGGGGTGAGTTGCAGAGAAAGCAATTCCCGCCCCTTCCCTCTTTGCGTCTTGGCGCCGCTGGGGTTTGAAAAGCCCCCGCGCGCGCGCTATCAATCTGCATGGGCTCCTGGTCCTGGCTGGCTCCAGGCGTGGCTTGAAAGGGTTGTTGAGGGAGTGGCTTCTCCTGCGACCGTGGGAACCAAGCCCGCTTTGCGCGCGTCGCTTGCTTGTCGTTCCACCGGGATTCCTGCCTCACCCCCACCGCCAGAGCTGCTTTGCTCAGCTGATCCATAGTACTGGGCTTTGGACCTCTCGAGAGTTCATCCTTCACCTCCTCGCTCAAACCCAAGTAAAACGCAGCTTGCATAGGAGGCGACTCCAAAACCCACCCCAGTCTGTGCACCAGCATGGTGAATTTCGCCCAATATGCGCGAACTGTCATATTTCCTTGGCGTAAATTATGCAGTTCCTCCTTAGTCTGGTCCAAATGACTATCGGACGAATACATCGTCCTCAAACCTTCTAGAAATTGTTGGACATTTTTCATGCAAGGATTCTTGGTTGCGATTAATGGTCTTAGCCACTCCCTGGCTGCTCCGGTGAGATGTTCCACAATAAACGCTACTCTGTGCTCATCATCGGGGAACTCATTGTGGTGCAGCTCAAGGGCATACACGATCTCAGTCTCAAAGCCATGATATTCCCTCGGGTCTCCATTGAACTTGCTTACAAGGGTCCCTGCTCTCCTTCCTGGCAGCACTTGGACTTGGGGAGCCCCTCCCGCCTTGTCTTTCTCTGCATCTAGCTTGCTTTGGAGGTCTACCGCCACCGCCCTTAATTGCTGCTCTCTTTCCTGAAGCGCTCTCACCTGTTCCGCAAGTTGTAGCCGTTCTTCCTGGACCTTCTTAGTCTCTTCTTTTGCTGCCTTTAATTCTCCCTGTGCCTGCAGATGCAGCTTCTGCAGCTCCTCTTGTGCTTGTTCAGCGAGCTGCCGCCATTTCTCCGCCTCTGACACGCTCATCCCGGCAACTCCAAAGTAGCCCAAAAAGATTCGGAGGTTGCTGTCACAGTGGCCGGAGTAGGCTACTTCAGAGTAACGACGCTACGCAGCTCTGCATTTTATTCTTTTATTGGTGCTGCGTATTTACAGTGCTAAAATCATTGCTATTTACACAGAGTGGTGTGTTCAGTCGGTATCAGAACCTCCGAATGACTTTTGGCGCGTCTTTCCCCAGCACAAAAGCCTCGGCAGACCCATCCTCTTGCCCCTCCTCTTTCTGCGTAATTCTGGCGTTGGAGGGATGGGTCTCCCCCCCTTACTTGCCCCTTCCTGTCCCACCTGGGACCCTGGCTCCGCTACCTTGCCTGAGCCTCGGACCCGACTTCCTGCTTCCCCACTGGAATCAGAGCTCCCTCTGCTTTCCCCTGTGGTCAGTGCTGGGCTTGAACTCAGGAGGGGAGGGACTTCGCGATATCCCCTGTCCCTCACAAGACCTATACAGAAAAAGACAAAAGAATGGAAAGGGAGAAGGAGAAGGAGAAACACAGAGATGCCAGTTCTTAAAGTTGTAGTACTTATAACATAGTACAGTACTTATAATAAGCAGCTGGGATAAACAATGTTCAGGTGGAATTTCCATTGCTTGGTGGCTTTGGGGAAACATGGACAGCCAAAAGCATCTCATCTGTGCAGAGCCAGTGAAATAGCCACCTATTCCCTTTGCTTCACCTTTTCATAGTATTGTATCTGCTGTTGTTTTTAGTGTATCCATCCAGATTTTAGGAGGAAGTGTTTTCATGCACTTGGGCTCACAGCATGGCAGCTAAAAAAGCACCCTGAGCACTACAACTGTCCTGAACCATTCTGCCATAACCTTCCCAAACTACAAGGGAACACTATTGTTCCCCAGCACAGGGATACCCCTCCCCACCCCCTGACTATACATAAGGGTCTGGTGACTTCTGTTTCAGTGTATCTGAAGAAGTGTGCATGCACATGAAAGCTCATACCTATGACAAACTTAGTTGGTCTCTAAGGTGCTACTGGAAGGATTTTTTTTTTGACTGTGTCAGACCAACACGGCTACCTACCTGTAACTAGGGAAAATAAAGAATGTATATATGAGTTGGGTAAACATGTAGCCAAGATTGAGCAAAGGGGATCAAGGGCATGCCAGGACCAGTGTTCCGGTTCAGAGAGACTTGTGGCACTTTGAAAGTGATCACAATTTGTGCAGCCTAAGTTGTCATGGGTCATTGTATATGGGTCAAAGCTAATGCTGCAATACATGTGTTAAGTTTTCAAGGTGCCACCCAATTCCTTGTGGTTTTCTCTGCATATGTCTAACCCTCTGGGATGTTCTTATAGTCAAGGATGGATTCCACAGTGGTTACATGCAATGTCTTCATAGGTCATCCAATCGAGCTATAAGAGATGGAGCCCTTTGTGGTCCTGGCTGGTAGCTTGGGTAACCCAAGTGACTTTAATATGAAGCCCATTCCAAGACTCCTAGGACTCAGCTATACAGCTGCAAATAAAACATTTTAAATGTGTTGCAATATACAAATGTGTCACTAGATGGCAAAAGCAAGCTATGTAAAATTCAATGTATTTTTAAAAAAGTTTTTTTAAAAAAGCATTTTCACAGCGGTTGTTTTTTTGTTGTTGTTTTGTATGTGTATAGATTCCACCCTACAGACCTTTCAGTTAGGCATGCCCAACTTGCAGTCCAAACTGAACATGTTGGCCTATCCAGCCAATGTTAGCCAACAAGCCATGCATGGCAACCTCCCATTGGTTCAATAAATCCTCTCTTTCTGCTGTTCCTTGCAGAAAGAAACAGTCATCAGGTAGCTGGTGAAGTGCATCCTCTTTAGACGATTTGCTGTCCCAAGTGTCCCAACTAATCTTCAGCCAATTAATGGAAGGAAACAAAGTGAACACTAATCATTATATTGAATCCTCTATGCCTGAAATTATTTGTACAGCAGATTTTTAATCTTCTTCTTCTTCTTCTTCTTCTTCTTCTTCTTCTTCTTCTTCTTCTTCTTCTTCTTCTTCTTCTTCTTCTTCTTTCTTCCAAAGCAGGGATCCATGTGCCCTTCTAGATAGTGTTAGACTCCAACTCCCATTGGCTCCAGCCATTACAGCCAATTATCAGGGATGATGAGGGCTGCAGACAGTCCAACAATGTTCAAAGGGCCACAAGTCTCCCACTCCTCACCTAAAGAGGGACTAGCAATAACCACTTCACAGGTAAAGAAATGGGCTCTCTCGCTTTCTTTTCCCCTACATTTCTCCTTTTCATCTTTTGCTACAGCTGCCAACATTGTGGAACCTGTAGAGATGGGGAAAGCAGGGGAGGTGCGCAATGCCTTTGCCAAAAAGAAAACACCAGCGTGTTTCCTGACATCATCGCCTTACCAAGGGAGAGAGAAACAAAGGGAAACGACCGGTGATCGTAATTGCAGTGGGCTTGTGAGAAGAATAGGCAGTGTAAGTTTCAAGAGTAGTTACAAAGTCAGAACTGGAGCCAGGGTGCGGGTGGATGTTGAACTTTGCTGCATATTTAGAGCAGAATTCAAACCTCTTCTACATGGAGAAATAAGTCAAATGAAAGTGGAGTCAACTGCATCTTATTTGGAGGTTTTCCCTGTGAAAACTGCCACTCTGACCACTCTGAGCCAGGAGCAAAGGCAAGATGAGCTTTCTCAAGGCAAACAGGTTCTGGCTGTTGTTAGTTTCCTTAGCAATGATCCATCATACATGTGAAGCACCCAGCTCAAATGCATTGCGCTAGCTAGACAATGACTGAGCACTGAGCAACTCACTTCTGTATGTTGGCGGCAAGACCTTACATTTCTTTCATGATAACAGTCCACAACAGGTGTCTCTTATTTGAAGGAGCTGTCCTCTTATCCAAGGTCCCCTCAGCACCACCATTTTGAGACTATTGAAAGTGAGATTATGTAAGGGAACACCACAAAGCTTCTCTCATATAGGTTAGTTGGTAGAGCATGAGACTCTTAATCTCAGGGTCATTTGAGCCCCGTATGCATTGCAAGGGGTTGGACTAGATGACCCTTGTGGTTCTGTCCAACTCTATGATTCTATGCATTCTATGATTCTATTGAAGGGAAGTGTCCAGAGCCTAGGGACTAGGAACAGATGGATCTCTCCATTTCCGTTGCTCATTTTTCCAATCCTGAATTCTCCACATTTCCACACCCATTAGTGGAAGTTATCATGAGCATTCGTCAGCATTTTAATGCTAATTTCTCCTAACAGAAATGTTTCTGTATGCAGTTTTTGCATAATATGCACATTTTAGCAAAGCATTTTGTACGTCATTCTTCCTAATATATGCATTTTATGCATACTTTACCCTAATATATGCATTTTTTGTACACATCACTTGGTATGCTTGGCTGGAGAACTGCCTTGCAAAATTCAGATGTGTGTACATATTGCAGGATAACTGTGTTTCAGTTTTTGTACTATTTCATGAAGTGGAAAATAGGTATGTTCACCTTTAAAATGCAGATCGAATCAAATTTCTCCCCCAACCCTAATGGCTGGACAAGTCATTATTATAGCTAGTCCTGACTGTTGGTTGTCCAGAAGTGTGTGAATTAAGAAAAGTTACATTGTGACATATGGTGGCCTGAGGGAATCACAGTCGGTTGTTGAAATAGTCCCATTTGTCTTAACTCTGTGAAGCCCAGGACAGTTTTCAAGCTTACATCGTGCTTGTGTGAGTCTTAGATTTACAATAAATCCATGCAGAATACTTGCTATTGTGACCCAATGTGTGTATGCACAAACAAAATTGTTTGACCCCACCATATTGCCTGCCAGTGTATTTTCAACAAGGGTAAGCCGTAAGTTGCTGGAAACAAGGAAACCCATACATTTGCAATATCCCAAAGTTGACATCTCTCAGTCTACCAGAGAGTAAATAAGTTCTTTCCTAGAGGAGGGCCTCCTGCTTGCAGGGAAAGGAGCACATGCAAAAAGCACAAGTTTCATTTCCTGGCCACTCGCAAGATCAGGTACCAGGTGATGCCTTCATGTATTGCCTTCATGTGTCGTGTCATGATGGAGGGCAGCTCCAGTCAGAGTAGAGGACAATATGGGATGAGATGGATAAGCAGCCTGAGATGATATATATCAGCTTCCCTTCTTGTAACCTCTTCTGCTCTCTTACGAACCAAGTCAACTGTCCTATACTGAGTCAGACCATTAGCCCATCTACCTCAGTGCTGTCTACTCTGACTGGCAACACCAATCTGGGATTTCAGACAGAGTTCTTTCTCAACCCCACTTGAAGATGCTGGGGATTGAACCTGTGACCTTCTGCATGCAAAGCAGATGTTCTACCACTGAGCCTTGTCTGCATTAGGAATGGAATGAGCACTCAGACTAGAGGGAAGGAGGATACAACATGTGAAGACCACCCCACTCAAAACAGTTTCACGCCCTCCCCATTTACAAAGGTAGCTTTTCTTTTCTTTTCCCTTGCAAAGAGAGGGAACTGGCAGAGGAAAGGAGTTCCCTACCAATAGATTAATTCATTTCTCCTCTGTGCAGACTCACCCCCCACGCCCAATATATTGCATATACTGGTAAAATCCAGAATGTGGGGGGGGGGGTTAGGTGAATGCTGGAATATCCACACATCTCTGGTATGCTCATAGCTGCCAAGTTTTCACTTTTCTCGCAAGGAAGCCTATTCAGCATAAGGGAAAATCCCTGTAAAAAAGGGATAACTTGGCAGCTATGGGTATGCTGTCCTTCAATACTGAGATACAAACAGCAGCCGCTACCTCTTTTGAAAATGTGTTCTGTTAATGTGATCACGTAAGCTGGCCGTGGTGAGATGTGTTCCGCAGAATACAATTCCACAAGTCATGATTGGGTTGTCCGATGAGGGTCTGTAAGCGTCCCTCTCCCACAGTAACTGCTGTCTCCTCCAGCAGCGTTAGCTCAGAGCCTGGCATAAGAGAATGAAACGAGTTTCCGTCGTTTTTAATGCTCCGTCCTTAAAATGGGGCTCTGGGGACCGTAACGACTCGCAGCTGCTTCCCTCTGAATGCTCATATCCAGTGCAGTGCAGGGTCAGAGCGGCCATTCTGGGTATGGGGAGAGGGAAAGCTGTCAAGTGTGGCTATTACAGTAGTTCTTTGTCACTGGAGGTCTTGCGGACTCCAAAGGAATTGTGCCGGAGGCAATAACAGCTTGGCTTAGAACTACTTGGAGGCACCAGGTCACAACTGTGAATCGGCCTCTGTGCGCTTATCTGGTGTGATCAAAGTATTAATAGTCATGAGTTCAGGTGTTTACCTTTCTGGCACAGCCCTCACTCTGAAAAGATACCGAAGGGAGAACATTATCCCCTTAGTGGGTTAAAATGCCTATATACTATCATTTTTCTCTCGCTATGGAGAATTCAACAGAGCTGCTCAAATGAATTTTAGGGAGATGATTGGCTTCCCCTGTTGGAGTTGCTAGCATATTTGATGCGTGTTTTGAGCTGAACCATGGCTAAACACTTGACTTTTCAGTAAATGGCTCCAAAGATAAGAGCGGCTATTTGCATCAACCTGTTACTTAATCTATTGTAGCTCTTTGTAACATAATTTGCTGACTACCTGAGTTACGGTGTATTACTTCAAGGCAGCAATACTTCTGCAAGGCGGATAAAAGCCTGTTCTAATGCCCATAAAGGCTAAGAACAGTAGGGATGTGCAAATCAATTTTAACAATGTAGCAACAAAACCAAGCCATTGCTTAAAATAATGAACTGAAAGGGTTTAGTGGATTTATGTTAGGGAGTGTGCGCGCCCTTCAGAACGTCTTCTACTGTAGTCTAGACAAAGCCTGAAAACAGCATTAGCTGTTCTGCTAAAAAAATATTTATTTTCTTGTACTTTATTTATATCCTGCCTTCCTCCCACTGTGGGGCCCAATGTGGCTCACAACGTACAATAAAAACAGATACAACTAAACAGATACACACACACACACACACACACACAAAATACGCAACCTTATTTTAAAAAAAAAACAACACTTTATTTAAAAGAATCTATGCATGCATGCACACAAACAATACCTATCCATCCACAACAGCCAGGTAGCAGCCAAACAAAAAAGTACAGTCATACCTCAGGTTACAGACGCTTCAGGTTATGCATTTTCGGGTTGCACACTGCGCCAAACCTGTAAGTACCAGGATGGGTTAATTCCGGGTTTCGGTGTTCACACATGCGCAGAAGCGCTAAATCACACTTTGCGTATGCACAGAAGCACCAAATCACGACCCGCATGTGCACAGACGCGGTGCTGCAGTTTGCGAATGCTGCGGGTTGCAAACGTGCCTCCTGCACGGATCACGTTCACAACCCGAGCGTCCACTGTATCTGAAAAATATATATTTGCCTGCTGATGAAAGGAAAGCAGAGCAGGCGCCAGCCTAGCCTCCTGAGGAGGAGAGTTCCACCAATCCTCCTAAGGTTTTGCAGTCCAATGTATACATAGGAAAAATGCAAGGAAGTTCCAGAAATAATAATAATAATAATAATAATAATAATAATAATAATAATAATAATAATAATAAAATCCACATTTGGGAGTGATGTTAATGCATCTGAATGGAACAGATTCATTACTCTTCACTAGAACTTGATTAACTACTCAGTAGTAAACATCGCCAAATTCAATGAGACTTATTATCAGGAAAGTATATATAGGGACACGGGTGGCACTGTGGGTTAAACCACAGTGCCTAGGGCTTGCCGATCAGAAGGTCGGCGGTTTGAATCCCTGCTTTTTTTCAGCTGCTGTGCCAAATGTGTGGGCATGGGGCTCACAAATCGCAAGGGCAGTGCTGACTGAGCCCAGCTGGCAGCTAAATGCATTGGCTAGATATAGATATATGTATAGGGTGTCATCTAAAAAACTCTAATGCCATCCATGAAATTCAGGTATCAAATCACCAAATGAAATCACACCTTACTGTTAAAGCGGTATCTTCATTTTTATGCTGAAGGAACATTTCCACCTGCATCATTCAGCCTAGACACTGAGGTCCAGCTCTAAGGACCTTGTGGCAGTTCCCTCATTGCAAGAAGTGAGGTTACAGGGAACCAGGCAGAGGGCCTTCTCAGTAGTTATGCCTGCCCTGTGGAATGCCCTGCTTCAGATATCAAAGAAATAAACAACTATCTGACTTTTAGAAGACATCTGAAGGCAGCCCTGAATAGGGAAGTTTTTAATGGTTGATGTTTTGCTGTGTTTGAGGTTTTAATTTGTTGGAAGCCACCCAGAATGGCTAGGGCAACCCAGTCAGATGGGCAGCATTAATTATTATTATTATTTGCTATATTTTGAACAGGGGGAAAAAGAAGATGCTATGACAACTCTCATTTTAAACACCCCTACTATATATAGACTACAGAAGCTGTGATATATTGCTGAAGGGGGCAGGAGAAGAGAAGAGGAAAGCGAATTTTCAGCCACCAGTTATGTCTATGTGTTGTCCAGAAAGTATAGCCAGAGACATTTTGGCAAATTTAAGAAGTCCAGCTGGACAGAAATTTTACCCCTGAAAAAGAGGGTGTGTCCTGGAAAAAGAGGACACATGGCAACCCTATCAAGTCTGTAAGGATGGTGGAATAGTGAGGTGCTATATCAAGCTACTTATGATTATATGCATTGTGTTAAGAAGCAGGAATTGGGGGAACCTGTGACCCTCTAGATATGCTGGGCTACGGTTCACATCATCCCTGACTATTGGCCAGGAGCGATGAGAGAGACTGATGGGAGACTGGAGGCTCACGGGTTTCCCTACCCTTGTCATACAGAATTTGTTGTTCGGTGACAGTGATTAATAATGATGATGAAACTCCACCATTATCATGAGGCATCGGTGGCAAATGAGAGAGGGAAGAAATATGGGGATGGCGAGAACTGTGAATGAAGCTGCTGGACCCACAAGAACAAAGGTAGCATAACGGAAGAGGTGGAATTATCAAGAGGAGGGAGAAATAGGAAGAGACTGAGAGCAGACATGAAAGCAAGCTGGCTTGGCAGAATGTGTGGCATGCCAAGAGGTACAGAGGCAGCAGAGTCAACGAAATGATGGATATTTGAGCGAAGAGGGAGCAGTGAAATGCTAGAGGCTTTTTCTTTAATTTAGTGCCAGATCAATATTGCTGGAGACTCATCTGCTCTGCTTTTCCACTCACCATGAAAAAACTGGGCAGCGGTTCAACTCTTCGCTCTAACTCCTCCCGAAATCATAACATGCAGAGAGTCAGAGGATAGTGCATGTTCAGGCCTTGATGTGTCTGCTGAGATCTACTGATAGAAAGGTGGGTTTGCCAATACTGTACAGAAGAATCTGTGTGCTGAACTCAAGCCACCCACTTTGCCTAGGCCACCAGAGGGCCTTCAGAAGAAAATGATTTACCCAATTCATGTACAGTACTCTGGTATGAGAAGCTGAGTACTTACTCAGAACTCAGTGGAGAAGAAAAACCATTTCATCAGAAGCATATGGACTAATATTTTTCAGTTTTTGTTTTTGTACCCCACATCATCCAAGAAGCTACTTTTGTTTGCTACCTTTGTATTCCATACACCCTCCAATAACCTTAGAGAAATATACATGGGGCTGTTGGACTTGGTTCCAGACAAGATGGGCAAAGGGCAGGAGGAGACAAGGAAGAAGAGGCCAGAAAACAAAAAGGCAAAGGCAACAGGTGATTTGTAGTTTGCAAAAACAGAAGAGTTTGCAGATGGCTTATACTATAGACATGACTTGACTTTGAAATGGTCTTGCCAGATCGTCCATTGCAAATACAAATCTGAAACTCTGGTTTGGTGAAAAATGACTGAGGGAAAGTTACAGGGGGAAATGGCAAGCAGGGAAAGGGTTAAAAGCACCCAAGCCCACCTCCAGCTTATCTGCTGCAAATCACCCCCTTCCGACTCCACTTTGCACATATATCATTGCGGTTAAATTTCCCTGCACAAGGTGACTGGAGAATATCTTATTCTAGATCCATGCAAACAGTTCTCGCCATTAACCATGCATTCACATGAGCCCTGCCTGTAGTAAACGTTTAAAGTGGTATCGTGTCACTTCAAATAGTCATGCCTTCCTCAAAGATTCTTGGGAACTGTAGTTTGTCAAGGATGCTGTTCAGAGATTCCTGTTCCCCATTGAAGCTACAATTCTCAGAGCGGTTTAACCACCACTCCCTCTTCCCAGGGAACTCTGGGGCAGCTGAATCAAGGGTTGCCTTCCATCTACTTGACTCCATGAAGGATAGTCTCATTTATCTAGAAATCCTGCATTTTTGTTGCAGCCTGAATGTACATTTATCCAGGACTTGCAAGCATAGGTGACATTACCTATCATCATACCATTTTCCTCCTTTCAGCTGCCTTCCTCATTTCTTTCTCCATCTCAAGATAACCTTCTTATTTTTGATCTGGGGGAATTGCAGCAGGTAGTGGCAGAGTGTGTCCCCAGTCCTCTATTACTTTTGGGGAGTATTATGATTTCAGACACAGCAATTCTGTGTCTAATTCTTTGTCAACTTTCCGATTTGCAAGTCTCTATGCTCTCTTTGACATATGGAGCATGGCCAACCCCAATTCCCTTCACTATCCTACCTGTAGGTTTTATATTTAAAGATAACCCTATCCCCCTGATTCTATTTTCCCCCTTCAAGTTATTTCTTTGTGCCTGATAAACCCAAGTTCACAAATGTATGCAGAATACCAAATGGGTTTAAGGTGGCTGAGGTGAGCCCATTTACAAAGCTGAGCAAATCTTCATGGCAAATTTAACCCGATTGCCATTCCTCAGCCATCTGATCCCAGGAAGGGTCAAGGACAGGAAGCCATAACCGTATCAAATAATGGATGCAAGTAGATAACTTGTGCGTGATTCTGAGATGTAACTCACCTGAAGTGCAGCTAAACGTAGACCTACACTCTAAAATAAAAGGCACTTAGGCTTGTTGTTGTGTTTCTCCCCCACCCACCGTTGCAAGTTGCAATTTTCTTAAATACTCTGTGTGATCTTTTCCCAGCCTCAAAATATTACATGTTGCTGTACAGCTTGAAGTGGGCATTGCTGAGTTGTTTGTGATTACAGCTTTTAGCAGCTACTTTTTTGGCTGCGTGAATGGCGGCCGATAATTGAAAACTTGTTCATTGGCATCATTTGTTGGACTTTATTTAATGGCAATTTCTCTTAGAGAGCTGGTTCTTTATTCTCCCAGAAGTGTGTGCGCGTGTGTGTGTGTGTGTGTGCTTTGCATCAGGGAAGCCTAGCTCCAAGCAAATTGATTTGTAATTTAGATTATGCCGCTAGGCAATGGCTATCTTATCACCAGGTAAAGCTTGGGACTACTCTCATGGTTGTTTCAAAGAGTAAGTCTCAGAACTGAAGTAAGTAACCACATGAAAGAATGAAGTACCCCCCTCTTTTTTTCTTCTTTTTTTACAATGGATTCAACATCTGCCATCTGCTCAAGAGCACCACTTGAAAACACAGACCACCCCACACTGCAGGCAGGCAGTTATTTTTTTATATTAATAAGAAAAAGAAACAGGAAAATCTTTAGTTTGATCAACACTGCTCTGTTTATCAAAGGGGACCCTTGTTAATTGCTTACATTTCTATTTGATCAAGTTAGATACAGCCTATACTGCTTTTGGTTGTAATTTGCTTATCGCCTTTTCATCTTCTGCCCGCCTGCTATTATAGACTCACTCTCTATTAGCCCTGGGAGGGAAGAATGATCACAGAGCTACAGATTTCAGTTCCTTAGGTGTCTCCCCACTCTGTTGTTCTATAAATCTGTGTGCACGTAATACCTAAAGTTCTGTCAAATTCATAAGACTTCCCTCCCTTTTAAGGAAGATACTAGGTAAATGGTGATGTGGGGGGAGGGGGACTTGAGACAAAATGCTCAACTTAATTCATGTTTCAAATGATTTTTTTCTTTAAAAAACAAGATTTTAAAACAAAGATTTGGGGGATGGATGGTCAAAACTGAGCAGTGAACACCAGATGGTTCTCTCCTATTTGACAAAAGAGGTTGTGATGTTAGCTGATGAGCCCAGATAAATAAACCATTTATTTCCATAGCTGCCAAGTTATCCCCTTTTTAAAGGGATTTTCCCTTATGCCGAATAGGCTTCCTCGTGAGAAAAGGGAAAACTTGGCAGCTATGTTTATTTGTATGTGAAAAGAATAATACATGTACCAGTAATGAACAATTCATTTTATTGGCTTTTAAAGTTCATAGCAGTAAGCAGATTAAGGCTACAACCCTAACTTCACTTACTAAAACCCTTTGAATTCAGAATGTCATCTGCCATGAAACTCACTGGCCAGGGGGAAGTTGGGGAAGAAAGGGTTAAATTCCCCCTCCACTCCTGCTGTGGTCCTAATAATTATCAGCCCCCTCTCCTAAGTTAATGCTATTTTCTTTTTCTTTTTTTTAAGGCTTCATATTAAATGCATTTTTTGAAAGGAACGTATTGGACATCATGCTTACTTTGGGTCTTACTGAAGCTAATTTGGCTGCCTAAATATATTCCTGGTCCAAGAAAGAACTAACAAATGTGCCTTGACATTTCAGTTCAGGTGTTAAAAAATCAGGGGCCAGCTCTCGTTCGTTCCTTTCTGAAGTAGAGGCGGATGAAAAAGACTCTGGTGAAACTTGAGGAAAAACTTAGGGAAATAAAATACTGAGCACTGAAAGTGCATGCGTACAAACAAAGGATTAAAAAAAAAATTCTCCGGGGAAAGACAACTAAACTAACAATGTTCAGCAAAGGAGTCCCATCTATAAGACAACCAGTAACTAGTCTGTGGAGAGAGCTAACTTTTAAGAGTGTTGAGGTAAACAGATTATAGATAAAAAAAGAATTAAGAAGCACACAAGCTTCACAAATAGTGTTCTTTCCTTCCCTCTTCGAATATGAACTGGTTTGTTATTACTTTGAATGGATCCCCTACTGATATTTAGCCTGTGGTTTATTTTCCCATCCACAGAGGGGTGTGTGTGTGTGTGTGTTTTAAAGGAGCCTGGGCAATTTTGTACCATTTAGTATCCTGCAGTGAATCATCCCTTGATCCAATGGCAGCCTGTGATGGATTTGAACAGAACAGTATCCAGAGAACAAAAAAAGTGGGGTTCTATGCACCTCCCCCCCCCCACACACATGAAGAAACACTAGGTGCTTGTCCTTTAAAGAATATGTCTTACTAATAAGCCTCCATTCTATTTGCATAGATATTCGATAACGATTGAAGATGATGACAGCCAAAGGCCATCACTGAACTAGAGGCTCTTGCAACTGGGAGTCGTGTCAGCTTTGTTAAATAAATGTTCTTGGTGTCAACCTCGAGTGTGTTTGTAACAGAGCTGTGTGCAGATGGCCTCTTAAAATTCTTCGCCCTATTTGCCTGGTGGGTGCCCATTTCACTGATTTTCTCAAGGTGAGGAATAAACTGCTAGTGTCATGGCAGCGGGGCTCCCCCACCCCAAGCCTTAGCAGTGGTCGTAGCACAGGTTTTTCTTAAACTCCCCTCCAGGTTTGTTTTTGCTGTCACGTCAAGAGATAGCAGCAGCAGCTGTGTTGAAATTCTGGACTCCATTTTGCATCTTCCACAACGCCCCAGACCTAGGTCACATTCACACCATACATTTAAACTACTACTATAACCAGTCGACAGAATTCCCAGAGAATTCTGGGAGCTGTTGTTGGTTAAGAGGACTGAGGGTTGCTAGGAGGCCCCTTATTTCCCTCACAGAGCTACAATTCCCAAGCTCCCTGAGGAAGTGGTTTGTTGTCAAACCACTCTGGGAACCATAGCTCTGTGAGGGGAACAGGGACCTCCTAGCAACTCTCAGCACTCTTAGCAAACGACAGCTTCCAGAATTTTCTGGGGTAAGCCATGACGGTTAATGTGGTACCATAGCGCTTTCAATGTATTGCGTGAGTGTGGCCTTACATTAATTACATGGCACTGAGGGGAATATAGCAACTGCTGCAGGGGGAAATGGTGGGAAATAGTTGGAGACAATTCTGCAAAGTCGCCTTCTTTTTCTAAGGGAGTGAGGAAAAGAAAAAGCTCAGATATTTTATCAGGAACAGAAATGCTGTCTGAAAAAAATATCTCAACTCTAGATGACAGCAGTGAAGTAGAGAAAGGCTGGAAGGAAACTACTAGGTAGAGTTCATAAACTGGCTTTCATAGTATGAACCTGCTAGATTTTATGTTTTCTAAAAAATTGGGGAATGGTCTTTATTGTTTCTTTGTCCAGCAGCCAACAGTGTAACTGAAATCTGTTTTGCTACTTCTGGCTACAATAAAATAACCTGCACATTGGCCCTGAAGTCACAGCCATATTATTTTAGAACTCAATCTACTTCAGAAGCTTTTCTTTTGAAATGACATGATTCACCCCAATGTCATTATTGTGGGGCATGACAAAGTTTGTACCCCACTCTGTAGTTGGAATCACATTGCAGGTTTAATTACCAACTTGCCTGATGATGATGCTGCTCCTGTTGTTTCTGGGTTCCTAAGGCATGACTAAGTGCAAGCGACAGGGTACATGTCTCTCTGGAGCACTATATAGCCAATGAAAATGGAACTGTACATTTTACAGAACTACAACTTTGATGCAGAAGGAGCTATTTGCTTTAATTGAAGAATTTACAGCAATAACTCTGTTAAAAATGTGCACTGGGTGGTGGGAAAGAAGTTGAGAGGTGAATGTTCTTGGCATCCATCTGTTTTGAGAGACAATGGAGTTTGTCTCCAGGGGTGAAGTCAAACCACTGCATTAGCAACACTCAAGTGACCTCCTCAGGGAGCAAGCTTGGGCAGTGTGTATGGAGGTCCGAGGCTGCCCAGACAATAAGTCTCTTACCTAGTCAGCAGCGGAGCTAGCCGCTCGGGCACCCGGAGTGGCGCACATGCCATGCACCCAAGGGCAGGGCAGTCCACCCACGTGGGTGATCAACGTGGCTGCATGATCCACCCCGGGGGCCATTCGTGTGGTGGCAGCAAAATCCGCCCAGGCCGATCATGGCACCGTGGCAATCTGCTCAGTGGGGATTTGGTCACCCCCCTCTTGATGACATCTGGGGCTGGTCACCTCCACCACACACCCCTTTCTATGGCCCTGCTTTTAGCCTCACTGATGTGGTCCAAGGGAAAGCAGAGCAATACATTTGGCAATAGCCTGGTTACAGACATTTCCGGGATGAGTACAAGATGCCATCCAACCGTCTTAGAAACTCCACTCCAGGTTTGTGTAGGGTTTACTCCTTAGCCTTTTCTTCTCCTGAAGGTATCCTACAAGGCAGCAGAGGTTTAGGATCAGAGTTTTCCTTCTCCAAGATGGATCAACCCTATCTGCCCCTCTGAAAATGAATATAAGAAAGAATTAAACCAAGACTGGAGAACCTCAGGTCTGGGGGCCTAATGGCTCCATAACTTCTCAATCCAGGTATTTATCTAAATGATATTGTGCATTTTCTGACTTTTCCTGTTTTCTTGCAACCCTTTTCTTCTCCTCACGCTACTGCACATCTCAGCCTCTGCTATGTAAGGCACTCCTCTTTTTCAAACCTGTGTCCTATCTCTAAACATCTGTAAATAAAAGAGGGATCTATATTCTCCTTGCTGAGCATGTTGTATTTTGCTGACTCAGACACTGGCACAATTCAGACAACACTCCAAAGCATGGCTTGGAGAATTGGAAGCAAAGCCATTTGAAGGGAGCAGAGCTTGGAAAACATCGTGAACTATAGTTAGGACTAAGAAATCTAAGTGGAAACCGACCTGCGAGGTGCAAGGGGGGACCATGTAAATGTGTGACTTTCATGATCTTCATAAACAGGCACACACACTCACACAGCAGGGGTGTAAAAGGTGATGAACCTTTATTCCCCAGCTAATTTTTCACTCTCAGACATAGCCTTTTCAGTGTTGGCCCTGTATCTTTGGAATTCTCTCCCTAGAGCTATTCAACATAATATTGATCTGTTATGATGGCATGCTGGTTGATAGCTGGTGCTACATTTACCTACTTTTTCATTGTTTTCCTTGTATTTCATTTATTACTTCTTTTTGCTTTACGAAAATAAGACACATTGGGACAGGTTTCTCCCCACCCCTGCAGCTGAAAGTTGGGGTACAAATTTATTTATTTTAAATAAAAGAGTGGAAAGGTGCCACCACAGATTTGACGGCAAGTTTTTTTGTTTTGTTCTGTCAAATGAGATTCTCATCTGCACCTATAATATGTTTGTATGTTAACTTTAGCTTTCAAATGATAACACTTAATAATGACAAATGTATTGTAATATGAAAATAGATATAAATGCACTGCAGGAAATTTGATTGTTTCACATGACATCCTTATTTTGTTAAAAACTACTGTCCACAGTGTAAACAACAAAACATTGCACACTAGATCTCCCCAAAGCAGAGTTGAACATAAGCACAAGTATTCCAGACAGGAGGAAGGTATTTAAATGTCTCTCTAGGATTCAGGCATATCAGCTTAAAAGACTTCAAGTTGTAAATCTGAATAATACAAAATAAATCAAATTTGACAAACATTTCCTGCTAAATGCCTTCTGCTATGATCTGAGAGCCAGCTGTGTAATGTCTTCACATATTAAAAGGGTGCCAAGGCTGCGCTTAACTTCATCCCACCCAGGTAGGTGAAAATAGTGTTCTTGCCTCTGGCTGCATCAAGGTGATAATTAACCAAAGGAGGGGGAAAAGTTGTAAAGATGATGCAACTGTTATATGGATTTACAATGTTGATGTTAGGATGCCAGTGGAAGCCTCCCACACAAGTGTGGAATTGAATCCAGGAATTAAACTATTGGAAGTATTTCATATACTAGCTGATCTAGGCCATTTTTTTGCAGGGATGTTGATAATAGATTATTGTATTTTAATATTCTGTTGGAAGCCGCCCAGAGTGGCTTAGGAGAACCAGCCAGATGGGCGGGGTATAAATAATAGATTATTTATATCAGCCCTGAGTGCTCACTGGAAGGACAGATCGTGAAGCTGAGGCTCCAATACTTTGGCCACCTCATGAGAAGAGAACACTCCCTGGAAAAGACCCTGATGTTGGGAAAGATGGAGGGCACTGAAGGGGACGACAAAGGATGAGATAGTTGGACAGTGTTCTTGAAGCTACGAACATGAGTTTGGCCAAACTGCGGGAGGCAGTGGAAGACAGGAGTGCCTGGCGTGCTCTGGTCCATGGGGTCACGAAGAGTCGGACACGACTAAACAACATTATTATTATTATTATTATTATTATTATTATTATTATTATATTCCAGATAGAGAAGGGTCAATAGATGACACCAGTATAATCTTGGCATCATTCATTTGTCATTGGAATGGGCTTTAACTAGCCATGGTAGTTCCAATACCAGCATCTGAGGATGACACATAGGGAGAGAACTCTTCCACTCATGTCCTACTTGTGGGCATCCCATAGGAATGTGGTTAGCCATCGTGAAAATAGGATACTGGACCAGATGGGCCTGTTCTTATTTCTTAACTAGTGCTGACAAGTTATCTTTGGCTTACTTCAGAAAGGCCCCAGGAAAAACATTTTATTTTTTTTCAAAAAATCAGAAGAGGAAGTATATTGGCCATATATTGATGTTTGGACCTAATTGTTCTCTCAGGCGAACTAATATCAGTGTACTGGAAGAAGCAAAGACCACCAGTGTTGAAGCAATGATTCTTCAACATCAACTTCGTTGGACTGGTCATGTTGTGCGGATGCCTGATGATCGTCTTCCAAAGCAACTACTCTTTTCTGAACTTAAAAATGGAAAGTGTAATGCTGGTGGTCAACAAAAGAAGTTTAAAGACTGTCTCAAGGGAAATCTTTAAAAATGTAGTATAAACATCAACAATTGGGAAACACTTGCCTGCGAGCGCTCCAACTGGAGAACAGCCTTTACCAAAGGTGTCATGGGCTTTGAAGACACTCGAACTCAGGACGCAAGGGAGAAACGTGCTAAGAGGAAGGCACGCTTGGCAAATCCACACCGTGATCAACTCCAGCCCGGGAACCAATGTCCCCACTGTGGAAGGACGTGTGGATCCAGAACTGGCCTCCACAGTCACTTACGGACTCACTTTTAAAACTGTGTTTATGGAAGACAATCTTACTTGGATACAAGTGATTGCCAAAGAAGAAGAAGCTCTCTGTGATGTCATCCTCTGGAGCCTTGTTCATAATTGTTGCAGGGGCAAACTCCAGGTTTCATCTTGAAGGAAAGTCATGGAGCAGCAAATGGATTTGGGGCAGATGTTGAGGAAAATAAGGTCTTCCTGGCACTGCCATGGCCACAGCCAGGTAAATTTGGCCAGGAAAGTAAATTTGGCCAGGAAAGCTAGAGGGAGGCTCTCCTTTGTTAGACGTTTTAAGTGGAGATTGGATGACCACTTTTCAGGGATGCTTGTAGTAGTGGATCTGCTGCCTTGCTGGGGGCTTGGAACAGATTATATCTGAGGTCTCTTTCAATACTGTGGCCTCAGCTGCACAGTACATTTAAACCATCATTATACCACTTTAAGCGGTCATAAAGGTAAAGGGACCCCTGACTATTAGGTCCAGTCGTGACCGACTCTGGGGTTACGCGCTCATCTCGCATTATTGGCCGAGGGAGCCGGCGTATAGCTTCCAGGTCATGTGGCCAGCATGACAAAGCTGCTTCTGGCAAACCAGAGCAGCACACAGAAATGCCGTTTACCTTCCTGCTATAGCGGTTCCCATTTATCTACTTGCATTTTGATGTGCTTTCAAACTGCTAGGTTGGCGGGAGCTGGGACCAAGCAATGGGAGCTCACCCCGTCACAGGGATTCGAACCGCTGACCTTCTGATCAGCAAGCCCTAGGCTCACTGGTTTAGCCCACAGCGCCACCTGGGTCCCTCTGCCCTCACCCCAAAGAATCCTGGAAACTGTAGTTCGTGAAGAGGGCTGAGAGTTGTTAGGAAACCTCCTCACAGGACTATTATTTTCAGAGTGGTTTAATGATCCATCCCCTTTCCCAGGGAACTCTGGGAAATGTAACTCTGTGACGGAAATTTGGGTCTCCTAACAACTCTCAGCACAACTACACTTCCCATGATTATTTGGGGGAAGCCATGACTGTTTAAAGACATGATACTAGTTTACATATATTGTGCAGATGGGAGCTGTGAGTGTACAAGCTCATAAGTTTATTTCTCAGTCATGATTTGAACTTGGATCCAGCTCCTGCGTCACTTGCTTAGCTATATTCTATACCCATGTCTCTCAGTAAAAAAAATCACAATGGAACACCTGCCCTCCCCAAAGATTGCATCTGTTGGTGATTTTAATAATAGTTATTCAGAGACACTCCTGTTGTCAACAAAACTGCCTTGGGGCATTCTGTGATTTATTTTTAAATAAATGTGATTTATTTTTAAATGTATTAAACAGAATATTGCCGAAACAGATGATCATTTCCTTTATAGTATCATTAAAAAAGCAACCACCTCCCCTTTGCTCAGCTTAAATTATTTCTCAGCACACAGTCCCATTTTGACGCATTGAAGTTTATTGTGAAATCAAAGCATATATACCTTTCCTATACCTTTTGATGAGATATTCATTTTGAAACCCTGTGTCAGGAGATGTACGAGTGTTATCTGCAAATGTGAAATGTATGCAAGGCACTTGGCCTCATGCTGAATTTCAATGAACTTTTGGGGTTTTCAGCATCATGAAGCTCTGTCAAATGTTAACAGAAATTAAAGGTAGGAATCCGGATGGAGCCTTCACAAATCACAGCCTTATCTGTCAGCATTTTATAATAACCTAACATCTATGATCTATCAGGATACTAAAGTGTAATTCTGAGCCCCAGAGGGAAAAATCATGACATTCTCAGACCACCATAATAATAGCTATATATATATATATATATATATATATATATATATATATATATATATATATTTCCATTGAGCAGAATTGTCAGCCTCTCCTTTCAAACTTCGCTCACTAATTGCATTTCAAACAAGTTCCATTGTGGATTTTGGGAAATAATAGACAGAAGAGGCACCTGGCGCGTTAGAACTTTGAAATATTTTTCGATAACCAAGGTTCATGTTTATTTAACACTGCTTTCTTTTAGCATTTTTAAAGAATAAAATGCTTATTTTAAATTTTTGATAAGGTAGCTTTCTTTATAAACACACACTGGGGGGAAAAAGCCCTCATAAATTTCTTTTAACAGTAGAAATGAAACAGTGAAACATATTGAGCATTCCAATACTCTTTGTCGGTACTATTAAATTTCCTTTAAAAACGTCTGTGTCAGATAAAGCTAGGAAATGTGCAGTAATTCAGTTTTATATTCAATTACTAGGCCCTTTTAGTTTGTCAACTGGAACTGACTCTCTAGTGATGAGAATAATCCAAGGCAATTTTCCTGCTGCCTTGGCTACTGTGACTAGTAGCCTAATTCATGGGCTTGAAGGAAAAACCTGCAGACATGGACCTACCTGATGAAAAGGTTTCCCTAAAGGATTCCTCAAAAACACTATTATAAGAAACCATTCCCCCTTCCTCAAGTTAGGCTCTCAGATTGTGCCTACCATGAAGTCTTTTATACTGAGTGGGGCATTTGGAAATGTGGCTTCTAACCTTAATGGACAAAGTCAGAGCCTACTAAGAGAAGATGAAGGCTTGCATTACTTTGGTTAAGATCTGATGTGGGACATTCTCCAGTGGAAATAGGGACATCCTTAGGAAAAGGGGGACATTCCAGGATCAAATCAGAAACTGAGATGGCTTCTTTAAATCAGGGACATTCCTGGAAAATAGGGACACGAGGAGGGTCTGCATTTCTCTCCCTCCTCCTCCTCCCCCTCCCCATGTGGAATAATGGAAATCATTTTCACCCTTGGTCAGAAGCAAGACATTTCTAAAGCTTTAAGCTTTGGATTCAGCTCCATGTGGAGACTGTGAGGGCGACATCTTTCCAGCATTGTGCAAGTTCTGCCTCTAGATTTCTGAATGGAGCTAGAGATTTCATATTAAAGGAACAAAATGGGTGGGTGGGTGGGGGTTTAAAGAAAATACATAATAAAAACAAAACCAGAATTTATTTTAAGACAAAGTAATTATGTTCATGGGGGGGGGGGGGTAATGACCCATAATTTCCCTTCTGTGGGGTAATCACCTCTCTTTTTAGGATGACTTCAGGGCAGAACTATGCACCCCACGTGCCATAAGTTTAAAATCCTTTCTTATATTAAAGGAGGCCTGTTTTACATCTGGTGATGATTTTCAACCAGATGCATAAGTGAAAATAAGCTCAGCAAGGCATCATTCACTTCAAATAAACATAATCTCCATTCCTTAATATAACATTAGTTACTTTTTGCTGTCACCACTTCCCATGGCAGCGATCAGGGAAGTGGGCGTTCTGAAGCTGGGCGAATGAATGAGACAGGGGAGTGAGCCATTGTAAGCAAATTCCAACTCAAAAGACGAAGAGAGAGCAGAAGACAGAGGGAGCACTGGGACTCCTCTCTCCTGTTACTTTCACTCCTAGTGAAGAAGACCATATGGAGAGCCAACCCATTTACCATCTTCGAGGAAAAGATGGATGTCCCAGTTTTGCTGTCTTTTGAAAATAAGATTATGTGCTTCAGACGGTGACAAGCACCATGAAGAATTTAATGCTAGTAACTTGTGTCCCATTCAGGTGTCTCCTCTTCAATAGTGTTTTTGCCTGTGGCACTTCAATATGGGCAAAACACCACATTTTCTGATGATGTGATCTAATGCATTGGACTGGGCAATATTTTGTACAGGAAAATTGTAAGGGGTGCAGTATAATTTAGACTAATAATGTGGGGTGTGTGGAAGCTTGGTCACCATCTGAGATGATCATAATCATCTCTACTTGTTGACTGAACGTTTGAAGGTGAAAAAGAGAAAAAGGAACATAATCTAATTCAGAGTATTGTGAAACCTGACTTTTCCTATGATTGTGCAGGAGAATGTTCTAGCAAACTGCGCCCCTAGTCAGTTGCTAACCTGACAACCTGGAAACCTCCCATTTTGACATAATTCAATCTGGGAAAATTGGCAAAAGATGATGTGAACTAGTCTTCAAAGAGAGAGAATGAGGACAAGACAATCAGGGTCCAAATTAGACACAGGTTTTGTTTCTCCTGCATGCCTTGTATGGACAATCTTGCCTTTTAAAATTAGTTTATGAGAATTTATAGATTAATTTAATTTCCTGGTTCATACAAGACATTGTACTGTAATGAGCAGGCTTGCAATGAGCTTGAAAAGGGAAATTCATTTCACAGACTGACTCCAACTAGTAATACTGAAGATGCCTAATGAGGGATGATAAAGGGTAGCCTGAAGAGAAGATACAAAATATATTTTGAATAGGGGCAGGAGGTGTTTGTTCCACATCAAAGGGCTCCTTTGACACTTTGCACAAGATTGTTTCTTTGGTTCAGAACAAACAGCTGTAAAATTAATTTTTAAACATTTTTTTCCTAACACACATACAAACCATGAATACCTCTAACTAGAGGATGGGTTACTTTCAAAAGCAACTTGGAAACTTGATTTTCCTGTTTCTACAGTTTAGTTAGTAGTATGAATAACTAGATCCCCCTCTGTAGCTTTGAATCATTCAACCTTAGGAGGAATGTCTATAATTATATTTTGCAAGGAAATGTCACCACGATTAGGGCTCTTCTCACATTTCCTTCCCAAGCCTGCATTAAGAAAAGGTTGAGAAGCGGTTCGAATATGTGTGGAAGGGTAACTTGTGAATCAGCTGAAACATCTCTGCACACCAATTCCCTAGATACACCAATTCCCCAGTCAGTCGAGCAAGTTCCAAAGGTATTAAACGCACATGGATCACCGGTTGGTTGCTAATTTACCTTTTCTCACATATTTCAGAAATTTTCTCACATCCATCTTAATATGTTGGTTGATCAAAGCCGCATGGGGAGTGTTCTCAATGAGACTTTAATCAAGGCACAAATGTAGCCTTGTTTTTGCGGAAGGACACTTAAGACCTCTCTCTCCTTTACTTTTAGAAGACATGTGCGCACAGCTGTGAAAAATAATTTGGAAACGTGATGCGGGAAGGATAACACATCCATTCACTTCTGAGAAAAGAGAAGAAACTTTCAGAATTCTCCTATCAATGTACCTCCTGTTGAAAATACAGTGCAGCTTGTTTAGAACGGACTCTCCCCTCACTTTCTTTTCCTTTCCTTTTTTTTTTTGCAAGGCCTTTTTGTCCATATAATTTGACTGCTTCTGCCTACCAGCAGACTATGAACCATGATCCTTGCAAGGCAATTTAAATGTGACGGTATTCAACACAAGAACCTCTTTACAACCCTCTGCTTTTGCTGAAAATATATTTAAAGGACAATGTAATCATTGCAAAATTAGAAGGTGTGTGAGTTTTGAAGGGTACATACGTTTTTGTATGTAAAAAAATGCAAATATTCAAATATGCAACCATTCATTAAAATAACACTATTTAGGCACGCATGTGGAGAAATGGCTTACAAACATGTATAGGAAAAGCTGCATACAAAAATGTGTTTATGAGGAGGAATTTGCACTAAAATATAGAGAAGTTCATTAGCATGAAAATTGCTGCAGAAATGTGGAGATTTAATACTGGAAAAGTTAGGAAAAATAGAGAACCAAAATCGACAGATTCCTGGGTGTTGATACTTCATAGAATCATAGAATTTTAGTTGGAAGGTTCCCTGAGGGTCATCGAGCCTAACACCCTACAATGCAGGAATTTTAGCATATAATCCCCCATCCGATCTGAAACCATTCTCTTACTTAAATGCACTACAACAATTATTTAAACTGATTTCAATTACCATTTCACTTGGCACTAAATTAAGTTGCTTAGCTTTTGCAAAAACGTGTTCACAGTTTTATTGCTGGACCCCAAAAGGATCCTTCATTTAAAGCCTGGGAATAATTCTGCCCATGGGTTGATTTTTTTTAGATCATGAAGTTCAGGCAACCAGATATTTTTTTTTTAGGCAGGATAATGTAATAACTTAACACAGAATTCCACCATAGCTGACAGTGAGTCAAATAATGTCATTTTGGCCAGAAACTGAACTTCAGTGGAATGAAAACAGCACTGCATGCGATGGATGTGGGTTGGGATGGAAACTGATGCCCTGTTGGAGACTGCACTGAAACAAAACCAAAGGTAATCCATAATGCAAAATGATGCTTTTCTTATCTTCGTTTGGTGAGGGGGTCTGTTGGAGATCCCATCTAAAATGTGACCCAGTGGCTTAGCATAGCTGTCAAGTTTTCCCTTTTCTCGCGAGGAAGCCTATTCAGCATAAGGGAATTTCCCTTTAAAAAAGGGAGAACTTGACAGCTATGTGGCTTAGAGGTCTGGAGAGAAGCTGCTTTGAAAACCACGTCAGCTACCACGCTGTCGGGTTCCTTTCATTAGTAAATCTTTAATAAATGACAGCTGTTAAGTAACACACCTTCTGCTGAGAATCCCCTCATCTTACCTCAAACATAATCAACAGAGAGCTGCAGACCCATTAAGTTCTTAATAATAGATAAAAGCGTCAATTGATCTTTCTGCTGTAATTTAAAATGCACGGAGGGAAAGGGGGGGGGACAAACCCCCAGAAATGTAAAGCGCAGACTTGAGTTCCCCATCATCTATTCCACTCTCTCTTGCTTGAAGAGCAATGTCATCCATGGATATAACTTGCAATTAGGAATAGACCACAGGTAACTCAACATGCTGCTATGGCATTCCAAAAGAAGTGAGATTATACTGCATATTTAACAGAAAAAGGGGAAAATCTCAAGGGGTTAGAGTGCTCCTTCATACATCCCAAGCAATAATGTCTCTTCAGGCTTGACCCTTTTGGTCCAAGTGTCGAATGCGATGTAGCCCATAAAGGACTCAACCAAGAGTATCAAGGCTGAAATCTCATTTCCCTACATTCTTGACTATTCTGACACACTGTCAGAGCCTAATGTGTCGTCTCGAGGGAAATCCATTTAATAAAATGAGGGACTATTATGGTTAATTGTTATATATTCCCTGAATAAAATTGCCTCTCCCCCCCCCCCCCCGTCATAGTGAAACATATTTTCTCTTACTTAAATGCACTGCAACAATTATTTAAACTGATTTCAATTACCATTTCACTTTGCACTAAATTAACTGTTATTATGAACCCAAGGAAAGGAGCTAGACTTGACAAGAAGCGATTCGGTTCTCAGTGAAATGCAGAATCGAGACGATAAAAAAGAATTGTGCTGAACGGATGAACTGAAGCTTGCAAATGAGGCTTCATGGAAGTAGCTGAAAAGGGGAAATGGCCTACAGCTTAGCTAGAGGTTTGTGTTGCATCTGAATTGCCTTGTACAGGTTACAGCAATGTTGCATGTTAAAATTTGGGTTACTGCAAGGCAAAAGTCATCATAAGGCACATTCCCCAATTGTTGCTAAACATTTCTGCATCTCAGGTTTCAGTGAAGTCCTTTGTTCCTTTTTACCCTGTAGTATTCAGATGCTGGGATGTGGGTGGCGTTGTGGTCTGAACCACAGAGCCTAGGGCTTGGCAATCAGAAGGTCGGTGGTTCGAATCCCCGCGACGGGGTGAGCTCCCATTGCTCGGTCCCAGCTGCTGCCAACCTAGCATTTCGAAAGCATGTCAAAGTACAAGTAGATAAATAGGTACCACTCTGGCGGGAAGGTAAATGCCGTTTCCGTGCACTGCCCTGGTTTCACCAGAAGTGACTTAGTCATGCTGGCCGCATGACCCAGAAAAACTGTCTGCGGACAAATGTTGGCTCCCTCATTCAGTAAAGTGAGATGAGCGCCGCAACCCCAGAGTCCTTCGCGACTGGACTTAACTGTCAGGGGTCCTTTACCTTTATTCAGATGCTAGCTCAATAAAATTTGGCCTCCTTTCTTTCTTCTGCAGAGTCATTAATCAACATAACTAGTAATAATTAATTTGTATGTTTGACACTCTCTTGCCTGGGTGTGGCCAGTTCACAACAGAAAGCAGGTGTCCCTTTCTGAATAATTGCTTGATTTTTCATGTCGCTTTATCACATCATCACCAGTTGGAAGGAGGTCATGCACATCCTGATTGTATATTTTATCCTTTGGACTAGATCTCATTTTCAAGTTTTTTCTACATTATAATACATTTTTTTTAAAATTTCTTGGCCTTTTGGGCCTAACATCTTCTTCAAACCCACCCCACTACACATTTGTATGTTATCTTCATCAACATATTCATTCTTATGCACACTTTACCCCAATGTCTACACTTTTGTGCACATTACTTGGCCGGAGAACTGCACTGAAAAATTCAAAGGATTGCGAATTTCATAGGACCTCTGTGTTTTGGTTGGTGCAGTCTTTCACAAATTAAGTAAGTTCACTTTCAAATGCAGACTGGATCCAATTTTCCCATCCCATCCCTAGAACTGGTATAAGACAGCTCCCTACATTCCTATGGGTGATCATACTGCTCTTGAATTAGGATTCTGAATATTTTGGATTCATTGCAAAATGATGCATGATTCTAAGGATAAAGATGCCTACACACACACACATACACACAGAGAGAGTGAGAGGGGGAAGGGGGAGGGAGGGGGGCTCTACACACAGGGGAAAGAACCGCTATAAATAAGTCAGAAATGAAATTGTTAAACAAAAGGGGGGAATGCTATAGAAAACCACAAATAATTTTTTTTGCTCTATAGCGCCACCTGGTGATGCATGTTTATAACACATTCAAAACACTGGTGTTTTTTTTACTAATGTAGCTGAGGCCAGAGTCAAAATAACCTTAGAAATGATACAGCATATGGCACAGCTAACACCATACATAGTGCAGGCATGTGATACATGACGTGCCAGAGGGGAAAACATGCATCCCCAAACACCCAGAAATATGAAGTGGATATACCCACCCACCCCCCAAAAAAGCACCAAATGGCTGTTACTCCCTGGCAGATGCCCACTGCACATTTAGACTCACATTGCATCTTCAAACAGCAGCATAACTACAGTGTGAAGCAGCTCTAATCCATTTGTGAATGAAAATCATGTTTTTACAAGCCACCCAGCTGAGCACGCGGTAAAATCTGTTTTAAAGGATTTCATGTACTGAAAGACCTGCATTCATGAGATGTGATTGTACTGTCTGGTATTTAGCAAGCCAAGAAGCACTTGCCAGTTCTTAATGTTTGCTCTTAAAATAGCTCTTGCAATGAGTGAAAACTCTATTTCTCAAGAAATGCATCCTGTGCATTGCAATGCTGGAGCCGAAAACCTCCATGCGGTGGAGATTCTTCATACAATAAAGGGTATTCTTAAAGTCCTCCATCACACATACAGGGCACCTTAAAATCCCCTATTTCCAAGGCTCGGGAGACCTTTAAGACAGGTTTCCAAAATGACAGCGGAATCTATAATTAGGAAAAGAATGGTGGGAATTCAGGTATATTGCTAGATAGAATTACATAGACCCAAGGCACACTTTGGGTAATCCTGGCCCATGTTATTTAAAAAAATGAAGTCTTATTTCATAAACAGAATTGTTTGCCTGGGGAAGGAGCGTTGTAGCATAGATCCCTCCTAATTCTGGATGTGCCTTTATTTTCTCCATTTTGGCATACTTTATATCCCCTCTGTTGTCCATGCCCCCCTTACTGTGAACACAATTTATATCTTTGGACATGTCTGCATGCATTAAGTGTGTGTGTGTGTGTGTGTGTGTGTGTGTGTGTGTGTGTGTGTGTGTTTTCCTATAGATGAATCACATCCACACTGTCATTTGGCAGGAAGACGTGGAAAGAAGCTGCTACGAATGAACCATCGGATTGGGTTTTTTTGTTTTGGTCTTGTAAGGAACATCGAAGCCCTGGTGATAAGGTAAGATGGAAAACCTATATAATCCATCTAGATAGCAGTGCTGTCTGCTTGACAACACCAATAGTGCATATAAAACAAAATAACACTGTAATAAATGATGGTGGGAGTGACATAATTACCCTTCTCAGTATCCTTCTCTGGCCCTAAGAATGGAACACAAAACTTGCCACCCTCTCCATCAATTCAAGGTGCAGTAGTGTGGGCAAGCAGTAGAGGGAGCTCTTTGCACTCAGCCCTGTCAGATAAGTTGTTATTCATCTAGTCAACTGGTAGGCAGCAAGAGGGAGGACTTCATCCAGCTCTCCACTCCTCCTGAACAGCCAGTTGCTGCTGCTACTGTTAGTTATCTAACTGGGTTATACAAAGGGAATGGGAAGAAATCTTATTCAGTTCACACTTCAGGCGAACCTACCTAATTTGCAGGCAGAAACATGAACATCCTTCAAAATATGCAGTTCTCCGAATTTTGCAATGCAAATTTTCCAGCCAGATAAATGCAGGTGTGCATATGTGAGTGAAAACAGTATTGAATTTGGGGAAATTGTATGCAAAAAATATGTAAATTAAGCAAAATTGCATATAAAAATATGTATATTAGGAGAAAATGACACTAAAACATGGAGAAAAATTTCATGGGGACTTTTTTATTTTAAAAAAACAAACAATTGATGCAGAAATGTAGAGAACTGAAATATAAATTGGAAAAAATGATGAGCTGATAGAAAGCAGAGAGAGAGGGGCAGATTTGTGTGTCCCTAGTAATTTCTGTGTATCACCAACAACTGAGCTGCCTCTCTCCAGAGGTCTTCAGTCATTCCTGGACAGAACTGGGGGTTGGACTAGGTACTCCCTCCATTAAAATCTGTCCTTTTGCTGGAAAAAACTGGGGACTACATTCTGCTTTAAAAGATAAAAATAAAAATGGAGCAGACTAGTGTCCCTGACAGAAATGTAAAGATTAGTTTGCATCCAGGATTGTGGGGGGACAGACCTCATGTTGAGCAGGAGGAAGCACAAGTACAAGGCTATTAGTGGCTACAAGCAATAGCAATGGTGGTCTGAAACACTGAAATATGTGTTACCAGTTTGGGTTTTTTGTTTTGTTTTGTTGCATTTGTATTTTTATTCATTTTGTGGCACTTACCTGATTTTGGTATTAAGCTGGCAAATCCACTATTTCCCTGAAAATCTATATGTTCCATGCTTTAATTTGACAGCTCTTTCATCTCTCTACAACCACAAAAAGTGCCCTAAATGTCTCCCCAAAGATAGCCTTGACTTTATGAATATATAGATATATCCCATTTCTCCCATATAAATTGTCTATGAACGATAATGATCGACTTGGGAATTGCCTGCTTCAGCACAAATGAGAGCAGAAAGAGTATTCCTCTCAAAGACGGCATGTCAAGTTGACGAAAGGCCCATCTTGCTGGATGAGACGAAGTTTGCATTCTCCCTATCTGCATTACAAGATTTCCATGAAACAACGTCTGTGAGATCGGTAATGGCAAATGTCTCACAGGCACCAAAGCATCCTGTCTTCATGGCTGCGGAAGCTTCGTCAGGAATGATAGGCTGATAGACCTGGTAGGCTGATAAACTGGGCAGCATAACTCGGCATCGCCTGCCATGGCCACCCCCATACTGTCCATGCATTGAGGTCACGTCTGCAGAAAAGAACCCTGCCAAATGCATGTCAGTTGCCCCCATGAGCCGGATCAAGGACAGGCTTCCTGTTTGCAGACAAGTTCCCAATGTATGTGGACAACATGAGGGTGGGACCATTGCACACTGTCCCAAAGCAAGGGTTGTGTTTACTGTTCACCATGACTTGCCATCAAGGGGGAGAGATCATTTGAATTTTCACCTCAGACAATAAAAGGCCTTGGGCCTTGGCCAACTTAATCAACCCTTCCCTCTGTCAGGTAGGGCGGCTTCCAACAGAAATATTAGAATACACTAATTTCTTAAAGATTAAAAGCTTCCCTAAACAGGGCTGCCTTCAGATGTCCTCTAAAAGTCTGGTAGTTATTTTTCTTTTTGACATCTGGTGGGAGGGCGTTCCACAGGGCAGGCGCCACTACCAAGAAGGCCCTCTGCCTGGTTCCCTGTAACTTGGCTTCTCGTTGCGAGGGAACCGCCAGAAAGCCCTCGGCACTGGAGCTCAGTGTCCAGGCTGGACGATGGGGGTGGAGACACTCCTTCAGGTATACAGGACCAAGGTCATTTAGGGCTTTAAAGATCAGCACCAACACTTTGAATTGTGCTCGGAAACGTACTGGGAGCCAATGCAGGTCTTTCAAGACCGGTGTTATGTGGTCTCGGCGGCCGCTCCCAGTAACTTTGCTCATGTGAAATGTCCCAATGTTTGGGGATTGCAGCTAAGGACGGCCTTACCATTGGTGAGAGTGAGGCAGCCGCCTCAGGCACCAGATGCTAATAGGTGTGGAAGAACATCAAGGCATGACAGAGTTGTCTTCTCCGCAACAGAGGATGCTGTTCTGTAACTACTTTTGAACTAAGACTCTACTGTAGGGGGGGTGTAATAAAAAAGGGGGGCACTATTCTGACCACTTTGGGTAGCAGAGAGGCTTGGTCTTGCCCCAATGGTACAATCTCAGTTTTGAGTCATCCTGGAGACTTTTTTTTTCATCTGCCAGCCTTCAAAATTCAGAATATATATTTTAAGTTTCTGAATATGCCAACGATAATGTTGCCTAGAGCCATACCCAACAAAACATCTGGAAATTTTTTACATTTTGGCAAGGGTAGGGGCATTCCACAGTTTTGGAGAAGGCAGGTGAAACCCTCGCTGCATGCCTTCATTGCAAAGTGTTTATAAGTCTGTGGAATAATTAACCAAGTGTTCTTAGCCAATAAAAGAAAGTGCTGATTGATGTGGGTATGCGATATTTTGAAATTATAGTTGACTTTCAAGTTTTACTCTAATTGCTCTCTACTCCCCCCCCCCCAAAAAAACACCACCCTTATAATTGAGCTCCTTTTGTTAACTTAACCCATGTCATACAGAAAATATAATCTGTACTATAAATTTTCTTGCAATAATCACTGTGGGTATATCAATAACACAGGGTTCAAGATGTGCATTAAGCAGAAATTACATTTTAAGGGAAAATCCTGTCATAGAAAAAGCATTAGGGTGACTTATAATTAGGTAATTATTAAGAATTCATGTACCTTTCAGCATAATTAATGACACTTAATACAGGAGTATGAGGATGGCAATCCATCTATTTTAAATTATGCTTCAAATTAGCATAGCTTATGAGGGAAAAAACCTGATCCTCTTGGTTTAGATGAAGCTTACATTTAAAAACAAAGAGTAAATAGTAAATATAAGATGGTGGGGATTACATCAGAGTGTAACTAACTGTGGGACATTTTCCAGAACTAATATTAATACTATCTTTGTTAACTTTTCATACAGAAAATGTGTTGTATAAGTACACCCTGTATGAAACCTGGAAAGTAATTTATAATGAATTTGTACTAATGATCTCTAATAAATTTAGCTGAAATGAAAGCTGTTATTGCTCCAAGGAAATCACACAACCTTTGTGATTTGGAAGTAAATTTGATAAATAATAATAAAAAATATGGCACGGATTTCCTTTGTGAAAACGAATTATCAACCCTCATCTAATAGTTAAATTCTTAAAATATTAAAATGTATCTCCTAAGAATGTTTAGGTATCAGGGCTACAATCACAAGACATCTCATGTCTTGTCTAAAAGTTTGTCTTAATAATGCATGTTACAGAGTAAGGATTGTATTCATAAATCAGACAATGAACAATATTTTAATGAAAAGTTGTTGCTATATTGCCTATTGAATCTACAGTACATTATGGCCCACTTCTTTAAATAAATTTTCGGGAACTTATGTTTAAGAAGAGTTGATTGGATCCATACATCTCTCTGACTGGTTTTGACAGCTTTTGACAATTCCTACCTCCCTCTCCACTCTGCAACTCCACCTCCCATTTTGGAGCAGTGTGGGAAGTAGGTAGCTCTGGACCTACAGAAGGAGGGCAGAATCAGCAAAACTTGTGTTCCTCCAGCAGGATTCTTTCACAGGATCAAAAGCTCTCTCTGGATGGAAGAAGCCTATCCAGGTGATTTATGGATCCACCCAAAAGTGTTTGTGTGTGTGTGTGTGTGTGTGTGTGTGTGTGTGTGTGTGTGTGTTTTAAAGAAATATAGAAAAATATACCATTTTATCATTATGATTATATCATAATTATTATCACTATAATTTCCTTATTTACTTAGACTTCCTTATTTTCCTTAGACTTTCCTTATTTACCTTCCTGAGTGCTCACTGGAAGGACAGATCGTGAAGCTGAGGCTCCAATACTTTGGCCACCTCATGAGAAGAGAAGAATCCTTGGAAAAGACCCTGATGTTGGGAAAGATTGAGGGCACAAGGAGAAGGGGACGACAGAGGACGAGATGGTTGGACAGTGTTCTCGAAGCTACGAACATGAGTTTGACCAAACTGCAGGAGGCAGTGCAAGGCAGGAGTGCCTGGCATGCTCTGGTCCATGGGGTCACGAAGAGTCGGACACGACTAAACGACTAAACAACAACAATATCTCATGATTAAGTCAAAGATTTCAAGGCGGGTCACATACCTTCATAAAAATAACAATATTAAAACAGTAAGATTATAGAATTACATCACACACAAACACACATGTATATATTTCTATAATCTTATTGTATTGCTATTACAATTGGTTTTTGAACAGCTTAGTTCTTGGACGTTTTGGCTTCCAAACACCGCCAAGCACGAAGTGAGTGTTCCGGTTTGCGAACTATTTTTTGGAAGCTGAACATCCAACGGGGCTTCCTACAGCCAATCAAAAGTCGCGCTTTGGTTTTTGAATGTTTTGGAAGTTGAACAGACTTCCAGAACAGATTCCGTTTGACTTCCAAGGTATGAATGTACAGTGGAACCTTGGTTTATGAACACCTCAGTTTATGAATTTTCGGTTTACGAACGCCGCGGACCCATCTTGAACGGATTAATCCACTTACCATTACTTTCAATGGGAAAGCTCGCTTCAGTTTATGAACGCTTCAGTTTATGAACAGACTTCCGGAACCAATTACACCCATGCTTCGGGTTAAGTACGCTTCAGGTTGAGTACTCCACGGACCCGTCTGGAACGGATTAATCCACTTTCCATTACTTTCAATGGGAAAATTCACTTCAGTTTATGAACACTTCAGTTTATGAACAGACTTCCGGAACCAATTGTGTTCATAAACCGAGGTACCACTGTATTGAATTTTGTACTCAGCATGCCAAAAAAAAAAGATAAACATGAGAAATAGTTTCCAAAAGCTGGCATAAATACCCAGGCAGGGTCTGAATAATACAATGTTGCAATAGCCACATTTCAAAGGGCAGGTAGTTCCAAAGCCCAGGTGCCACCATAGAAAAAGTCTGATGTTCAGTTCCTAATGGCCTTCCTGGAAGATCTTAGTTCATAAGCAGTACTATAACAAGATAGGCTTTTCTTCATGTACTTTTATGTTTCAAGTCATACATCATCCACAAAACCTTGGTTTCAGACCAGACACATATTAGCAATTATCATTATGCACTTTAAGGCTCTTTTCTTTCCAAATAGGACAGAACAATAGAAAGGAATTACATTTTGTTTATTATACAGCCCCATAGTTTTATACACATATGGATACCAAATTACTCCCAGCATTTTAATAATATAAATTTTCACTTCTATCTCTTTTCAGATTTTCGGGTGGAATCAATTAAGTGTTGTGATGTCAAGATTCGTTCCATCAATAAAAGGAGGCTAATAGTATTTCCAGACTTCCACTATTAGTACAACCAATGTTCAGATGTTGTTAATTTACAGCATGGGATCCAGCTGCCTTCTGATGAAAAGAAAGAAAGAAATGACTTAACTTACCCTTTCAGGCATATCACATTTAGCTAACTTTCAATTTATTGCTGGGGGAAAATGCACTTATTTCTCCAGCTAAGATGGCTGTGGCAGTTTGGATGCTGTGCAGATTCTGCTTATCGGAGACAGGGACAACTGTTTGGAGGCACTCATAACACCCAAGATGAGGAGTGAGGCAACCTTCCTTCCCAATGCCATATTGCTGGACTTTTTTTACAACATTGCTCAGCCTACAAAGAGAATTCTCTGTAAGGTTTTGGAGCTTGATAACCTGCAGGACCTAGTACGTGCTTTGGTAGGAACGTCCTGCCAAGAGCAATGAGGAAGCGCTAAACCTGTATCTCTACAAATTCCCACTTGCACAATGGAAAAGAGTGACATGTAGAGAGCCAGAAGCATGAACATTTTCATTCACTTTAATAGCGCAACAACCACTTTACTGTTCTCCCTCCTTCCCAGTAACTCATAAGATGGCAGACTAGGAATAGCTTCCTTTTTTCTTTAGGAATCCTTCCCATCTCAAATTTTTCGGCTGTAGAACAGGCATAGGCAAACTCGGCCCTCCAGATGTTTTGGGACTACAACTCCCATCATCCCTGTCCACTGGTCCTGTTAGCTAGGGATGATGGGAGTTGTAGTCCCAAAACATCTGGAGGGCCGAGTTTGCCTATGCCTGCTGTAGAACTATGATGCTGTCGGTTATGTATTTAGTGGTCTGTGTTTGCCTGAGCTTGAGTCTGGACTAAGGATTCTGAGTTCCTGTATTCTGATTTGATACATGATGTCCAATCACAGAACATTTCAGGATTTGGGCCTCTGCCATTGGCCCTTGAACTCTGAGTCATGATTCGCAGCTTGGAAGTTTAGACAGCCAATCACGTTGGGAGTGGTCCAGGCTCGCAGGAATGTATATAAGCAGTTGCTTTGCCCCTGTTTCCCATTATGTAGTTCAATAAAGATTCTTGCTGTTATTGCTGTGTCTTGCCTTGCGGGAACCCACCTACACTTCACTGTCCATGGGCACCCAAAACTATAAAGTGTGAATGAGATAAGCTGGTGTTTTCCAACTCATGCATCATATCTGGAGATTTCTTAGCAAAATTGGCTTTGGCTGCCTATTGAGTGGGTGTGCACCCAGTAGCAAACCCAGGTGTAAAATTGCCCTTAGTCCATGCACAATATTGCTCAGAAGAAAAAGCAGATACCATGGTGAGATAAACAGATAAGTTGAGAGAAGGGGTGGGAAAACAATGGATTCCAGATGTTGCTGAACTATAGCCCCTATCATCCATGACCATTGGTCATGTTGGTTGGGGCGGATGGGAGTTGGAGTCCAGCAACATTTTGAGGGTTGCTGATTTCCCAGCCCTGGTTTGGAGGCCAGCCATCACTTAACCCCCTCCTTATTTGTGTACTTTGTGCATTTATAGCTTGATTTCCCCCCCCCTGTCAATTGTACATATGGTGGGATATAACATCATGTTTGATTAGATATAATATCCCATCTGACTTCCGCATGAGAATAATGTAGGTAACAAGGTAATTTTTAAAATAATAACGATAAACTCCTAAAGGGATAATAGGTTTTCATTCTGAAAATTTCAGATAATGAATATATTTTCACCAATATGGTGGCAAACTTTTATAATATCTGTCCTGGCCATGTTGACCCTTAAGCTTCCTCAGTGTCCATAGAATAGAGGAAAAGTAAGGCATCATTTTGTATGAGGATAATTTGTTGAATTTCAGTGAAAATGGAAAGCCAGTATAAATTGTGGTGTTATCTACTTCTTTAAGTCTATAAAATTGGTAGCTACAACAGAGAGATCTGACTGAAGAGGATATTTATAGAAAGTGTAGGTTGAGTTCATTAGAGTTTACACTGAAAGTATACCTTTTTGCAATTTCATTTTATTTATTTATTTGCAAACATTCAATGCGGAGAACCCGATTCAGGCAAGCAGAGAAGTTTGGAAGAAAAAAACAAAACCCGAAAATGGTGCTATATTTATATTCCAGTAGTCAGAATACAAGTAAACATCCTTGGTGAAAACACATCGCTGCTTCCAATTAAGGCAATATAATTGCATGCTTTGAAGTGGAACAATGGAAAAATCTGACAATCCATTGTGTTAATATGAGACACAGACTTCAGAGACATCTTTAAAAAAATCACATCTAATCTGTATAATGCATCTGCTACTATCTACTTTTTGCATAACATTTGGGCAATGTGTGCAAATACACGCTACGTGGATAAACAGATCGCCGTGTTAATAAGTGCGTGTCACAGAAATGTATGAAATGTACAACAGTCCTTAGGCGTGTTTCTGAAATAACCCTCTCTTCGTCTAGGTTTTGCCTCTCTGTATCTACGAATATCTTTCAACTTTTCAATACTTTCTGACAGAAGAATATTTATATTTCATATTTCCTGAGTGAAAGATGTCCTTGGCATCTCATAAAATAATCTTAAAAAAAAACCCAACAAATTCAGTGTGCCTGATACCTGATTAAACTTGGAAACACAGTTTCCAAACTACAGTAAGAATATGTGATCAGTTGAGGAGACTGAAGTGCCTCCCAAACTCCTCCAGGCTCCTTTTTTTTTTTTTTTTTTTTGGCTAGGAGATGCAGTGTCAAATGATATTCTCTCATTGGCACAATGCAGATAGCAGGATGGCCATATTTCTGTAGAATACATATTGAATGTTCAGGGGTTTATGAGATTCCTCTCACCTCCAGAGCACATTCTGAAGACTGAATGAAGCCAACTTAGCTTAGATGATTAGAGAATGTTATTGACAAGAGATCTATATTGTTACATGTCACGTTCTCCTCACACTGTTGGCCTTGTCTCTAGACATCTGTGGGCTGATACGGATATCTGTAGTAATTGGGAGCAGTTTCCCACACATAGGCTTATGTAGGTAATTTATTTCGGCCATTGGCCCATCATAGCTGCCAAGTTTTCCCTTTTCTCGCGAGGAAGCCTATTCAGCATAATGGAAAATCCCTGAAAAAAAGGGATAACTTGGCAGCTATGTGGCCCATATTAGAACAATATCAAACAATTAGGGACCCCTGACCATTACGGCCATTTGTGACCGATTCTGGGGTTGTGGTGCTCATCTTGCTTTACTGGCCGAGGGAGCCAGCGTACAGCTTCCAGGTCATGTGGCCAGCATGACTAAGCTGCTTCTGGTGAACCAGAGCAGCACATGGAAACACCGTTTACCTATTTATCTACTTGCACTTTGACGTGCTTTTGAACTGCTAGTTGGGCAGGAGCAGGGACCAAGCAACGGGAGCTCACCCCGTCACGGGGATTCGAATTGCCGACCTTCTGATCGGCAAGCCCTAGGCTCAGTGGTTTAACCCACAGCACCACCCGCATCCCTAAAACTCACATAAATATGTACAAAACTCACATATACGTACATTAGTAACGGATATGACCTCTGCTATTTTTAATTAGCATTTGAACACGGTTTGGCATGGAGTCTACTAGTTTTGAACAGTCACTGTTGATTTTCGGATCCCTGTACCACACTTGAATCAGTGCTTGAATGAGTTTCTCCATAGTCATACAGTCTATAGCATGGAGACGACTTTTGCATATAGCCCACAAGTTCTTAATGGGATTTACGTCCAGGAAATTCCCTGGCCAATCAAGTACCTGTATTTGCTGCTCTGTCATGGATTTCTTCACCAGTTTCGATGTGTGACAGGGGGCTACAATATCCCAGTACCCTCAGGATACCTCTTTTACAGCTCTGGAATAACTCTCTTTCATAGAACTTCAATATATTGTGGTGAGCACATCATTCCTTCTATTGGCTGCAGGCTTCCAACACCATAATGATCAACTGACTTTTCGTGTCTGAATACAGGATTACGAGTAAGATAGAAAACATGCTTTGTTTCAATTAATTTGCACAAGGGTGTATATGGGGCATGAACTCAAAAGCTAAGGTTCAGCACAGAACACAAAGATGATTGTAAATAAAATATGTATATAAGTAGTGAAATAGTGCATATAAATTAATTTGACAATATTTTAGGTTTCAGTTATAAATTATGTCTTGTTCTTACTCACATGGTTCCCATGCAGAAATGGTGGTATATAAGCCCAAAAAAGAGAATGTTTTGGTGCATTGTGACTCTTTCAAAAAGTTAATACAAATATTATGACAACTTTAAAACTAGCCACTTTGAGATGCTATTGCTGTTGTGATCTTTTTGTTGGTTGTTGTTGTTGTTGTTGTTGTTTTGCTCTTTTTGCTCCAAAAAAAGATATCAGCAATAAACTGTCCTTTAGTGAATGTATTGATTTGCTCACAGTGTGACATGGTACAGTGCCTTTCCGCTGTTTTGGAAGGCAGCTTGCTAACAAAAATGAGTAATTGTTGTTTGCTGTGCCTTTTCTAACTATCTGAAAGTTGAAGCCACTTATGTCTACAACAGCCTTCAGCTATCGATAGAAATCAAAGCTGCTCCAGGCATTCGGGCTGTAGCCTTTGAATTAAGCAGGATAAAGTAGGTCGCGCCATCTATTTAGAAGATGACTGGAGATGGCGTCGACTCATAAGCTAGGAGTCACTAGAAGAAGTGGCTGTCGCCTCCCTTTCTTCGTAGCTGGTGAAGGCAAGCACCATGTTTTCTGTTGTTGCACTCTTAGGTGCCTTTGGAGGGTTTTGTCTGCTTTCTTGACATTCTGTACAAAATGGAAAAGGATAAACTGATCTGCTTGTTCTCAGGAACCGGCGGAAGCCCTGTAAACACACAAAGCTGTCTCATGCACACTCTGACCATTGACCCACACACAGTTCGAGGGCAGGATCCCTTACTAGCCTTTGCCTCTAGATGTCAGCAGGTCGGTCAGTCAGTTTATCCACTGAGCACAGACTTTCCTTAATACTCCTCTAAATAACCAGTTGCCACCACCTCCTGATTAGCAGAGTGCAGCAGGTCTCACCTTTAAAAACAAACAAGCAAACCTAGACTACATAATTCAAAGCCAGCATATCAGTACATATATTTATTTATCAAAAATATCACCTGCAAGAAGTAGCCTTTAATACAGAAGAATAAATAGTTTCACTAGCCTAACTTAGCCTGCTTGTGTCCTCTCTTTTGCGGCTATATATTCAACTACATACTTGCACTAGCACAAGGATTAGGCTAATACAGTGGGATTTCCCACATCTCTTCTTCACATGTGCCCTGCACTTCTACAATAATGCATATATTATTTCTTTTACTGAACCTAAATCTCGCTCTTTCTCCCAAAGGAGCCCAGAATCAATCATTTCTTCACTACCTGGTAAAAATGGTAGAATCTGTATGAGCCCTATTCAGACATTCGCCTAAACACACAATCCCTGCCCCCCACATCCCTAGGTGTACACGCTCCTCTTCCGTATCTCATGCACATTTAACAAAAAGCTTTGAAGTGGGTTTCTAAGTGAATGCAGTTGGTTGAATGCCCTTAGAAACCTCCTCACAAATTGAAAATCTGACAAACTTCCATCTATGTAAGTTTGGATCCAAACTTCCATCTATGCAAGTTTGGATCCAAAAATTGACTGGATATGCGGAGTTAGATAACTTGTCTGGAAAAAAAAAGAATAAACCAAAACAGGTTTTTCTTTCAAAATGGGAAGTCTTTAAAATATATTTGAAAAACAATTACAGAGGTTTAAACTCTGTTGCAGCCCTTGACTAATTTCAGTAGTAGTATCAAGAATGATGTGAGATCAAAGAAAAACTAAGAATCAGTTAAACCATGATAATAGTTTTTACCGGCAATCAGTTATATGTAATTGAATAAAAGAGAAGACAGGAAGTCATGTCTATAGTCAAAGGACCTCTTTTCTTTTTGTTATAATGCTTTGTGGGTTTTTGTTTTTTGTTTTCTTTACTTTGTTTATTATTATTTCTACTTGTTTTTCGTTCAGTTCTGATGTTTGGCTTTTTTCATTGTGTGCTGCTGATGATGATGATGATGATGAAACCACCTCACAATCACGGCATTCATATCATAAGTCCAAAGGTCTGAAGAGGAGCTTGTACACTCAGAGATGTTGCTTCAAGGTTTTTTGGCCTTTGCTCGCCAGGCTTGTTGTTGTTGTTGTTGTTGTTGTTGTTGTTGTATGCCTCCTGTCTGACTGGTTTGCCCCAGCCACTCTGGGCAGCTTCCAGCATGTACAAAAACTTAATACAGTGGTACCTCAACTTACGAAGGCGATCCGTTCCGCGGCGCTCTTCGTAAGTCGAAACCTTCGGAAGTCAAGGCATTCGGATGTCAAGGTACCACTGTGGAACATTAAACATTAAAAGCTTCCCTATGCAGGACTGCCTTCAGATGTCTTCTAAAGGTTGTATAGTTACTTATCTCCTTGACATCTGATGGGAAGGCGTTCCACAGGGTGGGCGCCACTGCTGAAAAAGCCTGGTTTCCTGTAACTTCACATCTTGCAGTGAGGAAACTGCCAGAAGGCCCTCGAAGCTAGAGCTCAGTGTCTGGGTGAACGATGGGGATGGAGACGTTCATTCAGGTATACAACTACAGTGGTACCTCGGTTTATGAACACAATTGGTTCCGGAAGTCTGTTCATAAACTGAAGCGTTCATAAACTGATGCGAACTTTCCCATTGAAAGTAATGGAAAGCGGATTAATCTGTTCCAGACGGTCCACGGAGTACTTAAACTGAAGCGTTCATAAACTGAAGTGAACTTTCCCGTTGAAAGTAATGGAAAGCGGATTAATCTGTTCCAGACGGTCCACGGAGTACTTAAACTGAAGCGTTCATAAACTGAAGTGAACTTTCCCGTTGAAAGTAATGGAAAGTGGATTAATCCGTTCCAGACAGGTCTGTGGAGTACTCAACCTGAAGCGTGCTTAACCCGAAGCATGGGTGTAATTGGTTCCGGAAGTCTGTTCATAAATTGAAGCGTTCATAAACTGAAGCGAACTTTCCCATTAAAAGTAATGGAAAGTGAATTAATCCGTTCAAGGTGGGTCCGCGGCGTTCGTAAACCGAAAATTCGTAAACCGATGTGTTCCTAAACCGAGGTTCCACTGTACTTGAATAGGGCTGTGCAGTCTTCCCATTCAGGTACTAACTATTTCCAGACCCGCTTTGCTTCAAGCACACTGAATAGAATAGAATAGAATAGAATAATTTATTGGCCAAGTATCAACCATACATAGATTTTTGCTTCAACTACCTTGCAATGTAAAGAAAAAACGTACCTCATACAAACACTATTCCCCTCACAATACAACAGCACAGCAAAAAGACCCCATACTGGCCTGCCTTCTGCCCACAACTACAGATTCAACAATTTGATGGCACAAGGAAAAAAGCTATTCCTGTGCCTAGACGTTTTGTATATAGAGTCCTGTACCGACGTCCGGATGGGACTGGTTGACCTCTCCATCTTATCCATGCTAGTTCTGGGGTGCCTGTAAAACATGTTTCTCTCCTAGACAGATTCTGCCAGAGGTGTGATGCCTTCTATTATCAAGGAAGGGCTCCCCATCCCTCAAACCAAGTTCAGCATTGCTATTCTGAGCCTTCTTGCATTCTTTATTACTGTTATTATTATTATTATTAAATGGTTATTTGAAAGGGCGATGGAAATACACAGAACGCTTGCAAAAATGAAATTATTGGGGCATTATAAAAGTTTTATGGACTCTTTTTATTTTGTTCTCGTTGAAATGAAAGGCAAAGGCAAAGCCCTTCTGGTGTAAATGTCCACATGAGAGGATCTTAGAAACTTTAAAACACACACACAAACACAGGCAAGTAACTCCGTTTGTTTCCTTCTCATATAATATCAAAGGAATTTATTCCAAGTTGTTTGCCATTCAATATTGCTCCTTTTGTTTTCTCTTGCCCAGTGTGCATTTGTGGAAGATGCTCCTCTTCTTTTGATGATTTCCCAATTATAGCAGAATGGATGGACCGTTGCGCCCGGCCCTTTCAGCAGCGGGACTGCTAGATCACCGGAGAATAGACATTAAATATTTCTCTAATGAGCGGAGGGGTGAAAGGGAACAGCAAAGAGTCTTCATAAAAATGAAACATTATATAGATTGTAGCAGATGGGCCAAAAGCTGCCCTCAATAGCATAACAAGAAAACAAAACAAAACAAAAATCCCAGGGAAAATACAAGATGTAAAATGAACTGCTTAGCCAAGATAAAGATAGCAAGCCTGAAAACCTGCTAAATGTAATGTTAAATTTGAGCCTTGAAGACCCATGATTGGGATTCTCTTCCCTTTCCCCCCCTTTCAATAAAAATAGATGGGTTGCAATTGTATTTCCTATTGAAACCTTGACTCAGCTATTTTTCTGTAAGGTGTCTGATTAAAATAACAGTTCTGAAGGGTAAATTCCAATGGGAAAGTATCAGGAGAGGAACAGGTTAAGCACCCTTTAAAATGGCCGCATCCCCACCCTACCCCCAATATTTCCATTCTGAATCACTCTTTCCCATGGATCCTTTTCTTGTTGCTTCTTTTCTTTTCTTTTATCACAGATGTCCCTGCCTCATATCTAGTTGCACCCTATGCCTGAGGAGCTTGAGACTGGGTTGGGATTTGAGGGACCAACATACCCTCCAACATTTCTCTGATGAAAATAGGGACATCCTAAGGAAAAGCAGCACATTCTGGGATCAAATCAGAAACCGGGATGACTTCTGTAAATCCAGGACTGTCCCTGAGAAACAGGGACACTTGGAGGGTCTGGACCAAGCTCCTTCTTATTCCCTATGGAATGGGTAGACTACAATTCCCATCATTCCTGACATTTGGCCAGGCTGTCTGAGGCTGACGGGAGCTGGAGATCAACTTCATCTGGGGGACCACAGGTCTCCCACCACTGTTTCATTGTTTTGAAAGTAGCTGTGGGCTTTGAAGCCCTAAAATGATTTTTCATTTCCGCCACTCCAAATCCATGATACGCGAAAGAGAAAAAAAGAATTAGACATTTCATGACACATTTTGGTTCATAATTCAGCTCTCAATTATCAAGGGGGCTATGTAACAAATTGACAAATATTTAAATTAAAGATGTTTGTGAATATATCTATATCATCTATATATATTCTGAGTTGCCCTTGACCGACACTGGGTCTCATGTGGCCCAGTGGCAGTATAACAAGTGACAATATCCTGACCTTTTTTTTAATTACACATTTTGAAACCTTCTGTGTTTTAATGCAGAGAATTGGGTGGGAACTTTGCCATGAAGTTTTGGAGCATGGTCACACTTGTGATTTCCCACTGCTAATCCTTTTTGGAACTCAGCACTTTATTTATTTATTTTCCTACCAATGTGTGATAATTGGCTTCTTCTTCATGAGCTGAAAACTAGTATTTTGTTGAGCAGAGGCAGAGAGATTCGACACACATCTGAATGACCTATTGTGTGTTGTGAGAGCTTTGTATTTAATTGGAAGAAAATATGCACAACAGCTGCTTTCTTTACGGATATGCTATGCTATGCAAAACAAGGCAAACTGCTTCAACATGGCGGTATGTGTATATATGTGTATATATGTACATATATATGTGTATATATGTGTATATGTGTGTGTGTGTGTGTGTGTGTTTGTGTGTTTGTGTGTGTGATATTTTCTTCCTGGTATCTCTGTGCCAATCAGGATGAAGCCAAAGAGGTATTTTATGGCAATGACATTTTTCTAACTAGGCTGTGACCTTCCCTTTCCTTTTAAATGGGATTTAACAGGGGCTGGGTGGATATCAAAATCAAAAAGAGAGTACCAGAAACGTAAAGACCACCCAAAAGGTCATAAATCATAATCACTGTAGTTCCAAAACTGCTATGGAAAGTATTTGACGCTGTTCATAAATTCCCCCCATTGTTCTATCAATTATAATTCATCCGTCCCCGAACAAAATATGGCAATTTAATTGAGAAAAAAAGCTGAGCTCCAAATTCTAAATGTGTCAATGATTGGTGCATTTATCTTTTTCCATACTTTGGCCATCAGATGCTTTACTGCTGCCAAGAGATGAAGTATCAGTTTATTAACCCAGGTTTTAACACAATGCACCAAAAAGTCAGAGGGGATTTTTTTTTAGATGGATTTGTTGTGCTAAGGCAACAGATTAATTGCACAAACTTAAAGCCCTGGTATATCCTTGAATCCCTGGAGGAATCTACTGACAAGTGTGGGGGGGGAGTACCTTAAGTATTTTGTTATTTAGTATTTATATCCCACTCTTCTAAAATAAGTATGCAGAGCAGTTTACAAAGAGAAAAAGTTCATATGTGCAGGTGAAACTCGGGAAATTAGAATATCGTCGAAAAGTGCATTTATTTCAGTAATGCAACTTAAGGAACTTCCGGCGAGGCAAGATGGCGGCGGGCACGCTGGCGCGGAGCTCCTAAAGACGGCCAACGTTCCAACGCCGCCAAAGCAGCCCCCGGACAACGGAAGGCCACCGGGACCGAAGCCGCTGCAGCGCGGGAACCCAGTGGCCCCGAAGGACCACCCGGAGAGCCGCCGACGCCCCTCCCCGGCGACTGCACCGGATCGGCGCCGGGGACATCCAACCTTCGGCGGAGCGCAGCCCCGCGCAGCCCCGCGAAGCTCTGAAGCTCCGTGGCCCTGGGGCTTAAGGAGGGCTGCACTGCGGAGCGCCGACGCTCCGGCGGAGGAGAGCCCCCGAACGCGCAGGGGCCTGCGTCTACAAGCACCGACGCTCCGGTGACGGGGGAGAGCCCCCGTGCACGCTCCCGTTACCGCCACCACTCTCTCCCCCCTGGGACATAGGGAGGAGAGAGAGAACGTACCAAGGGAAAGGGGGAGCCGGGCCCCCGGGTGCGCTGCAGCCGTTCTCTCCCCTACCGGGACGAGGAGAGAAGAGGGAGAGGAGAGTGAACCCGCTGAGGGAGAGAGAGCCCCATTGTCTCCACCGTCGCGGCCTGGCCTGGCAGCCCTGCCGAAGGACCACCACCGCCATTAAGGAGAGCGAAGAGGCGAGGTAGGAGGACAAAGGCCGTGGGGGAAGCACGAGGCAAAACCAGGCCCAAGCCCGCCTCTCAGCCCCACCAACAAGGCCCGTTGGAAAAGACATCGCCTTTGCAATTTTTTGCAACTTTTAAAATAATTCTCCTCTAATTTTTTATTATTATTGCTATTATTTTACTTTTTCCATTTTTTCTAATTTTTTTTTTTGGGGGGGGTCTATTTTTCCTTTTTTTTAAAAAAAATCCCCCCTTTCTTTTCTTTTCTTTACAAATATACATATACTACTTGCTGCTCTGAACGGGCGAGACCCAGAGAGAGGCAACCCGAGGGAGGACTCCTGACGCTGCTTGGGATCACCTAAGGAGATCTCTGTTTATTTTTGACTTTGTTTTTGTTTTGTATTGCTTCTCCTATTTTTATCCCTTTTATCCCCTCAATTTTTACATTACTCCCACTTTTCAATCTACTGTTACTATTAGCCCCCCCCCCCACTCTCCAGTCCTTCTAACTCGGAAAACAAAATAAAAACAAGAAAGGCCTCCCCCCCCCCAATTTCCCCCTTCCTCTTTCTTTCCTTTTTTCCTTCCCCCTTTTTTTTTCTTCCTTTTCTTTTTTAATATCTCCCTTTTTAAGGGGGGCGCTGCCACTGCAGCCACCTCCCCCACATAATTTTGCTTTTTATACCTTATTTTTGGCTCTATCTCGTGTGTGTGTGTGTGTGCGCGTGTGCGTGTGCGTGTGTGTATATATACACATATACCAACCACCTATATTTCTATCTCCATCCCACTCTTTAAGCCCCTTTACCCCTCTCCCCCCCCACACCAACATCTTTATACCACCAATAACACCCCACTCCCACCCTTAACATACAGAACCCCCCGTAGTTACTAATACCCAACCCCCCTTTTTACGCATCTCCCTCCCACTACCCTACCCACCCCATTTCCCACCCCCCCATACTCGTTTGACCACTTTATTTTCTTTTATTTCTTAAATCCACCCCGCACCTAATCCCAACACTTCCCTGTTAAACAGAGGATCACTGCTGCTGCAGTCATCCCTACTTTGATTTACGGCTAATACCCCCATCCCTCACAGTTTCAAATACACTGTTCTCCACCCCAGCCTCAGCCCCCAATCTATACCTCACTTAAAGTTTGTCAGTTCCCTGCTCCCTCCCCCTTAACCCCTAAAGCTACATACCTATACCCCCAATTTCATCAACAACCCCCCCAGCAAACCCTCACCCCACACCAAACTTAAGATCACCAATACAATATACCATCACTGCTGCTACTTCCCTTCCTCCCTACCTCTCTCCCCCTCTCTCTCTACCTCCCTTTCACCCCTTCCTTCCCCCCTCTCCCCCCTCTCCCCTCCTTCCCTCCAACTCCCATTTACCTTCCAGTCTCCTATCCTTCCCTCCTCTCCCCCCCTTTTTACCTCCTCCTAAACCCCCTTTCCCACTCTCTGACACTATACAATTCCGCTTAAATCTACCTGAAAACAACCCTGCAAAACTTAAACCCTCTTACTACCTGCTGTGGATCCACAACCCCACCTTCCACCCCCAACTAGACCCCAACACACACACCCTGAACGCACGAGGGTGCACCACTGAGGAAATCTCGAGAATTCAAGAGACGCCTGCAAAACACTACCCAGACGGCACATAAATGACCGCCTAATTCAAACGCTCTGAATAGCCACCAATCAACGCCTGATCAATCCAACAACCTAACACCACGACTTCCAACCACAACACATTCTACTCCAAGAAGTCACTGAACAAACCCCCAAACCAAAAACCCCAGGGAAATCACGACAACACCAACCAGGAAAATGGCACACAGTGCTGAGAACGCAATGCCTCTTCAAGAAGACGACCGCCCGATGACCAAAAGAGATCAGAGGGACCTGGAAAAAAGACTGATAGAGAGAATAACAAAAGAATTAACAAAACAGTTCACAAAACAACTGGAGGACACAGTGGCCCCCCTACAGACACAAATCAATGAACTAACATCCAAACTGGTAGCTCTGGAGAATGAAAACCAAACACAAAAAAGGACAATAGAGCAACACCAGGAGGAAAACACACATATAAGAAAGAAACTGAACGAATTGGAAATAGAAAATGAAGAACTGAGAATCAAACAAGCGGACCTTGAAGATCGGAACAGACGTTGCAACATCCGCTTCCGCAACTTTCCGGAAAAAGCGGAAGAGAAAAGCCCAGCGAACCTAATAGTAAGTTGGTTAAAAGACACAGTGCCAAACCTGAAAATCGAGATAGATGACCTGGAGCGGGCGCACAGAGCTCTAAGACCCATGCCAAAACCCGGCGACCCCCCAAGGGACATCATCGTGTGCTTCGCACGCTACAAAAAGAAAGAAGAAATCTGGAACTACCTTAGAAACTCGACCAACCTTCAATACAAAAACAACCACATACTGGCCTTACAAGATCTGTCCCAAGATACCCTGAACCGGAGGAAAATCTTACGCCCATGCACCCGAAGTCTCCAAGAAACAGGGATCAATTACCGATGGGGCTTCCCCTTCCGCCTCATTGCAACAAAAAACACAAAACAGTACACAGCTACTAACAAAACGGAAGCCAGGCAACTACTGAAGGACCTCGGACTCAGCATCCCACCAGAATGGCTTCAAGACGACCCACCAAGCGACAGCCAAGACCAAGACAACGAACCAACAGCAAATGGCTGGACGAAAGTCCAGAACAACAAGAAAAAAAAGGCAAAGAACCAAGAGCAACACAAAGCACGCCAATACAACCAGACAACACCAGCACGCACGAAACCATCCGGCCGACCATACGACACAAGAAGCCTGACCAAGATTGACGAAACCAACACAGCACAGAGGAACGACCTTACTGCAACAACAACCACAGCAAAATGAAGCAGCCGGGAAACATCGCAAGCTGAAGGACTGGTGACTCTCCCCCCCCTCCCCTCTCCCCCCTAGGCTATGAACAAAACTAACACCAGCAACATTCCCCCCCCCCGCCCCACATCCCCACAGAAACCGCCACTCCAACACCAGTCCAAACAACCTCAACCACATCCCCCATAATCCAACAACTCACAACACACACCCTCAACACACACACACCCCCGAATCCACTCTAAGGAAATATAACAAATGCAACCCACACACCCCAACCTACGATCAGGCTAAAAGATATTACCTAATTAGCACAATGGTGGCACCAGAGAGCGCACCAACACTCACACCTACACCCCAACACAAAAATGATGTTGCTATTAATACTGGCAACATTGTTCCCAAACCTTAAACCCGACATCCATGTCGCAATGACGCTTTACATTGTCTCGCTGATCACCCCCCATCGTAAACGACAAGGGGGAAGGCCTGTCTCTGAACACGGCTCTCCACATCAGCTGAGACCCAGGGCCAACCGGCCAAGGGCCGGACCGCCCAAAATACCCCAAATGAACACCTATAAGACTACACATAGGAAACTCTATACAACTTACTCCCTACTCTCTAACCCAAATCTAACTCTAACCCCACTAGCCCCCTACCCACCACACCCTAGGTCAGCGAAACCCCAATGGTTCAGTAAACAACACATAGTGAGAGACACAGGACAACCTGGACGGGTTGGCAAGGAATCGCCTTACACAACAGATAGACGTGATGGCTAGCTTAAAAGCGATTACACTAAATGTGAGGGGGTTGGGAAACCCCATTAAAAGAAAACGCATTACCTCATACATAAACACCATGAAACCACACATCATCTTCCTACAAGAAGTACACAACCCCCCCAAAGGGAACAAACTTCTGAGCGACCCCCGCTTCAGTCAACAATGGGCGGCACAAGGCTCAGGAAAGGCCCGCGGAGTAGCTGTAATACTTAATAAAGACCTAAACTTCAAAGCCACAACAGTCCTGAAGGACAAAAAGGGCAGATTCATTTTCATCAAAGGAACACTAGATGGCAAAATTAAACTGACAATCGGCTCTATATATGCCCCAAATTCAAAACAACTAGAATTCTTCCAGAAGACACTGAACAAACTTCTCTCCTTCATGGAAGGGGAAGCAATCCTAGGAGGCGACCTCAACCTAAACATGAAAGGCATATCCCTAAAAAACATCCAATCTACAACCCCATGGGCAACTTTCCTTCGTGGAAAACCCCCAATAACTAGGGACTCTTACAAGTTAATAAAACTGCTAAAAGCCAGGGGTCTCTATGACATTTGGAGTGAACAAAACCCGGGAGACACTACCCACACATTCCAATCTGGACGGCATGGCACAACGTCCAGATTGGACAGCATTCTGCTCACACAGAGTCTAATCCCTTGGGTAGAATCATCAAACATAGGCAACATTAAAATCACAGATCATGCCCCAGTAGAAGTCACTATTAAAATAGGAGAGAGAACACATAATACCCCATCATGGTCCTTTAACCCCATCCTAACCACAAACAAACAAACTAGAGAAAGTCTCACAAAAACCCTCCAAAATTACTTCAAAGAAAATGATGTAGACAACATAACAACCCCCCTCCTATGGGACGCAATGAAAGCAGTCACCAGAGGAGCTTGCATAAAGGAGAAAACACTCCCTAAAAAACAAACCACCACAAAGATTAGTAAACTGGAACAAGAAATTACAACCCTCTCATCACGCTACAAACAAACAGGATCCAAAAAACTTCTTAAACTTATAGAACAAAAGAGAAGAGAAATAGATTCCCTAGAAATTAATAAAACAATGATCAACATTCTATATTCTAAACAACGCTTCTACGAATATGGAGGGAAGAACTCCAGACTATTAGCGAATAGATGCAGGAAAAGAACACTCAAAACAAGAATACACTGTATCACCAAAAAAGACGGCAACACAACATTCTCCCCCAAAGAAATAACTTCAGAATTTGCAGAATTTTACTCTAGTCTATACACATCCCACAACCCACCTGAGAAGGGAATAAAAGAATTCATAGCAGGACTGACCATGCCTACCTTAACAGATGAAGAACAGGAATACATGGACAGGCCCATCACCCCAGAGGAAATAGACATGGTCCTAAAAAACCTGAAACCACACAAAGCCCCAGGCCCAGACGGCTTCACAGCAGAATTCTATAAGAAATTCAAAGAACCCCTAATGCCACACATGACTCGCCTATTTAACGACATCATGAAAGGGGGGCCCATCCCCCAAACCTGGACCCACTCCAAAATAGTCTCCATCCCAAAACCACTGAAGGACAATCTCAAAGTCGAATCATATCGCCCAATCTCATTAATAAACCAAGACTACAAGATATTCACATCAATCCTGGCCAACCGCTTAAAAAACTTCTTATGCAATTTAGTAGCCCCAGATCAGACTGGCTTCGTCCCTGGTCGCAATATCACAGACCCCATCAGGAAACTGCTGAACCTAATCGAACACAGCAAGGCAACCAAAACCCCACTGACAATCATGTCTCTAGACATCCTCAAGGCATTTGATTGCCTAGAATGGAAATACCTGTTAGCAGTATTAACTAGCATGAACTTTGGCCCAAACTTTCTACAAGTCCTCAAACAAATATACTCCCAAGCCTCAGCAAAATGCAGAATCAACAACATAGACTCCAATAGCATAAAAATCCAAAGGGGCACAAAACAAGGATGCCCACTATCCCCCTTCCTATTTATACTGGCCCTAGAACCGCTAGCTATCCGAATCCGTGCAGCCACAAACATCAAAGGAGTGGAAATAAAAGGCAGAACATATAAAATAGGGCTCTTTGCAGACGACCTAATGGTCACAACATCAGACCCCTTAAACACAGCAATCTCCCTAACCAGAGAACTCAACACATTTGCAATGGTGTCAGGCCTGCGAGTAAACTTTGCAAAATCAGAAGCCATGTGCTTCAACACTCCTCCCCACACCCAGAAAGAACTCACTAATATCACCAAAATAAAACTCTGCCACACCAAGTTCAGATACCTAGGGGTACAAATAACCAAAAATCTCAACAAATTATACCTACACAACTATAAACCCTTGTGGCGACAAATAAACAAAGACCTGAAGAGATGGGACAACATGAATTTCACCCTCTCAGATAAAATGGCAATGATCAAAATGATCACTCTCCCAAAATTAACCTACTTATTCCAAACCCTCCCAGTCTGGATCCCCCCAATTCAACTCCGCAGATGGCAGAGAAAACTGCACTCCTTCATCTTCTCACATAAAAAACCAAGAATAAGCACCAAATACCTGCACCTCCCCACCTCACAAGGAGGATGGGGAATCCCCAACATAGAAACATATTACAGGGCCAATCAAATACGACATATAATCCCGTATATACTGGAAGATGAGACAAAACAATGGATACACTTAGAGAGAGACACAATTGAGAATATCAGCACCACAGCATACCCATTCCTCCCAAACAAACTAAGAAGGATCCCCACAACACTTAATAGGTACACACAAACCATGTTCAAAGCATGGAAAACAGAAACGGACAAACTAACCCCAACCACATCCCCACTACTCCCCCTGGTCTACCATCCGTTATTCCACCAGGCAGCACAAAACATCCAAACTAAAACTTGGCAAACCAAAGGCCTATATCGCCTAACAGACTTCTATAAAAATAACATACCTCTGACAACACGAGAAATACAGGATAAACTAGAAGACACCCAAATACCCTGGTTAGCACAACACCAATTACATGCCCTCTTAAACAAGCCAGTAATAAAATCAGCAGCAACAAGACCCCTGACACCTTTTGAAAACCTCCTTCTAACGACAAAGGGTCACGGCAAAGGGATGGTATCTGCAATATATAAAATACTGCTCCAAAATTCCACAAACTCCCCAGACGCAATTAAAAAACAATGGGAAGAAGATATAGGCTATGAAATCAACCCCACTCAATGGACCAGAATGTGGTCTAAACCCCCATTTAAATCCATATCAGCAAAAAGGAAAGAACTCACTCTGAAAACCATCTACAGGTGGTACCTAACACCACGAAAACTAGCACTAATACGCCCAGGAACCTCATCAAAATGCTGGAGAGGATGCACATCAACAGGCACATATTTCCACATGTGGTGGGAATGCCCCAAAGCCCAACAATTCTGGAGAACAACCGTAAGAGAAGTAGGTAAAATAACCCAACAAACATTAGAACTTACCCCAGAACTGGCCTTGCTAAACATCTTCCAGGACAATAATGCCCACCTACATCACAAAGAACTCATAACCCACTTACTCTCAGCTACCAGAAACACCATAACCAGACACTGGAAAGACCTGGCAGGAGTAAACATGGACCAATGGTACCAGACGGTATGGGAAATAGCCCTATTAGAAAAATTAACCAATAAGTTGAAATTGACACGGGGTCAAATAGAAGAAGACGGCTTCACCCCAGTATGGTTCCCCTTTATCACACACACAGCGCAACAAGACAACGACAGAAATCCACCAACAGCATACAAATCAATATGGCTAACCTGACCCGCCCACCCTACTCACATAAAACAGACCACCACAGCCAACCACAAAAGAAAACTATATCCTAGGCCAACCCCAACAACTCTCACCATCAAAGGAAAACAAATGCACAACAAAGAACCTGCACAACCGATGCTGACAACCCCCCCCAACACACTTTAAGTAAACTAGAAACATTGTCACACTACCCCCACCCCCTTCCCTTATCTACCGCTCTCCCCCTTTTCCTCCCCAATGTCTCAACAATTGAAACTGATCTGTAAAAATGCTATGAGAGACACTGCCCATGTCTTTGTAAACTGAGAAAACCTTTAATAAAAAAAAAAAAAAAGTAATGCAACTTAAAAGGTGAAACCAATATATGAGATAGATGCATGACATGCAAAGCAAGATATGTCAAGCCTTTATTTGTTGTAATTGTAATTATTTGTCGTTAGGCGTGTCATTTGTAAATGGAATGTAATTAATGAAATGTAATAGCGATGTTTATTTTTGTTTATTTTTGTATTATTGTAACTATTTGTTTTATTACTGTGGAATTCCCAAAAGAAAGCATTTGTAAAAATTAGAAGAAAAATAAATAATAATAAGTTGCATTACTAAAATAAATGCACTTTTTGACGATATTCTACTTTTCCGAGTTTCACCTGTAAATTCATGAACATGACCAAGAACAAACAAACATAACACTAATACATTCTTGTAGTAAAAATATTCCATCCAAATCTTGGTTTGTTCAGAGTGGTGATGCATGTCTTCTCTGGGATTTACATTTGTTGTTTAGTCGTTTAGTATCCGACTCTTCGTGGACCACAGCACGCCAGGCACTCCTGAAGGGATTCACATATCCTTCGCAAATGGCCCTTAGTAGCACCCTGTTGCTTGACCACACTGTGTACTGGTGACATCATCTCACGGTCAACTCTTTCCGCACAAACAAACCCATGCCTCGAGGTGGTCTATGATGTCAGAGACTAGCAGGATACTGATGAGTGTGCACTGGGAGAAGGCAGAGCTGCAGTCTGGCTCGGGAGTGGGGGACAGTGATGAGAAAAAGAGGAGGAAGAGGTCAGTCAGGCCAGGTGCTTCCCTACCCTCTCCTGCATTACTGTCCCCCAAAACCAGGAGGGAATTGAAAAGGGAGGAAGTTTGTGCACAGACTCAGTCTCTGGCATGCAGGCCTTCGTGGGAAGGTACATAAACTGATGGAGGGGGAGTGGTCTCCTATTGTGGCAACTGCTCCATAGAGCATTGACCTGGGAATAGCTACTTAGCCGTTAGATTGGTGTGCATAGAGCTGTAGAAGCGACTGTGTTATCTTTGACAATAAATACATAACTGTCTTCCATGTGCATTCTTTGGCTGAGAAGTGCCCTTGGCACAGCACCACTGCTCAAGAAAAAGCAGGGTGTTAAGCTCGTTTTCTGCTTAGCTGATAAACCATTTCAAGGCTCCTATGGCATCCCACTTCAGGTAAGGCCAAGCTGACCAGCCATCTTCTGTGCAGCCAGGGGAAGAAAGGAAAGAATGGGCACTCATCATGGACTCTTCCTTGTCTTGCTCCAGCTGTGTCCCTGGATGTTAGTGTATCCCACAACCCATTCTGGCTCAGCACCCTACGCACAGCCTTATTCTTTCTCATGCAGAGAACAGTATAGGCTTTACATGTCAGCTAAGGAAGATGGATTCAGCACTGAGACAGAAATGATTACCTTGGCATGCCATATGCATACATATATCTCAGGATGGGAGGGCATTGGGGAGGGCCTGGGTTAAGTAATGGCTTCTGAGCTACACTCAGGGAACAGGGAAGGAATTGGAGGTGGGAGGGGGGTCATGACCTTACATTATTGAATAGGAAAGACGGGGCAGGGGGGAGGCAGCTATGGCTGCTGGCCGGCTGGCCTTTCTAAAGATGAAGTCATGCAAGATGAAACATTTGCAGATTTGGTGCTCAGCTGGGTGACACTCCTTTCATCTCATCCCACCAAGGTCATGCAAGCAACGGATGGTAAAGCACATAAAGAGCAACAATTATTTCACTTCCTGTCCATTTCCAAGAAAGCAACGGGCTTTTAAATTTCCAGGGCTATAATAAAGCTAGGCCTACAGCAATATAATTTTTTGTTGGTCAATTGGGGTCACATTCACCTGGCAGTATGCAGGGAACCCTTCAGAGAGGACCCTTTGCAGTAGAGAACTCTCAGGATGTCTAACTTACTATCCTCTCCATGTTTTGTGTCATAATTTCAAAAGCAGGATTGCATTCTTCATGATCCAAAATGTCAATAATACTTTTTAAATTGTATATAAGATGTTGAATCCAGAATTAGCCATGCTTTAGAGTCAACCACTGAAATCAACAGGATCATTAACTTAAATCCATAGATTTCAATTGGCCTAATCAAAGCATGACTAGTCTGGATCTATCTATTACGATGTAAATCTCTATAAGTCTATTATGGTTCCTGGTGAACTATCCAAGCATATTTAATAGCTCCATTCTCTAAAACTCAAATGCACCAAACTCCCAAACATGAACAAACCAGATTTTACAGAAAGCAGAATTATTATATATATATATTTGTCTCCAGGTACATTTCTAAAAGTGCCTCATTTCTGAACCTCAATGAGCTTTGAATACACAAACCCTGCAATTATCTGGCTAGCAACACTGTCATGTAATTAGTACTACAATAAATGCGCGAAGCTGGAATTATTGTAGGAAATACAATTTTACTGTAACAAAGGCCAGAGACAGCGAAGCACTGAACCTCAAGGGTTTGCTGAGATGATGTTCTTCAATCATACTCAAAGGAAGATGCACCTTTTTCTTTTACAGAGAATTTCAAGTGGATCGTTTCAGCTGTGCAAATGTGAAGGAAAGATAGCAGAGGGTTGCTTGAAAATGGCCAAGAACATTAAAAAAAACACCCAGCAAGAAAAGCACAAGACATTTTCTCAACTACTAATCAGGAGGAAAACGAGACTGGGAAAAGCTTAAAACGAACCAATTCCAATCAATCCCAAGTTAACTCATTTTAGTCATTCTGATTTGAGCTTGAGACAGTTCACCTGTCATTAGACTGCATAGAGAGTCCATGTGATCTACTGCGTCACTCATCTGGAAGAGATGTGAGTTCAGGATGCCAGATCAACCCTGAACTGGGGCTGTGAAAAAGTTTTATTGCATATCCCTATTTTGAAACATCTTAAAACACCTGCCTCATTAACAGTAAAAATGCATAGTAAAGCATTTCATGTAAATGAAGTATACACCTCCACACACACCTCAAGATGGAGATAACCCATCCTTCAACATGTGACCCCAGTGTAGGCTGCACAGCACTCAGTCCAATTAAATCATGCAACATATTCCATTCCCAAAGCCTGGTGTCAAATGTTAAAAAGAAGAAGAAAAAGGCTGAAGCACCTTGGGGTGGAGTGTGTGTGTGTTTAATGTGAAAATTATCAGAATGTAAAAATATTGAAATGTAAAATGTGTGTGTGTGTGTGTGTGTGTGTGTGTAGGAGGAGGAGGAGGTAGAGAGAGGGAGAATGGGAGTTTTAAAAGCATCAAACAGCACTTCAGATGAATTTGCCCCGAATCCTGGTACAGTGCCGTTAATCACATCAGAGCAGCTGAAGGTAGAAACCAAAACATCTTGCTGTAAGACTTTAATATCTCTGTTTTCTTAGTCACTAACCCCATAACACTCCATTTTTTTTAATGTTTAGGCAGACTACTGCCAGTGGGAATACCAGCGGCAGCAGCTGCCTCAACTTTCATACGGCTTCTGCAGTGGCAGGGTCCAGACCCTCCAAGTGTCCCTGTTTTCCAGGGACAGTCCCTGGATTGATCCTGAAATGTCCCACTTTTCATTAGGACGTCCCTGTTTTCATTGGGTAAATGTTGGAGGGTATGCATAGGATGTCCCTATTTTCATCAGAGAAGTGTTGGAAGGTATGAGAGTCCTCCTCTTCCAGCAGAGGGACACCTCTGCCTAATCCTTACCAGAAGTGGAGAATGAGGGTTAGGATTGCTCCAATGCAGCCTGTTATGGACATTGTGTTTGCAGTCCCTCCCGCCTGTTAATAAACATACACCTTATTCCAGTTCTGTCTCCCAAGTCTTCTTTTTTTGGGGGGGAGAGGCAAGGTTTCATGGTTGATACTGCCCACTTAAGTGATCACTTCATGCATCTGAGAAAGTAGGACCTCATCCACATAACATATGGGTTACTCTTGGAGGGAACGGAATACCTTTTTTTTATTCTGTAGCTGCAACAAATATTCATTCATGTGGAGGTGGAAAGGTGGCACACACACACAGTCACTTCTGGAATGGCATAGGTGGGCATGCAATCTGCAAAACAATATTGTGCTGCACAGAGTGGGGAAATATTTTGGCGCAATGGCACTGTGTCACCTGTGCTCATCAAAACTCCATGGACATGCATGGTGTCAATTCAAACTGATTTCCTTACCTTTTCCTTCAGGAGTTTATCCATTTTCAGGGGGCATCAGGGCTGAGGAAACACCTGAAACGGAACAGGTTTAAAATGTAAGGGGTGAGTGGGGAGAAAGGAAAAGTATTTTTTTAATTTTTAATAAAGCTAACACCATCATTTTAAGCATGCTCCCCGAAAAACAACTTCACGACGGCTCATTCTCAAAGGGCACCAAAACAGCCACCCCATCCCCCAATTCAGCACCTGCAAATGGGGCAGTGAAGGGAGTGTGTTTTGATCCACCCCTACCAGACTGTTTTTTATATGCTCACTTATCTGGCCATAGACCACTGTGAGATCCCTTGTTCCTTTCTAAGTCTGTCTCTTCCAAAGAAACTCACTGCACTCTCGGGTCTGCATAAAGAAATCTAAGACAGAAGTGAGCTCATGGACAGTTTAAGTCTGATCTTTCTTGGAAACTAAAGGTGTCAGAATTTAGCTAACCACATACAGAGGAAAATATGAATGAAAATTCAAGTCACAACAAAACAGCAATCCCTTCAAGCAATGCCACAGTTCCCATAATTTACTTTGTAAAAAGTTACATTTGGGCAGTATAGTGTTTCCCTGTGATTATAACAAATTTGCTTTCATCTCCCGAGCAACTGCGCCTGTTGTTTGTTTCCTTTATCTCACACTCTAAAACACTGCAAAACTAATCTGAATGTTTAACGTGGACTTGCAAAGTAGCATGTAACTAATAATTCAACTATATCAAACAGAACATTTTAAAAACAACTGTAAGGAGCTGACATTTTGCTATGCTCTGTTATCCCACAAGAAATGGAAAACATTGTAGAGTAGTCACATTTTTGACCATGTTCTAACCATCAGCTGATCATGGCTAGAACCTTCCCTTTGATCATGAACCCTAATTGCATAGGAGAGTAGTGTTCCTATCGTGCGGAGGAGTCTCAATGTACTCACCTGAAAGTGATTAGAATCTTCCCTTCAATTAGAAACCATGTGTTGGGTTCTCCAGAGAATTCTAACCTTGTTCAGCTAACATCATTAAAATCGCTCTGCACACCTTCGTGCTCAATGCATGAAAGGTTGGGCTGAGGAGGCCAACATGCACAGGGAAATTGCAGGTGGCTCTGGTGTAAACACCCTCTCACAGCTTGCACCCTCACAAGTTCTTTTGAATGCCATAATTTCACAGCTATCAACAATATTCCCACCGTGTCTATGAAGTTAACATTAAATATCTTCTATGGATGGACCTGCAATAATTACAGAATTTGGCACCTTTGCTAGACGTAATGAGTCGCTCAAGGTGCAGAGACAGCAACCTAAAGAAATTCACTAGAACTTCTCGCTAAGCTGCTACAGGTATAGAAGTAGCCCAGCTTGCCGTACATATCATTTATGGTTTGACAAAAGTGTTGTCAACACATAACATTGCATAAACCTCTTTTCTCCTTTTTGTCAGGAAAGATGTAAAGCTTTATTAGACATGGTATAATGGGCTATTTGTTCCATTTACTCCTTCACAAAGGCAAAGTTATTTTTTAAAAGTAATTATAATAAATAAAAGTAAATAGAATGGAAGAAAAGTGCTGAAGCAGAAATCTTACATAACAAAAGAATGTACAAGATTTTATACCTTTTCAATGCAAATGAGGAGGAAAGAGGTTACAAACACAACCAATTATGCCTTTATAATTCAAGAAACACTCTATATCCATTAAACTGATGGTTTTTAGAAAAAAGATATTCTCGCTTTTCCTTCAATAAATTGCAGAAGTAGAAAAACAAGCTTTCGGATATGAAAGATAGGCTTCATTCGTTAAATTGCTGAGCAACAGCATCTAATAACAGCTGGTATTTCAAATGTTTTTGACATGTTTTTCCTTTACATTTAAATTCCCAAACAGAGGTGCTACCAGGTTTGGGGGATGCCCACAGGTGAGATTTGAGGGACTCCCTAGGTGAGGTGCACCCCCCAATGGTGCCGCCACTGCCCCAATTTTTCAACCCTTTCCGTTCAGCAGGGCTGATCCTCTTCCACCTGTAGCCACTGCCCTTCTCTCACTTGCCTGCCACTGCAGTGGTATTTCTTTCCTTCTGCAACAGGCTGGAGGGAAGGAGCAGGCACAATTGCCTGCTTGGCCAGTGAAATAGGAACAGAAGTGCTGAAACACCAGCGAGGGCTGCAACTCCACTACCACCATTTTAATTTAAAACATTTCTCAAAACGAAGGGTGGCAGTCAGCTCACCAATTCAGATGCCACCTTCGAAACTGCAGGAGCTTGTAAGGTCACCAAACCAATTATGAGGAAGTCCGAGGAAGCTTAGCCTACCCTCTTGCTGTTCTGGGGTCCTCGTTGGCAGGAACCCTCCCCCCCCCCAGGTGTCATCTGATTGGCCACTCTCATTGAAAAGGTGGGCAGCTGCACCTTGCTATCAGGTTAACCATATTGCAGCCAGGATCAGGCCACTGGCATACGAAGGGGGAAGTGGGGGAGTGCACTGGCCCAGGCAAAATTTGGGGAAAGAGCGCCATCGCGGCCGCCCCACCCCAGATGCGCCATGCAGGCCGCACCGTCCCAGGATGCACACTACACGCCGCGATAACCCGACATGCACCATGCCCCCACGCCGCTTGCCACGCCCCCCGTGGAGGACGTGCCACGCCCCCACCTGTTTTCTGCTCCAGGGGCTGCAGCATGTTGCTCCACCACTGGATCAGGCCCTGTATCTGGTTCTGCTGGTGCTGCTGTTCCTGAACTCAGAAGCTATTTAACAATTTAGCTTAGTTTACAAACTGAGTTTGCTCCCTAAGACTGCTATTTAGGGAGCAGGTACTGCCTAATCAAAAATCCTTTCTTCTGCTCTATTTAATATCTTGATCCTATATTTCTGCTGTAGCTCATGAGGCAGAGGCACGGGCTCCATGATGTAATGTCACACTATTTACTTTGCAAATACCAAACGTCCCCTTAAGATAGTGATTTGCTTGTACAACATCCAATCAGTGTTAGTGGCAAGATGCCAGGCTGAAATAGAAAGGACTGCTGCTGTGACGCCACAGCTCAAGCCTCCATTTTGGACACTTTGGTCAGGGGTACAATCAAGGAGGGGAGAGACTTGTTATTAGAGGTTGGCATGGATGGGCGTCTGCCAAAGCCCAGGCAATGGTAGCTGGGAACAACCCTGCCCAGAGCCTCCACAATCGCCGCTGGATAAGTGGCAGGTGGGTGGATGATGAGATGGAACAGCAATAGCAGTCATCACACAATGCTGCTACTGGTCCTAGAGGATGACACTAGATGGGGAGCCACAGCTGCAGTTCTTCCTTGTCACTGCCACTTGTTACCTCCTTCTGGGCCCATTTCTCAATCATGGAATGGCGGGTGGAAGAATCTAGGAGAAGCAATTCCCACTGTGGTGAAAAGGAGAACAGAAACAGGAGTTACTTTCTACCCCATTGAGGAATGACTGGATGCCCTCAGCTGGTGTCATGGGAAAGTGGGTACAGGTGATTCCAAGTTCTTCCAGCATCCCCGTGCTCCTATTTTTCAGGAGGCTCATTGCGGGCACCTTCCTAAAAAATCTGAAGTTGGCACTGCCAAGAGGAAAAGGCCCAATCCACCTAATGAAGGTGCTGCCCCTTGTGCCTGCTCACAGACCTGTAAAAGTTCATGAAGGCTGATGATGTTATCAGTTCTTGCTGGGCCAGCCAATACAGTACAGGAGACAAGCAAGCAACAGCCAACTTTTTGCCTTGACTACTGTTTTAACACAGATTGCCTTGCCTCTTTGTAGTGGCAGTGCAAGGTTTTTCAGGGGTTTGGGGAAACAGCAAGTATGTAGATAGAGACCTACCAGAATCTTCCATGGTTGTCTCAGCAGGGCTAGCTTGTGGGCAAAGGGATTGAGAGAGTCCTGAGTAAAACCTGGATCATAACTTGGGGTGGTAGATGGACCTATTAAAGTGCAGTCCATCCCAGTTCTGCATGAGAAGAGGACCAAATCTATCCTGTCCCATTTCCATGCAGATATTAAGGTGATTTTTAAAAATCCATTTGGCAAAACAAAAGGAAAATAAATATATTTACAAGGCAGTTTGGGGACTGTAGCATTGCTTCTGCCCAGTAACAGGTTGCCCCCCCCCGCCGCCGCCTTTTAAGATTAAAAAACAGGTTGTCCAGCTTCTCATAGCCAAGTGTTCTTATCATGTGAGGTTCCTTGCTGCTACAAACTTTGCCTATAGCAGAGCGTGTCCCTTTAGAGGCAATGGGACTTGTTAATGTTCCGCAGCTCTCAGAGGAAACTGAACTGAAGAAGTGTGGTTGAACTCAATTTTTACATGGAACCTAATAGCCATAACTACTCCAGATTCTGATATGTAAAAAAAATGCCAAGGAAACTTGCAGTAAAGTTATAAACAGCTTTTTGACAATGTGCTTCCCCACACTACTGATCAAAGTGTCATTGTGCCAATAATCCCAAAAATCTCTGCTACTGCCATCTCACTTTGCTGAAAATTCTGGGGAATAACTTGTGGGCTTCCACAGCCACTGGAAAACTGGTTAAGAATATATTATGTTGCCAGGGATTAATTCGTTCTCATTTTATGGGTGTAAAATTGCCCTGCGGTCTTTTCATATCCACAAAATGAAAGAAATAGCAATTCTAAGAAGATTATGAAAATATCAATAGAATGCCATTTCATACAATTCAAGGGGACACTCTCTCGTTTTATGCAGAGATCAGTGTCCCTGCTGAATTGTGGAAGCCCATCCCAACAGAATGAATAATTGCCAAACAAGAATGGCCCCACCTATTTAAGACCAACTTTGAGAACTATATCTAGGCAAAGCTGAATGCCTGTTATCTAGCCCATTATGAGTGGAGTGTGTTGATAATTGTCTAAACAATGCCTTCCCCAGTTGTCTTAGCAAGTCCTCACAGGTAGATTGCCTATCTAAAAGCTTCTTTAGAATTCATGCCCATTCAAAAGCAAAATATAGCTATTCACAAAAATAATCTTTTAACTGTGTTTCCACCACTGAGGGATTTTTTCTTCAGTAATTTGTTGTCAGACACATAGCCTCGGATTTTGCAGTCAGTTCCAAAAGAAGTGTCTTGTGTTTCAGAAGCAATGGTTCAAGCCATGCAGAAGATTATATCATGGGGATATATAAAAAGGTCTAAAATATTGTCAACTGCCAAGTCAATAAATGTTAATTAAACCATTAGGATTGATGCAGAGAATATCAAACAGAAGTCTGCTTCTTTGCTCAACCAATTGGGACTTCCCATGCTTCCCTTCCCTGTGGCAGACCCCTGCTGCCCTCAAAACTGTTGTGGAGGGTCAAGGGGTCTTCTGGAAAGGTGTTGGATAAGCCATGGGAGGACTGTTGAATGAGCTGGATGTCAACAGAATTCAGAGGGGCTGCTCTGCATGTTAAAGCCCCTGTAATCCTCTTAATAAAAAGAGGAGAATTACAACAAATACAAACAGAATGAAAATTGCACCCCGTAATTAAAATGGCGCTCCCACCAAAACAAGATGGTGCTCCCGCCAAAATTAGCTGGGTGAAGACCTCCCCTGCTCCAAGAAGGTACAAAAAATGGTGATCGTGTTGCCCACCAACCCCTAAGCAGAGCAGTAGCAAAGCAAGTTGCTCGGAGAGGGGACTCTCCGCGAAGTCTAAAAGCAATTGGCTGATACAACTTCGAAGCCCCGAACCTGCAGCCGCAGCTGGAATAAGGAAAAAAGCCGCTGCGCAAAGCCCTCCAGCAATTACACAGGCAGTGGCAAGCTCCCGAATGGGAGCGCTTAAGGGGCCGAAGCCCCGTGGGGCAAAAGCCCCTCTGGTGGGAAAGTGAAAGGGAAGGGAAGGGAAGGGAAGGGAAGGAAGGGAATTAAGTGGGGGTATAATAATTACTGGGAAAATCAAGAAGAAAAAGGGAGGATAAAGGAAAAAGATCACCAATACGCGCTCTCTCTTGGCTGCACAGAGGACACTGTTGCTGTTCCGAATGCACACACTGAAAGAGGAAGCTCTGGGTCACATGCATGTGAATATACAGGTCCCTCGATCCGATTGGACTGCGCCCATTGGCCAGATTGAACCCCAACATCAAGGGACCTAACAATCGGGTGTTGTGGCTGACCAATCTTACCCACCCACAACACAGGTGGTCGGTCTCCAGGTCTCACCACAACACGTGCCCTCTTTGAGGGAGGACCCGATTAAGTAGGAAAATACTTTCAGTCTTTACTCCTTCTCTTTGCACATTTTAGTTTAATTTAGAGTGAAAAGTGTCTAATTCATTAAAACAGCTCCAGTCAAATAGTCTCTTAATGTGATGTCTGAGAGAGCAAGCCTTTCTATTATTTGTCATTCCAGTCAGTTTCCACTAATCATCTGATACATGGGTCACTGTCAAAGAGCCATATCCCCCCCCCACGTTAATTAAAATGCAGTTGTGGGGGCAAAGTGGCAAGAGTGTTGCTTACTCCCCCTCCTCCCCTCCCCCTCTTACACACCATCCCAGAATGTGTGGATCCTGTCACAACTATTTATCGGTTGAGAAGGCCTCATAAAGTAAGTAATAATACAAGAAAACTAGGGTTGTGATTCCCACACTTCACATGCAGCATTGCAGCATATGCAGGTACAATTGACAGGCTATAAATCTCTGCTAGGTAACTAGATAGATAGATAGATAGATAGATAGATAGATAGATAGATAGATAGATAGATAGATGATAGATAGATAGATAGATATTTAAGAGCTCTGGGTGATTAGGGCAGAAATGCAGGGTCGGCCCTATGGCAAGGCTGGGTGGCGCAGGGCGCCGGGGTGCCAGGGGGGTGCTGCATTGCGGTGCCCGCGGCAGCCGCATGGCTGGCGCTAAGAAATGGGGCGGGGGGCACCGGAGGGATCTTCGCACCACGGTGCCAGATATGCTTAAGATGGCCCTGCAGAAATGCATAGTATGAAATACTGTAATGTGGTTTAAGAGATCACTGCTTTCATCTCAACTTTTGACCCAACATAACCACAAGGTAGAGGGTTCCTCCCCGCAGGAGCTTCCCTCAGAATTTATTTGTCATTGGAGATTGGATACAGAGAACTTTAAGACCCTGCTTTGATGAAATATTACTGTGTGTCGGTACATGTGATCTGGCCTCTCTCTTTCTGCCAAAATCTGAGGGTGAAACATTGTTTGAGAAGTGAAGGCTGCCACTGGGTGGAGCAGACAGCTGTGGTATTTTGCCTTTGAAACACCAGTCCTCAAGTGTGTTGCTATCACCTGACCCATCATGGACCTCTCTGTACATCCCCTTTAGCAATGCCCTTTATCTAGAACCAAGCAGTTTTGACCTGGCACACAGATAACCCAGGCAAACCAGAATTATCGCCTTCTTTTTCCCAGCTGCAGTTCCATTACACACTTTGAGAGTAAGCCCCATTGAATTTAGGGAGACTTACTTGCAAAGAGTTTGCACTGCAAATCCCAAATTGGACTCAACTGGTTTATATCCAGGAACTTCTGTTAAATGGGGCAGTGAGTCATTATTTTTATTTTTATTTTAAAAAGGCTGCCTTTTCTCTAAAATAATATTGTGCAAAAAAACAACAACGGAAGAAGCAGGCTTTGCAATAACTTTCATTTGGCAAGATGTCCTGATAAAAGAAAAGGGGGAATATCCTTTGCCACCAAACACTGGGTACAGTACATTTAAATTAGAGTGCAGAATATGGCTCTCCCCCACCCACCCCCAATCCTCTTTCTTTCCTCAATTGTGTAGCATAAACAAGACAAAGTCTGCTTTTGTACTTAATACAGATCTGGCTGCCAGCTTGGTCCAGCATACTAAACTCAAGCCTTTTTCAACTGATAAGGCTGCTGTTACCTCTTATGTTCATTTCATATTATGTTCAAAGCAAATCTACATGATCTATTGTTTGTCCTTTATTTTATCCAACCCTATCTGTTTTTAAATTAGTAATTTTCACTTCTTCACACAATCTTCTAAATTACTTTTTTTTTGAGTACTGGCTATTAATATTTTAGGTGCCTTTGATGTTTTACTTTATAGTCTTCAATTTTATTTTACATTTCACAGGTTCCTAGTTGCAAATAATCCTACGGGCAATTTTCTCACATTGCAACTATTCCTTGAAAGATATGCTAATGTAAGCAGGCACTTGTAGTACTGGAGGTTAAGTTAATCACCCAAAATGAGTTGTATTACTGTCAGCGGTGTATAAAGACGTTCCATACTGAATTATGAAGCAGACTAGAGTCAAAACTGCCTTATAAAATATCCAGAGCTGAAGATGGGAGGAAACAAATATTCATTTCAAAGTCTGTTGAGCTAAGGAACCAGTTTTTGTATGTGTGTATGTGCTCTCTCACCCAACTCTTGAGGTTACCAAATACAAATAAAGGGACAGCAGTTTATTTGGTTAACACACACACACACACCCCGCCCCCACAAAATATTATTGTGATAGTCCTTGTGAATCAAAGAGTCCTTGCAAAAGATATGTTGAACAGGAGCTCATGACCTGTTCATCTTTTATATATTTACGTGGCAGAAGCACGAGGAAGAAAATTTATGAATTGCTCTCTCTCTTAGAATGAACGCTGCCATTCCATTCATCAACAAACAGAAAACAGATGGGGTGTCAATATCTTTTATTGAACAGGCACCCATTAATATGAACAAACATGCAGCTTCAGAATGACACAGAACGCTTCAGCTAGCAAAGTGAAAGTATCAAAGGCTAGTAGTTACAAATATGTGGGGGTTTTTTGGTCACTTCAGATTATACCCCACTCACAGGGGCTGCAATTTTCCCTGAAGTGCCTTATTTTAAGGGCCATTTGAAGCTAATGAGAGGAGGCACAAGAACAATAAGGCTGTGTTAATCTACTCAGCTGATCGTTATCTGGCTTTTGAATACAATAAACCAGGGTGGCTTACATTTCACTACAAATATTGGGTTTAGAGTTTGCCGTCTCCTGCATAGGACTACTGTACTTGGGATAGTTGAAGAGAAAGGGGAAGGCATTTTGGGCAATTTCTCCTCCCTGCTGAAGCTCCCAGCACCACCCTCCTTCATGTCCCCTAAACCTCAGTGGCCAAGTGCTACAGGACGAAAGGGCAATTGCCCAAAATCACCTAGTTCTCTTTTCTACTAGTGAGATCCCTTCACTGGATAAGAGGCTTTTCCTGCAGATATAAAGAGTGCTTCCAGCACCACATCCAAAAATAAAAAAGTAGATAGAAGCTGGTTAAGGGAATTTTCCCTGTCTTAAAGATCTTGCCTGGCCCCCAAACTTATGATGTTCTCCACTCACATGATGCTCAGCTAACTGGGGGAGCTAATTTCTGAGTCACTCCCTTGACTTTCACCTTCCATTTAAATTTCTAGAATTAAAAAAAAATCTAGAAAAAAGAGGTGCCGGAACTCCCTTGTTCTCTTATACTGGCAAGGCACCCGTTTGAGAGGTGCTGGTTCCAGTGAGTTCTTGCTGGAAAAAAAAAGCCCTGCGTCTTTCCCACTTTCTGTCTCACCTATTCCTATGAGACAGAAACATTTTTTTTTTACAGTATTACTTGTGAAAACACAATGATCCCTAATAGCAGAGGCTGTCCCTACTGTTTTAGCATTCTAAATATTTGCACTGTCATGTTGAGAAATGCCCACTCTCTAGCGTCTGCGGTGAATTGGGCCCAACGTCTGAGTCCGAATGTCAGTCATCTGACACAGACCAACAGCCCTGTGTTGGGGTGATGATTTTATACAATTGGAATGTTCCTTATATGTAGCCCTGTGCATCTCTCTTCTCCGTAAGATGCCTTTAGTTATGCAAATGTAAGGAGGCAGTTTGGTTCCTCTGCCAGCCTGAATTTTTCTTGGCTCCATCAGAAGCAATGTCATCATGTGGCTCTGCCTGGGTAGTTAGACAAGGATTTTTTAGAGAGGTCTAATCTGTTCTGCCACAAACCTACTTTCTCAGCAGACAGGTCCAGGTGATGTTCTGGGCTGAATTTTAAAAGCAGCAGCACTGCCCATTGCTGCAGCAGAACTTCTAATCATATTGATTTCTCTGTCACATCAGTGAGAGGTATGGGAATGGACCAAGACTTGGTTACGTTAGAGCAGGGGTCAGCAAACTTTTCCAGCAGGGGGCCGGTCCACTGTCCCTCAGACCTTGTGGGGGGCCGGACTATATTTTGAAAAAAAAAATGAACAAATTCTTATGCCCCACAAATAACCCAGAGATGCATTTTAAATAAAAGGGCACATTCTACTCATGTAAAAACACCAGGCAGGCCCCACAAATAACCCAGAGATGCATTTTAAATAAAAGGGCACATTCTACTCATGTAAAAACATGCTGATACCCGGACCATCCGCAGGCCGGATTTAGAAGGCGATTGGGCCGCATCCAGGCCCCGGGCCTTAGTTTGGGACCCCTGAGTTAGAGTGATATGGATGTTAAAGAACCAAATATAAGTGTATTTTGAAGAGTGGTTAATATACTCAAGCAGCTAGCAACTGTGTGTATGTGTGAGGGAGAAAGTGCTTGTAATGGGGTTTACATGCAACATAGCATTTATTTGCTATGCATATTTGATAGGAGTTCATTAAACACACAATAGTGTCAACATAAACCACAGTTTAGATCGCACCAATATTGATGGAGGGGAAGCAAATGGCATTTGTATCTAAAGTCAGAAAACAATAAAGCAAACTTTATTTACTCCCATGCTATGTGATATTTAGTTCACGCTAATTAAATAACCATATACTTTGCATAATTTAATTCGCCTTTCGTATGTGAACATCCGAATCTCTTGTCAGCATAAGTGGCACTTGCAAATAGCACCCATGTGCTTCTCAAAGGATTTTACTTCCCCCGTCCATTGACATTCAATCATTAACAATTATCACTAGCCCATGCCTAATTTGAAAGTACATTGTCAGCTCCACTAGACCATTGCCAATCTTCCAGACAAAGGGAGACAGGGGCAAACTACTTCAAGGGGTGTGTGTGTGTGTGTGATAAGTTCTTTTTTGACAGAGCTAAATAAAAGCAGGAAATACCTTTGCTGTTCAAAGGTTTGCTCAGAAGAGGTGATTTCTTCTGAGACTGAGGGTCAGCTCACACAACTCTAGAAGTACAATGCAACTCAAGTAGACTGAGCTTAGATTCCAGTGAAGTAAATGAGAGATTACTGTACTTCACTCACTGCATGATGATGCATCAAATAGTTCCCTTCACATAGATGAGGGATGAGAAACCTGTGTGGCCTTCCAGATGCTATTGGACCTCAATTTCCATCACCCCCAACCAGAATGGACAAAGGTTAGGGATGCTGAGAGTTGTAGCCCCATAATACCTGGAGGGCCAAAGGTTCTCCAACATTTTATGATATTTCTATCTTAAATGGGAGTTCCCCCATTTTAATTTGTTTATGATTTTTATAGTAGGTATGCAAAAGAATATTTTTATTTAATGATTTCCAAAAACGTAAACTGAAATCTCCGATCCTCTTCTCCAAGTGCATCCCTCCTCTTTCCTGTCTTCAGGAGGTGAGGCAAACTCCCCAATCTTTGAACTTAGGAACCACTTACCCCTAGTTTTTTGTCTTAGCAGAATTCAGCTTCAGTCTGTTGGCCCTCATCCGCCACATAATACTGAGCCTTATGCAGCTTCATATCAAAGTTTACCAGCTAACACAGGTACAGGCAAGTGGTTGGAAGCCAAGCTTAAGATCTAAAAAATTGCAACAAAAAATGTTTAAGAACCAGTTCTGCTTATTTTAGGCTTCTCTGTACTTTGATATTTATCTGTTGTTACTTAGAGGAACATATTGTGCTTATTAATAAACTTTATAAATAAAAATGAAACATATATTCAGATCTTCCCTTGGTACAAAGCCAATACTGAACCCACAGAAACTATTTTAGCTGTTTGATTTGTTGAAGTGTATTTACTGTCTATAGGGAGTGATCCAGTAGTCTTGGGCTTCCTAAATACTGATAGTATAAAGAGATAATAAAAGCAAAGGCCAAAGCCACAGGAGAACCTTTGCCAAAATGAGCATTTTTACTGATTTTTCATTTTTGTTTCCAACTTCTTATGAGCCACTCTGCAACCTTTGGCTGAAGAGTGGCTCAAATAAATCATTAGCTCATGAATGGCTTTTTGTGCAAATCTTCAGGTCTCCAATTGTAGCCTCTAAGATCATGGTGAAATGCTTAATTACTGCACCTTCCTAATAAATGTTTTCATCACAGTGAATGTCCAATATTTGGTAATGTTAATATTTACAATAAAGTGTTGACCATATCCAAGCAAATGTTGCAAATATCCAAAATAGTCCCTCTTAAGAATGTTGTGCTGATCCACTGGTGTATACGCCAAAATGAACCTCAGTATTTTCTTCTGTTTACAAAATTCATCTGGGATTACCAATGTTCACCAAATTGTAGACATTTGTCCCAATGCATAGATGATGAACATATTTTTCTCCTGAAGCCAGATATGCTAAAATGAAGAGCTAAGAATTTGGGATTATAACTAATTTAAAAATGGCACACTGTATGTATTGAGTTCATTACATCCTTCATTAAAGATTATAAAGATAAATGATTTAATAATAAAGTATGATTCAAAATAATTAGGCAACTAAATTAAATACTGTATTACATTATGAGATGATTATTATTATAATGGTCTTCTCTTTTCAGAGTGATGACAAGTTAGGAGCCCTTTGTAGGCTTCATTTCCTTCTGAAAAGAGAAGAGTGGTGTTTCTGTTTGAAAATAAAATGTCTACGTACGCAACACCAGAGGAAAATATATCGTGAGTGGCAAATAAAAGATGAGTGCTCTCCACATACATGCCAGACAGTACCAGTACAATTCCTGTGTCATATAACCAACACCCCCCAAAATATTTTCCATGTTTAACACAGCGCATTCTACACATGGGCAGGAATTCAACATTGTGCTAATTTAAAGTCACTTAGCAGTGTGCTAGTGGAGTGGTTTGTCCAAAAGAAGGAGCAGAAAACCCCTAGAGTTCTCATGACTAGTTGTGCAACAGAAGTCCCGATGCTTCCTATTGCACAAACCATTGCGCAACATCCTCCCACCAGCACAACAGTTGTGCGGCATTTCATGTTCTGCACGCTAATGCAACAGCACTTGCACTGGAAGTCAGAGAACACTGAATCCAGGCCAGGAATCTTAATCACACCGTGGAAGATAAATGTAGCTGTTTGCTACATTGTTGTTGTTGTTTAGTCGTTTAGTCGTGTCCGACTCTTCGTGACCCCATGGACCATTAATTTAATGTATGAAATTAATGTGTGAGTTGCCTGGCTTCATCAGGTTGCTGCTGAAGGAGCAACATCAAAATGGTCTTCCTGTGGGTGGAACCACTCTGGACAAGATGCAAGGGTGCGGGGAACTTTATATATACCGTAGGTAATATGTTTATGGTGACTGTTGTATTCTGTACTTTATTGGTTTTTGTCAACCACCCAGAGGACTTTGGTTGATGGGTCATCCAGAACTGATCTTAGTATTGACTTTTGTACTCTGTTTGGGAGCGATTTCGGCCAGAGGGCAAGGTATGAATACTTTAAGTAAAAGAAAGGTAAAGGAACCCCTGACCGTTAGGACCAGTCACAGACGACTCTGGGGTTGCGGTGCTCATCACGCTTTACGGGCTGAGGAAGCGAGCATGTGGCCAGCATGTGGCCAGCATGACTAAGCTGCTCCTAGCGAACCAGAGCAGCGCACTAAAACGCCATTTACCTTCCCGCTGGAATGGTACCTATTTATGTACTTGCACTTTGATGTGCTTTCGAACTGCTAGATTGGCAGGAGCAGGGACTGAGCAATGGGAGCTCACCCCGTCGCGGGGATTCAAACCGCCAACCTTCTGATCGGCAAGCCCTAGGCTCAGTGATTTAACCCACAGCACCACCCGCGTCCCAAGTAAAATAAAGTGAATGTCTAATAATGATAATAATAATAAATAATAATAATCCCCAACATGGAATACTTCAGCCTGAAAGCAGCTTGTATCCTGAAGTTATAAACCACCTAAACTGGTTGTTGATAATGGATGTACCCTCTTCATCTCCTCTCTGTGTCACTCATGCATGGCTATAAAATCTCCTTTCCAAGTGTCTCTGAAACTGTAATCTCTCCTATATCTTGCAAACTGAAATGATGATGAAATGAAGAGATTCACACTGAAGTGCCTTAATTCATCTATACTGGTTTTTCACCAGCACATAAAGAGGTTGAACTCGAAAGTTGTTTACTCGAAAGTCACACATCTTGCTGCCTTGAACATGCTTGAGAGAAGGAAAATGAAGACACCACACATACCCTACTTACTGTATCCTATTCCCAGTTTCAGGATAGCATTCTTTTTCTTCTAAGACCAAAGGCATAATAACAAAAAAATATCCCTTATCTTTGGTAGCATTTTCTGTGGCATTTTTCTTTCAGAAAAGGGGGGGGGCCAGTATAAACAACATAACAGCTATGTTTAAAACCCACCCACAGACAAGTTACAAGGGCAAAGATAAAGCAAATAATTGAAATTTCACATCAACAGGGCAATAGCCTGGGCAAAGAGGCAGATCACCAGATCGTCAGTTATCTAGACAATATTGGACTTGGAGCAGAGCTTCTAGCACCATTCACCTTCCCTTGTCCAACCTCCTAATCCTACAACAGTATGTAGGATTGAGAGCCAGGGTAGTGTAATGGTTAGAGTATTGGACTATAAGCTGGGAGACCTGGGTTTGAATCCCCACTCAGCCATGAAGCTCACCGGGTGACCTTGGGCCAGTCACCATCTCTTAGCCTAACTTACCTCACAGGGTTGTTGTGAGGATGAAATGGGGAGGAGAACCCTGTATACCACCTTCAGCTCCTTGGAAGGTAAAGGTGGTATATAAATGTAAAAATAAAATAAATGTGTAGGGAGGATGGACGTTGAGCAATTTAGACTGTTCACTGCCTTGCTGATCTCGGATGCTGTCTTTTCCTGCAAAAGGATATTTGCAGATGTCCCACAGTGATGCATTAATTCCCATTTATTAGTCTCTGTCCTTTCCTCTCATAGTGCCGAGTAGCCCATTTGACCAATTGTGTCTCGAAGCCACACAATTTGCCCTTGAAATGATTATAAACTCCGCGGGAAGTAGGCTCCCTCCTGCCGAGGTTATAAACGCAAAATGAGCATAAAGAGCTTGCATCCAAAGTTAAATCTCTCCACTGAGAAAGTCTTCTATATTGCAAACTTCTTTAATAATCATAGATATCAGCTAGTTAGTTTCACAGTACCCCACATTAAGAAAAGTTACTGCCCTGCTAGCACAGGAAAACTTCCTTTTAGGTTTTTTCCTTTGTGGTGACAGTCTCTCTGTCCTCTTCAAACCAAAAGAGGCTAGAGGATTTCTTGTTATTAAAGCCTATCCTTTAGCACAGACTGTGTGTAGTGAGGATTTTCATTAATACTTAGGAGTCACACTGGCAACCTGATCCATAATCATTAAGACAAGAAATAATGCTCACACTGCACAATATACAAGGAGAACAGAGCAGGCTAACAATGCTTGATTTTCCATCAGCAACTTATCTTCCCAATAGAATTGGTTTAGATATTTTGCTACCTAGCTCTCCTGCCCTTCTCCACCTGCCTGTGCACCTGATGCATCCTGCCATAATCTTTTAGGCCACAGGTGAGGAACCGTAGACCTAGGGGCCAAATGCAGTCTTCAAAAGCTCTCTGTCTGGTTCTCAGGACGCTCCCCCAGGCCACACCCCTCTGTAACCACACCCCTTCTCTCCAGGCCACACCCCTCCACAGTCCCACCCTGTGCCCTTCTCATTTTCAAAAGGCAGTTTCTTTTCTCATTAATTGATGGACAGTAGCTTTTTTAAAAAAAGTTAAAATATAATGGAGAATGGCAAAAGAAACAAGCAGGCCTTTCGGCACAGCAGCAGTGGTAACCTTGGACCCAGTGTGATGCAGAAGATGCCCTGTGTTCTTAAAGTGTGTCTGAGGAAGGGGTGTGGATGCAAACCGCAGATTGCCGCCGTCTGATGAATTTTGAACCAAAGATATCCTTTGGCACAACCTGCAATAAACCAAAATTGCTCAGCTTAACACCAATGCACTCTCTCCGTCTATTTCTATAATCGCCTGCAGCCAGGTTACATTCATTTCGTATGCATCATGCAGAACTGTTTAAGCGTGAGGCGAGCAATTGGAGGCCTGATTTCAGCATTTGTGTGGCCCTTTTGGCCTGATTCTCTCCGAAATTACTGCCGATAATGCCAAGCTTTATCCTTGTATTACCTTCCAATTTACTGAGAGCAGTGTCTAAGCTGTCATGGTGCCTGGCTCAGACATCGGACTGAGTACCAGATGATTTCTTAACACCGTGGCTGAAAGAATTAATTGATTAGCCTGTGTGATTAACCACTTAATTGCTCCCCCCCCCTTGACAGGCTAAAAATAACGATCAGAATAACTGGAACCGGCTGCCTGGGCTTCCAAATTGCCACATCTGAGGCCTAACTGGCTTCTCTGCTGTTTCCTTTGTTTTCCATTGCTCTCTGCTACTCTTAAAACTGCAGAGCACCTGACCATGTGGCCATTTTGGTTAGGAATATCACAGCAAGACAAGCAGCAAGTAAAGCCAATTGTGAGAGCTCAAGTTCTCACACATGGTAGTCGGGAAGAGAAGTGAGTCTTTCTAATTTAGAGGCATGTGACAAGTATTGCTTTGAGTTCTGTTGCCATGGAGCGGCAGCTCCCCAAAGCCTCTTCATCTCAGGAAAAAGCAGAGATCACCCCCCCCCCCCGCCCAGAACACTGTCATCCATAAAAGGGTTGCAGTGAGAGTCTTTAGCATGGAGTTTTAAACATTGATTTAGAGGATCGATTAATTGCTTAAAGCCACACAGTGATTTAATTGGCTGGCAGTCTTACTTAATTTCCCAAGGTCTCAGAGTCTGGGCCTAGAGCTAAGATACTCTTAAGTGGCTACTTGCAGGTTGTGGGTTGAATGGAGCTATTCTGCAGCTCAGTGAAGTCTTCTGACACAAGACAGGTGCCTACCCGGACATGCAAAACCAGTGTGTATTTTAATCTGTAATTTTACCTTATAATGTATAGTCGTACCTCGGTTTACAAACCGCTCGGGTTGCGAACAGTTCGGGTTACGAACTCTGCAACCCCGGAAGTGTTTTCGGGGCGCGCGCGTTCCGCACATGCGTGGAAGCGGTGCGTGCGCTTTGCGCATGCGCAGAAATGGCGCTCGGTTTGCGACCTTTTTGGGTTACGAACTGCGACCCGGAACGGATCGTGTTCGTAACCCGAGGTACTACTGTATACTTTTAACTTTCATTTTGGGCATTCAACTAAGTTTTACTCAGAGTATACCCACTGAAATTAATGAACGTGGCCAAGTTAGGTTAATTAACTTCAATAGGTCTACTGTGAGCAACACTTAGTCAAATATCATACTTGTTTGGTATATATATATATATATATATCTGTTTCAAACACTGATTTCCATTGACAATTTTCGTTTATACTTTATATTCTTTGTAAACTGTTTAGAGGTTTTATTGCCAGTTAATTGGCATAAATAAGTGAAAATAAAATGAGAAGTCAGACTAGCAGAATTGTGGTTGTCCTCTCACTTAATTTGCAAGTATCCATTCATTCTGTGTTATTTTTTCTAGAAAAAGAGGAGCTGAAGCTCACCATGAACGTCTCCCTTGTTCTCTTAGAATGGCAATAGCACTCACCTGAAAGGTACCAGAGCTGAGCTCTGGTGAGCTTTGGCTGCAAAAAAAAAAAACCCCATTCATTCATTCATTCATCATGGCACCTCTCCAAAATAATGCTGTCATGCATACTTGCTTTTCTGTGTGATATATATACCGTATTTTTCCATGTACAAGACGATGCACCCCCCCATTTTTTAGTTTTAAAAAAAGGAAAAACATGGGGGTTGTCTTATACACAGGTTTATACGACAAGTCTGGGGTGAGCTGGCAGCTCCTGAGTCCTGAGTCACCGAGTGCTGGACTCAGGGCTGCGGAGCTGGCTGGAGAGGTGAGGCATCAGTTATCACTGGTGGAGGCAAGGTGAAAAAGCTCAACAACTTTTTTGCGATTCCCCCCCCCCAAAAAAAAGCTAAACAACTTTAAAATACTGATTTCTTAATTTTGGGCTCCCAAAAGTAGGGGTCATCTTATACACGGGGTTGCATAATACACAGAAAAATACCAAGCATGTCACATATACAGGCCAATGGTGATAGGGAACCAGTAATGGAGCCTAGATCACTATTAGTCATAGCTGCCAAGTCTCCCGGTAAAAAATGCAGGATCAGCAGTGGTGTGGCACCGGAAGTCGCTTCTACGCATGTCCGGACATGCGTAGAAGCGACTTCCGGTGCCTCACTACCCATGTATGGGCACTGGAAATCGCCAGCACCGGAAGTCGCTTCTACGCATGTCCGGACATGCGTAGAAGCGACTTCCGGTGCCTCACTACCCATGTATGGGCACTGGAAATCGCCAGCACCGGAAGTCGCTTCTACGCATGTCCGGACATGCGTAGAAGCAACTTCCGGTGCCGCGCTACCCATGTCTGGGCACCGAAAATCGGGCGGCACCAGGACCCAAAATGGAGCCTCCCTGGCAGGTAAGAAATCTGGGGGATTTCCGGGAATTTTTTCAATCCGGGCTGCCAGCGGGAAACAGCTTTAAAAACGGGGGCTTCCCGCGAAAAATGGGAGACTTGGCAGCTATGCTATTAGTTCCCACCAGTAGACTCCCTGCTTCATATAGCCTGGAGTCTCCTGGTGCTGTGGGCTGCTACTCAACTTTTGTAAGAGTTTGTAGGAGTCAATCTGACTGTTCCCTAGAGCAAAGATTATCATAAATCAAATCTCAGTCGATATGTATTCATGAGAACTCTAGAAGAATTTGATTGGAGAAACTGGTCACATTAGTAGCATTCTCCAAACAACACCTCTTAAGATCAAATCTCTAGTCACTATACTCGTATTTATGAGTTCAATATTTGCTTTCTCTTGTATTCACTTAAAATTCATTGTCTTTATTAACCTTTTCACAGATCGGTTTGTGTGCTCGCGCGTACACAAAAGGGAACACAAGGAGCAATAATCAGCAGTTAAATATTATCATGGGGCCCTTGAATAAATTCAGGCACATAGATAAGACAAGATTAGTTATAAACAATTATTTATTTTGAAAATACCCATGGAAAATATCTACAGATATTAGCACCGCTCTAATCAGCAATTACATATAACAACAAAGACACAATTGCTATCCGGCACAGAGATATGTGCTGACAATATTCTCAACTATATCTATAAAACTGTTTTGCCAACACTCAGAAGAATAATTAAAGTTGATATTTCCCCCCTCTCCCAATCTTAAGTAAAATATTAGGCTTCAGGCTAGCCAGTCTACAAAGCCTCTTGCTTCTGTAAAAGTGGAAAATTGCCACTATCTTTCTGAGCTTAGAAGGTCATTCAGGTATAGGCGCATGAGAGGGTTGTGGTAGTTATCTCTAATGACATTGCTATGGCCTGCATTGTGCAATACAGTTAGCAGTTATGACATAATACATGGTATTAATATACACTTAGTGCTGCTTTTTAGCATTCCTGATTGAGTGTCAGAAAAAAATACTGGGCAAGTCTCAAATAGTCGTGAACCTTGGGCATCTCATTGTGTGGACAACACTGAGTGGGGGTTGTCCACACAGCACTGCCCTTAACCATTTACCATCTGACATCCTGAATTAGACATATTAATAAGTTCAGGGACAAAATTCAGATGTACTATTCGGTGGAGGATTTTTAAAGCATTTTTTGTCACCTTTGATTCTAAAATACATGGACAATTTCTGGTGGCCCTGCTGAAAGTCAATAGAATTCCCCACGGCCAGAGGCTGAAACTTCAGTGCCACATATGCGCATTTGCCCCATGAAAATGAAAAGTGTGTGTGTGTGTGTGAGAGAGAGAGAGAGAGGGGGGGGGAGAGGGGGAGAGAGAGAGAGAGAGAGAGAGAGAGAGAGAGAGAGAGAGAGAGAGAGAGAGAGAGAGAGAGTTAATTTGCAAAATTCATATAGGTCATAGATTACCTATTCTTGACAGGGAATTTCTGCTTATTCAACTCAGGCTGCATACATGCCATGTGTTTAAAGCATACAACTTTCCCCAAAGAATTCTGGGAGCTGTAGCTTCCTCACAGTGCTGGAAATGGCAGCTCTATAGGGGTAAAATACATTTCCTAGGATTCTTCGGGGGAAGTCATGTGCTTTGAATGTGTGTCGTGCATACAGCTTCAATATTTTGATTGTTTATATATGCACATGCACACACACAGAGAGAGACCTGCCTAAAACACTTGGTCTGTTGTTCACCTATCAGTTCCCTGTAAGGACAGCTGAAAATGATCAACATCATGAAGGGAAAGGAACACTGATCATTACAAATGTGTGGGTTCAGATTTCCTACACTGTTGCTCGTTGTGCATAGGAAGAGAATAAAGCCACATGCTTTGACTTGCTGTGTCAACAACGCTGAGATAAACGGATTCCTTGTCCAACCCACTTACTTCCTCCCAGTTGTTAGGATAGCTCACAGCAGTTGCCTTTCATTGTACAGATAATTCCTGAAAACAGGTGCACCAATGCCTGGAAATGCCAAAAGAATTTCAAGGAAGGTTATCTGTTGGGAAGGATGCATTTATTTATTTATTTATTTACTTAGGTAATGCTTATAGCGAATTCCTTTAGAAGGCTTCCCTTTCCAGATAAACAAGTCAGACAGTTATTAGGTTTACTGTGCAGAATTTTGACATGAGGGCTGTAGACTGGTATTCTGAGGCACCTGTCTGCATGCAAAATGATAAGAGTTCCATGGTGCATCTGCTTAGGAAGAGCTTTGGCAATGTCAAAGGTGAGATGAGTCATCAGAACAGGCCATCCTTCCTCTCTGCCAATCCGCTGAAGGTTCAGAGAGATGGATTTCTCAGGCCCTCGTGGGCTTTCCCACTCATTTAACCAGAGAGAGTGGTTTCATGAACACTTTTCTACATGGCTCTAAAGTATATAGATGGGGAAGAATGCAGAGGAGATCCGTTCACAAACCACAGGGCACAGGGGTGCATTTAAAGTGGAGTTAAGCCTGAAAATTATATATTTCGGCACTAATTTGGCCAAGACCATGAAAATCAGTAGTAGAGTAACTAGACTGTATTCACTGTGTTATGCTTTGCAGCTCAAGAGGCACTGTGCAAACCTAAAACACTAAGAACAAAGGGTCTTCAGGCACCTTAAATACCAACATATTTATTGTGGCATAAGCTTCTGCAGACTACAGTCCACTTCATCTTTCACAAAAAACCTTCTGTCCTTTTTGTGAATGGTCAGGGTTACTATGGTAACAATTATCACCATGTGTACTTTGCTGCATTTGATGTCCCGCTGACCATACTGTTTACAAGTCTCCCCCATCCTCATTCAAGAACCAATGAAGTGTAGTGGCTAGAGTGCTAGACTGGGAAGTAGGAGACTAGGGTTCAAATCTCTCTCAGCCTTACCTACCTCACAGGGTTGTTGGGGGATAAAATGGGGAGGAGGAGGAGGAGGAGGAGGAGAATGCACACCACCTTGATGTCCTTTGAGGAAAAATGGAATAAAAATGTTATAATAACAATACTTGCAACCTAAGATAATGTTTCATACATCAGATGAAGTGGAAGCTTATGCCATAATAAATGAGTGCTTTTATTTGGTTGCCTTTTCTGTAAGAGATTGACACAGCTACTCCTTTGTAGGGTTGGGGGGAAACCCAGAACAGATTTAAAAGGGGAACAGGAAGCAAATGAAGGAGAGGAAAGGGAAGTTCCTTTGTGTAGTCAAAAATCCTTGCCTCAGTAGATCAGTTTAGTGGACTACTTCTCAACGTCACGGAATATATTTGGGGAGGAGCACTTGGTTAGACACTGCTGCTGGACAGGAAAATGATGAGTGAGGAGGGCTGACCAGAAGCAGCTCACTGAGTATGGTGGAGCAGCTATGCTAGCTTCCCAGAGAGGAAGGGGTGATGCGGCAGAGAAGTTGGAACAGTACAGTTGCAATAGCAGAAGCCCCACATATTGACTCCACTGTTGCGTTTGCACCACGCTGACCCTACCCAACACCTTGTTCTGCCCCACCTTCGTATCCACCACCTGTGGAGTCAGTGCTCCCTGCCATCCATGTGAGGAAGTTACGGGCTTTTCCTAGCTTTGAATCTTCTCTCTCTCTCTCTGGAGTTCCTACACTGTAAATGAGACCTTTTCGAGGCAGCTGTCATGCTTTTAATCATTCTAATCCTTTGTCTTATTCTCTCACTACCAAACACACTGCATTTCTATGTCCAGTTTGGCTGCTAAACCCGGGGGGGGGGGGGGAGAGAAAGAGAGAGAGAGAGAGAAATAGCTCATTTGCAAACTGAGAACTAAAGCCAAGCCCACAATATTGATCTCAGAGGAGGGGGGAAAGTACAAAGGATAGTGGGAGAGATTTTGCTTCTGACAAGAAGGATGACGTTAAGGCCTCCAAAGATGTGGCGGTCTTTCTAGAGCATGCATTAGTGATAATCAGTATGTGTTGCTATGGTTCAGTACAAGTCTGCAGTGAACTCCACAGAACTCTTTCAACCTTTCGTCTCTAACTGGCTAAACATGAAAGAAACAATAAATCTTGTTGACAATTACTTCCACATCTATTGGCAGCAAGTCAGCGGCAGTGTGATCAGCATTGAGCACAATATGTGTGTGGTACGGCCAACACCCATTCACAGCCTCCCTTGTTTCTCCAGTGGCTTATACAGCATGTTATTTCCCCCCAGAGAGTAACTCTTCCAAATGCTGAATCGCTGATATTAGCACCAAACAATACTAATTTGTCAGCCAAGAAGTATTCTTTTGTTTTTCCATGGGGCTCATAATAGCAAATGGTAGTTACTATGCTGTGCAGCTGAGCGAAGATAGAAATTTCAAGGTGGATTTCCATTTAGATAATTGGGTTTGTGGGGGGGGGGGGTTAGAGAAAGACGACAATGTAAGTACTATTGCCTGGGTTTGGGAACTTTCTGAGATACGCATTGATAATTCAATTCATACTAAGACCAGAAAAATATGTATACATTAGCATGATCTGGGACTTGCCCAGTGGAATTTTGGGTTTTCCTCTCACACTGAAAATCACCAGCTGTCTGTGCCCTAGATAAGGTGCTTTTGAGAAAATCATTCAGTTTCCAAAGTGGTGAGGGGCATGGGACCTCCTTTTTAAACCCTCGACCATAGGAGCCAACTCCTAGGGGCCGTGGAGGCTTCAGCCCCCACAATAAAATATTTGAGGGGGGGCCGGACCCCCACAAACCTGATGGCCATTCCCATTCAAATGATGCGTGTGCACTGTGTCATGGGATCAGTTATGTGGGGCAGGGCTTACCCGGGCCCCCACAATATTTTATTCAAGTTGGCACCCCTGCTCTTGACAATACAGAACCAAATTTTCTGTTCTTTGGATCCCATCTGCAATACATTGTTTTCTCCTTTTTGGATAGCCACGCATACTTTTGGGATAGTTGCACATTTGCCAAAAAGTAAGCTTTCAACTGGTTTAATTGGAACTTAGAAATCAATGGGCTTAGGGTGCTTCAAAGCATGCTCAGATGTGCACAATGCTCTTTGAGCAATGGCCAGTTGGCTGCATGACGGGTACCCTAGCTTTTCGATGTTAACAGGTATTGTTTCATGGGTCATTAGTGGTGAAATAAAGTGTGTGTGCTTTTGGGGGGGGGGGAAGAACTGGAGGCTGTTTGTATGACAAAGCAATCCCACAACTGTTTTACTATGCACCAGAAATCACAGATAATACATCATCAAGCCATGTGTAATTCTGCTTTGAGAGTTGCATGAATTATTTGTTCTTCTCTTCAGAATAGTATCTGCTCAATGTAACTATTCAGGTGTTCGTGGTTGGATGTCAGTGAACTAATTTATCTAGCAGGATGTGAGAAGGTGTCTCCTTCTTCCTCACATCCAAAAAAAGAAGAGGAAAAAAAAACCTCCTGTTGGGTGTGTGTTTGTGCGATTTATTTTAGGTAGACAATAATCATGAGCTCTAAACTTATTCACACATATTCACTCAGCAAATATCTATGCATATAATGAATTCATAGCCTGTAGGAACTTCCATCAATATTAGTGAAGGGGAAACAAGTGCAGAATATGAAATAAAACATACTCACTGGTTGAGGGAGAAAAACATTATTCATAGTGTAGATTCGGTTTTATCACACAGTTAATGAAGGCAAACATGAATGATACAAGCTTGAGTCATCTACCACCCCTTATTCAAATTCACCACGTCTCCCACATAAAACTCTACGCCAGTGCAGGCCATCGTAAATAGTGCATAAGCTTTATCTAAATTCTGAATATTCCCTTCACCACTCAAATCAGGAGATCTGGGTTTTTTTTGGGGGGGGGAGCATTCAGTTTATAGACATCCACCGCAAAGAAACACACATCTCTTCTTACAAAGATTTATCTTACGGAATCACTGAGTTTGGATTCCAAGTGTTGCAAACTAGCATCAATTAACACCATATTAATAAATTGTGCAGCGCCGAAGACCCACACTTTCCCCTTCCTCTGTGCTAAATTCACCAGGGGCTAGATGCAATGGCCCATGCCACCACGAATGCAAACTAGAAGAGAAGATTGTGACATTATGTATGGTTAATCAAGGGGTTTAATCCACAACTGCATGTTATTATTTTTAGCCCGGGGGTTTAATCTACCCTAAGACTAAAATGTCTTTCCTTAAGACTGTGAATGGAGATCTTAAGCCTTCCACCATAAGTGGGTCTCACGGGACATTCCCAAGCAGTCTATTAAAATAAGTGGCAGTCATGATGGAATAAGTCATGGGGTTCTACACTGCAGAGAGTAACAGCATGAGAGTATTAATGCTGCCTTGTGCTCTTCCTGGTAGTTTAAGAAATGTGGTAGTGGATTAGCCCTAAATTTGGATGCTGCCGTGTAAGAGGGTGGTGGGTGGGTGCGTGCATGATCCTTTCCCTGGAAGATGTATTATTATTATTATTATTATTTGCAAATCGTTGCCATTTCAACTACAGAGGACTGCTGGTATGACTTTCTCCCATCCTTCTCTTAAATGCTTGCCATCAAAATATGATGTAGGAAACAGCTGCATGTTGCATGTTCTTTCTTCATACCATATGAGAGCAGCAGCCAGGGATTTATATGGTGTTTTAGGCATACTGTCTCTGTAATCTTGGCAACAGCCTGAATTGTGGGTCCATGTTATTGCACCCATATTGCAGATGGGCTGTTGACTCAGAGACCAATGAAACAGTGGCTTGCCTAAGCAAGATTCAGACCAGAGACTTCCCAGCCCACACTCTTACTTACTCTAGCACATCAGCTCTTAGAGGGTGCCTCGGGGGTCAGGATGCCATTATCAGATTTGCAATTAAGAATGGAGGGGGGAGGAATTCAATTAAGTTCACATTTAAAGGCAAACCTACCAAATTAGCATTTACCAAGGTAAAGGTAAAGGGACCCCTGACCGTTAGGTCCAGTCACGGATGACTCTGGGGTTGCGGCACTCATCTCGCTTTACTGGCCAAGGGAGCCGGTGTACAGCTTCCTGGTCATGTGGCCAGCATGACTAAGCCGCTTCTGGAGAACCAAAGCAGCGCACGGAAACACCGTTTACCTTCCAGCCAAAGCAGTACCTATTTATCCACTTGCACTTTGACGTGCTTTCGAACTGCTAGGTTGGCAGGAGCTGGGACCGAGCAACGGGAGCTTACTCCATCGTGGGGATTCGAACTACCGACCTTCTGATCAGCAAGCCCAAGAGGCTCAGTGGTTTAACCCACAGTGCCACCCACATCCCTCAGCATTTACCAAAGCAATATGCAAACCAAAAAAAGAGCCATCCTTCATAATTTGAACTTCTCTGAATTTTGCAATGCAGCTCTCCAGCCGAGTAATGAGCACAGAAATGTACATGCTAAGGTAACGTGTGCATAAATAATACATATATTGGTGAAAATAGTATACAAAAATGCATTATATTAGGGAAATTAGCTTTACAAAAATGTGTACATTGGTCAAAATTGAATTAAAATTTGTGCTTATTAGGAGAAACTGATGCTAAAATGCTGATAAATTCTCTTGGGGATTCCCCCCCCCTTTTCATTGCAAATTGTTGCAGAAAGATGGAGCACTGAATTTTAAGACTGAAATGATGAGAAATGAAGAGAACCAAAATGCACAGATCCATACCCTCTATTTGCAATTATGCCAGAATAAGTCACATATTTAGTGCTTTTCTTCAAGAAAAAAAGGTGCCAGTTCTGCACACTCTTGATAACCTCGGGGGGGGGGACACATTGCACATTATCATGTGATCACAGGAGAACTAATGCAATGGCTTTGTGGTGTGAAAAAGCTATCACAGTTCTTGTGGATAGAGGCCCCATGTTGTATGTGACAGTCAGGGCCGTCTTTAGCATATGCACCGCTGGGGTGCAAAGATCCGCCCAGTGCCCCCAAATTTAGTTTAGCCCCAAATTAATTTTTATTATGCTTATGTCAGACACCACGCCTTTTAAAAAAATATTTCTCTAAACAAATTTGAACTGTAAGTGATGAAGTTAAAATGCAGTTTACAATGTTTCACTCGGGGTCAGCGGCACCTTTGACACGACTGATCTCACGCAGTTTGCAAGCAACCGGTAGGCAGGTGGTGCAAGATCAGTTGTGTCAAAGGTGCCACTGACCCCGCTGCCGCATAGCAGTTCAATACAATACGTAACATAATATTTTGGAAATTTTCGCATGCACAGCGCTGTTGAGAATGATAATCACCACCGCTGACGTGGTACATCTTTGGTAGAACAACAACAAAACCGTTTATTATGAGGACCATGCCTGTACACAAATATCAACACAACAATAATTAAAAATGTTAAAATTCATTACCTACTATGCCAACAAAACCTTCACCCCACAAAACAGAAAGAGAAGGAAAACAAGCAACAAGTTAAACAGACGATGAAGGGGTCTTTACTTTATCATCCATAAATCTTTCCCTGGCTTTCATGGCCTTCATCACAAAGACCGCTACCACATGGATAATTTGTGGGTTAGCATCAACTAACAAAATTTTTACTCTATCTTCAGGATTGGTTATAGAGTTGGATATAGTTTGCAGCATCGCATCTCTAAAGCCTGAGTAAATGGGGCAATAGAGGAGGTAATGTATAAGATCCTCTTTAATTTTCATGAAGCAAGGGCATAAACGGTGTTCTGCTGGGATTTTTGTAAATCTACCGGTCAGGTATGCAGTTGGCAATGTTTGAAACCGGGCCATGGTGAAAGCTCTCCGAAGGGTGGGATTAGTGATATCCACCAGGTAGTTTGCACAGATTTTGACTGCACATCTTTGGTAAATAAGTGCACAAAGTCAAAAGTCCTTTAGTGAAATAGTAGGTATACATTTTGGTAATAGCTAGGTATTATTATTATTTCATAACAGGTAGGTAGTTAAGAAGGACGCGGGTGGCACTGTGGTCTAAACCACTGAGCCTAGGGCTTGCTGATCGGAAGGTCGGCAGTTTGAATCCCCGCGACAGGGTGAGCTCCTGTTGCTCGGCCCCAGCTCCTGCCAACCTAGCAGTTTGAAAGCACATCATAGTGCAAGTAGATATATAGGTACCACTCTGATGGGAAGGTAAATGGCATTTCCGTGCACTGCTCTGTTTTTGCCAGAAGTGGTTTATCATGCTGGCCACATGACCCGAAAAAACACTGCGGACAAACGCCGGCTCCCTCGGCTAGTAAAGTGAGATGAGCAAGAATGTCAAGAATGCTTTTATGGTGTTTCCTGCTTGGCAGGGGGTTGGACTGGATGGCCCTTGTGGTCTCTTCCAACTCTATGATTCTATGATTCTATGAGCGCTGCAACCCCAGAGTCGTTCATGACTGGACTTAACTGTCAGGGGTCCTTTACCTTTACTTTTTAGATCGTTAAGAGCTTAGTGGCTTCAGCAGTGGCCGCCTGGAGCCCCCCAGAATTCAGCGCCCGGTGTTCCACACCCCTTGCACCCCTGGGTAAAGACGGCCCTGGTGACAGTCTCCTTCAATAGTGGAAATAGCGGCAACTATCGCCTCAATAAATTATGCGCACTAACCCATATATATTACAACTTTCTGCAAGCAAAACTGGACACAGAAGGTGTTTATTAGGAGAATTTTGCATTAAAATGGTGACACATTTTCATGATTTTTTAAAAAGCCAATTGTTGCAGGAATGTGGGGAACTCAATTTAGGATTGAGAAAATGAGAACCTTAGAGAACTGAAATTGACATATTTGTTCATTCCTAGCTGTGCTGAAAGTGGAATTCAGGGTGTGGCAGATTCTTTCAACACAGGCTTAGCACCACACCAACCTTGCCACTACCACACCCTTCCCAGTAGGCCACAGTGGTGTCAGATAAGTACTGCTGCCCCACTCCTCTGACGGCTGATGGTGGCTTACAGATTATTTCCACCCAACTGTGTTGTGTACCTTCTTTCCTGCAGTGTCCCACCACCTGGAGATCCTCAAAACCACATAATTAGAAAGCCTGCGCTCGTCTATAATTCTTGGGGACAGTTTCCTCCTGAAGGAAAAGAAGAGGCACAAAATGTCGCTTTGTTCCACAAGCCTTTCAACAATCCAAGATTATTGAAATACTAAATTACAAGCTCACAAGATGACTAGATGATTGTTTTTCTACATTTGCAATGCAAACAAAATGATGGATTAGAAAGGGAAACCCAGCACATATTTTTCAATGTTATTTATGAGATAGATCTCAGCCTGGTGTGCACAAAAGAAAAGCCGCAGTTGGTGGGGATAGGGGAGAAGAGTAAAGCGGGAAGCAGGACACCGGGAAGGGGGGGGGGGCGGCAAGTGGAATCTCACCACACACAAAAAAATTAAAAGCCTTTGTCAGGCTCAAAAAGAGAAACAGACTTAATTATTATTTTGTGTTTCTTCCATTTTGGGAGCTTTATCTCCAACTATAACTTACAAAGAGCAATTAGGAACAAATGGCGCCCAGCATGAATACTTCTCTGGTGGATTCTCAGGGTTGATTGTCTTCATTTCGGCTCTTACATCAGCAGCATGATGCATTGCCCATTGGAAACCAGCATGACTAGCTGCAGAAAAAATGCAAGCCATGCAGTGATTTAAACCTATGACTTGCTCTCCGCGTTCCATATGGGACCTGCAACCTGGACCAAGGTGTCATTTCGTCCAGATAAATGGTTTCCTCCAACGAAGCCGAGCTATATTAGTTAGATGATCCTGTCATGTGAGCAAAAGGAGGAGACACATATAATTTCCTAGAATAATCCAGAGAATTACCATACGCCTCCAATATTGATCGCCTGGGAAATAATTTTAAAAGCATTTTAGAATATCTTCCATTTTCTATTATGAGCCTTTGTATTTCAACAGTTTGAAAGAGGAGGGGGTGGAGAGAGAGAGAGAGAGAGAGAGAGAGAGAGAGAAAGAGAGAGAGAGAGAGACTGTGGCTTCAGAAAACTAATTACAAAATGTTTTTTTTAAAACAACAACAACAACAACCACACGCAAAACAACTCAACTCTAATGGAATGGATCAGTGAGTGAAAAGATTTCCATACAGAAAGATCAATGTTTGGAAAAGCAGGCAGAGCCTCTTACCTAAGCATCTTTCCTCTCCACATCTTTGTTTCCCCATTTTCTTTGTTCTTATTCGCTCACTAATTAGCTGAGGTTTTTTTTTTAATGCCCCATACACTGGGTTAATTTTGTCTAACTCAACAGCAGGGGTTTCTGTAATAATAATTCACATAGCGATGTCAATGATTAAAATCCTTTCATTACCATGGCACCTAAAAGAAAAATGAATTTGAAGCTTATACACAGTCTTTGGGCATTGAAAGGCTTTTTTAAAAAAAAGAAAGAAAGAAAGAAAGAGAAAGAAAGAAAGAAAGACCCACAAAAATAAAATGAAAACAACTTGGAAAGATTAGTTGTTGCTAGCAGAACAAATGAGATCTTCGTTTGGGGTGTATTGCAAACACAAAGCTGTTTGAATCAAAGAGCATTTATTATCACTACAATCATGTCGTCTGCCACTTTTGACAAAAGCTTTCTAATAATGTACTTGAAGAATGCAAAATAGGCATTCAGAAGTGCTAATTTTCTGTCTTTTTTTGTCGACACTACTGTCAAGCCACAGATAATCAGCAGAGGGTCAAAGTGTTCTGAGCCGCCTGTTGTCAGCAATGTGGTGGAGGTGCTTAGGGCTGGAAAAGTCATTCGTCATCAGGCTAACTCAAGAATTTTAAACATGTTTTCATGAGTCAGAATACAAAGGGCTTGATGCAGCAATTAAGGATGGTAACTGAAATTTTTGCTTTAGAAGGTTTCAGTAAGCCATAGGAACAAATGAGCCACTCAACTTTTCTACCCAGAAATGCAGTTCATTTTGCTTATTACCAAAGATGAATGCCTTGTGAATTCACTCGGAATCAAGTGCTATCACTAATAGAGAGAAAGGTCTTTGCAACAGTGGCAAAGGTACTACTGTCAGAGCCAGCCTGAGCATTTGGGCACAATGAGGTGGCTGCCTCAGGCAGCGAAATCTGGGCCCCTTGTTATTTAATGTATTGTTGTATTTTTACTGCCAGGAAGTCAGAGCGGGGAGAAATTTGTAGGACTTTTCTGCCTCAGGTGCCAAAACAAGCTGATAGGCATAGCATAAGATGTGGTTTGACCCCTTGTAGGGTTGGGTGACAGCATTGATTTTGTTTGCATTTTAATGAGAAACTACTGGATTCACACTTTTTGAGTCTGAACTGAAAATTCACTGGAGTGAATTTCAGACTGAAAAAAAATGAAAAACTGAGAGGTCCAAAATGGTCAGTTCCATCAACCCCTAAGCCATGGGTACTTTGCACCTTGTTGGGTGAGAGATGATCCTTGCTTCTCTGCCTCAGGAAATAAAAGATATTGGACACCATGAATGCTGTTGACAAGACTCTGTTTCCCTGCTGTCCTCTACGTTTTTCTGTCCTGCAGTTGTTTCAAATGGAGGGATGAGGATCAAGTCAGCTGTTACTCTGGCCAGATTAATATGACAGATTTAGTAATTTGTGAAAACTATACTGAAACCACTTTCGCAGTTACAGGATAATTTTTAAATCCTTGGGGGAAAGGGGAGAGGAAGACTATTGCATTTTCAAAATAAATTTTAATAATAGTTTGCCCTGATGAAGAACTGTTGGAAATTGCGGTGTATACATCACTTGATTTGAGGGAGGAAATGTTAAGCATTTCAGAAATTTTGCCTGAAGTTTCCCTTTCCTTGAAATGCCATAATTTGACAAAATACTTTAAACTTTCAAACATTTGACTGGGCTTTGTCTGCTACATAGTGGATCGTTGTATTTTTGTGTTCAGAAATGGCCAAAGTGTTCAAACAGGGAGGAAACTGAAACAGAACACAAACCAACAGCTTCAGTGTGTATAATGGACTATCAGGAGCCAATCTGACCTAGACCTGGGGGAATCTCATCTGAGGACTTCACAGAAGGCAGTAGTAATTATAATTAATAATAATAATAATAATAATTTATTTATTTATTAGGGTTTCCCCCACCACTCTGGGCGGCTTACAACAAATACCAAAATACATTAAAATATCACAGATTAAAAACTCCCCTAAACAGGGCTGCCTTTAGGTGTTTTCTAAATGTCAGGTAGTTGTTTATCTCCTTGACCTCTGATGGGAGGGCGTTCCACAGGGCGGGCACACTACTGAGAAGGCCCTCTGCCTGGTTCCCTGTAGCTTTGCTTTTCGCAGTGAGGGAACGGCCAGAAGGCCTTTGGCACTGCATCTCAGTGTCCGGGCTGAACAATGGGGGTGGAGACGCTCTTTCAGGTATATAGGACCGAGGCCATTTAGGGCTTTAAAGGTCAGCACCAACACTTTGAATTGTGCTTGGAAACGTACTGGGAGCCAATGTAAATGGTGGGTTCAGGCAGTAGCACTCACTTGACCTCTGGTCACTCACATCACTGAAGCATACTGGGGTACAAACTGAACTGAATTTCTCCCAATCTCTCATCAACACACCTGTGCCCTTACTTTGATCTCAGTCTGCTCTGAGCCCTAATATGAGGAACTCAGGTGCAGTTCTTGAATAATATTGGGGCTTTCCAGTGTTACTAAGAAGTATCATCACTTAAAACTGTGTGTGTGTGTGTGTGTGTGTGTGTGTGTGTGTGTGTGTGTGTGTTACATTACAAAGATATTGACGAGTACGGTATTTTTAATAGGACACATTCAGAACATGCTCTGAAGAAAAGATCTGCCAAGGTGATTCATCCATTCAAATAAATCAAATGGCCAGTTTAAAAAGGAGGTCAGCAGCAGGATAGTTAGAGCAAATGTGCATTGGGGTTGTGTCTGTTCTGTAATTTGCCTGTGGCTAATCTGATGGGTTTTTTCCTTGGGTTTTTTTTTTTTTAGCATGCTGCATTTCCCACTGCTCTCATAAGCACAAATAATTGCTCCCATTTTTTAAAAGGAAAGAAAGCAGAAGATAGCCCCCTAGAAAGCCAAGCCACTGTGCTAGCTTCAGAAATTAATATTGAATACTCCTAAGTAAAAGTTGCTACTGATAAAGACACTAATATGAAAGCTGTAAATAATAGCCCTATTTAAAGAAGGCTATGGGCAAACTTTATGAGTAGTTTTCTTCTCTAGCTGAATGTTCAAGGATAGGAGTTTCACTGTAAGCTCAAACAGAAATTTGAGAGTTGATGCTTCATTTCTAGTGCATCTATAGAGACTGTAACAAAAGGTGATTTGTTAGTTGTTGTTGTTGTTTAGTCGTTTAGTCGTGTCCGACTCTTCGTGATCCCATGGACCATAGCATGCCAGGCACTCCTGTCTTCCACATGGAGTTTTCTTGGCAGGGATACTGGAGTGGCTTGCCAGTTCCTTCTCCAGGTGGATCACATTTAGTCAAAACTCTCCACTATGACCTGTCCATCTTGGGTGGCCCTGCATTGCATAGCTCATAGCTTCTCTGAGTTATTCAAGCCCCTTCGCCACAACAAGGCATTGATCCATGAAGGGGATTTGTTAGTAAGCACCCACATAATGAAGTCAGCCTGCTTACTTTCTGATAGTCTGAGGAACAAGTGGGGAGAGAGCTATTATACTCATGTCCACCTTGTGGGTTCCCCATAGGTATCTAGTTGGCCACTGTGAGAACAAGATGCTGAACAAAAAGTAGGCCTTGCTGATCCAGCAGGGCTTTTATTGATAGATTCCCCTTGCTTCCTCTCACTCCGAAATCTAAGATACTCTAAGATAGAAGAATCAACAAGCCATCACATTTTTAAAGGCTGGCAAGAGTCCTTCCTGGAAGCTTTCGTTTGGAAACTACAAACCAAAGAAAATGGAAAGCCCAAACTTTCTTGACCTCTCAGACTTATGGGCACTTAGCCTTTATAAGGCTCAAGCTGCACTCTAGAGTAACTCATTTCCTGAAAACCATCCACAGCAAGTTTTCAATTAGGCAAGGAATAAATCAAAGAACCTATTTTTCTGCCAGCACCACTGTAATGCATAAAGGTGCCCACCTGAGTTACTGCTCTTCTTAACAGAAGGACACTCCTAAGTAAAGCAGAGCAGCTCTCGGGACCACACTCACCATGTGTGTTTTCCCTCACTCTCTGTCTTACTCATGACAGCTTTTCCTTCCTGGAATAGAAGCTTTTGTCATCTCTGCTTCAGGATGTGTTGAGTTTTTCGGAGTCTCTCTCATTATGGGCTTTGTAAAGGGGACCTATAAGAAACAGCAAAGTTCTGTCACTGCCCTTATTGTCTGGTCTGGGATTTAATTTCAATACATCACAAACAACCAAGACAACCCTGGCATTGCAATTTGTCACACTTTTTTATGAGCTATATCTCACCGAAGTGCATTCTCCCTAGCCTACTGCCATAGGCTACAAGTCTGGAACGAAACTCTCTAACATAGTGAGGGAGGTAAAAATCATACTGGGGGCAGAGGGGGGAATTAATGGCCACTACTCTACATTTCTCATTTCTGCAGACTTTCTTATTACACTTCCAGCAGCCAAGCTCAGTAAAAGGGCGTCTTCTCCTGCCTGAACTTGTGAAAAGTTTTATAAATCAGATGCAGGGGGTAGGGAGAGAGAGACTGCAATTTTCATCACATCCAAGCCATAGTTTTAAAGCACATTTAATACACATCAACCCCCCCCCAATAATAATAATAATAAAATCATGGGAGCTGTAGTTTGCTACTCCCAAATCTACTGTTTCCAGCCCACTTAACAAACCCAGTTCTCAGGTTCTTTGGGACAACCCATGTGCTTTCAATATGTTTAGATGTGGTTTGAATGCCTGGTGTGGGTGTGTGATTTAGTCTAATGTGAGTGCTTTAGATAGTTCCTGGGTGCCACTGAAACCTTGAAAGCCTCAGATCTAGGAAATATTTGGAAATGAGACTGTGCAGTAAACTACTGACCTAACTTCGAGTGCTCTGGTTCAGGGCACCATCTTCCACACATGAACAAGCTTTCGCTGAGATTGCCACCCGGTTTTTGAATTCTGTTCAACTTCACCAATTATGGGCAGAAATTATGAGGTAGCAAAGAAGGCAATTTTTAACAATTCAGGCAAGCCTTTGATGTCTATGTTAAGTGAATTTATCTAGTTTTTGTCTTTTAAAAAACCCTACCTCTTTTAATGTTCTATTATACTTGCATGCTTCTATTGGCTTCTAAGACAGAGGGATGCCAACAGATTTCCATCTCTATTCATATATATATATATATATATATATATATATATATATATATATATCAGTTAAGGTGCTTGCCTGCACAGAGCAGCTCTGGATAAGCTGAATTACATATCTGAAATAATGAACTGACTAGTTTGAATTAACAAGAGTTGATAGGATATAGTTTAGTTAGGGCTCTCCATGCCTCCTTTTGCTCAGACAGGAACAGTTTACCCGGACAATGTGGCAGATTAACCCACCTCCAAGGATCAGTCGTGGTAGGTGATGCCCATTTGGACTGGAAGGGCAGAAGGCTGGAAGACCAACAGCAGGTGGAGCTAGAGTCAATGACAGGCAGACTCAACTACAGTGGTGCCTCACAAGATGAATTTAATTCGTTCCGCGAGTCGCTTCGTATAGTGAAAAATTCGTTTTGCGAAGCGGCTCCCATAAGAAGTGAGGTACCACTGTACTTAAGAGCTTTATCCCCATCCTCTCTGCTGAATTCTACACATGGGTAGGCAAACTAAGGCCCGGGGGCTGGATCTGGCTCAATCGCCTTCTCAATCCGGCCCGCGGACGGTCCGGGAATAGAGCGTGTTTTTACATGAGCAGAATGTGTCCTTTTATTTAAAATGCATCTCTGGATTATTTGTGGGGCGTAGGAATTCGTTCATTCCCCCCCTCCAAAATATAGTTTGGCCCCCCACAAATTCTGAGGGACAGTGGACCGGCCCCCTGCTGGAAAAAAATTTGCTGACCCCTGTTCTACAATGGCAACACACTCGGACTAAGGAGGAGGAAGCAGGCAGGCAGTGCTGGCTTCTGGGTTGGTTGTAAGTAACAAGGTAGGCAAGTGGGGGCAGACTGAGTTGGTGGGGCCTTACACAGTAGCCTCTATAGTGGTACCTTGGGTTTAGAACTTAATTCATTCTGGAGGTCCATTCTTAACCTGAAACTGTTCTTAACCTGAGGTACCACTTTAGCTAATGGGGCCTCCCGCTGCTGCCGCACGATTTCCGTTCTCATCCTGAAGCAAAGTTCTTAACCCAAGGTACTATTTCTGGGTTAGCGGAGTCTGTAATCTGAAGCGTCTGTAACCTGAAGCGTCTGTAACCCGAGGTACCACTGTACTGCCAGAGACATGGTCGATAACATTAAATACCAGCAAGGGGCAGAGGGGAAGTAAAGTTGCAAAACAGTCGCAAACAGAACCAGGATTAATGGTCCTCTCAGGTTATTGGCCAAGGATATCGTGATTTTCTGCTAGATAAATATCAGGAATGTCCTTTATAAACCAAACATCCTTGAAAGCATGAGTGTTGCTCAGGAAAAAAATACTTGTTGAAAAGACAAACGAAGAATGGCAGGACTGACCGCTAAGTCAATAAAATATCTAACATTTTAAGACACTTGAATACCTCATTTCTTGCAATCTGGAAAAAGAGCTCAAGAAGATATTGACTCAGCCAAGAAGTTGTGATGTCTGTGTATTTCAGCCTCATTTCCCTTGCCCCTCAATATCAATAAATTGTAATAATCAGCCATGGAGTTAAGGAATAGAGTCCAAGACCCCTTGAGAAAACCAGCAAGGGGAATGGGCACACATACATATGCATATATTTCTTTTATATCACATCCATCCTGCAACCTGCATAAATAGACCTACTGAAGGTATAATAATTATGTTACCATTCCTCCAAAAGCATATGAAGACATAAAAGTCAAAGCATTCATCATCTCAGGGTGGTAGGCTAAGTTTGCAGCTTAAAAAGAATGCCATATTTCTCCTTAAGTAGTCATGTCCATTTTGGAAGTTGGGGGGGGGGGGGAGAGCCACTGTCTAAAGCAATGGAACAAGCCTTTATTTCTTTCTGGTTTGGGTTTTTTAAAAAACAAAAAACTAAAATGTTGCCTTTGGTCAATTTGTTCCTCAACCCTTGTCTGCTTTGTATGGAAGTTAAAACAGTCTCCTTTTCTATTCAGTTATGATCAGAGGATGTTTTGATACAAAATTACACGCTGCTGTGCGGGTCTGTGAATGTTAAGTCTTATTCTTCCGTGTGATTGATCTATTTCGGATTCTTTGTAGTTACGCATCCAAATCCACATTTGATCCATAACTGCCAGTATCAACACAGAAAAAGGGAATAAACCCTCTCAGATTATTAACTGCTGGCTGCATTCTTGGAAAAGGACATGGCTGGGCAGTCGTCTAAGTGGCATCGCGTCCCTGTTATTTGCCATTGTGTTGAGGGATTTTTCAATGATGGACAGCAATGAAAGGATAGGAAACGACATGCAAGCTGCCCCCCTGTGTAATATATGCAGAAGGGTTTCACAATAACAATTTGAGAGTCAACAGGGAAGCTTGGCACAATGAAGTGCCATGAATCAGGATGATCAAATGATTTTATTAGTTTGCTTTAATTAGTCAGATCTATTACCATTTTTTTTAATATGACCAGGAAGAGGGGAGAAGGCAGGGGGAAAAAAGAAAGTAATTGTAACTAGTTTATCAAATAAGGCCCTGGCAGAAAGCATGCCACTGATAACTTGCTTTCATTCAAAGTAAGCATGCTGTTGTCGTTGTTTTTAAACTTCCTTCTCTGCAATAATTCATCTTTCATAGGTTGGAAGCAGAATATAAAGGATAGTTGTCATCGGGGGGTTTTATTCTGAATTCTGGAGAATGAATCCCAAGGGGGGAATTTGTCCCTTTAGAACCCTACATGGCAGGTGTAACATTAAAGCAAACGCAGGATTCTTTCAAAAAGAAAATCATTAATTTATCTTCAGACTGCAGGGTGTATCACTGCCACAATCTAAGCTCAACCAGGACTTCTGGCCTCTCCACCATCTATGTGACCTTCACCTGGAATCAGGATATGCCCACTAGAAAAGAAAGCTTTCAGGCACCATGATAGCCAGCGCTTCCTCTATGCAAAGACGAACAATTATTATAAACTGTTGCAAATTACAGATGGTAGTGTCTGCAACAGAGACTACAGTAGACCAGGCTGGGGCAATTATCGAATGAAAGAAAATATTATTATTTTAGGAAACGGTAACGTTTTAATACAATGTGAAAAATGATGAGGGAATAATAAATGGAGAGCATAAAAAGAGCTAATAATAAAAAGAAGCTTGGTGAGGAATCCCGCTGTCATATTTGCATTTACCCTGAAACTAATGCTGTGCACATTTTGGAATGCAAATAATTCATGAGAGGAAGCAAAATGAGGATGTTAAATAATAATTTTCCCCTTAATGAGGAGCTGTACTTTGATTGAAGGCAGCTTTAAGGTAGCCCAAACTAGGCCCGACAAAAGAGAGTGGCCTTTTTTTATAAAAAGATTATTTAAAGGAATATGTTAGAATACTTATTCCATTATCTGAAATCCCTAGTATTAATACATATTTGAAATCTTATTTCTAGTTTTCAAAGATGCATTAGAAAGAAACTGAATTTCATATGTGACATCCTCTATTTCTCCTCTTCTCCCTCCCTTCCTTCGCCTCTCCTCCCCGCAAAGCAGTACCTTTATGGAAACCATTCAAGATTTTAGGATTTCCTACTTCTTCACTCTACAAAAGACTGTGGGACGGTCAATGCCTTGACCTCTTATTGAATGTATATTGTACCACCCACAGCAAGTCAAAAAGGGATTTGGAGACACTTGAATTATGAAAACTCACTCACCAGTTCGAGTGCTGGTGTTGACCTATAAAGCCTTACAGGACCTCAGGACCTAAAGGACTGCCTCTCACCATACTAACCAACCCAAACCCTGCACTTGGGAACTGAGGCCCTTCTCTTTGTCCTCACTCCCCAAGAGGTTCAGAGGGTGGCAACAAGAAAAGAGACCTTTTTAGTGGTGGCTCCCCAACTGTGGAATGCTCTCCCCAGAGAGGCTCGCCTGGCACCATCTTTACATGGCAAAAACATTCCTCTTTACCCAGGCCTATGGCTACTAAATAATCTCTGGCCTGTAAAAGTGTGGGGAGAGGACTGCCACGATGGTGATTGTTTTGCTATTAGGCTGCCTGTCAGTGTGACTTTTGGTATGTATTTATTATGTTTTTATCACTGATAGTTTGTATTGTGTTTCTAATGGGATCTTTTGACAAAGGGTGGCATATAAATTGAAATAACAGCAGCAGCAGCAGCAACACTACAGCCACCAGAGTTTTGGACAAACACTAAGTTTTTGAAATTTGTTTGAAACGTGTGGAAAAGATTTCACATTCTTAGGCAAGGTTTTTCATTCAGATCAAAGAATTAGCTACATTATATATGTCACTTAGTGATCAGCTGCCTTAGGCAATACTCAGTACAGTTATGCCCTAAGGCTACTCTCAGAAGTCGCATTGACTTCACGGCCCAGCATTGCTAAAACATGCATGTTGTTCTAGTGGTGTCAGGTCATTTGATCTCAATAGTTGTGTAGATTTTTTTTTAATGCAAGTACAATAGGCTCCTCACTTTCTACTGAAAATACTTATTTTTTTATTGTTACACTAATGCCCCACCTTATCTCCACGGCATTCAAAGGGCCGTACCTGGCTCTCCCCCTCTCCATCCTATCCTCACAAGAACCCTGTGAGATATTTTAGTAAAAACAAGACACACAAATGAATTGTTTTTATGGAAAACAGCTTGCAAAAATGTTCATAGTCACAGCTGATTCTTCTCTTTTCTTCTTCTTTTTGCAGAGCACAGTTAAACTATGGAACGGAACTCGCTCCCACAGGAGGCAATGATGACCACAGACTTGGATGGCTTTAAGAGAGGATCGGACAAATTCATGGAGGATAAGGGTGTCAATTGCTACCAGCCAGAAAAACTTTGCTGCGCCTTCATTGTTGGGGGCAATAATACTTCAACATGCCAGTTGCTGGAGTTATGGGAGGGGAGAGAAGGAAGAGAATAAGTAAGCAAGGAGGTAGTGAAGCCAGGACACTGAGAATGAATAGTGCAGCAACAATTTTTAAAGTGTTGACTCTAACAGGGAGAAGGGCATTTGGGCCCCACTTCAAATAGCATTATATCAAACACTCACCTATACATTCAGATGTGAGATGCTTCTTAAAAGATGCGTATGGAACCGAGGTGGAATAATAGAACCATATAAATAGCTAGAAAAGGACATGTGAAGTGTCTCTGTCTCTTCAAAGAGCAAGATAAGTGATATTTTGCAGCTATATCACAATTTGCAGCCAGGTTCTCTGAGTATTAAGTCCCATTGAGTTCAATGGAACTCATCCCCAAGCAAGGTCTGCCTAATATTACAGCTTTTATCCAGGAACAGTCTTTTTGAATTCATTTTGAATATTTTAACACCTATAGACAGTGTTTACCTTTTTTCTTTGTCACTTTAATTGTACTCGAGATGAGTTGGAAACTGCAATGAGAAAACAGAAGGTGAGATATAAATCCGGTATATTTAATTGTTTAATTTATACAGAGATCATTGTTAGAAAATGTACCGCTTCAGGACTGTATTGGACTAATTGTCCCTAAAACATAAAGTTGTAAAAGATGCTGAAAAATCTTAATTTAATTAGTTTAATTAAATTCATTAGAGCTTCTAAAGGAGATTTAACACTAATTTGAACCTCTAAAATTGAGAATTTAAATTGTTAATCAGTCAAGTGAGGTACTGGGTTACTCTCATCATTATGCATATGGGTGGGAGTGCTTTTCAACCAAGAAGTTTGCCTCTGCCAGGCCCTGTTCACTACAGGTCAGACTTCTCAGGGGATGAAAAGCTGTGTATTTAATTTAAACATGTTGCCATTTCTTGTACCAAAAGACTGGATTTAAACTACAGCTGCCAATCTAGGAACAGAAGAGAACCTTAGGCTCTTCCAAAGTCTTTTGGGCCTGCAGAAGTGGAAATGCTGTTTGATGTCCCATCTTATAGGCTATATCTTGGCTTGCACGACACTGTGCTTGCTGTTTTTCTCACAGCTTTGTAGTCATCACACACACACACACACACACACATTTTCACTTTCTGCCACCTTTCAACATTTATGTCAAACGAAGCTTTAAAAATAAAGAGAATTGTAACACAATTTATCTGAGAGAAACTAAAGCAATATCATGAGGCAAGAATGACAGTTGGTCTCTCTAACTGAATTTAACTGAACACACAAGGGAGGGTCTGATTCCAGAGCACAAAACAAAAGCCCCACCCACCAGATGCCAGACATTCTATTAATCAAATTAGTCCCCTGTGTTTTTCGTACACTGCCTTCCCAGGTTGATTAGCCTCACCTGCCCCTCACTTTCCTCTAAAGCACATGCCTTCTTGACTGTTGGACCTCTTATTGGTCTTGTCCACTCAATCAGCCAGTGCCTATCTTTAAATGTAGGGGACATTCCAAACTGGACCAAGGGTTTGAGACCTCATGGCTACCCTCACCTGGTTTGGATCTGTCAGGAGTATGGGCAGGAGTCAGGCTCTGGGGCCTGTAGTGCCTTGCAGGACTGGGGCCTGCCTCAGCTTGTGCTGGGGAAGCAAGGCGTGGCCACACAGGTGAAGACCTCTGCTTGTGCTGGAGAGGCAAGGAGTAGTCACCCAGGTGAGGCCACTTGAGATCTCACTGCACCTGGTGGCAGGAGCTGGGAGGGATAAAAGCCCAGCATTTCCCTTCAGCTCTTTGCCACAGCAACGCTTTCCCTGCCTGGTTGCATCTGGCCTCCTGCTCCTTGGACCCTTGCCTTGCCGACGCCTTGATTCTTGCTCCGTGGACCTTTGCCTTGCCGACATCTTGATCCTTGCTCCGTGGACCCTTGCCTTGCCGACGTCTTGATCCTTGCTCCTTGGACCCTTGCCTTGCCGACGCCTTGATTCTTGCTCCATGGATCCTTGCCTTGCCGACGCCTTGCTCCTTGACCCTTGGACCTTCGCCTTGCTCCTTGACCCTTGTACCTTCGCCTTGCTCCTTGTTCCTTGTACCTTCGCCTTGCTCCTTGTTCCTTGAGCCTTCGCCTTGCTCCTTGGACCTTCGCCTTGCCGACGCCTTGCTCCTTGACTCCCAGACCTTCGCCTCTGCCTTGCTCCTTGACCCTGCGACTGCCTGCTGCTGGACCCTCAGCCCTGCACCTGTTCCTGCTTCTACACCACCATCTTGCCTCTGGTCCTGACGCCCACCGACCGGACCGTAACAGGATCTGTATACAGTCTTTGAAATTATCCATGATGGCTATTTTTCACTGGAAGGGGCAAACACCAGATTTTACATGCTGCTCGTGGCAGCTGAAAGGTAATGAGTGAAGAACTGGCAATATTTTAGGGGATTTAAATAGTTTTTCTCATTATTTTCTTCACAGCAGGCTTGAGGGCAAACATTTAGCAGGAAAAATACCGAGGGTTAAATAGCACTAAAGAGGAATTCAAATATAATTTAAAATATAGTTTTCTCCTGGGATTTATTTCAGAGATAGATTTGCATACTTGTACAAAGAAACCTAATGATATTTTTAAACTTTTGTGAGGATTCTTGTATCCCTTGCTTAATCTTTAACTCCGGACTTTAGCATTATTAATAATATCAAATATTAGCCTTTAGAATGCTAGCAGACGAGCAAATGAAGGAATGTGACTTGCCAGTATTGTTTCCTTTATGAGCGGAACTGCTGTTTTAATTTAAGTAGATAAAATTCCAGAGCTGGAATGCCACCGGAGGTTAGGCCATTTTGACTAATAATGGAAGAAGAGAAACATTAATGGGCAAAATTAATGAAAGCGCTGGACAACAAGATACTTTGGATAGGTGGAGCAGATTTATTGGGCTAAAGTTTTTGTAGCATAAATCACAGGGGAGTAGTCTAAACCAGTGACAGAGAACTATTCTGAGTCTGGGGGCCATATTCTCTTCTGGACAACTTTCCATGGGCCACATGTCAGTGGTGGGTGGAGTCAGAGAAATGCGGACAGAGAAATGAATATCCATTTTACTCTATGCTCCATCCGGAGAGGGTATGGCTAGGGAGAGGAAGTGTTCGGGGGACTCACAAGGGCCACTCAAAGAGACCAGCTTCTTTTTTAACTCCTGGAACTGAAGCAACTTCACCTCCTTAGGGATGGTGTGCGCAGGGTGGGGGCAACCCCCCCATTAGACACACCACAGTGTGTCTAGCCGCCATGACCTATCTCTCACCTTTTGTTTCCTTTGCAATGTGCCATGCACTGTCCTTGACCTTTGTCTCTTTTGCAAAGCTTGCTGATTTCCCCTCTGATGAGAACATGACATGGATGGAACAGGTTCTGCAAATAACTGGGCGACACCCATGGGGGGTCGGGATTGGAGGAATGAAAGGTCAAAGTCTTGAATGTGTCAGGTGTATTTTGCATATACTTGCTAATAAAAGAGAGTGGGTGGGTAGGTGCGGAGCCCACCTGAACCAGCAACTCCTGTCTCGTCTCCATTTCTTCACACCTCCCTACATACATTATTCCATTTTCTTCAGCCAATGCAGCTTAACTGATCCATCAATTAATAATATTTTAAAAAAAAACCCCTACTGTGAACCCTGCTTGCAGTCTTTTAACTATATTTCTTTACCATCTCTGAGGCAAGCATATCCATATTTTAATTATCAAGCCTATGACTAATCACCAACTAGTTAGATATTAATGCTGACATATTCCCTTTCCTTTATTTCTTTGGCTATTTTATAGGCAATGTCCTTTATTCTCAGTTATAGTGCTGTTGTGTGCGTTTATGATTACAGGAAACCAATAGTTTTGCAGTTTGCGGCGGGTGGAGGGGTGATAATATGGTTTAGAATACTTCCGCAATTTTTCCTTGTTAAACGGATCTCATTAATTTGGAAAAAAGGGACTGAAAATGTTTGATCATCTGCACCCTAAGCTTTGCCCCCTAAGACCACATGGTGCCATTTCAAATAATTAAAAGAAATGAAGCGCCAGTCCCTGTTATTTCCATATAAATATGGTCATTAAGAATCCATTTGCCAATTTCATTTCAAAGAGATTCGTAACAGTAGGGTGGAATGGTTAAATGGTCATTTAAAATATTAATTTCTTTTTATTCTTGTAGAAATAATAATCATTAATGGGGGTCTACAATTCACAAAGAAGGCTCATAACTTGAATGCAACTAAATTGCATCCTACCCATTATATCTATATGCAGGCATGGTATTGTCCATATAAGCACAAGAAAATGGAAGCAATGGCTTGTGATTTCTAGGCTATTCTTGGCTGGGGAAAGATCTCTTGAGGAACTGAAGCATAATTTTGAAGTTTTAGCTTCTGTGTTTTGAATAGTGATGAGAAAACTGGCTCTACCATACATCATAATTTGCTTGTTGAGTTATGAATCCAATGGTTAGAAACTCAGATGGAATCTCTCTCTCTCTCTCTCTCTCTCTCTCTCTCTCTCTCTCTCTCTCTCTCTCTCTCTCTCATTTTACAAAATTCTCATTGTTTCATAATGGTGATTCATGTTACATACTATAATGCAGGAATTCAGTTCTACCGCCTTAGTTAGAGGAGGATGGCTTAGTGATCTGATCTAAGTACATAGACTAAAATATATTAATTCCCTGGGTTCAGAGCTTCATAGACTTGGCCACCAAAAAGTATGATTCTTAAGAATCTATCTTGTACAGTTACCAGTATTACTTTTGCCAGCTGCTTCTGTATCTAAGAAATGACTGAACTTTTTTTTTGCACATCTGTAGAAAATATTCAACATATGTCTATAGCACACCTAGTCCAAAGTATTTATTGGCTCAGGACCTCAATACTTCAAGGATCACCTCTTTCCATATGAACCTACCCAGACCCTGAGATCATCTTCTGAAGTCCTTCTTTGTGTACATCTTCCATGAGAGGTCCGGAGGGTGGCAACATGAGAACGGGCCTTTTCTGCAGTGGCTCCCCATCTGTGGAATGCTCTCCCCATGGAGGTTCACCTGGTACCTTCATTACACACTTTTAGGCGCCAAGCAAAAACGTTCCTCTTTAACCAGGCTTTTGGTTGAGTGACATCCAATGCCCTTTTAAAATGGGGGTGGGGCGTATTGCGCTGTTTTTGTTTTTATTATGTATTTTGTGTTTTTATATTGTGATTTTATGTTGTAACTGCCCTGAAACCGGCATGTGCAAATGTAATAAATAATAATAATAATAATAATAATAATAATAATAATAATAATAATAATTTATTATTTATACCCCGCCCATCTGGCGGGGTTTCCCCAGCCACTCTGGGCGGCTTCCAACAGAAAAATAAAACACAATCTATTAAACATTAAAAGCCTCCCTGAACAGGGCTGCCTTCAGATGTCTTCTAAAAGTCTGGTAATTGTTTTCCTCTTTGACATCTGTTGGGAGGGCGTTCCACAGGGCAGGTGCCACCACCGAGAAGGCCCTCTGCCTAGTTCCCTGCAACTTGGCTTCTCTCAATGAGGGAACCGCCAGAAGGCCCTCGGTGCTGGACCTCAGTGTCCGGGCAGAATGATGGAGGTGGAGACGCTCCTTCAGGTATACTGGACCGAGGCCATGTAGGGCTTTAAAGGTCAGCACCAACACTTTGAATTGTGCTCGGAAACGTACTGGGAGCCAATGTAGATCTTTCAAGACTGGTGTTATGTGGTCTCGGCGGCCACTCCCAGTCACCAGTCTAGCTGCCGCATTATGGATTAGTTGTAATTTTCGAGTCAACTTCAAGGGTAGCCCCATGTAGAGCGCATTGCAGTAGTCCAAGCGGGAGATAACTAGAGCATGCACCACTCTTGCTAGATAGTCTGCAGGCAGGTAGGGTCTGAGCCTGCATACCAGATGGAGCTGATAGACAGCTGCCTGGACACAGAATTGACTTGCACCTCCATGGATAGCAGAGAGTCCAAAATGACTCCCAGGCTGCGCACCTGGTCCTTCAGGGGCACAGTTACCCCATTCAGGAACCAGGGAATCCTCCACACCTGCCCACCTCCTGTCCCCCACGAACAGTACTTCTGTCTTGTCAGGATTCAACCTCAATCTGTTAGCCACCATCCATCCTCCAACCGCCTCCAGGCACTCACACAGGACCTTCACCACCTTCACTGGTTCTGATTTGAAAGAGAGGTAGAGCTATAAATATTTATACAGTGCTTAACTTGGAGGGGGGGAGCTCGTTATCTTTTGTGATGTACCCCCTTAGGCTGCAATCGTGCAATCCTCAAAGTAAGTTCCATCAAACTCAATGGGACTTACTTCTGTGTAGTCATCCCTAAGTTTGCGACATTAGCTGCCATTTTTTAAAGCTGGGAGTGTTAACTTTTGTAAAGGGTTTGGGGGATGGGTCTTGTGAATCTCATTCATTCCTTCCCCTGCTTTTTCTCTCGCGACTCAAGCACCGTTTTCTCTTTCATCGTCATTCGTAGCTGTGTAGCTTTCCTTTCAACAATGGACTCCAAGCGGTTAACAGAAAGAGATGACGGTAAAGAATAAAAGACTACGGTAATCTGCAAATAACGCCACCCCCTGTCCATCAAATGTCTACTATACAGGGCTGGCCCAAGACATTTTGCTGCCTGAGGCAAAGGACAAGGTGGCGCTCCCCATCCTCTGTCATAAACAGAAGCCAATCATTCTGGCATTTGAGTCTCATTTCAACACTGGCCATGGTAATGCATCATCCTCTCCACCTGAAGCCATCAGGCTTCTTTGGGGGGTTCAGGGCAGATCTTGTGGCACACGCAATTCCGTCTGCTCCACACCCCTCAGCATCTGCTGCCTTAGGTAAACTTCTCACTTTGTCAAATGGTAGGGGCCAGCTCTGCCACTACACTTGTAAAGTTACCATTGCTATATCTACCATGCACAATAATTTCATGTATATATAGGTCAGTGATGGAGAACCTATGACACGCGTGTCAGATGTGGCATGCAGAGCCCTCACTGCTGGCACGCGCCCCATCGGCCCATTCACACTGTTGTTGTTCCCCCCCCCTCCATTTGTTCTCTCGCTCCTCCTCAAGCTGTTGTAGTTGTTAGCCAGAGATTGGTTTTTTAACCCTTTCTGTGCTTTTTTTCTGGCTCTTTGGCAGACGATGATTGGGTATAACAGCATTCATTTTTTAACCTGTTCTGTGCTGCTTTGGCAGACTATGTCGGTGCTGCGTGTTAGTTCCAGCGAAGGTATTAGTCGTCATTTATTTATGTTCTCTTCCCCCCCCCCCAAAAAGCGCAGCAGCTTTGGAGCATCCCCCCAAAAGCAAAGCAACTTTTGCACACACACCCCGAAAAAACCCTCCAAAACTTTGGTCAGCAGCTCCCCCCAAAAAGTTCAACAACTCTGGGCACTTTGTGATAAATAAGGGGTTTTTGGTTTGGTTAGGTTAAATTAGTTTTTGGTTGATTAAATACAGTTATATATTACAATTATACATTTTTGTTATTTAAACTATAAATACGACACATCACCTGAGTTATGCTCAGTTTTTGGGCGAATTTTGACACACCAAGCTCAAAAGGTTGCCCATCACTGATATAGGTGCTGCCCTTGAGACTTCTCATAATTTGCTTATCCACAGATTTTTCAGAATCATCATAACAAATTCTCAGAAAAGTAGTAAAAAGCCATGGTGTGGTCTGAAACGGGTGTTTGTTTCCGTTTGTTATATCTGAAAAGGAAGAGAAAGTAACAGCAGGGAAGGTAGGCTGGTATGAGTCATTCGTAACCTGTAGAAGGCACCAAACGCTATGTTTGCTCTTTGTGCTTCGTTGTCTGTGTTCTCCTCACTATGCAAACTTTTATTTCCCTGATTGCTTGTTTGAGAAATAAAATAATTCTTTACTCAAAGAATAAACATTGTTATTCTACTCAGAAAAAGAAGAAAAGTATTTATGAGCTATTGTCATTCACCACGCAGTCTTGGAAAAAATATTTTAATGTTGATCAGAAATGAGGTAATACACTTAAATCATCACAATTTGAATTCCAAGGTTATGAGAACAAAACTGACATGACTGGTGTCACAATTTCACATAATAGAGAAGCATACTGTTGTTCTAGAGCTAAAACAATGTAACGATCAGAAAATTGATCCCTTATGTTCAAAGAAATTCTGTAGCCTTTCAGCAAGCTGTGATCTTAAAAGAAACAGAATGATTAATAATAATAACAATAATAATAATTTTATTATTTATACCCCACCCATTTGGCTGGATTTCCCTAGCCACTCTGTGGGGCTTACAACATAACTAAAAACATAATAACATCAATCCTTAACTTCCCTTCAGATGACAAACTTCAGATGTCTTCTAAAAGTCAGATACTTGTTTATTTCCTTGACATCTGAAGGGAGGGTGTTCCCCAGGGAGGGTGCCACTACTGAGAAGGCCCTCTGCCTGGTTCCTTGTAATTTTGCTTCTTGCTGTTAGGGAACCAGCAGAAGACCCTCGGAGAAGGACCTCAGTGTCTGGGCTGAGCAACATGGGTGGAGACGAGGCAGTTTAGTGCTTTAAAGGTCAGCACCAACATTTTGAATTGTGCTCGGAAATGTAGCCAGTGAAGATCCTTTAAGACTGGTGGCCACTCCCAGTCACCATTCTAGCTGCCGCATTGTGGATAAGTTGTAGTTTCTGAGTCACCTTCAAAGGTAGCCCCATAGCACCTTCACTGCCCTCACTGGTTCTGATTTGAAGGAGAGGTAGAGCTGGGTATCATCTGCATACTGGTGGACACCCAGCCCAAACCTCCAGATGATCTCTCCCAGCGGTTTCATGCAGATGCTAAAAAGCATCTTTTTAAGGTTTAAAATATATACATTCATATAAACAAATGTGGCATTCTTTCGCACATAGGTTTTCAATTTCACAGTGTTCCAATTTTACACATACTTGGCATAATCTCACAATGCCAGAATGTTTTGACAAAACAATGACTGATGATTTGAAACAGGCTGATATCCATTTTAGAGAGCAACTGTTTCACAATGGAACGTTGTACCTTGGATTTGTGTGCAGAAAACATATTTAGAGAGGAAGAACTTTTGCATAGGAACGGTAAACAGAACACTTATAGATGCCCTTTCTTGAAACACACATACATATTCTTTGCCCACATGAACTGACTGGGGAGGGGAGTGAGAGCAGGAGAAAAACACGTTGGCTGAGATTCCGCCCACAGAGCCAGTCTGTCCTGTTAGTTCAGCAATCTGCTCCAGATGGAGGACTCCGGTATGCCCAGTTGCACTGAAGTGAATGCCACAGCTTGCAACTTCAGGACCTCAATGGGAACGCAGGAGAAGTGGAATTCTGCTGCTGTCAGGTGACCCAGCACCACTCTGACACACATCTGCAAAGTGCTTCTGGTCACACATGGTAGGAGAAGAGTCCAAATGTATTTTAAGCATAGAAACATAGTATAGTCGTCCCTTGATGTCGAGAAGTCTGTTTGACTTCCAAAACATTCAGAAACCGAAGTGCGGCTTTTGATTGGCAGCAGGAACCTCCTGCAGCCAAACAGAAGCTGTGGAAGCCCCGCTGGACATTCGGGTTCCAAAGAACGTTCGCAAACCGGAACACTCACCTCTGGGTTTGCGGCGTTCGGGAGCCAAAACGTCTGAGTACCAAGGCGTTCGGGATCCAAGGTATGACTGTATAGGAAACCACCTTCAAACATGGGAGGGAGGTGTCTTATACAAAGCCAGACCATTTGGGTCCACCTAGCTCAGTACTGTCAACACTGAGTGACAGCATCTCTTGTGCTTCAGCCATGAGTCCTTCTCAGTCCAACATGGATGTTGAACCTAATTCCTTCTGAATTCAAAGCAGAGGCCCTGCCATTGAGTCACAACCCTTACTCAAAGCAGCAATCTTTCATGGGAGGCAACTCTCAAGCTCTGGGGGATAACTTTCCTGTAGCAACATGGACTGCCAGTTCAAGTGTAACCCACTTGGGTATGTTCCTTTGATAATTCTGATAATTCTACACACAGTAGGGAGTTGAAGCATGAAACAGACACCATTATGTGCAGTGAGTATACAGCTATATCATCCTCCCCAGTCCTCAGTGCAGTGAAGAGCTAGTGGTTACACAAGAAGGGACCCTGCTTACCTCTTTTCTGAAAACCTCTAGGAAGAGGGCCTAGAGAGTTCCATTTCTTAGGGGAACTATTGGCACTTGCAACCATTTTAAGAAGGCTGCCTAAGAGATACAATTTCCCCTATTGGTGGCCATCAAACCAAGCCTTCAAAGGAAAACTCTTGGTATTGAGAGGAAACCAAGTGAGGAGATTCTGTGGTAACAGTAGAAAGAAAGAACGTTAGAAGCACAGTACTTCAATGTTTTATTGCGGCATTCATGCGCAATGCATCTTGTGCATGTATGCATATGATTAAGACAGGTTATTGTTTGATGTGTTACACAACTTTTGCTCTGCATAAGTTTTTTTTTAGAGTCCCTTCAGTGACCCTGAATAGGAACACTGATTGAATAAGAGCATAGGAAAAGTATTTTGCAGAAGGTTACACAAGGATGCAGTTTAAAAGCACCTCTGCATAAGCAGAGCAGCTCCATTTGCAGATTTGGAGCTCAGCTACTGATCACTTCCTATAAAACTGCATTTGGGTTTTATGTTTGGGTTTGGAAGTTTTTTGGGGGGGAAATGTGGGATTTTTCTCTTCTGTCTAGCAAGCACGCTGCTATATCATGGCCCAGTTCCTGGTGCAGAATACGATCTCCAGCAGTGAATATAGTAGAAATAAGCAGACAAATGTTCCTGCAAGCTGGAAGAAATATGGGGCTTTTGAATGTAAAGACATTATTCATAAGGAAAGGCAGATCAAGACACAGTGAAAAAATCAAAACCATATGGACCGCAAATAAAAAACAGCTTCTTTTTTCCCCTTCAATGAATATATGCCACTCCTGAAATATTAGTACACTTTGGCTGTTGCTCTTCTTATCTGTCACAAACGTGATAGAAACAGGCAGAGAGAGGAGATTTTTCTTTTACTAAGGAGGTTGCAAATATTGAGTGCAACACATAGAACCAGGGTTATGTGTTTTTTAAACACCAGAGCTTGCCAAGCAGTACAAATTCTCCTAACTCTGCACTCAATTTGACACGTACCCTTCTGTTCCATTGACAAAAAACACACACACACAAAACAACAACCCATATGTCGTGTAAGCACATGCTTCCAATTAAGCCTGGTATTGGATGGAGACAGCAGTCTTGATTTGAAGCTTTGACCCAAGGAGGTGGCTGCCATTTTCAAAACACCTGAGCCGGTATGCAAACAGCTGTTTTAGATGTACACTCTAAAGACCGGCTTCTCTGCTTTCTGAGGTCACATCCATACCATACAAATGAAGCAAAGTCTTTCCCCAAAGAATCTTTGGAACTGTAGTTTGCTAAAGGTTCTGGGAATTGTAGCTTGTTGAATTCTAAACTAGAGTTTCCAGGATCTGTGTGTGGGGAGGGGGTTTCCTGTGCTTTAAAATGGGCTTTAAAGGTATGCTGTAGATGTGACCCGAGTCTCTAATACTTGCTAATTGTGCTACAATAGAATCATAAGAGTTGGAAGGGACCCTGGGGGTCATCTAGTCCAACCCCCTGCAATGCAGAAATATGCAGCTGCCCCACATGGGGATCAAACCTGCAACTTTGGTATTATCAGCACCACGCTCTAACCAACTGAGCTATTTAGTGACATAAAGGTCATTCTCTGAAGACTCCCTAAGTTATCAACTGGGTTGCTTTGGGAAGAGAAGACTCTGTGCCCTTCTTGGGCATGAAGTTCCAAGCTGACAATTAATCTTTGGATCTCAGCTCTGAAGTGCATTTTCTGGTTTGGAAAGTGTGTTTATAAATCTGATCACATTTTCTATTCCCCACCCACTCACCCGCATTATTATTATTTTTTTAAAAAGTTATGTTTATTCACAATTCTGAGAAACAGAAGTACAATGCTGGAAATGTTTAAAATAAGATTGCAACGTCCACACATTAATTCTGATTTTTTTTTGGCACTATGTATAGCTTTGGCATTCAGCCACTTTGAAAACAACCACATCAATTTCTAGGCCAGAGAGGGAAGGAAAACAAGCAAGCAAGCAAACAGGGGAGTCCAATTCCAAACCTTTCACCTTTATGCCTTGCTTAGAATTAACCTGGCGCCTTCTTCACTTGTTCTGGCCATTTTGCAGTGAGGGGGAGTACTGTACAGGGTTGCGAATCTTGCAAGGAGCATGCCTGAGTTTTGCAGGATCTTCGCTGCAGGCCTTTGCCCTCCAACGCATGGAGGGAAGCAAGGCCAAGGGATGGGGATGCAACGAAGAGGCAGAGCCATCTAGCACGTCTCTGCCTCTCCCCTCATACAATTCCAATTGCGGAAGGCTTTGAGTGCCTGCAAAGAGCTTTTGAGTTCTTCCAGATACTTTAAAGATCAAACAGTACCTGACAGAGCATTTATACTTTGAGATCATCTGGCAAGGCTCGTCTCTCCACTCCATCCCTGTTAGAGGTAAAGCAGGTGACAACCAGTGATGTTGTCAGCAGCGCCATGCTGTGTGTGTGTCATTCTCTTTAAAGTTTACATTTGTTGCTCTGCTCACTTTTGGCTCTGGTCCTGCTCTGCCCACCACTGGCATGTGTGCTGCCCCTTAGCCCATTAGGGCCACCACCTGTCGTGTACAGGGCCGGCTCTAGGTAGACCCCTGGTGGCGCGGTGCGCCAGGGCACTGCGCGGCAAAGCCGCGCGGAAAGCATTCTCCGCCCTGCGAGGGCGGGGGCGGCAGAGCGATCTCCGCCCCTCAGCGCCAGGGTAGCCGACCTGTTCAAGACTGCCCTGGTCATGTATAATACAGGATCGTCCTGAATTTCAATATAAAATGCGACATCCTGTATGGATATCCTCCCCACCCAACCCCACCCCACCCAAGTTAAGGATCCTCTCCAAATGCGTTTGAAAGGATGTGGGAAAGCTCGTGTATTTAAGGTCTGAGTAGCCAATCACAGACACATTTATAAATTCATGTGTATATGGGTACACGTGTACATGTGTGACAAATTCGAGAGGGGACATCCTGTTAGGCTGCAATAGATCGTAGCAGGTTGCTTTGAAGTCAATCAGGCAGAGGGCCTTCTTGGTAGTGGCGCCCACCCTGTGGAATGCTTTCCCATTGGATTTCAAAGAAATAAACAACTACAGTGGTGCCTCTAGTTACGAAGGTCCGGAACAATTCATTCTGGGGGTCTGTTCTTAACCTGAAACTGTTCTTAACTAGAGGCATGCTATCGCTAATGGGGCCTCTTTCTGCCGCTGCACCACCGGCACACGATTTCCATTCTCATCCTGGGGCAAAGTTCTCAACTCGAGGTTAGTGGAGTTTGTAACCTGAAGCATTTGTAACCTGAGGCATTTGTAATTCGAGGTACCACTGTATATGACATTTAGAAGGCATCTGAAGGCAGCCCTGTTTAGGGAAGTTTTTAATGACTGGTGTTTTAATGTATTTTTAATATTACTGTATGTTGTAAGCCGCCCAGAGTGGCTGGGGAAACCCAGCTAGACAGGTGAGGTAGAAATAAATTATTATTATTATTATTATTATTATTATTATTATTATTATTATTATTCATCACTTCAGCACTAGATGAAGAAGAAAAACTGTCCACCAACCGCCCCGTCCCACCCCCCCCCCTGCCCTGCCTTTTGCCAGAACAAAGGTGGGAACCCTACAGCCCATGGGCTGAAGAAAAGTTCTTCCACCTTTGCTTTAGAGTAGCAAGAAAGAAGCAGAAATCAACTGCAGCCATCTGCCCACCAACCCTAGGTGCAAAAGCAATGGTTGCTGTGTCAAGGAAATAGTATGCACACAGCATAAATGTAAACCCTTCTGGAAGGAGCAGGTTTCCCTGTTCATGCTGCAACACATTGAAATACTGGTCTGTGCAAAAGGAGAAACATACCATGCAATATGGAAAAGGGCACGAGCATCAAAAGTCAAGGCATTACTGCATGAGCCAAACACACAGCTGCTTCTGCTCTGGTGTTGCTTGTAAGCTGCTGTTTGATTCCGGTATGCCATGGGCAGAAGATCTGAGGAAAAGAACGCTTACTGCGGGGCACACCTTAAGCCTCCTGCCTCCCAGGTTTGTGCTACTGATTGAAAAGAACCTATATGCAAACCCAGGGGCTCTTTTGAAGGGAGTGTGTTGGGGGAAACCCTGAATAATGTATAACTGGCAATGCATGTAGATTCGCTGAGGCCCAGATTGAGTCAATTATGCCCTGGCACATGTAGACCAACCCTGCTCCGTGTGAAGCTCTGGAGCTGATCACTCCTAAGGCTGTATAATCATTGCTCCATATTTCTAGGGGGATAAGACTGGGCTCCCGCGCTCTGTAATGATGCAACCTGCTCTCTTGACACTCAGTTTGTTATGGATGTGATTCCAACTACTGGATCTCTGTTCCCCAGGAAGAGAGAAAATATCAGTGCAAAGCAAAAGGAAAACACTCTAATAAATACAGAAGCTTCAAGTAGCCTTATCGTTGCTTTTGCAGGAGGGAGGGTAGGTTGGTTGCTGTTGGCAATCATCCAATAATGGACACCTGGAACTTGGTGTTCTGAACGAGATTCACTTCTTCTTCTTTTTTTCTTTTACACGTTAGCCATCGTCTTAGCACACTCAGACTTATTCCTCATATGGCAACCTAACACAAGAGTGGCCCAAGCAACTTTGCTGCCTGAGGTGTTGAAGCAATGATTCTTCAACATCAACTTCATTGGACTGGTCATGTTGTGCGGATGCCTGATGATCGTCTTCCAAAGCAACTACTCTATTCCGAACTTAAAAATGGAAAGCGTAATGCTGGTGGCCAGCAAAAGAGGTTTAAAGACTGTCTCAAGGCAAATCTTTAAAAATGCAGTATAAACACTGACAACTGGGAAACAGCCTTTACCAAAGGTGTCATGGGCTTTGAAGACACTCGAACTCAGGACACAAGGGAGAAACGTGCTAAGAGGAAGGCACGCTTGGCAAATCCACACTGTGATCAACTCCCGCCCGGAAACCAATGTCCCCACTGTGGAAGGACGTGTGGATCCAGAATTGGCCTCCACAGTCACTTACGGACCCATTGTTAAAATCGTTTTATGGAAGACAATCTTACTCAGCTACGAGTGATCGCCAAAGAAGAAGAAGAAGAAAGAAGGCATGTTCCCCGTTTGGTGCCAAAAAGGTAACCAGACTGGTCATTGGATCTTACTTCAGCATTGGGGATAGAGCAGAGTTCTTCATTGCACTGAGGACAACAATCCAGCTTAGGGGCTGCAGGACAGAGCACATGACACACCAAGAAATAATATTTAAAAACAAAAACAATAATTTGCCATGATTCCTTGTTGTTATACACACAGAGAGACTTTATTTTTGTTAACAACTTTGCTGTGTTTCTGTGTAGAATTCAGGGAAGTATTTCCAGCATAATGTTGGAGGGTGTCTGGCATCTAGGCCACGCCCTGCTCAACTTGTGAAATCCAGAGCTAGTGCTCCTATAACTTGATCCCTTTAGATCTAGTGTTATCAGGGAATGAGTTGAAGTTTTGGTATTTTTGTCTCTTTTTTGCTTTTTTTGTATTTTTGTATTTTGTATGTTTTTGCTTTTGTGTTTTTGTTTGTTATAAAAAATAAGAAATATTTTTTTGGGGGGGGGGGAGAATGAGTCTGTGTCCTTTTCTATCTAACAGGCCTTCAGGTATGTTCGACCTCCACTGTGACAGGCAGTATGCCTTTGTATTCTTGCTACGGGGAGTTGCAGATGGAGAGAGTCTTCTGGTTAGCCACTGTGAGAACAACATGCTGGACTAGTTGGGCCACTGGCCTGATCTTTTGCAAGCTAAACCTTTGAACCTTTCCCCAGAGGACTTGCTTTCTATAACCCTGCAGTCTCCTTGTCTATAACTGCTCTAATGGGTCAAAGGCCTGGAAACGATGCCTTATGAGGAACGGCTTAGGGAGCTGGGTATGTTTAGCCTGGAGAAAAGAAGGTTAAGGGGTGATATGATAGCCATGTTCAAATATATGAAAGGATGTCGTATGGAGGAGGGAGAAAGATTGTTTTCTGCTGCTCCAGAGAAGCGGACACAGAGCAATGGATTCAAACTTCAAGAACGAAGATTCCACCTAAACATTAGGAAGAACTTCCTGACAGTAAGAGCTGTTCGGCAGTGGAATTTGCTACCAAGGAATGTGGTGGAGTCTCCTTCTTTGGAGGTCTTTAAGCAGAGGCTTGACAGCCATATGTCAAGAATGTTTTGATGGTGTTTCCTGCTTGGCAGGGGGTTGGACTGGATGGCTGTTGTAGTCTCTTCCAACTCTATGATTCTATGATTCTAATTTGTCTACCTCTTTCTTTTTTAAAGCAGTATCCAGAACCGGATGCCAATTAGGTTCTAACTGGAGCCAGAAAACAGTGGAAAACTGTTCCTTTGCATGACTTGGATGCTATGGTTCTATTAATGCAGCCTAAAAACACTTTAGCAATTTTATCATTCACCTCACTCTGGTTCCAGTTTGAACGTTCCTGACCTAGTTGAGAAACATCTGAGAGAAAATAAATACTGCAGAATGTGAAATAGATTTTCTGTCTTGAGACGTTTTACTCCGTAATATTATGACAAGGGGGGAATGTGTTCCTCATTGTTGCTCCCCATCTTCCCCAATGCCCCATCAATGCCTATGGATGAGCTAGCCACAAATCTCTTTCAGCTGGGAAGGCAGCAGATATAGTACTCAAGAGCTGTACATTTTCCTCTGACAGGCATTCCCCAAACCTAGCGGTGTTCCCTCTCCCTTCCCAGTTTATTTACTTTGGGAGAAATCCAGGGGGCAAAACCTAATATGTTATCCAGGCAACATTTAAGGATGGAAGTCACACACACACACACACACACACACACACACACACACACGCCCCGAGTTGCTGCTTTCTGGGATGCTCCCTTGGGACCAAGCTGTTGAAATATTAAACACTACAGTTGGAAGGAGAATAGCTCAGTGGTGAAGAAATCTCTGAAGGCTCCAAGTCCATAAAAATGATACCAGTATATATGGTTTAGTCAGTGTACATTAGCCAAACCAGCATTCTGCTTATGTAGATATGCACAAGTGTAAGCAGGGCAATGTAGTGATGAAACCCATTTTTGCATTAACTTTTGCTGGTTGCTCTGCCAATGGCCCCATGACTAACAAAACACATTTCCTGCCTCCCTGATTTAAGGAGAACTGAAATAAACTGAAGGGAGAGTGAAGATTACAAGAGCAGGAAAGCCCAAGGTCCACATTCCCATCTGAGATACCTTTTTTTGAGGGACACGTGGAAGTGGTGGGTAGGGTCAGAGGTAAATGAGGTTCATAGAAATGTTACCTTTGTACAGTAGGCTAGTCTCTGCACACAAACATACCCCTTCTTTATTCAGATGACCAAGAGGCAACCCCAGAATTCAATGACATATCCCAGGCAAGCAACAACAGCAAAGGTGCAGAGCAGAGGAATGAGGAGTGAGGCCTGAGAAGAGTTCAGAGAGCCAGGCAGAGAGGTCTGGAGGTTTTCCACCACCCACAGTGTCCACATTATAGTGAGTTGAAGTGGGGACATACCTTTGTTCTGTTGAGGTCTGCTGTATGCAGGGCGCTTCTAGGATGTGAGTAGCCTTCTGAATCTAAGCCAAAATAAAGAAATCCTATACTCACCGTGTTGAGTTTGGCAAGCAACTTTGACATGGTATTATTTATTTGCTTGCCGCATTTAAGAAGATAGCACGCACACATACACACACACACACACACACACACACACACAGAGAGAGAGAGAGAGAGAGAGAGAGAGTTCAAACTGGAACCAGAACAGGGTGAATGATAACATACTAATGAGATTTCTTTTGGCTGCATGATCAGAACTGTGATTTCCAACTCTCAAAAAGTCTTCCACCAAGCACATTTTAAACCCATAAAACTGTGAAATAAAATGCTACTAGAAGATTCCTGATTATTTGAATTGGGTTTTGGGAGCTGGCACCCATGTGGGGAGAAGTGGGTTTAGGGACATGTGGGAAGCAGACACACATCTATCTGGACTGCTGAAAGCCAGCCCGAAGAGGCTGAATTTTTTGTTGACTAGATAATTGGAGCGTCTCTCAGACATTTCAAGTGCTCAATATCTTTAGTTAGGTAGTTGTTCAGGACATGCTGAAAAATTGAACCCTCCATATGGATTCTCCATCTGGTTCCCCATCACCATCACTTTCTTGTTGCCAGGAAGGTTATTGGATGAGCAGTTGCACTGCAGCTTCAGGTACATCTGAAAACCGTTCCCCCCCCCCCCTTTTTCCCTTTCTTTTTTTGTGGAGTTTTGCCCGTCTGGCTTTTGGTGTTGACATGGGCCTCAGACTGCACTCATGGTCTTGGTCAACAATCTCTGCCTGGAGATCAATAAGGCTAATTGTACCTTATTGATTATGTTAATTCTGTTAATTGTTCCTTATCGATTCTTCCCTATGTTGCCTTTGATACTGTTTATCATAAGGTGCTGGGGCTGCAATGAAGAGACCAGGGAATTATCTGCAAGACTACTCTTTTGAGTGAACCTGATTACTATTTTGTACCAGAATGTAGTGATTGCTCGTTGTTGCCCTGAGCTTTTCCTGCGGTATCTCAGCAGGTACACAAGTACTCATGGCCACTGGATGAGGACTTTCGGAGAGATGCAAGTCCTGATCAGTCATTCTTAAATTGCATATGTTGAGGGAGTAAGGCAGCACATGTATTGACCCCCAAACTGTCGCTTGAGTCAGAAGGTCTAAGGACCTTTTAAGCGTGTTCAGCCGAATGCAATTACAGTCTTCCCCATAATCAGGGACCTTGGTCGATCAAGGCTCCCACCCATAGAATGCCCAGCTGAACATCCTTGCAATCCTCCTTCAGACCATCCTGCTCAATAAGAGAAGGACAGAGAGAGGAGGTGGCACAAGCAGCCCTATGCTTCCACCATGAATATAGTTTACTAATGTCCTAGAGTTTGGCACCGTCAATATTGTTGCACCCCACCCCAGTCTCTGAGCGGTGTGAGATTCCAGGGGTTCCAGGCGCTTACCCAAGGTTTGTGGAGACTGCGGTGTCTTTATGATATATGGCTTACTTACACATATATACAACCTACAACGGTTGTAGCATCAACGGTTCACAGCATCAACACCCCAAAAAGGTTTTTTTCTCACATAGCTACAGACTTGGTTGCAAGCAAAGATCCAGCAGGCCCCTCTCCTTTTGCTTTTCCAGCCTGTTGCTTTTACATCCCGCTTCTAACTCACATAAAAAACTCTCAGCTTTTGTCCTTCTCACTATATGCAAGTTAAGGGAGGGTCACTAACAGTCTGTGCTGTGTCCCTTTAACCTCTGCCGGCCCCCATACCTCCCCTACCCTGAAGTACTGCAATTGCTCTGCATGCTCTCACCAGCTTCCAAGGCACATTTTATGCCCCATGATTTAAAAACAAAACACCCCCCCCAAAAAAATTTAAAAATCCAACAGGCTAAAAACCATTTACAATATTTTAAAAAGTAGGGGCAGTAAAAAGAATAACAGAGCCCCCAACAGAAACTCCTAGACAATTTAGGATTGCCACAACAACACAATTCTAAGTGTGATACATTATTCATCCCTGAAAAGGCACTGCCATGTTGCAATGTGTGTGTGTGGGGGGGGGGAGTTCATTATTCAGGGGGGAAAGCATTATTCAAAATGTCTCTAAAGCTGTTCACAGCAGACACATGGATGATATCTTTTCCCTGGGAAGAAACTTTGACACTCTGTATCTTAAAGCATCTTTCTGATTTTAATTGACTTACCAAGTGCCAGCAGAATCCATGTGATTAACACTAATCTTTTGAATTTTAAAAGTGTTATAAGGTAAATGGCCTTCCAAGCCTTCAATCGCGCCCTCATCCTTTTCAGCTCCCACCTACACAATCTGCTTATTATTGTTGTTTTTGCTCCGTATTTAATTGCTAAAACTTTGCAGTAAAGCAAGGCATTAACTCTGTGTGTGTCAGTAAAATCTCAGGGAGAACTGTTGAAGGGATATATGTTAGGAATGATGGCCAAATCCTCTTGGAGTTAGAGGCACTTCATCAGAAATCATAGCTTGGGACCAGGGCCAGCCCATGACATTTTGGCACCTGAGGGAAGCCACAGAATGGTACACACTTCTTCTTTGGCAATCATTTGTAGCTGAGTAAGATCGTCTTCCATAAACACAGTTTTAACAATGAGTCCATAAGAAGACGATCATCAGGCATCCGCACAACATGACCAGCCCAACAAAGTGGATGTTGAAGAGTCATTGCTTCAACATTGGTGATCTTTGCTTCTTCCAGTACACTGATATTACTTCGCCTGTCTTCCCAAGTGATGTGTAAAAATTTTCGGAGACACCGTTGATGGAAACTTTCAAGGAGTTGGAGATGGCATTTATAAGTGGTCCATGTGCCTATCAGAGACACCTAAGGAAGATAAAATTATCCTCCTGGATGGCGCACGCATGCACGCGTGCACACACACACACACACTGGCCAGGGAAGAAGGGTTGAGTGAAGATTTACATTGAGAACAAGGGTGGGAGGAGACCAGGTGCACCTTCTATTCACAAAAAGGCCTCTATAGAGGCAGCATTTGAGGGGGTGTTGATCCGGTTGCAGATCTGGCCTCCATAGCTGCCAAGTTTTCCCTTTTCTCGCGAGGAAGCCTATTCAGCATGAGGGAAAATCCCTTTTAAAAAGGGATAACTTGGCAGCTATGCTGGCCTCTAAGAAGTTCACCACAGCCATTACTGTCACATTCCTTGGAGGCTGGATCTGCTGCCCCTATGAATCTCGCTGACTGAGGCAGTCACTTCAACTTATTTCTGAACCACACAGATAAACTACTTCCACTTTGTGTGAATGCGATTCTGAACCAATGACTGCAGTTTCGAGTTTTGTTTCATGGAAAGGCTTGTATGATGTTAGAAGCTGAATCTATGTCCATACCCAAAGCCTATTATTATCTCCTATAATCAAAGTTGGAGCCAGAGTTTGTTAAGAGAGATTACAATTGAATATAGGAGGCTAAACTTCCAGTTGGTAAACTGGGATCTTTTCATGGGAGAAACAGCTGCTAATTAGGACTATGGGGAATATGCTTTTCAACTTGTTTTAATCCAGTGATTAGCTGGTCAACATGGGAGGCTGATGTTTCTTGCACAATAACATGATAATAAATCAAAAGCTTTTGTTAATCATTGCTTTCTAGGTTCACTGTTTTCAGGAAATGCATTTCTGTGATTTTCATATGTAATCCAGAAGTAATCATGTGCGATTTTGTGGCAGTGTGAGACATAAAATACTGCAGGAAATACTAATACGTTTCTTATCTTCATTCAAGGCCATGCTAGATTTGATGCTTCCAACCACTTGAAGTGAATCATGATAATGGTAATAACAGCAGGTATGTGAGAGTGATTTAGGAAATTAGGAAGCTGCCTTAAATGGAGTCAGGACACTGTCCCATTTGCTCAGTGCTTTCTCACCCTGGCTGGCAGCAGCTGTCCTGGATTTCAGACAGAGAATCTCACCCAGCCCTACCTGGAGAGGTCAGCGATTGAACCCGAGACCTTCTGCATGCAAATAAATGCAGAGCCACAGCCCTTCTCAGACCACAGCATGCAGAGAGGGGAGGTTTAATTATTTCCTCCCCTCAACATGGTCCCGGGGGACGTCATCCCATGAACCTGTTCTTAATTTTTAATTGTCAAGAGCCATTAAAGTTATGTGGGATTTTTAAAACTGAGAGTGGTAGTGGGAAGAGAGAGAGAATGTGGCTGCTAATAAGATGCTTGATATTGTGTCTACTTTGGTCCTCAGATGAAGATTTCTGAATGGGCTTAGTAGAGAGCCAATGTAGCCTCATGGTCAAAACATTGGGTTAGGACAAGGAGATGCAGGTTGAAATTCTCTGTCTGCCACACACTGTACTGGGCGATGTTAAGCCAGCCACAATCTCTTTCTTAATCTGCCTCACAAGGTTGCTCTGATGATAAAATAGGAGAGAAAGCATGTATGCATCCCAAGCTCCTAAGAAGAAGGGCAGGATAACAATGGGATGGATGGAGATGATAATGTTGGTGACTCTATATTGCTACCTGAAATCTCTGTCTACATACCTGTTTGTCTGTCTTTCATAGAGACCACCTTGCTGACTATAATAACTTGCCACAATGTGATAAAATCAAGTGAGGATCCAACTTTCTACTGAGCCCTTCCATATGGCGGGAAGAATTTTTGCAACATGTTTCCCATGATACGTCAACAAGATAGAAAGGTAGAAAAAGTCTGCCAAGCTCATTTTAACTTCGCTTCTGTATAATCTTTAAAGTTTTCATAAAATATTTTAGGTTAACAAAATCATTTTTGAACTGTTGTAATCTCTCCCCCAACCGTTTTCATATTTCAACCTCTTTTGCAATGCATAGGATTAAGACTAAGAAGCACTAAGTAGGTGAATTTAATGCTCCCGATCCCTGCTGAATGTTGTCACCTTGTATGTTTAAGCAAATACAGGGACCTTGAAGTTTCATCAATGATTTGGGGCACAAAGCAAGGATTTCTAACAAGGTCGTTTAGTGGAAACGATTGCTTCAAAGCTACTTTTCATTGAGGCATTTTTGAAAGAGAGAAAGTGTGTTATAGGATTCTTCCTATGTATGTCAGATAAAGCTCAGGAGACCACATTGCTTGACTTGTGCCCCATCTTTCTGCTTACTTTGAAGTTGAGATTATAGTTCCCTTCTGGCATTGGTTCTTTCAGATTTCCTACCACAACTGTTTTAGTAAATGCATATAAATAATCTTAGTTGGTGTTGTACTTTGTTCTATACCCCATCTTGGTCAAATATAAATTTGTCTGCCCACAGAAAGATAAGGATTTAACAATGTCAGTGTCTCATATTTCAACAGTGAGGCAATTAACAGCTGCACAAGTCTTAATATTTGTTTAGAAGATTGGGGTTATTTTCATATGCAGGTTGTCTCAAAACCTCACCCTCCAAATACATACACCTGGACCATATTGGATTTGATTATAAAGGCAGCCACACACACAGAGGAAGAGAGAAAAGAAGGAACATATTGTTCACGGCTGCCAGTATTTACTGGAGGAATATATTTTTTTAAAGGATAGTCATAGGAGCAGAAGACCAAGAGGATGGCATGTGAAATAGATTAGCTTGATGATCTTGTATTTTTCAAATCTGTGAATGTTTCGAAATGGCAGTCATGGAAGGAAGATAATGCATGCAGGGAATAAAAGAAAATCATAAAAGTGGCACCAAATCATTCTCATAGTCATTCAAAGTCCAAAGAGGTTTTTTTTTTCTGAGTGTGTTTTTGCAATGAACCTGAGACTTATGGAATGAAAAAAGTGACCAGGTCCATAATTGGACAGAAATTAAAACAGCAATGAATTTATTTGTTTAGGACCCCGATGCTGCGTGCTGAACAGTAGGGGGAAAACTTTCTCCAACCCTTTGTTAATTTGAAAACTTAACTATCAAGACTCACTGATGCAACCCTGTGGGCGGTTAACCTCATTCTGATACTAATTCTACAAGGACAGTTCCCATAGCAACACGAGGCCACTTCTCATGTGGCAATAATTTTGTGCAATTCCCCCCCCCCCGAACATTTCTGAGGCAGTTGCACAGCGGCGATTAACCATGACATAGTATGAATGTACCAGGCACTAAGCCAGCACATTGCAGTAGGCCACTTCAATAGGACACAGGCAACAGGTCCCACTGCTGAATAGAAAAGACCTTCTGGGACTGACTCTGCATGTCTACTCAGAAGCAAGTCTCATTGTGCTCAGTGGAGCTTATTACCCCCTTAGTAAGAGTGCTTTGTTTTCCATTAGCATGGAAGTTTTACTTTCTGCTTTTTAGGGCGTACAGTCATATGCTTATGAGTGTTTTTGAAAAGTATGCATGCTTTTGATGAACAGAATCAAAGCCTACACATTAAACTTACACAAAGCTGCCTGTGTCAGGTAAGTGGTCCATTAGCCAAGTATTGCCCACTTCAGCTAGCAGATGTTCTCCAAGGCTCCAGGCAGAGGCCTCTGTCAGCTCTGTTAGAGAAGGCCATTTCAACTGGAGATGACGGGGCTGGAATTTGTGTCCTTCTGCAAATGCTCTATCATAAAGTGGTGGCCCCACCCCTGCCTTGATTACTTAGGAATAGCCTTTATTATGGTTTACAGAGAAAGATACACAACTTAATATCAAATATCTTTTCCTCTTTTTTTGTCCAAATGAAAACTTTGATCTTAATACATTGAAAACATAAAGAGAAGGGAAGAGAAAGGAATAAAGGAATAAAGAAAGAGAAAAATTAAGAAAAAGAAATAGAAGAGAGGTTAAAAGAGAGAGGGGGGAAATAAATTTGGAAGGTAAGGGACTTGATTCTTCATCTGTCCTCCATATATAAACAATATTCACTTCATCCACTCCGTATAATACCCAACAAAGCCACTTTCTATAAACAAACATTATGTTCAATCTTCAAATCCAAATATCATTAGAGTGGTACCTCTACTTACGAATTTAATGCATTCCGAACGCACATTCGTAAGTTGAAAAAAATTGTAAGTCGAATCCCATAGGGATGCATTGGGAGAAAAAATTCGTAAGTAGAAGCAACCCCATCTAAAAATTTGTAAGTAGAAAAAATCCTATCTAAACTGCATCCAAGATGGCGGACGGAGCTCCATTCGTAAGTAGAAACATTCGTAAGTAGAGTTATTCGTAAGTAGAGGTACCACTGTATTTCTTTTTCTTTTTCACGTAAGAAGTCGACATGAGAGGTTTCCAATCTTTAATAAACATTAACAAGCACTTTTCTCTGGTTAAACATGTCCATTTCGGAATCTTGGCTAAGTCTGTTGGTTTCGACAGCCATTGTTCCATGGTTGGTAATAATGGGTCCTTCCATCGTTGTGCATATAAAAGTCTTGCAGCCATAATCATATATTGTAATGGCCTCACTCATAATATTTGAACTTGCAGGTCATCTAATGAAGCTCGGTGGTAGTAGCATCAGGGCAGACCAGAAAAAGTGCATCTTCACCCAAGGCATAGTTAAACTATGGAATTTGCTGCCGCAGGACAGCCACTCGACAGGACCACTGTTTACTCCCTCCAGAATCAGACACAACATGCTCTGAATACCAGTTACTGTGGAACAGCAGCAAGAGAGTGTTTGTGGGTTTCTTAGTGACATCTGGCTGCTCACTGCGGGGCATGCTGCTGTCCCACATAGGCCTTGCACCAGCAGGGCTCTACTTATGTTCTTGATCTCAAAATAAACATGCATGCTATTAGAGAGTTTTGTCTGTATCATGAAAACAATCCCCATCTCACCCACTCTGATGAAGGAAATGAACCATCTGCTTACCTTCCAAGTCCCGGACAGCAGAATCCGGGACCGGCAGCCGTGTGACACCGGAAATTGCGTTGACGTAACTTCCGGTGTCGCTTTGCCCTTCTATGGGCACCAAAAATGGCCGCCGGCGGCTTCGAAAGTCGCTTCTACGCATGTCAGGAAGTGCGTCGACGCAACTTCGGGTGTCGCTCTGCCCATCTATGGGCACCAAAAATGGCCGACACCGGAAGTAGTGTCTATGCACTTCCGGACATGCGTAGATGCGACTTTTGAAGCCAGCGGCGGCCATTTTTGGTGCCCATAGAAGGGCAAATCAGAAAGAAAAAAAGTGGCCGCCGGCAGGAGAAAATAACGGAGAAAAACGGGAGACGAAGTGATACGGGGGACCACCGGGAAAAGGTAAGTAAAAACGGGGGTTTCACGGGGAAAACAGGGTACTTGGCAGCTATGACCATCTGGCACCCTACTTACTTCCAAGTAAATATTTTTAAAATGAGGCTGTTAGATATGATAGTTCTGGTATTGAACATTAAGATGACATTCTTTGCCGCTTCACATAGGTTTAGGTTTTTGTGTTGCAGGCATTTTATTTTAAATCGGGTCTGTAATCCATTACAAAACCAAGCTCCTTTTAAAGCCATGTCTTGCACAGCACTGGCACCCTAACCCCCTAAGTCATTGGGATACATAGTGGACAATTTTGAATTAAATGGTGTTTGAATCGAAGTGACAATGGGATTTTAAGGCTGCAATTCTATGCCCGACTACCTAGAAGTAAGTTCCATTGCTTAATGGAAGTAAGTTCCATTGCTCAATTGCAAGGTCTTTACAACTTTACAAATTGTTGAAACAACAAATGACGGTTCATAAGAAAACTGCATAGCAAGGCTGTATATTTACTTGGGGGGAGGAAGTCAATGATGGTTTAATTGAAGCAGAATGTTTTATTTTGTGTCTTACGTCCCCACTATCAAGCAAATGTCGGCTTGTGGTTATTAGCTCCTGAACCTTACACAGGAAACATGATAAATGCCATAATGCCTGCCCTCTTCATGAACACTCAAGCATTGCCCTTTACTTTGAACTTCTCCTTCGCGCTTGCTGTTCATTAAAAACACAGTATTGAAAATTACATAAATTTATTATCCTATTATTATTCAGAGATTTTTTTAAAAAAACAAAAACAAAATGATCATTATAGCAAATATATTTCACCCTTAGATTTAGCTTTTTTTCCATTTCTTTTTCTTTACTCCATGCATATAATTTGGAAAGTTAATGCCCATGCCTTCAGTTTGGGCATCTAACTTCGAGCACCAAATGAGGGGGTGGTAGGGATGCAGCGTTTCTGCTAATTTTTCTTTTAAAGTTCAAGTAATGCGTGGGTTTTTTATATTAAAAAACTGTTTCATCAAAATAACTGAAGTGCATCCAGTCACTTCAAGAGGCACAATATTAATATATACAATAAGTCTAACTATCTGGCTGTAAGTCCCACTGGTGTACATGATTCCACGCCAAATGCTAGCTTCTAGGCTAACAGGTCCAAAGTCCAGTCAGATCAGGTAAACACAATCCCGACTCCCTGGAACAAGCCTCCAAGCCAGGGGCTATTGGACCATTGTTGCCAACTTACATAGCTTGCCCTTTCTATAAGTAACGCTTAACATATTACCCCTTACGGGCAAAACCATGGTGCTTGCAACTTCAGCATCCATCCTGCGGTGTGGCAGCAAAGAATCCCACATGGCATTGCTGAATGGAAGTATCTTGATAGATCTCTGTAATCAAGCCCCAGAACTGATCGTTCCGGCATTCTGTGCATCTTTCTTTGGAATCCCTGCAACGGGGTGCTTCGAGGCATCAGCTAATCCTTCCCGCCTGGTGTGTATTTGGCCCCCAGGACAAAACACCTGTGGAGCATCCTGACAGGGGTGCAAATTGCCCCTCCTCATCCACTTGAACATTGCATTAGTGGGCAGGGAATGTCAACTACCTTCTCAGATGATCAGTAGGGATAAGTTGAAGAGGGAGGCCCGTGTGCATTTATGTGTGGCGTTTGAACTGACCACACCCACTCCTGCCACCACATCTATCCACTAGATCAGAATGACTCTCAAGGCTTACACAGGACAAATACTACAACACAGTTAATTTTTATCCTGAATTCATCTTTCCATGTTTCTTGTCCTGCTATGTAATGCCACTTTGTTCTCTTAAATATTCTTCTTTCATTTGTAGATAGTGCCCCTCTCTTGTCTTCTACAGCAGTGGTCCTCAACCTTGGGCCTCCAGATGTTTTGAGACTACAATACCCATCATCCCTGACCACTGGTCCTGCTAGCTAGGGATCATGGGAGTTGTAGGCCAAAAACATCTGGAGGCCCAAGGTTGAGAACCACTGTTCTACAGGATATTGCTACAGCTAAAGCCCTTGTTGGGATTTGTCCACAGTGCATTTCCATTTCCATCAATGACATGATTGTTCTACTACACATTGATTAGCAAAAGTCACGGTGAAAATGGTGGAAAGCCCAGAGAACTGCTTGCCATTTTATTGTTCAATGGTTTCCAATTTTTGCTCTAATTTTCTAGTTGCAGAGCTCATCAGTCATCATCTAATCCCAATTTGATTTGGGGCAACTAATAAGCAGCTGTGATAAATAAAACCTTTTCCATCATATATGCAAACAAAGTTACAGGGCCTGGGCATTGATTAAACAGTAAGCACAACTAATCATTAGAACTCTGTGACTCACTTGCTTTCTTGTTAATACCTTGGTTTAGTCATGTAATGTAGTGTCTTCAGGGGGGAAATAAACTGGCACTATGTTTCAAATATCACTTAAAGCCATTCTGTTCAGTAACCAATCTCATTCATATTTTTGGTTTGTTTGCCTACACAACCAATGAAATTAAACAAGATTATCAATTGTTTTGTAGAATCATAAAGTTGGTTCATACAAAACTGTGCCAGCTCTACCAGCCTAATGCCTCCAAATTTAAATGAAATGCTTCTCCAGGACCCAGAGCCTTGTGTGTGTTTGATGTTTTTTTTCAACCTCTCACTTCTGCAGGATTCCTGATTCATTTATTTGCACACACAGGCACTGAAAAAAAAAACAGACAAGCCTTTGCAATGAGAAAGAAGGGCCTTTGGATCCATGGGGTTCAACCATTTAAATTCATGTTTTATACAATAATCTTGATACTAATTATCTTGTACAGAGATATTCAGTGGTGCCATGTAGATTTGAATCAAAAGGGTTCGGGCAATTCCACGAACATTCACATGCCATGAAAAGTACTCCCTTTCAGCAGTACTGATTATGGATTGATAGAAGCGGCAATTCTCTTGAGTAGTTTAACAATTAATCCATCTTCCTAGAGGACTCTGGGAATTGAAGTTATGTGAAGGGAATAGAGGTCTCCTAACAAGTCTCAACACCTTTAAGAAACTGCAGTTCCAAGGATTCAGGGGGCGGAGAACCATTATAAAGTGGTATGAGGCAGCTTTGATTCTGTAGTGCAGATTGGGGCCTGATATTCAGTGTATTTTGGGTAGTGTCACTTCTATTCAGAAATCAACTACAGTTCTACCAAAAAAATACTAATTATCTGAAAAGGAGAGTAATAAAACTCAAAACAAATTGTGCTACAGTTGTCTCTAGAGAATTTCTTCAATAAAACTATTTTATAACATATATTGAGATTTCACTTTCTGGTTGCCTCCATTTTGATGCCCCTCTTTTACTTCCTCTTTACTTTTTTTGGACTGTCAGTAGTGTAAGCATAAGATACTTGCCAAATGAGTGAGCGTATGCTTGCTGAAAGTGATTACAATAATTTGGTCCCTTGATGCAAATTTCTGGCATCAGCATGTCAGGGTGGACAAAGCTGCCGTCGTATCTCTGCAACGGTTTCTGTAACATGTTTCTGAGGCAATTAGAAGACCTGCTCTAATCAACCATTTGCTTACTGAGTCACTAAGCCTTAGGTCTGTGCCACTTATACCTATGACCCTCACTGACATATTTAGAGAGGAAAGCTCTCCTGGCTTGCTTCCAAATATTCCCATCTGAACCCCACTAAAGTCAAACGAACTCTTCCAAGGCTAATCCCAAAATGGCAGGTCGTGGCCTAACATTGTAACTTCCGCACCACTTGCTCTAGAGTAGCAGCTGTGATTATCATTGGGGTAAGTATGGAGAATTGTGGTCTTATTAGCTTCACGGTTACATTTCCACCTAACCTTCCCTGCATAGAAATGCTCTCCCCCCCCCCACCACTTGTTATGGCAGGCAGAAGAAACTGCCTATTACAGAAGGATTGTTGAAACCGAGTAGATATAAAATGCTGTCAGAGACACATAGCAAAGACCCTGAAAATAGAGAAAAGTCTTGTTTTGTTTTCTCAACTTGCTCTATTGAAGTCATCTGAGGTGCTACTAGGAACAACAGCAGCTAAAGGATTCTCATATCAAATAGTGAGTTTTAAATGGATTCTATCCTTTGATATGAACAAAGTCCCCCTCCTCCTCCTTAGAGCTAAAAGTTAGTTGAAGCAAACAGAAAACTTTACACTGGGAGGGGAAATTGTTTACGGAAAATGGATAGATGCATTAAAGTATATTTTCTCTCTGGCTATATTTTATTGTATAATTCATTTAATAGTTGTCGTTTCTTGTCCTACTTTTCAGGGGAATCTCTTCCCAAAGTGGCAAAGGTCAGGGATGATAACAATACAAAACACAATGTCAAATGTCAAAACTTGATGCTGGAAACTCTCCCACCCACACCCACCTTTGCAGGTTGTATAGCTGCCACTCCTTTCTCAAGGTACACATCCAATCCTAGACCACAGCCCCCCAAATCTCACCACACTATGTAGAATTTCACAGTACTGATTCTGCAATGCCAGGTAGGGATGGACTGTGCCGTTAACCTGGCCTCCCCATCAGTGGAGATGTTGCCACTTAACATGAGGGAGAAGAGGAGGATCAGAGCTGTGTGAGCACACCAGTGGGTACCTCCTGTAGGAGGGGTCACACCTACAGGGACCCTTCAGCATATTTCTAATGCAACTACCCTAGAAAAATGTCTAGTTGAAGAGGAATTAAGGTGACATGCAACCATGGCTCCTTAAAAAGGATGGGGAAGGGTTACAGGGGACCTGCTTTATATAGGTATATAAAAAGCTCTCCAGATTAATCACCAGCATGTCTGGATACAGCTGGAAATGTCTCCCATTTTGAATCCTGGAGACCTGGTGTCAGTCAGCATACAACGGATGGAAGCATTGCATCTCCCAAGTGAGCAATCCCAGACACTTTGGGGCTACATCCAGACTGGGTGTCCATTGTGCTATGGATTTGCAGGCCGGGAAAGGAGCCTCTGAAAATTCCTGGGTGATTGGTTCTCCTTGTGGTTTCTCAAATTAGTAGGGTTGCCAGACTCAATAGAGGACAGGACTTCTGTGCCTTTAATTGCCCTGCTCTCTTATGAGTCTGGAAACCTTAAAAAGAAACCAGCAGACCCTTTGTTTAATTTCCAAGCAAAGGGTCTGCTGGTTTCTCTTTAAGGTTTCCAGACTCAAAAGAGAGCAGGGCAATTAAAGGCACAGAAGTCCTGTCCTCTATTGAGTCTGGCAACCCTACAAATTAGTAAATGTGGGGTTTGATCAATGGGTTTAGCAAAGCCTTAAAGAAAAAGTAAGTCAAGCCAGCTTCTTCAAGAGCATGTCTTGGAGAGGTGGCGCCAAAGAACAAAGGCAGGTGATGGCAGAATCATTACCCTGACAAAAGATGAGATATTCGGCATCAGACAAGAAGATTCCTCCCGCAGCTCTGTGTGTGTGTGTGTGTGTGTGTGTGTGTGTGTGTGTGTGTGAGAGAGAGAGAGAGAGAGAGAGAGAGAGAGAGAGAGAGAGAGAGAGAGTTAGCAAAAGACAAGAGCAGAGTTGAGGGAAAGGTTGCCAGGGTAACAGGCGGTGCGATGCTGCCACAAAAATAACTGTGTCCTTTCAAACTGAGGTTTGTGAGCAAGGGTTTGGGGGAAGGATAAAAGGAATGGTCAGCTGGCTAAGAGGCTGCACCAAGAGATTTGGCGAGGCGTGAGTGGCTGCTGCTTGATGAAGCTATGAGAGCAGCAACAAGAAACACAATTGGGGTGTAACATTCTGCATCCCCTCCATCAAAACCCAGGTTGGAAATTTGTGTAAAATAAACCATATTCCTTAAAGGCACTCGTTTCCGCTGTGCCTCAGTCCAAAGGACATGGTTAAGTGCCATGACCCCTGGACCCTTGCTACCACTCGGCAGAGATTGGGGTGGCCTGTAACAAGATATACGTCCAACTACTTAAAAGCACCCCATGGTCAGTAGAAGGGGGATCTGAGTGAATGTCATTGGATAATTGTAGAGCTGAGCTGAAATTCATCAGAAAACATTTGTTGAGAAAATTCCTGAGGTGGACACCCCCCCCCCCGCCATTCTCCCCATCCTGTTAAAAGAGGCTGATTTGCAGAGTTTTCTCCAATTATCATATTATCCACCATTTATTTTGGCTGCCGCCCTTTCCCCCATGCAGAATGAGCCTAGATCCGGGGCATAGTGGAGGAGGCAAAATGGCGGACAGGCTGGCAACAGGTTGTCAGGCAGCAGCAGCGCACCGAAACAAAACAAAACAAAAAAACCCTTAAGAGGCAAAAGAGAAAGAAACTGTGCTCCTCACCCTGTTCATGGTGAATCACATCCCTATGAAACCGTTAGGGAATTTCTCCTCAGCCCAGATAAATTTTGTGAAATGGTTCCCCAGTTTCTCTGCCCACAAATAGAGAATTTCAAGAATCTAAGGAGTACATGGTCAAAGGCCTGGAAACGATGCCTTATGAGGAACGGCTTAGGGAGCTGGGTATGTTTAGCCTGGAAAAGAGAAGGTTAAGGGGTGATGTGATAGCCATGTTCAAATATATGAAAGGATGTCATATAGAGGAGGGAGAAAGGTTATTTTCTGCTGCTCCAGAGAAGCGGACACGGAGCAATGGATTCAAACTTCAAGAAAGAAGATTCCACCTAAACATTAGGAAGAACTTCCTGACAGTAAGAGCTGTTCGGCTGTGGAATTTGCTACCAAGGAGTGTGGTGGAGTCTCCTTCTTTGGAGGTCTTTAAGCAGAGGCTTGACAGGCATATGTCAAGAATGCTTTGATGGTGTTTCCTGCTTGGCAGGGGGTTGGACTGGATGGCCCTTGTGGTCTCTTCCAACTCTATGATTCTATGATTCTACAGTTCTGGTTAACTCTGACTTGTAAGCATAGGTGCCAACTCCTAGGGGCTGAGGCACTTTGGCCTCCCCCAATGTTTTCTTAGGGGGTCGGGACCCCCATTGTTTAGAGGACAAATGCAGAGCCGGGTGCAGTGCGGCTCAGAGGTCGGCAGGTCCTGCTGCTGCTGCCACTGCCTGGGGCGGTTCCCCCCAACTTTTCAATGTGTGGCAGGGGGAGGGGGAGGATGGGGCCAGGCCGCTGGGGCCATGCTGCCACTGTGTTCAACTCTGCCCCATGGCTCCGCATACAGTCATGTGACGCCCTGGCATGTGACACCAGGATGTCGTGTCGGGCCCCCACAATGTTTTTGAGAAGTTGGCATATCCGCTTGTAACTGCTCCTTTTTTAATCTACTGATTCTGGACACTGTAAAAATGTATACCCTCCAAGAATATTCCTCCTGCTCAAGAAATCATGAAGACTGGTAGAATTTAAGAGCTACAGATTTTATATCAAGGGCAGGAAAGTGTTTCCTTTCATTACATTTACAATAAGAAATTAACCTCCAGGGTATCTACTTAATTTCATAATATATAGACTGGAACGCTAATAATGTGAGTCTCCTAAAACGCAATACGGAAGCAACTGACCCATTGCTCCTATGGGAGTTTTGTGGAAAATGTATCACCAAAAAAAAGTAAAACAAAGATGATTTCGAGTTAACAAGCACCAACGTGTCACTAGCTCCAGTGCCCCGTGTGATTGGGAGCTCACAAAGGCGAGTGTTTCTAGTGCTGTTAGAGTTCATTCGCAGGACTCTCTCTATAGCACTTTGTTGGTATAGTAAAGGGGCAAGATAAATAAACAAGGCAAACCCATTCAGTGTCTGAAAACAAGGGGGAATTTTGTCATGTAAAACAATTGAGAAACTTTGGGAAATGGCTATGGATATAATAAAGGACACGTCTAAAATCAAATTAACATCAGTACCAAAACTTTGCCTGTTAAAGTTTGTTAAACTTATTGTTGTTGTTGTTTAGTCGTTTAGTCGTGTCCGACTCTTCGTGACCCCATGGACCATAGCACGCCAGGCACTCTTGTCTTGCACTGCCTCCCGCAGTTTGGTCAAACTCATGTTCGTAGCTTTGAGAACACTGTCCAACCATCTTGTCCTCTGTCGTCCCCTTCTCCTAGTGCCCTCAATCTTTCCCAACATCAGGGTCTTTTCCAAGGATTCTTCTCTTCTCATGAGGTGGCCAAAGTATTGGAGCCTCAGCTTCACGATCTGTCCTTCCAGGGAGCACTCAGGGCTGATTTCCTTAAGAATGGATAGGTTTGATCTTCTTGCAGTCCATGGGACTCTCAAGAGTCTCCTCCAGCACCATAATTCAAAAGCATCAATTCTTCGGCGATCAGCCTTCTTTATGGTCCAGCTCTCACTTCCATACATCACTACTGGGAAAACCATAGCTTTAACTATACGGACCTTTGTCGGCAAGGTGATGTCTCTGCTTTTTAAGATGCTGTCTAGATGCTGTCTATTATAAACCGCCAATTATGTATTGACTGTTTGCAGCTGGAATCAAATGAGCAAGTTTTTTTAGAAAGTAAGTAAAACCAGGCTAGGCGAAAAAGGTTTGGGATTTGTTATCACTGGTTAAACTGTGGTGCTTTGGAGAGATGAGGGTGGGGGGATTCTGTGTTGGAGCTACCACCACCTTCTAACCCCCAACTGACTTGCTGCAAGCAAATCAGGAAATGGGAGGAAGGGAAGAGAAACATAACTTTCCTACCTTTTCATTCTATTATTTCTAGAAGGTCCATGGGATGCCATTTGCTTTGCCAGTTCCTGTGAAGTTGAAGGTTGTTGTTTGGACCTATTAGTGGAACATGGAGACTTAAGATCCTGCCCCCAATATCTCCTATCATGCCCTTGTTTGGACCACCACCACCAGCAGGACAATGACCAGTAGTGACGACTGTGGCATGGCCATTGCTAAAGGAACCCACCCTGGGCTAGTTTGTGGCAGCTGTAAATATCCTAGTTTCAAGGAAAGTGACTTGAGAGGGTGGTGTCGGGGAAATTGCAGGATCAAATCAGCCTTGGTGGCCCTGTGGCATTGCCTTTATTGAGGAGTGTGCCTTTGCTTATTCTCCTAGATCTCACTGTGCCTTTTGATGCCATCAACCATGGAATCCACCTGGACCAGCTCTGTAAGATAGGTATCAGGAACATCCATCCCATAGAGAGTAGCCTTGAGGGATCTCTCTTCAGTTATGCTGTGGAGTTCCATAGGGATGATCCTGCCGCCAATGCTATTTAACCTCATATGAAGTTGCTGGGGGCAATCATTTGGGGATTTGGAACATGACGTCATCAATATGCTGGTGACGCCTGATTTTGTTTCTCCATAACATCTGAACCAGTTGTAGCTGCGCAGGAACTGGACTGGAGCCCGGGCACAGTGGTAGGCTGGACAAAGGCCAATAAACTGAGCTTAAATCCTAATAAAACAGAAACCCAAACGAACGCAAAGCGTGCTTTGCTCCTTGCTTGCATCCTTTATCAATGATGTCTTCTCAACAGGAGTAAGTAGTTATTATCCCATATACAGTGGTGATTCATTTATGCATCTTACTTAGTACCGCAACTAACAGGCACACACACCAAAATGAGTATTTTAAGGCTATTTACAAGGATGCGGTGAAGTGTTACCTGCCCAAAGACAAAAGTGAAGAAGAGGCTCTAATCCCAAATAAGAAGGTGCTTTAATATGGTTTCAGTGGTTTGCTTTAAGTATACAGTAGAAACGGAGCTTATTCTACCCTTGTAGAGGTAGGCTTAAGTAATAAAGGTATGGGTAAATACAAATGTCTTAGCCTGGTGCTCAAACTGACAGTGACAATGCCTAACCACGTTTCCCCAGAGAGGCCATTCCACAAGCAGGGTGAAGGTGGGGCACTGAAATCAGCCACATTCTTGTGTCGCCAACCTCTGAACCTCCCTCTGAAGAGGCATGCAGAAAAGGGGCTCTGATGAAAAAGTTTTTGCCTGGTACCTAAAAATGGATAAAGGTGGTGGCAGGCAAGCCTCCCTGGGGAGAGATCATCCCATAAGCAGGGAGCCACCACTATAAAGGCGCTTTCTTGTGTTGCCAACCTCTGAACCTCCTCCAGAGGAGGGAACATGGAGAAGGGCCTCAGATGACAACCACAGGTTCCAGGGTCAGTTTGTGTGGGGAGAGGCAGCCCTCAAGATATTGGGGTTCTGAGCCGCATAAGGCTATATAAGTCAAAACAAAGCACTTTGAACTGAGCCCAGAAATGAATCAGCAGCCAGGGGCCATTGGGCCAGTGTTTGGTCTGTGTTTTGTATATTTGTAAGATGGGAAATATGGTTTTTAAAAAATGAAGAAGTAGTTAGGAAAGAAAAGGTTGGGGAGACAAATACAATACTTATTTGTTTATCTCAGCATCCACCTGGGCTTCCCGTATTACCTTACCCTTTTATGCACTGCATTCTTGCCAGTAAGCAAACACCTTCAGTCTGTATAAATAAAAGAACAGCGTAGGATCCACTGTCCTTCCATTACAGAGAAAGCTTATGGAATTCATAGGAATAGTCCAGATCTGAGACATTACTGCTTTACAGGTGATGGAATTGCCATTTGAAAAAGGGGTGCCAAATCCATTCCTTCGTCAGTCAACTAAGGAAAAGCTGATGATCTAAACAGATCCCCTTTCTGGCTTGTTTGGATTGACCGCAGTGGGGTAGTTTTGGGATGCACGGCGTGTTATTTATAAAGCTACAGAGGCACTCCGTCTTCTACACAAAAGTCAGCTATTTACAACTCAACTGCACAAGACCCCTTTGGAGATCTGCTGGAGCAGATGTCAAGGAGAAGCTGCCTGAGAAATGTTGAAAATGAGAAGCGCTAGAGATGGCTTCGGGGAGCAATGCATCACGCAAAGCCTAGGAGAGCTGAGGTCAGAGAGTCCCCATGTATGGCTAGAGAAGCCATCCGACGTGTCAGGAAGACATTAGCTAGACGCAGAGCAACTGTAGGGGAACTCTTAAGAAAGGGTCAAAGGATCAGGTGAAAAGACGACAGACAAGAGCCATGGGATGCTGGAAGAGGTGCAAAAGAAGCAGGAAATGAAACAGATATTATTCAAAATGAGAAAATCTTGCCAGGCTTCAGCAAGGAGCCTCTCAGACATTTAAAGCAGCCAGGCTGAACAGCAATACAACCTGCTCGATATGAAAGATCTTGCATTTTTTCCACCATTCTATAACCCAGGGGCATCATTCTTGAGCAATCTGTGGACCAGATTGTCAGCCCTTTCTGTCAACTTAGTTTAACAGATTCCACGGAAAACACCAGATTCTGTATCCTTTACAATCTACCCCTGTATCCGATGCCTGTAGACAAGGTTTCTAGTCTATGTACGCTGCCTGTGGAACAGGGTCAGCTCTAGGCTTTGGTGAGCCTTTAGGCAAGATACTATCCATGGGGCCCCCTCCCCTCAGAGAACAAAGAAATTCCAGGGGATTCTTGGCATTGCGTCCCCTGCTGGACTCTACATGAAAGGGCTTCCCGTGATCTTTTTCCCCCAACGTGAATTCACTCTGTGCAAAGGTCTCCAAAATGATTCTCATATATTTTCCTTTCACTCCATCACTAGCATTAAAAGACATTTTACTGCCCCTGTATCCTTCTGGATACCTTTCACCCCATACCACACAGCTAAGTTATATAACATGCCAAAAAGATTAGGCCACATTCCCATCGAAAGGGTAAAATTTTTAAAGTGGAACACGCATCAGTTAAACTCATATACGTAATATGTTCTGACACAGAACAGTTCAATACATTACTTCTTCTTCTTTTTAAAGAGCTAATTTAATGTCTGAATACTTTGGGAATGGAGAACCTGTGGTCCTCGATATGCTGCTCCTCTCATCTCTAACCACTGGCCATGCTGGCTGGGGCTAACAGGAGTTTGAGTTTGGTAACATCTGAAAGGCTACCTGCTCTCCATCCCCATTGCAGTAGCAGAGGTCTTGGACAGGACTTTTCCAAAACATTATATTTGAGATAAATCCAATTGCACTGATGACTCTTTCTAGCTCCTTGGAGAAGTCCATAAATTTACAAAATAGACAACCAGAGAGCAGCATAAGAAATGTTTAAAACAGATTCCCATCGCTAGTATTATTTGTATTTAGGGTACATGGTAGCACTTATGCGAGACATGAACAATGAACTGGAAAACAATAAGAAGTAGAAATGTTGTTATCCCCGAAGCAACTCAGACCACCAGAAAAGAGAAAATGAGAAGTTTTTTTGCAAGCTCTGTTCCTTGGCAATATACGTGACTCCACAGATCTTTCAAGAGGCATTGACAGAAAGGTTTTTGAAAAGTGAACAGAACTATGAATGAATGCATCTGCTGGCAAGATAAGATATGTATCTGAACATTCATTCATTCATTCATTCAGGTCCTGTGAGGGTAGAGATTTACAAGAGTCATGTGAAATGAAATTATTTAGCTCAGGACAAGTCTGTCATTTAATCAGTTGTTAATGAGGAGATTTATGAAGTCTGGACATATTAAGTGTGATTCCAGGACATATGTGAAAACACAAAACCAAATCCCATTTGTAGGATTTTCTTTTCAAAATCACCTCTTGTTCTTGTAAAGCAGATGGCAGCATTGACCGAAAGACTCCAAAGTAGGTAACTGTGGGATCCTTAAATCTCAGTAGGGTCCCACAGTGCTGGGGTATTCTGTGGCAAGCATATGGAACAAAAAGAAATTTATCAACAGCTATTAGTCATGGTAATTAAATGGACCCTTCCTGTTCAGAGGCCATACATCTCTGATGCCAGATACTGTGGCAGACAACAGTAGGAATTGTTGTCAACCTTATGCAGGCATCTCATATGAGTTTCTCAGATGCATCCACATGGTCACAAATGGCCACATGAACACACACGATTGGGGATATAACTGAGTGCCATTTGGGAAGGACTTTGGGGACAGACATCCAGGGTCCCACTCTGAGCCACTCTGAAGGCCTCCTAAAGCAGCAGGCCTAGGTCACCCACATGTTGAAGCAAGCAAAGCAGAGATGCAGAATCTTGCAAGCCTCATTTCAACCACCAGATCTCCCAATATGGCCCATAAGGCTATTTTGCCCACCTGCCCTACATCTAGAAGAGAGGGAACCCTCTAAGATCATTTGAAGGGAAATAATCATAGCTGCCAAGTTCTCCCTTTTTTAAAGGGAAATTCCCTCATGCTGAATAGGCTTCCTCGCGAGAAAGGGGAAAACTTGGCAGCTATGGAAGTAATGCACATTAGCCATCTAAGGAGCAACCACTGTGAAGACCTTTAATCCAGAGTCATGTAAGTGCACCTCTGAACTATCTTTATGAAAACATTGGCAAATGTTTTGGAATTTCCAAGCCATTTCCATCACTCATAATGATATCAACGGCTCAGGGCCACAATACCTCAAGGACCACCTCTCCTCCTATAAACAGACCGTGGACTCTGTGTTCATACATCATCTGAGGCCTTTCTTCATGTGTCTCTTCCTGGTTCCCTGCAACTTGGCTTCTCGCAATGAGGGAACTGCCAGAAGGCCCTAGGCGCTGGACCTCAGTGTCCGGGCAGAACGATGGGGGTGGAGACGCTACTTCAGGTATACTGGACCGAGGCCGTTTAGGGCTTTAAAGGTCAGCACCAACATTTTGAATTGTGCTTGGAAACATACTGGAAGCCAATGTAGGTCTTTCAAGACTGGTGTTATGTGGTCTCGGTGGCCACTCTGGGAACAAGGAACTTCTATGACATCTCAATTGGAAACCATTGGGAACACAGTGCTGAGTAAGATTGTGTCTTCTTATGAAGAGTGAGTAACTTTAAATCAAGTGGGCCAAACACTTAAGGCTTCTGAATGTTATCCTCAGTTTGGAAACTAAACAAAAATACTTGGATAGCAAGTTAGTTGCTCTACGCCAGGCATGTCCAACAGGTAGATCACGATCTACCAGTAGATCAATGGACATCTGTGGTAGATCACCGGTAGATCAGTGGCTCCCCCCAAAGAAGCTAAAAAACTTTGGCTCCCCTAAAAAAGCTCAACATATTTGCCCTGCACCCCTAAAATGACCCGAACCTCCAAAGACAGGCTTTCCTTCCTAAAAAAAAAGTTCAATGTTGCTTTCCTCTTCCCTAAAGAAGCTCAACAACTTTTACATGGAAACAACCCCCCAACATGGGCCTTCCTCCTTCCTAAAAAAAAGCACAACAACTTTGACCTGAAACCCCCCCCCCCAAAGGGGGTAGATCACTCCCAGTTTTTAACTCTGTGAGTAGATCGCAGTCTCTTGGAAGTTGGCCACCCCTGCTCTACGCCATGTGCTACCATCCACTGAGATCTGGCAAGTAAGATGATGCTAATCCACTGCAAGCAGAATCTTGTGAATTTATTGGCACTAACAACCCAAGGTCATCATACTCAACCAGTACTTCTGCTATTTTACATTATGCTTGCCCACTTTTGTCTATACTGCTTAATTATTAAGAGAAATGACCAACCCTATTTTGATCTGAAGAACTACCAGCTCCCATATGAACCTGCCCACTCCCTTGGGACTGGAATCAGAATCTGTGCTGCAGGTACTACTATATTCAAAGGCGAACCAGGTAAGAACTGGAAAGGGAGCCTTTGCGGTTGCAGCTTGCGACTGCTCAAGAGATGCTCAACTGGCACATACTTTATGAATGTTCTGATGCCCATGAAGATAAATTTGTTCTCTGCACTTGTTAATGGATGACTGGCTTCAACCTTGTTGTTCTGCTTTGATTGCTTCTAGCCTGGATAGCTCAGTGGACAGAGGCTGCTTCTAAGAAGAGTTGAAAGACCATCTGGAACACAGTGAGCAATGGCACTGAGGTCTGTAGGAGAAAGTGGAAAATTAAAAAGAAAAGAAAAATCACCTCCACTCTTCCTTCAACAGGAGCCTCTGTTGGATCTCTGTCTCTTCTGTTCTAAAAAGGAGACTTTCTGTTTGCTGAATGGCAATTCTGGATCCAGCCATGGCCTCCCAATTTACCTATATTTTCTAAATGAAAAGGCAGTTCTATATATATATATATATATATATATATATATATATATATATATATATATATATATATATATATACACACACACACACATTAATAAGACTATCAACAAACTGCTAGGCTGAATTTGCAGTTGGGTCTTACTGCATTTTATCTGTTTTCTTGTTGGCAATAGTAACCATGTATGATTCCCACTCTGGAATAGTTAACCTGAAATCTGTCAATGGTATCTTCTGTTGCCAGGTTTGCATCAGAAAAAAAATATATTGGTGAGCACCCAGCATGGTGCATGTCAGCAGGCCCGTAAAATATGCCTGGCATTGCGCTGTACGAACTCAGATTGAGTCATTGCAAATTCACATTGACTGCAGAGAAAGAGAAACAAATGCTAGATGGTAGCAAGGGCAGTAAATATTATCACCTCAAATAAAATCATTCCAATCCGCAGAGCTTTTGATCATCTCCTTCCAAAAGATAAAAGCCAAATGAGACATCAGTCATCTCTTCCTAGCTTTCATTGGAAGAATGTGAAAACCACACAGGAGCAGCTGCCTGCCATAACTTGGGCTGAGCTTTGCCAAACAATAAGAACAACAAGAGAAGCTACTTAATTTCTCCATTCTGATACTGAACACGTCTGCTTAGACGTCCCATTGATTCCAATGAACAATACTTTCAAATTCAGTTGGTCCTCTGTGAGTTTTCATTGGCAGCTGAGAACAGCAACGTGCAGAAGCGATGTTGCCATGATCTGTAAATTACCTGGTTTGGTGTACAAGCTTGGCTGGGGCAGAACATTCAGTTCCATTGTAAATACTGATGGGTTTATGTCACATTCCCACCCCCCACCCCCACCCCAGTTTTGATTCAGAATTGTATTTGGCAATCGGAACTGTTTAAAAACCAACGCACGCTGAAAAAAAGGTTTGTTAATTCAGACCTCATCACACTACCAATCAACAGTGGCTGGTAACATTTTGACTTGGTAGGACTGCATTATTATTATTATTATTAAAAACCAATTTTTATTAAAGGTTTTCTTGAATTACAAAAGAACGTTCAAGCTTGCTGTTTTCATCACAATTGGACTAGTGCAGCACTTATTTAAGGAAGTGTGCCGTTACACATGTGCAGAGTGCCATGGTCTTCTCACACACACAAAAACGCACGTATTCTCTGCACAACTATGGAAAGGGGAAGAGCTTCTGTGTAAGAGGAACCAAGTACCATTTTCAGAAAAGATTGACGTATTTAGAAATTAAGCCACACCATGACGTAAGTTTTTGAATTCATGAATTTTTCAATTCACGTCATTAATGTATTCCCGTGGTTATCTCACTCTGAGAACAGAATGATGAGCCATTGGCTTGATCCAACAGGCTCTCCCTATGTGATTAGCATTTGGCTAAAATGACGGCTCAGGAAAAGCAGGGAGGCCCAGTGGAGCTACTTAGACCTTCAAGCTGGAGTTTAGCACCCCTGCCCAAAAGAATCTCTAGTCACAGTGACCTCTGAAGACAACTTCTGCGGTTTATAGGCTACTGACAAAACGCACACACACCAGTTTATTAAGCCAACTCATGAAGGAAGAAAAGGCCTTAAATACAACCTATTTCCATGAGTTTGTTAATTTCCTATCTTTCTCACTTTGTTTCTAAAGTAATAGATTTTCTGACACCAGTGCATGAGTGACCAGCATGACTAATCCACATGCCATTGTGCTACCACTGTGGAAATAGCTGTTTATATCTCCGGTATTCTATCCCCCAATGAATTATCATTAGGGGCTCCTATGTTCCTCTTAGCATTTCCAGGCATTTGTTCTACTCAGCAGAAACACTCTGCTGAATAATGGCAAAATATTTCTTATCACTCTTTTCAACAGTTCCCTTCTTTACCTGTTTTCAACTTTATCTTTTCCTCCTTGCTGTTGAAGGGCAAAGCTAGGAGGAGAGCTTTATACTGCATAGCTAGAGAATTTCACAAGCCGTAATTGGAAAGGGAATCCATATAAGTTGAATACTTGTGGAGTTCTATCAAAAGAGGGAAGAGAAAAAATATGTTGAAATTAATTTCTGGGGCTATGTGGATTTTCATATCTCGGGAGTATAGATTTTCCCCTTTTAGATCACTGCCTGTCCCTGCAGTTAAGGGGGAGCGTATTTGCCTCTCCTAAGCTGAGGCCAGAAAGGAGATCACATGGAGATCTCCTACTTGCAGGATCACTACCAGACGGTAGCACTAGGAGACTGTTGCTTGCCTCCATGGTTTTTGGGCTGTGGAGTCCCACAAGTGTCCATTCTGTCCTCTGCACTATTTAACGTCTATATGAAACCATTGAACTTAAATGATAATTGGACTTGGGTTTGTCTTATGGGCTTCCCATAGGCATATCACCAGCCATTGTGGGAATAGGATGCTAGATTAAATGGGCTTTGACTTAATTCAGTGGTATCTTACATTCACTCAACTCTCTTGGGCACTAGGCTTGGCAAGCAGTTTAAGACCTTGGCCTGTGAAATAGTGATGCGCAAACCCTCCAAGTGTCTCTATTTTCCAGGGATAGTCCTGGATTTACAGAAGCCGTCCCAGTTTCTGATTTGATCCTGGGATGTCCTGCTTTCCCTTAAAGGTAAGGTAAAGGTACCCCTGACCATTAGGTCCAGTCGCAGACGACTCTGGGGTTGCGTGCTCATCTCACTTTACTGGCCAAGGGAGCTGGCGTTTGTCCGCAGACAGCTTCTGGGTCTTGTGGCCAGCATGACTAAGCCTCTTCTGGCGAACCAGAGCAGCACACAGAAATGCCATTTACCTTCTCGCCAGACATGCGCTTTGACATGCTTTTGAACTGCTAGGTTGGCAGGAGCTGTGACTGAACAACAGGATCTCACCTCGTTGTGGGGATTCAAACCGCCGACCTTCTGATCAGCAAGCCCTATGCTCTGTGGTTTAGACCACAGTGCCACCTGCTTTCCCTTAGGACGTCCCTATTTTCATTGGAGAAATGTTGGTGGGTATGGAGTTATGTGACCCCTGAGTCAATGAAATAAGTAACTTTAGAAGACATCTGAAGGCAGCCCTCTTGGGAAGGTTTTTTTTTAATGTTTAATGTTTTATTATGTTTATATATATATTGGAAGCTGTCCAGAGTGGCTGGGACAACCCAGTCAGATGGGTCGGGTATTATTGAATAGGGTGTCCCTATTTTCATTGGAGAAATGTTGGAGGGTATTGTGTGAGAGAGTGAGTGAATGCACACACTTGCTTACAAAAAGACAGGAAAGGGTAGATTTCATTTGATTTAGCTCAGTACCAGACTAGCCATTGTGCATGGCTGTGTCTGAGCATGTATAGATGATGCCCCAAGTTACACTGAACTCAAGGATGCCTCTGCTGAAAAGAAACTGTTTGTAGAACTGTAGAATCCTGTTAACTACTTCCCCAACATTGACAAAAAAATTGTGTATTTTGTTGAAAAGCACAACAACAACTTTCGGCTGATGAAGCAGCAATTAGCAGCTATTGTGGGTGAGAAGCAAAGCTGGGCTACAAAAAAAAAAGGCTTGATTAATCTAATTGCCTTTAATGACGCTTCAGTGCTTTCACAGTTTTTGGGGAAAGCATGCAACCCCTTCCATCCCAAAGCACAAGCAAATTGGCTTGGTTTTCGTTTTAAAAGAAGCACCCACCCTGGAAACATGGTCTTAATCAATGGCATTACATTCTCAGCCACAGAGCTTCTCTTGAGATTGTCTGGCTTCATTATTATCAGAGAGGGAGAGACAGGCTTAATCACTATGTAGCTCCTTCCTCACCAAATTAAAATATTAATTACAAGATGCATAATTTTATCTTTCCTCCCGCTATTTTAAGTGGCTATTGGTGAATAGTCCACTTTGTGCTGAAGTCTTTTCACTTAACAAAAGCATTCAGACACAGCGTTCAGCTTATTCCCCAAAACCTCTGCAATGAGTAAGGGTATAAAATGAATAAAATGAAACTGCTTGAAGAATCTGGGAGGAAAAAAATGGATAGTGCTATTATTATTTTTTGTCTTGGAGATAAGTCTATAATTATGAGCTCTTTATCTAAAAGTGGATGGCATGTGACCAGTCCGAAAAGGCAAAGAACTAATAGAGGGAGGTTGATTGAACGGTGATTTTTTTTCTAAAGAGGGCTAGGAGAACATGACTTTCATGTGCAAATGCAAATGCTTTCCACTTCCTTGAGCAGTGAAAAGTGCAGCCTAGCAGCTGTAGGGTTCAGTTCATTTAAATGAGAAAAAATTAAGAGGGCTAGGGTCTAGTGGTGGTTGGTTTTTTTTGTAATACCTGTTCTATTTACGTATATACAAGCGGAGCATAGGGAATGCAAGTAAACATTTACGGAACTACAGCAGGAAGGACAACAACTGATCCCGCATTGGGATCACCAAACAGCAACCATATCCCAAGGAAGCTTCAACTTTACCCAACACCATGAATCTCACTTCATGACCTTGGGCTACTCACTGCCTCTCAGTCTAAGCTAACTCATAGGGTTGTGGCTGTATTTGCATATCCTCCAACATTTACCTAATGAAAATAGGGACATCCCATTCCATAATGATAAATTTATTATTTATACTCCACACATCTTAGTGGGTTGCCCCAGCCACTCTGGGTAGCTTCCAACATATATAAAAACATAAGGTAAAGGTGAAGGGACCCCTGACCATTAGGTCCAGTCGTGACCGACTCTGGGGTTGCGGCACTCATCTCGCTTTATGTTTTTATTTATATGTTTTAAAAACATAAACATTAAACATGGAAAAAACAAAAGTTCCCTATAAAGGATTGCCTTCAGACGGCTCGGGAGTCAAATAACTCCATACCCTCCAACATTTCTCCAATGAAAATAGAGACATCTTACCGTACCCTCCAACATTTCTCCAATGAAAATAGGAACGGCCTAAGGAAAAGCAGGACATTCCGGGATCAAATCAGAAACTGAGACGGCTTCTCTAAATCCGGGACATTCCTGGAAAATAGGGACACTTGGAGGGTCTGTATTTGAAATGAGTGGTTCACGAAATGCTGGTTATGTACCATTGTTAGAAAATGGAAAAATCTTCAAATAAAGTAATTTAAACAACAATAAAATTGTAATAAAGGTGGAATTATTCTTTTTTTACACATTTAGGAATTACCAGTACCAGCAGCTGAAAACACACTAGGTTGCATCCGTTTGGTGCCCTCTCTATTGCCAGAAGGCTCTTTGATCCAGGGAAGCCTTCCTTCAGTAGAATAGGAGAGATAGAACTCCATTCAAACAGTGCATGTGTGCCACATCTTGTGATCAGTGGCACACTGATCACACTGATTGGCTGCAGGAAGCTCCCGTCGGAAGTTCGGCTTTCAAAAATAGTTTGCAATCCTGAACAGTCACTTCCGGGTTTGCGACGTTTGGGAGCCAACATTTGGGAACTAAGCTGTTTGACTTCCAAGGTATAACTATACTCATAAACAACAACAAATGGCCAAGCCCTAATGTGTAGCTTACACACAACAGCTCTAGAATCACTTGACAGTATGCATTTGAAAGCAGCCAGGATAGTGATGTTGATGTCTAAGGAATGACGCAACATCAGAAACTTTTATTTGCTTTGATGGGAGATCTAGCTACATTTGAGCTGCAAAATATGACTAAAAGGGAATTGACTGCACTTGGGAATTTAAATTTGTCAAGGCCTCTTCTCAAATTTATCTTAAATTAGCCCATACGTTCATGGTGCTGAAAGTTTAATTTGCATTCTTTGTACCACGAACTGGTTTGTCAAAATAACTAAGCTTTTGAACTCCAGAACCAACCTTACATATGTGGGCAGGTTTAAATTCCCCACCTCATGATAAAATGAGGTAAAAATAACAGCGTTCAAAATTAAGTTGAAGACATGAAAGCAGAAATTGAAGTGACCTTGATTACAGCTTGTCTCTGTTGAAAATTTTATTTCATAGCACAACATTGCTTTGACAATATTTGATTTGGCCAACAAAATTCTATGACCCTCTAAACCCAAGCAAAATGGAGGTGGGTTGAACACTGTGTTAAATATAATAACCTGCCTAATTAAACGAGTCTCATGAAGGATAAGAGCATGGGTGGATATGTATACTTTTCCTTAGAATAGATGTAATTGCCATTTTATTATTTTTATTTTTAAAGCTTCCAGGAAACCTATTCCTGACCTGTCTTGCTTGGTTTGCTACCCTATAAAATCGAATTTCAGAGTCCTCATGCACAGGTGCAAATGCAATATTTTTTTTATAAGCTTCCAGTGTTTCCCACAACTGTTCTGAAAGCTCCATTCATAAACATGTGGTTAGAACAGAAATGAGTATTCATATACCGACCAATTTTCAGTTTCAGAACTTGGATGAGGATTTATAAAAGCTAACAGGCAAGGTTGTTTTGGTTGTCTCAGCTTTGATAGAGAGACCATTTTTTACAAAATGTGTGGCTGGGGTGATTTTCTTTAATAATTTACCAAATTACTTGCAGTAAAATGTCTTCACCTGCTCTTTGTTTCCTTAGCATTCACAAAGTCTGGATTTATTTTATGTGCTTTCCTCTGGCGGTGTTGCTTCCAGACTTAAATCTCTTGCTGAAGTTATATTTGTGCTCACAGTTTTTATGAAGCATTAAAATTCTGACCTAATTTAACCCAAACAATCTAGCACATTTGCTTTGTTTGGCTCTTTCAGTCTATCTGCTGTCATCCTCGCTTCGCTCTGTCACTTAATCTTCATTTTTTTCTGGCGGCGGACTCTTTCTGTAGTATTGATTTTTGCTGTTGTTTATCAGTTCAGCTTCCTAATTTGTCTTCTCTTTATGTAAGACTTTGGGTTCCAGCTAAAGAAAATAAGCTTCGTTAGAAACTAGGCCTATAAGATCCCTGGCCTTTCCTTAGCTTAATTTGAAGCCGTGCTATGAAACAAGCTCTATTCCAAGAACAGATGACCTCGCAAAGTGAAGCTGTGAACCAGAAGCCCACAGAGGACTTCAAAATTCAGTGGAGTAGAATGAATCAACCGAAACTCTGTCCTTTATTACAAATTTGCACTAGATTGCTCTTCATTGAATTACATGTTTTAAGGACAGGCTAATATAGTATCAAGAGGGAGAGAAAGAAAAGAATTTAACACTCATTTATCAATTAATTAGCCATGAAAATCTCAGACAAGTTATGGGTAGTAATTATACCCTGGCTGTGAGGCTATGTGGGGGGGCGGGGGAGCCAATATAAAAATAAAAATCAATCACCTTGAAATTAAATGGACATTGTTGCATTTATTCTACTGAATGTCAAGAACATGCATCTTATGGATGGCGACAGTAGACATTTGTCAATTGGCTGCTTTCAGAATGAAATGTAAACAGGGCAGAGAGAAAGCAAGGCATCAATGCAGGTTCTTTTAAATACTGGGTCCACACCCCAGCCTGCAAGATTACATGTGAATTAGCTGCTCAATCCCTTGAAGTTCAGCAATTTGTTAAGATCCTGGGTGCTCCCAGGGACATCCCTTTCAGCAGTGACAATGGAGGCAATAGGTCCACACACACACACAGTTTTTGCAGATGTGAAAAGTAATTAAGAGGCTGCCTTAAACTTTGCCTTTATCGATTATTAACAACTTACTGGCCCTTTAAGAAAAGCTAAATGGAACTTTAAAGGGGAGAAAGAAAGAAGGGAAAGCAGAGTCTCAGGGTAGTTGCATTAGAATGGTGAATGAGTACAGTAATTTAGAAAGGTCTCTGCTGAATCTGACAATGTCTCCACAAGAAAAATTAGATCATCTCCCTGATTTGGAGGTATACATCTTCTCCCACTATTGAAATGAACAGGGCAGGAAAGGGAAAACCCCTTAAGGAAAAACACTATTTCCCCCCAGGATAGCTGGATTCCAGGGGGGGGGGGGAACACAAATTGTTTTAAGGGAGGTGGGAAATGTGATTAAAAGCAAAAGGGTGTTATGTAGTTGTGGATTTACAGCAGGCATCCCCAAACTGCGGCCCTCCAGATGTTTTAGCCTACAACTCCCATGATCCCTAGCTAACAGGACCAGTGGTCGGGGAAGATGGGAATTGTAGTCCAAAACATCTGGAGGGCCGAAGTTTGGGGATGCCTGGTTTACAGTGCAACCCTATGCAGGTTTATTCAGAACTGAATTGAGCAGCACTTACCGTGTTTCTCATATTTTAAGTCATCCCTACAAAATAAGCCATGGCAGGATTTTCCTGAGTTGAAGAAATATAAGACATACCCCAAAAATAAGCCGTAGTGGCGGGAGCAGGTCTGGATGGCGCCATGGAAGAGGAAGATGCCTGTCAGCGCCCGGAACCGGATGCTGCTGCCCCTCCAAAATGCCCAGCAGCATACACCGCGCCAAGCGCTGACCCGGCAGCGGGACTGGCAAGAGCCACAGCGCGCGCCGCTCCAAGCCCCGACCCGTCGGCGGGACTGGCAAGAGCCGCAGCACGTGCTGCTCCAAGCTCCAACCCGGTGGTGGGACGCAGCAACAACAACAAAAAACACCCGGCCGAGCCTTCATTGTCCGCCGCGGCTGCCACTCGCTGGTCCCTCCCGGAGCTCCTTTGCGAAGAGGCTGCCCCACCGGAGCTTTGAACTGCTGCGCACGGAGGCAGCAGCGGCAGTGAGTCTCGCTGGGAGCTCGGTGCCAAGCAGGAGCGAGTGAAAAAAGCCCCGAGCTTGAGCGCGCTGCGGCTCTTGCTGCGTCCCGCCGCCACGTCAGGGCTTGGAGCAGCGCGCGCTGCGGGTCTTGCCGGTCCCGCTGCTGGGTTGGCGCTTGGCGCTGGCGCTGCTCCAAGCCCCGACCCGGCGGCGGGACGCAGCAAGAGCCACAGCGTGCGCTGCTCCAAGCCCTGACGTGGCGGCGGGACCCGGCAAGAGCCGTAGCGCGCACCGCGTGGAGCCCCGACCCGGCGGGACCCAACAGCGTGGCCTGCTGAAGCGCCGACGACGCGCCCAGCAGCACAGCAGCAGCCAGTTCCGGGCGCCGAGCTGTGACAGGAAGAGGAGGTACCCTACCGTATTTTTTTAAAAAAAATTAGACACCCCCGAAAATAAGCCATAGGCTTATTTTCTTGAGTACAAATAATTATAAGACGTGTCTTATAATATGAGAAACACGGTACATTGAGGTAAATGGCCAACGAACTGCAGCCTCTGTCGTACATAGCTCTCATGTGAAGCCCCATTATTCTGCAATCACAGTGAAACGGGGCACTGTAAGCTGCTGTAGCTCCTGCAGACACCAAACAGCTGGATGAAAACATTAAATCATTAGGGATGTGGGAGAGATTTGAATGATTTCAGGTTTGAAAGTGAACCTACCTAATTCATGCCCTATGAAAGAATACATAAGCTGAAACGCAACATAAGCTGAAACTCTCAGAAGGAACTGCATGGCCCAGATGGGTAATGTGCAGAAGGCCAAGTTGCAAAGTACTGGAATGAGAGAAATACACAGTTGGTTTGAATGTTTAAGGAAGAAGCTGTAATCTTCAACTAGGAAAAACCAAGCCTATGCTTCGATACGCATGTGGGTGTAAATACTTTGCATAAATTCTTCTTTAGTTATATGTTCTGCAAGTAAAAGTTGTTGAAGACTTTAACGAGTTTTTGGACGTTGTTTTAATTTCAAGAAAAGAGTTGGTATTGCACTTGATTTGGCCTCCTAGCTGAAATTTAGCTACTCTGCCAACATAGCATAGGTGAGAGAATAAGCAGATATGCATCGCTGTTCCTTGTAGGAAGGGTAGAATACATTACATATATAAATATAGAGGGGGGTGGAATGGTAAAAAAAACTGTGAAAGTTTTGAAGTGAAAATAAAGTTTCATGAAGAGAAGACACAAAATTCTGAATGACAACGACATTATTTCTCAAGTTGCTTTTTATGCCAAAGAGAGAAAAGAATCCATTATCACAATGAATATACAGTGCTTCCAGGTATTTTTTTAACAATCATCTCCCATTAGGTTGCTATTATGGAACTTGCCTTCTTCTAGTGGTGATGCTGTTGCCCATTAACAACTCACAGGCCAATTACAGGCCATCAGGAGGAGCCTTCCCACCCCTCTCAAAGTCACCACGAAATGGTTATCCTAAAGGGCCAGCCCAGCCATGTTAGACATGCCACAGAAGGGCCCCGAATGACAAAGAAGCAGCCTCCTGCTTTATGAGAGAGCAAGGGGAAATATTATAAATGTCACTTGGTTTCCTTTTCCTTTTCTTCCCCTTTTTGCACATTTCCCTGTAAATGTCACACTGGAGAACGGTACAAGTTGACATGCTGAGAAGGGCTTAAAATGGGATCATGCCCTAAAGAATGTCTGTAAGCTGCTAGTTATGACACACGCTCAAAATGCATAAAATGGCAGCTCCCTTCCTCTCTTTCAATACAAGCTCTAAATATTAAACCGGAGAGTCATCACACAGCATTTGACTACTAGAGAAGACAGGCATACAGAGAGCTTTTATTATCTTACCCCCTACTAAAGAAACATCCCATTAGGGCTGGAATAACCTCCCAATGCACCATCTACTTGGGCTTTAATGTAGTATGTTTTCATTACCCCCCACCTCCGAATGTTAATACCGTGTATAGTTTAATGGCTGGTAAATAATTTAATGTGCACTGTGGGTTTTTTATATAAAAAAGTTAGTATTCTGTATCAATGTAGAAAGATGTTGATTCTAATTTGAAACTATTTATTTATTTTGGGCACGATTCACTAGAAAGTCCTTCTGCAAAGAGCCCTATTAAAGTGAACAGAATTGGGCAAAAGTGCATTGCTCCTCTCCCTTTTTGTGGGAGAGTTTAATTGGGGGGCGGGGGGAATCCTGCCCTTCAGCTTCTGCCGTCAGCAGCATTCTAGAGGAGTAGTGCTGTGATACATTTGGTCGTATTGTCATGGGCATCTCTGAGCTCCATATATATATATATATATATATATATATATATATATATATATATATATAATATCCTCGCTGCTCATCCACAGGGCACGATGTACTCTCCATCATTACTGCAATCTGAATCATTGCAAGAGATGAAAAGGGTAACTGCCACTAGAAATCTGCAGAGAGCGAATTAATTAATGTGTTTCATTGTGTCAGACGGAACTGCCAAAAGTTCCCATTTCATGTCAGTTTCAGAAGCTCTGGAAATTAAACTTAAGAGAGGGACAAATAGAGAATTAGTTGAAGTTTCAAATCACACCATGTCAAAAATGGATCAGGATAAAGTGGGCTCTTGTTTCCCAAAGGAGGAGAGCAAAGCGGGAGGTTGGGGGAAGCTGCCACAGCCAGCAGCACCAATAATATGTCAAGACTCAGGCTTGCCCCTTGCTTGCTCTGCCTGCCATTCCCCCTACATGAACCGCCTAGAGCTTCACCTTTCCGCCTCTCACAACTACTAAGTTCACTTTTCACCATCCCAACCCCCTTTACCAAAGCTGCTTCTCTCTAGGGTTGCCAACCAGCCCTTAAAAAAAAACCAAAAACAAACAAACCAGGATTGTCCCATTTTTGAACAGCGGTGTCCCCTGTCCCATTTGGGGCACCTTTTGTCTCGTTTTCAAAGTCATTAAAATAAAATTAAATTGGCATTAAAGTTTCCTCCATTGTAGACTCACAGTAACTTGCCAGCAGGCTCTTCTGCGTTGGGCCAAGCTCTTTCTTGACAATGGCTTCAAGGGGATGAGCAAAATGTTTCCTGGACCAGCACCCCCAGCTCCTTCAAAGCTAATAATTTGTTGCTATCTCTCCCCCCACTTCCTTTTGGGGCGTAGGTTTCTACATCCTTCTGGCAGGCAGAAATTCAGCAGGTGAGGAGCATTTCCTTTCAGTATTATTGTTGGAATGTTTGCAGTTACTACCATACTTGCCCCTGTTTTCACCATCACAGAGATGTATTGGGAGGTGAAGGCCTTGAGCCTTCATAAGACTATTTCAGCCTCAGATGGAGTATATAAACAGCACTGGCCCTGGGGGGAAGAGAAATTGCAAGAGTTCAGAGCAATTGGGACACTTGTGCCTAGAGTCCAAGGCATAACAGAAGCTACCTCTGGCCAGGGAGGAGGGACTCTCCCACAAACTGTCAGACGTCTGCCTGGATGAGTGAACCTGCAGAGAACAGCCCCAAGTCTTGACACAGCGATTGATTTCTGATTAAAGAAGAACAAAGAGCTGGATTCAACTAAATAGTTGTGCTAAGTGCAGTGTTTCTCAAACTTGGGTCGCCAGCTGTTTTTGCACTACAACTCCCATCATCCATAGCTAGCAATGGGATGATGGGAATTGTAGTCCAGAAACAGCTGAAGGCCCACATTTAAGAAATGTTGTGCTAGTGGAACTGAGTTTGCCCCAATCCCCTTCCCTACCATGTACTGCCAGTGTCTCCTTAATCAGCTCTGGGTGGGGGGTCAGGGGAACCCCCAAAACAACATGTAAGGGGAGAAAAGGAGAGATCATTTATCAGGCGAGCAGAAATGCTTGCACTGACAAAAGAACCTCCTTAGGGTTACTTTGAAATTCTATATTGCATTCATTCCATTAGCAGTTCAGCATAATTCACACCTCTTTTTTATGCTCAGATGAAAGAAAACATCTAGCGTGTCTTATATTTTTATTTAAACTTCCATCTGTCCCAATCCGTGTTATTTAGGAGAGGTAATAGCTCTCTCTCTTCCCCCGCCCCAACCAGCCATCTGATTAGAACTCTGAGCAAAATAGCTTTAGCCATGTTAAAATATACTAAAACGTAATTTTACCTAGTTGCAGTGTAGGCTGGGCTATTACAACATTTTCCCCAACGAGGGGTTCTTACAATGCTTCCAAAAAGAGCCTTCCCAAATCTAGATTGCAAGAAATTATTCTCCCTGTGCAGAATGGGTTCCTGGGAAAAAGCTGCCCCATGAGCCCTTGCTGCAAAGAGGAGGGGGGAAAGCCTATTTAAACAAGATTGCTTTCATCTGGAGCTCACAGCCATTTTATCTTGAGAGCTGCAGGAGGACTCCTCTATTCCTTGGTATGTTAACCAGCAATGGCCGGGCAGGGTGGGGTGGGATGGGAGGGTTGGTGGACAATTTTTATTCTTCATCTAGTGCTGAAGTGATGATGATAATTTATTTCTACCCCACCCCTTATGGTTGGGTTTCCCCAGCCACTCTGGGCAACTTCCAACAAAAGATTAAAAATGCATCAAAACATCAGTCATTACTAAAAGCTTACTTAAACAGGGCTGCTTTCAGATGCCTTCTAAAAATCAGATACTGTAGTTGTTTATTTCCGTGACATCTGATGGGAGGCTATGTGCCATCATTGGTAATATAAACTGAATTAATTGCTGTGGTGTGAGTTTATTCCAGTGCTTTCCAAACACATTCAATGCTTCTGGCTGCTTGTGTTGTTGACTTAAGAGTTGGCCATTAAAAAATAAATAAATTGCTTTTTATTCAGGGGTTCAGCAGCCCCTTAGAAGTGTGCATCTCCTGGTCGCCTTGGTTGTAACAACGCTATTGGAGGGGAGCTTGGGTCCCACAAAAGGTGGACGTGGCGCAGTGGCGACTCACCAAGGCAGCGGTGTGTGTTGTGTTGGCACTTGGGGGGGGGGGGCTAGTTATCTGCCACCCCCTGGTCAGGTTTAAGCTTTCAAACTTGTTTTCCCTGCGCAGAGTTCACTTGTCATAAAGTGGCAATGACATTTGGTTGGAAGATCTTTGTTCGGGTCTTCTGTGTTAGCTGTGGGGAGGGAGTTGGCGGGAGTTGGACTGCGGTAGGTCTGTGGACTGTGGTGGAAATGGCATTGGGCAGGATCAACATAGTATTGGGGGGCGGCTAAGGGGAAGATTGACCCCCAAACTTGGGATATCTGCCTGTTAGGAATCTGCACCCTTGTTGCCCAGTGAGACTTTGCTTGCTTGGCTTGCACCACGGCAAGGTTCAATGGTGGCTGACTCGCATGGAACGAGTTTGGGGCAGATCCATTCCATCAACATGGGCCTTGTGGAAGGAGGACCTGATCCTGGGGCCCAATGCCATGCAAACCCTTACTCTGGCTGCTGCTGTCCAAGATTTGGCCTGGTTTTACCCTATCACTATTGTGCAGCCTTTTTATTTTGCTGCTCTCGTGGGTCACGTAAAGAGTTCAAGGTATCCCATTAAGCAAGTTTCCGTTTGTGCAGGAGATAAAGTCCTCTCCTCCTGCCTCCCCCCCCAACCATGTACCCTCCCCAAATCTGCTCTGGAGGATTGTGGGTAAACCCAGAACAGGCTTGGGGAAGGTGAAACACACCCATCAGGTAAGGGGAGGCGGCTGAGGTAAACTTTGTGTCTATGTGAAGAGATTCAGGCATGCAGTTTGTGAAGAGATGGAAGGAGAATTCGTACAAACCCTTTCCAGCATCAGAGTGATGTGTGAGGAGGCCACAAAGACCCACCAACTAGCCCCCAGGCCCAATTCTGTGACCAAGCAAAGCGACTCTACATGGGTTGACAGTGCCCTCAGAGCCCCTTTCATTTCTTGCCCAATGTTTACGCTTTTCTTTTAAAATGAAGGGGGTGTTTGTTTGTGTAGCAGGGATTCCTGCTCTCTCTCCCCCCCCCCCAAAAAAAATCTGCGCTTCAATTGCTTTGAAGGTGGAAGTCTATTTCAGGATGTTGTAACTGAACAATTCCAAGTTTTTCCACTGCTAAATGGCTATTTTGTGGTGCTCGTGACAGTTTCTTTGCCTCCGGACCTTAAAAGTTGCACTGGGTGGGGAACTGTTCATTTTCATGTGCCGTGTTGTTATTTTAACTGTAGTATTTTTGGCATTTCTGTACTCTGTTCTGAGATATTACAATGTGAGGTGTCATTCTTTTCTGATAAAACGTAAGATTAAAAATGTACCTGTATATAGGGACCCCCCATGCAAGGTGGATCCTGATGTGAGAAAGATCTCTCCTTGTGTGGAGGAGCCTAATGTGCTATTAACTGGCACCTGTCTTTTTTTAAAAAAAATGTGTTTGGCATAATCTTCATGCGTATGCTCAGTATTGGAACAGGGACGAAGGTTAAAGGTTTTGCTCAGTGCTAGGGATGGGTGAGGAATTCAGTTTTGTTTGCCTCTTGGTAAGGAACTAGGTAGCTTGCACTTCTTGAACCAAACATAGCTATTTTTCTCTGAAATGTTGTGCTGTAGTTCTCCAACCAAAGCGTTCAAAAATGCATATATGAGGAGAAATTGTGCATTAAAGTGCATCTTAGCAAAAATAGCATATATAAACATGCATTATACTAGGGGTGTGTGTGTCAAAACCACCTAAAATTGTGTTTATTAGGAAAAGTTGACACTAAAATGCTGATGAATTTTCATGAGGATTAGATTTTTTAAAACATATTATAATAATCCTCAAATTGCTGTGGAAATGTGGAAAACAGGATTGAAGATTGGGGAAAAAGGGAGAAGCTGAGAGAAATGGAAATTAGCAGGATTGCCCCTTTCTAACTCAGCGCTTTGACAGGCCCCTGAAGAACGATTTAACCTTGCCCTCCACCCACCCCAGTTTATATTGAGCATCGTCTCTTAATTCTGCAGCCTCTTTGAACAGCCAAATAATTTTACTGCTCCACAAAGGCTGCTCTTGAACAGAGGTGACTTCAGGAGCAAGTCACTTACTTCTAAACATCTCTGTGCAGAATGTACCACTTGCCTTTCTTCCTGTTCCTGTCCAAAACACATGAACAGCTGGTGTAACCTATCCCCATTTGATCAGTGCCTCCCAGTTTCTTTTCCGCTGCTGGTAGACAACCCCTGGAACATGTTTGTATCTAGAATGTAAAATTAAACCTTAATTTTGCCTTTCTGTTCTATAGCTGGCAGAATCCTTTAATTAAACACAGGAAGAATGTGCTCTCTCTCTCTCTCTCTCTCTCTCTCTCTCTCTCTCTCTCTCTCTCTCTAACAATCCCTGTGGAGACAAGTAGCATTCAGGAAATAGACAAAGAGGAATCTAAGGTAACAAGCAGGTAATGTTAAGAGCAGAGCAAAAGTTCATTGGGGAGAAGGAGCAAAAGCTTTACCCCTTTGGTGAACAAATACTTTCAGACAGGTATTGATCTAAGTCGAGGAGGAAAAGTGTTCACCTGCTATCATGAAATAGCGCTTATTAGGGGTGAAAAATGCAAGAACGGGGTTACAAGTGGTGAAGAGAGAAACTATTTGTTTGTGATGAGCAAGAGTTTGGGAGAGGGGGAATGAAAATATTTTTTTCTCACTAGCAATGCGGATTATAGAAGCGCAGGAGAGCTCCTACGTTAAAGTGAGCAGTAAAAATGGGTGTCGGTCATTATAAGCTTGGTATATCTGTAAATCATCCTGCCCACTGCTGATGTAAACAACAAACAGGCACAGGGCAACTCGCCAGAGCTTTCCTCTAGCAATACACAAAGGTTGGTACAGTGGTACCTCGGGTTACAGATGCTTCAGGTTACAGACTCCGCTAACCCAGAAATAGTACCTCGGGTTAAGAAATTTGCTTCAGGCTAAGAACAGAAGTTGTGTGGCGGTGGCGCGGCGGCAGCGGGAAGCCCCATTAGCTAAAGTGGTACTTCAGGTTAAGAACAGTTTCAGCTTAAGAACGGACCTCCAGAACGAATTAAGTTCTTAACCAGAGGTACCACTGTACAGTATTTAACTAAACAAGTAGACCAATTTCCACTTGTGCAGTGGGGCTTTCCTCTCTCCCTCATTACCCCATGTACACCATCCCCAAATCTGCTCAGAGTGTTGAGAGTCAACAGATTTGGGGGCATCAGCCTTACCTTGCAGTTTCTCAGCTTTGTAAAGCTTGATCCCACATGAAATAGCCTTAATTCTGATCTTGAAACCAGTGATCATTAAATCCATACTAGATTTTTGGCACCCGCTAAGAACATTCTTGTTAAGGCTACCCAGGTGCTTAGAAAGGCTGATGTGGATTATAATCTGTTTTAGTATTTTAGCTTCCTGTACGTTTTAATCTATTTTTATATATTTCCTGATTCTGTCTTTTTGTAAATCGCTTTGAGTTTTTTTGTTTTTTTAAAGAATCAAGGGGTATATAAATTTTTATGAAATAAATAGTAAATAAATCCATGTATCCAAACATAGGGACATTGTAAAATATGGAATCTTTTTTTTGTTTTTAAATACTTAGAAACATACTGTGGGGAACAGATGTCAGGCAGCTCCGTGGCTTGTCTGCATTGCTTTGGTTTCCACTTTGCATGTTCTTCACAGGAAACCTCAGGCACATTTGGCGTCTGGAATCGCCAAACATAAATTGTTCCAAAAATGGCTTAAAGACCTGTTTGAGTGAAATGCTCAATGCTTTTCCTTGCTCATGTCCTCAAGACACACAGGTCAGACCTGTTAGCTGATGCAGCCTTGGAGAAAAGTGTGTAGGTGTTTAGCTACATCATACAAGATGCACAGCTGTTTGGTGAAACTGTTTGGAAACTGCAGCTTGTCTAACAGTCTTGGGACAAGGGTCGCTTCATTCATTACTGTCAAAGACTACACATTTTTATTTTTATTTTAAGAATAGCAAATACCCAATTCTGGTGTGAATCAGATGCATGTTCTTTTTTTCCCTGCACCAAAACATAAACCTCTCCTGGGGAGGTTGCAAAGTGCTTCCACAGTGTATATGCAGCTACACCACTGCTTCACTCACCCACCCCTGAAGCATAGTGTAGAAATGAGGATGTGAGGATTTTCAACTTGTTCATATCTCTCCCTTGTGACTTGGGAACTGCCTCACTCTCAGCGGATCTGCAGACTGCAAATATTTCCTTCTGCTGCCACTTTGGCGCCACATCCGTATTGGTTCTTCACAAAACCAATATAGAAACGGAGCAACACTCACCCTTCCCCCCCAAAAAGTTCCAGCCACAAAGGGTGCCTCAGACCAACAGTACCCCAGAGCATGTGCAGAGTGTAACGAGAGTAGAGAAAGGGGACTTTGGGCTGAGCTCCCATGGTGCATGGTTCCCCGCCATCCACTGGTTAGTGTAGCTGTTTCAGCCAGGAAAGTTTTCATGTTTAATGCAGGATTTTTGGATTTTAAGCACCCAAGGATTTAACCATTTAAGGATTCTGAGTCAATATCTATGTGCATAGCATTTTAGTATCTTTATACATACTGTTTTCTCCTAAAGAGACAGCTGGTCAATACAAAATCAGACCGTTAGTTTAAAGGCAACTACAGTGGTACATCTAGTTAAGAACTTAATTTGTTCCAGAGGTCTGTTCTTAACATGAAACTGTTCTTAACCTGAAGCACCACTTTAGCTAATGGGGCCTCCTGCTGCTGCTGCGCCGCCGGAGCACGATTTCTGTTCTCATCCTGAAGCAAAGTTCTTAACCCAAGGTACTATTTCTGGGTTAGCGGAGTCTGTAACCTGAAGCGTCTGTAACCTGAGGTATCACTGTACTGTACTTGGAAACTTCAGCTAGTCGGAAACGAAGCAGTCAGATGACTAGCTGGGGTTATGTTTAGAACTCACAGAGGCCCTGTTTTAAAGCAGCTACTGTATTGGCCCGAATATAAGCTGTACCTTTAAAATTCGGGGCAGGGGGGAGAGACAATTCCTGAATATACTGTAAGCCGCTCCCTTAAAAATTCTGCAGGCACTCACACCCATTCCGTTTTTACCGTATGTCTGTTTCAGCAGCAATAACGTAAAAGTCAATTTTTGTAAGGTTGCGTATTTAAGCCACACTTTAACTTTTCATGCTCGGAATTCGGGGGGAAAGTGTGGCTTATATTCAGGCCAACATGGTATGTTGATTTCCAGTTTTGGGGCCCAATTCAAGATGCTCACATTAGTTTTCTGAAACCCCTGTATGACTTGGGCTCAAAGTATCTTGAAGAACACCTCCCTCCCTACAAACACCCTTGGGTGCCAAGATCAGCAGAGAGGGCTGCTCTTGATGGTTCCACCACTCTGAGATCTTCAGAAGGTGACAGTTCAGGAGAGGGCATCTGTGGCAGCCTCTTAAGTTGCGGAATTCCCATCCCAGAGAGGCTCTTCTGCCTTCTTCATTGTGCAGCTTGCATTGTATTCTGAAGACACGCCTCTTTGTGTTGGGCTTTGACACCTGAGATATTGATACCCACCTTATTCTTGTCCCAAACTGTCATACCCTCCAACATTTCTCTGATGAAAATAGGGACATCCTATTCCACAATAATAATAATTTTACTATTTATACCCCACCCATCTGACTGGGTTGCCCCAGCCACTCTGGGTGGCTTCCAACATATATATATATATAAAAGTAAACCTTTTAAAACTTCCTCTACAGGGCTGCCTTCAGATGGCTCGGGGGGTCAGATAACTCCATACAATCCCAACATTTCTCTGATGAAAATTAGGACATTCTGGGATCAATCAGAAACAGGTACTGCTTCTGTAAATCCAGGACTGTCCCTGGGAAATAGGGACACTTGGAAGGTCTGCTGGTTTTCATTTTGTATTAAACTGCTGTGATCCGATCTGGGCCCTTATGGTGAAGAGTAGGTAATAAATCAAATTACTAACAATGGCAACAAATTTTTCTGAAGGAAGAGCACAAAACATGGATTTGGACAACTTCACCTCTGTTTTTTGTTCCTGGGGCTGACTAGTTCCCACTAACCTTTATGTGGGAATTGACTGCTTCTGGCCATGCCTCCCCCTTTTTTCCTGCATTTTTGGAGCTGCCGGGAGTAGCTGCCTGTGAGGTTGGAAGCCAGCTTGCTTACTACCAGAAAATGCGCACAATATTTTGTCATTTTCCCCCAGCTGTTTTATCCTCCCTCACCTGTTGAGAGGAATGTGATTAGGCAATAAGCATTAAATTTACCAGCCGAGCTGCAGAAAAGAACACAGGGATGAGTAACAGTGTTTGCGGCGCGATAAGCTAATGAAACGCAGGGGAGAGCCACAGAGATGTGCGGTGAGGCCCAAACCATTAAGGTACAGAGCAGTCTGCCTAACTCTTAACTGAGTAGGTAGAGGATGAGATGTAACTTTCTCTGCATTGTATCTTGAAAAAGAGAGAAAAGGGAAGGATTGGTGTGTGAAGGCTCTTCTCTGACTTCCTGAGCTGAAGTTAAGCAAACTTTTGATGGAAGAACGATGTGCTTGTACCTTCAGGGCTTGGGAATTCTTGCTTTGCAAATATTTCTGCGATGATCGCATTTGCAGTGACGTTACGAGTTTGTGCTTATTTTTCCTTCTGACTAGTGATGACTTGTGGTTGTTTCAGACTTAACTGTTGCTTTGTCCATGTCTTAACATGAATCTAGTGTATTAAAGCCTAGATGCCCTTTGTGGATTTTGAGTTCTTTCCCCTGCTCCCCGAAATGCCCACACAAAGTCTTAGCTGCAGTTGAGTTCCTTTGCTGTTGGTTGACACTTTCTGCTTCTCCCGAGGCTGCTGCTGGGAGTCACAGGGAAAGTTTGAAGTGTAAGGACAGGCATAGGCAAACTCGGCCCTCCATATGTTTTGGGACTACAACTCCCATCATCCCTGACCACTGGCCCTGTTAGCTAGGGATGATAGGAGTTGTAGTCCCAAAACATCTGGAAGGCTGGTTTTGCCTGTGTAAGGAGGACAAAGGGAGAATGAATCTGGGAAAAGGAAAGTGCTTTTCTTCAGCTTTATGTACATACACAGCCTAAGGAACTGATAAATACAGTCGAACCTTGGTTCTCGAACAGAATCCGTTCCAGAAGTCTGTTCAACTTCCAAAAATGCTCAAAAACCCAGGTGTCACTTCTGATTGGCTGCAGGAGCTTCCTGCACTCAATCGGAAGCCGTGTTAGCCGCGTTGGACATTCGCCTTCTAAAGAACATTTGCAAACCAGAACACTCACTTCTGGGTTTGTGGCGTTTGGGAGCCAAAACATTCAATTCGCAAGGCGTTCAATAACCAAGGTATGACTATATCAGGATTTTTTTTTGAAAAGGGCCTTCTTTGACTGTGTTGTGAATAGGGATGGGGGAATGTATAGGTTTCAGTTTGCATTTAATGGTAAACTTACATCATTTGCATTTTATGAAACTGTGTGAACAAAAACATTGCCATCATTTGAAAGTCACACTTCTCTGAATGCAGTTCCGAATGCTCCAAATGCATTTCTCCAGCCCAGGTAACATGTATGAAGATGAACGTACTGAGGTAAAGCAGAGGTTGGATGGCCATCTCTCATGGATGCTTCAGCTGAGATTGCTGAATTGCAGGGGGTTGGACAAGATGATCCTCTGGGGGGAAAGGGTCCAGGAAGAGAACTGAGCTGAGTGTAGAAGGGTCTAGACATAACGGTGTCTCTCTGGAGAGCTTTTTGGAGTATGTAAACTTGTTTGCTTCCTCCTTTGCTCAGCCTGCCTATCTGTAAACAAATCTCATACCGTATATTCCAAAGTGCCATAAACCTCCGATGACCTCCCTTAAAATGAAATGAATCCTGAGCCCCCAGAACTTCTCGCCACTGAGGAAAGGTGCACATAGCGTAGCTGCCAAGTATCCTGTTTTTTGCGGGAAACCCCCGGATTTTAATCCGTTTCCCGCTGTTCTCCCAAATGGAGAAAAATCCTAGAAATCCCCCAGATTTCCTACCTGCCAGGGGGCCTCCATATTGGGTGCTGCTCTTCCCATGTGTGGGCACCGGAAATCGGGCAGAGTGGCACCGGAAGTCGCTTCTACGCATGCCCGGCGGCCATCTTGGTGGCCACCGCCATGCAGCCACCACCAAGATGGCTGCCGAGTATGCGTAGAAGCGACTTCCGATGTCACTCTGCCCGATTTCCGGTGCCCACACATGGGAAGAGCGGCTCCAGAAGTTGCTTCTACGCAACTTCCGGTGCCGCGCCGCTGCTGATCCCGCATTTTTCAGCGGGAGACTTGGCAGGTATGGCACATAGCAATCTAACACTAAGAAGGTGGGTGCTCACACTTCTGTAATTGTCCCCACATTTGCTCAGATAACATACTTAAGGCTGGAGTTTCATCTTGAATAACCTCCAGGGGGTTTACAACTACCCCTCTGGAAGTCATAGAATCATGGAGTTGTAGAGTTGCAGGTCAAGCCCCAGCAATGTAGAAATCTCAACTAAAGCATCCATGACACATGCCAGCCAACCTCTGCTTAAAAACCTCCAAGGAAGGAGAGTCCACCACCTTCTGAGGATGTCCATTCCACTGTTGATCAGCTCTTACTGTCAGAATATTCTTCGGAATCTTCTTTCTTGAAACTTGAAGCCGTTGATTCGAGTCCTACCTTTCAGAGCAAGAAAAGAAGCTTGTTCCCTCTTCCATGTGACAGCCCTTCAGATATTTGAAGATGGCTATCCTATCTCCTCTCAGTCTCGTCTCCTCCATACCCAGCTCCTTCAAGCACTCCCCATAAGGCTTCGTTTCCAGACCCTTGATCAGGCATCCCCAAACTTCGGCCCTCCAGATGTTTTGGACTACAATTCCCATCTTCCCCGACCACTGGTCCTGTTAGCTAGGGATCATGGGAGTTGTAGGCCAAAACATCTGGAGGGCCGCAGTTTGGGGATGCCTGCCCTTGATCATAATGGTTGCCCTCCTCTGCAGACGTCCTGGCTTGTCAACTTCCTTCTTAAGTTGTTTGTGGTGCCCAGAATTGGACATAGTATTCCAGGGCTTGAACTAGACACATCAGTAAAGCATTTCAGGAAAACACATTGTAAACTTCAAAGTGGGAAATCACGTTGGCAAAAGACGGAACCCCACAGCGCCATCTGGTGTCACAGTGTTGTAACGCATATAAAACACTTTTTTCTTTACTAATGTAGCTGAGTCCCAGGTGTGATCTGACCAAGGCGGAATAGAGTGGTACTGCTACTTTCCCTGATCTGGACACTATACTTCTGTTGATGCAGCCTAGAATAACTTTAGATCCCACCCCCACCCCCGCTGCATCACACTGTTGACACATGTTAAGCTTGTGGTCTACTAAGACCCCTAGATCCTCCTTTTCACATGTACTGCTGGTAAGCCAGGTGCCCCCCCCGTCTTATATTTGTGCATCTGGTTCTTCGTGCCAAGGTGCATGAAAAGCACATGCTCCCCTCCAGAGCTGGACTGCTCTCCTGAATTTTCAAGCAGGTCTGTTTATCTTTATGTTGCTTAGCTCCTGCTCTTTTGGCTGTCTAACGGCCTTGAGGCCACTTTCCTCCGTGGTCCCACACTTGGAGGGTCCACTCGTGGCTTTCAAACATTAAAAGCAACGCTGGCCTTTTTCCCATTTCCTTGTGGCTCTGGTGCTGAGTTTGCTTCTCGCAAGCAGCGCTATGCCAAGAGACATGTAATGAGCTGTATAACTTTAATTCAACAAATTGAATACATAACTTGATGAAAGGCAGGTATTTTAATTTAATCTTTGCCAGGCTGAGCTCTTTATTTTACTCTGCTCTCCTGCTGGCATCTCTGTTTGCCTTGCATTCAATCCTTTAGAGCTGACTCAAGGGCAGGATGCCCCAGGAACAGCAGGATGTCACCTTTTATAATGAATGAAACCCTTGAAAGGGTGACCTGGAAATGCTTTTGTTTTGCTGAGTTTCACAATGGTAGCCACTTCACATTTGTATCTGTTAGACACATTGTAATTCCCCGAACAACAGGGCTGGGAGTTCAAACAGTGGAAGAGGTGGGTGGGGGAACCAAATTGCAATAAATCATGCTTTTATAAATCTGAGAAGAAAACTACACTCATGAATAAGTCCATCTGCTATCCATATGCTTAAAGGTGAGGCTTCCCCATAGCCTTAGCATCAAAGGCAGAGGTGGAGGGCATGCGGTCCTTTAGATGGCGATGAACTCCACTTCCCATCATCCCCAGCCAGCATGTCCAATGATAGGAGTTGATGGAAGCTAGAGGTACCACAATCTGGAGGGTTGTGATGCTTGAGCTAACTGGTACATGCGTCCAAGGCATGGTAATGAACTTCAGGCTTGCATAGCCCTCCCCACCCAAACACTTGGAACCTTTAGTATGAACCAGGGTTTACATCTGTAAATATCCTGTTCATGTAGCACGTCCACGTGAAATAGGTGTGTGTATGTGAATGAGCTGGATTGGAATGTCCTGGATAGCTCAGTTGGTTAGAGTGTGGTGCTGATAACCCCAAGGTTGCAGGTTCAATCCCTGTAAGGGACAGCTGCATATTCCTGCATTGCAGCCGGTTGGACTTACGTGATCCCCAGCCAACTCTATGATTCTGTGATAAAGCTTTTGCCTATATTGTGTGTAGATTCCAGCTCCTATTAAAATGTCCACATCTCCAAAGGGTCAGGATGGATGAGCCCAAAGCTTTCTCCTCCTGCTGCTGTGGAAACAACTCACATACTAGGGTAACTAGTGGTTTTGGGAGAAGTTCACATAATCTCTTATAACATTTTGAGGCAATGCGGTCTGGTTTGTCTTTGCCTGCAATCTGTACGTTTGCCTGCAATCTGTACGTCATTTAATCCCTATCAAGGTCCACAGGGAGGAAATAGTGTCCTATGTCACCTTGGTCATAGATGAGATCCCATGAAATCATCCAGAATATTGTAATGCTGTAGCATACATAGAAAGGAACATTAGGTGGGGAACAGTCTGTAACCTAGGCAATGAGAGATGTTATGGTCAGCAGAGAGAGGGAGGTTTTGGAGATTGTGTGTCTGTCTACATCACTTGTGTGAGAAGTTTCGTTAATGAAAGCTGGCTGCTGGCATGCCATCAGAACAAACTCTGAGGTTAAAGTAAAACCTGGGATCTGAACTCTGGCTGAGGCTCATAAATGAAACGGAGCCTCAAACTGTGCATTAAGTCGAGTGACATTATTCTTTCCTCTGCGTTTTCAAACTCAAAGCAGCCTGGACAGGCTCCAGGCAGTAAAAGTGGGCAGGCGGGCTTAGCCCTTTCCCATCAGGCTCTTTTCCATGTCAAAATTGCACTTACTAAGCTGCCTTTTCATTCATAAATTAGCATAAGGGTGGTGGGATATGAGGACTACACATCTTCCTTTCTCTAAAGATGAACAGCTTGGGGAGGATATTTTTATTTTTATTTTTTATTTAAACTTTATTAGAATTCAAATCATAACAAAAATCAAACAACTCAAAACATAAACAAATCATACAAATCATTATAACTCCTTGTTTACAAATAATGGGGAGGGTATTTTTAAATTTTTAAATGAAAAGGGACCCAGGGGAGGTTTAGCAGCAAGCACCCTTTGATTTTTTTTTTGTTACTGATTATATTCTCAATTTCTATGCTGGATACTGCCTTGAATGGATTTGACCCTAAAGGACAGCCTACGATATTTTAAATAAATTTAATAAATATGGCCGGCAGACTCCTAATCCACGTACCACCATATGTGTATATCTACTCAGAAGCAAGTCCCATTGAGTTTAATGGGACTTAAACCCAAATAAATGGGCATAGGATTAAGAATCATAATGTGCCGTTTTGAGCCTATATGTTGCAGTTGGTGCTGTGGTCTAAACCACTGAGCCTCTAGAGCAGGCATTCCCAAACTGCGGCCCTCCAGATGTTTTGGCCTACAACTCCTATGATCCCTAGCTAGGGATCATGGGAGTTGTAGTTCCAAAACATCTGGAGAGCCAAGGCTGCCTACGCCTGCTCTAGAGCTTGCTGATCAGAAGGTCGGTGGTTTGGATCCCCGTGACAGGGTGAGCTGTTGCTTTGTCCCAGCTTCTGCCAACCTAGCAGTTCAAAAGCACATCAAAGTGCAAGTAGATAAAAAGCTACTGCTGTGGCGGGAAGGTAAACGGCGTTTCAGTGGTCTCTGGCACTCGTCATGGTGTCCTGTTGCGCCAGAAGCGTTTTAGTCATGATGGCCATATTGGGGAAGGTTTACTTTAGCAGAGTTAAACAACCCCTTTTATAAGTTTATGCAGCGATCAGCTTGCTGCTGACTCGTCTGAGTTCTACCGTGTTTCTCATATTATAAGACATGTCTTATATTTATTTTTTCCTCAAAAAAACACACTATGGCTTATTTTCAAGGGATGTCTTATTTTTTTCCTCCTCCTCCTGCCGCGGCCAGCATTGCTGCTGCGCCTATCACTATGTCTTATTTTCGGGTATGGCTTATATTCCTTGAATGCTTAAAAATCCTGCTATGGCTTATTTTATGGGTATGTCTTAAAATATGAGAAACAGGGTACTACATAAAGATGCCTTCCTGGTTAAAAATCCCTTTGAATCCCTCTTAAAAGAATACACATATGAATCTGATTCATGTTAATATAAAAACTATTTTACCCTCAGATCCATTCAGGTTTACAGAACTGTACCTGAAGGCAGGCTTAGGTTACATAACAAGCAAATAAACTATACCAGAGGGAAGTTGGTCCTGAGGTGACTGCAACTGAGCAGTTATCTTTCAAAACTACCAGCAACTGACAAACTGGTTGTCACCAACCAGTTAGAACATGGAGGCTGTTAGTCCTCTGTCGGAATCTGACACTTGACTGCACCTTTACATCCCACACATATGACCCAGAAAGCTGTCTGTGGACAAACGCCGACTCCCTCGACCAGAAAAGCGAGATAAGCGCCGCACCCCATAGTTGCCTTTAACTAGACTTAACTGTCCAGGGGTCCTTTACTTTTTACCTTTGTCTGTAAAGACAACAGAGAACCTGCTGAGAAAATGGACTGCAATGCCCTTTCTGTGGAAGAAGCAGTGTAGAGTTTGGTGTGCTTCTCCCGGGCTTGTGACCGTCAAGCATAAACAATATAGCAATGTGGCCGAAAGCTGAAAATAGGGAGGTTTGAATCTATGGTACTATATACATGTAAAATACATGTGACCTGCATCCAATATAGCAGTAAGTAACTGTCCTGCACTCCCTCAAAATCTGTCCTCGGGAGCAATCTGGAGCAGAGTTGGGGAGGACATGGGGCGCACGCAGGTGGAGAAGAGGTGAGAAAGTCCCGTTTCACAAGTGGACATCCTTGAGCTGAGAGGATGTATACTTAGCACTGGTGTTATATACTCAGCTTGGATCCTAGAACAGTAGGATCCTAGAAGGCAGCATCCTGATTGGTCTGCAGGAGCCACCCAATCTGGCTCCAGGAGGAAGTGGATCAGCAACCTGATTGGCCTGCAGGAGCCGCCCAATCTGGCTCCAGGAGGGGAGTTGAATCAGCCAATCACGCAGGGCCATAGCCAGAGGCTTTTGGGAAGACTTGCTCCCTGTTTGTCATGAGATGAAATAAAAAGTATGAAATCAACACTCGACTCTGAGTATATTTCAACTAAGTTGGATTCAAGCCTGATAGTGAGTACCAAGCTCAGTTCTCAGTTCTGTGTCGTAACAAACTTGAATAGTCTTGTCATTCAGACAGACTTCTTGCTGCCATGTTGTTTCCACGTGCAGGTATTTTACCGCCGTACATAGGACCACAAAATCCACACAAGATTTTCACCACAAGAGGTTTGAAGAAGGGCTGCAGCTTAGTGGTACAGCTTCTGTTTGGATGGGAAGGTCCCAGGTTCAATCCTGAAGACCCACAGTGTGCATACAGCATGGTCTGGGCTCATAAGGCAACTTGCAGTGTGGCTACTTTCTCATGTTTTGTACCCTCACAAACTCCTCCCTCCCAGATCTCTTTAGATAACAAAATATTGAATCTCGGATCTCATCTGTTCTGTCTGCTCTATTGATTTTCTTCTTGAGGCATGCAGCCCAGTGGCACCTCAAGATCAAACTGTGCCATATTAATGGTCTCAGTACTGCTGCAGGTAGTCTGAAAAAAGAGATACAACTCATTGAGGCACTGGAACCTAGCGGATGTTTCCTAATCTCTTCCTTTCTTTTTTTAAAAAGTGTTTTAAAAGGTAATGGGATAAGAGATTTACTTAACAGAAGTGAATGCCTTCAGGTTAAAGTTGTTTGTTAAGAAGACTCAATGCAATTTATTATAGTTTAGCTTGCCTAAAAAAAATAAAATCCAGTTATTCAACTATCTTGGTAAATGGATTGCACAGAGGGGAGAATCCTGAATGAGCTCAATAACCTTTTCTTGAACATTTACCATCAAATGAAGCTTTTAAAAACGAACATAAAAGTAGCATGATTCGAGCTTGAAGGATGCGTTAATAAAAACTCTTGACTCTAGAGTCAAGAAATAAGTGAAAGAAAAGCTTCAACTTCTACATTTCAAGGAGCTCATCTGAAATGTTGGATGTAAAACAGCACCTAAACCCTGCCCCTCTATTTCTTATTTTAGAAAATGATTATCAGTGTCTGTCCGTTTAGGTTAACAAACAAAGCTATGTTAGTTCCAAAACTAGCACAGGAAAAGAAAGCGGGAGATGAGTACAGAAGACCCAGCTGGGAAAACAGCAGATAAACTCTTACAGGCGAGGATCTAGATCGGGGAAAAGAACAGAAAACCTTCAATTACCGTTGCAAGGACATTAGTGACATTAACAATAAAGCTCAAATCGGCATTCCAAGTTTGAGCCAATATTATTAAAATGCTCTTCAGTGGCAATGAATGTTGGAGCTCTCACCTTTCAAGAATAAGCTCTCTTGAGATACTCTTTCTAGAAAGAGGCTTTCATGAAGGACACAAACTCTATGATTCAGGGCCTTGGAAATATGCTTGACTTTGGGTTTGTTTTTTTCCTGCAGAAATAAATCCTAATTCAGTACCAATTTGTAAGGTGCCTCCTCTGCTTGCGCTTCTCCATGGTAGGACCACTTCTAAAGGTAAAAGGTAAAGGACCCCTGGATGGTTAAGGGGACTATGGGGTTGTGGCGCTCATCTCGCTTTCAGGCCGAGGGAGCCGGTGTTTGTCCACAGACAGCTTTCTGGGTCATATGGCCAGCATGACTAAGCCACTTCTGGCACAACAGAACACCATGGTGGAATCCAGAGCGCATGGAAGCGCCATTTACCTTCCCACCGCAGTGGTACCTATTTATCTACTTGCACTGGTGTGTTTTCAAACTGCTAGGTTGGCAGAAGCTGGGACAGAGCAACAGGAGCTCACCCCGCCATGTGGATTTGAACCACTGGCCTTCTGATTGGCAAGCTCAAGAGGCTCGGTGGTTTAGACCACATCGCCACCTGCGTCCCTAAAGACCACTTCTACTCCCAACTTGTAGGTGCTGCTTTGTTTTTGTTATTTAAAAGCCGGCAACTCATGAATGGTTATGCTGGTGGACCAGTCTCACTGCTTCAGGGTGCAAGTATGACAGGCACCAGGCACCTGAATGATACTGCATGCCAGTGGTGAAATATTTTATAGTGGAACAGTTAGGGGCTGTTTGCGAGGGTGATTGGGGGACAGCCCATGTGTGAAGTTGCATGTGTGAGGTCGTGACCTCCCAACACTGCACACGTGAGCATCGTGCCTCCTTCCCTAAAGCTGGGCAGAAGCTTCCTAGATTTTAGGAAGAAGATGCAGGCTTTTAATACTCTAATTGACTGGGAACATTTAGGGGGCTAGCCTAGTCCCCCAGTCCACTGTATGCAGACGTATTTCTGGTGTCTGGGACGTGGTCACCACAATCCCTTAACTGTTTAGGTCCAGATGTTTGCCGCAGAACTTGCGTGTCAAGTCTGCTTGGGATCGCAACTTACTGTAGCAAATGGAATTTGACATTCCCACGGCTGTGTGTAGTGACACAGTCTGCCATAACCCGCATGCGATGGAAGCAGGTGCTAATTAAAATTGCAAGCTAGAGGGAGCATGAATTAAGGAGACAAATAGCACAGAAGCCAGAACAGAATAATCTGTGAGCAAGTCGGCCTTGATTTTCTAATTCACAATCGCCCCAGAAATTGTTAGACGAAATGTACTTAAATACAGCATCTATCACTCCATAGAACAATCACCAGGACAGCATGTAATTAGAGCCCTCTTTAACTATAAGCAGCATGGGGCATTTTCTCATCTCCAGGCACTTGTCCCTGAAGTGATGGCGAAATCCCAGGCAATAGTGCAGTGTGAACGATATGCTTCCTCCTTTACTCCTCCACACACACACACACTCACACACAGACACACTCACACACTCACACCCCTGACACAGAGGCACCATTTCATAATTTTGAATTTTAATGAGACTCAATCATTATGGCACAGTTCTTCAGCCACACTGGGTGTGTGAATTGTGTATTGGAAAAAGATGAAGCAAACACTCAGCATTCCGTGTATTGTGAGATTCTACTGAAAAAGCACATTTTCACAGTGTTTGACTTCCAAAAAAATTCACTCTTCGTTTACCCCTCTCCCAAAGCAAGTTTCTAGTCCTCTTGGTGATTGCATAAATATTCTTGAAAAAGTGTGATTAATGTGTGGTGAAATATTGCTGCTAAAAAGAAAATATTCCCTAGTTAGGGGATGGGATTTTTCTATAGCATATTGCCATTTCTAATAACAATTGGAACCTCAGAAGCCGAACGCCTTTGAACTCTAATGTTTCATCTCCCGAATGATCGAAAACTAGAAGTCATTGTTCCGGTTTTTGAATGATTTTCAGAAGCCTAACATCCAACGCGGCTTCCGATTGGCTGCAGGATGCTCCTACAGCCAATCGGAAGCCGTGCCTTGGTTTTCGAACTGTTCCAGGAGTCGAACGGACTCCTGAAACAGATTAAACAGTTGAAAACCAAGGTAACAACTGTAATAGAAGCAGAATGAATGTATTTATAGAGGAAAGTATGCAGCACGAGATATCCTATATAATAAAGTCCCTGTGTCTCTGCGTCCAGTCCCTGTGTCCCTGTGTCCGCGCTACTGTGCATGTGCCTCACGGACACAGGGATTTGGACGCAGAGACTTGGAGCGCAGAGACCGGCCCCTCCTCTGCCTCCTCCCGCTGTCCCGAACACCTTAGGACTCTCCTGCATATTCTCTCTAGTAACTAGTACTCAGAATAATAGTACCCACCAACAAAGGTGCTGGAGGCTATATCCATCGTGACTATAATACCACCTTATCCTCCATTAATTTGGGGGTAAAAAGGCCCAAATATTATAACTCTCTCCCCCCCCCCCGACACTTCTTCGGTTTGGCGGCCCCTTTCTGCATCTTTTCCAGTTCTACAGTATATCTTCTCAGATGCAGCCACCAGAACTTCACGTGGTTTCTGTAAATGCGCTTATGAATTTGTTGTTGTATTTGGGGGGGTACCCTGGTGCCACCTGTATGTTAATTGCAGGTGTGGATAGCATAGGCAGAAGGCAGCCTCTTTGAGAACCATTTTTAAATGCTTGTCCAAGCATAGGCAAACACAGCTAAGGTTGGTTCTGTTTCATTGCTTCAAACTCCTGCCAGTGACGCATAGAATCGCAGCCTAGTTTATGGCTCTCGGAGTCGGTAGCCTTGAGGGGCAAAGTTTGTGTGAGGGGGGAATAGGTGTTCTTTTGTCTCACAACATTGAAAAAGCCTTACTAAGGAAAATGGGGCACGACACTTTGCTAAGGAAAATGGGGTGGGCAATTAGAACACCCCTCAACAATGGTAGAATTAATGTCATACATCGGAAGCACCATGATACCACTTGAAACCAGCAGAGGTTGGATCGCCACTTTTCAAGGATGCTGTAGTAGTGGAATTGCTGCATCAGAAGGGGTTTGGTCTAGAGGACCAGTGGCATTCCTTCCAATGCTGTGGGCCCTTAAGCACTGTACATTTAAAGAAGCAGCATACCACTTTAAATAGGAATGGCTTCCCCCAAATAATTACTTCCCAAAATTGTTCAGGGTGCTATGAGGTGCTAAAAGACCACAGAAAACTCTAGGAATTGTAGCTCTGCAGTGGGAATAGTTTTCTAAGACTTCCCAGCATCCTTAACAAACTACAGCTCCCCAAATTGTTTTGGAGAAACCATGGCTGTTTCTTTAGATATATGGTGTGAATGTGGATAATCTTGGTCTGCACTCAACCAGATCCCCCCCAATCCTTGTTTTCTTGCTTACAGCCAGCCCAAGGGATGCCCCTTCCACCTCCCCAGTCTCAGTTTTGTCTTGTAGAGGGAGGCAGATGGGGTTAAAATAGTTGGTTCCCCCATTATGGGCTTGCGGCTCTGCAGATCATTGGCTCTGGGCTTTGCCTGTTGGTAGGCCTTCTACCCTACCAGTCCCAATGGGGACAAACCACCACTACTGCTTGTGTTGTTTGGGGTGCCCATACTGCTGCCTACTTTTCTCACAGCAGTTGCTAGAATGGGTCAGAAATGAGCTTCTGCCTCCTCGGCAACTGCTTTCTCCAGTTTGCATTAGGGTATAAAAGTGCAAGAATCTTCCGCCAAGTCGAGGTTATAAACAGATGTTACCTCCACTGCGCAGGTGGGGAATGAAGTGTTCGACTCCATTAAGAAAGCTTACAGCTAGGACTGTCTATAGAATTCCTGCAAGACGTGTCTTGTAAAAGTTTCATTCAAAAATCACTAATGACCAATTGCCACACAAGGTGCAGGCTTTTAACACTGTGAAAATAGAAATGGATGAAGAATGCTATTCCAAATAAATGACAAGCAATCTTGCATAGCACACTGAAAGCAATCTGTGTGTCACTAATGTAGCCACTAAAGCCGCATTAAAAGGCCATTTTTAAAGCAAACAAAGACATCTTTCTCAGGGTTTCCATGAGGTCAAGGTCAGATCTTTCTGTTTCTCAAAAGCAGGTAGAATTATGCCTGTAGTAAAACGAATACTTTTGCACAGCAGGCTTTTTCGCTCAATGGTAGACAGAAAAATACCTGGTTCAATAGCTGGAGTTCCCAGTTTAAGGACCAAGTAATGGTTGAGAGTGACAAACCATACCTGCAACCCTAGTAAAGCCTTTCCCAAGCTGGTGCCCTCCTAACACCCATCATTCCTGACCACTGACCATCCAGGGGTGGATGGGGGTTGGGAATCCAGGAAATCTGGAGGACACAAAGTTGGAGAAGGCCGCCCTAGATAGCTGCTGCTAGTCAAGTAGATAATGTCAAGTAAGATGGAGAAATATTCTGTCCTGGTCTATGGCAGCTCCTCTGTTCTTGCCTGTTTGTTAAAATATTAATGGGCCACCTTTTAGGAGTAAACTTCCTTACAGTGTCTTCCAATTAAAGACCTGAATATAATCACAGGTAAAATAACAAAACCAGCAACTAATGAGATGAGCAGCCAATCCAGTTACTGCAGTTTAACAGAAACCAATAGCAGCAGAAACCCAATCAACAAAAACCTCCTTCAAGCAATTAAGCCAAGGAGAAAAAGTAGATGTTCAGATCTTTCATTATTAAGCCCATTGTTCCATTGGGATAGTGGCCTGTCCATAATGCTTGTTAGGCTCAGTGTTAGAAAAGAAGCAGAGACGTAATACAATCCAAAGGGATGTTGGCATACTTTGGCACGGCTACAATATTTTAAAAAATAAAACATTTGAAAGTTCTACGACACACTATAGCATAAAAGTACTTTACAATTCATAGCTCATTTAACCTTCCACAGACTTGAGGTAGGGAAGGGTGAAGTGCCACGCGATATTTTGTCTTTGACTGTACAGAACAGCCTTCTGTATCCATGGCCAGCCTGCACTGAAGAGAAAGGGCCCATTATTTGCCTGGCAAAGCCTGGGCGGTGGGAATTCCTGGGGGAGCACCGAGTTGTGTTTGCCTGCCGCCTTGTGTGGCTGCAAGCAAGAGGCGGAAACAAAGCCTGCAAAATACTGTTCCCCAACCAAGCAATGGCAGGATGAGGCAGCAAGGAGCTCAGAGAGGACACAAGCTGTAGTCACATGGAAGTTTATTCCATTTTCACAATGCTTCCCTAACAGTTAATTTTCATGTTGTATTTCAGCTTTCACACACAGTGAAAGGCATTTTGGGAACTATTGTGGAATATATCGCAAGCGTAGCACTCATTTTCATACTATTTCATACTATTCCACCCCCTGGAAGCAAGTAACATGGAAGTGAGCACATCATCTGAAAGCTCGAATATAATGTGGAACTTAAGTTAGGTAAAAGTCATGAAAATGAAATAAACTGCCATGTGACTCTAGCTACAGTGTGGTTTATTTCCATGCTTCCGATTCTTGAGATGACAACCAGCTATTGTCCTCCTGCCTCCATGCTACATTTATTGTTTGCTTTTATGCAATGTGGCTACATAACTTTTTCTTCCTTGTCTTCCCCCTAAGTTAAATGATCCTGGTTAAGATTTCCCCCAGTTTGAGATATGCTGTGGCTATTAAGAGTTTTGCCTTCAGAATAAGGTTCCAATCCATGGGTGCTTTTTTTCGTGTCTTTAGAAGGTGACAAATAACTTCATAAATTACAAACAAGGTCTCAAACTAACATCAGAGTCATTAGCAAGGAGCAGCCGGATATCCTCGTGCTTTAACTACAATGGTTCCTTGTGGATGCATGCTCCCTCTTTGTTGCAGCGCTCTTGTAAGCGTTGAATGCTAGGTTTTTAAAGTTAAAAACCACACACCAAGCAAAGCAATACAGTATATCATTCCCTTACCATTTTCTGAATTTTACTTGAGTGTTTTGTTTAGTTCCGCCGGAGCACTCATCCCAGCCCCATGGCAATAAATAAATTCTGCAAAAACTGTAGCAGAGCTATTTTCTCTCACTATTTATCCATGGTGGTTTGTGTAATTAAAAAAAAAACAATAAGAATGTAGAGGCCCCGCGTATTTTAAGCACATCAGACCAACTGCAGATTTCTTTATAACAAAGGCGGCAAAAAGAGAGAAACCATTCAGTTAGTTAGCATCCTAAACAATCAATGAATAATAGAGCATTAAATAAGTGATCACCAAACGAACGCAACACTTATGAATTAAATATGCCTGTAAATTCAGTTTGGTCTTATCTGCTTCCACCTGTCTTTTCCACTCTTCCTTTTCTGTTCTTTTTTGTTCATCTGGCTTGTAGCACGGATGTTTAACTTAATCTTGTTTAGCATCATATATATTGATAATTTCTCTACATAATTAATAGCAATCATCATCAGAAACAGCTAACAAAAGAATTGTATAATTCTCAAGCCTTTATCTGCTCACTTCCTTTACATAGTTCTTTTGTTGTCAGTTGGTATTGACTGGTACAGCAGTGGTGAAGATTCAGAATGAACGGTTGTTTTTCTCTCTTTTGTAGGTTCATGGAAACCACTTGTATGTGATGTAAGTACACTTTATTTATTAGCTGGACTTTGTTGTTACCCCCAAAGAGATCAGGGCACCTTGAAACTCATGGCTTATATGGGAATTCATTCCGGGCAGTTCACAGGACCAGATCTGCTAACTGCATCATGTGCCTCTAACATTCTGCGCTAACGCTCAAACAATGTGCTACCAATTGCATTCCCCACATACCACAATATGGCAAAACTTAATAACCATAGGTTGCATCTACAGGAAGACTATCATAATGAAGAAAGACTTGGACAACTGGTTGTCCTTCCAGCAAAGATGTTCATATAAGATGCTTTGGATATTAGTGATTCCCAGGCCCTTAAGCACAGAGTTCAGATGACAGCTGTGTCGTAATTCTAGCTTATGACCCATATTAAATTATTGTTTACCCTAGGGGTCAGCAAACTTTTTAAGCAGGGGGCCGGTCCACTGTCCCTCAGACCTTGTGGGGAGGCTGGACTATATTTTTTTGGGGGGGGATGAACATGCCTCACAAATAACCCAGAGGTGCATAAAAGGACACATTCTACTCATGTAAAAACACGCAATGATTCCCGGACTGTCCGCAGGGAGGGTTTAGAAGGCAATTGGGCCGGATCCGGCCTCTGGGCCTTAGTTTGCCTACCCGTGGTTTTCCCCATATAGCTACCAAGTACTTTGGCTATGAAGTACACATGGAGGTGAAGGATCAACGAGGGTGCTATTGATTTCCTTGCAAAAAAATTAAGGCCAGGTGAGCATAGGAAATCATTCTGATCTGAAGCAATAATGTGGGAACCCCTAACTCATGATAAAACTGAATGCGCATTTGCTGGTCCTTAGGTATGCACAGCAGCCATAAATCACAAAAGGTTTCTTTTGATGAAATCCCATTAATCAATAAGTAAAGGCCATTGGGAAGTTGAGGAATGCAAGCCAATGGCGCTTCCGCAGAACTTCCCGGAGGATTGTACCAAATAGCTGTAATTAAGGAAAATGCTGGCAGGGTGTTCCAAAGTGAATATATAAAAGTACCTGTGTGAGTTTGATTTTTTTTCTAACAATCGGCTGCAACAACAAAAGTGGTGAGCAGGGAGGGAAGAATGCAACAATTTAGCAAAAATCAATATACTGGTAATACTTAAATCCAAGCTTTTGCAAATGAAATCCCGGAATCTCGAGTAATCTACGGGCAATTTAGTGAAAAGAAATGAACAGACAGTTCCAAAGTAGTGCATCTAAAATTAAATTCCGCTTTATAAAGCTTTGGGCAAAGTATCGGCTTCCTGCCTCGATTCCCCATCTGCTAATAGTAGTAATAACAGAAATGCTAATTTGCATATCACAAAAGACTGCTGTGATTTACCATATTTTGCAAGGCCCTGAATATTCACGGCACTCCTATAAATGCAGCAGTATTAGTTTTTTTCTCTCCCTGTGACAAGAGCTTATCTTTATCACTAATTATAGCCATATAATTAGTTGCCTGAAATATGACTGCAGTTTGCATCCTTTTTTATTTTCAATAAATCATATTCCTATTTGAATTTTTTAAAAAATCTGTTATGTAAATGGAGGAGGCTGCCGAACACTTTTGTAACAGAGCTCATGTTTCTGATCTTGACTATGACTAGAATATCAAGTAGCAGCAATGACCTCTATTCAATAGAGATATATAGGCAGCTCCTACACCAGACCTCTCCATATAAATTGAGAACTGTAAGGGAGTGATTCTAAGCTGAACTTAGCCAGCTCACACGGTGAATAATCGAGCTTATGACTCATATGTAAGAAAGAGCGTTTTACCTATTTGGAAAAAAAGTCACATTTATTTACTGTCAAACAGGTGTTAAACTTTACATTGGATATTAGTGATGGGCTCATTATTAACAGGTTTACACAAAGGGATTGGGAAAAAAGCCAAAAAAAAAACACCCTGAAACAATGTACATTTAATTAGATCTTTTATCATAAAATAAATTAATTGCTAAATATAGGCAGGAGGAGTATGGAAGAGTATTTTTGTTTTCTCTTAGCTCAAAAAGGTCAGGCACCTTTTATTCATTAGTTTGTTTGAGATTCACTAGTATGTCTGTCCCTTTGACCACTTCCCTTCCTTTCAGCCTCTCTCAAAGTTAAAAGAATGAAAAGGGAAGTGATTTATAACCTGATATAGATTTTTCTTTAAAAAAACAACAACAATCACCCAAATTTCTTAGTGTGCAAGGCATGAAATTAATTGGCGTCTAAGAGAATTCTTCCCGGGGGAAAAAATATGTTCTTTTGGCAATAAGAAATTTAAAACATAAGAAGAAATACTAACGTCAAAGCAGAGCACTGTTTACAGTGGAAAAGAAGTGAAAATGGATAGAACTTGAGTTTTTAACATATTACGCTACTATGAACCAAGTGTAAAAGGGCAGGGGGGGGGTGGGATGGACAGCTTGTAGCATATGTGCAACCAAGAGCGTTTTCACAATATTTTCTTCAAACTCTTTAAAATTATTTTAATGACAATTATATTTCTGTTTGGACACAAATGTATTTATTTATTTATTTAACCCTAGCAATAGAACAAAATATAATTTCTTTAGCCATTTTTTTCATGAGAACAGTTCATTGTACAGTTGAGGAAATATATGAAATAAGGCCTGTGGCTTGATTGCTAGTGGTTAGACAGGTTTTCAATCTTTACCTTTATGGAAAAGATTTGCAGTGAACCGCAAACTGATGCAGAATCTCTCTCCTGCTTTTTGCAAGTCTTGTCAGGAATAGTAAGGTACAGTAAATTTGTCCCACAGGATTTTAGCGCCTACGTCTTGTATATAATACAATGCAGGCCTACAAAAAATGATGCAGCCATATTTACAAATTTAGTTCACAAACTGCTGCAGTAAAATGGCTGGAACGGTGTGTGTGTGTGTGTATTTCACAATCTCTTTTACGTCAGCAGCAAGATATCTTAAAATACCTTGATGGTATCTCTTTTTTTTCTGTTTGTAACAAATAATTCTTTTAGTATACTCTGTGTATATACAAAGCTTTGTTTTATAAAAATTCACAGAACTGCAAGGTCCAGTCGTCTCCTTTACACAGGAGAAACCACAGGGACAACAGAAATTGTCGCTTCGAGCAGATATGAGGGAGCCGGCATGGGGCCAATTAAGTCTGTTTAATACTTGCAATGTGGCCTTCAGTATTCCTTTGCTACACTATTAAAGGCTTGTCACTAGTTGCATTTGTCCTTCCCTAACGTCCCCTTCCGGAATACATCCTTCCTTGTTAATGGGAATTATATAGCCGTCACTATTGCCCCTGCTGATTTGATAGTACATCTGAAGCTGATGGCCAGCTCCAAGGTTTGGCATGCTCTTGTAGTAAATGTCCTCATTCTCACTCCTCCTGGAAGGAGAGAGGTCTTCCTCGATGTCGGGACTGCTCTCCGGGTAAGGAGAGTCTCTGAGGTTGGGCATGCTTGTGTAAAGAGAGTCTCTGTTGGGGGACTGGAGGTGGTCTTCAACTTCGGCTGTCAGCTGGGACACGTAGCTGTCTGTCCCTTCCGTCTTCACTTTCTTCTGTGGCTGGTACAGAAGGGAGTGAGTCCGTTGGGGAATCAGAGGCGCCTCGAGTTCCTTTTGGTGCAGCTCCAGCCCGGGGTTATCACTGTGCATCAAAGATGAAGCATCTGCTACAATGGCGTCGTCTTCGCTACTGCTCCCGCCGATCACAGCTTTGATTGGTAATGTGCGCTCTAGATTGTGGTTCTTGCTGCTGCCCCGCAGATTGTTGTGTACTAATTCCGAAATGATCATTTTCTCAAACGCGGTGTCATTCAGGCTTAGCCCACAGTCTACAACTTGCACACCGTCATTATAGTCTCCGTTGCGTAAAGAGTAGCTGTTGTTGAAATTACCATTTAGCGGTAGAGTATCCATGGCACTTGTATCCCTGGCATTGTTCAGTGAATGTCCTGAAACAGAAAAGGGACATCTTCGGGTTATTGTCGACACCAGAGCCTAACGTTCTTATTCTATAAAGGTCTTTAATGTAGTTCAGGACAAAGTTGTACTTGGAAGTAAGACTCGAGGAACGTGAGGGTGACGGGACTTCCCCAAAAGTGTAAGGAGGTACGCACCTTATAGAAGAGAGAGAGAATTTTACAGAGTAATGCTGCTTTTCCGTGGAGCGTCAATCATACTTTTAATTTAGGAATTTGAAAACAAATGGAAAAGGTTCAAATGCAACAATTTAGCACCCAGTTGTATAGCTCTTCCCTTAAGGAAAATAATGGTCACTCCATGCGCTTGCATATGTAATGCAAAGCAATTTATAAATCAACATTTATATTTTTTAGTGCAACACCATGATTCAAGGGGGGGGGGAAATGAAAGCAACATAATTTGTCCTAAACAACACTAAATTAAAAAAGAAAAAAAGGAATCAGGTCACATACGAAACATAAGGCAAATGTGTAACAATAAACCCACGTAACTGGCAAGCAACTATTTTAATATATAGCATTTCTAACATTTCCTTTTGTGTGTGTGGTTTTTATTTATCTGAAGATGGAGTAAAGAAAAGAATGGAAAAAAATGGACAAGTACATAGATTTCATGTTAAGCACAGACAGCCACCTCTCACACTAACAGGGATTAAGGCCCACAAGCACCATCCAACAACACGGAAGACAGCAGGTGGAATGACTCACTTTGGACAACTCACATCATGTCTGTCTGCTCAGGCTATCTGGCCTAAGAGTAGCTGATATATAAAAGAAAGTAAAATGATTTATTGTAACATGATGAAGAATTACTGAGCTTCTCAGCAACTTAGTCGGAGCAAGGGTTCAGCAAATTAGATTACTAGCAATAACAGCTCTTTTTTTCCCCAATATGATTTTTGTTTTGTTAATTTTTGGTTGTGTTTAATATTCTCTCCGCCAGCAACAGCGCCAGGCTTCAGAAGGTCAGAGTTCGCCTGCAGCCCTGCAGCTTGCATCAGTCACAGTGACAGCACTGAATGAACCAGCATAGTCTGTTAAAGAGTTAGGCCCACAGACATTATGGGCGTATGGAAGTCAAAAGCAGAAATGTCAAGGGTTTCTCTAAGCATGGGTCACAGAAATTAACCAAAGAAGAGATATTAGCTGTGGAATGGGAGGAGATTATCAGCCAGGGCCGATATCTTTCAACTTGCTGGAGAAATGGAGAAATTGGATACATCTGCAGGAAAGATGAAAAGAAGTTTTGGAAAGAAGGGGGGGGGGCGACTGGAATTTTATGGTGACATGCTCTTTTTCTATACAAAGAAATTCCATTTTTCTGGAGACACAAAAGACATGTAAACTAAGACATCACAGTGCTTCCCAGGCAAAGAAGAAAAAGAAAGCTATGAAAGAAACTGAATGGCATGTATCATGGATAAAGTTAGATGGTTTGTTAGTGAACTTCTAGAAGAATCACTTTTAGAATTCTAGAGCAATGTTTGGAGGGGGGAAAATTAAGAAAGAATGAAATACTGTTGTTGGAATGGAACTGACCACTGTGAGGCTGCTGCATCACATGCAAGGCTTGGAGTTGTTACAGAGAAATAAAAGGTTGTGTGTGTCTCTAAGAACGTTTCCTGTTTTACTTTCAGACTGGACTTAAAGCTGCAGCTTAAGCAAGAAAATTCAAGTTGCTTCTATAAAGATAGAAAGATTGGGTTGATGCCCAAAAGTGATTTTTCTTTGGTCAAAGAATACTCTTTTTTTTTTTGAAGTGGACTAACTGCAGCTAATCTTGTATTGTGTTGTTCTAGCCATCCATGCGTACTGAATTAGTTAAAAGGATAGCAGTTCTTTGAAAGCCTCTCTAGGCTTTGATTAAACAACTTTTGTAGCTGGGTATTTTCATATATGTTTCTAGATCTTTCTTGCAAAAGCTTTATCCATATGAAACATATGGCATTTATAAGAGAGAGGCAACACTTGGACCACATGCTGGCATTAATTTCCCCTCTGAAGGCATTCTCTCTCTCTTTCTCTCTCTTTAATAATCTAATACTTTATCCTCTATTAAAGAGATATTGAAGCATATTTAATAATCCAAAATGAATTTTCTATGATATACTGCAGAGTTAAGCACACTTGAATGTACTTCAACCAGTTTTAAAGAGGCAAGTTTAGTTGCCCGTGATCAGGTAATTCACTTGAAGTCTTTCATAGCCTGTAGCAAGATTACTGTGGGAATGTGGAAATGTTAAGTCAATTATTAAGCATTTCTGCTCAACTGTGCTCTGGTTTTAAGCAGCAAATTATTTCAGCATTGGATATCGTGAGTTACCAATAGGGCTTGCTACAGACCTCTTGTGATTTGATTTTTGATTATTTTTTTTAGATTGTTCTCCAAAAAGCAGTACACATGTACTGTTTGAGCGTGGAAATATTTCATTTGCAAATTGTGAACCACTTGCCCGCTGAGTCTACTTCATGACCGCTAGTTATATTTTAATTGTGCCCATTAAAAATCATGCTGAAAAAATTTACATTTGATAGGCAAAGTTAAGTTTTACTCCCATACTTGTCTCTCTGTAGGTTGCTAGAGGAAAGCATAAGGAAAGTAAGAAAACACGAGAATGAACATAGAAACTGCAGTTTAGTTTTAAAGAATAAGGAACTTTGACATGTAACAACAGCTTTTTATCTATAGATAGATAGATAGATAGATAACAAAGTAGAAAATTCTTAACACAGAATTTCAATTACATTTGAGGCTAGTATATTCGATGGCTTATTCCACTAATAATTAATAAAGATGCATTAATTTTTGAACTGGCTCAGAAGTTAAGAAAAGCAGTTGGATAGTACAGTATAACAAAGGTAGGGTTAGTAATAAAGCCCTAACATCCTGATGCTGCCATGGCTGCCCGCAGTGCTGAATTAATGTACTGGCAACTAAATTATGCATCAGAGCAGTGTCGAGTTAGGAGACAGTTGCTCGTAGCAGAGCAGGAGGTATGCCCCCATCCTAAGCACCACGTTGTCGGTGCAGCAAATACGTCTTAGGATCAGACTGTGCATCCCACATAAATGATGTTCTTCTAATTCTAGCCAAAGGGGAGTGGGGAGTTGCTATAAAGCTGCACTATACTATAGTTTGCCTCTAAATATGACTCCGGGTTCAGTTTCCCACAGCAGGACCATCCGGGTGCCAATATGCCTCTTCGTGCGTTTAATTGTCTGATCGACTCCGTAAGCAGATTGTTTTTCAGCAAGCTTCAGATTATTTTTGTATTGCATAGACATGATACCTCTAAGTGATATATATCTTGAAGATGGGCTCTCGGACCGTGGAGTGTCAGTCCTGTAATAGTATATTAAGATTTATGCCACCTGTGTTAAAAACATGGGAGGATTATTGGCAAATACTATTATGGCAAAGGCATTATCACTATAATATAGTGCAGTTTTACAAGCCTGGCGTTATCAGCAGTACTTCTCGACGGAGAGAGAGAGAAATATATTGACGGCAATTCTAGGTCTCCGGCCAAATTAACCAACGGAGGCTCTGAGCAAGATACCATCAAGAAACAAAAGCAACATATCCCAAAGTGTGAGCACACCTGGTGAGTTAAACACAGGAGCTGAAGGGGCATTACATACAACGGTTTCAGCGAGCAATGTGTTATAAGGATTGTTAGTGCCGTGTGGTCGAAGAAGAGGGTTTGTTAGTAGGTAATTGCCAGTCATTCCTAAAGCAAAGAAACAGAAAGAGAGACATCAGCTCCTTAATTTGATTCTGACAGTTCCAATAAAGTATATATATATTTTTTTACAAAAATGTCATCATGAGTCGTGTATATCTTGTCAAATTTGATTCAGCCGAACATTTCTGAATGTATTTGAACTACTAATTTGAAGGACGAGAGGGAAAATGTAGTTAAGATTTCAGTAATTCACAGGTGCTGGCCAAATCCCCAAAGTAAACACCTGCTAAGAATGACATTTGCTAATTTATACAAAATCACTGTTAAAACAAGAATAGCAATTAAATGCAAAGACCAATGTTCTATTTCAAGATGTTACAGCTTAATGTCTCTAACCTTAAGCATGGTTAATAGGCGCCGTAATAGAGAAATCAAAATTGTGTTAATTTAGAGCCACATTGGTCAATCTCGGAAACCTACAGGGTTTATTACTAACTTAGCTGGGGGGGGGGGGGAGCAAGTGAAAAACAACCTCTTCAGCCAAAGGTAAGTGATGGCAAGCTGCACGAAGCCTTTCTTGTTATATGCAAAGGAGCGCATGCTGAAGGGGGAGACATGGAGGGGTGGGAGGTTGGAGTTGAGGGCAAATCATTCATAAATTCTTACGGGAGAAAGGATTCATGCTGCCACGCTATCTGTTAGGATTTTTAAGTGAGTTATGTTTAAGTTATGTCTGTCCTCCCTGCAACAATAATCTTAAATGAACACACTGAGAGCTAGAACAAACAGCTTATTTCTGCAATTTCCATCCCAATGCATCAACACTTTTTGCATATGCCCTCTAAAGAAGCGGAGAAAGTTTCTAAACAATTCGTTAAAAACTAGGCATTTGAAAACCCATATTGATCTTGGGTATCTTAAATTAATACAGTTGTCAGGGGAGATGGAATTATTGTGCAGTCTTTGTGGACCCAAATGCATCATATATACACAAGCAAGGCGAAAGTGCCGTTCTGTTGAGCAAAGTGACAGTGGATTGGAGAGGTGGATGTTGTCTGAATATATTACATGTCCAGAATGAGAGAGAGCGCAGCCAAAAAATTTACATACAAAATTTAAATTGATTAGGTTCTCATTGTGGCAATAGTAGCAGATATTGCATTTTAAATATTAATGCCTTTATCACTACTCAAAATATTATTACTGTAGGTAGCAAAAATCCTGCAGTTCAGGGAATTGCTTTACTGACAGATTATGTTAATCTTATTTGGTGTTTTGTTTCATTTATTTGATTTTCACATTTTTTCATATATTTTTTTAAAGATGCAATCTAAATACAAGAAAGTGCAATTCAAATAATCTTCCTCTATGCTGTACATTGCAAACTTTTTGCTGCATGGCAGTTTCAGCTAATTACCATAATTCTTGATGACTCTATGCTCCCCCTTCCCCACCTCTGTCTTAATTTCTACACTGTGGCGGAAAGACTAGCGATTCTCTTAACTCCAGTGTGTCGGCTCTGAGAACTCAAAGGCAGTCATCGGCAACCTCCGGCCAATGGGCCGGATACGGCCCATGGAGGCCGCTTATCTGGCCTACAGGCTGCCCGTGAACCGAGCCGCCTACTCGGCAAGTCCCCCATGCGCTGCGGTAAACGGGCACTGCGCGGTGCGGGGACTCGTCGAGCGGCGTCGGAAACCGTGTCTATGCAGCCGCAGAAGTGATTTCTGGCGCTGCGGACATTTTGGAAATGGGCAGCCAGCACCAGAAATCGCTTCTGTGCAGCCGCGGACATGCGCAGAAGCCTTTCCCGGTCTTCCGGAATATGGGCAGTGCAGCACCGGAAATCGCCCTGTCTGGCCCACGGATGATAGTCTGTGGGAATCCTCCAGCCCACAGGCAGAAAACGTTGCTGATGCCTGCTCAAAGGTCATGGTATTTATTATTATTAATTATTATTATTATTATTATTATTATTATTATTATTATTATTATTATTATTAACTGAAAAATGCAGCACTGCCTACCTAGAAGTTCAGAGTACATTTCATAGGGAAAGTCCCAGTGCACGGAAATTAGTGGAAGCTTCCAAATGGGACTTGCTGTTTTCTCTCAAAGATTCTGCCCAACTAGCTAGAAGACCCTAGAATTGCAAGGAAACTGGAGGGGGAGATGCTGGCAGTACAACCAGTCAGAGAATGGACGATGTTCTACTTCTACTTCTGCTATATGTTCCATTCACATGCCATTTAAAAAAAAAAAACCTGGCTTGGGGCCTATGCAGATGTTGCTTGCCATGGATAAAGGTCAGCTGGAAGCTGTTCTACATCCATTTCCTATTTCTTTACGGAGAAAGAAGCATCTGAGCTTCGTTGTACCATGCATATTTGAACAAAAAACATTCTGGCTCTCCTACCCCAACACCCATTCCTGAAGGAATGGAAACTTTCTATTGTGGCATCAGGGAGATGCAGCTTTCAGAAAAACATAACAGCCTGATTAAGAGGTTACTTCCTCCAGGAAAGGAGAGAGGGAGGCTATAATTGGGTTATTTTTTTTTCCTTGTTAAAATCGCAGTAGTCCCCTACCTACCCTAGCAGCATTTTCAATTTGCCAGAAAAGCTGGCTGTGGCCAAAGGGCTGATTGTTAGTTCAAAACATCTGGACAGCGCTAGGCTGGGGGTGGCAGATCTAGATTTATTCCAAAGGTGGACTTCCATATCTGCCCCACTTTCCCCACACTCCCTGCTTTGTGTAACTCTTGGCCTGGTGAAGAGTTCTGAGGAATACGAAAACTTGCTCACTATTTTCTGACATTTTAGTTGGTCCTAATAAAGAAACTGAAACATCCACCAAGACTCCAGATGCACAACTTATAGCTAACAACATCAACTGTGGATTTTGGAATCTTATTGTGGATCAACATAGATTTATTTGGCTTTTTTTTTTGTTATTACGACCACCAGGAAAGACCCTCTTATAAGCTCATTTTTAAAAAACAAAATAGATAACACTGCAGGTTTTGGATTGAGATTTTAGGGGTACACTGTTGTACATTAGTATTTTTTTGATAAAGTGTCTACTAATATATTAAGATTTGGATGAGAAGCTTTGGTTAGTTTACTGCTGGAGATGGCATGGGTAGCCTTCATAATCATTTAGTATACTTCTGTGAAGAGTCTTGAATGCCTGAGAACATTCAATCTGAGTTATAGTGATAAAACTGTGAACAGACATCTTAAGGCTGGTCTGTGGCTCCCCCCCCTTCCTTCTTCTCAGGTTGTCATGTGGCAGACAAATGCTGTACGTTATAGATATGATCAAAACTATACTGTGGGGAAAACCGTATTTGCAGATGTCTTTTGTATAGAGCTGATGTCAATTTGATTTCACAGGCAAAATGTCCGCATATGGAAATCTTATGCATTTACAATGTCACTGTGCTGGTATAGTTCTGTTTCAGTTTTAGACTACAAAGGTTAGCTAAAGTTTAAAATTATGTTCTTGCTTTTATGTTTAAATTATTGATGAGACTTATTTAAATACGATTTTCATGAATAAGAATGTCAGATTCAATCCTGAGCAAAGAGCATGAGGGAACTAAGTTTTAAATGTGTTCAAGACCGTGTTGAGCTATATTTTTATACGTGTGTGTGTGTGTGTGTGTGTGTGTGCGCGCTTCCATTCCAATGCTGAGATATTTAACCTACCTACCCCAGAGCACATCTGCTTATTTGGTTTATTTACTGCAACCCAGTTCTCCTAAATTCTTATTTTTTATTTAAAAAAAACCGCCAAAAGAACAAAACTAGAGTGTGATGTGTCCAGCAACTGACCTTGATTAAGTGTTGAAGTGCTATTGATATCACCTGAGATAAAGGATGATTCAGATTGTTTTCTCACAGTGTCATTCCACATCCTCCTTATTCGGCTCTGTTAACAGAAGAAATAGGGCATAGTTGTCACATCTTACATGGCAACCTGGCACATTTAGCTACAATCCTACGGAAGCCTACCTTGGAGTAAGACCCAGCGAAGACGGTGGGGCTTACTTGCAAGTCAACATGCGCAGAATTGCACTGTCAACCAACTTCTCTGTAATGCCTGCTGTGATGCATGTTCTTACGACCAAAGTATTAGAGAGGAGTACGGAACTGGTTGTGGTACGCTTGGCTTCAAACTAGTTTCTGGCTCTTTGGTGGTCACTTAGGACATCAGTTGGTTCATGTTGCTGGGTATTTTCTCTCCAGCCTGAGCACTTAGTGCTTGTGCCCAGGCTGAGTTGCAACAACTTCAGTCCCAAAGTGTAGAGGGAAGTGATGCACTTAATTATTAAGACTGGAAAGTCATTAATGCACGTTCTTTTAGCTGAGCTCTGGCATTAAAGTTTAGGAAGGTATTGTGGAGCTGCAGCATTTTGATATGGGAACTGGCCTAGGCTACATAAAGAAAAGTGAGGTTGAATGCATTTGATGGTTGCTCCTTTAGTTGCATTTAAAATAAATAAATTTAACAGAAAGCAAATGTTTGGACTTCTTTTTCAAAGGAATGGTAACAATGTATTTATCTTTAGTGTCACTGATCAATCAGGCTACTATCTTTCTCTATTTGTAGTATTATTATGCATACAGGAAAACTTGCTGAAAATGGTTATATTTTACCTTTGTAAAATGGAAAGTCAGATGTGGAACATGTAGGCTCCCGAACTGATTTATATTAAGCATGTCTCAGACTTACTGCTGACTATACACGCTATTAAAAACCACATCTCTTGGCCACTTTCTGGCCATAAATAAGAAGTAGCTCTAACTCTGCTTATGGACCAATAAGAGAGTGTGTTGTTAGTGTCTTCTTTTTTAAAAAATAAAAAACTACTATCAAGCTTAACCTTGAATGTTTAGAATCAGGCCCAGAATATATATATCTATAAAAGCATGCAATTGTCATCAAGGCTGTTATAATGAGAACACAATTAGTGCATCTGAATGGAACGCATCTCAGCGGGCTTTTTATAAGCAAGGTTAATTAAAAGATGCTATCATTAAAAGGTTCTGTCAAAATGTTTGTTACCTGAGTGCCAGAGGAATAGCGAGCACTAGTTCTTGTAGTCGATGCCTTTACTGAACTGTGTGGGCTCTCTGTTGGCAATCCTCCACAGCAATACGAATGTCTGAAGCACTTGCCATACTCCTTACGTACCTGTATGTTAATAACGATGCTCATAAATATTCATGCTTTCATTTTTAAATAATCTATTTCTGTATGTATATCTGTATATTTCTAGCCTACCTGCTCCTAAGATCTGAGGCAGACAACAAAGGTAAACAAGGCCTTCTGAAACAGGGCCGATTTTATATTTCCAAGAAAATTAAGAATAATGTATTGAATTTTTACAAAATTAAAAGTGTGTAAATGAAACACAAAATCCTCACCTCCCTTATGCCTTGCAATTCTCCTTTCTCTAGTTATGTTCCTAGCTGGGGAACTACAGGTAGAAGGAAATCATAGACAAAATGTGCCCCATAATTCACATTCCAGCGTGGCTTGGAACCCTGACCAGGTGGAGGCTGCGTCTCGACTGGCTGTCCCAGCACACTGCAAACAGTTCCAGACGTACTCTGGTGTGACCACTTAATGCATGGGAAGGCAAACTAAGGCCCGGGGGCCGGATCCAGCCCAATCGCCTTCTAAATCTGGCCCACGGACAGTCTGGGAATCAGCATGTTTTTACATCAGTAGACTGTGTCCTTTTATTAAAAATGCATCTCTGGGTTATTTGTGGGGCATAGGAATTTGTTCATTTTTTTTTTTTCAAAATATAGTCCGCCGTCCACCCCCAAGGTCTGAGGGACAGTGGACCAACCCCTGATGAAAAAGTTTGCTGACTCCTGGCTTAACGGCTTGAAGAGAGCCAGTCCGTGCCAAGCAACTCTATTGGCTAATAAAGTGGAATGAGAGCAATGAAGACAGCTGGGCACCATAGTTGTAGTGGCTTGAGAAATGGAACAATAACTTAACCAGTGCAGCCGAGGTTTATGGGGAGCCCAGCGATGAGGTTACCATGGTGCAAAGGCATCGGTGGAGCCAATCTGGTGCTCTCCCTGGTGCGTTTGAATCATGCCAACCTCACTCGCTCCTCCACAGTAAACCTAGGTGATGGGAGATTAGGTAAGTGCTGCCACCCCCCACAGACCACTACTGGGAGCCACACTGCCAATTTCAAGGATACATATTTGGGATTGAATTTATTTGGACTTGGAAGGCACAAAATAAAGTTGTATTTCAAAGTCTAGCGTGATCAAGCTCACAAAAATGTAAAGCTAAGTGAATGTTGCTAATACCCCCAGGGAAATAAGATTAATACTATGCATGTCAAGTCAGAAACAAGTCCAATTCAGTTTAAATGGAGCTTACTCTCAGGTTTATATAGGATTACAGCCTAAAAGATTTCAACGGCCTTAGAAATTTAGGCCAGTGATGAGAATGGGCATAGTATGGGTTTCCTATATTAGCTGCAAAATTGTGTATGTGTGTGACCAACGACTGTCACCATCTTTTTAATTCCCCCTGCCTCCCAAAAACCACCCCCTGGGGCTGATTTTTGCCTAATGTCTATACTGCTGTGAATGTACATTATCTGTCAGTGCCGCACATTCCACTGTCATTATTTCTAAATTACAGCTTGTTCAAAACTGAAGGAAGTAACAGCACTATCATCTTGTCAGGACTAGAAACATAATAGTTTTCACTTTCACAATTCTATTTCTCTGTTCAATTTAGTGGCCAACTAGTAATAACAGAATAAAAAGAACACATTAGCTATGTATACAGAAGTAGAATGATATCCAGGGAAAGACACTGAAACTTTTTAAAGCTTAAACGGCAGCCTGAATGCTTCTTGCAGGTATGAAACAGCTTTTGCAAAGGTTAAGCTTTTTCCACGCTCAACTGGCACTTAATATTGCTTCTGACTACTGCAACATAGTATAAAAACAATGCATAATTCAAATAACAAATAAAGGCAGTGTGCCTTTTGATGTTACTGGTTTTTTTAAAACAACAACATTGTTTATAATAGCCTAGAGTAGGAAGCATTTGTATCTTGACTGTTTTCATTTTAAAATGTTTCAAATATTCATTCCATTCCTCTAATTCAGAGGAAATACCTACTGTCCAATTGGCAATTCCCTATTTCATGACGCAAATCACTTTGCCTGTATCATAGCAGCCACACTCAAACTGGAGAGTATACCAATTGTAAAAATAATAATAATGAAATGCCAACTTCATTTCAAATATAAAAGGCTACTTCTGATTCAACTCTTATCAAACTAGCAGCCAATAATCAGCATGCCTTTTATCCAATGATCTCAAATTAATGAAATGTCCTATGAATCAGGGATCCCAATGTGTGAGCAGTAATTTGATTTTCACGGTTCTCTTTAAAATGCTGATTATAAATAGTATTTTACCTATATCTAAGTACAATCCTGCTCTTGGAGGATGGAAAGAAAAGAGCTCTGCCAGGGCTCTCAAATCAGCCTGCTGGGGATCAACTTTGGCCAAAAGCTTCACCTTATAATGAACAAATCTACCATCAGCCAGAAAAATCACAGATGAAAAGAAAGATGTGCTACAGGGGTTGATCCCATCCACCAATGCTTTTCAGGGGAAAGGAACCACCAACAGCTAACTGCTGTTACTCTATTTTAATATACTTATTTGTTCCATGCTGCATAACAGAGGCCATATACGTTTGTTGAACCACAAAGCCCATCCATTTTTAGAATGATTCCTGATGCCTTTTATTTATTTATTTTGCTTTCTTAAGCATGGACGTAGCCAGGCTTTATGTTGGTGGAGAGAACCTCAGTTAAGTATTTTTATTGATTTACTTGATTTGGGGAGGGCAGCTGCCCCTCCCCCCCGGCTATGCCCATGTTCTTAAGTGGCTTTGAAGCTTTTCTTTTAAAGATAGGCACATTTACATGCCTAGTTTATGGCCCAACTTGCCTTGTAACTTAATAGCACTACGATTGTAAGGAAGTTGCCCCATTGATCTCCATTGAAAATAGCCCCATTGATCTCATTTGAGATCTTCAGAATAGACACATATAGAATTCTGCTCTAATTCCCCTACATTAAACATGATAACATGGAACTTACTGCATCCAGACAATCCCAGTTACAGTGGTGCCTCGCTAGACGAATTTAATTCGTTCCACAGGTCTTTTCTTATAACGAAAAATTCGTCTAGCGAATCCCATAGGAATGCATTGAAATTTTTTTGAAATTTTTTTGCCCATAGGAACGCATTAATTGAATTTCAATGCATTCCTATGGGAAACCGTGATTCGCTAGACAATTTTTTCGTAAAACGCATTCGTCTAGCGAGGCAACCTCCGCTAGAAAAAAAACTTCCGTTAAGTGGAAATTTCGTTAAGCAGGGCATTCGTTAAGCGAGGCACCACTGTATTGGCGTGTGTTCACTTTCGTCTGTGACATTGCCACCTAGGGGGAGTATTGCAAGAATGCAGAAGAATGGGTAAAAGTAACCCAACAATCAGGACTTCTAACAGCAATTTTGTTGACAGCTGGATCACAACTTAAACAGCAGAGCGCTGCGTTCCACCTGTCTATGCACTATATCATCTATCTATCATCTATCTAATGCCTTGTTTAAAAAGAGATATTGGAAATATTTTGGAGATACAGAGAAAGTGTACATGTGCAATGACTCACTTTCTTTTGGAGTGCACAATGAAAGATGAAAATAAACATTCCTTGGAAAGAATTAAATACTGTGAAGAGGTATGCCATCACAATGGTCTCATCGTTGACATAAAGCAGTCCAAAAGACCATGTTAGGCCCAGAAGACACAGGAGGGCAAATGCACCCAGGGCCCAAGACCTGAAAAAGAAAAAGCAATTTAAGTAACACTGCTATTTTTTAAAATTAAAAAATGCACATTGCAAAATTGCATATTAAAAGTTTACTTGCTGCAATTTATTTTTACTAGGTTTTTAGTCATATATAATTATAAATTATCGGCTTTTATCTATTATAGGAAGAGCAATTCCGTTTTAGTTTCCAATGAAAACAGCAGCGGTAGTTATTTTAAAATGCAATGTTCTAGTACCAGGTCCAGAAACCCCGTTGCTTTATCTGTATGTATGCGTGTATATTTGGAGATTTGAAAGTGTCTTTTAACCACTAATGGATGCCCATATTTTAACAATTGTGCTTGCATCTGACACACACATACACAAATAACACAAATACACAAAAGTTAAATGGCAGATCAAAAGCTGATAACCTAAAGTTTGAAGACTCTGCTAAACTAGATAGTCTAACTTTCATATGAAAGTGTCTTACTGAAATGTGACAAATATATGGATTTAATCACAAAAGAAAGTCTTTGAAGGATATTTTGTCATGAATAGTTTTGGTGGGGAAAGAAATTGCAGAGGACAGCACAGAATGAAGGGGAAAGGGGTTTATTCAGTGCATTCCACATCTAACTAATGATCTTACTTGATAAATGGCTTATTATCTTCATAGCTAGAAAGCATTATAAGCAGAAAAGAGAAACAAAATCATTAGACAGAATTTAAATTGAAATTAATAAGAAAGCATTTTTAGTAATTTTATACAAAAATTAGTTAAAATTAGAAAATTCAAAGTGCAGACGCAAGCAGTTTAAAATAATAAAAAGCATATAATAGTTGGAAATAGTTTAGCAAATTAGATTATCTCCAAAGTTGTTAATTAAAATTATGGACAATCCAGAAAATTGTCCAAATTTGTAAAGTGTTTTTTAAAAAAATAAAAATAATTAAAAAGTCATGCTTTAGATTTGTTAATGTAGGGTTCTATCTTACCCAGGTAAGTCCGTATTATAGTAGCCATCACAAACACGGTAATTACTGGTGTGGATGAGAAGACAGAAAGAGGAAGAAAAGGAAGAAAAGAGAGGTGCTAAAGATTAGCTCTCTCTCTTAACATGCAACATGCAATGAAGCTGATATTGTGACCTATCTAAGCAACATCTAGTTTATAATGCTAGTTTTGTTGCAAATCTGCTCTTGCCATATTCTGCATTCAAAGACAATTCAAGAGCCCACTACTAAGCACATTTCACTTGGGAGCACCAATGATGTCAGTGGATCTGACCTCCAAGTAAGAGTGCTTATGATTAGGGGGGAAAGTCCTGTCCCTCTTAAGTCTAGCAAAACAATTCCATTCTAAATATAGAATGATCTAAAGCAGGGGTAGGCAATGTAAGTCCAAAGGGTTTATCCCACCCAACCCAAAGGCTTCCCTCCCAGAAATCTATTCCCTCCCTTTACCCACATAATGGATGCTTGGGCTGTAATTGGACAATGGAATCTTATCTTTCCTACCTCTGACCTAAAGCACGATCCACCACTGTAAGATTCTCATTAAGAATATTAACCTATTGCTCTACTTTCAAGAAAGGGAGTATTGTGATTCTTGTGTGGTCACAGGATAAAAGTAAATATTTGTTAAATTTGCATGAAAAGCAACAGATAATCTTCAAGATAACAAAAGAAGTAGAAGCAAATTCTCTTAGAGGAGTGGGGTTATGAATGGGGAAACCGCTGAGAATCACTAGCATCTGAAAATAATTTAACAAAACATACTCAGCAGAACAACACCAGCCATGCAAAGAGGAACATCGTTTGGGAGCTGCATTTTAAATGCAAATGAACTTGCTACATTGCTGAGGAATCTCCATGAATGCATCAAAACAAATACTTGGCCATTGTTCCAAGCAGAAGTTATTTAATTTCCAAGTGTTGCCTGTGTCATTATAGCAACAAATATGACGAGTAGGATTGGTGCTGTTTACTTCTAATTGACATCTGTGGGCTCTGGGAAACAAAGCCTTGTGTTGCTAATGGAAAGGGGGAGCTTTCAATCAGTTGGAACAATCAGAAAAAATAATCACAGTTCTGGATTCAAACACAAAGCACTTACTTAATGTTTTCCAACCTGCTAGAGTCTGGTTTCAAAGTGTTTGAGTGCTTCACCATTTTGTACAGTGTGATCACCAGGAAGATAATATTCAGCTGTCAAAACAGATAGCAATGAAATTAAACTACTTCAAGTAACAAGTTGGTAATGACGATGCTCTAGACTAAACAAAAAAAGTGGTTATTTTCCAAATTATTCTGGGGCTGGTGACAGAACAGTCTGCAGAAAGCGGCTGCAAAGAAAGGTTAGATCAAGAATGGCCAAAGCCCAGCCACTCTCACTCAGTGCACATCTTGTATTGTTGTTCATTTTGGTTTGACGTTTTGGTTTATTTGTGCTTCATACTGCCTAATGTTAAACATTCCTGCACAAAAGAACGTAAGGAAACATATTTCAATGTCTTTTTAAATGTACACCTAAGATGCTTCATGTGTCGGTCTAAAAAATTAAAGTGTGAATAACAGCTATTGCTCCATGTTGAGTGTGCACTTGGTGGTGACTTGAGGTAAGCCATTGCTTAATTTATGAAATGGCCCTTCAAGTTGGGAGTCCTGAACCCAAGTCTCCTACTAAATTACCGAGAAAGGAAAGTCAGAGTGGCAGTGTTCCCCTGTAATAGCTGCCACAGTTTAGTGCTTTGTGGATGAGCCAGAATGAGCATTGCATTGGACTCCTGCAACCGCGCACGCCTGTAACGCTGCCAGCAGAACAATGTTGAAAGGGTCTAGTTTCAATTTTGAAGAATCCCGGTGTGCCTTTATGTTTCAGCCAAGGATCCTGTTTTAAAACAAACTCTGGTTAGTTTAACAAGCCAACTTCTGTCACGGCACTGTCAGGCAAGGAATGTCCAGAGTGATGAATTAACTTTTTATTGTCAAAACTACACCTACAAGTTAGGAAAATGTGGGTCTATCAGTCCTGCATTTCTCAGCTGCTCCTATGAGTGCACCCAATGAGCCAGTTGCAGCAACAGAGAGGCCCCACTCATAGGGTTGCCATATTTCAAAAAGTAGGGAATTAGGAAGACAACCCCCCCCCCAAAAAAAAATCTGGGCGTATGGCAGCCCTTCCCATTCATCAGTGTTCAGCCTGGCCTTGACAGCTTAACAATCCATGGTCTGAAATTGGCTACTTAGGAAACTTAGCAGAGCTTGTTTTAAACCAGATCCCCTGGTTTGAACTTAACAACCAACCAGGCTTCCTCCTGGCCATGTGAGAGAAGGAGAAGGAAGGAGGAGAGAACGCGGTCAGATGTTTTGCTTGTGTTCATTCCAACTTAATCATATAGCACTGAACTCTAAGCATTACATATGAATGAGCCCTGTATGTAGGTTATTTACATGCCTGTGATATAAATAATGTGTAATAAAACAAGGAAATTCTGAACTAGCCAGGTTTTGAACAAGCCATTATAGATCAAGAGAATAGAACCTCAAGGTGAAATTAATCTGGCTCACATGAACAAACTCATCTCAAATGCTGGTGCTGTTATCATCATGGAGAAAGAACAATTGATTATAGTAAGCATGGGACACCCAAAGCAGAATAATAATTTCGGCATGTTAATGACCTAGTTTACATATGAACTACTTGACAATAAACTGCAACCAATACTGGGAGTTAAACTGAAGCCAGTTTGATCCCCTGTTGCAACTGCAGGAATTAGCAATGACTCAGACTGCCCTTTCCACTTCCCTGTAAAGCCATAGTGTAAATAATGCATTTATTTTGTACTCTATAGCAACCAGGCAGCTCATAATGCTTTCTTTTTTGTCCTTGCTGTTTTGCTGTGTATTCTTCCTAGCAGAATTGCCTATCTTTTCTCCCTTGCAAAATGGTTGCAGCCTTACGCAGACAGTAACGCACATCTTTTATGTGCATTGTTTTTAATATTAACTAACAATTCTATCAGAGGAAGGGACGGTGGGGCCGTCGTCCTGTAGTTTCTATACCCAAGCCTTCTACACTCTGGGTTGTACAAACTGGCTGCCTGCTCTAAGTGGAGTGGCACTGTTTGCTTCTGACAAAAAGTGTTTTGATTTCAGGCGGCTTCTAATTCTGTATTTTGGCTGCCTTGAAATCCAAAATCCTGCTGATGCCACTGTGGCTGCAGGGATCAGCCGCTGTCCTCCTAACCAGTGAGTCATAGCTGCTGCTTCTGAGACACAAATATCTCTTCCTGCAAGCATGCTCATGCACTGAGGGGGGGGGGATGGAATGACTTCTGTGATAGCATCGCTGCACCCCTGAAGTCACTATAAATTGCCTGGCTGTGACTGGTGTTGGTGCAAGATTCCCATGGATGATGTGGATGTGTTTGTCCATGCTGCTATGCTAATATCTCTTGTTTCTGCTGGCATAGCTTTGCTTTCTACTTTGCTACTAGAGTGTCCAGGATCATGACTTCATTACTCATGTTTAATGTTGGAATAGTGGCCCTAATTGGGCTACTTCCAACTGCATTCCTCACTGGCAGGAATTGAGGATTGCCATAGATGCTATAACATCAGCCAGATCCCTGTGGATATCAGCTGTGGAAACCAATATGGTTTATGAAGCAAGCCCTCCTACCTCCCTACAGCAAACGTCTCTCCTCCACACTCAAGACAGCAAACACTATCCATAACTGGAGTCAATGATATCATCATGCTACTCATGCCAGTAGACGGCTAATCAGATTTGAAAGTGGTTGAAAGTGGCAAAGGAATAAGCCCAAAGTAGTAGAATCCTTGGGGGGGGGTCATAAATAAAAACCAGAAGGATAAGGGCAACGTTTCTGAATAGTGCCAAACCCTAGGGATGCTGAGTAGAAGGAATGTTCCTAAATTTTGGACATTGTAGATTTTTCTTGGTCTGGAGCATGGAGTGTCTTTTGTAGCTGTGTGATTTGTGCTCATAATGTATTTTGATGGCCATTGACTATAAACAATAAAATCTATCGATTGATTGAAAAAATAAAAAATTGAGTGTCTGCTTAAACATAGAAAGTGAAAGAAAGAGAAAGGGTGACAGAACAAGAAACACTGCACTTTGATTCAGCTGATAAAGGTCCTGAATATGGTGGTAAGTGAAAATGAAAATCTCTTTAAGGATACAACATACTGTAGTTCTAAAGCAAAGTAACTGAGACATATGACAACAGAGCATGAGATAAATGTTCTCCACAAGTGAAATATGATTTAGTTTAAAGCGTCAAGCAAACCAAAGAACACTAGTTCACTCTGTGAAAGCAATATTCAAAAGTCTGATTTGCCTATGCTCCAAGTACCTATTAGAAAAGTATTCGCTTTTTTGCTATTAAACACACACACCTGGTAAGAACATCACCATGGTAGGTGAGAGCTCTGGGAAAATGCATCTCTAGATAAATCACCTCTAATCAAGGGGTAAACAAACTCAGACAGATTGCCATAATATCATGTAACATGGAAAGCAGAAAGGGGCAGAAAGGGGCAGAGGAATTCGTTTCTTTACAAGAAACGACTTGTACTCGCAATTTTTATGAAGAAAATATTTTGCTTATGCCTCACTCTCCTGATTCTTCTCATTGCTTTCTAAGAAATCACACATATTTGTAAGGTGTGATTGGTGTGATTGAAATGCTTAATTTCTTAAAGAACATTTATATTGTGTGTGCCTTGAAAGCCACTGAATCGATTCCTTCAAGGAATTGATTCAAACTCACGGAAAGATTTCTGTTGTCATAACACTATAAAATGATCTTGTAATTTTCTCGTGATTAATGATTCCTCTGAAAGGGTGTGAGAACTGTGGACCTATTGAGTAAGGGTGAAGTGCATGGAGAAGGAGACTTCTGCATGCCTAGTCCTAGCTCACAATATGAGCCATGCATGAAATCCAAGGCACAAGAGCACAATACATATATTGCCTATATTTTGGTTACAGGTAGGTAGCCGTGTTGGTCTGGATCGAAGTAAAATAAAAAAATTCCTTCAGTAGCACCTTAAAGACCAACTAAGTTTTTATTTTGGTATGAGCTTTCGTGTGCATGCACACTTCTTCAGATACCTGAAGAAGTGTGCATGCACACGAAAGCTCATACCAAAATAAAAACTTAGTTGGTCTTTAAGGTGCTACTGAAGGAATTTTTTTATTTGCCTATATTTTATTTATTTGTAAACCACAATTTCCCAAAACAGTACACTGTTACGAAGTCTGCAAACTAAAGTCAACAAAACCATTTCTACTACTGCACTATTATTACTGTATACAAAAAAGTCTGAAATGCTAAAAGGCCCATCCGGTAGCACCGGTGAAACTGGGTATGGTGTAGGATAGTGATACTTGGGATATAAGCTTTGTTATATTGGAATATTGGATTGTGAACAAGCTTTGTGCCTGCATATCCAACCTCTTTCCTCGATGCAATTAAAGCAAGACGTCATTTACTTAGCCATAGTTTCTCATTGTGTCTGAAGTGGGAAACCATGGTTACCAGGTACAGAACAAGTTAGGCTCTTAAACCAACTTCAAGCTGTGTTCTGAGAACTTGGTAACCATAGTTTCCCAGTTCAGATGTAATGGGAAAGGGCAGTTGATTAAAGTGTCCCTGGTGTAATTGAGAAAGGGGCAGAGAAGAGTCAATGTGTATGGAGAAAAGGCTTACAAAACCAAATGTGATAAGCCCAACCTGGCACAATGCCACCTTTATGCTGATCACCTCTTCAGTGGCAGTGGTGGGGAACTGGTTTCAGTTCAGGGTTAGGTTCAGTTCTCCTGCTTCCACCAAAAGTAGACATATTATTGCTATATGTCACTCTGAATAATCAAATAGTGGCATACAAATGAAGATAAACCAAACAAATAAACAAGTAAATGGTGTATTGCTGACATGGCACCTGGAGCTATGGAAACATGTACTTGAATCACGGAAGTTTACTACATTATGGTGAATTCATTTTTCTAGGATGATGTAAGCATAAAGTACAGTATTAGACATCCCCTCTCCATACAGCCAGCACAGGAACTATGCCAAAATTTCTAAAACTTCCATTACTCACACTGAGGATTTGCCAATATTTTGACCAATGGATGAAATCCCAATGCCTATTATGCTATCGCTGCAAAGTTGCTTTGTCTTGGATGGACAGTATCACTAAGGAGAAGCAATGTCATCTCTTTAGAGATCATATGTTTCCCTATTCATGAAACAGAACCACATCCAGAATGCTTTGGGTCAGTCATCTTCCTGCAGGCGATTCCTAAGGCCCATGAGAATCTCTCTCAGGAGCTCAACACGAATGTCAAGTCTAACCAACCTCAAACCGTCTTGAATTATATTAAGTGAAAAGAGGCAAAACACAGAAAGTCAAAATTGTGGGCTTTTCTGACCAGAGTTTGCCAAGTGCACTGTTTGTTTTATTAAAGCCATCAAGCTGCTCAATTGAATTACATTGAGCTTAGCAGCTTAAAATTCATTCCACACAGCCTGAAGTGCTGACATGGATATGATAAGACAGAAGAACAGAAACACCACTCCGAGGTAACCTAGCTGAACTGCACATGTTCTGACCCTGTTTGTCCTCCCTGGAGCTTTTGTTACCTGGCAGAGGCAAGCTCTAAAATTGCTCTTCTATCTCGCAACTCCTTGCTCTTAGCCAAGCAGAAGCCTATTCCTCTCTGGGACTGGCAGCCCGAGAAGTGTTGTCTGAAGGAGCCCTTCGAAAGGAGTGCGCAAAGCTGAACTCTCCCTGAACTTAATTAATTATTAAGGATGCAGATGGAGCTGTCCAAATGATAAGAACAGCTCCTGACGTGTCATGATCCAAGCTTTCATTAAATCATTTCAGGCATACTAATGGCGTTCCACTGCTCATTACTCTCACACATGCTTTCTTCCATAGATACAATAACCCCGGTGCCTCGTAGTCTGGAAGGAAAGTCAACCGCGCTCCTTCAAGGATCCTAACGCCGCACGTTTCCTAAAGCGCCGAGAACGGGCAAGGTTGTTTGGGAAGGCGGTCCTACCTAACCTTAAGAGGGAAAGCATCGGGTGGGTGGGTGTATGGCAAGGAAAGAGAGGATAGTGATATTTACTGTAAATGCAAAAACAGCAAGGCGTGCAATAAAAAGGCTGTGATCAAGAAACACAGAAATACATAGTCAACAACACAGTGTGGAGCTGCAAGTGCTTGATCCCATTCAAAATAATGAGATCCTAATACTGACCAATATATTTTTTATATAAGGCATAAAAGCTTATATAAAAATCAGTGTATGTATCAAAAATTTCGATAAAAGGACAAAGTCAATGGAACGTCTGGTTGCAGATTTCCCCTTGGACATTTACTATTCCCAAAGAACACAATTTTCTTCCAGTTCCTTTAAAACAAATAGATAACATTATACTACCCATTTCCTTCCCTCAAATTAGCAGCCAATTTCAACAAGATCATGAGTGCCTAAATTTATATTAGATTATCATGGCCACAGAATCTTATCTGAGAATGTACTAAATAAATCTTTTGCTTGAATTACAATGGACTAAAGCCTCAAGATCATATAAATGCTGATAGCGGTCCATTAAATCACCGACACTCAGGCTTTTATTTTCTGCAACTTATCAATTAAGATCAGTATAGGCTATAATTTATCTAACTGTTCCTTAATGGGTGTATTGGTCTTTCCCCCAAAGGAGTCTACAATTTTGTGTATGTGGGCTGGAAGTGGGAAGAAGAGAGTAAGATCTCAAGTTCTAAAGCCAGTAAATTAAACTGTGATTGTTCTCAATTCAGTGTCAAATAGACACATCTGTGTACTGTGTACACATGATAACAGTTATGCACAAGGTAACATATTGACAGGGACTGGAAGCACTCTGACGAATATGTGATGGAGGCAAGGGGGTGGAGGTGAACCCAGGAGAGGTTTTTGGGGTTGGGTGCCACCCAGGAGCCTGGAAAGGAGAAGAGGAAGGACCCAAGCAGTCAGAGTTGGGGGTGGGCATGCAGGACAGGTTGGAAGTGGAGGAAGAGACTGCTCACTGTATCTGAGAAGGCCCAGGTTGTGTGTGTGCACTCACGTCAGACAAGGGTACCTAAGCCCAGGGGGGAGGGAAGTGTGGTCCTTCTGTTTCTTCAACTGCTTCACCAGGCATGAACTTGGAAAACAGCTATGTAGACAACTACATAGTGTGTATCCGGGACGCCTAAGGAGCTGCTTTTGAAAATAAAGAATTAGCTATCTGCTGTTTGCCTTTCCTGGCTGGGTGTGCCCACATATGTGTAAGGAAGAAATGAGGGTGTGTGTTGTTGTTTTTTGCTGTGTTTCATACTCAACAGTGACCAAAAAGCTTGGCACAACCTATAATGTAGAGTTTGAAAGTCCATTAGAAGTAATTCACACATTATGAGCTTTTCTATTAAGGACTAGATAGAAACACAAACTCCATTTTCAGTGCGCTGTATCGAATGGAGTCATACACAGTAGGTCTACCTTTTCTATAATTTAGCTGAAGGCAGCCCAGTATTGGGGCGACTTTAGCATACTCTGCATTGAGAGTTGCGTTCCAGCTAACAAATATTCCCTGATTATTGCAGCACATTGTTGGGGCTAAATAAATCGTTAAATAGTAGCAACAGCTGCTGTTGTTGTTATACAATCACCATATGTTTGTAAGGATTGTAATGGTAAATTCTTGAATGGCACATATGCATTAATGTACACCCATACCTCTTCTGCAGTTACACTGTTCACATTACACTGTTCTCGAATCATTACACTCCCTTTTCTTTTGGTCGGTACGATTAGAGGGCAAAGCAATTGCCAGAGAAGAATTACTCCCAGGAACTGTGCAGTGATTGCTACCTGCTGTTTCATATTTTTTGAAGTTGGGAATACTGCTCCCAAAGGCCTTTCACTTCTCAGTCTAAATGATTTGCAGGAGGATAATAATGTCATGGCCGGTAAATAATAGTAGACTCTGACTGTACATGGTCAATATGATTCAATGTCCCTCACCCCGGTTTTCACTCTGACCTGGTTATGAGGAAACACCAATATCTGCCTCAATGCCCAAGGCCCACACAAAGTGTAATGTTATTTAAAGACAGAGAAAGAGAGGGACTGGGGGGGGGAATGATGCTGTTGTTGTTTTTGTAAAAATAAAAATGAAAGAGGAAAAGGAGACATACCAAGAACCTGGCTCATGAACCTTAGCTCGCACATTACTTTCAGCCACTTTATTCCCACGCCTGTGACCAGTCCACTTGGTGGCAAAATGGGCTAAAGTACTTCAGGCTGCAGGTAGGAGATGCAGTTTTTAAATACAGTGGTACCTCTGCACATGCTTCTATCAGCCGTGTTGCTTGAGATGTTGAAAGGAGAAATTTAAAAAAAACCCAAAACACTATCCTTATAGTTGTGTGAATATGTATGATGTACCTGCTCTACGATGCACACTCCTTATATGCCAGTGAGAATTTCAAAAATGAAGAAAGAAATCCTGTTTAACCACAGGAGCATTTTACCTCCTGTCAAATCCTCAGCCATACTGTGAAATAGCTAGAATCAGATTTTGCCACCGGACTGCTATGTTGTGCAATCTGTGTATACCATATGCCAATGATCATATTTTTTACTGTTCAATCATGACAAATATTTCACATACAGATTAATCTTCCTGATTGGCATGAGTTGTGTTGTAGGGGATGCAATGGCAAGGGAGAATTGGTATAAGTCACAAGTGACACTGATTCCCTTTGCACAACATACCACACTATGCAAGAGGGGTCTATCCCCTGACTCTCAGGAGTGTTCTGCAATGTGGAGGATGGGCAGGCCAAGCCACTGATTTCAACTCTGGGCATTATATACAGTGTTTGTTAAAACATTGCAATAATGTGATTTACAGTATGATTAACGCAATGACCATGATGGGAGAAATAAATACTAGTTGTCTGCATCTAACGTACAGCTTTGCTGAGAAAAAACTGCCTTCTCTGGACTCGACTGGCAATCAAGGATAAGGTACAAACGGAGCTCCGTCCGCCATCTTGGATGCGGTTTAGATAGGATTTTTTCGACTTACAAATTTTTAGATAGGGCTGCTTCGACTTGCGAATTTTTTCTCCCAATGCATCCTATGGGATTCGACTTACAAATTTTTTCAACTTACGAATGTGCGTTCGGAATGCATTAAATTCGTAAGTTGAGGTACCACTGTACATGGGTGGGACACTACCTGAAAACCATCTATACAAAGCTCTGAACTTCTTGGACGAAAAGCAAAGTATAATAAAAGTAAGTAAGTAAATAAATAAATAAATAAAGTTTTAGTTTTGCAGGTACAGAGATAATAATAAATGATGATATGTCAGGGATACTTTAGCTGTGATTCCTGCATTGCAGGGGCTTGGACTAGACGACCCTTGGGGTCCCTTCCAACTCTATGATTCTACAAAGGTATCTGAAAGGCTCTGAAACCAGAAGGAAATACAGAAATCCCAAAATGGTCATCTCAAGGGAGGGATAGCACTGTGCACAAATCAAAACTAAGACTTGTGATTCATATGCCATCACAATTGTACAAAGTCTCTGGTCGAAAATTCACCAATTTGTGTACAAACAACAGAGAGGGGTTTCCGTATCTCGCAATACTGGAACCCAAGGTCATCCAATTAAGTTGAATACTAGAGTGTTGAATACAAAATGAACACAGTGCATAGTAGAATTTGCAGTCACATGACTTGGCGCTGGCCCATCAACTTGGATAGCTTTAAAAGGCAGTTAGGCAAATGACTTTCAGTGACTAGAATTGTCATGGCTGTCTTCTACCTCTAATATTGGTATCAGATCAGCAGTTGCTTGGGGGTGGGGGAGATGAACAACCCATGAGAAGTGCACTTTCCACGAGGTTGGTGATGGTGAGAAGATGATGCTGGAGAACATGGGCCTATGGTCTTCTCCAAAAGGGCTCTTGCTATGACAGTTTCATAGCATATATAACCTGACTTTCAAAGTATTTTGGTCATTTCCACTGTAATAAATAAAGTGGATTGGGGGAGAGGCAGGCAGATGGGTGGAAAGGAAAGAGAGAGATTTCTTACCAGAATAATGAAGGTAACGGGCCCAATGAAACTCCAGATAAAATAGTTGTCAACCTTGAGCCAGCAGCTGTTACAGAAAAGAAGAAGAAAAGTGGCGTGAGAACAGCACATACACTCTATCATGTTACCAATGGAAAGTAGACATCTCTTAGGACTTATTCACATGGACTGGCTATGATGTGACCTTTTTTTTTTTAGCAGTAACCCCATGTGGACATCCATATGAAACCTATTCTTGAAAATGGATGCCATACACATCTTGCTTCCTTGTGTGTACAGTATGTTATTCCTGAGCATGATGTGGAGTGCCAAGTGGGAGGAGATTAACATTGTTCAATGGGATGGTCACTAAGGGGAAATGCATTAGCACACCATAAGTGTTCTACGTTGAGAAAATCAGCCATGCAACTCTCAGTTAAATGCATGGTGATGTAATTCTGAACACTAGCATATGCTTTCAAATGTGTCTGTTTGTTGAGCTTCTCGCTAAGGCTGTTCAACAAGACTTCCTTATGATCACCTGCATTCAGTAATTGTTGCCTATCAGTCCATTTTCTTCACACTATTGCAAACCACCTGCACGTCCCCCCCCCCAATTGGTGGTGGTGGTACAGTAACTTTTACACTTTTCAAATCTGGAACCTATCAAACCTCAGAATGAAACTCAAGGCCACATCCCTTTTCCTTTCTCGATGCTTCTCTCTCATTAAAGCTTATTTATTTCCCCCCTTCTTTTCAATTAAATGAAAGAAGAAAATAGTGGTGTTGCCACTGGTGCAGCTCACCTTAGAATGGGGTCAACTAACAAGTTGAAAAGCATCAAGCATTAAGAAGATGCCCTGTGTGGTACAGCTAATCAACCCAGAGCCTGGTACGTATTTGGTTAAGCAACTCTGCTTCCTTTTGGGTTAGTATTTGATATAAGCCGTGAACCCAGGCAAGAGTATAGATGTGGGTCCCCCCTCTCCCCATGCAGCTTTTCTTTGTGCATTTAAAATATGCTTTTAGCTGTCCATCACTTGACTATCCCTAAGGAACGCCAACTCAGAAAATGATTAAATGTCATATTTCTTCTTCTTCTGCAGAGCAGCATAATACAAACAAAATGCCTCAGCCCTGCTGCTGCAAATTTAATAGTTAAAAACAAAAAAGCAAACAGGATTAAACTAAATTACGCATCAGTTTATCGGGACTCACTTCACTTACTGATTCACTTTTCATATAGCACAGCTCCCTACTGAATCACTTTTGTTTGTCTTTAATCAACAGCAGAATCAAGCAGCTTGCTTGTATTCCAACAGTATCTGCCCATACTGTAACTAATTTCATCAAAGGACAAAGTAAGCTCTATTGGAAGGCACATTTATGCCTCTAGCAACATAAATCCTCAGAAATATATATATATTATCTACCTTCTGTCATTTTGTATAAATCTCTCCCTCCCTCCCTCCCTCCCTCCCTCCCTCCCTCCCTCCCTCCCTCTTTTAACAAATAGAAAGCAGTGGGCTAATTTTAATCTGATTCTTTCCCGGTAAATATTATCAAAGTGAACCACTGGGGCAGAAACACCGCACTATCATTCTCCAGAAAGAGAGCTGGCTAGAAAGCATGCTGAACAAAGAAATCTAATGAAGTGTTAGCTTAAAACCAGGGCAGGGGGGGTTAAAGCAAACCAGATACTTTTAAGTAAAGTAGAATTTTATTTTGTTTTATTTTACTTAATATTCATTGGAGGCCCAAAAAGTTATTTACTTTTTCTCCAATTTGTTTCGGGTCAATCTTTTGTGTTAAAAAGAAAGGTGGTAATTTAGACTCTTGCCTCTCCAGGGTACAAATGCTCTGAACCTAGAAAATTACAAAAGACCTGATTGGAATTTGCACACAGCCTTGCCATTCTCGTACCAATAAAGCTTTCTGGTGCTATTTTAGTCTGTCAGGGGCTCTGACAGTTAACACGCTTAAAAAAAAAAAATCGCCCGAAACACTCGGGTCACTAGCAATTACTTACGCATTTTGCGCTCCATAGCTGGAGTAGTCGATAGCTGCCGAGACACCAACAACAGTGGCAGGGAAGAGGTAGCCAGCAACATAGTAGTACTTCTTCCTAGAATATTCACTTTCAAATACTTCTACTAACATGAGATAGAGCTGCACCCCTTCTAGGCACATCCAGGCAAAGGCTGCCAGGAAGAAAAAGTGTAAGAGGCCTGCAAATATTGGGCATGCAATCTGCAAAGAAAAAGAAACAATCAAATGCAAGCTGCAACACTTTCAACCTTCCCACTTAATCTGATGTATTCAGAAAATGAATAATGTGGATGTTAACAGCTTGGTTTGTAATGACAGCATATATGCAATGAACCTCAACGAGTGGATTGAGCCCCCCCCCTACACACACACACACACACACACACACACTGCCCCCTCCCCCCGCAAGCATAAAACTTCATATTCATACTACTGAAAACTGTATTGTGTTCCCAGTCGCTGCAGCCTCTACTCTCTTGCACTCTGTGAGTTAAGATATGGAAAGCATGTGCCTATTAGCATTCTTCGACGCAATGGAATATCAAGTGTGGCAAGCAGTCCATTAATTTTTGGTAGCGCAATGTTAACACTCTGCTGTAAGGCTTATATTGCAGATGATTTGGTACAAGAAGATAAAGAGCCCCAGCTACTAGATGTATTATTTATACCTTCTGTTGAAAATTCTTATGCCTCTGTCAGAATATTCCATTTCCCTTTAAATATCAAATATTGTTGCTTTTTCTGTTTTTAGGAAGACCTGCTATCATATCACTAGCCATACTCTGTAGCTGAGTACAGAGTCCATTCTAAGGGCAGCTTATTTTAGAGAAACCATAGGTTCAGCCTCATGCCTTGAGATTTAGGAAAAGGCTAATCTAAAATGAGAAATGAAGACACACAAAGGAAAAGAATTCTAAAGAAGAAGAAGAGGAGGAGGAGGAGGAGGAGGAGGAGGAGGAGTTTGGATTTGATATCCCGCTTTATCACTACCCGAAGGAGTCTCAAAGCGGCTAACAATCTCCTTTCCCCTCCTCCCCCACAACAGACAAATCTGTGAGGTGGTTGGGGCTGAGAGACTTCAGAGAAGTGTGACTAGCCCAAGGTCACCCAGCAGCTGCATGTGGAGGAGCGGAGACGCGAACCCAGTCCCCCAGATTACAAGTCTACTGCTCTTAACCACTACACCACACTGGCTCTCTATAGCTTTCTATCTCTTAAGGATAGGAATGTATTATTTCTGTGTAACATTCTCCTGTATCTAGGGGCACTAGGTACACCTACTGGACAAGAGGCAGGTATATCTTAAGAAGCCACTGCAGCCAACTGGGAGTTAAGCATTTAACTGCCTCCTTAGTTCCATTCGTCCCATTGGAGCTGCAAAATCTGTTTCACTGGATTACAATAAATGATCTTGAACAATGATCATAAAGAACAGAAACTACCATACATCAATCTGAATTGACATCACTTGTACACCTATGATCTCCCTCCCTCCCTAATACACACACAATATTGAAGGAAAAACTTCGTTGGTCTATAGGTGGCTTAAATGCTGAACAATACCTGTCAAGAAACTCTCTTGACAGGCTTATTAAGCTTCTACTGGCTCCCAACAACATTGAACAGGCATGTTTTCTTGCTTTCTCTACAACAGAGGTCGCCAACACAACACCTGTGGGTGCCAGCAGACCCTCCTGGACCTTCTATGGCATCAATATTTTTTGTTGTTTAAACTGGTGTAAGTCTTTGTGGCGTAGTAAATTCTAAGCCATATCTAGTGGATTTCGTCTTCCACAAAAAATCTTAACGCTCTTGAGCTGAAAGAGATAGTTCCATCTTTGCATCTAAATGGGAAGTTTCAGGCATTAGCAGTTCAACCTTTTCTCTGCCTGCCATATTTCCTGAGTCACCTACCGGTCCATGGGAAAAGTCGCTAAAGGTTGCTTCAGAAAAGCAGACAACTGAGAAACTTCTTTTGGCCATCAAATAATTTACTGCTACTATTACTTTCAGGGAGGTATCTTCAGATGTGTGTTAAATAAAGAGGGCTTACCTTGTACTCTGTCTTATCGATGCCTATTAGGAAAATAAATTCTGCAATGAGGAGGTTGATGCAAAGGTTCTTGTGAATTGTGTTTCGGTCACTTTGAAGGCCACGGAAGAAACAGAAAGTGAAGATGCAAATTGCCAGGCAGACAAGGGAAATGACAATCCCCACCCAGGTGATGACAGTGAGGAGTAAACCATGCATTCCATTGTACTGGAAATGATAAAGAGTAAAGAAAATTAGTGTGGTCACTGATCAATACAAAACTAAAATATCATGTTTGTCGCTAACACTTAGAAAATCCAACTTTGTTCAAAGGACAGCTCAACAGCCTGTTCATTGGCAGTTACAGAGATAAACACTGAAGATGAACTAACTTTGAAAAATTATTATTATTATTATTATTATTATTATTATTATTATTATTCCAATAAGGTGCCACATTTTAAGCCTAAGGGATGTTTTGGAAGGAGGGCAGGGGAGGAAGAAACATAATTTCTATATTGAAAGCACAAATAAAGCACTGTTCAGGACATTAAAGGAAATTTAAGGAAACGAGATCTCCAGTAAAAGCCATATGTTCCATAAATTGAATGGATGAATAACTCTCATTGTGTGATCCAGTTAGAGTAAGTGAGACTGTCAGGCTCCTTGGCCAATGATACAGCTCATGGCCAGGTAAGAGAAAATTAACATACATCCTTTATTATCATTTCCATGGCTCTGTAGCTCAGTAGCATCTAGAAGAACTTGTACTTTATAGTTCTTGGTAGTTTTTGATTTTCCAGTACAGGCTTCCTCTCCAGTACTTGCATAACCCATTGGTGAATTGCACAACACTTTCTACAGGATTTAAAGGCTAGGTAAGAAGAGTTCATAGGTGGAATCTATTGCGGAAATGATTATATTTATTTAAATGTGGTAATCTGGAGGAACTAGAGGCAGGGTCAATGAAGTCAGTTTACATGTATAGCTACACGATGCAAAATGATAGCAATGGGATAACAAAGAAGGACGTCGCAGTAGACTATGTTTTGCACTGTTATATGTGAGTTTCAATGTCTTGCATAACCCAGCTCTATAATGCCCTCAGAATTGATGCCATCCAGATACCTATTACTTGGATCTAGACTAGAATGCAGAGCAGAATATACACTTCCCTTTTAAGTATGCTTTTGAAGGGTGTAAGTATCCATCCCTTTGTCAACAGTTAACCAGTCCCAATGTTAATTTGCAAGGTTTTCAAGTAATCAGTCTTAACTGCAATCCTATCAGAAATCTACAAAATGCTTTGTGAAAGCAAGAGTCTGTCGGAGAACTTAAAACTGCCAGAAAGCAGAAAATATTGCTATATAATGATAGGGGATGACTGTTTATTTGAGCTCCTTTAATGAAATGGCATTCAGCATTAAATATAAGGAACTGAACAGACACATTTTACATCTGAACCTATGGAACACAAAGGTCATATTTGGAATACTGTGAAATGAGATGTCCAGAAGGATTCTGAAATTATACTAACATCCGACTGTATAGACAGCTCAAACAGAGAGAAGGTAAAGTGTGTTTTCAAAATGTCATCTGGTTGTCGATTAAAGGCATTGTTCCTTACCGCAATTCCCCTATGTGCCATGAGGATTGCAAAATTGGTTAGGTGGCTACATGCACATGTGGTATGCGTTTTATTTGTGTCGATCAGCTTGCATCCTTGAGTTGACCAATAGCCCATCATAGTCCGTTCCGAGTAGTTCCAGAAGGAACAATTTGCATTGAAATAATTCTTGGTCTGCAAAACACCAGGATGAAAGAAAATTAGAACTGTAAACCCAGAAATGACAAGTATGGCAAAATGGGCATAGAATACAATTCGGATTACATTCTCCACATTTTTGAGGTTTGCTGTTTTGGAGCACAATTCAATAAGGGGCATTGGTTCATACCCTATTAAACAGCAATTGAGGTGACCTAGGATAGACTCTGGTGGATTGTACCCTGCATTAGCAAACCTGGCAAGAACATGTTGAACAAGCCTACCACCTAGTTATAAAGTGGGTTTAATAGTTTAAAATACGCCAAAGTGCAGTCCACATTACTATAGATCTAATTTTAATCAATCAGTTTCCTACTTGCTGTTCAATGCTCATACTGTGCACTTGTGGCCATTTTTGCCGGTCCTGCAGCAGTAGATACATGAAATTTCTCTAAAGGGCTTCTTGAATAATTGAGGATTTACCAACGAACTCACTTTCCTTTTCTCAATTTCCATCAAGTCTAAAGGATCACTAGACATCATAATTCAGATTAAAGTAAACTGAAAAACTGGTCTGGGGAAAAACTTCTGGTTATGGGATTTTTCCTTTCTTTTATAAGAGTCTTGTCTTTTGGTAAATGGAAAATCTCAGCTTGGAAAATAGAATCGTAGCATTGGAAGGGATCCCAAGGGTCATCTAGTCCAACCCTCTGCAATACAGGAATCTAAATTAGATCATACATGACAGAGGGGCATCTAACCTCTGCTAAAAACAACATCAACTCTAAAGAGTCTGTTCCACTGTTGAGCAGCTCTTATTGTCAAAAAGTTATTCCCGATGTTTACTTTAGTTAGCACAGAGAAGTTAAACCTAGTGTCAAGCAGAAATGCAGAAAACAGCACCAGATTCCTTCGTTGACTAAAACCTATCTGAACGATTAGTGCATGGCAGCAGACAGTATGGAATTAGAGCAAAATGCTCTAAGTTCCATTAAAATTTTGCTGCATTAAGGAAGCAAAATCATAAGAGCTGGTGCTGTTCTGTCCTGCTGCTAAGGTAAGAGTTAATTTTCACTTAGGAACAAATTAGAGCCATTTACATTTTCATGTTGATTACCGAATTAGCTTTCATTAAGAATACACTTAAGTTCTAATAATCACTGAACCAGGCTCATTTAATTTTATGTTCGTAGACTTAAACAAACCTGTGCCTCTGACCTCGTCCGACATTTAAAATTCAAATTGAAAGATCCACCCCCGTCCCTTCTTTGCTCTTTGCTCTTGCTGATTTTATGACCTTCCCATTAGTTCATTACCATAACTCACATCAATGTGTGCCAGGGTGAAAAGAACAGGGTCTGTCAAGTACACACGACTGGACTCCTTGTTGATGGAGGCTGCAATGACGTCAGAGTTCACAGCGATGGTGCTGTTCCTGCCAGCAAACTCTCCTCCCAGTTTGATGGTTGCATTTTCCGTACTGAGGAACTGGCCCAAGCTTTTGTAAATTATGAAAACCAGCTTTGCTAACCCTGTGAAAAGAAAGCTATTATAGTCACTTTAAATAACATGACATGTTTTAAAATAGCCTATCCCTCCCCAGCTTTAGTGCAGAAAGATTGATTCGAGTAAAAAAAGGAAGAAAGAGAAAAGCCAGCCTAATGTTATTTACAAATGAGAGCTATCGACTAGCTATTTTTAATGTTGCTGAGGGTGTATTATTATAACACAGCAAACCCTTCCAAAATTAAGTTGCTACAGCTGAAAAATAAATGGCTTGCAAAAGACATACCGCTTCTGCTGTTCTGCTTCACAGTGTTCGAAGAGAGCTGGATAGAATTGCCTCCTGCGTTGCCCTGGGGGAATTTCAAGTCCTGCACCTGCCCTTCCGTACTGAGCACTGCAACTTCCAATACTAGGTGGACAAAAAGTAAGAAGAAGGTTTGGCTGGTGCTTTCCTTTTTCCCCTTTTGGGATGCTTATTTTCTTGCTTGTACATGACAGATGCATACCGGTAGCATTGGAGTCGTTTTCCTTTAAATTTTAATCAAACCCGAGTGCAGATGCACAAAAGTAACGGCACGCCAGTTCAAAGAACATGACAGCCAACCTGGTTTTAATGGGAGCCTAAAAGAGATCACTTCAAAAGTCCCAAGAGTTCTTAGTTGGAAGGAATGCTTAACTTTTGGAGACCAAAGCAGCCACGATGCATGAATTTTTAGTGTTTGTGTCCTACCTGCTATTGCTATGCCTAATCTCTTAGCAACAGGAAGCCAGAGGGGTAGATCATTAAAACTTGTCAGAATGGGACTGGGGACACCCAGGCTTAAATCTCTGTAGGGTGACCATGGCTCAGTCATTGTATTTTAGCCTAAGCCACTTCACACGATCGTTGTGATCATTAAAGGGGTGGTGGAGGTAATAACAATGGGCACCAATCTGGGGAAAGGTGGGATATGGACAGTGCTTTTTTTTTCAGGGGTTACTCAAGAGTATGCAGTACTAGCACCTCTTTTTTGTTCTTGTTAAAAACTGTAGCAGGGTGAGTACCAGCAGCTATTTTTCGTGGGGGGGGGGGGACAACCAGATATGGGTATATATTTATAAATGTAAATAGATAAACTAAATATGAAATAAATATGGTTACTAAATAGCAACAGGTTGGGTAGGGTCAGGGTGTGGCAGAGTGGCGGAACCCACCACTGCATGCACAAGTCTCACACCAGCCAGGGGAGGTGGCTGGAGGAGGGGGAAAGCAGGTTGCTGAAGCAGCCTGGAGGTAATGGAGTGATCCAGCCAAACTCAGGACCGATGCTAGCAAGTGAAGAGGTCCAGTTCAGCACCTCCTTTTTCCTGGAATATGGCTTCCACTGGTGGTACATCTGCCCATTGTGGGCGAGACTCTACATGCTGACCTCACTCTGCAGGCTGATAGCGGCTGTCAGTGCGATGACTGGGTGGTGGAGCACCTCCAGCCAATCCCATCTCCCCAGCCCACTAGTCCTGTTGCAAAGGGGATTTGCTTTGCAGCCAAAGGCCCACTTGACCTAGATGAATTTACTTTGGAGTAGACATCCTTAGCATTGCACAGCTGATGATCTGCAAACTCTGCTTCCACCTTTAGCAGCAGAAACATGCACCGCCTCATTGACAAATCCACGTACCTGACATTCTCCCATTCATAAATTAGTTCTTCCATTTCAAGGTCCAGCCTCGAAATGTTTGTGACATATGTGTGCTCTACCTCCTAATATGTAGACTGGTATAAGCCTCAAGGGCGCAAGGAGAATGGCGTTTAAAATCTATGCACAACAACCTTCTTAACCACAACAAGATATACCTGTATGTCCCTAATACATAATAGTTTCATTTCCCTGCCAGCATTTAAATGATAAATTATGCTCAAAGTGTCGGTAGCTATTTTGCAATCTACGAAGCATGGCTATTTTGTATTGTGGGAGACGTGGCTCACTGAACACACTTTCACCTGAAGGCAGTTGTGTTTAATGCAAACATTTAGTCTATGTGCTATGCGCCCAAAAGCTGGCAATGCATTCTCCCTGAAAGTAATCTACATTCATTAGGAACTGATTGTGTATAAGGGAGAAAGAGTTTCTACCACAAGGACTGAAAAATATATATGTATTTTCTATCATTTATGTAGCACATTTTTCAAAGTGTTCGAAGCGCTACATACACATTTTATCCAGAAATATTTACAACAATCCTTCAGGAGTAGCCCAACATTATTAGCTCCATAATTCAGATGTGACGAGATAAGAATAAGATAATGGTTACTTGCCTAAGTCCTTTGACTTAATTTTGTTAGCCAAAAATAATTGCACTAGGAATTTTCTGGGTTACAATCTTAGTCACTATCTGCTCTATAACCAGAACATCAATCTATAATGGTTTTCCATTTTTAAAATGCAGGGTTTTCTGTATTATTTTCACGTAATATATTTCTAATCGGGCAAATGATACTGTTCCATCAAATGTGGAATATATGGACACCCCAAACCACTAGGTTTGGTGGACTCTTCCCACAGTGTGATGCCAAGCGTTTCAAGACGTATTCACTTACCGATGTGATCTGTAGGCATTGCGACCCTTGTTGGTTCTAAGAGGTTGTCAGCCAAGACAAAGGCCCCTTCTTCTAGGGTATCAAGTAACATGGTTGCAGCATGTGCTCGTTCAGAGGAATTCATATCTCTCCAGGAGTCTAGCGCTTGGGTCCTAAGCAGGTTGTCCACCGTGTCAACAATAGCCTGCATTCAGTAGAAAAATATTAGGCCTTACTGCCTTAAGGCAACAGGAGAGAGTCCCTAACATGATCTGATGACAATTACAATATTTAACTGTCAACATGATTTACAGTGATTTACAGACCAAAAGGCTACTGCTTTCCCCTTATAACAAAGAGCATTGATATAAGGAACCTTGGCGTAGCAGCGAAAAAGATTATTATTAGCATACTGAAGCATATAAAAAGGGAACATTCATGGCTTTAATTTTAAAGTTCCTCTAGCCAGGCTAGAGCTATACTGGGCTCCGATGTGCACCTTGCGATGTGCACAATAAGATACTCACAAAATAATATGCAATTAAGGAGGATTTTTAAAAGGATCTTCAGTGAAAACACAGTATCCGTCAGTTGAAGGGGGGCTTTTAGGTTAATGCATAATGTGGGTGATTGCTGAATCACCATGTCCCATTTACCTAGTTACAATGTGTCATTAGGCACATAAATCTATATCTGCATATGATTTGGCTGATCAGTTTCGAAAACAAATGGAAATGCAAACGGGGCGCGTCACGCAAATAAAAAAGATGCCGCGCCCACACCACTGCTCCGCGCCTGAACGGATAGAAAAAGTTGGGTCAGGACTATCTATTGTCGGGAGCAAAATTAATTAGCCTAATCCATCTTAATATCCTCTTTCTGTCCGAATTGTGAGTCTCCACAATGGCAGGTGGGAGATACTTTGGAGTGGAATGAAAGGATTTTCTTCCCCTTCTTCTCTAATGGGAAATGGAAGAGTCAAACTGCTTCAGCCATTAAATAGAGTGGAACAGAAATTGGTCTGCAGAGGCCATATTCATTAGTCACCAAGAAATACGGATCGGAGCCTCTGATCTGAGTTACAAATGAATCCTCTGCCGCGAAGTGAGGACTTGCTTCATTTGCATAGCACCAGCCGGCTTTCGATTTGTAACTTTAAGAGGTTTTTATTAGTCTTAGCCAAACTGGGAAGCTCATTTGAGACCTACTAAAAATGGTCTCAGCGAGAAATGAAGGCTGTGCTGCAGTTTGTGTTGTGTGTGTATATATACGCGTCATGATGGCTGCACGCATCCATTAGCCTGATTCACTCCTTATATTTTTAATGTTGTCTGACTGGCTGCTTTTCTTCGGTCACATTAAAATAGTCAGCGCTTTAATGACACTATTTCTTGCCCAAGGTGGCTGGGGAGGGAGGTGGAGAGTTAGAATAAATTCCCAGGCCATAATGCCACAGTCCAAAGGTAGCTAGGTCTTTTTGGTAGTGGCGTTCCCATACACAGAACATCATCATCAGAGAGGCTTGCCTGCATTGTGCCAAGTGTAGACCTTTATATTCTTCCAGGACATGCACATTTTTTTAAACATGCTCAATTCCTTGCCTCCTCTCCCACACAATCCAGGAGATGTCAAGCATGACGTGTTTTAGATGCCCATTAAAAGCTTAGTTATTTGCTTGGGCATTTTTGAGTGTTAATTTTCCCCCTCCATGCACTCCTCAGTATTTTGTTTTAGTATTCCGATTATGGATTTTTAGTGACAACATGTATTTTCATCTTATTTGTATTCTAGCCTTATAGTTTTATGGATTGGGGTTTTTTTAAAAAAAAAAACTAGGTAAATTGCTTAGAGAGGTTTTTTTGTTTTTTTCATTAAGCTGCCTATAAATTGCTAACATAAACAAATGTTTTCCCCTTGCCATTTTAAAACTGATTTTGTGCTGCTGTGTTTGTGCTCGCTTTGGGGTGGTTTTACATGTTAAGTTGTATTTGTATAATTGGATTGTGTGTGTGCGTGTGTGTGTGTTTAAACTATGAATTGTATTAAACTAAGTTTTACTCAGTTTAATGGAAAGTAATGAAGATGGCTATGTTAGGTAAATCAATTTCAACAGGAGTACTTTGAGTAAAACATAGTTGAATACCAACCACTAGAGAACTGAATTCATGGATGGTATCTAAATGTAGCAATAATCACGAAGGGTGGAGGGGGTCATGTAGCAGATGTACACATGCCCAACCATTAGCATAGACTTTTGATGATGGGTACCCTACAAATGTAGGCTTCTCTGGGTACTGGAAACCTACTGGTATGTGTCTGGACATCTATGTGCAAAGGTTTTCCCCACCTCAGACATCCATGCTTAATACATGGATAGGAGGAGTAGGGCCTGAAGGAGCCCCTTTCTACTCATATTGCCCCTTTACAAGAGTAAAATGTGAAGGAGGCTTGAGACCCCACTGATTTCAGTGGAGAGTATTTATGTGTGTGCTCAACCTCCTCATTCAAATAATTCATTGGGAATTAACGCCTCACTTAAGACTGGCTCGTAACCCTAGATTCTTGCCACCACAGTGACAAAACATTTCTAGTAGCAAGCACACACACGGTTATTACATTTTACCCAATGACATTTATCTTCAAAGGTGAACTGCAAATGCAACTGTAAAAAGATATCAACCCAATTCAGCAGACTTTGCTTTGTATCCCACTCACTGACTTTAAAAGAGAACAGTTATCACGGTATAATTTAAGATACATGTGGTTCCCCCCCCCACCCTCTACTCTCCTTTTCTGGAAAAACCGCTTGATGCAACTGAACATACTTCAGTCTCCCCAAAGTTTTATCAGCAGCTGAATGTAAAACAGAGGGCAAAACGTCATCTGGGCTTAGAGCAGATGTAACGTGTTCCATGGTTAAGCAATCAACAGTTAGCCAAGGGATTGTGCAAGACCTTTTTTCCGGCCTTTGGTATGATGCATACCCCATAGTTAAATATGGTTTAATTCTGCATTAAGTAAATTCTGCATTAATACCATGGTTTAATTCTGCATTAAGTTCTGGTAAGCTCCAACCATAGTTGGCATTTCTGCAGATGTAATAGCTTGCATCACAGCTAGTTCCTTCACGGAGTGGGACGATTTGTAACTCCAGAGAAAGGGGTTAAGGAAAAGGAGTGAACAATAAACTGATCCACTCTCGGTTGCACAGTTGTTCTTAAGCAGTTGGAAAACATTACATCTCTTAGGAGCCTTTTTATTATTGCCTTTATTCTGTGCTGCGCTGCTTCAGGTGTTTTTTTTAAAAAAAATATGTTATTTTTTATACCAATTGGTAACATTACAAAAGAAAAAACTACGAAGACATATGGAATGCATGTTTCAAAACAAATCAGCAGCAGGCTTTTGTTTTTCATCCAACATCCCACCACAGTTGAGAAACTGACATTAACCAGATCAGAATACACATAATAAGACCTGCAATACATTCCAAGTTCCTTAATATCTGGTATATGGGAAACAGGATATGCTTCCAGGAGAATATGAGGAAAGTTTGCACTGTATCTGTAGCGCAAATGATCTAAGCTGGCCTTTGTTAACTCCATCCCCACCCCTGCTTCCCTGGCATCACACACACAAAATAGAACTCGCTGAATTCAAGAGTGCACAAAAAAATAAAAAAATGTAGGGTAGTTTAACATGTGTATGTGTTGGGGGTTTGTTTGTTTTTGTCATGCACAAGCATGGGATGTAATCCATAAGACACTCTTGCCACACAACCTCCACTGAACCAATGGAAGTCACGAGGCAGCAGTGATTAGTGGATTCCACTAGATGTGGCTACACAGTCTTTGATATACAGGTCTGCAAACACAAAACCCAGGTTCAAGGGGCAGGGCCGTAGCTCTGGGGTAGAGCATCTGCATTGCATGCAGAAAAGTCCCATCTTTAATCCCCAGAATTTCCAGGCAGGTCTGGGAATGTCCCCGGCCTGAAACCCTGGAGAGCGGCTACCAGCCAGTGCAGGCAATACTGAGTTATGTGGATCTACAGTCTGACTCAGTACAAGGCAACTTCCTGTGTTCCCATGTCAAACAATTTGTGCCCGTTGCCAGTTTTGTTTTCCTTCCACGGGCACAATACCACGAGGAAGCAAAGCTATTCTTCTTTCCAATTCAGTTAAAAGCTCCATGGCTGCTCTTTGCGCTTTTTTTGATCAAAGGAGGAGGAAAGGAAGTATCGATTATCGATTTATTATTTACATTTGGCTTATTCTGAAGGTAATATACCTGTGCAAAGCCAACACTTTTTTTGTACAATTGCTGTAGGGCAGGCACAGTGGACAATTATCAAAGACTGAAATACATAGGGACATGCAGCAGGAGGGTAAAAGCGTGGCAGCAGGTGACTGAAGCAGGGACGAAGCAAGGTGACAGCACAGGAAAGATACCTTAAGGTAAGACCTGCATGTCTTCTCTCGCTTTTGGAGCTTGGTAATAAGACAAAAAACACACATCAGAAGTTAAGACATTTAAAAAACGCTTATACACTAACCGGAGAAATAAGATCTGCTGATAAAATTAACAATCTTAAAGTGTGCTCAAGTATCATTTCAGATGAATCTGCGGGTTTTTAAGGGAGGGAATGAAGCACAAGGCCATTCCAATGCACTAAGGTTAGTTCATGGTTTGGTATGTCAAATACTTCTAGGATCCCAAATCACATTAGTGGGAAGGTCACAGCAAAAAAAAAAAAAAAAAAATGTATTCATTTTTCCCTGCCGCAGTTCCCTTCCCCCTCTCCCCCGGTTGAGAGTTATAAGGATCAAAGGACACAACAGGTCTGATTCTTATTGATGCTTTAATCATTGTTCTGTTTCAGGCTGCTGCTGAAGTATAATTAACATTATCCGTTCAATTCCTTCTGCCCACATGGGAACGGTCACATTCCGTTCTCGTGGACCGCTAGCCTTTGGGGACTCTTACACAGCATCGGAATCCGCATGTCTCCATGAATTTGTTGGTCCCACCCCCACCCCCCCTCAAATCCCTGAACGTGCCCTACTTCAAAGGACTGGTGCAAAATACAGGCAGATGTTTTGCAAGAGAAAAGAAACAAGGCCAGGTTGTTCTAATGCACACCAGAGAAGGCTATTGAGGTTGGTATCTACCTTGTTATAACTCCGTCCAGCAGAGTCCTTCTCGTTAGGCTTCATCTCTTGCAGCTGAGCATCAAGAATATCCACCAACTGTTCCATCAGTCTGACTGAAGAACTCACATCACCAGCATAGATTTGTCCTTTGGTATGTTTAGCCAGTTCATTGGCAAGGCTAGCAGCATTTTCCCCACTTCTGATCTGAAATGACAATTTAAATTATTTTAATGATGCCCCCACTGCCACTTAATTCTTCGAACACTTTATTTTTTAAGTAGAAAGGTAGGTTATTTTTTGCGACATTTTTTTAAAAAAAATCTTTCGAAGTTGTTTTGTCCTTAAAAACAACAACTGCCCTACCCCACAAAAAATGAGAGATCATATGCAACACTGCTTAGATTTAGTGGAGTGCTTTATGCATTGATGGTGATCTATCTATCTATGTCAATTCCAAACATTCCATTCTACTCTCTCAATGCTCCATCACATTTTCAGTGTGACCAAAAAATTCTTTGCGGAATGGGGCTACGGAAATAGTAGGAGGCTTGATTCTTAATGGGCAGGATCTGCAGGACTAAGGAATGAGCCCCCTTTTCCCAAGTGTCTTTGCTTTCTTCTCCAGGAGTGAATGGCCACCATTCACCCCGTGGTAGGATGATAAAGTGCTGCATGGAGAACTATGCATTTGCAGGGAGCAAAACCAACCACTCTCCACAGGCATTTGAGATTTTTTTTCTTTGTGCTTCTTTGGAGGAAGCTGTGGGGAATGAGGCAGTATGTTTGTGATATTTCCTCCAACCCACAAGCTTGAAGAGCTGGGTTTCGGCACAGGGCAGTCCATCGGAAACACACATACTTTTTGGGGGGTGGGGTTGGGGGAGTGTAACATAGGATATCTTTATTTGCTTTTCACATCAGCAGTTATGGAGGCTGCTGTCAATGTGGCAGGCAGAACAAAGAGCGGTGTCAGTACAGCTCAAATATTTAGGAAATGAGAATGGATATGAGAGCTGATAGCTAAGGACAGAACTCCATCCTGTCCCTCTCTTATGCATATGAACTTTCATAGGGATTTCCTGCTAGTAACACGGTGTTTTAAAAATTGCCCTCATTTTACTTATTATTTTCTTTATTAAAGAAAATAAAAATACAGAGCAGGTGCTCAATGAATGGCGGTTCCGTTAATGTCTCCACGCTTGTGTCCCATGGCTGAAAAATCCCTTGGCTCCAGCTAGGCAAAGATCAAAGCAGAGGAGACAGCCTTTTCCTTGGTGCAAATATGATGTGCAGCGCCATTTCCTGTGAAGGATGTGGAAACTGTACAGGTGAAACTCGGAAAATTAGAATATCGTCAAAAAGTGCATTTACAGTGGTACCTCTACTTACGAATATTTCTACTTACGAATGCAGCTCCGTCCGCCATCTTGGATGCGGTTTAGATAGGATTTTTTCTACTTATGAATTTTTAGATAGGATTTTTTCTACTTACGAATTTTTTCTCCCAATGCATTCCTATGGGATTTGACTTACAAATTTTTTTCTACTTACAAATGTGCGTTTGGAACGCATTACATTCGTAAGTAGAGGTACCACTGTATTTCAGTAATGCAACTTAAAAGGTGAAGCCAATATATGAGATACCGTGTTTCCCACATTTTAAGACACCGTCTTATAATGATTTTACTCAAGAAAATAAGCCTATGGCTTATTTTCGGGGGGTGTCTTAGTGGTTCCTGCCTCCTCCTGCCGCGGCCGGCGTTGCTGCTGCTGGGCTGGCAGCACCCTGCGAAGTCAGGAGAAGCCAGCCAGACCGCTGGGGGGTTTAGAAAAAACGTCCGGAGCGCGTCCCAATGGCAGTGCTCCTCCTCACCTAATGGCAGTGCTCCTCATGTGCCGCAAAAGCCACTAAACAACTGGGGGGGGTAGAAAGGCAGCCGGAGCGCAGCCCGATAGCAGCGCTCCTCACGCACCACAAAAAGGACACAGAAAGCTGCCGGACAGGGGGCTAAAAAGCAGTGAAGCAACGGCCACAGCTTTAAATGGCTCGCAACGCCCCCCTCGCCGTCGCTAGGGCTGCCGAGGCTGGATCGTGCCTTTCATCCCGCGCCTGCGCTGCGCGCCGGATTTTGCCCAATCCATCGGGGAGCAGGGAGCGCTCAGAATCTGGCAAGGGGGGTCTCTCTTCCCATTCGGGCGCCTGAGCATTGCCGCTTGAAAGGCTGGAGGCTCTCGGCAAGGTGGTCTAGAGGAGGGATCGCGGAGCGCTCCTCTCTGCAGCTGCCGGTTGCGGTGGCGGGCGGCAGACAAAAAAAAAAAGAGGCCAGGCTGCTGCGCTCCGCCCAGCGCTGCAGGGCGCTCCGAGCGCTTGGCACTGCGGAGCGCTCCTCTTTGCAGCTGCCGGTTGCGGTGGCGGGCGGCAGACAAAAAAAAAAGAGGCCAGGCTGCTGCGCTCCGCCCAGCGCTGCAGGGCGCTCCGAGCGCTTGGCGCTGCGGAGCGCTCCTCTTTGCAGCTGCCGGTTCCGGTGGCGGGGCGGCAGGCAAAAAAGAAAAAAAAGAGGCCAGGCCGCTGCGCTCCGCCTGGCGCTGCGGAGCGCTCCGCTCTGCAGCCGCCAGTTCCGGTAGCGGGGCGGCAGGCTGCCTCGGGCAGGGAAAAAAAGAGAAGCTAGGCTGCTGGCTCGGGCGCGCGGAGCACCCCGAGCCTCTGAGAGCCAGCAGGACGAGGAGGAGGCTTGCCGGGTCGTCACCCAGCAGCGCGCGCGGAGCGCCCCGAGCCTCCGGCAGCCAGCAGCAGCAACAACAATCCCAGAGGCTCGGGGCGCTCCGCGCGCGCTGCTGGGCGACGACCCGGCAAGCCTCCTCCTCGTTCTGCTGGCTCTCAGAGGCTCGGGGTGCTCCGCGCACACTGCTGGATGCCGACCTGGCAAGCCGCCTCCTGCTCTTGCCGGCTCCCAGAGGCTCGGGGCACTGCACCATGCCTCAGCCCCCACAGCACTGAGCGCGCCTCCTTCGCCTCCTCTTCCCTCAGCGGTCTCGCTCCTCGGAGGTATGGCTTATTTTCGGGGTATGGCTTGTATTTCCTGAACGCTTAAAATCCTGCTATGGCTTATATAATGACTACGTCTTAAAATAGGGGAAACACGGTAGATGCATGACATGCAAAGCAAGATATGTCAAGCCTTTATTTGTTGTAATTGTAATTATTTCCCGTTAGGCGGGTCAATTATAAATGGACTGCAATTAATGAAATGTAATAGCGATGTTTATTTTTGTATTATTGTAACTCTTTGTTTTATTACTGTGGAATTTCCAAAAGAAAGCATTTGTAAAAATTAAAAATAAAATAAAAATAATAAGTTGCATTACTAAAATAAATGCCCTTTTCGGCGATATTCTAATTTTCTGAGTTTCACCTGTAGCTCTTAGAAGGAGAAGGTGCTCCGTTGAAAGCTAGGAGAGCCCTATAACTGCCACATCCTCTGCTTTAACTTTTCACCTGGCTGAAGCCAACATTGTTTGCCTTGAGGCAGAGTAAGCCAGAAGCAGCAGTTTGCAAGGTGAAACCACAAGTGTGTTTGCCCCAACACCAACTTGGAAGTGGCCAATCTCATGACATCCCTGTTAAAGCCCTGGAACGGCAGGGCATTTAATTTAGTCTCGTGCAACGTGTTCCCAGTGTTTGTCATAAGCACCTGTGTTGGTAATCGTGGACATGGTACAATATCAAAAATATTTTCCAACCCACCTTCTGAGCCAGCTGGTTTACCCAGTGTGAAGTACAATTGCTAAGATCAGGACCATTCGGGTTCCATTTTCCAGTGGAAACCATGCAGAGGTATGACGCTGTTCCTATATAAAAGATGAGAAAAATGAAATGGAGGTAGGTAAGAGTGTTCAAGTTGTATGTGCATGTGTACATTTTTTTTAACGTTTCGTAAGCACCTGGGAAATGCTGGATTAGGGCTTCAGTACTTAAGTCACCTTAAAAGAGACTAAGGAAGCCTGTAGGAAAATGAAGTAACAAAAGGCAATGATGCCAATTAAAAGCAATGCTAACAAAGCCAGGGCAAAATACCAGTTTATACTGAATAAACAGGGAAAAAGGAAAAAGGAAAAGCTCTAGCATTTTCTGGAAACCATCCAAAGTGGAGTTCATAATGAGAAATACAGCAGAAAGCAAGTGTGGCTGAAGTCCTGTCTGTTGCAAAGACCTATGATTTGGAATCCTTGAGAAGGGGCTGGAATGTAATTCTGTACCTAGGCTCCAATGCCCTCTACAGCTTAAAACCTGAAGGTGCCATTTCCTTCCAAGCAGCCAAGATCATAAGAAAGATAGTCCGAGACTAAGGAAAAGAAGGTTCAAGATATAGGCACCGAAATGTTTATTTAAGCTGAAAATCCAGTTTTAAGGTCTTACCACGAGTTCCTTTGGGACAGGGGCGTTCCACCATGTTTCCTCTTGGAGTCTGAGGCCAAGTTATATCCCTTTTCACCTCAAGTTCACAGAACCTCTCTGGCAAAGGGAAAAAGCTTGTAACAGGAGGAATTTTGGTCGTCGATACTGCTGGCGGTGGCTTGGGGCCTTTGCTTTCATCCCCCTTCCCCCCAGGTAATGTTGTGCTAATTGGAATTTTCTGTGGTGTGGTGCTTGTAGTTGACACAGTTGTCTTGTACAGCTCTGTGGAAGGAGTTATGGTCTCGGCTGTGGTAGGCACTGGGGAGAGAAAAGCAGTGTTACACAGGGAAGTGGTTGTGAAAACATTTACACCTTTAAGTAGTTCCCTTATAAAATTAAAGTGTCATAGATTCAGTATATGAGAGAAAGAGAATGAATCGGCAGGTTTTCTGGGGAAATAACTGGATGATAAAAATTATATGTGAGCAGCAGCAGCAGCTATAGTAGTAGCAGCAATAACATCATCGTTGTCATCATCAACTTCATACCACCTAGATATACCACCTAGCTACCAAAAGAGCCATTTCTTGCAAGATAGCGGAATACACACCTTAGAATAATTTGACAGATATAATGTGACTTTTTTTTACCAATTCCACCTTACCCCTGCAGCCCCCCATTGCTCCCTGCTAAATGCTTCTCAGTAGGACTCTCTGGAACAACATGGGAAAGGAATGGGAAGGAATCATAATGGCTATGTTCTTCTTCCACTGCTAGAGAGATGGTAAACCTCGGAATCGTAGTTGCTGAGAATCTCAAGTGGGGAGACCACTATTACACTCAAGTTCTGCTTGTGGGTTTCCCATAAGCATCTGACTGGTCACTGTCAGAACAGGATGTTGGATAGCCTGTTCTAGCAGGGCTCTACTTGTGTTCCTGTGTTCTTAATCAGTGAAAATGATCTACCTGCCTTCTCCAGCAGGAACCATTTGCTGGATACCCATTCCTCTGCAAATGGAAGGAGCTCTTCCATGGCTGGAACACCAAGGATCCTAAGCATTTATACTCAGAAGTCTCACTGAGTTCAATACTGTATAGAGTAAGTGTGAACAGGAATGCAATCTCAGTATACGGCTGGCAGTACATACTATCATTCGCACTCTCTCTCTCTCTCTCTCTCTCTCTCTCTCTCTCTCTCTCTCACACACACACACACACACACACACACACACACACACACCATCTATCTAATAGTTATATTTCTAAAGGCTTAGACTCCCTAGAGCAGGCTTCCTCAAACTCAGCCCTCCAGATGTTTTTGGCCTACAACTCCCATGATCCCTAGCTAAGCAGAACCAGTGGTCAGGGATGATGGAAATTATAGTCTCAAAACATCTGGAGGGCAGAGTTTGAGGAAGCCTGCCCTGGAGGCATTAATACTGATTTATTTCTGCATGATGAAATGTGTATGAATACTTTTAAACAGAAAACATGGCAGAATCTAAATATAAAACTAAGTTCTATATTTGAAAATCAAAACAAACAAGGAAGCAACAAATGAAAAAATTCCAAAATGAAAAAGTAGGTTGTAAATAACCAGGCCGTTTACACACAAAAAACCACCCTAACTTCATGTCATCCACTCTGTAACTTACAGCAATATAATTACTGTAACATCTTCCCACCCGGCAGTCATTTTTGCTTGAGAGATTTCCAGCATGCCTGATTAGACCCAAATGGGGGGGGGGGCATCGCATGCATGTGTTGTTTTAGTGTTTCAACATCTCAGGCTTTAAACATTCCCCTTTCCCTATTTTGATATAGCAGGTGTGAAGAAAGAACTAATTCAAGCCAATGGCAAGTACACAAACAGCTTAATCATTGATGTCAAGAAAACTGGATTTGAACAAGAAACGTCTGGTTTGCGTTCTGTAATTGGTAGTTCTATCAAGCTGACAACATTCAAATTAAAATACATAAAATACAAAACATTCCCATTGTACATAAGATTCCCAAGAGTAAATAACCTATTACCGTACATGCAGAAGATTACACTGTTCTACTCAGGACTAATAATTATCACAACTAGACTTTAATTAATAAGGTATAGAATCATTGACTCCACTTTAAATGGACTGAATGTGGGAAATAGCCTCTGTGTGTGGTAAGTGGTCTTGTGTATGAGCTCACTCAATCATATTACTCATTTTAACATGGCAGGAGTGACCATGCTTTGCTGTTCCAGGGCATCACTTATTTTCTTTATTTAATAAATGTAGGTACCACCCTTTAGTATATAATCTACATGGTGGTTTATGGAATAAAGCCAGCAAAGTAATAACAGAGCAATAAATGCTAGAAAACGCCAACCATCAATAAAACAGCAGAAGAGAAAAGTCATTGCTTTTAAATCCCTCAGATGCTGAAAATCCCAAAGGATATCAGACTAGGCTGCAAGTGTAACATAGAAGCTGTCTTACAGAGTCAGATCATTGTTCAATGTAGTTATGCCTGCATTCTTTGGCAGCCTGTTGGGTTTCAGACAGCAGTCATTTCCAGTCCTGAGACCCAAGACCTTTTTCATATAAAATCATGTGCTCTTCCACTGAACCAAGGCTCCATAAACACACACACACACACAGAGAGAGAGAAGGTTCCCTTCGTGCTCACCAGCCACTTTATTTTGGATGGGCAAAAGATCTGGAAATCGGCTATTGAATATTATCTTACTACATAAGCTGGTTGACATAAAAGAATCATTCTATCAGTTATCCCAGTCCCAAGCTGCAGAGGTTTTGTAAGTTCTTATGCTTTCTGTTGGAGTTGGAAATGATCTGGTAGCAGTGGAACTCTCTAAATAATGGCACAATGTGTTCCCAATGACAGGTACAAATGAGCATCCTTGACTTTGTATTTTAGTCTATGTTTTCTTGCAGCCCCAAATACAATTGTTGAAATAGAGAGGAGCAGGGCCTTTGTAAGTGTGGTGGCTAAGCTATCTTTGTCCAAGAAGGGATTTCACAATGGGCATACCAGCCTTTGTTCATACCACCTGGGTCTCAGCTGACAGGGTTGGATGTATGAACATACATACCCTGAACTATAAACCTGCCCCTTTTGGAGGCACACAGTTTGGTTCAGAACAAGTTGAACACCACTTTCCTGAATAGTACACCTTATCAGGTTCACTGGAAGGATAGATCGTGAAGCTGAGGCTCCAATACTTTGGCCACCTCATGAGAAGAGAAGATTCCCTGGAAAAGACCCTGATGTTGGGAAAGATTGAGGGCACTAGGAGAAGGGGACGACAGAGGACGAGATGATTGGACAGTGTTCTCGAAGCTACGAACATGAGTTTGACCAAACTGCGGGAGGCAGTGGAAGACAGGAGTGCCTGGCGTGCTATGGTCCATGGGGTCACGAAGAGTCGGACACGACTAAACAACAACACCTTATCAGAATTGAGCTCTTCCCTAGTCCACTACTGATCTCAAGCCCTAACATAACAATTCCTGCTGTAAAAGTAAGATAGAGGTAGACATGCTTCGGATTGCACTCAGCTCCAAATGACTTCATTCAACAATTTCAAGAATGTATTTTTAAAAAGGGAGACAATAGAACCCAGCAGCATTCTATAGTATGAAAGCCTAAGCTCTGAATAATGGTTCCTCTCTGTACCACCTTCTGGAATTGGCCCTTCCAGGGAAAGAGCCACCAAAACCCTGTAGTCCAGGCAGTCTAGAAGATTACTATGGTCAATAGTACACAAAAGCTATTGAGAGATCCAGAAGGTTTGATTACCAACATCCATAAGTGCATGCTACCCATCAGTGTGACCAGGGCAGTTTTTGTGCCAAAACTGGGCATGGAAATGGATCCAGACAATCAGTTTCATCCAAGATAGCCTGGGCATCTACTCACTTGAACAGCTTGCTCAAGAAGATATTTGCTGCTGCCTGAGAGTTGTTAGAATCCAGTTAAACTCCACTCTTGAGGCAGCTTAGTTGGTCAAGCCACTCCTGTCAGATGCTGTAATCTAGGGCAGGGTTCCCCAAACTTTGGTCTCCAGCTGCTTTTGGACTACAATTCCCACCATCCCTCACCACTGGTCCTGTTAGCTAGGGGTGATGGGAGTTGTAGTCTATCAACAGACATGCAAGTTTGGGAAACACTGATCTAGGGGAAGAATCATGCAGATATGTATAGAGTGCACTTCTCCAAACACTGGGGATGAACAATAAGGATGACCGTGAAGGCCATATCCTCGTTAAACTGCCTCCTAGAAGTTGCATTTCTGCCAGACCATCTAAAGGCAGCCAGAACATGATACCAGGACCACCAAGTACTTAAAGCACAACCTCTCAGTACAGTTCTTGGAAGTTCTAGGTAGACAGAATTTAGGCCATTATTTGGGAGTCTGCATGCTGCTATACAAGGAGGATAGGCTGCTCTCAACATGGTAGCAATACAGGTCCACTTTATTTGTGTAAGCATATGAAACAGCTGAAAAAGCAGGCACTTCTAGGACTCCCTTGAATAATATATATAAATTTAAGTTTGCGGGATTGGGAGGCAGAAACCTGGGTTTGCCCATGTGAAATTAAGCTCTGCTTATCATAATTTGCAGGGACAGGACTCCACTCTTGAAAAGCTTATCATAATTGTAAATAGCAGTTTCCAGGAAAACTGCAGAGAGAGAAAACAAAAACAAAAAGGAAACAAAAAACAAAAAAAAAGGCCAACCATCAAAGGGTACATTCAAAATTCAAAAGTGGCAGGGTAATCTCCTTCCAAAAAAAGGTAGAATTGGCAAGCCCGCCTGTTCACTGGAGTATTAGAGTGCCGCTGGCTACAGCGAAATTCAAAGCAACATTGGCTAGTGGAGCAACACAATTCATTACTTAGGGTTTTTTATTCCATCATCTCCACAGGTGTGCCTGCCACTTTTACAAACAAAGAAGAGACAGGTCCCTGCCTGGAGGAATTTACAAACTGTGACAGGTATTCACTCCTTTCCATGTCAGGCCTTCTGGAAACAACTGGATCTGACACTTTTCAGGTTTAAATTTTTTCCTTTGACACTTATTTCCTAAAGGCTTATGCTTTCTTTCTTTTTAAAAGTGATTTAAACCTCTTCAGTCTTTAGGCTAGAACTTATCAAAAACATATATTCTTGAATGTAAATTGAATTTAACCACAAAATGCAAACAAGGAGAGAGGCACCAGGTTGTCATTTCAAAGAATTTGAAAAGGACGTTTCATTCTTTTTAAAAGAGATGGAGTTTCCAGTTCTTTCAGAGTGGGGACAAGGGTTCTGACAAAATAAAGCCTAACATAAATCTTGTGGTCAAAAGTTCTAATCATCCCATCATCTCCATACACTTTTTGAGGAAAACATATTTCACAGGAAACTGAAGCACAAATCTTTCAGTGTGGATTTATTTATTTTTTATTTTTAGGACAATGGGTGCCAACATAAGAGCCTAAAATGTCAGCAAGAATTTATGATTGCATGTGTTGTATGTGGAACTCATTAGTTTCGTATATTTTATGTATATTCTAGAATGGTTCTCAAACTTTTTTTCCCTGGGTCACTTAAAAATTGCTTGGGGTCTTGGCAGACTACTTAAAAACCGTTTTTTTCCGCAACTGCTGCTGTTTTCCTATAAATCAAAGTACATACATAACTAGCATTTTAATAACCATTGTGCTTCCTTTCTAATATAATGGATATTCCAGTTTTTTGCTAGCAAAGTGGATGTATGTGGAGTCTGTTATTTGTCTGCTTACATGCAGCGGTGCAACCAGTGGGGGGGGGGTCAGGCTTGCATAAACATGAATACAATTTTGGTTTTCATTCCTTAATAGCTACAAATTTCTATTTACATCAAATACTGCATGGAAACCATCATCACTTCCCCTTCCAAACAGGTGTCAAACTATAACCAATAGAAAACAACACACAATCAACAAAATTCATCCAATGAACCACACAGTCACAGCTGACAAAATGTGACCAGTTCAAACTATGGGATGGATCCACACCAACAGTGCAATCCTGGCCATGTCCACTCAGAATTAAGTCCTACTGAATGCAATGATGCAGTTGTGATTGTAGCTGTACTTCAACCCCACTAAAAGTAACTTGCGACTAACTTAACACACTTTCAATGGGACGTAGGCCAAGCTACCTTAGTCTAAGTCCAGCCAAATTTTTGTAAAGCAGTAGGGTGACACTAATTCAGAAAACTTGCATATTTAACTTCTGGATGAAATCGAAGAAGGCACTTATTTTTATTTGGCATGCTAATCAAAAACAGTGTGATATTATGAAAATCAAGGGCCTGGAACCAGGTCCTCGTTAGACTGTTCATTAAATCCAGCAGTCCCTGGTCAAAACAACTTTGACTTCCATCATTAGAGAAAACTAAATCAAATGCAGAGCCAAGCAACGCACGGAAACGCCATTTACCTTCCCGCTGGAATGGTACCTATTTATCTACTTGCACTTTGATGTGCTTTCGAACTGCTAGGTTGGCAGAAGAAGGGACCGAGCAACGGGAGCTCACCCCGTCACAGGGATTCGAACCGCCAACCTTCTGATCGGCAAGCCTGAGAGGCTCAGTGGTTTAGACCACAGCACCACCTGCGTCCTCTTTCTAGCTGAGTGCAAATCATAGTTTTCTGGTTTTTTCTATCTCAGACCAAAAGCATCTTGAGCCTCAGAGGGTTTTTTTCTTCCCCCTAGTCAGAGTGAGTGCTGCCTGTGCATGATTCTGCTGAGCTGCTTTTTTAGCGTAGCTGCTGGAAAAACCTTTCCAGACCTATCTTCTCTTCTCTGCAAGCTCTCTCCTGACATCGTGTGAAACCTCAGTAATTTTATTCTGATTATAACGCAGCCAGGCTTTTGATGCTTTCTCAATTAATGTTTCTCAAACGTGTCACAAGCACTTATTTAAAAAAAGTATCAAGAAGCCACTGCTGATTCAGATCTTGGGGTGTTGTGAGAAGAATTTAGGAAGCTTTTCCTTATTACTAAGATCTTGGACGTTCAGTGACACCATGTGCTTAATTAAGACATTCCTCACGACAGAAATCTGTACCAACAATAGTGCAATTAATACTCGCACAGATCCTCTTACTTTTGACAGCTTCTATCTCATTTTAAGCTACACTTGTGCCCTACGGGCTTAACATCACTAAAAGGGATCACGGTGGCTCCTTTCTGAAGTCCAGTTATGAGGTTAGAATCACAAGAGCATATAATTTCATCCACTACTCTAGATGCAGCTGTTCCAGTGCCACCCATGTGGCTATTAAAATCAATACTGAGACACATCTGCTTTGTCTGAAAAACGATCTGCTTTTAAAAATAATAATAATTGGGGGGGTGCCCTTTTTGCAAAATCGTTTACTGAAAGCTCTGCATATTTGCTTGGAATGAGAAGCAGCACCAGTTCAGCACCGTTTTTTATTCACCATTCAGAACCTGAGTGGAGTGGAATGGCAAAGTCTACACTTCTTTCGCTAAAGTTGGCACCACATTCCTCCAAGCAGACTTGGAATTGTAGAAAAGGAAAGCGGCTTGCAGGCGGGAAATACTCTCGGAAGGAGATGAGAATCCAGGATCTCTTTATTTTAGCGTATCTAACAATTTGATAAATTGGAAATGAGCCCACACTCACTGTAGAGATGCTCTCAGAAAGCATTCTTCTCCCCGCAAGCCCTCACCCTGCCCCCTGTGGCCAGGAGCTGTAGTTTTGCAATGGTATCTAGCACACCAAATGGCATTGCTGCGTCCAGCCTGCGCTGTAGATTAGAAGAGAGACAGAATAACTCTGTTTGGATTACAAAGTTCCCATCTGCATTCTGGTATGAAGAGTGTTGACACAATACACTTTCACGCAACAGCATTTCTGTTTAAGGAGGGACAGCGTTGTTTCTCACATGAAAACAATAAGCATAGCTAGAGCAGCCCTTATAGATATGTCTCAAGAATATTGCAGCTGATCAGCCTACCCGTTCAGCTTCCACCACTGTTCTGGCTGCACTTTCTGGCTATGTACCCCCCTGGAAGTGCCAGGTCACACCTAAATGGATAATTATGGAACACACAGGCTGGAAATCCTTTCATCACTTTTGAATTTGCCTTACCCCATTTTACAAGTCCTCCTTAATACCCATACCATATCGATAAGAACTTGATCATTTAGTGCGGCAGAGCAGATACGCTGGAACCTATTGATACCAGGCAGAAACCAAAAAAAGAATTCAGTAAAAACAGCTGCCTGGTATCAATAGGCAATCCTACCCAGATGTTTAAAAAGTTTGTGTGAGTCTTGATTTGTTTCAGTCTATTGTGGTTTTAACTTTATGCATGTTTTAAATCATGGTTATCATTTTTTTTAGTGATACTTTTATTGTTTTGTCTTTTTGTAAACTGCTTTACTGGTTGTTGATTTTTCTACAATCAAGCGGCACATAATTTTCTATGAAATAAATAAAAAAAATTCAGTTACAATAAATTTAGCAGGGTGTCGGTTGCAAATCAGTAGAACAAAACAGACAAAAAAATTAGGTGATGATAGGATAAGGACCTTAGAAGCAAACCTTAATACACGTTTCAAGGGAAGAAGCTCTAATTGAACTGAGTGAAACTTATCTCTGAGAAACTTTGGATAGGAATACACTACTTAAGTATACTTTTCTCAAATCTGAAAATGTTGGCAAGTGGGTCAGCAGCTATCAGTAAATTCAGAAGAAAAACTTTCGGTCATATTTGAGAAATATACAGGATGAGATCCAAAAAAACTATTTAACTAGTTCTTCAGACGCAAGGGAGATTGAACTTTCGTTCCTGTAAAATCATCACCTCTCCGTCTGCCCCAAAACCTGATTCGTCAAAGCTAGGAAAGTTTGGGGGTGGGGGATAAGCGAGCCTTACTCAGTGTGGGCCTGGAGTTCACTGCAAACTATCCTGGTGACAGTTTATTCACCAGCTATATAAATATAGGTTGATTTAAGGGGAAGAGGGAAGCTGGGAAAGAATGCTGATGAAGTTTGCAACTTGATCATCTCATGTATCTAACGCAGGGGTCAGCAAACTTTTTCAGCAGGGGGGCGGTCCACTGTCCCTCAGACCTTGTGGGGGGCTGGACTATATTTTTTTGGGGGGGGGAATGGATGAATTCCTATGCCCCACAAATAATCCAGAGATGTATTTTAAATAAAAGGACACATTCTACTCATGTAAAAACACACTGATTCCCAGACAGTCCGCGGGCTGGATTTAAAGGCGATTGGGCCAGATCTGGCCCCCGGGCCTTAGTTTGCCTACCCATGATCTAACACATTGGCACGTGTTGAAAAGGTGTGCTGAAAACCCAGCAAATAAAATCGCGTCTGGTGTGTGGGCGCAGTAAATACACACAGAGGACCTTGCAAGACTGTGGCCACATTGTCTCCTTGTCATCGCAAAACAAGCTGAAGCAAAATGCAAGAGAGAACAAACCAATCCCACAGTCAGCTGTTTTAAAATCAAAGACAATAAGATCCTCAAAATGATGCAATGATGCAAAAGCATGCCATTGTGCCATACCTGACAGAAATACCTTAGCCCCTAAAAGGACTGGTTTGGAAACAGCATTTTATATTCCATGAAGGTGTGCATGAAGCATAGGCGTCAACTTCCGGACAGGAAAATAAGGGATCAGCAGCGGCGCGGCACCGGAAGTCGCTTCTACGCATGTCCAGCCATGTGCTGAAGCGACTTCCAGTGCCGGCTCTGCCCAATTTCTGGTGCCCAGACATGGGCAGAGCGGCACCGGAAATCGGTTCTGCGCATGTCCGGACATGCGCAGTAGCGACTTCCTGTGCCGGGCTGCCCGTGTCCGCATGTCTGGGCACCAGAAATCGCTTCTGCACATGCTCGGGCATGTGCAGAGGCGATTTCCGAAGCCAAGTGAGCGAGCAGCCAGCCGGGAGCCAGGATATGGCTGCCGGCGTGAGCAGGAGCTGCAAATCTGGGGGGTTTATGGGATATTTTTCAGTTTGGGACACCAGCAGGAAACTGATTTAAATCTGGGGGTTTCCTGCGAAAACGGGAGACTTGACAGCTATGGCATGAAGACTGATGGATATTGCATGCTGGGAGGGGATTGCAAAACCATGTTATAGTACAGTTTCAGCAGTGCAGGAATGGAAAATTCAAGGAGCCTTTTCAGACATGACATTTAAGTGTTCAATAACTTAACGAGGGAGACTAGTGGGGACAAAGTGTTAGCCTCATCTGCTGTTGTCATTCCTGCTGCCTTTCAACTCGTGGAAAGTGTAACTTCTGCAACAGGGAAACTTTGGTATCAATGAAGGCTCGTCTCATCTTTTAGAACCCATAAGAGGGCTAAGGTGAGGGGAAATTCTGGCAACGCCACAGCCACTGAAATATGGCGAACACAAGGAATACCTCTTGTTCTATCTCAGGAAAATGCACATGTTTGGGGTCAAGAATGACATTCGGCCTTGGGAGTGAAAATAACATCTAAGCTCAGGAGGGCAAGTCAGATGGATGTGACAAAGGACTTGTTTCACTCAAAAGGCGAGACAGTCTACAGTGTTTGAACCATTTTGGGGGTAGGAAGTTATGATGCAGTCAGGCGCTGACAAGGCAGAGAGATGAAAGACAGAGGGCTCATTGAGTAGGTCAACATATCATTACTGCTCCCATCACAAGTGAAGTGGCAAAGATTGCTGAGTTTTCCGTAATGGCCCCAAATTAGGCATTCCAACAGAAGAGGCCATGACTTCTGCTGCAGAGGCACTGACCCCATGACATCATTAAGCACTTCATGTTAGGGCAACTTCCTTCCCCCAAAGCAGAAAGGCCCAGAAATACTACCTTCTTGCCCTCATTTTCAAATATCCCATTGCTCTAAGCCGCCTGTATAAACTGTGACCGCATAAATGATGATCGCAGAAGTGTTTTAGTTGATTTTCTTTTCCTTAATGACTGACAGTTCAGTTTTGTTCATGGAAGACGGAAGGCAAAATTTGAGATGAACTCTAAAGCTCACATCCTCACAATCCGTACCTTTTAAATCCAATTAATTCATCTAAAATGAATTAGAAAAATTCCCGCCGTAATCTCAAAACCACATATTAAAGTATTAAAATGCTTTAACTTTGCAAAGGCACTGGATATACACAGCAACAAGCTAACTATTAAAATATGACAAAAATGGAGCCATTTCCCCCTACGTTAAAAATATATATGCATGAATGTTCTCATAGTCTTAAACTTTTTTTTTAAAAAAACAAGAATTTCTAAAGATGCATTCCTAATGTGGGGAGGGAGCAAAAAAACAAAGGTGGTTCAACCACCACATCTCAAATACTGCATGATTTGAGTCACCAGGGAGTGTAGGAATGGCATTGCATTCCTCTGTCCATTTCCTGTGTTTTATTTATTTTATTTCATTTTTTTTAAAAAAAAATGTTAATGCTTTCCTCTTCCCACTGAAACAATGGGACAGAAATGATAGAGATTTAGACACCACTGGAAAGTGTGTCTAAATTTCTTCCTAGTTTGGGCATGGGTCAAGGGACCAGAATGGTTTGGGATCCTTCAGGTACCAGCTGTTTCTTAGTTCTCTCTTGGCATGTCTCTGGCCCACCTCTTTTTAAAGCATATCTGATGTTTGGGCCAGGGTGCTAGAACCTTTAGTTGGGAGCAGGAAATCTGACATCAGATTTCTGTCTACAGCAGGCATCCCCAAACTGCAGCCCTCCAGATGTTTTGGCCTACAACTCCCATGATCCCTAGCTAACAGGACCAGTGGTTGGGGAAGATGGGAATTGTAGTCCAAAACATCTGGAGGGCCTAAGTTTGGGGATGCCTGGTCTACAGCATTGGGAGTTCTGCCTCTCCAACTGAGGAATGATAACTGAGATATCCCATGGCCCACAGAACATCCTTCCAACAGTCACAGGACTACACACCAATGGAATTCAGTGGTACCTCGGTTTAAGTACACAATTGGTTCCAGAAGTCTGTACTTAACCTGATTCGAACTTTCCCATTGAAAGTAATGGAAAGTGGATTAATCTGTTCCAGATGGGTCTGCAGAGTACTGTACTTAAACTGAAAGTACTCAAACCGAGGTATGACTCTATTCTTACTAATATTGATATGAATTAAATGCTTCAAACATGCATTTAAATCATATTAATGTTAGTAAGAATCAGCTTCTGGCATTTATACAGCACGTCTGCATTCCTACCGTATGATTATATGGTCCTGTGACCACATAGCACATTTACATAGTGCGTCTATATTCCAACCACATACAGACCATATAGTATTATCACATACAGTACTTCTGCACTCCTATATACCGGTAATACTTCTACATAGAATATTTCTGTATTCTTACTGTGCGGTCAGCCTTTAGTCTCCCACAATGAAAGTAATAAAAGTTTGTAACAGCTGAAGAGAGATATCCAGTGATGACATGTGAAAAAATAGGTAACTAAAAGCAGCTTTGTTGGAGACTACAACAAAAATAACATTCCGGGAATGCAAATTGTTTTTAGTGAGCTTACAAGGGCGTGTGTCTGGAACTTTTCCTAATTCCACTGCCAAAACAGTCTTCAAAAGCTACATCCTCTGCATTTAATATTTGTATGTGCACCCTCGGTTGTGCATACTGGAGACAGTGATACAAGTTCCCAAATGACTACTCGTTGGCAGCTTACAGAGCAACGCAGTCTTTTAGGTAGCCATAGCTATTCTCAAATTGAATACATTGCTCCACCAATGGGAAATTATGGGATGCTATAGCATGTTACAGAGATAGATGCTAATCCTCTTTTCAGGCTCAAACTGCAGACTTGGAAAATGCAAACCTTTGCAGCATCCACTCTGAGAACTACTGTACCTAACTGCATTAGGTTTTTCAAACCACATCTTTCCCAGCAACCGGCACAAACTAGTTTTAAAGTTTTCAAATATATTCTACTCGGGCCTAAAATCAGATAAAAACACCAATGCTAACATGCTTCTTATTCCAAATGGATAGATTGTCTTGAACCTAGTAATGTGGAGCTGAAACTTACCATTGGGTGTGTTGCTATGGAGCAAGATGGCACGGATACCATTTTAAATCCATTTTTGTGTTTCGTTTCATTACAAAACAGGTACTTCAATTGCCAAAATACACTGAAAGCTAGTTTCGTTAGCAAGCACTCTATTAAAATAACCTAGTATTTCAAGAAATAGAGATAATAAAGAATGCTTACCTTGAGCGGGGTCAGGGGGACCAAACTCTAGAGAGTATCGTAGGATGAAGTTGTTGTTCCACACATACAGTTGATTGTCTCTTGGATTGTAATCCACAGCAGCAATGTAATGGTACATGTTGGGGAAAGGGATATCTACATATTCTCCTCTGAATAACCGAGTGTTGTAGATATAATCAATTGAGTTCTTGCCAGTTTCACTTTCATTGTCTTGGTATACGGACCGCACAACGTAGAGAACCCCACATATCATGAAGGCGTTAGATGCTGCCCGTTTGTCATACGTAGTTTCCCACGTTGCCTCGAAACGCAGAGTGTAAGGATTCAGTTGGCTAATAACTATCATCCCATTGTTTTGTTCCGTGGCGTAAATGACCCACAGGCCATTTTCATCAACTGCCAAATCAATGTCAGTCTTCCCTCCCCACCTGTAAGGGGAAGTGTCGTGGTAGTTGGCATAATTTATAATCGCCTCTCCACTCTTAATTCTAGTCCTCAAATCGAACTTTACAATGTTCCTAGTTCTTTCCTTGTTAAAAAAGACAGCGCCGTCATATACCACAAATCCAGTACCATCCACTCGGTTTGGAAGCTTGTATGTCGTCTGCTGGCGTCCATTTTGGAAGTCCTCTAAAGAAGCATATTCTATCAAAGTATCGGTACGGTATGGAGTCCACGGCATGAAGTATATTTTATCTGCAGCCTGAAGAGGGTCCTTGCACCAGGCACCTGCCTTTTGTTCCGCTTCATATAAATTTGGGGAATCCACAACGGCTTTCAATGTCCCAGGGCAAACAAAAACTAGCAGTCGCAGAGAAGAAGCAAGACAAGATTTATTTTTTTTAACTAAAATAAAATAAAATGTGCATGCTACCAATTAAAGTCAAGGTAAAAAAATCACAAGTGACAATAAAGAAGAAAAGATCCAATTAACTGGCAACAATACTTTGTAGCTCATATGTAATTAATGCATGTATTACCCTTTGTCATCCATGGTTCTTACAAGTTACCATAGTAACCAGTATGTGAAGTGTTTTCGCTAGTATCACCCAAGGTCCAATGGCACATCTATGCATCTGGAAGCAGATAACTACGCTTGCATTTATAATGAAGACAGGTTTTATTCTCCAGACCTTTCAACTGGTGTACAACACTTCAATGGATTTAAACTCATAAAACTTATAGAAACTTTAATAAACTGTGAGGTTGAAAATAACAGTGCCTTGATATTATATCTATATATCTATATATGGTGGAACCTTGGAAGTTGAACGCAATCCGTTCCGGAAGGACGTTCGAATTCCGAAACATTCGAATTCCAAAGTGCAGCTTCTGATTGGCCGATAGCTAGGCTTTTTGCAGATCAGAAGCCACACCGGACATTCGGGAGCCAAAATGTTCCAAAGTGGAGGCGTTCGGGAACTGAGGTTTGACTGTATCTATACAGATATATAGATATATATATGCACTTTTAGTTTTGGGGTTTGTTTGTGCGTATGTGTGTAACCCATGTGTGTGTGTGTGAAATATATACACAGATCTTCATTAGGAGCAACAAAAAAATAAAGGACAACCAAAGCGATGGATGAAACAGACCAGGGACCCCTGTAATTATGGCATGCTATGGAGTGGGTTCTGGAAGCCAAGCAAGATGAGGGTTCATTAACAAGATTTAGTCAAGGGTGAGAGAAAGACAGGGAAAGAGAAAGAAAGGGAGGAAGGAAGGAAGCAAAAGGGAGCTTCTGTCCCGGAGCAGGTACATCAGACACTAAATCCCGCCACCTGCTTTAAGTAGCAGAGTCAGTTCAGCAGCCCAGCCAGTTTACCGCAAAGTCAACTTCTTTATGAGGGGCGCTTATGAGATCCTGCCGACCACCATAGTTACCAGAGTGTTGTGGGAAAGGGAAGGGGTGGAGGAGGTTAACATCCATAAGGCACATAACAAGGAGCTGGGGGTGGGGGTTTTGGACTATGTACATTATTTACCTTTTTGCTCCACTTCTATTTCAAGCATCGGAAGTAAAATGAAAAAAAAAAGTGCAAGGGAAAAAAGAAGAAGATTAACACAAATTGACTATTAGGCGAAGATTAAATTAGTTCACAAGGTGTTAAACACAGGGAGAATAAGAAGTGCACTACATTGGATAGAGAGAAACAGACAACAGGAAAACCTAGCAGGAGAAAGATTCTAAAGTTACATAAGTGAGCATGGATCAATCATTTTAGTAGGTTAAAGAGGCAATACAGAAAATGCTCGTATGTAGTTTCACTTAGTAAACCTGAATAAATAATGAAAGACTTGACTAATGCATGATATACCTATCTTTCCCTTTGCAAAGCCTCAAGCAAAATCCTGTTAACTTTATCTTTTTTTCCAAAAAAAAATCCCCTTCTATTAATATGATATGCACACATAGATGTATTATGTATGTCACTATATATACATTTTTTAAAACAAAAAACCCCTTTGGTTTAAGAAGAGTGAAGGCTTCAACAAGTCACCCATGCTCTAAAAATCATAGAAATCACAAGTTAAGGTTGATGCGTTAACTTTCTCACCATGTAAGTAGTAAAGATGTACAATCTTCATAGATTGCTTACAAATTGCACACACGGTTCATCTTAACATTTGGGCTTAATTCTCCCTCTTCCTCTGCAAGTTGGCGGCAACACAGATGTGGGAGTTAGTGCTCATAAAATATTTGCTCTTGAAAGGTTTAGAGTTCTGCATATTGAACCAAATGTAAAACCAGCAAAGTTTGAACATTATCATGGAATCATAGAGTTGGAACAGTTTCGCCCAATGTCGGGCTTGAACCAATGACCCTGAGATTAAGGGTCTCATGCTGTACCAACTGAGCTATCTATAGTTTAATGGCCAAATCCTTACAAGACTGTCCCTAGTGTTATCTCTGTAGACACCGTTCATCTTTCAGCCTTGCTGCAGAACTTGTAAGTAATCCCAGTTGGGTGGCATCAAATCAGTCCTCCTTGTCCTATGGTATTTGCTAACCAAGGAGGGGTGTGTTTTGCTGATTTTGCCCCTGCAGCCCCCTTTTCTAGGGGATCATCCCAAACATATTTTCAGGGCTGCTGCTAGAGGGAGAAATTGTCAAAAATTGCTACACTCCTCCTTTAGTGGCCACCTCCCATTGGACCCAAAGCCTTTGAACAGGGGTGTGAATTCAATACAGTCCGATATTGTGGGCTGTACGATACCTCTTATTTTGCTTACATGGTGCAGAAATTAAAGTGAAACTCTTATGTTTTCTATGCTTTCGCAGACCAAGAGGTATTTGTCAGCTTTTACTCTTCTGCTAAACCAACCTTTTCTTGTTTTTAGAGGTTCCCTTTTGAAAGGGAAGTAAAGAAAGCAACTAAATTAGATGAGTTTTGTGTGTATGTGTGAAATTTTGCACAATGGACATTTGTACATAGGCTCAGCGTAGGACTCCTTTCCTGTGCTTTCCTGCTTGGTGGTAAGAAGTGCAGCAGCAGAAGGTCCCTTGCCACATGCAAGCCCATTCACACATTACATCGGACCTCAGCAGGTCAACATCGAACTGTGTCTCAGGCACAAAGAAGAACAGAGTGCATGCAGAGCAGACAAGCGTTTAGAAGACATCCTGCAAGATATTTTCGTTTTGCAGGTAAGGAACACTGAGGTTCAAACACAGCCATCACCTTCCCTCACAGACAGATTCACTCTTTCACTCAGAACTTCTCCACCACTGAACTATGACACCTTCAATTACTTATTTCTATGGTACTACTGATTTCTCCCCTGCTCACATAAACTTCCAGGAGCAGGCTGATCCTCCTCCACTTTACCACGCGGGAGGCAAGATCACTTTTCCAGAATCTGCAGGCTGCCTCTTTTTGAAATGGCTGTTGCCAAATTAAAGGAAGCAACCTTCAGGGAGGTTACGGTATGTGCTCAGAGTTATGCAGCCAACTCACACTACAGGAGAGAATATGTTGCTTTCCCCTTTCATTCAAGGGAAGGATTTCTCCCATCTCCCTGGTAGAACAGGAGAGCTGATTGGAGGAGCAGGAAACAAGCAGTTTTATAGCTGCCAACTAAGCTTCTGCTAATGGGAGAGTCCCCCAAGGGTTGAGTTCCATTCACAGGATTATCCCGAACTGATTTCCCCTTTAACCTGCACCACCTTTGCCTGTTGAAAATCTGCACTGCAGGATGAGGTGTGGTGCCTGGGGCTGCAGGAGCAAGACCACATGGGTTAAAAAGTACTGTTCCACCTCTGATGTGCTGGGAACATCAGATGGACTACAGTTCCTTCCACAAATGGAATGGGGATACTTAAGATCTAAGTCAGGCATCCCCAAACTGCGGCCCTCCAGATGTTTTGGCCTGCAACTCCCATAATCCTTAGCTAACAGGACCAGTGGTTGGAGAAGATGGGAATTGTAGTCCAAAACATCTGGAGGGCCGAAGTTTGGGGGTGCCTGATCTAAGTCTCTGTTGCATCCTGGTTGAAAGGGGACAGTATTGGATGGGAAGCTTTCTCGTCCACCCATCCATACCCCCATCTCTCTCCCCATCCCCATCCACCTCTCTATCCTGAAACAGCATGGCTTCCGGTTTGCTGTGTATGTCACTTTTAGACAATGAGGGTTGGGCAAGCATTATTGGGCCAGCACTATATAATTTGCTATTTCCCTTTCCACTGATCGAAATGGAAACTTTTGAGATCTCATAGCTTTAGAAATACCAAATGAACTTTCATTAAACCAGCAAAAGGGGGACCGCTGCAAATAGTCTTGAAATGTTTGACATTCGCTAATGCACCAAAAGCAATGGGAAAGCAAGAAGAAAAAGAAAGAAACTCTTTGAAGGAGAGTGGGGGTAGAGAGAGGAGGGAAAACAGCCACCACAATTCACCATGACCAAATAAATAAATAATGTGTGGCAACGTATCTATCTAATGGGGAAATAAATCTGACTGAAATTTAACCAGTGGATAAAGTTTACAAATAGATACTTTGTTCAGAAGTCATACAAAACAACTTGAACCTGTGTAAAACAGAGGTTTCAGGCTTTAGAACAGAGGTGTGCTGAAAAACCAGGTTGTCTTAACTATGGAACTTCTCCTGAAGCTTCATAATATAGTAAAAAAGTGTTATATGGATATTATATTTCCTATTCCCACCATTCAATTGCCCTCCCCCTTCTTTCTTAGAAGGTGAGGTGGCTCGTTTGCATTATCTTTTGGGTGTGTGTGTGTTTTTGTACTGCTGGATATTAATCTTGAGAAATGCAATGACTTTTCAAATCTTGAAGTGAAACATCTGCTTAAGGAAGAAGCAAAGCACAGTAAGCAATTAAAAGAAGAAAAGTGAGCACCAGAACCTTAGCCCACTCAGAAATTCTTCAGCATACAATAATCTCAAATCAGAAGCCTAGTTTGCAAAGCAAATCTTACCAAATATTCATAATATCTATCAAATCTTTGCCCCGTCATCCCAATAAAAGAAAAACGTGTGGAGTGGGGGGGTTGGTTAGCTAATGCAACTTACTCATTTCCAAGGCAGGAATATATTAAATATTTGTAGATAGATATCCCAGTACAGCGATCTGTTCTGGCCAAGGCAGTGCAACAAACGGAGCCCATTTCTGTGCACATAGGATTGCATGCACGTAGCAGCTTTCTCCATTGAAATGAATGGGAAAGCTTGCACATTTATCAGAGTAAATGAAGGACTCAGCACTGGGATGAGAATGTATAAGCTAACTTTTGTCCAATAACGGCTAGCTATAAAAAGTGCATTATTAATTTTTCTAAGAGGGAAAAGCATACACCTTGGAGAAAATGCTGACCATGCCATTCTTTATGTAGCATATCTCAATTGCAAGCTAATGTACGCAATATTTTATATTAAATATACTTTTTAACAATGGCATTATCCACGAAACATTTTCCTACCAAAGACATGACTGGTACATGAAACAATCATGTTGCATTGTATCACATCATAATCCACCAATAAGAGGAAGATTGCACCTGCTTAGGATGAATAATAGTAAAACAGTGGCACAAAGACAAGGATAACATAAATATTAGTGATATGTCTGTTGTGAGTGCATAGTTGTACAACTGTGCATTTTCAGGGACAGATGGGTTTGCTAAAGTAAACAAAAACTGCAAGTTCAATCAGTGCAGCTAATGAATGAAACACTTGAATATTTTCCACTGAATTCCTGGGTCCAAGCAAGGCTTAAAATAAAATATCATGCACAGATGTAGGAAGTGGTGCTTCTGATGTGCTTATTAATCCTAAAAGGACTGACTTGGGTTATTTGAAGTATCAACATATATTGTGCAGTATAATTGAGAGAAATGTCAAGTGGGGTTCTCTCAATTCCTCTGTAATTTAATCAATAAAACTCTTATTCAAGGAAAAAGCAATGCATTTTTAGCTTGATTTAGAATTCTCATTTTGGTAGCAATTCATCTACAGCAGCTTTCATGTTGAAAAGGTTTTGGGGGGAGCAGGAACCATTGGCAGTAGACGGTTTTTTTGGGGGGGGAATAGAGAGCTATTAGAACCCAAGACATTTAATCAATTGAGAAGAATCCTCGCAACAGTAATACATATCTAAATGCAGTCCATAAAGAAGCAAGAAGACAACAAATGATGCGAGGGTTTCGTATCCTGTATGATACATAGCTCTAATCATTTACCAAAGAATCCAATTACAGCACCATTCCAGGTTCCAGTGAATAGATGGAGTTGCAATGAGATTGCAAGTTTTGTTGATATTTGTTTCAATCATTTTAGGAAGGAATGCCACATCCAAAAAATAATGGAGATGTGTGTGAACACTGGAATGGCCAGCCACCATAGTCAACATCTGCCTGAACAAGTCTCCAGTAGGGCATGGTGTTACCCCATAATCCAAATTGCAGGTTTGAATTTTTAAGTGATGACAGGAATTGTGCACTGTGACAATGGAAGTACTTGAAAAGTCACCATAGTTTTATCAGGTGGGTGAACTCTCAGAGACAGATGCAGTGTCCTGTCCTGTTAATGTGTGGTGGTATCGGGGAACCAAAAAGGCCAGAAGTGGTAAAGGAAAAGCAAGAAGAAGGATGACTGCAGTTGTGCATTGGTGCTACTAGGTCCAAAAGACCAAGAGTGTGATTTCAACTCAGATCTAAATCCTACTGGGCCTACTCTCCAGTAATATGGTAGAGAACTGCAGCCTGGTAAATCTGGAAGATTGCCCTGAAGCTAGTCTGCTAAACATCTCTTAGGATTGATCACACTCTGTAGTGACTGGTATGTTTTCCACATTTATACTGCCTCTGCCTCTGGAGAAATGGGAAATATGGGTCTGACAGCCTCCATCAGTCCCCATTAGGGGACAATCAAAGATGATGGAAGGTGGGAGCCCAACCTCATCTCCTGTTTTCCCACTCTTCTTGTAAAGTGTGGTGGCAAAATGCAATTTCTCCAAGTGGCTTCTTAGGGCAGGTATATTGACTATCTGTTAATGCATGTGCCTGCTTCACACTTAGATGCTTTTCACAGGCAACACTATTGTACGTGTGACAAGCACGCATATATATATATCCCTTAGGTTGTTTTGAGGCTACTTCCCTAGGTTACTATTAAAAACATACAGGTATACAGAAAATTATGGCAGTGGCCCATAACCAGGCATTTTCTGCCATTGCACCTTCTCTTCTGAAAGTCCTTCTCTGTGTTATAGACTCCACATGCCCCTTGAAGACATACTGTTTTTGCTTTTCCTGTCCATTAACTATGGATCCTATACCCTGTATTCATTGACACTGTTATTATAGTTGAGGTTTTTATACTGATGTTTGTTTATACTGTTTATATGTTGTACACTAAATGTAACACGGAGAGCATGAATTTACTACAAGGAGCAAGCTTTGGCACTCTCCCTAGATCAGTTTTCTTTCAATCTTGGAATTTTCCTTCCTTAACATTCCCCCTCTAATTTCCCCATCACAAGAGACTATTCATAATCTGTACTGAGCTCCAAGGATTTATAAGGAGAGAAATCATTATTCTCTTGCTTTTATATACAATCACTGTGCATTCTAGGCTATATGGCAGGACATAAATCACAAGTAAATAAACTAAATGAATGCTATGGCTCCCCGAGATCTCCATGCTCTTTTGGGGCATGTGTGTGGCAGTGCTTCAAAGTATGCAACTAAGGAACCTTTCCTCACAATTTAGGTTCCTTAAGCAACTTTGGTTCTTGGGATGCTGGTTCACATGCATCCTTAACACAAATGTTTTGCATACCATGGCTTAAGATGGCACTATAGGGAAACAAAGAAGCAGAAACCCAGATCTACTCATCACTCATGGATCCATTAGATGGAAGTAACAGGAAAAATGAGATGCTGTATGGGCAGAAGAGGGAGTTGAGTCTTAAGGGGGAAAAATGTTCGCCCACCAAACGTCAAGTGTGGGTTAGCAAAAACAAAAACAAAAACCGAGGGCTGCAGACTAGAAACTGTGCACCCAGCCCCTTCATGCTCACTAATCATGCTCAAAATAAAAGTAATTGACAGTGCAGTGTATCAGAGCTCTATTAGCAGAAAAGGAGCACAGAAGGTGTGCATTGCTAGGCAAGGATGGTCTCTTCTCTCCTTGGCCTTGAACTTGAAACACATGATGGATGTAAGTGCATTAACTCAAGCACAGGGGAACAGAGCAGTGCAATTCAGTGCTTTGATGCAAGTATACAGGGTGCACAATGACAATTTCAGAAGCAGCGCTGACAGGGTTGTAGCAAAAGTGACACTAGGGTTTCAGATATTCCAGTAATTCAGACACTTGTTGCAGCTCAATAAGGACTGCTGCAGACCACCTCATGTAGATACAGAAAACCTCAGTCTCATTACAAAGAGGATGTCGACCTTAAATGAAGAAGACCACAGAGAAGGATTTGGGTTTTGTACAGAGAGAAGAAAGCAGATTTTTAAAGCAAAACTCCAAAAGAAAAGGAGAGATATTTAAAAGCAGATTGAAATAAGTAAATAAAGCTCATCTGAACATTTTGAATGACACCAGAAATAAGAGGAAATTTACATGACAAATGTGTAGGTAATATTGGCATCACTATTATTTATATTGGAGCTTGAGCAATCATTAGCCCCATTCTGGTGTTCAATCTCCTTGCATGTAAACAAGCCCATTAGGAGAGTGGAGGCCCGGTGCAAAAACCCCTCTGGTGTGTCATCTCTGCACAGTTTAGAGTCCTTCACAACTCTGAGTGGGGATTGCACAGGTGCTCTGGGTGCAGCAGAAACCCCGGATCTCCTGCAAGAAGCATGTAGCTTTTTCTTCTCAAGGAGGCTCAGCAAATGGCACACTAGCATGTAACACACTGAACCCGGATCTAAACTCTGTAAGGATGAGGCAAAAGCAGGACAAAGAAGTAGAAGCATGCCTAACATCTATACCATGGAGGAGAGCCTTATGTAGTATCCAACCAGCTAACCCATGACATTAGACAGAGGTTAATTCAACAGAAAATCATCTTCTGGGCCTAATGGGCACCAACATGCCTTAAGCACAGAGGCATCACATCCACAGATTACTGCTGGAGGTGTAAATAGCTGCAAGCTGATCTAATTTATCCACTATGGAACTGCCCAGTAAGCCAATGCTTCTGGAAGGAAGTACATACAGAGTTCTGGACAAATCCCTGTTGATAGGAAATGTCAACACAACAATTGGCTCCACACCTGCCAGGTGGGGGTTACCAAAAGGACAGGAATGATGGTTCTGCTTTGGCAGCAAAGTGAATAATCCTTCAGTATTGGAAAACACATATGTGGAAAACTGGATGCAAGACCTCCTGCAACTAGCCTCCCATGAGAAAACTCTGCTCAAGTTTTCATGCACTGCATGAAAAGCTAAGTTTCCAATAGATTTGGAGAACACATTTTGAAATCTTCACCATGTTAACACCCATGACTAGAAGCAGCGAGAGGCACAACGCAGGGATGGAAACGTCCTCAACTTAATGGGTGTGAATCTAGGAAAACCAGCAAAGCATTGGCGCTCATTTATCCTAAGCCTTATCTGAGCATGCAAACCTGAGCGCTGTGTACAATGCTAAACAAAACTGAATATCAGAGGTGAAAATACTCTAGCTAAGAAAAAGAGCATTAATTCAGAGAGGGGAGGGAAGCTAAGGGGCTGTGCTGCCCTATTGTAATATTGTGAAACCCCTAATAAACCATGTTTTTCTTAACCTTTTGAGGGCTCTAAACTGCGCAGAGATGATGTGTCAGAGCTGGAATGGCTTAACAGTATACTCACTTCTCTTTGCTTGTCTGCTTTCACATGAATAGACTGAACACTCACATGTAGCTGTTCTTAACCTGGACGGTCATGAACTTATATTTGAAGTATGCTGATCATTAATTTGTAATCTACAAGCTAAATACTCAGTGCATGTTCCAATATTCACTATTTCTTCCTCTGTGTAGATGTGTCTGTGAAGAATTTTGAACAGACATCCACAGAAATAATTTGTGTGCATGCATGTGTTTGTTTGTGTGTGATGTGATATACATTTGTAAGAGAAGATGGGTGCAGGTTTCGTCAAGCTGTCCAGTTGCACAGTGCTGCAAGGAGAGGGATTTAGTACAAGTCTTCTTAAAGACAGAGGGTCAAACTAAACATGACATTATTCATGTCTGAAGCTCATATATGATAGAGGATAGCAAAAAAGACAATCACGGGAATATAATGAGCACAAAACGAATCTAAACCGTGAAAGATCCCTGAAACGAGATATATTGAATTAAAGTATAATAAAGATAGAATAATAAATTAAGGTGGAGCTAAAGTAACTGACATAATTGAATACTCAAGAAAACATAAATTACTCAGAGTACCTTGATGGTTTAAGCAAAACTAGACTCTGTATTTTGGGTAATTTACCCGATACTGCCTGGGAGTTTTCGGTTTTTCTTAAAGATTAAAAATCCTCCCCTTATTCTGAATTGTTGAGAAGTGACCTTGAGTCTTTACGAATGCAATAAGTTTCTTTTTCCTTCTGAGGAAACTGTTAGATCATTTACAGCGAAACGAGGTTTTTAGCCAGCATCCCGTCAAGGTTCTTTGAGCAATTTATGTTTTCTTGAGTGTTCAACAATTACGTCAGTTAGTTTAGCTCCACCTTAATTTAGTATTCTATCTTTATTATACTTTAATTCGATATATCTCGTTGAAGCTCATATGTGGCTGGGTTTTTTAAAATAAAGAAATAAAACAGCTAGCTAGCTGGCACAGGGGTCCCAGAGGTGCGTTGGGTGTGCTGGGACGAGGACTTTTAACTTTTGTCCCCATTAGGGAATGAAACAGATAGTATATTCCCCACCCCTGATTTGGAGCAAGACCACAGTGGGATGAAGACTTAACTTTTCCTCCTCCTGCCCCCATGCCACAGCCCTGATCTGGCTCAGACATCCCATGTCAGCTATTTATTGCCAGAAAAAAAATAGCCATACAGAGACTAAAGATGCAAAAAAAAAAAAATCACATCTAGTTTGGATCCTCCAAGCTTGCATTGTTCAATGCAAGCTTGTTCCTCCAAGCTTGCATTGGAGGAAGTCTGTAACATGCCTGATAGAGAAATCTCGACTCACGGGTTTTTCTTGTTAGTTTTGGGGTGCAGGACTGTGGCCAAAATTAATTTGCTTCTTTAAATAAAGCATTATATATTACAAAGTAAGCATGATCATGTTACCTTTTCTTTTTCTAAGGGACTTGTAAATAGTAAGAACAAGAAAATGCAATTATCAACAAATATTCATATTAAATCAAATTCAAAATATGCTTCTTCAAATTAAGCTCTGAATTTGATTCATGAATCAAAAAAGACTCTTGATTCATTTCACTTCTACACAGAGCAACTGAAAATAGCTTTGTAATGAAATGAGCAGTAAGCAATATACATATTGAAATACAGCTATTTTTAAAGGAGTAAAATTACAGTGCTGTGCAGAGTATCCTTCTGTTAACTGCAAAAGAAACATTTTTTTCTCTGTAGATAGGAAAACCCAAACCAGCAGGGCATATCCACACTTGTCTCCCTAAAACAGCATGAAAAAAAAATGATTTGAAATCTGAAAATAACATTTGCATTTAAAAAAAGAAAAACTACTGTCTTGTCCTACATGACCCAACGAAACAGAAACATCATGGCTTTTGAATAGCTTGGAATTGGATTCACTGCTTCTTTCTGGGAATTTAGGAATAGAAATAGTGATCTTAATGTAAAGGTGACTTTATGAAACAAAGCTGTTTTTGTTAGGTAGGGACAATACATTCCTCCTCAAAGTGCCACAAGAAGGATGGTTTCAATGAGCCACCAATGATAGACACATGAGAACAGGGCACTAAAGCTCAGCACACACAGTAGGATTCCAATTCCTACCCACGGCACAAAAAAAGGAAAGCCACAACAAGCATCTGTTTCACAATGGCACAGGAATACATAGCAAGAATGGAAAGAAAAGATGGTGTGTGTTCGGCCTTTAACTGATGCTCAGAAAGATCAATACTGTGACTCAGTATTGAGTACTATCCAGATGCAAACTGTTGTATACATATACATACAGTGTTAAGTGCATTAATGAAAAAAAGGAGAGTTGGTACTGCCTATTTCTGACACAGCTGATTCCGTCAATATTTTAGGGCGCAAATGCTACTAATCCTATATTGTTCATTTCTTGCTATGTGTATGTTCCCTACACCCAAAAGCATGCTGCAATTATTTTTATTATTTTAAGTTTGAAGATACTAAAAAAAACATCAACGTCACATTTATAATAAATGGAGGACAATCAATGCATTGCTGAAGTTTACTGTTAGAAGCAACAGACTTCCTCTAATGGAAAATCTGAGACCAAGGTTGACTTTATTTTGAACGACGGCATTGTGGAGGAGAAAACAAAAGCTTTTCAGAAACTGGATGAATCAGCTCTTTAGATCCACAGCAGGCATTTCAAGGCTCGTCGACTGGTCTGCCAAAGATGCTATGCTCCGCTGATGAATGGAGACTCATCATGGATAGGCTGTTACGGCGGATGATGGGGTTATTTTGGGGTGGGGGTAGATACTGCATACCCCCTGATTAGTGTATCATTTGATTATTATTATTTTAAGAATCAAACAATGAGATTCTGTAGATTAAAAAAAGAATGAATGTGTAATTCATTAGTTGTAAAGCTTTTTGTGCACCTCCTTCACAAGAGGGTGGCAACATGAGAACGGGCCTTTTCTATGGTGGTTCCCAGTTTGTGAAATGCTTTCCTTGGGGACTTCATTGCATTTCTTTAGGCAGCAGGCAAAAATGTCGTTCCCCCCAAACCAGGCCTTTGGCTAATTACTTTTTGTGGGAGTGGGTTTATTGGTTTGCTTCTGTTTTATTACGTCTTTTGTGCTCTTGTTTTGTATTTTTATGTTGTGAACTGCCCTGTGATCTTTGGACGAAGGACTGTTTACAAATTAAATAAACAACAACAACAATGATCTTCAAACTGAAAATAAAAATGAAATAAAAGCAAACATTGCTGTATCAAGTAACTGGGGAGATAACTCCCGGATATTTCCACGGTACTGTATGGCTGTGAACCACTGTTACCACAGCAGGTAGCTGGAAGATTAAAATTGAAGTCAGTGGTTTCTTTAGAAAACTGCAAGCCAAGCCAATTTGTCAGGAACCGGTATTGGGCAAAAGTACAAATTTCTATCTAGTCTTTTGAATAGCTAATTCAAGTTTGTTTTTGTAGGGGGGCGGAGAGAGGAAATAAAACCCTAGTACCCTTAAAAGCCAAACACTTAAGAACACAGACAGCCACTTGGCCAGCATCACACGATGGCTCCTTTCCACACTTTGCTGAAGCTAATTGGAAGGCCTAGTTTGAAAGTGCTCTGCATGCATAATAGTTCTCAGGCCCGAAACCTATGCTCTTTTTGTGCATCTAGGACTGCCACAGCATCAATTGTGAAGGCTAGAGGAAGTGAACAAGAACAAAACAAAACAAAAAGTGTATACTTACTATAAGGGACACATTCATATTGTACTTCGAGGTATTTGTATGTTCCAGGACAAGGATCAGGAAACACATCTGACCCGGTAACTACTATACACTGGGTTCTGTTGTTGCACCTGGGGCAGGAGAAGGAGAAGGATGTGTGTTAATTTCAAAATCAGAATTAATTTACAAAGTTCGCGGCAACCATAGCTAGGGAATCATTCCGTACTGCATTTGAATTAGACTACAATGAGGTTGTGGGCTACATGTATTTGTAGTTCAAACTCATAATAATTTTGCACAACTTTCAGTAATCGGTAGCAGAAGTAATTTCAGACAGTAAAGGCTAAAGGCTTATTTTAATTATATTGGATACTGTTATCCAATGGAGGATACCCTTCCTCTATATTCTGGCAACTCACAGGGTGCGTTACAAAAATCCTAAAACAATGTAACAAATCTAATTAACAAAATATAAGCCATCATGGTGGGGACATTAAAACCCTAAACATACCTACTCAGATGTAAGCCCTACCAAGTTCAATGGAATGTATTCCTAGGTAAGTGATCATAAACCTTTGTAAGAAAATAATGCTTCTTAAAGCAACTTGCTATAAATTACAATAAAGCAAAAGGGCTTCATCCAGCCCAAATTAAGTACTTTTTAAGTATCATTGATTTTAATGAGTTAATTGCTCATGCTGGGCACTCTACACAATTCTACGCATATTTGCTATCACAAGTAACTTTCACGGTGCTCAACAAAACTTACTCCCAAAATCATTTTTTCACAGTGAAAGCTACTGATTTTTACATTTTTGCACTTTGTAAACAAATATATTAAGACGGGATTTGTATTTTACCACTAGGTACTTTAAAATGGATTGATTTTGATCTGGCTCAAGCAGCACTAGTCAAAACCAAAAAAAGGGGGGGGTGAAGAAAAGTGAAAGAAAATGACTTTCAGCCCTTTTTTCTCTGAAAGCAAAGGAAGGAGGAAAATAAAAGGTCAGAAACAGTTTGGTGACTAAAAACAAGGAAAGCTTGGCTGATCTCCTGGGTGAATTCTGTTTGTCAGTAAGTGAAGGAAAGGAAGCCAGATCTTAAAATAATAGTCTAGCCTTTGACTCCAGCCGTACATCAATCCTTGTGCTACTAGCACTTCCCACACTACTGAATACCCCTTGCACAAGTTGAAGAGATCTGTCTTGTGTCAGGGAACCCCTGACATCTGTCCCCTGCCAACAGGTGCAAGATCAAGCCGAGATTTCAGTTCACGCAGCTGGAAGAATATTAAAAACAGCCCAACAGTACAACTTGAGTTGTCCTTCCAGCAAAGAAATCATGAATTTTTGGTTGGTAGCTTTGGAAGAAACATTCAGGAAATGTCAACAGCAGTGGGAAGGATCCAGGTTTCATGCACGACAGATAAGATCATGGGAACAGAAAACTTCCGTTCTTCTTCTTCTTCTTCTTCTTCTTCTTCTTCTTCTTCTTCTTGCAATAATGATGTTGGTTCTGTCCTAACTATTGCAATTGAAACTAGTAACAGCCGTGTTGGTCTGACGTAGTCGAAACAAAATAAAAAAAAATCCTTCCAGAAGCACCTTAGAGACCAACTAAATTTGTCATTGGTGTGAACTTTCGTGTGTATGCACACTTCTTCAGATACACTGAAACAGAAGTGTATCTGAAGAAGTGTGCATGCACACGAAAGCTCATACCAATGACAAACTTAGTTGGTCTCTAAGGTGCTACTGGAAGGATTTTTTTATATTTTGCAATTGAAACTGTTATGTATTTTGAGATTCCTCATAAGTGCAGAAACTGGACATAGAATTCAGCTTCCTGCAACTGCCAGCTTCTTTTTTTTTAAGCAAGTTGCCAGCCTTTATGACACTATATAAATGCTTGAAAGTGGATAGGGGATGGGTGATGAAATCTCACCACTCAGAACAATGGCTCAACAAGGCTTCCAGTGGGCAAAGGGTAACCCTCCGCGGTAGCTTGTCCTTTTATGCAAGAGCAGGATACATGATGTGAAATGTGAAGATATGTGTGATTCAAGTAGATTGCACAATTTGACTTTGCATTATTATTATTATTTTTAAAAAAGACTGACTAGCTGGAGCTGACAAATAGCTGACATTGGTAGTAGTAGCTGCCTGTGGACTGTCCACTTCTATTTTTCTCTGGATTTTTAGACATCATCCTGCAGAAAATTACCAATGACAGCATTATAGTTGTGTATACTTCAGCTTTACAGCTCTGAAATGATACTTTTGTGAAAATGAAACCGCCACAGTATCTCATACACTGAATACATTCAGTAGGCAATGTACTTATTTCATAGCCTGCATATGAATTTTCTAACTGTGTACAGTCGTACCTCGGGTTATGAACTCCGCAAAACCGGAAGTATTTTTGCTGCGCGTGCGTTCTGCGCAAAGCGCGAAAATCGCAGAAATTGTGCTTTGTGCATGCGCAAAATGGTGCTTCGGGTTACAACCACTTCGGGTTACGAACTGCATCCCAGAACGGATCGTGTTCGTAACCCGAGGTACCACTGTATACTGGTTGTTAGTATGTGATAATTTGTATAAAATACATATCTTAACTGGGAACAGGATATGTGTGCCTAATTTTGAACATTTGCATGCCTTGTGAGTAAAAAGAAACCCACAAAACAGTTGCCAGCTGCCCAAGGAATTTCTACCAAAGCGTAGGATATAAACCTCTGTGATAAATAATAAAATGAATGGTGGGAAATGTGGAACTAACTTGAATCTACATTTAAATCTCTGTTTTATGGTAAAATCGCATTCTAGGCAACTAAATCAACACTGAAATCAACAAAAAGATTAAATTACTATTTGAAACAATAAAAAGAAGCTATCATTGTTTGACTGGAACTTCTACTTCCTCTCCCCATCCTTTCCCAAATCCCCTCCATGGGTTTCCCCAAAGCTCACAAAATGACTTCATTTGATTCAACACAACGGTTGCTAGGGTCTTGGGCTTGCTGATCGGAAGGCCAGTGGCTCCAATCTATGCAATGGGGTGAGTAGATAAATAGGTACCGCTGGGGCGGGAAGGTAAACAGCGTTTCCATGTGCTCTGGCTTCCATCACGGTATCCCGTTCTGCCAAAAGCGGTTTAGTCATGCTGGCCACATGACCCATAAAGCTGTCTGTGGACAAATGCCTGCTCCCTTGTCCTGAAGCAAGATGAGCACCATACCCCATAGTCGCCTTTGACTGGACTAATAATAATAATAATAATTTATTATTTATACCCCACCCATCTGGCTGGGTTTCCCCAGCCACTCTGGGTGGCTTCCAACAGAAAAATAAAATAAAATAATCTATTAAACATTAAAAGCCTCCCTAAACAGGGCTGCCTTCAGATGTCTTCTAAAAATCTGGTAGCTGTTTTTCTCTTTGACATCTGATGGGAGGGCGTTCCACAGGGCGGGCGCCACTACCGAGGAGGCCCTTCTGCCTGCTTCCCTGCAACTTGGCTTCTCGTAAAGAGGGAACCGCCAGAAGGCCCTCGGTATTGGACCTCAGTGTCCAGGCAGAACGATGGGAGTGGAGACGCTCTGTCCAGGGTTCCTTTACCTTACTTGTATTCATCATACTGCTCACCACATCTCCCTAAATATTGACTGGGTTTCCTCACAATTCTCTAGAGCAGATTTAAGGGCCGTGTGGAAAAAGAGGGGGGGAGATTCCATTTTGCAGCCAAAAGCACTTGCGTTAGCAGGACTCTTGTTTGGTTGTTGTTTGTCAAATGATATAAAGGTCATAATTGAAATTTATTTTTGACAAAAAAAACACATCTTGGTGGAAGCTTAATAGGACTTTATTTTGGACGGCACAAATGCAGTCTATAATTGGCTATGATCCAAAAGTGAACAGGTAGTAACAGCCACTGACAAGTTAGAATGAACCAGCACATATCGTTCATCTGTGGCAAAGTTCCTTTCCCCCTTTTCTTCAATGGGACAATGTAGAGATTCTTGCAGCGTGTGCATGTGTCGGATAGGATGGCCGGCTGTCCCTTATTCTAAGTACAGTACCAGCTTTTATTCCAGAGTAACACAGCCCACAATGAGCAGTCCTTCATTTTAGAAGGCTAATTAACAGATTCCGTCAAAAGCTGTAATTGTTGCACTTAAAATTCCTGTGCTTCTGAGATATATGTATACAGGTGCGGCCATTTGAGGAGCGAAGTAGAGGAAGGGGCAAGTAAATTGCCACTTGTATGGGAAAAAGAGAGATAGGCATGTCTGCATACAAACCTCTCTTTCTGCCCACCTTTCTGCAGGAATATGCCCGTGTTTTTATGACAGTATTCCCTGTCAGATAGCATTCTATTGAAGAGATAATGTAAGACCACAAATGTGGTGTGTGTGTGTGTGTGTGTTTTAGAATTTGCAATTCTTTTTACATCTTCCCAATATATACAGCGACACTGAGAGAATCTGAAATCAAACGTGGCCAGCCAATTAACAGCTCCAGAGAGATGGTGAACTTGGCTCACCTCATTTGACTGATTGGGCAAAAGCAGGCCTGTGCTTTTTTTTGCACATCAGATAAAGAGAAGGGGGGCGGTGAGGGAGTCAAACCAATGCATGAGGCAATTTTTCATTTTCCTAACTACTGCTACATGGGCCCGCTTCATGTTTATCCCTGTGCACTGTACAAGTCTGTCCTCGTGTGCTTGGCTTTAAAAGCAGTCCTTGTTCTCATTCTAATTTGTTTGCGTACCCGCTGTAATCTTGACTCGTACAATTCCCAACAAATTGCTTTAGCTCTTCTTTTGATTATCTTATGCTCATTATTACACTTTACCAAGTGAAAAGTATGGAGATGAGATTCCATGTGTAATCTATTTGTGTGAGGTGTTTTAATCAATAGTCTTGCTCTGCTGATTAAGCAGAGGCTTCTGTTTTGGCAAGATAACATTCGTTTCCCCTGTCATGCTCCAAAAGCCATTGGGGATCTTCAGCAGATCATTAGATATGCTACAATAAAGCTTTGGTACATTCCCTTTTCTTCCTTAAATTACTTCTTCACTGTCCTATCATTCCCAGTCACCATTGGCACTGCGTTATTATTACAGCTCCCCTGAAACTTGCACTAGAGCTATGTCTCCGGGCCATAGGATGCCATTTTCAATTGAGGCTTCTGCTTGAAAATATAAATTAAGAAAATTTCATTATCTCCTGCCAGGGGCCATTATTCACCACTGTTCTAGGGAAGATTAAAAATGCAAAAATCTATGGTCTTGAACAAATACTCCGAGATTAAAATGAAAGGTTTGGTATAGCATGACAAGCCTGGCACGCATAGAGGAGCTAGACGTAGTACTGGATATGGAAAGGAAAACTAGAGTGGTCAGAACACACACACACACACACACACACAGACACACACTGTGGTGGATAAAGAGCAAACTCGGCTTACAGTAGTCAGACCAATGCCGTGTGATCCAGCCTAACCTTTCCATTATACTGCCATTAAATTGGAAATACATGTGAGAGAGTTTTTGCATGGGCAGAGGGTGGGTCGCGGAGAGCGAGAGATGTGCTTTGCAGTGCATGGGCCATCTACTGTGGGATCTCGGGTTTTGCACGGGCAGTGGAGGGCAATGGTTGGATCGGAGAGCGAGGGGGTAGACTTTTTGTGCAGGCAGAGGCGGGTGGGTCGGAGACGGAGACTCCGAGTCAGACAGCAGGCGTGTGGGTGTGCACACACACAGAGGCTTGGTCCCGCCCCCCCATTGAATAAACCACTATAATTTTTAGGACATCCCCCCCCCAATCCACCCTGACCTGTCCTGTATTTTGCCCGACCAAAGATGGCAACCATAATACACATATATGTAAGAAACCAAGCACTCATGCAAGCACACAAAAGAAGAGAGATGCACATGGAATAGCGGCGAAGACGGCAGGGCCTGTGCACAAGCCAGCTACTTTAACACTGCAGGAGAAATGCAGATGCAGTTTTCCTTAAATGTTTAATAACTAATGATATGTTGAATCTTATTAATTACTAAATAAACATAACATTAGGAAGCCAAATGTGGCACAATTAATATGGCAAAGAAGGTGTTTCACAGTAATGATCCCATTTGTCACAATTAATGTAATAAGTAATGCTTGTGGCAGTTATTTTTAAGTGCGATAGTACAAATAAAAAAATACAACTATCTTCTATTTGGTTAGTTCTGTAAAATCAATCAAGGGGTTCAAATTAATTTGAAAGGAAATAACTTAATTTAATTATGCATCTATATGAATCCAATGAATGCAAATGGAAACCAATGGACACAACCCACCAAATATTACTTATTGCATAAAGCCACCTTCAAGGGCCACTGTGAAATGAATGACATGCGCACAGTGAAACTAGCCTCCCATCTAGTGATGTACAAGCAATATGCCAAACATGCAACAAACTGCCTGTTCCAGCTTACTAAACCCACCAATCAATTAATATGTCAATATGGGCAAAACAATAAAGATATAAAGCACAGAGAGCAAATAGATCCAACAATTTTAAACAAAACACTGGAAACAAAGTAGAACATGATGTGACAGTGGATGGCCTGTGTATGCTTTCAAACTGGTGCCCTTTACACATTTCAGACTACAACTCCCATTAGCCCCAGCCATGCTGGCCAATAGCCAGTGATGAACATGGGAGTTGTAGTCCAGAACGTCTGGACTACAGGAACTTTGAGAAATCTGATGTAAAGGCATGTCCCACTGAAATTAGTAAGCCATACTTCCATAAGGTGGACACGGGTGGCGCTGTGGTCTAAACCACTGAGCCTCTTGGGCTTGCCGATCAGAAGGTCGGCGGTTCGAATCCCCGCGACAGGGTGAGCTCCCGTTGCTTGGTCCCAGCTCTTGCCAACCCAGCAGTTTGAAAGTACGCCAAATAGTGCAAGTAGATAAATAGGTACCGCTCCGGCAGGAAGGTAAACAGCATTTCTGTGCGCTGCTCTGGTTTCGGTGTTGCGGCCTAGTCATGCTGGCCACATGACCCGGAAAAACTGTCTGCGGACAAACACCAGCTCCCTCAGCCTGTAAAGTGAGATGAGCGCCGCAATCCCAGAGTCGTCTGTGACTGGACTTAATTGTCAGGGGTCCTTTACCTTTACCTTTATCTTTACTTCCATAAGGTGTGCTCACAACTGGCATAAAAGAAGGACCCAGCAGATTTGGTAGTTAACACTTGTATGCCACTAATTATTCTTTTATTTGAAATGTCCACAAAAGGGTTACAAGTTTTACCATGTCAGAATGTTCTTACTTCTTTCTAGTTTTAATGTGATACCCCAAATAACAACCTGTGCCAGGGTGTACACAAACAACAATATGTGGGATGTATTTTCTTTATATAACATAATTTGCATAGGTTTTAAATGCAATTTAAAACTGTCTTTGAAAGCTCCTTTAATTAGCAAAATAAGCATTTTTATAATAATAAAAAATAACACCAGTAATTTATTAATAAAACCTCTGATATGTTAGAAGCCTTGATAATTCTGAGCAATTTTACAAGACCTTTGGGTCAGTTTAATGCAAATTAGGCCTGACTCGCTCAGAGTCTTATTAATCCAACCCAACTTTCTTGTTTGCAGAATTGCACATTCAACATAAAAGTGGCTTCATTTTAGGAGCAAAATAAGGCATATTTATTTACGAAGCAGGCCACTGAGGCTTTCTTAATTTCAAAGGGTCATCATGTCTCAACATAATGCAGGGAAAACATTATTGCAGATACATACACATTTATTTAAGCATTTACAGGATGCCTACAATTTCCAAACTTCCGGTGGGATAATTACAGTGTATCTCTATATATTGGGGCCAGTGTCAATTAGGACCAATTACTTACGAAAACGTTCACCTACTGCAGTTTTTGCATGCAGAAACAATCACTTTCCATTTTGACATGGGAAATGGGAAATCGCTATGGGATGTCCTAGTTAAGATTTAAATTAGCAAGAAAGTTGTTACCAGGACATATAGAAGATGCAGCATAATAAGACATGACCTTGTAAGAACCTTGGAGGCTATCGGAATCTGCACCTTCCTTCCAAAACTTGTTAATTATCTGCAAAAGTTACCAGTCTATTTGTGGCATAATATTTTTCTTTTGGGGAGCAAGGGATGAAGAAGGGTAGGGATGGACTTTTAAATATTTAATTAGTCACATGATGTGCGGATAGCGGCAAGCATTTTGCTTCTTGAGCCACGCTCTTCCTAATTGCATGCTCACATTTAGATTGGCCATCGCAAACCTCTGGTGCGTGCAATTATTTATTCCTTAAAGATCTTTCCATGGAGAAAAATATTTCACCCTCATGGCTCTGGGTTTGCCTAAATGACTCTCTTAGCCCATTAATTACACTCTCTGAGTATTTCAGTCACTAATGATGCAAATGAGGGGGGGGGGAGTCAACACACAAACCTTTGTGTGCAGAATAAGTAGGTTCTTAAGAGTAAATACATTTCTTTCTTATTTTTTAAAAAAAGTTACCCCATGAATGGAGGGAACACAGATATCCCCCTTTGCTGTCAATGCGTTCTGTGTTTGCCTTATATTTACGGTGTGTAATGGCACAGTCCAACATACAGCAAAAGACTTGCAATATGCTGGCTAATTTCAAGCCATTCCCAAATGATCTAGATTACTTTCCTTTTGTTCTCATCCTCTTTCTTGTCCTGATTAAGATTGCAATCTGAGACCAGTCTGAATCTCTCCCCTGCCCCATACCTTTAGCTTTCCATTTATGGATTTAAAAAGTACAAATCTTAAACTGGAGACTAATAAGTAAATGAAAAGACTTTTGAGTTGATCTTCTGATTTCCCTATCCCTTTCCCCCCATGTGGCTTAAAACTTGCGACAGAAGTGGTCTACCCTTGGAAGGACCTTTGATCAAGTCAGTGGTGTCATTTTCTATTAAAATGTATCTCTAAAGTTTGTGCTACAAGTGCTGTGTTGTTGTCCAGGTTTTTTCTTTCATTCTTGAGAAAGGCTGGATGCCACAAAGGAACAGTTATTCACCAGCCATGGCAATGTCTGGATACAATTAGCATCTTGAAAGTTTGTAAAGCTTCCGAGTTATAACACTTCCTTTGAAAAAGCATTTTTTTTAAAAGGAACTAAAAAGGCTTAATGTTGTAAGGATTGGGCACATTACTTCTTTGAATGTGTTCTGCAAGAATCTACGTGAGTCCTTCACAATGAATGGCAGGTTTGTATTATAATTAATATTGCTGCAAAGAGCCCCCTTCCCACTCCACAAAGAAGTTCAGATGTGCAAGAAACATAAGAGATTTGAGGAGATTCATTGACTCACATTGATCAGCTCCCAGCTAATCTCTAATCAAGTTGGAAATATTCATAATCTAATCCTTTTATCAAATTGCCTACCACTGCAAAGGCTTCGTGTGTTTGCACAATTAAAAACTCCATGTTAGCTAGACATTACGCTGCATTACACTGGAAGCAGATCCTTCCGTGTTGAAATAGGCATTGGTTGACAGCAGGAAGTGGTGCATGCACACGAAAGCTCATACCAAAATAAAAACTTAGTTGGTCTTTAAGGTGCTACTGAAGGAATTTTTTTTTATTTTTGCTTCGACTCAGACCAACACGGCTACCTACCTGCAACTAGATGTATAGATCTAGTTACAGGTAGGTAGCTGTGTTGGTCTGAGTCAAAACAAAATAAAAAAAATAAAAATGAGCTCATACCAAAATAAAAACTTAGTTGGTCTTTAAGGTGCTACTGAAGGAATTATTTTATTAAGTGTATAGAGTTAGTGACACCTCCTCAACCTATCTGTGATACTGGCAGTGCTCTGAAGACTAATACATTTGAAATGAGAAATCACCTACAGAGCTACATATTTGCATCACAGAATTTAGCACCTGAAAATAAACACATGTGCAGGGGCATGGGGCGTGTAGAGAAATGAGTCCAACCAGCCTCATTTTTGCACATATATGAACAATCCTTCACGTAAACCCTAAGTTTGAGGACAGCACTGTGATTTATGCTGAAACAATAGCTTCGCAGAGTTCATAAAAGGCCTAGATTAAAGACATGTTCAGCATCATTACTCACTCTAGCTAGAAATCCCAGCAAGAAAGCAATGCTGCAAGAGCTGAAGAGCAAGGTTAAAAGATAAGCTTTGCACCAACAGCCACTACTAAAATAATATGGGTGGTTTTACACTTACAATGGATACATCTCTGTTAGATGAAATATAGTCGAGTCTAGTGTACCTAGTTTGGAAATAAGAACAATAAGGAATCCAGTGAGGGGAGGCTAGCACTGTAGTATAAAAGGATTTTTTGTTACACCATGAAAAGGTTTTGAATGTTCAGGGACACTGATTTGAGTGCAAAGTATGTTTGTTTCATAAAGTGCCTGGCACACATGCCCAACCCCTGATACTTTCTCAAACCTAAGAAAAATTTGATGCAGGATTGCAGTATCCACCGACCGACTGCCTTATATGCTTTCCCAAGTAAAGGGGACCATGCCATTAAAAATCCCTGGCCTCCACAAGTTGGTTCTACTCACAAGGGGCTCCTCAATGTGACCAGGAGTCCCAATAACAGAGGAGACAATGCCGTGAGTACAGCTGATCACTCAATGGGTGGAAGTTGGGTGTAAATAATAATGAAAAAGAGGTAATAGATCAGCGAATCATGTATCCTACTTCTCTGGTAAATATTGTTGGCACCTTGACTTTCTTGCAAAGTTCTGAGCATTTGTGTGTGCAAATCGGGTGGGGGGGATATCCATATGAACTTAATTTAAAAGGAAAGATAGACTCTAAATTTACGACAGTAGAAATCTAAGGCACGCCCATCTCTGTAGAATAGTTCAGGGTATTGTTACGTTGTCAAACAATCTGCCATTAGAGCTTTATAGGAGGGTAAATTTTAATTCCCCACTGATGGTTCTTGCGGCAAGCTGAAACACACTGACTGAGCGGAGCATTCAGTCTACGTTACGCTCTTAGACTGCATTAACTTCCTAGCAGTAACTTGCTTTATAGGCTCAGTTCATCATGACCTATAAAATGTTAGACTGAAATGCTTTAAATATCTGCTAACACCATGTGCAGGCCTGGGAGTACAAGACAGTGTGCTATGAAGCGGCAAAGACAGTACTCTTCGGAGAAACTAGCACACACTCTTATGTCACTGATATAAACAGGGTAAGCATGGTAAATAATGGATAACACAGGCATGGTCTTTACGAGCCACTGGAAGTCTGGTTGGGTCTGGTTTAGTTTCCTTTCCCATTCTCTTCAAACAGATTTGCCGGGTGTGTGTGTAAAGATCCTCCTCTACTTTGTGCCTATAAGGTTCTGCTTCATATTCGTAAGGGTCGTGTTCAAGTCTGGAGTTATTTAGGCTTTTTGAGTAATGATGACCAATTTATTAGGCAATTAGCTGCAACTTCATTAATGGAGGGAGAACAGATGCTCTGTTAACATCGGGCTATTGTTCTTCCCCTTGACCCTTAAGCTCTCACATTTCAGCAATTTCAGTAATGCAAAAATGCCATTACAACATCTCATTAATTCAGGGCTGGATAGGCTGGGCAAATACAAAAAGACCCTGTGAAGTTCAATGGGAAAGGTGTCTCTTTCTCACACTCTGCTACAAAGGCCTAATGGAGCCAAAAATGTTAAGATGTTTAAAATTATAACTTTGAGACAATTGTATGTGTGCCACGGTAATTTTGTATCAATACAATCTGAGAGATCAGTGACTGTGTTGCATCCAATTTGATAGATCACTTTCCATCAATCGTTTTCCCAAGGAGCATTTAATTTAATTTAATTTAATTTGTTAACCCTTTTCTCTTTTCTTTTCTTCTTCCCCCCTTCTTTTGGTAAACAATGCTGCTGTGTGTTGCCTAATGCTTAGGTCTACAAACTCTACAAAATAAAATTCCTTTGATGACTTAAAGGCCTCACTATTTTCTTGTCCTTTTAATCTTTACAGGTTCTCATCTTCATGTCTGTTTTTTTTTAAGTGTCAGTCCTGTTTACAACATGATATTCAACATATTTCCTCTAGGGCAATGAACCTTAACAGAAAGCTTTAAATTGCCTCACATAGGAAACCACATTACTATTAATTCCACAGCAACCATATAATATATAAACTATTGCTTTGCAAACTCTAGAGCAATTAGACCTCTCGGCTATTTGACTAACTCTGCTTCATGATACCCAGTGCAGTTAATTATATTTTTTGATGTTAATAGTCTCTGTCAGTTTCAAGCATAAATCCTCTTTGATGAATATTTAAATTATATTTGAATAAAAATAATCTTGGTTACATTTCCTATTCAACAGTCATCATAGCTTAATAAAGGTCTGCTCAGCAAAGGGCTGAGATAAATGGCTCCGTGATCCCATGTAAAGGAACCCTAAATCCACTTTACATCTGATTTAGCGGCTACAGTGACCAATAATGTAATATAATTAGCGATGTTGTTATGGTGAAAAAGAATGCTTTCCCATTATAAATAACAGCATTATTGCAAGCTTAGCTTATGCTCATTTAGTATATTAAATGCAGCAGAACATAAATCAAGACAACCGATTTGAGCAGGACTGCTTGGAAGAGAGAAGGGTATATCTTGAGAATGACATGGGCTGAAGGGAGCACGGCCTTTTTAAGTGTTAATTCTGCCTTTAAAGTGTTAGTACCAATTTTTAATTTTTTACCAAGCTGGGGGAGGTAGAGATTTGCTCTGGGGCTAATATTTTCTTTCAGGAGCCATGAGGCTTGGCACAGAACCTAACCTGCAGCCCCAAGCTTCCCCCCCCCCAAAAAAAGAGTTCTTTTAAATATATATTAAACTCAATGCTGATTCATACTCTTCTTTGATGTGTGTCTGGCCACTTATTTTCAATCAAGGCAGATGTCCTTCATCAGCATGCATGCGGTCATCTGAAGGTTCTGGCCTTGGCGGCAATTTACTACACTCCATCTCAGCCTAAGGTTGGGTAGAAAATATATGGCCAGCAATACTCCTGGAGGCAGTGTAAGTCAAAGCTTAAATCAATACTATCAGAATGCTACACGAGAGAAGCCCCATTAAAGGGCATTGCACCTTGCATGCATTGAGTTCTTACAGAAAAGAATCTGTAACTGCAACTGCTGCCAACAGGAAAGTATTGATCGCATGAGTTGCAAGGAATGTACAAGTTTATATTATTATTTTCCTCCTCTCATTTATTGGTTTAACTCCGGTTACATTATCTGAGATACAGTAGTAAAAGGCTGTTGAGATTTATTCTTCTTATTTACTCAATTACGCATCAGTTTAAAATTCAACAAGGCCACAGCAGAAAACCACGCAATGAAAGCATGGATTAAAAATGTCCTCTGGCTTATTATTTTTTTTCTGTGCTTTGTTTCAATGCAGTGTTATAGTGAGTTTTCCATTAAATAATGAAGTGTCCCATCACTAGATTAATATTTTATTAAAAGGTTTTTTTAAAAAATTAAAACATATCTGGACTTAAAAAAAGCAAAGCTGCAAAGAAACTCTGTTAAATACCCCCCCATGACTGATATTACTTGTACATTTTCCCCCCCTGTCATGTCTCAATCATTCTGTGCCATCAAGACTGACAGTAATGAAACTGCATTCAGGTGGGAGATCATGTAGGATAGTTGCTAAGAGCTACAGATTATAAAAATAGTTAGTTTAGACAAGCCGTTCTCAGTCTCAGTCCTAGCCTCAGTGGTTTAGACTTCAAATCACTTTAGCCCCAGCCAACGTGGCCAGTGGTCAGGGTTGAAAGGAATTCTAGTCTAAAACATCTGGAAGACACAGCTTGCTACCTCTGGTAAGTGCTAAAAACTATTAAATATTGTTCAAGTAAATGTGCCACGTCAGTCAGCCCTAGGACCTTACATTTCTTTGCTTTGAGAACAAAATGAAATCACAAAATGTGGTCAGTGTTAAAAAAACGACCTTTAATAGAAAGAACTCTGCAAACACTCACCTGACTACAAATTTACTTTTTGATATGAGTGTGTAGAAAGAATGCCCATGTCTGCGAGTCTGCTTTGATGTGAGCTCTAAATAAAGGAATGTCTAAGAGGAGAGTGTCTGGCTCTGATAATCATGTACAGTAGAGGATTGTCAAGCATCTTTCAGACTCCTGCATTGAAAGCCAGTGACATGCCAAAGGAAAATGAGGACCTGATATCTGAGCTCAGTCATTTACAATGACAGCTTTGATGCACATTCATTCAGGCAATGCACTTGTCCAAATTGGTATCTGATATATGGCCATCAATACAATCAGTTTGGGGGGCAGAGAAAGAGCAGCAAGTATCCGGAATACTGAGCGAAAGAGGAAAAAGTAGGTTGCAGTCGACTAGATGACACCTTTCACACAGAAGACCTTTCAGAAAATAGTAACTGCCACAAGCTGCAGAAGGAACAGCAACTGGAGTCGCAGGAAAGCAGGAAAATGCCCACATCTAAACTTGGAAAAACTCTATCCCTAAAAGGCTTCATTTTCAGTAACACAGTGCCCTCTCTGGATGAGAAACATTTTAAACTCATATTAAGACATAGAATTTTAACACTGTATTGAAGTATATTTTTTTACAGAAGCATGTTCTAGATACTGTCACAAGGCATATACGGTACGATGCTCCAAAATGATTTTCTGTAGGGTGCACTGTAATGCGATATTGCAGTGGGGAAACCATTTTCTCAAACTGGTTTAGATTTTCCACCCATGCAGACCTGAGGCTTAAGGGGCCTAAAAAATTCAGGATGAGATTAATCAAATGAGATGGGTGATTTCCCTATCCAGCTATCCCAAGACCGTGAGCTCTAGTAAAAGAATTTCCTTTATTCATTATCGTTTGAAAGAAAAAGAGCCAGCCTTGTTTGCACTTGAAAGGAAGCTCATCCGATATTCCTGTGCTACTACTTTTTTTCCCTTGCTCTGACAAGCAAGGGGATACATGCAATGCTCACAGGACAGGATCTGATCGGAAAGGTAATTTATTTTTGTTTTGCTTTTTTTCAGCCATGTGTCACTCACTTTGACAAAAGGAATTAAAAACATCATTTGTCAGAAAGATACTCGAGTCCCAAAGAATATCTCCATTTCCTGCTGCTTTCTTCCCCGAAATAAATGGACTTTTTCATCATTATACATTTAAGACAATAAAAAGAAAAGGAGATCTCAAATTAAAGGTCAAAGAATTTTGAAAGGCCTGCCCCTAACCTACAAATAGAAAGGTCAGGAGAGCAAAGCAAGTAAACATCTCTTGTATTAGGCTTTGACTTCATTCACAGCTGTGTCCTGTGAAGGATAAATGAGTGGCAGAAATACCTTAAGGGGGCACTGCTGTTTGAGAACAAGGCGTGATGTGTCATTATTTACTAGCTGGGTACACCTAGTGAACTAGAATCAGTACACCAATGGAAATTATGCAGATTATTTCATTTCTTATGGAAGTGTTTTTAAATACGCCCTTTGTATCTGGCTGGATAATATTTAAAGAGGTCTTTCTATGCAAGTGTCATTTTAGGGAACTGGTTTTGTGAATCGCCTACAGATGCACAAGCACAGTAAACAGAGCCCTCACAATATCAGCAGGTTTGGTGGCTTTTTAGTTAAAAGAAGAGCAGACATGATATAAGTTTATAAAACTATGCAAAGTGTGGAAACAGTGAGTAGAGAAAAGTTTCTCCCCCCTCCTCTCTCATTGTACTAGAACTTACTGAAAGAAGCTGACCACATAAACTAATCTGAAGCAGGAGTTTCTCACTGAACTCATTTTTCTAAATCATTTCCAGCTTTTTGACTGCAGTGGACTTTATACCCTTTGCGGGAAAGTTTAGAAATGACCAGAATGACCAAAAACTTAATACACATAATTTGTTTAATGACTGGCCAATTTCCAGAAATTTAAAATGAAGTGTAAATTATTTGAATGCAATACCATTTTCAACTTCTTCTTTTTTTAAAAAAAGACCTGTGTGGATATTGTGTGTGTGTGTGTGTTTGTGTGTGTGAAGCAATAAAAGATTTAACATACTGAAATTTGCATTGAAGCAAACGGATGAACAGAGTTTTAAGAAATATTTCCATAGTGGTTAAAGAAACTCTATGGTCAATTTACCAAAATAAGTAAATTAATCAGGCATCCCCAAACTTCGGCCCTCCAGATGTTTTGGACTACAATTCCCATCTTCCCCAACCACTGGTGCTGTTAGCTAGGGATCATGGGAGTTGTAGGCCAAAACATCTGGAGAGCCGCAGTTTGGGGATGCCTGAAATAAATGTTAAAACATGTTTCTAATCTGTTCCCCATGTTGGGAGAGAGAGAGAGAGAGAGAGAGAGAAAGTTGGGTGGCTCTTGGTCTGTCAGATGCCATCCCAGCCCATTTCAAGCACTGTAATTTCTTACAAAGGTTTATCACTTTTAACAGAGGTTATAGGAGTGGCTACTTCCCCCCCCCAATAGGTTCCAAGTATAATCAGGTTTCTTTTTCACCTATTATGTAGGTGGGCTGGTTATTCATTTATTTATTGCATTAAGATTGCAATCCTGTGCTCCCTTACCTGAAATTCTATGGCACTTCCTTCTGCATAGGCATGTGCTGTTTAATTAACATGAATATTTTGAAACTTCTTAAGCAGGTTCCCAGAAAACTTCTGAGTGGGAGTCTGACCTCCCAGAAGACAAGGATATACCAACATTTCAAACAGATTAAAATGGTTTCATCTCCTTGTAGTCACCTTCCTGCTCTCTTGGGTTTTTTTAATAGAGAAAAAACTTAAACCAGAAGATTCTCAAACACTTGCTAGTGGCTTTATTTCCTTAGCTTTTCTAGATTAAAATGACTGGGGTATTTGAATATATTTTTCCAGGATGTGGGGGTTTTTTTGCGGGGTGGGGTGGGCGCTGAAGGGAGCAAATTGTATTGCAACTTTTTTATATGGATTCCTTTTCCGTAGTGAGCACTGCTCTTACCTTTGTGTCATAATCTTGTAGGCATCAGGGAGGAAACATTCTGTGTTCTCCATCTGGAAAGGGTCAGCGTCGCAAATCTTGTCGTCTGTTCGTCCATAATTAGCACTCTCTATCATAATGACATCACTTCCTGGACACCGAAGATCAATGGAGTAGCCCTCGCAGGACAGTTCTCTCCTTACTAAACCAAATGGCAATGCTGCTCGACTGAAACCTAAAAAGAAATTAGACGTTAAGTTACAAAACTATATATTTGGGGGCCGCAGCACATGTAATCGTGGAAAAGCTGTTCTAATTGTAACTATCATGGAAATGGTTGTTGTCCAATGTAGGCTGCATTAATGCATGTTTCATACTAAATATGGAAGACATAGCAAGGAGAAAATAAACTTCTTGTTCACACCGTTCCCAAGTCATGCTTAAAAGTAACAAATGTTCAGAACACATTACCCTACAAATAAACACATGGTCGGAGCTCATGATGATTATTTTTTTAAGTTATAAACTTCAGAGTGTACAGGAAATGGCCAAAAGAAAACAGGGCCTTTCTCAGCCCTACACAAGTCAAACTCTGCAAGGACGATGAATGGAATTTTCACATTAAAGTGTGGATTGGCGGCTGAGTGGCTGGGTCACATTCTGGACAGCAGGTTTACAACCATACTTACAGCCATGAACCATGCTTAACTAGCTGTACTTTGCGTTCTACGGCTGCCACAATTAAATTAAATTAAATTAATTATTTTTAGCAGATGTTTATGATTGGCTTTCTCTGTCCCTGGGACTGGGTCAACTGTTGGGCTGACTTTATTTTAAAGTCATGCACTGAGCAGTAAGTCCCTGTTTATTTCCCCTGTTCTCCTCCCCCACACCCCAAGCCATCGAACTTAAAACAGCCTGCAATGTTTATATAGCAAGCCCTCACACAGCTTTCCTTACCCCCTGACTCAAAGTAACAGAGGGGCAGGGCACCTACCTGTGAAAAAAACAATAAAAAGTAACAGGCTTAATAAACTCTGAAACCTAAAACCAGTGTGGGTCTTAATCCTACTCCAGTTTCCTCCCCCCCCCTTTCTGCTCTTTTCATCTTGGGATTCCTTGTGCCTGTATCATGCACACTTTCACGTCTATTTCTTTCCTTTGAAAATAATAGTTTTCCTCTGAAAATTATTGCCGATTTTATCAAGACAAGACTCCTCCCCCCCTTTCAAAAGAAGTTGCTATCATTTATTTAGCTGCCTGATATAACTTTCGATAGCTATCCTGTTGAGCTACATTTTGACTCTGCATAACCAGTTCTGCCACCTTCGAATGTGAGGGGCTCCATCCTGCTCTGACACTTAGGGTTACCAGACTCAATAGTGGACAGGACTTCTGTGCCTTCAATTGCCCTGCTCTCTTTTGAGTCTGGAAACATTAAAGAGAAACCAGCAGACCCTGCTTGGAAATTAAACAAAGGGTCTGCTGGTTTCTCTTTAAGGTTTCCAGACTCAAAAGAGAGCAGGGCAATTAAAGGCACAGAAGTCCTGTCCACTATTGAGTCTGGCAACCCTACTGACACTGGGTTGGTTCCCACATAAGGTAAGCAAAAAAAATGAGGACAGGTCCTGGACTCGCATACCGAATCCAAATGGGAAGGTTCAACAGTGATAGGGCTCCAACATACTTGTGCCAGTCAGGACTGTCAGTAGTAGGCTAGGTGGATTCAGCTTAAAATAGGAGTCATCTCCCCCCCTCTCTATCATCTATCTATCTATCTATCTATCTATCTATCTATCTATCTATCTATCTATCTATCTATCATTGCATGCTAGGAAGCAGCAATCCAATCCAATGCACATCTACTCAGAAGGAAGCCCCTCTGAGCACTACGTCTGAGCAGACATGCACAGGGCTGCTCTCAAGATTGATTCATTCTAAGGCTTTTAAGATACCCACATGAAGGGTGTGCTTTAAACACTGTGTGACAGTACAATGGATAAATACATTCAGCGCAGTACACAGCAGGTTCAGATCAGAGCCAAAAAAAAAGAGCTGAGAGTAAGAGGATAGCACTTTATGGATGTACGCATTATGCATTTCTGTAGCACTTATATGCGAAAAGATATGGAAATCCCTTCCTCATAACAATCCTCACCAACAACCCTGTGAGGGAAATTCGACTGAGAGGCTCTGGGTTGTTCCCCCCCCACACCCTGGCTCAAAAAAAGCTACTTAATGTGATTTGTAGCTCAACGTTGATTGGAATCCTATCCTACATTAAAACCCACACACCATTTATTGCACTGCATATATTCTTTTCATGAGATGTAGCAGAAACTGGAAAAAAAGAGAAATTTTCTCCAAAGAGTGGCAGCATCCGAACAGGAACTGTGTAACTGTGTATTTCTAGAACTGGGAGAAAAGAGGCCAAACCAAATTCAGAATGCAGTGGTGCAGCATTTGATGTCTGGGTACATGGTGGTGGTGTGGTTTAGGAGAAGTAACCATCCTAATAATTTAGAAACCCAATGTTCACATGTTTTTGCTCAAAGATCTGTCGTTATCGGTTCAACTCTTGAATGAAAACTGCAGGAACAGAGGCAGCTGAAAGGGATCCAGGCCGGATCATCCAGCCACCTTCTGATGGTGTCACTCTACATAATATTGCCAGTTTCCATATGCATGATCCATAGGTACAATAGATGGCTTTTTTTGTTCTCGCATAGAATCTAGATGTTCTCTAACATCTTGCAGCCTGTCTCTCTGACCAACCCCTCTTGATGTCATTCATCCATAGCTCAGTTGGGAAGAGCGTGGTGCTGATGATGCCAAGGTTGCAGGTTCGATCCCCATGTGGGAGGGCTGCATATTCCTGCATTGCAGGGGGTTGGGCTAGATGATCCTCAGGGTCCCTTCCAACTCTACAGCCCTATGATTCTATGTCATTTGTTGATTTGTTGCAGGATAAGTCTGGTTTGAAGGTAGAGGTGTTATGGTCCTCTCTGGTTCTATTAGTTAAGTGCTCTGATGAAAATGCTTAGTATTTGTGTAGTGTTTAGAGTGTTGAAAGCAACCCACGTGACTTATCTAGTTGAAATCCTTTCAATAACCCAGTAAGGTAGCTATTATTATCCCCCATATTGCAGATGGGCAGGCTGAGGCTGTGGAAGGGTAGCTTGCTTAAGTCTACCTAGTGAATTCATGGCAGAAGTAAGAGTCTCGATTCATAATTTGTTTCAGCCACTATGTTGCCCCAGCTTTATGAAGGTTTTGTGACCAAATTGCTGGGAATCAAGGATATACTTGTGTGTCTTTGTCAGGCTTCCTCAAACTCTGCCCTCCAGGTGTATTTGCCCTACATCTCCCATCATCCCTAGCTAGCAGGACAAGTGGTCAGGGATGATGGGAATTGTAGTCTCAAAACATCTGGAGGGCAAGAAATAAATAAAAATAAAAATACGAACTAATAATTTTTAAGAGCAGAACGTATATTTTGAATTCAATATCCATGTAGGACAACAGAATTACAGTGAATCAGGGGTGAGATAGTTCTGTCATCCAAATTTCTCCTATACTTTCCCAATAGTTTGGGAGAGGTTGTATAAAACGATATTGTTTCTACGTTCCAAGGTTATTTTAAGATAAAACAGATGCTAGATAAAGAGTTAACTGTGTTTAGTCCATTTATAGCAACCAGACACCTTCAATTTAAATATCATTATTATTTATTAAATTTCTATACTGCCCTTCATCCAAGGATCACGGGTGGTTCAAAATATAAAAACACAAAAAAATACCTAACATAGTTCCAAATGTTCTGTGCCAAGCCTTTATAGAAAATAAAAACCATACAAGTTGAAATAGATAAAATGGAAAAAGGACACACCAATAAATGCGGTAAGTAGATCTAGTTTGCTTATGAAAAGCTGAAAACGAATTTGGAAAACACACAAATTAGTTCATTGGTTTACTCAGTCGCAGAATACAGCAATGTAGGTGTTTTGGATGCAGTGACCATGGGTGTAAAATATGGAGCGGGAAGGGTAGGTACAGTGCTATTCTTTAACCTACATTGCAGTCTGTGTTCTATATCTGGGTGGTTCAAATATAGAAAATAGCAAGGTTCAGGTCTGGTCAATTCCCTAGCAAGAGGCAGCTCCTTCCCTGCCTTCCTGCCTTTTCTGTGTCACATTTTAGAAAGAGACGAATTATGTGGAATGATGCAGTGTGTATAGCAGCAGAGGCAAACCCTCTATGAAATCTTCGCCATGTCATCACCATCATTAACATATGCAAAAAAAAAAAACCTGCTTATGAACAAAAGGTCTTCCAGCGAGCACTGTGATCCTTATTTTTTAGTCTTCTTTTCCACACACATAAAGGCAAAAATAAGCATTTCTAGAAGCAAAGTGTAATTCAATCCATCTTGCAACCCTGACAATACGAATAATAAAAAAGAACTGGTGGGAGGCCCTGTGAGCAAAAATAAAAATAAAAATCAATATTGCAGCTTTGTGCCGTGCAAATGTGAATACTGCCAAATAGCAGTGCTTAGGGTAAAATGAACTGCTCTGCTCCATTTTGTCCTCTCTGAACAAATGATTTTGAAAAGACAGCTTTTGCAGAGGGGAGGGGGAGATATAAAATGTCAAGCAACAACTCCCTGTGCTTTAGGAAAGCGCTTGGAATAAATACTTCCCAGCAACAGGTGCAGTGAAAGAGGACCACAATATATTCACATGCAGGAGATAACTCCTGGTAAACAGATGTGTTGCTTCACAACAGGAAATTCAGAAGCCCAGTGCCTAGCTGCCAGTCCTAGTAACTGCACAATTTCAAATCCCTTCAGATGCTCAGTAGGCTGGTCAGCCAATACGTTTGGCCATCAAACCACATTCTAGATGTATCACCAGCCGTTAATATTTTGAACACTCTGTTTATTATTATTATTATTGATATCATGTATGTCAAGTGCGGCTGGACACACCCAATGACACATACATCATCATTAGACTGCAGAGCAAATGAAAACAGGTGTTTCTAGTGTTTTAAACCAGGTTTGGAAAGTAGATACCAAAGGGACACTGCTCAGGTCGAATAAGGACTGCATAAGTCTGTGGGTTTGCTGACTGTGCAGGACAGGTTTTCCCAAACTTGGGTCTCCAGCAGTTTTGGGACTGCAATTCCTATCATCCCTGATCACTGGTCCTGCTAGCTAGGGATGATGGGAGTTGTAGTCCAACAGCAGCTGGAAACCCTGGTCCAGGACCATCAGATATGACTTCGAGAACAGCTGAACATTGTCAAGTAAGATCCTGTTACACTGCAGAATATGCTGCCATTGATTATATATTTATTTTGCATATTATATACTGTCACTTATTTTACACACACACACACACACACACACACACACACACACACACACATTCTATTTCTATGTGTTAAAACTGAAATATAACAATGAGAAAAAGAAATAGTGAGCATTCAACATACGTTCTCTTGCATGCTTTTTGAAAATGCTGCATACCCTACACTTTGTTCAATAAAATAAATCAGCTTTTTCACTCCCAACCCCCCCCAGCTCATTCTCTGAATTGCCGAAAACCTCCATAAAAAGACACCGATGGTGGATTATTACTTTTGTGCTCAAGATAAACTTTTCTGCACAGCTCGTTTTTATTTAATAAGAGCACGTCCACCGAGGAAGGAAAAGGCGGCTAAGATAAACTGCTTTCCCACAGAAGACTTAAAATGAGCTTCATGATCAGTTAAAATTGTTCTCCGAGGTTTAGCAAAATGGCATGCTTTGTTCCATTTACCATCCCTCTTTGCTTTAGGTAACTAAATGGCTTGGTTCTCGGAAAATCAATAATCTACATTAATCAAAGTACAAAGGCGATAATAACAGCTTATGCCCTCAACCATTTAAACTGTGAATAGTAACAATAGGACCTGTAGTGAGGAGGAGAACTTTCACCTTTGGATTTCCCCCCCCCCCCAGCAGAGACAAATAAAAGTGGCTGTGCTGTTTCAGGCTACCGTCAATTTTGCTTACTGTTAACAGTGAGAAACCTATGGGTAAAGCATAAATCACAAGAGTGCCTCTTTTCTAGAAATCTGACATTATTCCAAAGGACGGAATGCAAGTTTACTGGAGGTGGCATGAGCCCTCTCGGAGGGAAAATGCACACCTCTTCCAAGAATGAAACGGTGCCTGCTTCTTCTTTTTTTATCTTGTGTTCTTTTTGCTCTCAGAAAAGAGCATTTGCAAATATCACATTCCCCCCCCCCACCCCCAAGAAAAAATAGAATGTTTACAGTTGTCTTTCTGACAGTCTTTGGAAACCATGAAACATGATGACACAATTTTGCAGCGGTACATGTTGGGCAGCGTTTCGGTTCTATTTGTGAAACAAATGAGATGCTCATGAAAAAGGGTTATTACATTACCAATCACAACAAAACAAACTACGGTACGGAGAAAGGCAGGCAAAATGTAGTGTTATTGGTATCTACCATTCCCCTAGACAAAATATGAAAAGTACAGCTTTTAAATTTTCAGCTCTGATGAGTGGTCATGTGTCCTAGCTTCCAGAGGGGAATCCTCTTTCTGATGGGCTGCCTGGTTCTAGTTCAAGGCGGGTTTAAAAACTGAGCCATAAGAAAGGAGAGCAGAAGCTTCTAAGTTACCCATCAACAATAACAATTAGCATCTGGAAACAGTCTTCCCTTTTCTTGTCATGTGCATTGTATATTGATTTAAATTATAGTATTTTTTTCATATTTACAGATACACATCTAATTAGCATGCACACACAGTTTATGCAAATGAATTTCCTTTTTCCTTTTTTGTTCTTTTAGAATCATAGAATTGGAAAGGACCCTGTTTTGGGACTACAATTCCCATCATCCCTGACCACTGGTTCTGTTAGCTAGGGATGGTGAGAGTTGTAGTCCCAAAACATCTGGAGGTCTGAGTCTGGGGGTGCCTGATCAAGTCCAAACCCTTGCAATTGTCCCATATGGGGATTGGATATGCAATCTTGACATCAGCAGCACCACGCTCTAACCAACCAAGCTACCCATAAAAGGATAGCTTGGTTTGGATTTCAGAGTAACCATCTTGGGTGATAAAAGCCCCAAGAAGGCCCAGGGAAAGATGCCTCCTTTTAATTGGCTCTATACTATATACGTTGCTAAATCCTACTCTTGCCACTTATTACAGTCCTTACGAGGGTCCCATTCATACTCCACCAAAGGACCTCAAAATTTTATCATTCAGGAACTGCAGGCAGAAGAGTGGAGTGGGCTGGAGAAGGAACAGAGCACTCCATTACTCTTCTGTGCTCAGTGCAGAAAACATGTGAGTTGCAAGAGAAGGGAATCCCCTTCATCTGAACCGTGCTGGTACAGATTTGTATCTGCCGTTGCCTTCTCTGCCAAGCAAGCCCTAGCATTACAGTAAAAAAAAAACATGTCTGCAGGCTAGTAACCCTTATGGACTTATTTGCTAGGCTGGGCTACACTAATGCAGTATCAGCTTGGTTCTCCATGAAGCCAATCAAAAATGAATTAATATTTAATATTATTTAGATCCATTAACTTACATGAGATTAAATCAGAGGCTTACTGGTTTGTGGAGCAAGGTGTAACTTCCAAAAGGCATGGAGAAAGCAGTACTCCGTTCGAATTTCCTTGCAATTAATTGACCTGGGTGGGAATGAGATTAACTAAGCAGGCTCTCTGCCTAATTTTGATGATCTTCTACTACGGTATGTATGGCAGAACTAAGGTGCATTTGGAGTAGAATGCAAGTTCACAACATTTCCCTGCTGGATCAGATCAAAGGCTAATCGAGTTCAGCATCCTGTTTTCTAAGCAGCCAACCAGATGCTCATTGGAATCCCACAAGCTTCTCTTTGTGGAAGCAAGGTCAGATACAATGGTTGGCTACATTTGTATAACTCAGCAGAGGATCCAAATACACACATAGAATACAAAACCCCACGTTCTGTGAACCGCCCTGACCTCCGTGTATAGGGTGGTATATAAATTCATATGCCTGTTGTCTTTGTCCATGGAGTTTTCTTGGCAGGGATACTGGAGTGGCTTGCCAGTTCCTTCTCCAGGTGGATCACGTTTAGTCAAAACTCTCCACTATGACCTGTCCATCTTGGGTGGCCCTGCATGGCATAGCTCATAGCTTCTCTGAGTTATTCAAGTCCCTTCGCCACGACAAGGCATTGATCCATGAAGGGGCTATGGTCCACGGGGTCACAAAGAGTCGGACACGACTAAACGACTAAACGACTAAACGACATAAATTCATATGATGATGATGGTGGTGGTGGTGGTGGTGGTGGAGGAGGAAAAAATTGGAATATGCAGAATGGCACAGCTCAAGCAGGCTATCCACGTGTGATTTGAAGTTTCAGGCTCTGAGTTCAAGTGACCAACTACATCTAATTCATTAGGTATCCACATCTAATTACTTATGCACAGGACTTTTGGTGCACACACACTATATACATAATAGAATACTTCAGTTTCAAAAAGAAAGAAAATAATCAGGGGCATCTGTTTGCAAAGGACTCTAAGAATGACTATGAAACAGTGATCTACCAAAAAAAACCACCACCCCTATTATTTTCTCAGACTACGAAGCCAAAGTTTTCAATACTTGGCAATAGCTAGGCTTGATTATTGCAATGTATTGTATGGGGTGTTATCTTTGAAAAGGGTTCAGAAACCCAAACTTGTTCAAAATATGGCAGCCAGGCCATAACATTGAAGGGACCAGAATCTGGTTTCAAAGTATTTGTCCTCTTGCAAGAAGTTTCCTCCTGCTGGTTCTCTTTTTAAAAGTTGTGTTTACTATGTATTATTGTTTCTTTTAAATTGTAACCTGCTTCTTAAGTATAAATAAATAAATATGGCGCTGTATCTCTTATCAGCAGAGTCATGTGCCTTCCACAGTGCTATAAATGCAGACGTAAGAGCAGATCTAAAAAATCACGATATTTTAAATATGCTCGTCCTGCCAAGTCATATGCCTTCTGCCAAGTGGCAGCAATCCAGAAAACCACACATGTGCTCATTTAGAATTTCTTGCATTTTTCCTGGGATGGAACATCACCTTGCACATGCATAAATGGGCTGTCTGGATCATGGCCAGTGAGGGTAACCAAGGAATCACAAGACAGGCCAAAATTCAACACATGGCTACAGACATTTGAAGCCCTTACTGAATTCAATCACACGGCAGTGTGCAGTATTCAGCATCTCAAAAAGTACGTTTGGAGGCATTTCTCAGTGAGTCCCTGAGAGCGTCTGTTCATTTCATTCCTTTACAAGAACCTTCAGGAAGGAAAAGCTTCTGAGTTCAGAACAATATCAGAACTGAGACAAGGAAGTGCACAGTACAAACAAAGGGAGGTTTTGTATGTGTGTCGTAAACAACTTAAGTAGTGTGCACAGAATGAAGTTTGCTCAAGCAACAAGACTTCACCTGCCTCCCCCCCCCATGTGCCTCCCCTAAATCTGCTCTGGAGACTTAGGGGAACCCCCAAAACAGGGGGGGCGTGCAGGAGGAGGAGGAGGAGAAGGAAGGAAGCTTCATTGCACAAGTAGACTGTATTCCGCACGCACTTCCCCACTTAGCACTACATTGAATGCCACCCTTTGTGTCAACAGAATTTCCTGCTGCGGTGCTTTCTCTTAACAGAAGTTTGTAGCAGAACGAAAACAAAACCCACACATTTCAGGGTTGTTGGGTTTTTTTTTTAACGTTTGTCAAGTATAATTACTTAATAACTACTTTTGTCTTTGAATTCTCATGTAGTCCCTGTTGGCTTTAGAATTTGACCAACCACAAAGCTGACAAAGAAATGGGAAATAAGAAAAAAAATAGCAGCAACAAAAAAGTCTCTAAGCAAGACTCAAAAAGCCACTGCTGAGTTCATAAACTAACAAAAAAGGGGGGAGAGGGGTGCCTTTGTTCCCAGGCTTTTACAAACCAGATTGGCAGCAAAAACCTTTCTGAATCATGAATGAGCATTCTTCTCTTCTCCTTCGCTTAAACTGGGGTAGATTTCGTGGGACACTGAATGTGGATGATAAATAATCTGCCCACAGAAGACCAAACAGCCCACAGTTTATATACATAGCTGCCAAGTTTTCCCTTTTCTTGCGAGGAAGCCTATTCAGCATAATGGAAAATCCCTTTAAAAAAGGGATAACTTGGCAGCTATGTTTATATAGCATACATATTAAGACTTCAGTATATTCTGAAGACTGTTCGGGACCTTAAAAAAAAGAGTTGGGATGTACTTAGTCTAAAAGCCAGGTTAACCAAGACATCTGCATCCCCTTTCAAGTGCTCTATATACTCCCAGAAATGGGGTAAAATCTAAAATGGTAGCTACATGTTGCCGAGCACGCCACTTAACTTGCTGAGTAAAGGAAGGGAGGGGAAGGAAGCAGGACTTGGGGCAGAAATTCCTAAAGGTACTTCAGTCACCGCTTAAGCTAGATACACTGTTGTTTTGTGGTTTTACATTTTTGGAAGCTGCCTAGAATTCTTTGGGCGTGATTTAGGTAAACAAACATATACACTTGAGAGGGAACTGCAGCTGACAGGTAGAATAGCAGTTTGCTGCCCTCGTGAGCCATAAGATGAATTCACATAGAAGCACAGAATTGTAGAGATGGAAGGGACCCCAAGGGTCATATAGTCCAACCCCCTGCAATGCAGGAATCTCAGCTAAAGTATCCATGACAGGTGGCCACCCAACATGATAGTACGCAACTTGTTATGTCGTCATATGGAAACTCTGGGATCCGTGGTAGTCCTCTAGGAGGAATGTTCTCAAAACCAGTGAGGATATTGTCCCATCAGCTTATACGAAGGCACACAAGAGGTCTAAGGGGCAAAGGGACTCTGCTCCTGAGCTGCTCTGCTTGCATAAGAACATGAAAAGAGCTCAATCTAGTCCAGCATCTAGTTCTTACTATGACCAACCTAGATTCCTATGGGGAGCCCCATACGCAGGAATAGAGTGAGACAACACCCTCCCCACTTGTGATAATCAAAACATGGTAGAGCACAGCCATCCTGTCCAGTAACCATTGACAGACTTATCCTGTGAATTTGCCTAATCCTCTTTTAAAATCATCCAAATTGGTGGCTATCCCCACTCCTTATGGGATCGAATTTCACAGCACTTTCTTTCGTGTGGTCTGGATCTTCTAACTTTCTGCTTTATTGAACGACCCCATTGCAGGGGGTTGGACTAGATGATTCTCAGGGTCCCTCCCAACTCTATGATTCTATTAACAGTGGTAATTTCTAGCTTGCCTGAAGTCACCACTGCCACTTTATCCTAATTCAAGAATTGCAACGACCATTTTTCTGTAAAGATTGAAACAAACAAGCAAAAATTATCCTCTAGAATAGGTTGCTAAATCCTAAAAATCTGAAGTCAGTAGCTACCACTACAATGGCTAACTAAGCACATGTGCACATAGATCCTAAGATTAGAAGGCAACACAGAATTACCCACTCTCAAAAGGAATTAACCAAAGAAAAGATATTTCTGATAACAATGTGCATCCTGACCCATGCAAATGGTCCTCAAAAATACTATTTAGTAGGCAAATTGTATTCTTACACCACTTTGTCATTATCATAGCTCTATATTTGCCCTAAACTGATACAATTATGGTATAGCAAGATCAAGCACACACATACCAACTAAAGGATGATTTCCTGGAATTGAAGGCTACTCTTGCCAGTGCAGTGGAACGCAACTACAGTCAGAATTCCTACAATCGATACTCATTGCTCCCCATGTTAGAAGCCTAGGTTTCAAATTCCCCAAACACAGCACATTCATTTGCATGTTGCCCAACTGAACTGAACTGAAAATGCAAGTACTCATAGGAGCTGAAGTGTATAAAACGTGAGATTATCCAATAAAGCTCTCTACGGTGTTCATTAAACCAATGACAGAAGCATCACTATTGTTGGGGAGTCATTATTGCAAAGCAAAGCATTTACAAAGTGCTGACTCAAGCTATACTTTCAAATGGGGTCAACATAACTCCTCCTGTGGTGCACGTTCCTTTGCTTGCATTGTTCCAAACAAGGATCTTCCCTTTCCTTTACAACAAGTTTGACTTGTGTGATCCATACTGTGACTATATGCCATTAAATCAAATGAGGTCATGCAATGTACGTAATGTATCTAAGATGTTATTGTATCTACTAAAAGGCGCCCTTGGTCAATTCCTATGGTTGGTGAGGGGGGGAACACAAACTACCTTGCTGCCTGTCACCTGCAGTTTCTCGTGGTGATATAATTAATTATATGTGTTGTGCTATCGGTGCCTAAAATGCCCACCCCTTGGCAATCTGCTTAACTTCTCTTCTAGGCAGTATGAAGCTCCCATCAAAATCAGTTACAGGATGGCTGAATAATTTTTACAATATTCTGTTTTTTCCAGAAGGTTTTGTGAATGAGGAGCAGAAACTTTCTAGATATTAGTAGGCAACAACCACAATCTAAAAATGATATTAAGGAGGCCTAGAAACACCAACCTTTCCGAAGCAGCAAGAGAACAATTTGATTTATAGTCCTAGCATTAAATTTACTGTTATTACTTCAGCTACTGCACACTAAGTAGAACATTCTTGAGAAAACAGAAAAGGCCTGCGGTAAGACTGAATGGCCAAAGGCCATTTCCTAGTTCAAAACAGGAGGGGGGGGCAGTTCCCTGTTTGCCTCAAAAACCAACATTTTATTTGCTGGTAAAATGATAAACTGCATATAGGCGACGGCGGGGGGAATATTGCACTTTCTTGAATGGAATAAATCTATATTCAAATAATTATTTGCCTCTCAGTCAGCATGCTCTGGATTTGCCATCATGGGATATTGCTCCCTGGAAAAATAATAATGTTTCCATAGATCCAAGCTTGGCAGTTGTTAGCAAAGCATCTGCTATGAAGCTCAGCGTAGTCAGGTCCAAAGAGACTGACTGGAATCTTCAAAGTTCATCAGCACAGAAACTCCTGAGGGTTAGAAATCTTGTGACTTAAACATGATGACACAGAAAATCAGAAGTAGCGTGACAAGCATAATCTACAGCTCCTGATTCCCAGCACAACATCTTAATTAAAAGATCACCATTCCTCTAGAGACTCGCGTGCTATGGTGATACAGGCCCTAGAAATATTTAAAACCAAAAGACGCTGCTTCTGGGATTTCACAGTTTGGGGGGGGGGGGAGAGTTGCCATAGAGTAGCATCCGGATAGCCTAGTTGGGAAGAAGTAAAGGGAGGGGGGGTGGAATCCCAGACACAAACTCTGTATTATTTTTGTTAAGTATGCACCCACTAGTTCCCCCCTTCAAACATGCTTCTTATTTAACTTGAAAAAGAACGAAAAGCGGAGAACATACTACAAAACGCTAGAGGAAGGGCAGACGTTTGCATATGCAAATAATTCCTAAGCGGTGTGCAGTTGTGAGAACATACTATCATAAACAGAACATCCATCTTTGAGAAGAACACAAAGAAAAGTTTTAAAACCTGCATATGAAACACGAGAAATGGATGTCATGAACAACACACTGAAAATTTGCTTCAGTGTTGTTATGGTCTTAGGAAATTGGCACTTTCTTCTTCTTCTTCTTCTTCTTCTTCTTCTTCTTCTTCTTCTTCTTCTTCTTCTTCTTCTTCTTCTTCTTCTTCTTCTTCTTCTTCTTCTTCTTCCTAACTGATCGCTAGCAATAACATCCTATATCGTCTGAATCACCTTCATCCTGTGGTTAATACACATATTTTGTGGCTACCACCCAATCTTCACTTGTAGGAGGGTCAGGATTCAGTACTAATCTATAACAGGCGTTGTTGTGCCGATGCTCAAACCTACCCAAGTTCTGCCAGTGTGTGGCTTATTTGTTTGGTTGTTCGTTTCCTTTTTAATTTGTTTATTTAAAATGTATTTCATGCCCCTCTAGTACGCATTCAGTACTCAGTGCAGCTTACAACAATCTTTTACACAATCTTCAAGGTCCTTGCTCTGCACCTTCCTTTGGTGCTTTGGCCTGGCTGGAGTTTGTGCTTCAACTGTACTAATGCCATTTGGCTGCCAGGATAAGGGACAGATAGATAGGTGGAAGACGAAGACGAGGAAGAGGAAATAATAATGGCTCAGGACCACAATACCTTGAGGACTGCTTCTCTCCCTATAAATCTACTCGGACCCTGGGATCATCTTCTGAGGCTCTCCTTCATGTGTCTTTTCTGCAGTGGCTCCCTGTCTGTGGAATGCTCTTCCAAGGTTCAACTGGCACCTTCATTTGGGCACCAGGCAAATACATTCCTCTTCAACCAAGTTTTGTTCTTTTTTTTAATATGTATTCTGTGTATATTGTAATTTTATGTTGTAATTTTATGTTGTGAGCTCTACCAGCGAATGGCAACAACAACAACCACAACCACAACAACAACAACAGAAACATGTGACCTTTTCATGGCTGGCCTTCAGTCTACTGTACAAATACGAGAATTGCCTCTGGCTCTACTCACTTCTAGTATCCACAGAAGATTCTTCGCGAGAAATGCGGTCCCTGGCTGTGCGGTTTAGATGTACTATTTAAGAATGTAGGCAGTGGGGAAGACTAACTTACTGACACACTAACTCTCTATTTGTGAGGTGGTATTCAAACATGATATTGCTCGCCTGTGTTTTAAAGTAGTACAATTTGCAGGACAGCACCGCATACTATTTTTGACTCTCTGATTTAGTCACAAGGCTAACAATGGTATACGGGTATTTATTTCTCAAGGAAACCATGAAGTGTGGCAGATCCGGCCGCTCTGCTCTCATTCCAAATAAAACTAAACTTTTCTGCAGAAACCATCACGTAGACTTCTGATTAGATACATTATTCAGGACTAACAAAGAGTAAGACTGTGTAAGGAAATCGGGGAGATGAGGAGGCAATTTCTGGCTTAGGCATGTGCTGTGGAATACTACAACTTCCAGTGCAATTCCCAGCAGGCCTGACTCCACGTCATTATTCTCAGGCAGATTAAATTCAATTCCTTTCAATTTACTGTGTGGGAGCCTCTTTAGATGGGGAGGGGGGCGGGAGAGAAAAACCCTGTCTGTTCTACTTACGCATAAAAAGACACCACAATGTATCAGTAGGCATGTATGAGCACCGTTGTTAAGCTTATTATCTATTTCTTTGTAATACGTTTGATTTTATAAGCCCGTTTTGTGACTGACTTCAAGCCTCTCATTATTTTTAGCGGCATTCAATCAGTCACCATTACAGCAAATTGACTTGATAATTAACGAAAACAAACCCGTATTTCCTAGATGACAACTTGCCTTCATGCAACATTTTTGAAGGGCACCAACAATAACACTGTACAAATTTTTAATATTCATTCCACTTTCACTTTTTTTTGAGAGAGAGCAATGATAGATTGGACAGCGCGATGTAAATCCCTCATCAGCCATGATCTCATTAGACAGCCTCAGGGCAAGCTACTGTCCTGCTGATCCATAGTTCAGCAGGAGAGCAAATGCTTTTCCTGCACACAAAAAAAGCCACCTGCTTCAAGCTCCAGCATCTCCATTTAAAAAAGCAAAGCAAAACAGAACAGGTAACAGGTGATTGGAAACCTTCATAAGAGGCTCTGGGCAGCTGCTGCCAGTCACAGCAACCTGGGTGGACCAAAACTTGGGTGCTTCAATGCAGCTTCTTATACTTCTATCTCTATATCCCCCACCTGCTGCATGAGGACAGTAATGCTGACCCACCTTACATGATTGTGGCAAAGCAGCTGCAAAGAACCTGGCTCCAATTCCCACGAATCCCAGTTAACATGGCCAATGATTATGGAGGGTGGGAGTTATAGAAATGTAGAGTTGGAAGAGACCACAGGGATAATCTAGTTCAACCCCCTGCAGATACAGGAATCTTTTGCCCAACGCGGGGCTCAAACCCACAACCCTGAGATTAAGAGTCTCATGCTCTCCCAACTGGAGGGTTCCCCACACTGCTCTTGTAAAGATAACTGAGGGGCATTTTGAATTCCCTAAGGTGGTGGTTCCCAAACTTCCCTCTTCCCTCTGGACCACTTGAAAATTGCTGAAAGTCTTGGTGGACCATTTAATGGCTTTTCTGCCTGTAGGTTAGGAATTGCAATGTGTTGTCCATGCGCTCTCTCTTAGTTTCTTCTGCTCTTTCTCGTTGCTTCCTTCATTTCCATGTCTTTTTTCTCTACTCCTTTCAAGTGCCAGGCAGTGTTGTTTTCCTGCTCATGACTTCCCCACATCTTGCCTTAAGCTGTGGTTTCATTCGTCTCTGAGGAAGACACAACACTCCTTACTCCCACCCCATCACTTTCATTAAGCTCATGGGCCATCGATGGTCCATAGCACTTTGGAAACACCTGCCCCAAGTGTCCATAAAACTGCAAAATGTTATTCTCATAGCTCTGGAAAATCAAAGTAGTAGGAAGGGCAGGCAACCTATTTTTCATTCATTATTCATTCATTCCAGAAAAAGGAGATCTCACAAATATAGCAAGAAGACTGTGACCTGGGAGACTGAGGTGCAAATTCCCACTCTGCCATGAAACACACTAGGTGACCTTGGGCAAGTCACTGCTTCTAAGCCTAACCTACCTCACCGGGTTGTTGTGGGGATTAAATGAGGAGGGGGATAACCATGTGTAGCACCTCAATCACCTAGAAGGATGGGATTTAAATGCATAAAGTTGGATTTGATGTAGCACCTAGTTTCGTGCCCCAAAGAGATATTAAGCTGTATACAAAACCACCCAACCTGACAACCGTAATTTCAAGTTAAAATGCTAGACCACTTTATCCAGTGAAAAATATGTGGTCAGTCCCGGTTCAGAGGGTAGCTTCTGTATTCTTGGATCTCGGGTTGCCCTTAACACTAAGCCAAACTGGCTTAGTGAAACAAGCAAACAGCAATGACTCCCGGGGGAGATTGCATCCCCTTTGCTCCTTCCTGGTCGTCGTCTGCTTTTTTCCACATTCTGCCTGAGCCGGAGCTTCCAAATGCTCTACAAAGGCAATACCACCATTGGTCTTGCTATTACAAAGGCATGAATGACTCTTGCTAAATCCAAGTTAGTCAGAAAATGGTGCCACTTCCTCGAGAAACGGATTTGATGAAAACCTAAGATTCTAAATCTTAATGGTGCCTTAAGCACAGAATCTAAAAACAAAGCCATTTGAAACACCCAAAAGGAAGACTTGTTTTTCAGCACTGAAGAGAATTTAGACGCATCACTTGTTGCAACCTGTTGCCTGCGAAGAATACTGATGTGTGTGGAGTCCAGGAGTGGGCAGGAAAGACTATACAAAGATGGGAAAAGGAGATCTCTATTATCCTTGGTACATTAACAAGCCGCCAGTCAGCATGCTACCCACTGAGTTTGAGCTGCGTCTTGTTCTATACTCACATTGCTCCTGGATGGGATACGGCACTGCTATGCTAGCAGAATGGCTGCCATATCCAATGCGTACTCAGCCTCAAAGAGAAATACAACTAGGAAAAAAACTACAATGACACGGAAATCCCTGTAAATTCTGCCAGCACCCACCAATCAGGAACTATGCTGACACTTCCATACTGTTCTACACATGGAGGGAGCTGAAAACCTCAAAATGAACATGACCCCATACCTACCCACCCCCTATTTTATAGCTCATCCACGGCACATAAGATGACCCCACAGCACACATAGTTCATCAGCAAGCCAGCAACAATTCAGCTAGTACCTGTCTCCAGGTATCACCACTACAGAAAATTCGAATCCCTCAGGCTGCTCTTAAGTACAACACACAAAGGAGCGCTCACACAACACAGCACTCACATCTGCAGAGAACTCACACAACCATCTAGGGTTCAAAGACCAACCTGGGGAGGAAAATACTTTTTTTCCCCCACCAAGCAGTCAGGTGAAGGGCATTCAATAAGGGGAACCACAAGCTCACAGTGACAGCACCTCCCTCCAGTGGTTCATTGCACAGATCATGGGGCTGGGGCCTTACCATTGAGAAGGAGGGGCCTGCTCACCTTTTGCATGCCTTGGGGGAGAGTCATGTCAGTGGCAAAAAGGAGGAGAGCTCTTGGGACTTGAAACCAATGCAAAATCCAAAGCACAATTTCCTAACTATTCAGTTGCAGCAGCAGCAGACAGCAATCGGACATATCATGGGCATTTCTCTCCTTCCTCTCATACACAGAAACCAGAAACACAGGAATAGCCGGATAAGCCCTGGCCTCATGAAACAGCACATGCTGGTGATCTCGGGCTGAAATAGAGAAGACAAACCCCTGGCTCAAATCCAGGGTATGTTTATATTACTCCCTTCACCCTGCACACCTTAGTCAAATCAAAAAGAGAACCACATGGAGCAATAGCCTGGATACAGCTTCTGCTAACCAGTCCATGATAGACCATCAGTTCTGATGGCCACCAATTTGGATGACTTTAAATGAGGACTACACCTAGAAATGTAGAGCTGGAAGGGACCCTGGGGATTATCTAGCAGGAATATGCAGCTGCCCCATACAGGGTTCAAACCTTCAACCTTGGTATTATCAGCACCAAACTCAACAACAGGGCTATCAACGGCTACCAGGCATGATGGCTAATGCTCAGCCTATATCCACTGTTGAAGGTAGTATGCCTGTGAATACTGGTTACTGGGAATCACAAGTTCAAAGAGTGCTGTTGGTCTCTGGTCTTCCTTGAGAGACTCACACAGGACCAGATTGTAGACTACATGGGCCTTTAGCCTGATCCATTATCTCCCTGATAGGCCATCCCTGCCAGTAGGTCCAAATGCCTATTCTCCTCCTTATCCCTTTCCCCACCAATGCCAACTGACTGACCTAAAACAGCCTGGCAAAAGTACTTGTTTCACCTGTGCAGCCTGAAAGGCCTGACATTCAGCGTTCAAAATTCTCCAAGAGCCAGGCTCACTTTGCACCTGGCTATTACCGTAGCCACTTGTCACCAAGTGAAGACGCCCGGGTGCTAAGATGGCGCCTGACATCTCCACCGTCTACATGTGCATGCCTGGGGATCCTTGGATCAGGGCTATTTTCACACACTAGCAACACATCCTGTAGAATTCTAGCCATTATATTTTATCTGTACAATCAGAATGAATTTCAGGAATCAAAAAAATTGTATTGAAAAAATACAACTTTTGAGCTGTCTGGCCCCAAAATGACAACAAGGCATTCTGTTTTGGAGACTGTAACCCTGGCTTATATATCTGAGTTTCTAACACTGGATTGGTATAGGGTACCCTAATGAGTGCAGAGAAAGGCAGAGCCACTGTCCATGACCCTCTCATTCCCCCTGTCCACCTGCTTCAGCATCCCATCCTGAAAAGGGGTGGTGGTAGTGAAGCCAGAACCTCTTAGGGTAGGAGAAAGGGACCCCCATCCACTGCTCCCTGTCACTGAAGTTACACTTCATAGCAGCATGTCTGTTGCAGAGGATCACACCCTAAAAACTACATGGCAATAAAATGCCAGGGCTTAATTTGTTGCAGTGTCTTGAGCTGCAGCAATTCCAGACAATCGCAAGCGCCGTCATCAAAACAGCACTGGGACATTCGGAATTTGGGAAGGGGCAGAAGTGTGGAAATCCCTCTCCCTAATTAAATCACAGAACGAGGGTTTGAAGTGGTAAATAATAAATCACAAAGAATCTGCAATCTGGTTGTCAAGGAAACTGGCATGCCTTTGCCATAATTGCTGTGAGCCCCATCTTGCCCTTTTTGACACCAAGCCTTATCAAGCATTCTGGGCAGAGAATGAGAAAGTTGCTTTTCTGTTCCTCTCAGGCAGCCATGTAACATGCATTGAGCTTGACTGAACAAGGCCATGCTACCACACACAAATGTTGCATTCAACAACATCCCTTTCTCTCTCTCTCTCTCTCTCTCTCTCTCTCTCTCTCTTTCTTTCTTTCTTTCTTTCTTTCTTTCTTTCTTTCGTCTCTCTCAACTACCCCCCAGTCCATAGACAGTAATTAACTACTAAGCTCTACTATATTCGTAGCAATCCTGAGATTAGAAATGGCACTAGACTGTTTGACGGTGCTTTGAAAGGCCTCAACAGCTGTGTTTACTAGAAAGGTTTCCTCCATTTATTGTTGCTGCTGGGGGAGGGAAGGAATCATTCCAAGTATTTGAGGCCTGATGCTAGACATGGTTATCTCTGGAAGCTTTTCTTCTTCTTTCTGAACCAAGAAATAAATGGCAACAAGCAATAACAGCTTCCGTGCAGCTCATGAACCAGTGGTACTTAAAAGCTAAAAACAATGCAGAGAATGAGACATAAAGATTTTAATAGAGGAAGGCAGTGTGTTAAAATAGATACGAACCGTGTGCCATTTACCAATCCCGTCCTCTCCTTTTCAGGTAGAAATATTATCATTTTCAATGTTAAATAAATTATATTACACGGAAGCAACTAGTATCACGTTCAGTACAGCATGGGACTATGAAGGTAAATTTAGGGTCAAGTGACATATTGTGGGATGTAATATGTAGGGGTTTTTATCAGGATCACAGCAGCAGCGACGGGAAACTTGTTGAATTCATGGAGGGGTGCAAGTGGGAAGAGAAGGGATAAACTTCCCCATGTGCAGTGATCCCAGCAAGAATCTTTCTACCCTGCGGCTGTAATTAATTGAAGAAAAACAAGAAAGACATAGCTGATGCTACATATTTAGCATGACATGTAGTTTGATTGTGTATTTAAGTGCCAAATACTTACAGAAGTCAAAAGATGCCTAAGGAGGTTCTGAAGAAGAAAACAAACTTATCAAAGCCTTGCAAAGTCCTGGACAGAAGCACAAGTGGGCTTGTATTCATTTTCTGCAATTATAATTATTCGTGTTCCTTCGATCTTCCTGCTGTTACCAACACCTTATCATCTCTTTTACCAGGTGGGAAGAAACTAACTGTGGCATTTGTGGGATGATTACATACTGGTACAGTACATGTGAATGGCTGTATGCAGCACCTCTACTTTTCCTCTTTCCATTTTCTTGCCCTATCTGAAACACACTCTATATAGCTCCAAAAGTTTCATTTTCTGTACCTAGCCTTCATAACATTAACATCCTGATCCTATGGGCTACCTGTACAAGCACATAAGTTTACACTATTATATGGTATTAGGGTCCTCGCAATAGCATAAAGATTCTTGCTGGTTCCCCTAATATTTGGCTCCAGCACTGGTCCAGAAACCAGGTCTCCCTAGGGTTTTGCCTTCAAGGGTGGCGATGACAGAGCATTACAGATTAGCCGTGATCATAGACCAATTCATTTCATATATTTCATTCTTTGTTTTCACCAACCCTCAGAAGTGAGGGTTGATAACTAGGCAGCCCCAAGCCTATTTGGCAAACAGTGTGCTTAAAACTCCCCCCCTCTCTCTGTGTGTAAAATTATATTTATATTTGTACTTCTGCATATTCTTAGCAATCACCAACCTCTCAAAATGGGAGGCAGAGCCAGTTAACTAGGAGAGGCACAAAATCACTTCTTCTGGTGTATGATGGGCCAAGAAGTACAGTGCTAGCTCCCTCCAAACAGAACTATAGCATTTGCTTACTGTCAAAAGCTGGGAGGAGGGTCCACAGGACAAAATCCTCACTTTGGTCCTGCATCCCATCCTTTGCTAACCCATACAGACACATGCCAGCTTGTCCTTCCTCCAGATGAGGCTGAAACTAGATTGTTGTTGCTGTTGAAAATGAAATCATGTATTTCAACTGGAAAAGACCCATTCTGCAAAGTTTGAAACCCTTGGCATCCAAGTAACACTGAGATGGAGACACTTGGAAATGTTGGGTGGGATCACTTGACCTTGGGTTGCTTTGACATTTTGGAGACTTCTATGGTGGGTGTGTCAATTCCAATGTCTGGGCAAATAACTCCACCATGGGTGACAAGATTGGTGAGCTTGTAGTAGGCTACCATGGAAATGTGATACAGTCAGTTTATGCTGTTGTTGCTTTTAGATACCTCAATAGGCACATAGAATCACCTGGCAGGTGCATGCACAGGTAATGGCTACAAACCAACTGTTACAAGCTATGGCAATATAAAACGTTCCAAATGCTCAAGGAGTTATATCTGCTGAAGAGCCAATCCCAGCACAATAATGGCATGGAACATGAAATCACAGTTACGGCATGTGGTAGAACGGGAAAATTACTCAAATTACTTTCGTTCCTCCATTTATTTATTTAATACCAGACCCTCTTGTGCATTCTCCTCTACATGTCTCCACCATCAGAACACAATCAAATCTAAATACCTTATTCACAAAGCACTTCTGTAGAAAGGAAATGGAAGTACAGGGGAAAACAGAAGCCACACCTTCTGGTTAAAAGCACCATGCATAATTACGAATAATTTCAACAATGAATCTATTATCATCAGATTCACCAGCAAACTGTTGTTGGTAGCTTATACAAAAAGTATGATGATCAAATAGCGCAGAACGGGAGTGTTCTCAGAAAAATGCTTCATCCTACCTCTGGGTTACAAGTACATAGCTCTCTTTCTGTGGTGGTGGTTGCCTCCTGTAGTCATATTGAGCTGCATATTTAAATATCAGATATAGGCACAAATTGTGTTCTTCTAAGAACATTTGTCTGGAAATTTGCAGTGACATTCACATTCCTTTTGTATCTTTAGTCGCCCTTTAGAAAACTCAAACCCAGGAGTTTTCTAACTTTCCAAATCGATTTATCATTTCCTCTCTCCCAAGGCTTCACATTCCATAAGAACCACACCAGGCACCATCTGATTGGTTTTCCTAGGCACACAACATGCCACAAGGAGAGTTCAAAATTATCTGTGCCTGCACTTCCATAATCCACTGTGAAAAAACGTACCTCAGACGCTCCTGTCAGTAGGAAGCGCTGCCAACCTGATACTTCTTAATCTGTACTGTTTTCCAGGTGGTCAATTTGATTTGTCAATGCTTTAAAATCTTTAGCGTATCATCTGTTAGAATAGCACTGAATCCATCAATCATAGTCTCCAGGCCTTCAGCTTTCCTCTTTCCCTCCTGCAATCTTGAACAGAGGCTTTCAAACTTTCTATCCATTTTAACACTTGAGCGTAAATTGCATCTAACCATTTACTAATATTCGCAGAGCTTTGCTAGCATATACAGTAAGATGAATGAACCCACCTCTCTTGATAGCATATCAAAAGCAGGCAGGACTATCTCAGAGATAGAGGACATAAAGGAAGACTTATCTGTTGTTTTGTAGAAACATGCACACTACCACGGACATTTCAACCTTTCACTAAAAAAAATATTTCAAAATAATATGTTGAAGCAGAAATTGACAACAAATTCAATTTTTGACAAAGCTTCCACTAAAAAAAAAAAATTCCACAGAATTCCACAGGAACATAAACTATTAATAACAAAGCATTAAAAATATTATATCAACTTTAATGACACCTACCCAATGGAAATGTTCCTTTTAATAATTGCAGAAACATGAAATGATATATCTTGATTCTTCCCAAAGCGATCTCTCGGTCAAGATGACAATGGTCCAATAAAATAAACTGGTTTTTTCCCCATTATGTTTTTTTTAAAAAACACATTATCCTCTCCCCTATATTTTCAGAAATACATACCGTACTAAATTACAAGGATGCTTTCTGCAATGTGTAGTTTGGAAAACACAGCCTTTTAAATTCAAAGTACTTTTAACTAGAATGCTGATAGCATGGTGCACATGCTTTTTTGAGAGAAGAATTATATTATTCTCTCAAATTATACTCAGATGTATAAAACATCTGAGGCCCTATTTATTTTTTAAAAATTCCCCATTATTCCATGTACTTCAGCTTTTAACCTTTTATATGACACTGAATTATTTTATAGTACTAAAATACTTAAAAACAGAAATCAACAGTGACCTGTTAAGGGGGGAAGGGACACATTCTAAAGTCTCTCTCTGGCCCTATGGTAATTTAATTTCTTTTTCAAGACAAACCAGTTGGAAAGTGACCATCTGCTAGTGGGCAAGTAGTATTCAAGCAAAATAATGAACAAAATATCCTCCACTTCCAGGCAGGGAAGGCTCATAAAGGAATTCATGAAATAAAACATATGAGGTTACCAGATTTATTTGCCACGAAATTAAGTCTCAATTTCTTTTGATTATTGTTACATCCACTGGTTGGATGTACACTGGTTGGAAAACAATAAATGTTTTCTTGCTGGACATCATGCACCACATAAAACAATACAAATAATTGGACCCTTTAGTAGAACAAAAGTTAGAAAAGGGTAATTCAGCTTCATTTGCACTGCTCAGTCTTGTACAAATAATTGTTGGCTGAGAAATTACACACTGTTTTGTTCCCCAGAATGAAGTTATTTATCCAACTGTCTACCTTACAGACATTGAGTGAGTGTCAAGCTAAAGAAGAATTAGAGAAAGGTATTACCACATGAAACGTTACAGTTAAAAAATAAATAAATTGTGAGGGCAATGGGAGAGATCAATCACAACCAAATTGCAATGCAGACAATATAAGAAAAGTGAATCAATTTATTTCATTAATATGGTTGCTTGCCCGTGCCAGTATGCTAGAACCTAAAACTATAGAGAATGAGGTTCAAAGCTTTATCATGCCCAGTACTTTGTTTTTAAGGAGCATTTACAATTAAGCAGATGGAAGTGGTGAAAGATTCCAGTCAATTTCTGCCTGTTCAGTCATGCAGTTGACTGGGTTAACTTGGGCAAAGAGGATAACAAACGAAATACAATTTGCATGCTGTGCTACTCTATATACTTAAAATAGCATACAGTAATAACAATTAACAGACAGTCAAGTTGCAACACCCTCAGCTACAAATTAACCCGTTTCACCCAGATTATGAAGTCTGTTTGAAGTCACATACAGGGAACTAAGCAACCTGCCCTAGTCGCAACAAAGACTACATACAGTGCTGGTTTTCTAGAAGAAACAGGTGCAGGGAACGGCGCCCACCTGAGATGTGCCGGAACTGAGTTTCCACGAGTTCCGGCTGAAAAAAAGCCCTGACTATATAAGAGAATTTGGAGTTACAGATTTGTAAAATTAAAACTTTTATTCATCGGGAAGAATAAGCATTCCAGATTACACCTTGAAGGATTTGTCAGAACAAATGGAAACAATATTTTTTGACCCTATATTGTAAGTAAAATAAGCAATGCCCGAAGTATGTACCATTTGGCACTACAGTAAAAATTTCCTCGCCAGTCATGATGCAACATAAAGGCAACTCAACGACAATTTCTACAGATGCAGTCCAACTGAAGTCAATGGAACTGTGCCACTGGAAGTGATTACTGAATCACCCCCATAAGTCTAATAACTAGGCTTCTTTTATTCATGAAATGATGTTAGGGTTTTTAGATGCTACTGCATCTTGCTGATTAACCATTAATGAAATGATGCACACATCCAGGTGTCTAATAAGTGCATGGATGTCGCGGCTTTCCCCCTTCCTCCTTTTAAAACTATATTTCATAACAGCAATAAGGCACTTTCTACCATGTATTTCTCAGGGAATATAGCTCTTCGGGGACTGATAAAGTCACTCTGCCTTCATTCAGCCTTGTAACGCTGCGTGAAGTGCAATAAATGCTGGGATATGCAATGCTTGCTATGTGTCTTCTTACACATTGTTTCTTCCCAAGCAAACTGCTCTTATTCTTTCATTTAAAACAAAAAACATAACAAAACTATAAATGCTGCTTAAAGGGGCAACCATGGATTTCAGGAGTTTCAAACAAAGAGATAATTTAAGCAATGGTCTTAACTCAAATAAAATGTCCTGTGTATGCTGAATTAGGAAGCTCTTTGGGAACTGAATTGAACACGTTGATCTCAGTTTGTTTCAATATATTCCATTTCTCCCCCCCCCCCATAAGAAACATACAGTAAGAATGCCATTTGGATGCAGGACTTACAGAATTCATTCCTTGACAATCATCTTTGCTACCTCCAAAGTTCGATGAGTTGGGGAAGAGCGAAGTTAATACAAAGTCAAAACCTGGACATGTTTTACTCTGGTTCATTCATATCCCCTACATGGTTTTGTATCCCACCTGTTTTCTGGGTGCATTTCGTATGTGAGACACAACCCAGCAATGATGTTTCATGAAGCATGCACACACACATACATGTTTCTAGAAAACTGTGCATAAGAAGTCACAGTGGTGGAAAAGAACAAATGTCCTAAATCATTCCAATAGTAATAATCCTTTACAGTGGTACCTCTGGTTAAGAACTCAATTCGTTCTGCAGATCCGTTCTTAAGCTGAAACTGTTCTTAACCTGAAGTACCACTTTAGCTAATGGGGCCTCCCACTGCCGCACGATTTTTGTTCTCATCCTGAAGTAAAGTTCTTAACCCGAGGTACTATTCCTGGGTTAGCGGAGTCTGTAACCTGAAGCATCTGTAACCCGAGGTACCACTGTATATGTCTCAGCCTCTGTAGAAGCTGCATAATGGGTTTTCCTAGAACAAGGTTTTCCAAGATTGAAACCAACTAAGTTTTCAGTGAGACTGAACTGTGTCTTGGCTGACCGTTTGGGAATGGTGGTATACCATGGTAGGCCAGTTTACCTATTTGCAGCACCAGAAAACTATTGCATTATAATGATTCTACTGAATTAAAATTTTATTTAATCCATAAAATGAATTTTAAAAAAGTGATTCTACTGGGCATTAACTAATTTCCACATTAAAATAATACAATCTGTATGCTATGCACCTATGAGAATTTAAATGGACGTAAGCTACACTGGATTTGTATGAGCATTTCGAAAGGCTCTAGTGTAAACATTTGAGCCAGCCCCACATTTCCACCAAAGGTGCCACAATAAGTATTGGGGAGCTGTTCACTGTGTGCCTGTCACACTCCGTTAGTGCAACTTTGATTTGCCTTTGTTCTGACAGTAGCAAACAGCTGCTTGTAAATGAGCCACTGTCCCTGGGCTGCCTCCCATTACTCCCTGCTTTTGTTTGACAAGGTCACTTGCTGAGGGGATTTTGGGGAGAAAGAGTGTGCAGCCTATAGAATCAGAGTTAAACCACAGGCAACTCAGTTTGAATGCTCTCATTTTTTTTCCCCCATTGCACCAGCAAAGCAAGAATAACAATGAGAAAATCTTTTGCCTCTGTGAGCAAGTCAACCCGGTTGTTTTTTCCCCTCTAGAATTGATTTCATAATCCTAACACTATCTTATAAAAAGCAAGTCATGTTTTCATAAATCCCCTTTCAATTCAAATCTGTATGAAAGTTATATAAAAGATGGATTTAATTACAAAACAGGATTAACCAAACCAGATTAATATTATATTATTCATTTGGCTGCCACAATACAACATGAGACAATGTGACTCCATCTAATGGTAACTATAACAAACAGTGTGTTGAGATACAATTGGGAAAGTCTACAGTGTTTCTGATAGAATATTTATCTTTTATACAGGGCCAACATTGGTCGGGGAATGGGAAAAAGAGACCTCCAGTAAGAAGACGAGTCTCATAAGCAAAATATTATTATACTAGCTGTTCTTTTAATGGATTCCAGACATTTCATGGGACTTGGGAGATATGTACTTTTGGAGTTAGTTGTTTAGAAAGGCAGGTCTCCTGCATAAGCTGCTAAAAATGCAATGTTATAAAACTGCCCCCCAATTAGGGCCTCCTTCTCCCCACAGTTTGACCTTATGATCTCAAGAACAACAAAAAATGAATGGGCATTAAGGTACGGCATCTCTTTGTTCCAATTGTTGCTATTGAAGCCAGGCACAAAGCCAAGAAGGAATGGCAGATATTCAAAGCAATGGCAGATATGATAGTAAGAGACACCCTGTGGCATTTGCCTGAATTCTTTGAGAGTGGATGCAAAACAGGAGAAAAGGGAAGGGCTACTTTAAGCATTCTTTCCATTTCTTCACAGGCCACTCAGAACAATGAATAGGTTTCCCTCTGTCACTACCTGTCTAATTTCAGAGAACATCCATGATTATTCCATTCTGTATCTCATCAATTTGCAGAATATTTTCACTCTTTGTGGTATTGACCATTTGCATGAAAGCCAATTATCTGTTGAAGCAACATGGAAAAGAAAAGTATGTAGACTACGATTTGCAGAAAGAAGGGCGAAACCTGCTGTTTCTGCACAAAAAAGCAGTAACTTTCCTTTTATGTTTACAGTAGCTAGTATGCCATTTTAAGGAAGCCTAATGATGTTTTTAGCAGAATACAACACAAAGAGAAGAACAATGTAAAACTTTTGCAATCTCTCTGCCACGAAAGATTTCCTGAAATCTGAAAAAAGAAATTCTATTGTTTACATGACCTTTAAGCCTCCTTTCCTTTTTTAACAAATCTATTTCTCTTGTAGCATGTGAGTTTGTGTGCTTGTGTGTTTCAAGTGCTTGAGGGGGCTGGAAAACCTCTCCCTGCAAAAAGTTAGCATCTAAGATAGGAAAGAGTTCCTCCTCTCAGTTGGCTGTTCTTCGTTGTTTGCTGTTGTGGTTACTATTTTTGAAGATTTAGAGGTGCGACCAATATGCATGCAAGTCAATCGAGCAGGAGTCTTCTGCATGTAATCCAACATAAGATCACAAAAGAAGTATTGCCAGATCAGACCAAGGACCCATCTAGTTCAACATCAATTTCCCGTAGTAGCCAACCAGATGCCTAGACTGACAGGCATGTCCAACTCCCAAGAGACTGTGATCTACTCCCAGTATATTAAAAAACTGACAGTGATCTACCCATTGTCATTGGAAGGAAGAGGAGCGTAGTGAGTAGGGATTGCCCTGAGTTGTTGAGCTTTTTTAAGGGAAGGACTGCCCAGAGTTGTTCAGCTTTTTTTAGGGGGGAGGACTCAGAGTGGTTTATCTTTTTTTGGGGGGGGGGACTGCCCAGACTTCTTGAGATTTTTTAAGGGTAGCGGGCCCACAGTTGTTGAGCTTTCTTGGGGGGGGGCAATCAAAAATGATCCCATGATCTACCAGGATCACCAGGGGATCTACCAGTAGATCACAATCCACCCATTGTACATGCCTGGCCTAGAGGAATCCTGCAATTAGGACAGGAGCGCAACACTGCTTTCTTCCCTTACACTTCTAAGTAAGATACCCTCACCATCCCTAAATTTCTGTACTATCCAAGTTGGTGGCCATTACTACATCTTGCAGCAGCAAATTATATAGCTTACATAGGTGCTGCATGAACAAGAATCTTCCAAGATTCAGCTTCATTGGGTGGCTCTAGGTATCAGTATTATGAGAGACAGATAAAAACTTCTCCCTGTTCACTTTCTCCAAAGTCATAATTTTTACACTTCTATCACATTCCTCCCTCTCAAAATAATAATAATAAAATAATAATCATAATCTTTCCCAGAGGGGAGGTGCTCCAGCATCAACCCATCCTGTTTTGCAGAGAACAACACATAAAAAGGCACAGAGATATGACTGCATGCCTTGAGATTTCACTCAGTTAGTCTCTCCTGCTCAATTGTTGGGTGACCACCAACATTTGAAGTCTCTGGGTCTGCTCATGCCACAACCTTCTCTTCACCAGCCACTTTCAGTCAGATAACCTATTCCACCACCAACACCCAACACCCAGTTTTCCCCTCAACTAAGTCAACATTACATGGCTGAGATATTCAATCCCCATTTGACAGTTTTGGAATCTTAGAAAGGGTTTCTTCTCCTAAAGCTTTTCTATGCCTTACAATCCTTTGGGTGTTCCCAAGTCTACTTACATACATTCCATGTCGTCCATGGGTGGCACTGTTTTGGCTACATAGTGATCAGCATTCACTCCAGCACTTTGCAAGTAGAGAGGATGATGTCCATACTCTCCCTCTCCCTCCCTCCCTCCCATTTAGAACTTCCTTACCATCAAATAATTATTTGTTGACATAAGTTAAGGTTAGTGTGCATTGAAACAAATCATGTTTGCATAATCCATAGACACTGAATATTTATGTACTAAAGAATGAACACACATTTGTCAGTCCTCATATTCCTCATATACACAGTACTCTAGTATATTCAAGTGAGAAGTACAGCCCCCCCCCCAAAGTCTGGTAGGCTGATTTGTATTCAAGGGCAATAATCTCCTGAAAATTCATCTACATCTTCCTTACTGCATGTTGACAGCAGGTGGGCCATTGATAGATCCTTTGAAAAAGATACAGAGTTTAAAATGCCCATGTATTTCAGTTAAACACCACAAATTACAAAATACACCCCAGGCCTTAACTTTTGTGTTGTCTGTATGCAGGCTGAAATAAAGTATCTATAAATACAGTACTTTGTTCTTTCTTTAATCTACAATCCCAAAGCTGGCTCTGCAACATGAATTTAGCCAACGTAATCTTGTATGTCAGTGAAGAGAGATGTAGATTAAACCCATTGCAGGTCTGATCGTGTGGCACAGCTGGCAGAATATGTCTTTTAAATGACAGGCGGCGAGGTGCCAATTTTCCTTCTTGTTCCTTTACTAGCACATGGGATGAACTTAAGAGTGTCTGTTAAAATGATGAATTGCTGGTAGAAAACAAGGGGCTGGATTCAGGATTAAAAACCCAAGTCTTCAGCTAAAGTGCATTCCCTTTGTAAAATGAGGGCTGCTTGAAAAGTTCCGAGGAAAATCCTTCAAAAATTAAAGAACTACATAAGGGTTTCTTAAATACAGCATTAAGATCATTAAATTGAGCTTAGCTCCTAATTAATTCCTTCATGCTAGAAACAGCTTTCTGCAGTGCCAATCTCCCTGTCCAGTTGAGAACAACCGGATGGACGAGATTAAAACCCTTGTATGAATCTGAGGACATACGTCTCCCATTATTACTGCAAACCAATAGCCAGGTAAAAAAGGCAGTCATACAATAACCCAAGTGTTTCCTGTCAGTCAGAACCGACTGTTTTGATACATTGTGCCGGGTGAAAATCAAGGACACAGCCCTTCCCACAATAATATTCAGCTAATATGCAGCTCCACTATGAAGAAAGGATGCAGCATTTATTTCAGAAACAATTTATGGTAATTTAAATTTCCACACAATCTTCATGGTCCCATATATGACAGTACAGGCATAGCCAGTTTCAGGCATGACTGATATGTGCACAATCACACAATCTCACACACATAGTGCCAAACTTGGAAGTGACTCAGGCAGGTCATAAAAGACGTCACTAGAGGGGTGGAGCAGGGGCAGAGCGGAGAGGGCACGCAATTTCAGTTGCACGCAATTTCTCCCTGTGCAAATCGGGGGTTGCCTGCAGTTGATCCTGGATGTTACCAAAACATGGATTTCAATGGTTCATTCAATCAAGACAGAAGCTGGCATAGCAGCCTCAAAAAAATAAATAAAACGTACACTAGGGCCTTTTGAGCCTTCATTGACCAAACTTGACCCTTTATGTGCATACAACCCCAAAAACATAAAAGCCACCTACATACACATCACACCTTCATCTTCTCAGGTCTGAATTTCAGCTTATTGCCCACCATCCAGCCCATTACTGATTCTGGGCACTGGCTCAACACTAGACAGTTCACCAAATACCAGACTTTCACCTTTCTCCAGACAAAGCAAATGAGTGCATATTGTTCTGCTGACTTCTGTAGAGAAAGAGAAAAGGTCTGCACTCATAGAAATCTATGAGTAGGAACCAACATTTGCATTCAAGATTCCAAGTTTCAGCCTCTTTGTTTCAGTGATCACTTGGAAAGTTTCTGCTGGACTCATCTTGAGATAAAGCCTAAGCTGAATCTGGTGCAACCAATTTGTGAATCAAGCTACATGACATGGAACTGCAAAATCCTACTCATATCAACTCAGAAATAAGTCCCCTTGAGTTCAAGTAGAGCTTACTCTTAGGTAAACAAATATAAGATTGGAGTCTAAAAGTACTATTTACTTCAACACAGCTACTTTCACAGAGAATTCATTCCCTCTTGGAACCACAGCAAACAACATGAAACAGGGAAACCCTACTGAACACCTCAAGGGTAATGACATGGATAATGGATCAGGCAAATTAATGTGGCCCTGTAGACTATATGTCCCTGTGAAAGCATTTGTTTCTTGACTCTAATTTCAATTTATTGTTTTACACATTGGCAGACCAAAACCAGATCAGTTGATAGAACACCTTACTGCATTTCTTCATGGTCAGTAGTAAAATAGGTGAGAAGGCATGCTGCAATGTTAGCTGACCATGCAAGTCCTTGAATTCTTGGGTGCAATCAGCTTTATGGAATAGTACGGTCTCACAGACTGTAATCAGAGACCAATAAAATAAAACAGTACTAAAGTTGTGATGTCTTGCATGGTCACACAAGGTCTGCAGTTAAATCTAGAGATTTAGAAGAAGCCAGCAGCAAAGTTTAACCAGAAGGTTAAACATAGGAAAAATGAGAAAATATTTAAATTTCTACAGGTCAAGAGTTATTTGTTATGAACTTGATGACCAAATCTCTTGACTTTTTGAAGATATAAAAGGCAAGATGAAAGGGCTTTTGCTTGTGGCATGAATTGTAACTAATATTCCCATCAGTTTTATACTAGTTTTATTTAACCTTTTTTTCTTTTTACTTTACGATGTGGTTTTACCTTTGTAATGTGATGGTTTTGTACTGTTTCTCGGGTGAAAGAAAGAGCAAGTGCCTAGTCTACCTCAAACGACCCTTGAAGTATTTTTTTTCCTTTCCTTTTCCGTTCTTTTCTTTTTATTGTAGGAGGGCAGGATTGAACTCCCTAAGCATTCATGCCCCACACACCAAAGCAGGCAGATAGCTTTATTTTATTGCCACTCCACAGATTCACTGTTAGGTTGCCATTATGAGGGTACTCCATGAAGACATGAATACTGGGGAGATTCAGATTCAAATCCCCCACTAGGGTTGTGAAGTCACTGGGTAACATTAGACCACTCGCAATCTCTCTCAGCTTAACCTTCCTCACAGGGTCATTGGGAAGGGTAAAAGAGCCTGGGGAGAGAATTATATACACTGTCTTGAGCTTCTTGGAGGAAAGGAAAGGTAATAAATGTAATAAACAAAAACAAACAAACAAACAAACACATTGTATACTACCGTAGACACTTCTAGCACAGTGACAATGTAAGTGACTTCATGTGTGTCAGATCAGCTTGCACTATTCCATTTCCTCCATACTATCCCACTATCAGGTACCTCTAGGCATGCCTGGAATGAGTGTACATTTCAGCCCTACAATATTATATACACCTACTTGGCCAGCAGCAAATCTCACTGAATTCAGCAGGATCCTTTTCTGAGTAGACATGTATAGGATGGCACAGTTAATATATTATGTGGAAAGTTTATGATCAAAGCAAGTCTTATCTAGTCCTTAAAAACTAAATTACCACTGGCACAAACCAGAGGTGCTCTTTTCTCCTATCCATATCGATGAGGCTTAAAAGAGTGTGTATTACACAATATTTATTTTTGTGGGGCTGGATGACTGGGGTGGAGGAGTTATGTGTTGCGTCTTTGGTTCTACATAGAAAAATAAAACACTCCAAAACAAGGGAAATGCCAATAAAGTCTAAAAGAAACTAATGGACAAAATAAAACAAAAAGCAGCCCTTCACAAAATATTTTAAGCAGTGAAAATTATTTATTAAACGTGTTGCCCAAACAAGTGCCAGAATTAAGCAGGGAGGGACAGCAAAAACAACATGACCAGTCACAGCACTAAAGTGGGACTATAGTTAAACCAAAAATATCCATGATCTTAAGTAACAGCCATGTGCATCCAATGTTCATTTGATGATGGAGACCATGGTCTTAAAAAACAAAAATCTGAATAGGCATGCAACAGAAAACTTTCCACAGAAAACTTTTATGGAAGTATTTACTCTCCCCCCCCCACTTGTTAGTGATAGAATAAAACAGAGAGGAGCAACTATTTAATCTAGAGCTATAGTGCTAGTTCTTAAGTAACCTTGTGTAATTGATTTGTAACTGTAGATGCCAATTTGTTTTCCAGCAACTAAAGCATTTTTGCCACTTTTAATGGTCCGTTACCAGATCACCCTTACCAATTGTTCATTAATGCACAGAGCAAATGTATTAACTTGCATCAGGCAAGGTTCTCCAAGCACTTCTTTTGGCCCCAGGTTAGCATCAGAAACATCCCAAAACTTCAGGGCTAGATTGCCCTCTTGGCTGCATGATGAATCTTCCCCTTAATAGCCCAATTAATCACAAAGATATGCTTGCAAGGGAAGTCGAAATCTTGTCCGGATAATGAAGTAGAGATTACAGGATGTCTAAGTAGGAATTGTGCTGCAAAAGCACAAATTGAGCACGTCCATTAGGGCACTACACTAAGCGCCATTAGAACTTTTGGAGGGAGCTGTAGGCTATCCAAATGTAATGTTTAATTTTGTTAATTAACCACAATGAGTAAGAAGCAAAAAGAAAAGAAAAGAAAAGTGATCTGAATAATTTCATACGGATGTAGCATCAGATATAGATGCTTTAGGAAGTCATAACTGCATGCATACAGGAATGGCAACTGGGTCTAGCAGGTTCATTAGCGCAGGAATTGGGATTGAGAAAATTGGTTGGTACCAGGGGATTGGAGTTTGCCAACATACACAAGCAAAATGGTGCAATATTCACAGACAATGTATTAATGGCTATTGTACATTGACTAGTTCTGTGTACAATATGGCTGCTGCTGCTACTTTCATGAGGCATGAGATTTCAGTAGCCCTAGCAAGCTCCCTTAAGGGTTGGCTTTTCTTCTCAAGGCAGACTGGATGTGTACAGATTAAGCTGCTCTTCAAAATAATACCACATGTGCCTAGATCAAAGGCCAACCTATGTTATTTTAGCTCTGCAATATGAACATGTGCTGAAGAATTCACAAGGGATGTATCAAAATGTTAAAATGACACAAAACAAATAAAAAGTGTATACTGCCAAGTATAAATCAGCATTTTGTCCCATCAGCAAAATCATCAACCATTAGCATCAAACACAAAAGACACGCCCAACCACTGATTAGTTCTTTCCTTCAAAACAACGAAGCTGAGAAGTGGAAAAAAACTTGTCCGTGTCTAGAAAAACAAATTATTCTGGCTATTGCTTTAAAATCATTTTTTTACTATTTCCAGAGATTATTTTACGAACAAGCAAAATGGAAAGACAAAAATCTTTATTAAGAAGTCTTTGTTAACACACAAGAGCGAAATTTAATAGGTGACTTACTCAGAAAACTGAATCAAGGGATAATTATTCCTTTGGATGAATAATTGCCAGGAATGTTCAATTACTGATAACTGTGAGTTATCACAGTTAAGATGTTTTTTATTCATCTTGAAATTAGGATATTTGGATCTCTGATTCCCAAGGTCTGTCCAGCACTTTGAAAGCTTTGCTTATTGTGTTTTTGTTTTTTATGCCCCATGGCTTTTAAATTTAAATTTAAAAAAACACAAAATGGTTTGGACAAAGGATCACAGATAAGCAGCTATTATGAAAAGTTAACAGCTTATTTCTAAATTAACTCTTGAAATTATACATATGAAACCTCTGGGCCAACATAGGCAGATATGTTCTAATAGGATAAGTGGTTCCAGTTGATGTGATGCCTTTAAAATTTACATAAGGCTGCAATCCTATACGCATTTACTTGGCTGTAAATCATGCTCAGAAGAAATAGAAGGGGAAGAAATGGAGGCTGTGAGACATTTTACTTTCTTGGGCTCCATGATCACTGCAGATGGTGACAGCAGTCACAAAATTAAAAGACACCTGCTTCTTGGGAGAAAAGCAATGACAAAGCAGAGATATCCCCTTGCTGACAAATGTCTGTATAGTTAAAGCTATGATTTTCCGAGTAGTGGTGTATCAGTGAGAGCTGATCGCCGAAGAATTGATGCTTTTGAATTATGGTGCTGGAGGAGACTCTTGAGAGTGCCATGGACTGCAAGAAGATCAAACCTATCCATTCTGAAGGAAATCAGCCCTGAGTGCTCCCTGGAAGGACAGATCGTGAAGCTGAGGCTCCAATACTTTGGCCACCTCATGAGAAGAGAAGACTCCCTGGAAAAGACCCTGATGTTGAGAAAGATGGAGGGCACAAGGAGAAGGGGACGAAAGAGGACGAGATGGTTGGACAGTGTCCTCGAAGCCACCAACGACTAAACAACAACAACAAATCATACTCGACTCAGTGAGGCTTACATTTCAGTAGGCATGAATATGACTGTGTTGTTAATGACTTTCAAAAGGAATCTGATGTGTGGGAAATGAATTCAGAATGAAAATGGAAAAAAAGAAAGAACTTTATCATGTCAATATTAAAGGCTAGTATCAGGCACCTAATAGTTAAAATGTGGCTTAATCTAGTGGTGGCTAACTTGTGATCTTACAGATGTTGCTGAACACCAATTTCAATCACCTGAGACTGTTGACCATACCAGCAGGAGCTGATGCGAGGTGGAGTCTAGTTACATGTAAAAAACAACAGCTCCCCACCTCATCCCTGTGTTTAATGGGTCTAGAGTCATATCCCTATTGCAGAACCAGAATGATTTCAAGATCCTTCTGCACTGATTTTATAGGCTCTGTTTAAAGGTTGAGTGAGAGACTGTGTGCGCATGAAGAGAACAGAGGGGGGGAACACGAACACACACACACACACACACACACAATTTAAACTGTTCTAAAAATAAAAATGAAATGTTGGTTATGATCTGAGTTTGTCAGTTTATTTGCATCTCCTTACTTATTATCCTGGTAGGTCTTACCTGTTTGTAGCAAGATAATTAGAATGAACATTATAATAGCTGCGTAACTTTAAGAACAAGTGCTTGCTTCTTTAGCTCTTTCCTCTCCATCCTTTTCTTCCTTTTGTATCATGTGTTTAGACAGTAAATCTACAAATAGCTTGTGTCTTTTTTGTTATTACTCTGGTAGCATTTTTGCTGAGGAAATACCTAGAAGAATACAATCACTTCACATATTTGTAGATTCAATTATTAGAACTTGTTTAAGTGACCAAAAATGGGTGATTGGAAGCTCATACTGAAGTCTGAAGTATTAAAAGGGTAAAGGGGCCCCTGACCATCAGGTCCAGTCGTGTCCGAATCTGGGGTTGCGGCGCTCATCTCGCTCTATAGGCCGAGGGAGCCGGCGTTTGTCCGCAGACAGCTTCCGGGTTATGTGGCCAGCATGACAAAGCTGCTTCTGGCGAACCAGAGCAGCACACGGAAACACCGTTTACCTTCCGGTTGGAGCGGTACCTATTTATCTACTTGCACTTTGATGTGCTTTTGAACTGCTAGGTTGACAGGAGCTGGGACCAAGCAACAGGAGCTCACCCCATTGCAGGGATTCGAACCGCCGACCTTCTGATCAGCAAGCCCTAGACTCTGTGGTTTAACCCACAGCGCCACCTGGGTCCCATTAGAACTTGTTTAAGTGACCAAAAATGGGTGATTGGAAGCTCATACTGAAGTCTGAAGTATAACCCCCCCAAAAAAGGTGAAAGTTGGATAAACTGGGCTTCAAGGGAATACGATTTAATACATGTTAATATTTTACACTGGACTTGAAAAATCTACATTGCACTAATGACACTACAATAAAAATGCATGAGAACAGGTTGAAATTTTTCTTTGGAGAAGAAAATAATCAAAGAAATCATAGCACTTTCATAATTGAAAAGGTTATCTTGTTCAACATTATCTCTTGACTGGGAAAAAAACAACCCAGGAAAGATGTAATATTGTTCTGCAGGCTCACAAACCTGTGATGCTCCAGCCAATGAAATAAAATAACCATAATGCAATATAGCAGTACCATCAAGGAATCTGGAATGCAAACATTTCTTGTACTTTAATAAACAATTGTCTGGCTCATTCCATGAAGGAATATTCTGCATGGCTTAACGATAGTTGTTGAGGCAAACAAAAGAAGTCTTTATGCTCCATCTAGACATTGCAAGGTGCTTATTCAATTTCTTCTGCACCAGGAGCAGTGTTCCTTACCTAATATGTATACATTTGCTGAGTGTTATTCAGCCTTTGTTGCTTCTGACCCTCACTTGGCATTTAATTCCCAGTCCACTGGGGTATTCATGCTTGATGGCACTGATGCACACACTGAATGCTTTATTTATGTAATGGCAAAGGGAATGAAGCTATATACTGTATTAGACAATATCCTGCTTAAAGATGCCAATGGCTGGTGTCACTGCACTGCTGACCCCTAACCATAGTGAGAAATATGTCACTAGATTTGAGAGGATAGTAGATAACAACTTGTCGATGCAAGAGAAAAATGAAGGAAGGGGGCAGGAAGCTGCAGCCAAAATATTAACTTCATGTGGTCCTTATTAGCCATGGCTATACTCAAGGCTGTCTTAAGCATATGCGGCACCGGGGTACAAAGATCTGCCTGGCGCCCGCCCCCCCCCCGGTTTCCCAGTCCCAGGCACACAGGAGGGCGGAGCCGACTGGCTGCCTCAGCATCTCCCTGGCTCGGTCGCCCTCGAACTCACGGCGCAGAGCCTCCCGCAGCAGAAGAGCCCGCCGCGGCACTCCAACCGACGGGTGGGCTCTTCCTGGGACTCAACTCTCAGGCCCCTGGACTCTCGGCCTGGTGCCCCTGAGAGCCCAGCACCTGAGTGCCCCACACCCCTAGCGCCTATGGGTAAGACGGCCCTGGCTACACTAGTGATAAGATTAACAATAGTGTGGAAAACATGGGTGGAAGGTCTTCTTTTGACTGGGTTGCTGAAAATGGCATTGAACTGCAGTACGATAAACTGAATCACTTGACACCAAAAATAAGCTTTCCATAAACAATGTGGCAATAATTAAAATGCAAGCAAATTTTTACTGAGGGATAAATGTATCTGTATACAGAACCTCCCTGTATACAGAACCTCCTTGGGAGTCTAGCAACATTTGTCAGATCCAGTCACAGCTGTGAGCAAAGCAGAGACATTCTATGTTTCTGCAAGTCTTCATAATACTGTCTTCAGGAATACTCCTCAAATGTGGTGCAATGGGTCCACACATCTGGCTGTTCACCATTGCAGATACTATGAACGTATTGCTCTCGTTTATTCCCTTTTTTTAACACCCCTAAAGTTCAGATTGAACTAGATGACCCTCAGGCTCTACAATTCTATAATTCTTTCTCCTCAATCCAGAGACCTGAATGTGCCTTGATGCTCATGGGGGACGGGGCGTAATTGTGTGCGAAGGTTCCCTCATTCACTTCAACTGAAAGATTGAAAAAACACATTCTGCACACTTCCTCTCTCCATCAAATTAAATAGAGAACATGTGGGTAGGTGTAGACACACACAAATGTGTATCTACATTCATCCTCATTGAATTCCTATGCCTGTTCTTTTGGGAATCAAGGAGGAAATAAATACAATGATGGTGGCAGTGTGTTGAAATGCCACGGAATCGTTGCAATTCATCATGCAGACTAAATGGAACAGTCAAGTGTAAATTTAAATCATCCAACACAATACCAAGTAGGTTTGGCACAGAAGTTCCCCTGGGAAGGGATCTCACACCCATAGCCTTTTCGGACGGATCCATTATTTACACCAATATGCATATATCAACCAAATTGACAATGTCTTTTCCTTGTTAAAGCTAAATTATTTCCCAGTAGTACATACCATGTGTTATTCAAATGTCCCCTTTAAAGTGTCTTTTCATCTAAAATTAACTGAATGGCATTTAACTGAAATGCTCGGAATACTGACCAATCAAGGCCTGACCTATTGACTTTTTGCCCCATTTCCCAAAGTGAAAGCATTGACTGAAGGGAAATATCACACAGATGCTAATAGAGACAACAGCAAGGGGTATTTCAGAGGGACTTAAATTATTCCGGAAGCCTAGAACTTAAGATCCATAACAGTCTATATCTTCTGTTGTTTTTAATTATGTCTTTAAAAAAGGTCCCCCGCTGTGTTTTTGAAATACTAAATGGCCTCCACAGCTATGTGACATAATTCATTCTAATTCATGATTACAAGATGTTTTCAAACTATTCCCTCTTTCCCAGCAGCTACTTAAAAGCAGGAAGGGGGGGGAATAGAGAATCTTCCCCCACCCGTCCGTATTTTCAATTTAAATTTATCCTTCCCTTTCCAGGTGTACACTTTGCAAAACAGTTTATGAAAGATAAAAACACAACATATGCTGACTGCTTTTAGTGTTTCCCACATTCTTGTTGAAACGCGTAATGAAAATAAGACACAAGCTGGGCTTTTTAAAAAGTTCTATATTGCAGACTTTTAATTCTACCCAATAAGCAAGATGGGTTCCAGCAAATATTTTATTCCTGTACAATGATGTTATCTTCTCATAACAGTGGGATATTAAATCCCTAGGCTAATGCTTACCAGATACAATTTTGAATTGCATAGGATACAGTACATAGCGATTAAAACACGCAGAGACTCATTTTTTTACCTCTCAACATTTGCAATCAGCAATAATTTCATTAACACAATACTTATGCGTCTACTCAGAAGCAAGTTCTTGGAGTTCTACTTACTCCCAGGTAAGCTGTAAAGGACTACAACCTACACTTACTCTTCCCCTACCTTTCGTGCAGTGCAGTCTCTCACTTCTACCCTACAGCAGTGCTCCAATGACACTCCCAAGTTTGCAAAAAGTTTCCCAGGTCCCTGCAATATGGGGAGCTTGAAAGGCTAGTCTGGATAATTTGTGAAACTCTTGCTTGGTTCTGAACAACATGAATTAGCCAGAAGACTTAGCTAAATGAAGGATGAGTGAGAACTTGTTTAAAGTGGACAAGGAATTTCAAGCTGTAAGCCAACAAAGCCATTTGCTATGAAAAGGAAAGCAGGGAGTTTGAAGGGGGGGGGGGTAAAGAAGAGGTGAAAATGCACTTGCTGCCAAAATCCATTCCAAGTGATAATCTTCTAGAGCAGGGGTCAGCAAACTTTTTCAGCAGGGGGCCGGTCCACTGTCCCTCAGACCTTGTGGGGGGCCAGACTATATTTTGAAGAAAAATATGAACGAATTCCTATGCCCCACAAATAACCCAGAGATGCATTTTAAATAAAAAGACACATTCTACTCATGTAAAAACACCAGGCAGGCCCCACAAATAACCCAGAGATGCATTTTAAATAAAAGGACACATTCTACTCATGCAAAAACATGCTGATTCCGGACCGTCTGCGGGCCGGATTTAGAAGGCGATTGGGCCGCATCCGGCCCCCAGGCCTTAGTTTGGGACCCCTGTTCTAGAGCTCAATCCTGCTCTGTTTCGCCGTGATGCACAGGATTCAGTCCAAGTGTCCCAGAGCCAGTATAAGCTGAGACCACACCCTTTCATCAATCATGTCTCCTATAGGACCACTGTGGATGAGCCTCTGTCTGGTGGATTTGTGCCAGCTTCCTGGTTTCTGGGAACTGGGAAGAGCTAGAGAGGAAGTCTGGCTGCTAAATGTGTACTATGCAGCAAATGAAGGACTGTTGATTTCTGATAACATAGGGCTTTAAGTCTTTATAAAGGGAAATGGAGCATGAAGCTGGATCTGAACTGTAGCTGATCACTTGGAGATGGTCCAGAATTCAACAGGGATTACAGGAACAGCCCTATGGGGAATTTGACCTAAATCATTCTGCTGTTATCTGCACCACATACCAGCAGGCTGGAGTTATAAGAGGCTTTTTGCTGTTGTTTTAAGTGTTTCATACCCCAATTCACTTGGTCTCTGTAATGGGAGATTTCCTAGCCTACCCATTCCAAAAATATTTTGCTTCAATCTGACGAACTAGTGAAAAAGAGAGGTCATTTTCTTTTAAGTGTGCCAATGCAAAACCAACCCTCTAGCACACTCTCAGTGTTACCACCCTGATCTTGCTATTCGCTTCAAAAAGAATTACAATAAATAAAGAAATACCGAAATAGGACTCATTGTTATCTGCATCCTTGAATTGTTCCTCATCATATCACTGAGAACAGCATAACTCCATGGAGATTGGGGGGGGGGGGTTAAAAGAAACATTGGTGTGCCCTGGGTCATAACAAGCGACAGGCCTTGAACAACAAAAAAGCAGGTAGACAATTTTTGAATGTGAATTAGGTTTTTTTTAAAAAAAATGTGCCAAGTGTGATACTTCCTGCTCCAAACTCCTTTTGTGCTGTGATAGCTAAATAAAAGGCAAGCTCACACTGGAAGAAAAAGCAGCCATCTGATTTTTGGACAGTTTTTCCAATACGCTGCAGCTACAGCTCTGTTTATCTGGAATAATGCTTGACAGCTGTGCGTCCCCCAAGCACAGGCTCTGATACAATGCCCCGAGATGGGTGAAGCGTGTACAACAAAATGATGCAACTTAAAGCAAGACAGCCAAGTCAACTAAAATCCATGTTTTACAGAGTCCTTTCTTCAGTTATAGACACAGGGACAGTCTCTCGGAAACTATCTGAGAAACTGGCAATTGGTGAGGAGTTCAATGTCATTCAGAGCAATTTCCCTCCCTTCCGTGTGTGTGTGTGTGTGTGTGTGTGTGTGTGTGCGCGCGCGCCTATTCCAACCCTGAGTTTTAGCAGCACATTAAAAACAAAGCTGACAGAATCAATAGAATTTAAGATGCCCTCGTAATCTGGGTTTAACACCAAAGTAGCACCTTTAATCAAAGACGTGGAACCCCTCTGTGGCTTTCTGACATCTACATCTATCATCCGGATAATGCTGCTGCTGCTGCTGCTTTTTTCGCTGAACAGAATTAGCAACTTTAGTCAAATAATTAAAACCTGCCTGCCCAGAAATGTCAGGATAAAAATCAGTATGGCACTTTATCATTCTTGTAAAAGTTTCATTTTAATCTACACACCACGCCAGCTGCTTTGTGGCGCTATAATAAAAGTCATCAAAATGCTACGGGGAATTCCCAGAGCACACGGAAAAATATTTCAGCACCGGCTGCCAGGCACGTTTTGAAGTTAGGGCCAGTTTATTCCATGAAAATGAAAAATCAGGCAAGCAGCATACTTGTAATAATGTGTTTATCCGTACAATCAGAATCCCAGATAATTGCCTTTATTTTATTTTTTTAATGCAAGAATTATTATTGCTCTTTCTAGAGAGAAAAGCTTTCTTACAAAGAAATAAAGCTACATTTCAGGGGCATAACTCTTAAGCCATGGCTAAAATATGGTTTGTTTGTCCAAACTCAGCCCAGTAAACTACCTGTGTTATGTCTCCTAGCAATAACCCTCAATCCGAGGACATGGCTGGCTTACAAACCCTGGTTTGTTTTAACTGATTTGGCATTATGTCTGAATCCAAAAGCCCTGCTTATTTATGATTTTATGTGCCTACCCTATCACCAAGCTACAGAGCCACAAGCAAGAGCAGCTGGAAAATAAACAAACCATGGCTTGCTCTCTCATCTATGACCATTGTTGGTTCATTGAACAAACCATGGTTATAATAAACCATGGCATACCATTATGTGCAAATGTAGCCTAAGGTTGCCATATTTCAAACAGTGAAAATCGGGAGGTGGGGGTGGGACGGAGTTGTTGATCAAGAAATGCCAACATGGGCTGACATACGTCTGGAATTTCCCAGGCATTTTCCCGATTTCCACCCGGATATGGCTGCGGGCTGCAATATTCCAGATAAGCTCGGGAAAATCTAGGTGTATGGCAACCCTAATGTAGCCAGAAGCTCACCTAAGAATACTGAATGAACTACATGCAGCCATTATCTGCATCTGTATGGTAAAACCACCTTTACTAGTTGGCAGGATAATACAGACTTACCAAGGGGATATATTTAAACTAACCAGGTTGTGGCTTTGTCTCTAGTTATACACTTCTGGGGCCCCTCATAGGCCTTGGGGTGATTATTTCAAGACAGCTCTTTCAAGCCTAAAATGACCTTGACCCACATTGGATATAGCTTCATTAATGGCTTCAACATATGGTCAAATATCACTATTTGCTTATCCATTCCACTGTAGCCACAACCTATCAGTCATGTGCTTAAAATACAAGCCCAATTATTGACCCATGCACATACAAACATTTTTTGCACAAGTGCTGTTAAAAAAAGGAAAGTGATTCACATGTCAGGAAAGATGGAAAAACCAATAATCTGTATCCACTAAGGCTTTAGTCATGCAAGACACTATTGCAGCAAGAATAGACCTTGATCGAAGGATTCATGTAAAGTCTACTACGCAAAAACTTTGAATTATTATATAACTCAGTGTATGAAATGGGCATCATAGACTAAGCACAGCAAGAATTCTAGAATCATGGGCATAATAATATAACAATAATTTATTATTTATACCCCGCCCACCTGGCTGGGTTTCCCTAGCCACTCTGGGCAGCTCCCAACCGAATATTAAAAACACAATACAGCATTAAACATTAAACATTTCCCTAAACAGGGCTCCCTTCAGATGTCTTTTAAAAGTAAGATAGTTGCTTATTTCCTTGACATCTTAAGGGAGGGCGTTCCACAGGGCAGGGCCACTACCAATAAGTCTCACTGCCTGCTCCCCTGTAATTTCGCTTCTCGCAGTGAGGGAACTGCCAGAAGGCTCTCGGTGCTGGACCTCAGTGTCTGGGCAGAACTATGGAGGTGGAGATGCTCCTTCAGGTATACTGAGCCGAGGCCGTTTAGGGCTTTACAGGTCAGCACCAACACCAGCACTTGTGCTCGGGAACATACTGGGAGCCAATTTAGGTCTCTCAGGACAAGCGTTATATGGTCTCGGTGACCACTCCCTGTCACCAGTCTAGCTGCCGCATTCTGGATTAATTAAAATGGACATTATACTTATAAAATGGCAATACATGTAGTTTTCTTAGTTGGAACACGAGCTAACTTCCAGGAAACTCTGGGACACTCAGATGGCCTTTCTCATTTCATCTTCTAACCATTCAGCCCATTAATTAGTTCAAACAAACATTAAAGTTTCTCAACACAGGCAAAATCTGAACATATTTAATTAAGAATACCATTGCCTCTTGACAAAGTCAAAGAGACAAAAGCACTCCTTATTGTAACAAAGTCATTCACACTGATTACCTTTTCACCAGAGGTTGGGGGCTTCAATTAGATACCAAGATTTAAAATCTACAATTAATGTCGTCACTCAGCAGGCCAAAAATTCCTAAAAGCGTATCAGATATACCATTGACCATTTCTATCCTTCGAAAGCGGTGCATGTAACAAATGGAAATATATTTATTTTCTACATGAAAAAGGGGTTGGGATGCTTTCTGAAAGCATGGGTGGAACTCGTTTGATGAAAACCGTTAAAGATTTGGGATGCAGACAAGGGAAAGAGAAAGAAATCATTGCTACTTTGTTTTAATGAAAACGGTAAGCACAGCCTCAGCCTTGGCTGTTTCTACTACCCATATTGCACAGAATCAGTTGCATTTTATTACATTATTACTGGGGTTGGTTTACAAGATCATCCCCAATAGGCTTGACCTTTGGAAAATGCAGGCACAAGTGTGGGAATGCAGGGGGGAGGGAGGGGGCAGAAGATGAAAGAGGATGCCGGCGCAGCAGCCGTATTATGCTAAAGACTTGATTTTGAAGAGCAACTCATATGGCTGCAGCCAGAATAATTTGAGAGCTCACTTTTCAACAACCTACAAAAAAGGGAGTGTTTTGTTTCAGGACACACACACACACACACACACACACATTAACTATAGAGTTGGAAATGTGTCTATGATTATGCCACAATAAAAAAAGGAAATGATTAAAAGGAAAAAGCATGATGCTGTGAGTAAGGGGGGCATTCTTATACTACAGCAACTGTATTTTATTTCACGATTTTATTTCATGATGTTGATGGTGTATATCTTGATTTTATGTAATTTCCTCTCTTGTTTAATTGCTCAGATAAGCTCGGGGAGAAACCACAAATTACCTGAGCACGCAAAAGAAACATAATTATCTTTCAACACTGAAAATGATGTTTTCCCACTTAGCATATCTGCAACCTTAGATGTATAGGAGGAGGTTTAGAAAGCCATGGTGGTCATTAGAAAACTTTGTGAGTTTGGGTTTTTTTTTTAATGATTCTTTCCCTTAGTCACGTAGCATGCATATTCTTTGGACCACAAAATTTCGTGCCAAGAAAAGTAGGATTCTGTGGTTTTCTAGAAAAAGGGGAGAAATGCAAATGCATACTTATTTTGCACAATTGACTATGATTTTTACTAGCCGTGGGAAAAGGCAGGGAACCATGTAACCAATTCTGCCCCTTGAACTAGTGAAAGTTCTGCTCAGAGCTACTCCGATACTTAGATTTCAGTAGTTATTATCCACTTTCAAGCTTGGTTCCACACCCCTATGAACACTGCCTTTTTAAAGAAAAGGCTAACATTCTCAGCATGCTCAAGTTCAATCCAGCCACCAAAACGTGTTTCCCCATACAACTCTACCCAGGAAAATTGCCTTAGACATTAAAATAAAATTCTAGGCTTGAAATGTAAATTTAAGTGACAGTTCGTAGTCACGTGGCTAATATTCCCTTTATTGCATATAACCATATTCCCAGCCCATCAGTCTGCACTTAGGCAGTAGTCCACTCTTCTGTTAATAAGAATCACTGCCCACTCTACTAGTCTATGCAATGCACGACCGGGGCTGCAATACTATTATACTGTACCATGCTACTGGGGGGAAAGGTTAGGCTGCAGCAAAGTCACCTCTTCACTGCCTTCCACTAGTGGAAAGGAATATGGCTGCTGGAGATGGGGGAGGTCTGAAGCTGGTAGCAGGTGGAACGCTCCCAAATGGGGCATTTGGTGTTAGGGGAGAGGTTTTCACCTGTGGGTCACTAAAGTCTCACAGATCCTCCAAGAGACGTGATCCTCAGGACCACCAGCTGTGCCAGTCTGAAGCTGATGTGGCTACACATTCTGCACACCTCCAAAATTAACCATTTTCTTCACAGGAATCAAAGCAAATGTTGTTTGGCTTTGGGTTTTTTTGTTTTTACATTCCTCACTTTAGCATTAATTTGTCAGCTATCCTACATAAATTATAAACAAATCACTACCATGTGTGCTGCGCTAATTAAGCTCTTTCCAACTTTAAAGGTGTTCTGTATTTATAATTTTAAATGCAAATACTGTATACCTACATACTTTTTAAATAGATTGTTGATTCCAAACACACATCATAAAAAAAGAAAGAAAAACAAACAGCAACTGCCACCTGAAGCCATGCTTGCAATAAAAGCACACTGTACCTTTTCTCCACAAAATCCGTAGTCTCGTTAACAAAAGAAAGTGTGTGCAAGTGTTTGCCTCCCTATTGTTTTGTGGCAACCAGAGAGAGCAACACTGGCAGAATCTGGACTCAGCCCCCCCCCCTGCTCACATCACTAGAGAGTTACGGGAGCATCTATAGTATTTCCTGATTGCACATTTCAGTTTCTAAGGGTTGCAAATCTGTAATGCGAAAAATAAGAGGGCATGATACATAGCAACCATGTCAATGAAATTCCTAGGCCCCCTCGGATATTAGCAGTTGGAGGATGTCTTAGGTGTCCAAGATCCTCCTGCCCATTATTCATGTGATATTTATGTCGCTATCTAATTGATGTTAATGCAGAAGCAAAAGTGAAAGAGAGCTAGCTGTAATGTGAAGTTTGAGAATTCTAGCCACCAACTGGCTATAAATCATTTCAAGAACTGTTTTATGCCTTGATGTATAAAAACACCTTAATTGTAGTAAGAGCCACCAACCACAGAATCTTGCCTTCCTTTTCTTGCAGCACCTTGTTGGAAAGTCATTATTTTTGTTCACAAGGAAAACCAGTGGTTCAGTTCAGGCATCATGCCAAAATAGTTTTTTGAGAACCTTAACCCAAGATTTGGTGCAACGTCAGTAAGTTGGCAAACCAAATTTTACTATCAGCTGGCAAATCAGAAATTGTGGTTTTGCAAACTACGTATGGTTTGTCAGGTCTGGACAATATATATATATATATTCAAATAACTTCACAGACTACTCTTGCCCACCTTACACAGTACATAATGTGCCATCTCCAGCTTCAAACTCAGGTGTGAGGTTTCTGAAAGCCACGTGCTTTAGGTTTGTATGTGCCAGTTATTTGTTCACATAACAGCATTCTCAAGAAATCACTACCAGTTTGGGGTGCAGCCCAAAACTTCTCTATGCAATTTCTATAAAAGAGGCACCAATGCTATCTACCACCTCTAGTACTTCTACCACACACCTAAGAGCAAGGAAGCCCAGCCTTGGTGACCTTCACTGACCAGCGGGTAAGCCAACAATGTATAGAAGGGTTTGAAGTCATAGGAGGACATAGTCTTGTCCTGACTTGTCAGAAAACATAACATAACTGACTTGTCAGAAAACATAACATAGAGGGTTTTTTTCTTCTAGAACCTCTGAAGATTACCTGGGCACTCTCCTATAGTTAAATTATAATAAACAGCTGGCCAACCACAGCAGCTGATTCCTTGGGGAGAGGAAAACCATGCCCTCCCAGGATAGATCTCCTTCCAGGGCAAGCTGTGAGCAGTGGCATCACAAGCCAGATATCCTGAAAAACAAAGCAAGGTGAGACCAAGAGCAAGTCAAGGCAGCTCCTGTGGCTCAGGTCCAGAGGGTGTTGTAGCAACAAATGCAGGCAGTGGCAGCCAGCACAGCCAAATAAAGGAATGCATTACAGTGGTGGAAGCAACCCTAGATCTGCAAATGGAGACTTCCTTTCCCCTGAATCTGCAGCAGAACCAGCAGTAGATTGTGGTTCCACAATGGCAGACACAGGTGAATTCACAAGGCAAATTGTGACATCAAAAACAGCACAGATCGGTCTTTATCCACACCTTCTAGCCACTCAAGGTGAGTTGTTGAGCAAGAGCGTGGAGAGGCAATATAAACAGCTATTTAACTTGAGGTACAAAGCCTGCCCGTCCCTGGCTTCAAATTAATCCTATATTATGAGCTTGGAAGATGCACCAGCAGAATTCCAATGCTACTCCAGAAACATGCTCTCTATCTTCTTTGTATTCTGCATCTAAGTATGCTTCTTTGTTCAAGCTTTCTGATGAACATAGAACATCCCACTGCAGCCTCTTTTAGAGCCACACTCAGGTAGAATATCAATTTCAATCTTCTAACTAGAGTTCACTGCTACATGTTACGTCAAACATATTCCACTGGTGTGGCTGCCTAGAAGTGACTCATATATGCCTCCTATGTTGTCCAACCAAAATCCTTCCTTTCAGATTTCTGAATGGGACATGAAGATTAATGTTTGAAACATTGGAAACCACCTGTGTGCATTATTACAGACCCTTAACCACTTCTGTGTAACTTATTTGTGTGCTTATTTGACCATGTGTCCAAATAAGGCCCTATCCCACCCTCTGCTGCACTAGTGAATACACACATTCTGAGTTTCTTAATTTGAAACAACACTTAAACAATGAGCTCCTAACACCCTTTAAAAATCTAGATTAAAAATGAACCAACCTTAAAATAAAATAAAAAATCTAGATTAAAAAGGACACCAATTTAAGAATAGTCCTGTTAGATCAGACCAATGGGGTGCTCACAAGCAGGACCTTGAGTGCAACATCACTCTTCCGTCCTGCAGTTTCCAGCAACTAATATTCAGAAGCATACTGCCCTTGAATATGGAGGCAGAATCACTGTAGCTAGTAGCCCCATGACAGACAGAGAAGGCATGCCATACAATAAACCCTGGTTTAACCTCCACCACCACCAAAATACACAAGTTGATGATGTTCAAGAAGATGCCCTTTTCTAACAATATGAACCACTAGCAACACATACACAAAAGTACCAGCTTCCAATGTCTCTTCCCAATCTGGGAAACATGTCTCTCTATTTTACTACCTGTCAGGCAGATTTGAGGGACTCTGGAGAATGCACAGCAAAAAAAAGGGGGGGGGAGGTGCCAAACCACATCAGAAAGAGTGGAATTTAAAAGTACAGCGTTTTCAGCACACTCCAGCTAGGTTAGGGGGCTGTGTGTAGGTCAACAGCATGTAATCTGAGCTGAGTAATGTAGCAAGCAGGAATCATCATGGGGAGGGGTTTGGACCAGAACTGTACTGACTGAATACCTGCCTGCGATGATCTGTAGAAGAAGCAGAAGCAGCTGTAGCTGAGCATTGGCAAGGATAGGAAAGCAGAGGGGTGGGGAAGGCGCAAGACTGGCTCACAGATGATGCTACTGTATTATGTTATAAACCAATAGTCAAATGATTAATTGTAGAAGAGCATAGAAATAGGTAAAATAATAAAGGAAATCTCCAACAGCCTGGTATAAACCAGAAACCTTCCCGAAAGCTTCTGAGCTGAATGGGATTTTCAGGAAGCCTTCCTGTTAAAAGTATATGGCCAGTGATAACACAATTGCACACATGGCATCACTTTGCCAGTTAGGTGGCAACACAAAGCCATTCAGAATGGCATCTGGGGAGTCGTCAAAGGCAGGTGAACTGAGCGACAGTTGAAGGGCGAAGGTAGGACATTGTTCAGCAAGTCAATCTTGCTTTGCCTGTACATCTGGGCCATCAAACCACAGTTTGAATTCTAAATTATGATTAGCGCAAGCCACAGAATGGTGTGATGTCATGAGCCAATGTTTTGAGAACCTCCATAAATAGATTAGTTCCCTCAGGCTCTTCAAAGCAATCAGAAATGCATACCCCCTATGCAAGCATTCAAAAAGCAAAAAAGTACAAAAAGAGCATACTTTCCAACTACCCACAACAAAGACAAAGCATGTGCCACATTAGATGCATACTGGATAGCAATCAGACAGTGGAATGAGAATTTACAAAATGTCTTAGGCTGCATCTCATTAATTAAAAGATTCATCTTTCTGGATTTTTAGATTACGGAACAAAAGAGATCCCCCCCCCCAAAGCTCAAAACCAACTCTCTTTTTTTAACAGTGCCATTTAGAAGTGAGTTATATAGTAGCAATTTTTGGAAGAACTATAAAAATGTTATCAACTCAGTTGTATTCTGTTAATGATTAACTCCAGCCCACAAAGAGCTGCCATGGCAAAAACCTCAGAAAGGAGATGTCTTTGTGTCAATGGCAGATCAAAGCAGCATTACTAAAATTATGTAATCCCTTTAAATAGGAGGCTGAAGAAAGAAGGGGTGGGGGAAGAAATTCATATTGTTCTGTGTTGTATATATACCAAACCAATACACTCTTATTTATTTTTTTCAGGTTTGTTTGGTTTTTGTTTTTGTTTTAAAAAAATGTTTATCTGTTTTATTTGAAGATTTCTCTAATCACAAGAGCACAACACATTAATCTATATTTCACTGGCTGCTCCTTTAAAACATAACCAGCAATTTTGACTTTCATTTTCTCTTTTAAAGTTTATCAGTGACCAGCCCACTTTTCTCTTCCCATCCCTTCTTCCCACTCACTCTGCAATGTGGGGTTAATAACCCTAGCCTACGTTAGCAGGCCACAGGACTGATGAGATCAAATATGTGATGTGAACATCCACAAAAAGTGTTACATAAAAGTGGCACATTCTCGCTCTCTCTCTTTTTAATTTCTTTTTAAAAATCTAACTTTTACATTGATTTCACCCCCCCCCAAAAAAAAACTAAGGAGTGGCCATAGTTCCCTAAAGACCTTATTTAGTATGGAAACTTCAGCCAACTTTTCCACCTTCATCACCTGCATTTCATACCAAAGGGGGGGCACGCTTTCTTTTTATAACAAAGGGGCTGGAGGGAAAGTACTAAGAGAAAAAGTTGGTGTAACTCAAGAACAAGGGGCTCAACAATACCATTGCCAGCCTGGCACTTCAGTGCGTTATAGGCTCAAAGAACTCCCGAGCTTAATAAAACAATTACACAGATGGATGAGGGTACCAATGGCATTCTGTGTGCTGTCCTATCACTACATGAGCACCTGCAGCCTTGCACTGTCCTGCTAGGTGCTTTTGAAAACACCTGGGCAAGCTGTTTGCCTGAGATGCTAAGAGATAATTAGCAAATAAAACCACTCCTGGCACCCCTTCAACATTAGTGTCGAGCCGCAGCAGCAAGCTGGCACCTGGCAAAGAGAAATGCTAGATGCGATAATTCCAATTTACACATTCAGCACAACATTCCATCTGTCTGTCATCGGGAAACAGTTTCATATTCAATGATAACACAGATACCCCGAAATAATACCTCGTCCAATTGCTGACATGCAGATTCTGTGCACAAAGCAGGCACCAGCTGTGACCACTTTCTTTGCTTACATGGTAAGGGTCGTTTTTCCTACTGTAATAAGATTTGGGCATTTGGCAGGGGTGGGTGGGTGGGTAGTACTTCTAAAGGGAAGAAACCAGTAGGAAGAGCAAACCATCCAGCAAGACTCTGATCAAAGGCAGGTCCTGTATGTCTCTTTAAATACACAACCTCCCTAACCAAGATATTTGGCTATCATTCCTTTGAGGAGAACAGAGTTGCATTCCTTCAACTTTTAGATATACAATCACACAGAACACATTGTCAAGTCTACTTGAGATTGCCAGGCAATCGTCTTCTTCATTAGCATCCCTTCCAGTCTAATCTCCTGGTCCCAAAAGGTGAGGTGAGTGCCTTCCTGTATCAGCGGCTATTTCTATTGGAGGAAGTCCAACTCCTTCTCCTAAAACAGGCATCCCCAGACTATGGCCCACGGGCTGGATACGGCCTGAAGGGCTCATTTATCCAGCCTGCGACACCCCCCACCTTCTGCTGCTGCTGCCCACTCTTACCGGCACTGCCCACTCTTACAGGCACAGTGTCGCAAGAGCACCATAAATAGCTTGCGTGCATGCGCAAGCATCATTTCCGACACACCTCCGGGTCAGAGGAGGCCCGTGCGCATGCGCACAAGCTATTTCCGGTGCTCCCGCGACCTGGAAGTGTGCCAGAAATAGTGTGTGCGCACGCATATGGGTATGCGCTCCTGCACACTCCCCCACCCTCCGGCCTGCCGCAGGATCGGTACTGCAGGCACCAGCCCGAAACCCGGTAAGTTTGGAGACCCCTGTCTTAAAGCTGTAACATTATAAAATGCCTATTCTGCCTTCTGTGTTGTTCTCCCTCCAGTTCCTAAGAAGACTTCATGGTTTTTGTGGTGAGCAAAGAGATTGGTATGATGACAGTTAGGCTGTATAGTGCAAGCTTAACCAGCACTCTCAGTGACTGTTCACACTCAGCTCCTCTCTTATTTTACCTTTATTATTACTTGGAATAAACTTGATTGGATTCCTGGGTGTGGCCTCACCAGCAGGAGACTAAGAACTCCGGCTGACAGTTCCCCCTACTTCCATGTAAATGAGAGGTGCACTTAACTTTAGCAGACTAACATATGGTTACCAGACATCACCGTTTCCCGGACACAGTCCCCGGATTTACAAATCTGTCCCCAGACAAAATCTGCCCCCAAATTTCATTTAATGTCCCTGGATTTATATTTTCAGTGTTGTAGATTTATTAGTGGGGAATGAATGTTGCGTAATTGGTTCAACGGCACAAGACACATCATGTGGGGACTTCTGGCAAGGCAAAATGGCGGGCGCCACAGCAGCGAGCAGCTCCTGAAGCCAGCCAGAGCCAACTGTACTACCAGACTGGCTCTGGGCTACTAAGACTGCCGCTGCTGCCGCCACTGCTGAAAAGGAACCGGGGGCGCCCGGCACGTCAACTGGGGGACCCACTGACACACACACCCCTGCGATCCAAATTGAGCTGGGAGGGAGAGCGCCTGGCCACCCGGCCAACTGCCCAGCTACACTCTGGGGCCAGGAAAACTCTGGAACTGACACATGGAGAAGGAGGAGAGGAGGAGGAGAAGGAAGAGAGGAAGGAGAAAAAAGAGGGGAGCCCCGACCTTGCTGCGCCACTGCCGCCACCGCCACCGCCGAGGAGGAGAGGTGGGTGAGCACTGGGAGGGCAAGGACATGTGGCCGAGCCCAGGCCTGATCTGAGCCTACTCCGCGGTGGCTAGCGCTCCAAGAGAGCAGGCCAGGGCCAGAGAAAGGTCGGGCGACAGAGGAGACCACAGAAGAGAAGATATTACTTCTTAATTGTTATTTTTAAATTAATTTTTAAATAATTTTTTCCTCTTTTTTAAAAAAAGGTGTCCCTAGAAGTTCTGGGAAGGATTTACGAGTTGATTATTATTTTTTAAAGTTCATACCTCTTTGAGCTCTAAATACAAAATTCAAACCAACAGCAGCTTCAGACTTGTTTTATGAAGATCCAATAAAAGCCAGAGCTGTGAAGCAAAACTTTTAATGGTGAAATGTTAAGGAGCTGCTCCCCATCAACATTTCCCCCCAGCTTTCCCCTACCTAAGCTATCAAGATCTTTTCCAAAGTGGATAGGGTGGGTAGCTCAAAGGAGTGGTGGGGCTGGGATGGGAAATGCCGTCAGAGGCAAAATAACTGAGCAGCCTCTATCCTCTGGTCTCCCAGGGGCGCTTTCGTTGTGTGGGGGGCGATGACACTTGTGTATTATGTCCAATCTACCACTCTTGCCGGTGTGTTTGCACCACAATGATCTCTGGGCCACATTACCCCTCTTCCTCCTGCCAATTAACAGCAAGCCACCTGGTGGGAACTACCAGAGTGTCTCCACTCCATCCAGTGAGCCGCTTCTGGTTTGGAGGCATAAGAAATGCCAAACATACTGCTCACTTACTAGAGAGAGTGCACACTGCACAGCTTTGTTCCATAGCTGTGCACCTGAAAATGTGTGAATGCAGACACACAAGCACTTCAACATGCTACCGTAGTATAGACCTATAGTTCTGTGCTATGTTTTCATACATATGGGACTTACTTCCTCCTGGGTGTGCCATAGGACCACAGCCTTAAATTACTGGATTATAGCTTTCCAATTTCCAGTTGTTTGCTATCAATTTTATTACAGCAACCACAACAAAACCCTCTATTTTGCAGGGTAGGTGAATGGATAATTTATTTAGGATTATGTGATACATTAACAAAGAAGACTTTGGGCTCTTTGCAACAGAGGGAGAGCAAACATCTTTTTCACCATATTTGTTTCCTCAGTGCCATTTGAAGCAATTGTTTTTTAGGCCCCCTCAAGGAAAAGAGGTTTCACATTTTCTAGCCTTCCATTTAACCTGCCTTAATCAGTTGAACAAAAGTACTTTAGGTAAAATGATTCCTTCAGTTGCCTTAGCTACAAATCCCCATAGTGTACTATAATTGAAATCTATTCACGTAAGTTAGGAATAATTAGGACCCCAAATTAAGCCAAATAGAAAGTTAATTCAAATAGTCAGCCGCTGTCATTTGAACGGTTATGGAGTTTTACTGTTGCTTAACATCTCTGAATGTGTTAAAATGCACTGCTGCACACTGCTCAGCATCTCAATGGTTTAGTCTGACCAGAAACAGGCTCACCAGCGCTCATCTCTTTACCCACACCCTTTCTAGCAAAAGGCTTCCCAGTTATCTCCGGTTGATCTTTGCTGTGAGTCAATTAGCTACTCTCCAGGCAGAATGAAATACGGCAGCGCCATGGTAAATAAAGCAGATATCTGTCATCAAACATTAAAAAAAAGAAAGGGAAAGAAAAAGCAACAAAGGAAAGCACCCTTTTCAAAAAAAATATTTCTTATTCAAAGCAATATCAGAATAAAGCAAAGTATTAAATGAGCTTTCTGTCATCTAAGAACTGACGTAAGAAAATGTTGGATGAAAGCATGCATCATGAAGCAAGCATACTGGACTGGGTTGTACATCACACTAAGCCCAATCTAGAACAAACCATGGTTACTGCTAGTGGTTAGTCAGGACAGAGCTTAACTGCAAGCTTTGGTTCAAACAACACACTAAGTCAAACTTTGGTGGCTGCAAGCGCCTCTCCAGGACCCTGTATGTTCGTGCATTCACACTAAACTGTGCTTACGCAACCATGGTAGTTAAACCAACCAGCTTCATAAACCATGAATTGAAGTTGGTTTTGTTTAACAGCTAACCCTTATTTTTTGTAAACCAAGATTCCTGGTTTGCACATAAAGGTAAGAAGCAGAAGCCTTCCAATCTTCTCTAATCATTTAACTGATGAAGTTACTAAGCAAATAGTTATGTATAGAGCTTACATGATGCGGTTATATTGTAAGAAAAGGGCCAGTGTGATCTTTAAAGTCCTTTAAAGATGCACTGTAACTCAGAAAATCACTGTATGCAGACACATACTCTGTTACAAAAGCTGAGGCTGCTGAAGAGGCCAGAGACCATCTTGGCTGTGAGTCTTGGAAGACCTGCTCCCTGCCTTGCAGGCTTTTTTCCACCTGGCCTCAGAAGGCAGGGCCCAGACTGACTCCAGCTACAGAAGCTGAGGCTGCTAAGCAGACTTGGATATTGTTTAGGGGGGCTTTGTTGGGAGTGAGGGCTGTTGCTGTTATTGATATTTATTTTTGTTCTTGCAATTTATGTGGATGTTGTTCAAGTTGGTTGTTTACTTTCCAATGTTGTGTTTATTGTTTATAACTACTTTTGTTATGCTTGCAATTATGTAATTCTTTTATATGTTGTAAGCCACCTTGAGCATGGTTTTAACTTATGATTTACTGACTGACTGATTCTACAAACTATGATAAACTACATATACCTTTGGCTCAAAAAGGCCTGACTACAGATTCTGTGAATCTTTTAACATTGCTCACACTTACTTTTTAAGTAATCCACCATAAACAATGCATCCAGTAATTAACTCAAAACTGAAACTGAAGTTCTTTCATAATACACTTCACATCAGGTTGTAGAGATAACAAAGTGTTCACTGCCTACTATTTTAATAAATGAAATTATGTTTGTATTTACGACGTCATATTTTCTTTTAAGTGTAAACCAAACCTTGGGGGCACTGGTGAAAAAAAGACTGGAAAATAATCATTTAAATAAAAATTACGTTTTCAAGACTTCATCAGTCTTAATTGGCAATAACTTACATCACAGTTTGCCCCTTTCCACATTCCAATCTGTATGCATGCCAGCTTCATCTGTTGCAAATTAAATAATGAAAACGGACAAGAAACAATGGTACTTTTTCTGTTTACTAAGAGCAGATTCATATCAAACCCACTGAAATGCATAATCAGTTCTAAATGGCCACAAAACCTCATTTTCCCAAACAGAATTATGGTGCCAAATATACATTTGAGCCTAGACTATATAATTAAAATTCATCTAAGAAACATCTTGTTTGAATAAGATTGTCATCTGATGACATAGTAAGTAAGAAACACACACACACACACACAGACACACACACACAGACACACACACCGAGGGAGGGGGGAGAGGGAGAGAGAAGGGAAAATTCCTCTGTTCGGACAATTGGATGCACTAGGAAGGAAATAGGAATATGAAGCCAAAGTGTTTCAAAATTCCATTTGTATCTCCACATTTCAAATGGAACACTTTCTGTTCGTTCTATTAAATCCATAACTGATAAGGAGGGAAAGTGCTTGCAAAAGAAGTCTATAACCAGTTGTTTCTACTGTTAAGAACAGAGCAGAGTCTCAAGCTAGCTTTTCCTCTGTCTCTTGAGGCTGTACTTGACAAACGGGCGGCCAATTGACAATTTACTTTTATGCTCAAGAGTTTAATGCCAAAAAATGCACACATGTCAGTACCCTGAGTGCTAAAGTACCCTAAGTGCTAAAGTTTTTTTTAAAAGTGAAATAGAGGTTATCTCTTAGATTTGGACACAAAAGAAAATCTCCAGGACAAGGACATTTATTGTTCTAAAATACTACAGGTACAGGGAGCTATACAAAAAAAGTGTATAGCTTTTCCTAGACTAGGCTTCTTAATTATGCAATGAGGCATTTAAATTATATGTGCCGTTTCCAGTAGAAAGTGCTTAAGAAACCAACAGCAACACATAGCACAATTTGGTTTTCTTTCCAACACTGTCCCACAGTTGGGAGGGAGGGACTGCATTGCGAGAATTAATTTTTCACACCTCATTGCCAACAACAGGAAAGCATCTACAAAGTACCTTTTAATACAACCAAAGACACGCCCACACACCGCTCTAAGATTGTTCAATCTCATTTGAAATTAGGAGATTCTCTATTTTCCTTCTGTTAAAAACAACTGCAGTATCACTCTGGTAGAGACCAATGATCTCATGTACCAAAAAAGGTACCGTGTTTCCCCTTTTTTAAGACACCGTCTTATAACTTTTTTTCCTCAAAAAAACACACGGTGGCTTATTTTCAGGGGGTGTCTTTTTTTTAAAGTGCTGGTACAACTGGGTCCCACTGGCTCAGGACACTCGGTGCTCTCTTCCGCGCACATTATAAACACCACACTCTAGCCTACTGTGCTATCCAGGTTTTACTGTCAACCAGGCTGGCAGCAGCTCTCCAGAATTTCAAACTTGGGGGTACCTGGGGGTTAAACCTGGGATCCTTCTGCTCCCCGGGCTCTCTCACGCCGGCCGAGGAATGAGGAGGGAGGCCGTGACCCGTCCCGCTCTGAGATGCTTGTGAGGGAAGCGCGAGGGGGACGAGGCTTGGGCCCATGCCCCTGGCGCGCGCGCGCGGCTGAATGAGGAGCCGAAGCGGAACCTTTTCTCTGTGGGGGGGGGAGACGCGCGCGCGCGCGCAAACACACACACACACACACACACACACACACACACACACACACACACACACACACTGAGAGAGAGACACGCACAGGGAGAGAAAGAAAGAGACGCGCGCGCGCACACACACACACACACACAGAGAGACGCACGGGGGAGAGAGAGAAAGAGACGCGCGCACACACACACACACACAGAGAGACGGACGCACGGGGAGAGAAAGAAAGAGACGCGCACAAACACACACACAGAGAGACGCACGGGGGGGGAGAGAGAGAGACGCGCGCGCACACACACACACACACACACAGACGGACGCACAGGAAGAGAAAGAAAGAGACGCGCGCACACAGAGAGAGAGACGCACGGGGGAGAGAGAGAAAGAGACGCGCGCACACACACAGAGAGAGAGACGGACGCACGGGGAGAGAAAGAGACGCGCACAAACACACACAGAGAGACGCACGGGGGGGGAGAGAGAGAGACGCGCGCGCGCGCGCACACACACACACACACACAGACGGACGCACAGGAAGAGAAAGAAAGAGACGCGCGCACACAGAGAGAGAGACGCACGGGGGAGAGAGAGAAAGAGACGCGCGCACACACACACACACAGAGAGAGACGGACGCACAGGGAGAGAAAGAAAGAGACGCGCGCGCACACACACACACAGAGAGACGCACGGGGGAGAGAGAGAAAGAGACGCGCGCGCGCACACACACACACAGAGACGGATGCACGGGGAGAGAAAGAAAGAGACGCGCACAAACACACACACAGAGAGAGAGACGCACGGGGGAGAGAGAGAGAGAGAGACGCGCGCGCACACGCACACACAGAGAGAGACGGACGCACAGGGAGAGAAAGAAAGAGACGCGCGCACACACAGAGAGCGTGCGGCTGCAGCACACACAGAGAGCGTGCGGCTGCAGCGCTCACGAAGCAGCGCTGCACTTAGGGGAAGATGGCCAGGGAGGGGGGCTGCGGGGTCAAGGCAACGCGTGAAAGGGAGGGATGGCGAGGAAGAAGTGGGGAGTGAAGTGATCGGGGCTTTAACATGCCCGCACGCGCAAAAGGGAGGCTCGGAATGTGGAGATCGGTTCTGGCTGCTTCTCTTAAAGTGCCGCAAGTAACGAGCCTCTCTCTCTTTCCTCCTGCCGCTCGTGCCCTTGGTGCTTCGTGCGGCGCTGCTTCACGCTTTGTCAGCGCTGCAGCCGCCACCGCTTCTGGGCACCCACCCGACCCCGCAGGCTTCCTCCTCCTGCCGCGGCCGGCATTGCAGGAGCTGGGTCCTGCTGGCTGGTGCTCCGTGCGGCACTGCTGCACGCTTTATTGGCACTAAAGCAGCCACCGCCGCTTCCGGGCACTGACCCGACCCGGCAGGCTTCCTCCTCCTGTCGTGGCCGGCATGCTGGGTCCTGCTAGCTGGTGCGGAAGTATGGCTTATTTTCGGGGTATGTCTTATAGCTCTCAAATGGTTAAAAACCCTGCCATGGCTTACTTTCTGACTACGTATTAAAAAAGGGGAAACACGGTATATGCAGATACTCCTACAACTCTCTTTCAAAGAGAAGTCAGTGGGTAGCGATAATGGAATCACAAGAAAGGTTTAGCACAACAGAATTTTCATATTTACTAGAGATGCTCAGGTTCCTTTCGGAGGCAGAGAAAAATTGACACCCTCTCAAAATATGGTGTTGCTCTGTTTATTAAAGTGTGCAAGGTTTCTGTCTTGCCATAGTCTCGGGATTACTGCTCATTTGCTCATCAATTGCCCTGTGATCTTTGGACAAAGTATGGTCTAGAAATTAAATTAATAATAATAGTAATAATAAAAAACAATATAATTATTGTTATGTTACTCCCAGTTGGTAAACTGCTAACAAAAGGTTTCAAAAACAAAATCAGGTGATAAACGTAAGAAAAGCAAGCAAGTTCATTATACTGTGTTTGACATCTTAGCATTCTAAAGGTCAAAAACACCTGGCCATTCAATGAATCTGCCAAGCTCGGATTTTAATGGGGGATAAACTAATGCTTCCTAAGAAGGTGCAGAAGCGAGAAGGAAAAATAGCTCTGATGATATTAATTCCCATTCCTCAACCCAACAAACACCATGAGCATTCCAAAATTCTAAAACAAAAAAAATTGTTCTAACCACATTTCCTTGTGTACTGGAGAAACCAACACATTCACATATGTAATTGCAGGGGGTTGGACCAGATGTGAACTAGATGCATACCTGCCAAGTCTCCCGCTGAAAAATGTGGGATCAGCAGCGGCGCGGCACCGGAAGTTGCGTAGAAGCAACTTCCGGGGCTGCTCCGCCCATGTGTGGGCACCGGAAATCAGGCAGAGCAGCACCAGAAGTCACTTCTACACATGCCTGGCGGCCACACATGATAAGGGTGGCACCCAAAATGGAGGCGCCCTGGCAGGTAGGAAATCCGGAGATTTCCGGGATTTTTCTCCATTCGGGAGAACAGTGGGAAACGGATTAAAATCCGGGGGTTTCCCGCGAAACACGGGATACTTGGCAGCTAAGACTAGATGACCCTTGAGGTCTCTTCCAACTCTACAATTCTATCATTCCATGAGTATAAAAGGGCTGTTGGGCCACTCCTCTATTCACGTAGCCTTTTGCCACATTCTGAAACCCTGGATGTAGACAGATCCCTGCAGATGTCCATGCAAAAAGAAAAGAAAGGATGTCTGAAATGAGTTATGCAGCAGCATAAAACCTCAGCAGTGGGGGCAGAGATACAGCCACTCAGTCCCATTCTATGCACAAGGAGGACTAGTCTGCTCATCTGTTTTAACAAAAGTTATTTGCTATCTAAAAACTACTAGATTTATTGTGGCAAGAGCTATGTATAATGTTTGAAGCGCTCTGGAACATGGTGGATGTATTTCAGGCTTCACAAATTCCACAAATAGTTTTATACAGTAAAAGGTAAAGGGACCCCTGACAACTAGGTCCAGTCACGGACGACTCTGGGGTTGCGGCACTCATCTCACTTTACTGGCTGAGGGAGCCGGCGTACAGCTTCCAGGTCATGTGGCCAGCATGACTAAGCCGCTTCTGGCGAACCAGAGCAGCGCACGGAAACGCCGTTTACCTTCCCGCCAGAGCGGTACCTATTTATCTACTTGCACTTTGATGTGCTTTCGAACTGCTAGGTTGGCAGGAGCAGGGACTGAGCAACGGGAGCTTACCCCATCGTGGGGATTCAAACCACCAACCTTCTGATCAGCAAGCCCTGGGCTTTGTGGTTTACCACAGCGCCACTCACATCCCAGTTTTATACAGTAGTAGACAGTTTTATACAGTAGTAGCCTTGAAAGTTAAAAACTTCAACCATGCACAAAGCTATCTAAAAAATATAAATATTCATGCACTATACATGCTGGGACCACTCCTTTTAAACAGGAGCAGTTTGGCACAAACCATGCATAGGTGTCTGAAATGTAGGCTAACCTCGAATCTTCAGGTAATTTAAAATAAGAGCAAACTGCAGACTACAAATGGCAATAAAGATACCTTTAACCAACTGTGTCTAACCAAGAAAGCTAAGCCAATTCAATCTAATCCTAGTGACCGATCATGCAGCTATTCTTTAGTTGACCGAACAAGGTTATCACAATGAAAAGTAGTAAATTGAAGCATTACTTTAGAGGGCCACGGAAAACAATTTTTAAAAAATGAGTTAGCAGTAGCAAACTATTCCTGAACCGCTTTGTTGGGAAATTTTTTCAACATCCTTTTATTCTTTGTATATGGAGCACCCAGAGCTGTTAAATGGCTTCCACTATCACAAATATGTTAAGCAAAGTTTATAACTGAGTGTTTAACAAGGAACAGCTGAAGCTATGTAGCTCACTGAAATTCAAGATTTAGAATTACCTGACTCACATTATGAGCAAAGTTGCATTAATATATACCTTGAATGCCAAAGGCAAAGACTTCCTAGTTAAGTTCCTAAACAATGTTTCCTTCAGTGAAGCACAACAAATGGCAATACACAAACTGAAGTTGTCAAGAAGAAGAAGAAGAAGAAGAAGAAGAAGAAGAAGAAGAGGAGGAGGAGGAGGAGGAGTTTGGATTTGATATCCCGCTTTATCACTACCCAAAGGAGTCTCAAAGCGGCTAACATTCTCCTTTCCCTTCCTCCCCCACAACAAACACTCTGTGAGGTGAGTGGGGCTGAGAGACTTCAGAGAAGTGTGATTAGCCCAAGGTCACCCACCAGCTGCATGTGGAGGAGCGGAGACGCGAACCTGGTTCACCAGATTACGAGTCCACTGCTCTTAACCACTGCACCACACTGGCTCTCAGGTTTGTCTCTTATTCTGCCCAGACCGTTTTTCCTCTTCTTCCATATATCCAGTTTTTGCAGCACCAGGTCTTCCTAGGAAGGAAAACTGCAAAAGGACACACACGCTGCATGCTTTCAAAATGGAAAGCTATGCACTGAGATTCAGTTCATACTCAATTTGCAGGTTGATTATTGGCATCTGCAAATATCTGCACTTACCACACAGGGCTGTTGTGAAAATAAACCAGGATTAACTCCATGCATGGCAGTCCTGAGGTGGGATAGTATAGGGATGGGACGAAGAAGTAGGCATTATGTCACCGCAGAGACACAACAGTCTATAGCAGCAGCTACTTGAGCAGAAGTGTGAAGGCCATGGCTATCCATTCCCAGCTGACATCACCCAAGGGAGTTACTTTACTCACAGCCATCTCATTCTGCTTTATAGTTTCAGCCAGAGAAAATGGAGTATCTTGACCATAGCAGGTCAAATGAGCTCTCATCCTTCATTTGTTTTTGAAATGGCTAATGCATCACTTTTGCATCTGAAGGTCACACTACATGTTATGTTTAAAACCTTGCTTGGAGCTAATTGTGTGCTCCCGCCCTTACTCAGAAGTATGAGCCTGATCTGATCAGGGCCACAGCATGCAGAGTGGGAAATTTTCATTCTTCCATTCCCGTATGTAACCACCATAGATAGGTCAGTCAGTAGAGCATGGATTTGAACCCCGCATTGGGCAAAATATTCCTGGATTGCAGGAATTCTATGATTTGATTGGTGCCAACTATAGCTAATTGGTGCACAGATGTGAAAGGGTAGTGGAAGAGAAGTTGCAGGTGGGAAAGCAAGCATCCCCTTGTGTACTGGGGTCCCAGTTGTACCATCAGCTGTATTACCTTGAATGTGATTTGGAACAGCACATATTTTATTTTATTGTTTTGTTTTCTTTCATTGCAATGCTAGGCTCTTGCTGCTTCATGTAACTTATTACCTTGGCTGTGGTTTTCAAAACAAAAACTGCTCATAATATTCCAATAAAAAAAGAATAACTTTTAAGGAAGATGGGAAAATTGAGAACATTAACCTCTTCTATTTTATTTCTTCACTTTTGAGTAGTTTCCTCTCCCCCCCCCCCCCGATATCTTCAGACACCATTATCTACTTACAACTGAAACAAGACTGCAATGTCCCTGTAAGGAAGCTCCTCTAACACAGTATCTGGCGAGTGTTTTATCAGGAGCTGAAACAGAAATACATGTAGATTCTTGCAGTGTTTTTCTTCCATTTTCCACACAGCGTGTTATGCCTAGGTTTCTTTTTCTGGACGCATTAGCAAAGAACAACATGCTTTAACTGAGTATGCGCCTCCAATGCATTTTGATGAGATGTGGTTTTTATGCAGGGAATGCAGAATTGCTACTCATTTCTTGAGGAGAATCCATATGGCATTTACCCAGTTAGGAAGTTTGTTCCTGTTATACCACATTTCCTTACACTCGAAAGTGCAGTGGGCCCCACTTGTAAAAAAAAAAACATTACTGTGGTAATGAGTGTGGTATGGACTGTGGTTCCCTTAACATTACAGACACTTAATATTTCACTTACTATTACAGACACCTATGGGATTAATGGCTCTGAAACCACTGGAGTCCTTCCTCACCCTACCATTTTGAGAAGCTTAAATACCTTCCTCACCAAAGGATGTAGCACACATCAATTGATAAAAAGCTATCTCAAGGCCTACCCCAATTACAATGGCGTAGGGATATAGCACCATTTGCATTTATAGCAACATGGATTTTTAGAGCTAGTAATTTAGAAATGGATTGTTGACTTGACAGATGATAATTCAGAAAACATCACTACCTTTTCTGAACAAGCACCTGCATTTGTAGCTCCCACAGTGGTTCATTTTTTCATTCTGTCCATTAAAACTACAAGTGCAAAGTGGATTTGAGCCTGCAGTAGAATTTTATTTAGTGATCTGAGATGCATCAGATCTCCCATCCCCATTTATGACAAAGGAGGGCACCCACACTAGCCAAGGAAGCTGCCTTGCACCTATAGTCCACAGCAGCTCAGGTCCCTTACCCATATAGAAGTTTTCATATCAGGGATCCTTGATGATTTCAGGAACTAAGAAACTCACCTGGCTTGCTACAGTCAGTGTTCACTTTCTGCCTCACATTTACACCTCAACTGCCACAAGCCCAAAATCCCAATTCTTCAGCAGGGCCTGTGGGGTGATAAACTTAATCTTGGAACCTCTTCTCCTGCCCCATACAACTCAATCCCACATTCACCTTTGCTCCTGATGCTTTTCCACATATAGTTCTGCCTGGTACAGCACAGCTACACCTGAGCCTATTACATTTTTTTTGTTAAGCAGAAAGAAGACAACTTGCAAGACTATCCAATAAAGCAAGATTCATTTCCCCTGCTTTGGCTTGAAGCTACGTCCACATTAGTATTCCTTTCCAGAACAGAGAACCACAATATTTGATTTATTTTAAGAATTTGTAATTAATGTGGCTCCATTCCGTCTACTCTTCCCAATTTCTTTCCCAGTTTTCTTTTAAGTGAGAAATGTTGGGGTTTTTTATTTTAAAGAATTCAATTCGGTACTGAAGCATCAAAAATTGCCTCTGGCAACTGCTGGCAACTAAAGGCAAGAAAAATAAGACATGAGAACAACATGAATTTGAGATGCTACAAATGGAAATGAAAATTAGCTTGAAAATGGTAGAAATTCATCATTTCACTTTTTCCATCCCTAATGTATGCAGATGATGTTCTCCCCTCGAAATATTGCTTGTTAAACAGTGCTATTTGACATTTCTTTCTTCTTCTTGATCTTATCTACAGTACTGAGCTCAAATATTTATCAAAGTATCGCTGATAAAAGACAGGGGTGATTTCCCCCTTCAACTGTACAGTTCTAAAGTAAAAAAATCTAACAGTATATCACCCCCATCCAGATATTTATTCTGAGATCAGGAACCTACATGAGCGCTTTGAGATCAAGGGTCCAATGTAGCACCCACCAGATGCTGCTGGAATACACACCCACCCACCCAGATTTTCCTTGATCACTGGTCATGTTGTCTGGGGTTGAAGGAAGCTGTAGTCCAGCAAGATTTGGGGGGCATCCAGTTGGCTACCCTTGTCCATATGCAAACCACACATGGTTTTCATGCAGAGGTTCCTAACACTGAGTTCCTGGAATTTCCTGTTAATAGATCACATAGCAGACGATGGGAAAGTCTTCTGGACTTGCTTGAATAGTCAATATCACCAGACAGCTCAGTCAGCAGAACAGGAGACTCTTAATCCCAGGGTTGTGGGTTCAAGCCCCACGTTGGGCAAAAGATTCATGCATTGCAGGGGGTTGGACTAGATGGGTCTTGTGGTCCCTTCCAACTCTACAATTCTTTGATTCTAAGATTCTGTCTTGGATAAGAGTCTAGAGAGACTGGTTGCCTGATCTGAGCCCCATGTTCACTATATTTTTAAAGTAGTATCGTGCCACTTTAAGCAGTCATGGCTTCCCCCAAATAATCCTGGGAATCCTGTAGTTTGTTAAGGGTGGGAGCTGTTGGGAGACCTCTGCGGCCTTTAAAGAGCAAAAATTCCCAGAGTTCCCTGGGGCGACGCATTACTTGTTAAATCACTCTGGGAATAGGGGTATCCTTAGCAATCCTCAGCACGCTTAACCAACTACAATTCCTATGGGTGGGGTAGACAAGACCGCTTAAAGTGGCATGATTTTGTTTGAAATGGATAACCCAAATAGTGCCTTGTAATAAGGAAGCTTTCAACTTCTGCAGTATTTAACAGGAATTTCTTATCACTAAAACAACCCCGCTTCTTCTTCTTTTAAAGGCATTGCAGTAATTACTCAGGGCACCTAGTGGTTACATGTAGACATCTAAGCTTCTCATTAGCTTTTAACTTCTTTACTTCGTAAAGGTGGCTGCAATAGTACATCACCTCTCATTTGTAAACTGCAGTTCCACAGGAAAATAAAAATTTAATTCTCTACTAAAGGCATAAAGGCCAGCTGGAGCACATGCATATAACAATATTCTCTGACAAATCACAAATTACCAACTAATGAAACCACAACTGAGAAAAGTGCGCTTTTGGTCAGAGCTGGCCTTCGACATTCCACCGACAACTCCGTAGGAAGGCGGGGGGAGGTCTTAAAAGTTGGTCAGGCAAACCAGGTTTTCAAAGGGCAATATCCCCTGAGAGAGATTGCAGGTCTACACTGCGTGAAATCTAAATTGGAGTTCCTACACGACACTTCTCCTTTTTTTCCAATTCAAGCCCATGAGCCGTGTCTTAGCACAGAGCCAACGTTAAACTAAATAGATACACTGTAGAATGTTTTAAAGCTTTCTGCAAGGTATTCATGGAACTAAACAGTGGTCTTTATTGTTCAACATGTGGGAGGGAAGAGGGAGCTGGGAACACAATCCTTGGCGCTCGGTGCCTTTACCCTGTTTGCAGGGGTTGACACCTCAGCCACACAACTAGGCTCACAGGAGCATTCACAGATATGAAACTCCTCAATTCCCTTCCAAAACATTATCAGGAGAGAAGGGCTCCTTACCATGCCAACAGAAGAGATCGTAGTAAGATCCCACACATAAAAAACAGTGGCTTGCATTCACTTGCTACATTAACAATGCAGTCCTAACCCTAAGCTGGGCGATATGTGGTTTTCAACATCATGACAATATCACCAGCTAATTATCATGATATACCGACATATTGCGATGTCTGAAATAAGGATGGAGCTATGCAGAGGCATTGGCTGGCTTCACAGTTTTCCCCACATCATGATTTTTGCCAGCGCCAGCTCTCATGATCCCTTGCCCCCTGTGTGTGTGTTTTTTTAAAAAATAAAACAACAAAATGTCTGTTGCAGCTTAGCTAGTTTGTTGCTAAGAACTCTTAGCTGATTTTCATGTATTAGAACTGAGATAAAAGAGATACACTGTACTGTATAATTCAATGCCATGTAATCTCCATTCATTTCAATGGGGCTCATGCGGAATGAATGGAGGTCGAGCAGCAGCTTTGCTTGATTATCTATCCTGACAACCTGCTACACAAGCGTGGCACTGCAACAGTGCCAGGGGGGTGTTGTGCTCGTGTTGAAAGGAAATACGCTAGCACAAATGACTAGGTCTGTGACACCAGTGAAAATGAACATGACAATTTTGTTCGAAAAGAGGGGGTGGAGAAGATGCTTGTTCTTTTCTTTCTAATTTAAGTGTAGCCTTAGGTACGGCATCTAACAGTAAGTAAATAAATTTTCAAGCAGCACTGAGATTTAAGTTGATGGTGACCCAATTTCAATTACACTTTACCCAGTTCTGAGATGTACTGATTTTTCACTAGCGACTTGCCACACTGATGTCAATAAGACCAGTAAGTGAGAAAGCAATAGCCCTGAATGCACTTTCTCTTCCATTGGATCATACATATTTAAAGCTGCTATGTCTTGTGTTTATGTAACTTGCAGTTTGCTGGTTTTCAAGGACAGCGTTTTGAGATGGCTCAACAAGAGGAATCCAAAAATAAACCAACTGCCACTCAAGGACAGTCACCCTGGCACTCCATTTGCTAGACAACATATTCCATTGTCAGGCATCCATTAATCATTTACATTTTAAAATAAGAGGCCACTTAGAATTTACTGCAGATGCTTAATAATAGTTAAAGCAAAGTTAGGAAGCTGTTTTAGTCAAGTTCTTAAACCTAATTTCAAGGACATAATGACTTAAAATTAATTTTTTTAAAGGTATTCATAAAGAGAGGGGGAAAGGAATGGAAAAGCCACAGGAAAAATAGCTTCACCTAACCTAACAATACGCCATGAGAATGAAAAAAAATTATATACACATCAAGTATAATCATATTGGTCAATCACATGTGGATACAGCCCAAAAGAATAAGTTCCAGAAGTTCACAAATATACCAGCATATGCCAAAATAATTTATATCCCACTAGGGTAGATGTGATGCAAAAATATGGAGCATCTTTTCTGCAATAAATTATGTTGTCCTTTTGGACTCATAGTTTACATGAACAGACACATCTCATCACAACAGAAACTCAATATTTTAACTTAAGTGCATTTATCTTACCTTCTGTACACTGGAGGAAGCTGACTATCAGAAGTAGCCAAAACCTTTTCATTCTGCAATCAGAAGCCACCATTATTGACCCCCCTTTCTCGACTTATTTCTTCTTTTTATTCCTTAAAGATTCCAGCTATAAATGTCCAGCGTCATTCGAGTGGGTGGTCTACATCATTGATCTTCATAACTGGGGAAAGAAATGGAAATGGAAAAAAATAAAATAAAAATCAACTCATGTTCGCGTCACTAAAACGTTTTAGAAACGATACGTAGAGATCAGACTCGTTTATAAGAAAGCGGGCAGGGGTTGCAGGAAGAACCAACAACTAGCCACCATCAAGTTAAAAAAATAAATAAAATTGTTTTAATGATCATCTTCCAACTGAGACAGGAACTGTTAATGATGCTGGCACGTTCCAGTGAGAAGTGGCGAAGCCAGGGAAGTGGATTTCCATGAAGTCTCCAGTTAAAACATTGGGAGGCGAGGGAAAAAGAAAAACCCACTTGTACAAGGAAGTCGGGCAGCTGCCAAAAGAAACTAAGCAGGAGGTCTCTCCTCCACAGTTTCCCTGCCTTCCACTTGCATCACTAGTCCCACCCTTTGTATTATGTATGAATCGGCGCCCCTTCAGACAAAAAGCAGAAGCGGCAGAAACGATACAATCAAAATATCCCATTTTTTGCTGAAGCAGCTCCTGCCCCCCTATGACCAGCAGCAGTGCCAAATCCAAAATATGTCTTCTGCAGAGACATGGTTTCTGGGAGCCAAAAACAATCCATCAAAGTCTGGATGGAAACCGTTTGCCATTGGCAGCATTAAGGCAAGCTTTTAAGCCTCTGGGCTTAATGGCAGTCAGGCCATGCCAGCACATTACTGGCAGGTAAGGCTGGAAAGAGCATCCCTGAGAATGTGCAGAATATCCCCCTTCTCTATAGCCAATTAATTGTAAGACAAACACATTAGCATTTGGGATTAGAGTGAAGGACTTCCATGCCAGTTTGAGCCTCAGACCTTAGAAATTAACCAAGGAACCACTGAACAAAATGAGATTCTTCTTTCCTACAACAAGAGTGCACTGCACACACATTAGTGCAGAAGGTTTTTGTCCAAGAGAGCCATGCTGAAAAAGGGCGAAACTGCTTTGCTTTCATTTGTGTCCCCTTCACTGAGAAGCAAACAGCTTTCTACGACACAGAGGGAGGCAGAGCACTAGGCATCTTTCGGAACTTTAATCTCCCTTTCAAAACATCTACTGCTAAGCCTACAAAAGCAACCTCCCAAATGCAAACAACTAAGTCTGCAAAGTAGTCCGCAGACAAAACAGCTCTGGTGGCCCTTGTTTTCCTCACTGCCATGCCAAAGCACAGCAGAGTCAAACCAACAATGTGAGCTCCAGAGTTTCTCTTTAAAAGGGGGGGGGGAGTACCCTGCAAGCAGCCAGAAGAGGAAAATAAAAAGAATTCTTCTGCCAAATCCAGCCTGCTGCTGGAATCCCCAAGTCAGCCACATGCAACAGTTCTATCATTAGAGATTACAACCACTATACTGTCAGCGACTGTGGTTCCCTGGACTTAAGGCAACGATAGTATGGGTATCAATGCCTTGCTGCCATGAACCGAAATGGCTACGGTACTTTAATTGCTAACTCTTGTTTCAAGATTTTCAAAGGAAAGGGGAGAAAGCCATGAAGACAGAAGATTTGGACAGAATAAAGGACAATAAAGCCCACCCCCCCTTTTTGGACTATCCCAGTGCAAGGGACCTATGGACTATACCTAGGGTTTTTTTTTTGGGGGGGGGAACCTATTTCTCAAAAAGAAGAAAGAAAGAAAGAAAGAAAGAAAGAAAGAAAGAAAGAAAGAAAGAAAGAAAGAAAGAAAGAAAGAAAAACCCACAACCCATTCCATTCCTAACCACATTATTCAGAAGTACATTCTATTGATTTTGCTGTGATTTAATTCGCCGTAAGTATGCTTAGGATTGCGGTCATCAGCTGCTTAATAGCGATCTTTCCATTGTCAGTCATAACACCTCCTGCAGTTAACCCCTCCTTCACTTTATTGGTGTGAAATGGTGGGTTTCTCTTGCACTTTTAATGCCTGACTGTCGCATGTGTGCACGCTAGGCACACAGAATCTACGATTCTGGTTGTTGTTGTTTTAGTATTGAAGCATAATCATTATTCTTCATGCATCAATAAATTTGAGGGTTTAAAGGGGGGGGGAATGAGAGAGCTGATCATGTGTGTGCAACTCTATCATTTTGAACAAGGCTGTAATAAAGGAGGAGACAAAGAGTCTCCTCTCCCAAATCCCTGCTCCCGGAGGATGCTCGACTCTGATCTATAACCCCCTATAAGTTAAATCTACAAGTTATTATGAATTCTCACCATTGACCTACACTGCCAACCCTGAAAGAGATCACCACAGGTGGGTCAGGTTCCCTGCTGTCACTGGAAGAGAGGGTTGCTTCCAGAGAAAGCTCCCATCCTCTGAGGCTAGACCAGAAGCCAGTCACATCACCTGTTCAGTCCAAGGAGATTTGGTAGATCAAACCAGTATTTTTATAGTTTTTTAAAAAAAATCAGGGTTCTGGTCTGGCAACAGAGGGGAAGGGCTGTAGCTCAGTGGGACAGCGTCTGCATTGTAGATTCAGTCGCTGGCATCTCCGGGTAGGGTTGATACAGAACCCTGTCCTGGAGAGCCACCACACTGTCATTGTAGACAATACTGAGCTAAATGGCCTGGTGGCTTGAGGAAAGGAGCCTCCAATGCTCCTGTGACTACACTGCAGGGGGCTGGACTAGATGACCCTCAGAACCCCTTCCAATTCTATGATTCTATACTGACCCTCTGCTCATCACACAGACAATTGCTTATGCTGGACTTGGGAGCTGTTCCTTCCCTGTAACGTGCAAAAGCAGCCGACAGGTTCTGAACCAGCACAAGGCCAAAGCGATTCATATCATGACACAAAGGATGTTTCAGTAGAGGGCAGCCACTAAGGCATTTTCAGTGGCAAAGGGGAAGAAGTTCAGTGCAGACAAACAAAGCATAGTTCTCTCCCTGGCAGAAGCCCAAGCACCTAGAGTAAAAAAAAAGAGAGAGGGAGAGGGAAAAAATAGATCCGTCACCAGTTAATCTAGTGGCGGCACATCAGCTGCGGCAGGAGTTTCCTGAAGCTGACACAAAGGAATAGTCATGTTACATCGCGGGGTCTTTCACCCAGAGCGGGGAGAGCTTTCTATGCTGAAAAATCTATAGAGGCTGCAAAGAAATGGTCTGCCAAGTATAGCTGAAAGAATGATGCTTTCTCCTCCTGATGGTGGCGGGGGGGAGGGGTGGGGGGGTGGAGGAAAGGGAGCTTATTTCCCAGTTAGGTAAACCAGTCAAGCCATTCAGTTAAGAACGGTAGACTGACCCGTGTGCTCAGGCACAGGTGGCACAAAGACGGAAGGGCAGAAGAGTCAGATTAACTCTTTACCCGTCGCGACCCAGAAGAGTAATTGCCGAAAATATTTCACGCACTTCGCAGACGGTACAGTGCGACTTGACCTAGCCATTAGAATAATTTGAGCGCATGGCTGAGGCACATTAATGACTGCAAGGGAAATTAAGCCAGTCTTTTGATTACTCCCAAACCATTCAGAGGATTTTTAGATTTGCCGAGATTTGGTTTTAATGGGTTTTTTCGATTTCCTGAACATAATGCTTAGACGGACTACTTAGCTGCACACATCAATATGAAGGAGGGGCAGGGGAATAGAGGGTCTTCGTGTCGTACAGTGACAGGCCTGTCCGCTCTGTCAAATGTCACCTCGCTGGGTTGTGGTTTGTAGGAAGGCAGAAAGGAAGGAAAGACTTGGAACACAAGAGGAGTTCCAATACCACTTTACTTGGGAGAAGAGAGGGCAACAGCTGACGAGACACAGAAAACAACAGGCTTCTCCCTGGCCATAGATTCCATTTAGGTGTTTGGCATGACTTGAAAGTAGCTTGAGGATGTGTCTGGGACAATACAGAAGTAGGTGCAGCAGCAACAGCTGTTGGCTGACGGACGGAGCAAGCCAATACGTCTGTGTCAAAGAAAGTATTCACAATCTGGAAGCTGGCAGCAAAGTATATCTCGATTCCTGCCTATCGTATGGAAAGGCAAATATGTAAGTCAGCAGTTGGGGCTTTATCGGATTATCCGTCCCTTGTGTTAGCACCAAATAAATTAGTATATAAGCATCTGTATTGAAATCAAAAGCTTTTGGGTAAAATTAGTAGTGTAGATCTTTGTATTATTTATTTGCTTACTTGAATCTATCTAACACACACACACACACACACACACACACACACACACACACACACAAATACTCTCAACAACAAATATTAATGTACACCTTGGTTCCTGATCTTTCCCACAAATAATCATCTAGTACATCACACACAACACTTCGCCCCCTTCTTAATCAATAGTATAAACAAACAAAATAATGCATCTTCAGCACCATAGCGCAAAACTACTCGACATGCGATAGTGGCGCGGATGAGGTACCAACCTGGAGCCAGAGCACACTTGTGTTTGAAGATGCTGCTGACAGCCCTGTCTTTCAGACCCTATAATTGCTGTAGATAAGGAGGCAGAGTAACTCAACAACAACAACAACACAACCCAAATCAGACAAACACCAGCAGGAAAAGCCATATCAGGTTACCTCTTCGCAAACAGCAAATGTAGTTCATATAGTAAGTGGCTTTTCTGTGCAAATAGCTCATTTCCCTTCAGACCTTTTCTTAATGTGTTCTTTTTTAAAAAAAAAACAAAAAAACACCACTAGTCCATCATGATAGTGGGGAAGGGAGACAGTCTCTAGAGTCAAAAGGCAGATTGGATTTCAGAGTGCAACCAAAGCTGCCTGGAAAACTTCCCTGGAAACTTAAATCCCTCTCTCTGGGAAATAGCATGGTCTCCTTCAGAAACATCCTGCCTTGGACAGCAAAAAGGGTGTTTAAGGAGCTTTTTTGTGCATGCGTACTTAAAGACAGAAAGATTAGTTAGGTACAGGAGCAACCAACTTTCAGACTTTTGTAGACAAGAGAAGCTAATTATTTGACCTGATTTACAACACTTTAAAGGTTTTCTGTTTACTAGGGAAGGGGGGAAAAAGCTGCCCATTACACATTATGTCTAGGAAAATTGGCAAGACAATTAACTCAGCAAAGCAAGATGGCACCTACCAAACACATCTCAAAATCTCGATGATGCCATTTTCATATCTCTGTTGCATCCTGACAACATTGGCCATACTGTATATTAATGTGTATTGGAAAGAAGAAACTAGGATTAGGAAATCCAGGAGGAGATATTCACACACTCTTTCACCAGGTTGGAATTACTATCTTTGCTATTCTCTATAAGTCAGACAATGGAACAAAGCTAGGTCAAGACATCATCCTTCCTAATCTTTTCACAAAGGAAGGCAAAGAAGTGGTAAAGTGACCCAGTTGTCATCTTTTCTTCAAAGTTCTGAAAGATACCCCCTTCGTTCCCTTTTTGATCACTGACAAACACAACCAACCATAATTTAATTTATAATGATTAGTATCAAAGACAATCCAACTGAATCAATAGGGAAACCTAACTTTACATCATAAGCATATTCTGTGTCCATCCAGCGCAGTACCGTAAACCTTGCACTACCATGCACAAACCGGTTGCAGCCACTATGCTCTTCCCCAGTAGCCAAGGGAAGAAATAAGCCATTATTTCTTCCAGGTCTCATCCAGGGATCATGCTTGTTTCACTCCCAACACAGTACAATCTGTAGCCAAGGCTGGGTTACTCACTGTGATTTGTTGGGAGCAAAACAAATCAAAAGCCTTGGTTCCAGCCACTGATCATGGTTTATTTCCTCTGTACACTAGCAGAGAGAAGAAAAACAACCCAGAAATATGCATTCATGGAAAACCATTAACTGTTTTTCTGTGTGGTGTAAACACAGCCACTGGTAGATCACCATCCTTCACATTAGTTAATCTGAACAACTACCATTTCCTGATTCTATACTCAAATGGCTATTCAATCATCAATATGAATGTATTATGGAAAGTTGGGTAAGATTTAACATATTCACTATGCTTCATCCACCCTTGTTTCTGAATACAGTATGGCCAAAACACAGGGGTTAATCCACAGGTTCTTACAAAGCACATAGTAAGGCATTCTTAAATTGCACATGGCGACATTCCCTGCATCAGAAAATATCTGCTGTGGAAATATAGTGTAAGGAAAGGGTCTGACTAAAAATTCTCCCTGACATTCCAGCCAGCTTTTCACATGCAGGGAGTTCTTGATAATGGAAAGAACATGGAAAGTGCATTCCTCCACTTACATTTTGAAGTGGTACAGTCTGACATGACATGTATCACATCCAAGTAGTCTTAAGTATTGAGACTCTTTTAGACGGTAAATAATCAGTATGTAACTTGCTTCTCCCATAAGGAAAAAATAAATGGCCAAAGCAGCTACAAAGAGACTGTTATTCCATTAAAAACACTGCAGTGTTCAAGACCACCCTGTATGAAGGAGGGGGTCTTATCTCTAGGTCTGTACTCCACAGTTTCCATTAATTAACGCCTTGAATTTTGGATTTCTAACACAAAACATTACCATTTGAGTCAAACAGAAGGAATGCAGTATCAGGAAAGGGAATAGCACAGCGAGTAGGAGACCTGACCAAGGTGACCCAGTGTTACACTAAGAAAGTCATTTTTATACACTCAGCTGCTGCGTGCTCTGAAGTGATACATCAATGCTTTAGCGAAGCCTGAAACAGTATGGGATAAATATACATGTACCCTGAATCTAAGCCAAACGAGAGATCACAAAGCTCAAGTCCCACCGGACTGGATCCTGTGTTAATCACTACGACGGAGTTTACTCACAAAGGAGAATCTACCTGCGTGACAAGCAAAACACTCTACAAAAACCATTTCAGCTTTGCAATTTATCCTTTCCATCCGCAGCGGCACAGTGGTCTACCTCAATCATTCGCCAGGAAAATAAATGGGATTTGGGGGGCGGTGAGCAGAAAGGGAGGGGAGGGAGGGAGATAGAAAAGGAAACTATTTTTATGGCCCATCATCATTCCGGTAGAGCTAAGCCTCCTTCATTTCCCACCAGTTATATGCTTTGTACATTTCTGCTTTTCAGACAGGCTAGTTCTACCCCTTCTTGTTAATGCAGGATGATGTTTGGATACTCTGGGGATTTATCATTCACTAAGCCAAAAAAAGTAAACGTTTACTAGTGATAAGGTAGATTTAAGAGAGAGAGAGAGAGAGAGAGAGAGAGAGAGAGAGAGAGAGAGAGAGAGAGAGAGAGAGAGAGAGAGAGAGTATGGGGCTTCCTGTGAGCTAACAGCTTGCCCTCTTGATGACTCCCCCTGTTCTGGGGGTGGGAGGGAGGGAGGGAGGGAGGGAGGGAGGGAGAGAGAGAGAGAGAGAGAGAGAGAGAGAGAGAGAGAGAGAGAGAGAGAGAGAGAGAGAGAGAGAGTCTGCAAGTCAATTACAACTATTATCAGCTGTAATATCTTAGAGTCATGCTGAGCATGTTAAATATGCTGATCACTCTGTGGACACCAGAGGCACAATCTGAAGCTGTTTACCATTCCTTTCATTAAACACTCCTAGGCCCATGCGAAAACTGCAAAACAAATAGGTCTCATTTTCAATCTTTACGTAGGCTGGATTTTATGAACATCAAAAAACAAAACAAACAAACAAACGAAAATAATGAAGAGCTATAAAGTATGCATGTGCCAAAGACAGGCCATGTTGCAACTTGAAAGGCAAGAAGCAGAAGGCGTGGAGAGTTCAATAGCTTCTTCACCTTTTCGTGGAACAGAAAATCTACCGGTCTATACTGGTCCATGGAAAGTGGTCCCACTGAAACAAGAGTCACATTGGCTTCCACAAAACCGATCAGTTTCAATCCCTTTCCACTGGGGATAAGACCCACCCTGCAGGGTTGCTTTGCAGGAATCGATAACTACTATAGCAAAGCACTTGTTGTGTGTGTGTGTGTGTGTGTGTGTGTGTGTGTGTGTGTGTGTGTGTGTATCTCATTATAATAATCAATTCACTTCACCTAAAAAAGGGAGGATCAGACCATAAGCTGAGAAACTGGTCATTCCAAAACTTTCGGAAGAGAAATCATCTCTCTCATTTACTGTCAGTGCTGATAAGGATTTCCAGCAACCTATTTTTAACAAGATTGCTGCATTCGCTTGGTTAACTTCATTTGCCATCCAGGTGTAGTTTGTGTGTGTGTGTGTGTGTGTGTGTGTGTGTGTGTGTGTGTGTGTTGTTTTTCTTCATGCAAGTCAGAACATTTGTTTGAAGCAGAAGTAGGCAAACATCATGGGTCTGTGACCAGACATGCCTGTAGCTCTGGAATGGATGTGTTACGTGAAGCTTCATATAGCTCACAGTGAGGAGTGTAACATACTTGATATGCATTATGACCTTTCGTTTCTTGGCATGAGAAAAGCAGGAGGGGGGGCGGGGAAGAGAATAAGTTTCAAATAAAAAGGAGGTTCACACATGCCACTCACAGCTGACATCCCAATCTAAACAGCGTCATCAGCCCAGGGCCCAACATCCACCTGACAAAATAAAACCAAGTCTTGTGACTTGGCAACAAATCAGCTTTGTGGAATATACATACTTCGTTGTTTGTTTAACCATCTTGAATAATTGGGTTAAATAAAGCCTTGACTTCTAGGGTTTGCACGTTGCAACAGTATTTCAAATGGGCCTGGTGCCAACCTCGCTGCAATTGAATCCTCCCCACACCATTCTGAATGTTAGGGGCTACCTGAGCCATGCACGAAACACTTACTTAAATTTGGTGTGCGCTTTTCCCCTCCCTTCTTTTAAATGATAAACGAAACTAAAACTTGAAACACAACACCCCATACTGGACAGAAAGAATAACACCATGGATTTATAACACCATTGCATCCTAAAGCATTTTTTGGCCTACATGAGTTGCTTTTTCTTCTTCTTTAAAAAAAACAACCCCTATTTCTATCATAACCTACAAATAAACTATTTAACTTCCATAAGATCTACATACACACCATTCAACTAGACATCTCCTCTGTTCTGCCCCAGTGCTGATGCTCTCCAAAGCCCTCTGTCAATGACTGTGGAAGTGTGACAGATACAACAAACACAGTTTTCCTCCAGGACAGAAACAGCTATTATGAATTCTGAAGCCATCCATGGTGGGGGTTTTTTGGGGAGGGGGTTGAGACGGTTCTTAACACAGTGATAGACAATCAGTAACCTTGTGGCTGTAACTGACCCAAAGATGGTTACTAGTTAGCCTACTTCCTACATAAACCCTTTTAGTGGCTAAAATGAATCACAGAGCCCTTATCATACTCCTCACAGGTCCTGTGGGACAGAAGTGACTGCTAGAGTTAAACAGATTACGCCACCATGCTGCCTGAAAATCCCATGCTCTCCCCCACATTTCCTAAGGAAAAACAGTGTGCCATTTCTGTCCTTTCGGTTTCAGCTAGTTGACAAACTTTAGATAAGTTGAGAGACTCAGATAAGTAAGGGTTATGATAAATTACAGTTTTCTCAACATAGAAACCTTTAATCATGTTATGCAAACATTATGTTACTTTGATCACTTTTCTCCAATGTTGGCCTGACACGCTAAGGTTCTCCAACATGGTGCCACAGGTATCAGTGTGCTCACACAAACATGCTCGTGTACCTGCCAGGCTTTCGAGTCCCCTGTGCGGTGGATTATATAAACTATAGTCCTCTCCCAAGTACTGCCCACATTGTGTGCTTTGGCTCTCTACTGTTCCATAGAACTAGTTTCATTTTCATAGAATGCAGCTGTCCCACATGGGGATAGAACCTGCAACCTTGTGGGTGTTATCAGCACCATGCTCTGACCAACTGAGCTTATCCAGGCTGTGCTTGGTTCCGACTGGCCAGCAGACTCAGAAAAGTGTTCTCTCTGGTAGCGTCCGATTAGAAGCGAGAGAACAGTTTTAATGGGATGTTACAAGAAAAACGAGATCAATTCTAACTGGATGCCTGGAGCAGGAAATAGTGCAGACGCTGAAGAGAAGAGATACCAAAGGGATGACTGCAAATTAGGCCTTGGTGCAAGAAGGAAAGGTCCATAATAGGGTAAGAAACAAAGCAAGTAGCCTAGGTTGGGGTGCAACTGAGAGAAAAGAGGGCTGAGTAGGAAGAAAACAGGGTGTAAGTGCATCAAAGCTCTTGTTTCTACCCAATCATAATTCTCAATAGTAAAGGGCCCAGAACATTCTCTCAGAATTCCGTATCTGCCCATGGGTTAAAATAAATGATGATGATGATGATGATGATGATGATGATGATGATGATGATGATGATGATGTTAGGAAGCTACACTACGCTACAGTCACAATCAGAGGCTTTCTCCACCATGGTACCCCTGCCAAACAAGCTGTGGCAAGTGGTGAATATGGTGTGGCATGAGAGAAGCTAGTTAACGGTGGGTTGCTGCAGCTATGAATTTATTTATTCAGGAAGGTTCAATGGGCCACTTTCATTGTCTTTTCGGTGCCTGGAACAGACCCCACCACCAATGATATATGCAATTGGGGGGACGGACGTTTGCTCCATCTACAATGGTGTTTATGCCACTGTCTGTTCTTTTATTTTTCACCACAGGTTTTATGTTCTTTAACAATAGTATTTGAATTACTTACTGCAATAGCCAACCACGGGGTAGGTGGAGAAATATTTGAAGTGTGGGCTATACAGTTATTTATTTTAAAATAACGCCATATAAGGACATGAAAGATTAACGCATAAGGCAAACCAATAACTCAGTTTACCTACCACGAAGGGCACAGGAAGACAATCAAACATGCGATCGGCAGCCTGGGATGGTAGAGCTATCCCACCACTCCACCCCTCAAAACAAACAAACAAACAAACAAACAAACAAGCTGCACATGATTTCTGCTGCATGCAACTGACAGACCAGAGCCCACACTGGAGGTGTGCATTTCAGACTCGTGCTTGATTGAGATCTTTTGCTGATAAGTCACTTTTGAACAGGGCCTCAGTCTAACCTAGAAAACACGTACCTTTCTGTCAAACCTGAACATTGGCCAAACTGCCTGGGCTGGAAGGCAGCTGAAGTCAGAATTTCTGGAGCTATCACTGGTCTAAGCATAGTTTAGAGCTATGAAAGTTTACAAAATATAAAGCACTATGAGGGCTTTCATATACAGAAAGCTTTCTGTAGAGATACTGTAACTTTGCCTTCTGTTACATATCTGAATACAGTCATACGTCGGTTTACGATCACTGCTGTTTGCGATCGATCAGTTTGTGACCGCTGCAGACCCGGAAGTGCTTACATCCGGGTTCCACGGATGCACAGAAGCGATCTGCACAGCTTGTGCATGCGCAGAAGCACTCTTATCGGCACTTCGTGCGCACACAAAAAAGGCGCTCCGTTTACAATCTGCTCGGGGAGTGACCAGCTACCCAGAACCAATTGAGGTCCTAAACGGAGGTACCACTGTAAACCATACCACAGAGTATAATGCTGATGGCACAACAGGGGGTAAGTTGCAGGCAGCTGTGGAACTGTCTGCTCCTTGCACTGTATTCAGAGTACATAGCCTGCTTCTTTCCTCAGTAGACCAACATCTGTAGATAGATATTCAGGTTTTGCAGTGCTTTTTCACTCTATTGGCAGTGAAGCTACGAACGTCAACTTTGGAAAATGTATTATGGAATGCACATTCAAGTCCAGACAACCTCGGGAGGGTAGATCGGCAGTAACTAACAGCGGTGACAGCAAATATGTTAAAGAAGAGAAGGAGTGCTTCTCTAGTCAATGTGGATAAACATACATTTGCATTATCGATAATTTACTCTGCAATCCTGATTCTTCTAGAAAGAACATAGCTTCAGAGCTAATATTTGTGATATCCTGGTCTAATCACTGTGCAGCGAAATATGAAACAAAATCAATGGTAGCTCATAAGATGTAATCTCGCTACTCTATTTGGCTCACTGTGCTGAATTTCTAGCTCATAAATCATTGTTACTAGCCATTCAGGGAATCAATATTCAGATTCCCTCTTGGTCTATACATACAACCACTAAATGAAATAATAATGACCCAAGATCTGTCACATATTAGCTCATCAATACCACCAACAGAGATTCCTTGGCAACAATGAGGTAATTGGAGACAAAACACATCTGATGAGCATGCAAGCAATTATGAAAAATCTGTAACTATAGCAAGAGGAAAAACGCACCACGCAGAACTGCACATGTTCATAACCAGAGTCCTGAAACCACTTACCCATTTGACATTTGTGAGACAATTCCTGAACAACAGAGTAACTCATGAGTAAGTAGTTTAGGACCTAATAAGATCATGACCTCAGGCAATGTTTTATCACGGTGATGCAGTAATTCACATTTTAAAGAAAGCCAGCTTTTATGACAACAGTGATACTAAATATATTTAATTAGACTGTAAACACCCGATCGTTAAATGCTATCTTCTGTCTCATTCTGAATCCCCCCTCCTCTCTTCTTTATCCTCTCTTTGTCTTTTAAAAGCACCATTAGTACATCTGTAAAGAGAATTCCTCAACTCCTTACTCTCATTCCGATAGCCCCAAAGCCCCAACGGAGCAAAGATTAGTCCCATTAAAAACCAACAACAAAAAAATAAAATAAACTATTAGAGTGCTTTCCGTGAAGCCTTATTCCCCAAATGCTTTACAGACCATTTAATTATCTCAAGGTAGTGGAACGCCTCTCTGCAGACGAACATGAAAGCTACTGCTCTCTCTCCCCCCCTCTCTCTTCAGTATCCCACATGTGGGCTGTGGTGCTATTTTAATCTCTAATGGTAATAATATCTGAAAGAGCTAGCAAGAGAAATATGTTGGCTGGAATGCACTACTTAGCTTACCAAAAGAAGGGGGGAAATCAATAGCATGGGATCTTTAAATTACCACCAAAACAAAGCAAGAGAATCCATAGGGGAAAATCTGACTTGTGGAAGGAAGCTACACAAAACTACAAGCCAGCCCTTCACCTATCCCCACTATGCCTATCATCAGCAGAAAAAAAATAAAGGGGGGGGGAACAGTGCCTGCTGCCAGTCACTGACATAAAGCGATTTTCCAGACATGCCACTTTACGCAGCAGGGGAGCAGAACATTTAGGAGGCTTTATAATAATTATGTTTTAAATGGGAGGGGTGGAAGAAAGAGAGTGTGTGTCTCTCTTTCTCCTTGCTTTAAATCCAGTTTGCTCCCATTCCCCTTCTAGACCATTAAAAGATTTCACTTCGCAAACAACCAGCTTATAAAGCTGCACATTTAAGGAGCCCCTAAACAAGGAAACAGCTAGTGTTGGGGAGAGGTGTTTTTGGTTGTTGTTGTTTTCTAAAGTACAGGCTTACAATTTAACCACTGAGCTGAGCCAAGTAGCAACTGCCCACAGCAACAGCACCACTACCAGGTGTAGGCAGACGAGGTGACGGACAGGTGTCTCACAAGAGAAACAGCACCAGAGCATTACCATGTGGCTTTGCAAGCTAGCTTCCATGACCTCAAGGTCAAGAGAAACCAGGGGTTTTTAATTGGCATGTTTGTTTGTTTGTTTGTTTAACTTTGTATCTTGACTTTCCACCAAGCCCTGCTTAAAAGCTTTCTGAATGGGACAATGTGGCATCCCCTTTCTTGCTCCCAGTATGCGGTCTCCAAAAGCCATCACTAAAGGAAATGAAGAAGAAATGAACCTCAGTTCAGGTAGCCTAAGCTACCACCATAGAACATGCTTCTGCCATACTTCGTATCCATTTATTGCATATGAAGTGGGATGTTTCTTAACATGCTCTCTTCTCAACCATGTAGAATAAAATGTGTGTAGATATGTGAGCTTCGGAGAAACTGCCATCTCACTGAACAGTCTAGAACTGGCATAGCACACTGGAAAAGACATTGAGCTGTGGACCAGGAACACACACACACACACACACACACACACACACACACACACACACGTTAGAATGGTGCCTCTACATGGCATTATGCAAAGCACACTCTCTCCCTCTCAGCCTCAATCCCACCCAGAGGCACCACATTCTCCAGAGGAGAACGCAACAGTATTCTGAATACTGGGGTGGCCTGGCCCCCTCTGGGGCTCCAAAACTGCCTCGATCCCTCAGAGTCAGTGCCTATGGGCCCAGCATCTGCAACATGGAGAGTAAATAACTTAACTTACAGGTTTGTTGTAATGATTAAAGGTAAAGGGACCCCTGACCATTAGGTCCAATCGTGACCGACTGGGGTTGCGGCGCTCATCTTGCTCTATATGACGAGGGAGCTGACGTACAGCTTCCAGGTCATGTGGCCAGCATGACAAAGCCGCTGCTGGCGAACCAGAGCAGCACACAGAAATGCCATTTACCTTCCCGCTGTAGCGGTACCTATTTATCTACTTGCACTTTGATGTGCTTTCGAGCTGCTAGGTTGGCAGGAATGATTACACCCAATTAAAAACATAAGGATGACCTGCTGGATCAGGCCAATGGCCCATCCAGTCCAGCATCCTGTTCTCACAGTGGCCAACCAGATACCTGTGACTGTGTTAGCTAGCTTATACCAGGTTTTCCGAAACTTGGGTCTCCAGCTGTTTGGGGGCTACAGTTCCCATCATCCCTGACCACTGGCCCTGCTAGCTAGGGATGGTGGAAGCTGTAGTCCAAAAACAGATGGAGACCAAAGTTTGGGAAACCCTGTCCTTATACAGTTCCAAAGAGGTAGGGTCTTTGTCTCCTGCTTTTAGAACCTGTCAAATATTATTTGAAATATTATGGCAAAGCGTGAGGCAAATGTTTCAGAGAGTGATTCAAGATGGGGGACTATCTCTGCTTCCAAACCACACATGTTTATGTTGCTGTTCTTTTTAAAATAAAAACATTCAGGGAGGGATGAATTGGGACTACAGTTCTACATTTTCTCTTTGGATGCTAAAATCCATCAGCTTTAGATGACAGAGTGGAAAAAAGGCAGAAGCAGTGTTAGAAATTAAGATATATGAAAGCTAGGAGCTAAATGGCACCTTAGACCTAGGTTGTGGGCACAACAACGGAATTGTCTAGGCATGCTTTTTATAACAAGAATACAAAGCTGAAAATGAATGAACTTCAGCTAAAATATGACATTCATTTTTCACATGGTCTAGTCTAGACACCCCCAAACTTTGGCCCTCCAGACGTTTTGGACTACAATTCCCATCTTCCCCGACCACTGGTCCTGTTAGCTAGGGATCATGGGAGTTGTAGGCCAAAACATCTGGAGGGCTGCAGTTTGTGGATGCCTGGTCTAGTCCTTCCCCTGCGCACACCACTAATATTCCTAAGAGGGTCTATTCTCCAGTCTTCAGAGAGCAGCTGGAAGTGGGGAGGCAGAAAAAGGTCCTCCTTTTCTTCCACTCTGCAGTTTTAATCTGAAATTTTAGGCACAGTACTGCACTCAGAGCTCAAAAACTGCTCGAGCTAATGAAATTCCCTGTTGCAAAATGTGCCTAGGACAATGTGAGTTTTGAACAATGGGTAGAAGTGTATCACACAGGAAATGAGGAAGGTATCCAATGCACACATTCCATTTGTGCAACAGCTCTTATCCCAACGTATGCTACATGCCCTTTCCAGATTTCCTCTGGAGGGCTGGAGGGAACCCCAGAACAGATTTAGGGGTCTTGCACAGAAGAGGGGGGGGAACTTCCATTGTGCAGCCAAAAGTATTTGAGCTGACGAACAAGTGCATTGAATACACACATACAGCTTCCCTCTAAACTGATTTTGATTGAACACAAGTTTTCCAGAAATGGATCTCTCTCCAAAGCAACTTACAAAACTACAGAAAAAGCTCCAGCAAGTTCATTTTGAACCTCTTTGGCACTCTTTCTCACTGATACACAAAGCTTATGTTGATGGGCACGTTCTGGGTAGCTTTCCAAAGTTTCTTCTACATATACTAGCCTTCCCTATGTATTCAAAGCCTTTTCCTGCATGCCCATACTTCAAACCAGCTTTGAAACTCCTAGCTCAAAATTTCTTCTTGAACATCAAGTGAAACCCTGGTAGTATATTCAACTTAAGCATTGTCTTGCCAATTGTGAACATATTCAAATCCTCATATATTTCTGTTGCCACATTAATTATTCACCTTTTGAAATTTAATTCATATCATGATTTTCACACTCACAAAATCCTGCACAATTTGATGATGATTGTCATTTGATGACCTTGCTTTTCAGAGATAGCTATTTCACAACATGCGATATTCACTCTAAATTCCTAGCGCCTGCCCTGGTAATTATGCTCATAATTTTGGCCTGGCTTGCTACACACACGCAACTAATACGAATTACATTTTTGAACCACAATTAACAGCACACTCAATTTGCCCGGTGATGATCAGATAGTAAAAGCGCACAGTAAAAACCGCACAAATGAAGCCAGAATTTGTCCATCAACCTTATTTATAAGTGAAAAGAGTGAAGAAGATTACAAAATTTTAATAAGAGCATTATATTATGGTAGCAATAATCTAGGTGTTTTACTGGAAGAGAAGTCGATTACTGTAAATGAAATTTTAAAATGTCCTTTCCATTTTGCAGATAACACAAAATGACTCCTTTCATGTCTCCTGCGATAAGGATACATTTGCCACACATTTAAATGGTGCCCTCACCCCATCCAACCCAATGTATAAATTAATAATTCAGTGACATTAATACAAGAAGATAAATGATAAAGAGGTTGGAGCACAGGGGCCAAGAGTACACATAGACTTCTTTTGGAAGAACTAATACCTCTCTGCCAATTACAGGCAGAACTTTTTTAACAGTTTTCAATGGCATTTTTACAATCTAAATAGCAGCTTATGCACACGCAATTTCACACAACTCAGGCTTAATAAATCGCCTGCTGGTACCAAACAATCATTTTAAGGGATTAAAGTGCAACATCTGCTGCCATTAATAAGCATTTTATATAGCCATATGTATAAAAGCAGTCTCCACTGAATTGTTAGTCTCTGAAAAAGCTTCTAGACCCAAGCACCAGTTTAGCATAAATTATACCTTTATCATTTGATTGGTGATTTTAGCTTATGACAACAATGAAGGGTATTACTACATAGCGGCTCCAGAATGAAAATATATGCTAGGTAGAACTATTATTTTCCAGTGTGGCAGTGTTCCAAATAGCTGAAAGAAAAAGCAAATTACATAGCCATATGCAACACTGACTAGTGTTTCTAGTCAGACTTTGCAAACACGCTTCCTTCTTTTGCAGAGGCAGAAATACTTTTCTGATTATTTTTTGAGCACCAAACCTTATTAATGCTCTGACTGATTCACCACACTACTTCCAGATGCAATCTCCTTTATTTTAATGCAACCGGTATGAAAGCAAGACTTGGTCATGCTATCACACTCATGGCTGTAAAGGCACTTCCTAGAGTCCTGTCACCAAGATCAATGACATTTGAACACCTTTTGAGAAGTACAGTCCTAGGTTCTATGATAGGATTTAGTTTCAGAATAAATTACTGCCTGCGCATGCAGATTCCTAGAAAGTTTTTTTAAAAAAAAACCAAAGAAGTTAATATTTCTCATCAGGGAAAAGTATAAATCCTAGTTGACAGGTCCTGAAAGTTCAGAAATGAGGGGCCCCATGTAAGATTGGCAAGAACCAAGAACACTTAACTATTGGCATGCATAAACCTCTCAGCTCTGCACTGCCAAAAGAAGGCCAACGCCTGCTATGCTGGACAATGGAATGCCAAAGACCACCAAGATGCCCCATCATAAAATGAGATCAAAAAGTGAGACGCCAACAAGCTCTGTTTCATTATTTTACTTTTGTTTCATATATTGCTTCCTAATCAAAAGGGCTGAAATGACAAAATAATTCTGCTGTGCTTTTATGGGTACCAAATAGGGGCCAGGGATATCCAGAGTTGGATGTTCTTTATGTACCCAAACTTGCATGCCGTGTCCAAGTCAAATGTTATTTTGTACGTGAACAAGGCTGCATCTTCTAGGAAACACAATATACGCACAGAATGTTTTGAACGGCTTCTTGGTTTCCAAAAACCAGCAACAACAAAAAGGATTGCAACACAAGGAAATATCATTGTCTGGCATAAACTTACAACCAGTGCCAATGTGTGACAGCTGACAGAGAGGTCGGAACCTATTAGCCATACTAGGCTTTGAACTATTCACGGCTGAGGCCAAAGCCACTCTTAGCCAAGGGAAACCAGCTGCTTGAAAAGAAAGAAGCTTTCGGCATTAAGCCAGGATGTAAGTAGATTTAACCATCCCTTTCCCCCCCCCCACTTCCCTCCACACTGATGGCTGCTTTCAGCTGAGAAACATCTCCAACAAGGCCCATATGCACTTTAAAAGCACCCAAGACTGGGGAGAATTGACATTTTGGACACCAGGTGTCACATGCAAGTTCCAAGGGCACTACCATGGAATGTCAGCACTACCATGTGACATGTCATGTGGGGTTCTGGTTTTCCTACCATGAACACAGTTTTTAAATGTGACAAGCTGCTCTGTACATGCAGGGCAGCGTAGAATGTAATGCCCAAGGGCAGGCATCCCCAAACTTCAGCCCTCCAGATGTTTTGGGACTACAATTCCCATCTTCCCCGACCACTGGTCCTGTTACCTAGCAATCATGGGAGTTGTAGGCCAAAACATCTGGAGGGCCACAGTTTGGGGGATGCCTGCCCAAGGCTCTGCTGAGGTTTGAGAGTGGTTTTTACTAGCTCTAATAGGCAAGCCAAAATATTTGGTTGTCTGGCTTTTGACCTTACTGTTTCCTGCCAGGTTTGCTCTGTGTGACTGAGCAGCTTACAAGGAAACATTTCCTGAGCTGGACAAAGGAATAGGTGCAGGGGTGTTGCTGGGTGGTGGAGACCAGGGCAGTTTGTTCTATATAACCAAGGCATTCCAGACACTTTGGCCGCACAGCTGCCGAACAACCCTGGGCTGCTTTCAACCTTGGAGCCAAGGAGGGGAAATAGCAACTGACACAAAATTTCTGCCTGTCATTCCTCATTCTGGACCAGCAAAGCTAGTAAGCAAAACTGTGGGAGCCTGGTAATCTCTATTATACAACTTCTGGAACTGGGGTGGGGGAGAACGTTTTGAAAACTTAACTTGGTTCAGCTGACACCACCCTAACCTGGGTGGAAGGCAAATTACGTAACACAAAGCTATCTGAATCGCCATACAGTGGTACCTCTGGTTAAGAACTTAATTTGTTCTGGAGGTTCGTTGAAACTGTTCTTAACCTGAAGCACCACTAATGGGGCATCCTGCTGCTGCTGCTGCTGCACTGCCAGAAAACGATTTCTGTTTTCATCCTGAAGCAAGGTTCTTAACCTGGGGTACTATTTCTGGGTTAGTGGAGTTTGTAACCTGAAGCGTTTGTAACCCGGGGTACCACTGTACTGCAGCTACTACAGCAATTTTCAAACTGTTTACACAGAAGGAATCCTTTCTATTGTCTGCCACCTAACTTTTGGGGCACAGTCCAGCGCAGAACCTCTGTTTACAAGGAGCACTTGGCAGGATTTCTGGGAAGCAAATAAGCAACCGATGCAATGCAGCTCCCTCAGCCGATACCAACATGTTTCTGACTTCTAATTCTGGCAGCTGCATTATGAACAAGCTGCAACTTCCAGACTGTCTTTAAGGGCAGCCCCATGTAGCAGGCAGAAGAGTAATCCATCAGGTGTTTTCCAGAAGATGGATTACTGTGCCAAAGCTGTCTCCTTTTAGGGATGGATGTAGCTGGAAACAGGCACTCAATGCCACCAAACCACCAGTCTTCCCTGCTCTTTCAAGGGAATGTGTGTTATCCACATCTAGGCTGGAGTGTCTACTCAGTACCTGGGACAAAAGTCTACCAATCCATAGAGCCTCTGTCTTTCTAGTATTCAGTTTATTGGCCCTTGTGTAGCCAATCACTGCGCCCATCGTTATATTCCAATTCAGAACACAACTGATCACAGTTGCTGATATTAGCATTTTAAATTTAATCACCCTTATTGCAGCCCCTCCCCTCCTCTCCCCCCAAAATGAGGCCAATAAATACAAGGAGCTCATTTTGTATGAAGTTGTTAGGATACTTAAAAAATAACAATGAACCAGTTTTATAATTAGAGTTAGTAAACGGTGTAATATATACGTCTGGGCATAATTTAGAATTTGCACATAGCACTCCTCAGACTGAACACAAAAGACCTGTTCTGGCATTTCACTAAATTAGAATCCTGGATTCCCACAGCAAGAAAGTGCATATGTAGAGTTTATTAATGCTTTAAATCAAGCTATTATTCACTGCTGCATAATGAAATCTACTATAGTCTTACATGGTGATGACAAGGAATATTCTGTATTCTGATGCTTAATTTCCATATGCAAGTTGCTAGAGCTGAAGCTTTTTGAAGTCACACCCACACTCCTGTGTAATAAGCTTTCCCCCCTAAGTTTCCACTGTCTAGAACTGGCTGCTGTTATTCACATTCTCAGGGAAACTCATGTATTAGGGGAGAGGAGGCGCAGCATTATAAAAACACCACTCAGGATCAGACCTGGAGATCTGTGGTTCACATTAAAGCCACAGGTGTTGCCTTACTTAGTAAGTCTTTTACACCGACTACCAAAAAGGGACAAAAAATGGCAGGTCAGGTGGGAGAGTGAGTTTCTATAACTGGGCAACTAAAATACAGCTGATGTTTCACATGCATTAACACAAAACAAATGAACACAGCTGTAAGTAACTTGCAGGCTGACTTTCAAAGAACTCTGACAAAGCAAACCCCATTCAGAACCATAAGGCCTTTCTCACTTTGTTATTCTCACTGTCAGGATAACAAAGCAGCTTAAAAGGTAGTGAATGAAAACTGCTGATCCTGCCCTACAAGGAATTTTAGATGTGGGCTATGTGATAGTGATTGCCAAGTCAGAACTGGAGCCAGCTTCTTTGTGACAGTTTTTAAAGTAGCCCTCTGACCACCGATTTCCTCTACAGAGAGGGGGGGAGCATAATTTGTTGCATTTAAATAATCGTCCCTGCAATAGTGATTCCTTCTGTTTGCAGTGGAGTTTCTGACCTAACTAACAGAGGCTCCTTCTCTGTGAATTAGAAACTCCCACAGGTGGGAATGGTGAAGGCAATGTTTGGGCAATGAAATCAACAACAAAAAATCCTCACTCCCACAAGCAGCCAGTTTGCAATGTTCCCATGCCATGCAACTTTAAAAGCAACACTTTATCTACTCATTTGTAGCTAAAACCTGAGGTAAAGATGAAGGAAGGGGATCCTAACTACGAGGGTAGAAATGCAAAGGACTTTCCGAGTGTTAAATACTGAATGAAGGCAATGCCTTCATAACAACGGAGTCAAAACAACATTAATATTATTATGCAAGGACAAACAAACAAAACTGAAGAGGAAAGTCTATGGAAGAGGCAGCAGAACGACAAAACAAATTCAAAACATTAACCTCACAACAAGCAGAATATTCTAAGCTTGTTCAGAACTGAAATCAATTAAAGTGGAACTGTAAATTGATTTGAATTTGAACCAACAACGACGGCAGTATTTTACGGTTTCAAAGCACCTGGGTTATAACGCTGAACATTTTACAAGAACCATGTGACATATAATGGTCCCTTCAGATACACCAGAGTGACTTGTCACACAGCATGGCATGCATGAAGAGAACAGAAGGACACAAATATACATGCAGCTACTTGGCAATGAATACAGGCGCTGACCTGTCTATGTCAGCTGCTAAGGGTCACTGTAACACCCTGAGCAGGATAAAGAGAGGCTTGTAGCAGAGCAATGAAGGCAAAGATGATGGAGGTGTGGTGTCCACTTTCTTATTGTTGCAAAGGAAGATAGAAGATCAGCTGAAGCCACGAGCCACAAAAGCTGTCTGCAAGATGCAGCACAGCAAAGCTACACAGGCCTTGCTTATGGGATCCAGGGGGAGGTGGGGTGTAAGAAGAGTGGGTCTCAGGTCTAGACAATGCAAACAGCTCGTACAAGAGCAGGGCCGGCTCTAGGGGTAGGCTGGGTGGCGCGGGGTGCCAGGGCACCAGGGGGGCGTCCACCAGCCGCGACAAGAAGCGGAGTGGGGGCGCCGGAGCGATCTCCGCACCACGGCGCCAGGGCGCCCGGCATGGTTGAGACGGCCCTGTACAAGAGCCTTCTCTCTGATCATTCGCAATGTCACATTGTGGCGGAACAGAAACAGCAGCTAAGATACACCTGGGTAGCAGTCGGAGTGCACCTGCAGCAATTTCTTAACATCATCTTATAATGCTGACCCAGCGGAAATGTACCTGCATGCACTGGTACTTCTAAAAATCAGTTTCCACACACCACACTGGATGACATAGAGGTGTTAAAATGTAGTTAGCTATTTAAACATTTCTACCCTGGCTCTTTAATACCTCAGGGTGCCTTAAGCATTTCAATATCCAGTGAAGTGTCTACAGCAGCCTGACACTCGCCAAACGTTTTGAGCTACAACTCCCAACATGGTGGTGCCGGAAATTGCCGTCGAAAACATCTGGCAAAGGCTGGTTTACAAGGTATAATATTAAAGGTGCCATCTGTTGCATTGTCCTTTCAAGAGTTGTGATTGCACTGCAAAACTCCTAGCTTATATTTGTTTTGAGGGAGTCTGTTTTCACAGGACGCAGGAAACGGGTGGGGGCAGCTTTTAAGTGATTCACTGGTCAATAAACCTGAGCTCTAATAAGATACTAAAATAGATCTAACCTTTTATATGTCAGCTCTTGTTACTCTGTTTTCCGCAACTTCGCCATGTGTCAATATACTTTGCTTCAAAAATACTTTTGGATTTATTTTTAAAAATGCACACATTTGGTCAAGAGTTCAGTCAATGTTTCTTGACCTGAAATAGCTAATTTCGTCTTCAGATTTTCTAAGCAGCTAAACTACACAGCATATGATTAGCACCGTACATACTTATTCTAAGTTTACAGCTAGCTATGCCATAACATTCCAAGAGCAGACCACAATGACCTCTGTAGTATATGATAAAAAGGCCAAAACTAACCTCGCGAGAATGAAATCTGCATTGTTACATTTAAGCTTTCCCACAGAATTATCAGGACACACATAGGGTCTGACTGCTTGACGAATATAAGGCTTGTGGCCAAGAGGCCTCAATTCTGCTCCTACTCTTTAAAACTGAAATAGTATGAACACAGATTAATGCTCATGTGCTAATTCTCACAGAGTATGATCTTACATGTTTCTATTTGCTAGTAATTTTGTTCAGGACACTTTGCTTCCAAAAATATGTACAAGCTGGCAGCCATATGAACATTCTTAGTAGTTGTGGAAAGCAGATTTTTAAAGCAAGTTTACAAATTATGCGCTACAAAGGAGGAATATACACATCTCCACCATGATGTGTGTTACATTTCCAAATCCATGTGCAACCTGTGCTCTTCCTGTGGGGGGAGAAAGTTGCAAGTTCTTCCTCCATAGATTGCCTAACAGCACAGAAAGCCTAAAGCATCATTTGCACATCCACTTTTGCAGATTCTCATACATTTTGCTTGTTTAAAACACTGCTACCCTTATCTCAACACACTGTCAGCTTTCAAGAACCATCATAAAACATGCAAAAGCATAAAAAAGAAAATAACCAAACAATAAAAAGAAAAGTAGCACAAATATTAAAAACAGCACTTTTTTGTCTTATAAAAGGGGGTGGGGGGTGGGGGTAAGCTCAGTTTCAAAGTTTATCTGATGAGCTTCCTGAATCAGTTCCCTCCATGGAAATGAACTGGAGTAGTAATTAACCTTATGTGGACATTCTATACTGTACATAGCTAAAGACGTTCTATACATGGCTAAGGTGTCCTCGTGTACATTTCCAAGTAAGGAAAGAGTCTTCATACATATATAATCTCTTTTATTTCTAAAATTATATTTTTAACCATCTATGAGCCAATATTTCCGCAACAACGGATTTATTCTTTGTCTTGTTTCATTTTTGGAACTGGAGACAAGCTATTGTGCTGGTCACATTTCTAAATACTTTCAGCTAAAAAGGTCCATTTAACTATGCAAATACACTGGCAAATGTTCTGTTCAGCTCTAAAAATTTATTCATCTTGCAACGATCAATAATGGTCTTGGCAATGAGTTTCCATTCCTTCCAACATCGAACCAGTGTGCATCTTAATTACGTTTGTGCACATAAACCACCAATTGTCTACGGTCCAGACTTCGCCCAAGTATTTTTGTTACATATTTTGCAGTTTGAGGTCCATTAAATTAGCCACAGTTATGCACAAACCATTTTCCTTTCTTTCCAGCTGTACTGGGGTGGGGCTAATTAAAATAGGGTAGAATATGCTATTGAAGGGCAACAGAAGCAACTTTGTCCTTCTACCAAAGACCAAGGCATTCATTATTCAAGTTTATTGTGAAACACTACTCAACAAGGTAATTAATTTTTAAGAATGCAGAAAATAGAAAATGTTGCAGAACAAATAAAAAATAGCAAGACCCGCCAGTAAAGTTTAGAAATCTGGAGTTTTTAAAGAAAACTATACTGTATTTCTAGTTCTAGAAGTTAACTTCCCAGAGGCCTTCAACACAACCATTTTGTTAAATTAATTTTAATGCAGTGCAGTTAATCATAGAATGATCTTCCCTCAAACTGGTGGCTACCATGTGTTTTAGACCACAACTCACATCAGCCCTGTCACCATGGCAAATGGGACTGGGTGATGGGAGTTGTAGTCCAACAGATATGGATGGCACCAGGCTGAAGAAGGTTGCTATGCATGGTAAAGAAAACAGCTCCCTATATGCATTCAACATGGCTTAATCACCAAAGGGTGATAAGCCCTTACTAAGATTAAATACCAGTTTAAACATTACCTCCATGGCTGTTGCCAGAAATCAGTTCCATGGAATCAGTCCAAATGGCAGTACTAACAATTGTATTTGCTTCCCACGTTGAATTGGTTTCCCCCTTTGGCCTGATTATGCAATAAGAATCTGCACCAATAGTACATTACTGCTGCCACACAGCCCTGAAAGCAGCAAATTAATCTTGGCAGCAGCTACACTACCAAACTGAATCAGCCTAAAGTAAGAAAATGACTTCACAATCCATGAGTGCCCAGTTACTGCCAGTGATAATCTGACTGCAGCTTCAAGTTCTCCAAGTATATAACCAATGGGGGGGGTAACACCCTGGGCTCCTTTGGGGGAAAGGGAGAGAAATTTGATAGAGTATAAATAAACAAACACCAAAGATCATACTAGTTTTTCACCTTTACATCTTGAGTGGGTGGACGGTAGATCTGGATCTGCTGGTAGATTACTGGGTGATTTGCTGAAGATTTGCAAGGGTCCAATTGTTTTAACACTAGACATAATAAAATGTCCCCTCTCCTCCCATTTGTTTTGGCTGGGGATGGGAATCGGGTAGAAAGGGCTGTGAGATCACCTTTGGTACTGAAGATAAATTCTTTGGGCTGGATGTGCTAATTTAAAGTGTGCCTGCCCTTCCCCTATTTCTGGATCCCTGGGATCCACTAGCTTGAAGTCTGCTCATTCCTGATACACAGTGTTCCTACGCATGCATGTAAGCAAACGCACCTAGGTATTTACATGATATACATTCATGATTGCTAGATTAACACCCACACCTAGAAGTTTCAGTTCACAAACATTAAAGACGCTTGACATCCACCCCAAATGTTCTTTCTTGTGGTTCGAGCAACAGATGACCATCACTAACAGCAAACATATTTATAGAAATAACCTATATGATAATCAGCCTACCACCATCTATACACTTGCCACTCCTGAGGTCAGATAACCACCCACTGAAATGAAGGAAAAACAGGGATTTTTGTGCATCTTTAGGTAGACTCCTTGCCAGTTTGTCTCAGCCAACTTTGCACTGCATTTCTTTTTTGGGGAATCTTTGCAAATATAGGCTACCGGTGTCATTAATTCTTATCACGAGCGTTGACATGACTAGCATTACAACCGTTATTAGTGAGGGGAGGAGAGCACAGCAGTCATTAACATAGGGTAGTGTTTCCATATGGAAAACTTCTCACATATCAATAGTAGCATGAAATAGCACTACTGCAAAGAATGCATCATCAAGAAACAGCAAGAATACTATTGATGTTGTTCCCAGATGAGATATTAATTCCAAGACCCTCAGGAGCTGCTACTAAATTTGAGAGAAGAAAGCAAAACTATTCCAACACCCTGATACCAAGAACCATTTCATGTGCAAAGGAATTCTGCTGAGTGCATCGCAGCACACATAGGACTCTGGAATGAGATAACCATTTATTCCTGCCTGATTACTTTCAAGAACATGTGTAAGAAATTTCAACACAACCAAAATGGGGGAGGAGGAGATACTAGGGGCATTCTATTATCATACTAGAAGAAACCAACTGTAATCTGATATCCGGTATTGCTGCACTGTATTGCAGTTGTGTTGTATTTTTTTGTAAAATGCTTACTGAAATTTTACTGTAGAACTAGGTAGACAAACTCTGGATCCCAGCCATTATCTTTTCTTACGACTGTGTCCAAATACATTGCAGCTTACATTTGATAGGGAAGATACTTCATGTATTTGGTATTCACGTTTTATTTCCAATGCCTCTATTTTTTGTCATGTAGGGTGTAGTTTCTTTAGGACTGCGCAAAGATTCTTATTAAATGTTACAGTTTATAACAGCTTGATCTGGGAACGGTCCTACTGTTAGTGGCATTTCAAGAAAATCTTAACTACCAAGCTGTGCCTCCTTCTCTCACTCAAAGCAAACATTTTTAATGGTGAAAAGCAAATAGCAACAAACTCAGCCAAATTGAATGAAAACCACAACAAGGGCAAATAGAAAGAAAGAAGCAAAGTCATTTGCCGCCCATTTCCAAATGCTAACACTTTTATTGCCTTTGGGCAAATAAAAGCAATCTGAAAAGGTAAAAGCATATTTTTCAACCTCTTTGAAATGTCTTCATTAGAATTGAGACTTTTGACTTTTTAAATTTTTAAAGGACAATGTTTAAATTGATGTCAGTACCTGTATCTTTATTTAGAAGTAGTTCATTCTCAGAACCTAACATTCTTTTAAATTATCATATTGTGTTCCCTGAAATGGCTGTTGCAGGCACGAAACTTTTCCTAATGTTGAACACTGCAGTTTCAGCCTCTGTTATTAACAATACTGGCAGAGCTATCCTAAATTTGCCTACTTGAAAGGAAGTCCTGTTGAGTTCAACTGGGCTTAATCCTAGGATATAGGATTACAATTGATAACTAAATCATATATTTGCTGCACTAGAAACAAAAGCAGAAACACCGCCCTGGTTTATTCTATGCATATAAGGAGAAATCAGTGTTTTCCAAAACATGGCATAAGAATTAAACAAAAAATAGGCAAATACACATATGCTTTTCATTAAAAATTTCAGAACAGGATAATTTCATGTGCTTTAAAAATGATTGGTTAAAATCATTATTTATCTTTTTTTTTAAAAAAAAAAAGCAGTAACAGTTACACCACTCCTTCGATTAGTAACTAAATGGAGAGTTAGGTGTTACAAATCAATAACCACACAAACAAATGAAATGCAGACATTTCAGAAATAACTAAGGATTTTGCCCATGTGTTTTGCAGCCCTAAACACATCTTTTTTTCTAGAAAGCAACTTTTTGCTGCAATTGAATAATAGAGACACACAATACCTTTAAGAATTTAAAACCATTCGTATAATTTGTGTACAAAAAGATGCAGAGGTCACTGAGAAAAGAACTAGCCAACTTTGTGAAATAATAATAATAATCTTAAAATTCAAACAATATTGATATTTTCAGCTGAAGGAACTTTTTAAATAAAATGAAGCAAATATATGCACTAGAAACATCAAATCCCCCCCCCAAAAAAAACTTCTACTGGTATAAAACAAAACAAATTTATGAACTCTCCATTCTTTAAGTATTGTCAAACTAATTGTGAAAACACTTACAAAATTTACCCATTTCTCCTTGAGTTCCATCAGTGACACAATCATTTCTGACTGTCAGTCCACTGCCATTCTCCCCTTCTCACCCCAATGGCTATCTCTGCATATTGTAAAGCCAGGACTTTTAACTCCTAGAAATACAGATGGTGTTCCTTCCAGTCAAATACAAGAAAATGACACTCATTTTGAATGCCAAGAGAAGTGAGGAAAACATGATGTGAATAAGACATTGTGTTGGCAATTATACCCAAACCAAAACACTAAAGCAAAGAGAAGCAGAAAACAAAGCCACAAAAAAATCAGAATAAAAATGCTAATCAGATAAGGTGTAAAGCATTAATCGTCATTTTGTTAATCTACAAATCATTTCATAACCTGCTATGAGGCACCCCATTGCTAACCTGACTCCAAGTATCACAGTCTTGACATAGTACATTCAGGAAAAAAATGTTGTTAACAAAATACCTTGCTGTGTAGCAGAGAGATTTGTATTCTGTGCAGCTGACAGGTTAAAATGAAAAATTTCCATCCACAGGTATATTTCAAAGGCTCCACTGCTTTGATGTACTCTGTGCAGGAGGTTTTTCCATTCCTCAACCAATAGCTCCTGGTCACTTACATTCCATTTGCCAAGTAGTAAAGTGTTTATTATATCATAACCACACAGCTCTTCCAAAGGTAGAGAAGAAACTCCCAAACAAACAAAAAGATCACTCCTCTATACATGAATGCCTTCCCACAGTGACTCACAAGTAGGGCATCATCATTTTAAATGAACCAAGCCAGCGAAACGACCACAGCGCAGACTCACAACTCACACGCAGATTTATGATCCCTCCAAAGAGGAGACTACTAATTTTTAAAAAAATCCAGCTCAGTTGTTGTATAGATAGCACACAAAACCCAAAAGCAACCGAGGTAAACATCTCAGGTAGTCTAGCTTGTTTATTCTAATGAATCACATACACCACCACCACCACAACAACAACCACAACAACAGTAGATAACACCCTGCACGTTTTCAAGTGTGACACAGTTTTCCTCTTATACTGCAATTATAAAATAAAAATAAAACCTGTACCAGGAAGGGAGATTCATTGAGTTCAAAAGAACACTTTGGATCTAAGCAAAAGGTGTGTAATAAAGAGTGCAGCAGGAGATAAAGGACTGAAAAATGTCACAAGATTACCTCTTGCTACCTTTAAAATAGTACAGTATTGCATTTATTCATCTAAACCTGCATTTTACAGAGGTTTTATTCCCCCCTTCTGTTACAGAATTTCAATTGGGATCCCTTATACTTTAATTGGGATCCCTTATACCTTATACATTTCCTTATACTCCCGTAGATGTTAGTAACAGCATAGCATTATCTTTTGCTATGGATACTTGCATGGCACTAAGCCCCACTGAACATACTATGACTTACTTCAGAGTAAACATGCATATATCATCAGGTTGCACAGATTATAAACCATGAGTCTAGGCAAGCATCACAAAATGTCCTTCTATTTTTCAGAGATGTTCACATTGAATGTTAGCTCTCAAACCCAATCATGTATATTTCAGTGGTCAATATTATACATAGCATAATGGTGCCTATAAAATGTGAGGGCTGTTTTCAAACTAATTCTTATTTGGTACGACGATTCTGGATTCCTAATCTCTGTAATAAAATTGTGTAACTATAGGTGATATACCAGTTACTGAAAACTCATGGAAAAGATAGCAGCTGACAATTTAAATGTTTCCGAAACATAAAGACTGTGACCATCGCAAACTTCAAATGGATGCGATATATGCTTACTAGAAGCCAGCCTGTAGCATGAAGTAGCAAAACTTTTAAACAAGCATTTTTTAAAGATTGCAACTTTTTATCAAATTTGTTTATACTTCCAGTTCTGCATTCAACTATCATACAAATCTGTCTGAAAAAAGGATACATGAGCAAGTCTATTTCTTCCTCCTGGGCAGGCAAGAGATCAGAAACATCCTCACTGCCTCTTTTAAACTAACCAGAGTTTTACTATATGCAATCTGTGGAAACCCTGCTTTAAAGTATAATTTGTTAATAAGTCAGGATGAAGAAAAATATATATGTTTGACTGGGGTTTCAGCAAACCAGTTTAAATGAATAGTACCCCAACCCCACCCCAAATTTGGGCTAGCTGAAGTGCTTCTAATCTTCCCTTTGCATCCACACTGAAGGAGAGTGAAAGGGGACAGACAAGTCCAAGCTGAATTGTTTATGCATGGTTTTGGCATGACATCAAACACAGGCCAGTGATTTTAATTTGCCACACTGCGCTGCTGCATATCCTGTCCCTTGACACTGCAATATCAGTGCTACTTCTCAGGATTCTACCACATGAAAGTCAGAGAGGAGGCAGACTGGCAAAGCACATGTGTTTCTGCATGTACCACAATGAAATGTCAATATTGGATATTCCTGAAGAATGCTCAACCCTAAAAAGAGGTTCTCCAGGTATCTATGTTAATGCATGTCTGACATTGGGCAAATGTGTGTGTGTGTGTGTGTGTGTGTGTGTGTGTGTGTGTGTGTGTGTGTGTTCAATTTTCCAGACCTTGCCAAATTTTAACACCATTTAAATATTGTTATATTCATCTTTGGTCAGTCTGTGTTTTCACAGTAGTTGGGTTAAGATGTGGTTTTAACCCTACAATGTTGTTTGGGTCTCTCTCCTGTGATCATTTACATTACGGTGCCTGGAATTTGCTACTTAACTAAAACCATGCAATTTTTTGTTTGTTTTGTTTTTAATTGGATTTTTTGTGCCACTACATTGTATGGCGATTGATTGCATTGTATAGGACTTGTGTTTCTTTAAACTGTTCTAATTATCTGTCACCCAGATAATTTATGTAGGATATGACTAGTAAACTATTTTTTATATACCGTATTGGCCTGAATATAAGTCTCACTTTCCCCCCAAATTCCAACCGTGAAAAGTTAAAGTGTGGCTTATATTCATGACCTTACGGTATGCAGCCAGGAGTGCCCACCCGTGCATAGTCCCCCACCTTCTCCTCCATGGCCAGGAAGGGAGAGAGCAAGGAAGGTGAAAGATCTCCGACAACAGAGCACGGCTCCCTCCCCCCAATATACAGCCAGGTGCAGCGATGAATGGAGTAGCTTATATTCAGGTATTTTTTTTCTTTCCCCCCCCCACCAATTTTAAAGGTGTGGCTTCTATTCAGGTGCTGTTTATATTTGGCCAATACAGTATATAATAAATATTGTTCACAATGTCTAGATGTGAGCCTGTTTCCGTTGATCCTTCACACTTACAACCTGGTGACCATGGCATTGTTTTGTGTGCCATCATTTCTGGATCTGGACCATAATATTTGCATTCTGAGAGAGCACAGATGCTTTGGCTATATAGTCATTATTAATTAATCAGAAATCATTCCAACAATGCTGATTTTCAATTACCTACAATTTATTTAAAAAGGTGCGCCTCAACTTATCCATGTCATCCACAGCTGGAAAAAATAAATTAAAAACACACCATCCTAGAATCAGCAGAATACACCACAGGGATGGTATTAAACTTACTCTATACTTGCTTAGCCCTTTAGCCCTGGCAATTAAAAGACACAAAAACAAGCAAGTCTTTGCAGCATTTCTAAAAAACACTCAGGGAATGTAGGAAAGCCATCGAGAAATCTTCAGGCCCTAATACAGGAATGGAGAATGTCTTCCCTCCAGATGTTGTTGGACCACTGAAAGCTCATTATTTTGCTTATAGTTCATATTAATGGTTGAAGGCGGATACTCTCAGATGATCTTAAAAGATTGTGGTGAGACTTTGAGAAGGTGGCAATTTGATTTGCCAAGCAACTTTATTTAAGAAATTCGACTGTAAATTAAGTCAAATGCCTAAGAAATGTACAAAAATAATGGGCTGGGTCCAGACTGTTTTTGTGAATGGAAGGGCTCCTTTCATGGGCAGAAGGTACTAAGATTCAAGGGATCTCCAATGGATGAAGCAGGGGGCGATTATCTTCCCTGATTTCCCCTCGCCTTGGCATCCCACACAGACACACTACCTTTCACATTGCTCTTCCAGTTCTGCTTTTCAAGAGGGAATCAGAGATGGGCATGCATAACTTCCCTTGTGCCCTCTCAACAGTGCAACAGAGCTCTAGATCCAACCTAGTATGAATACAAATACATAATAGATGAAGTTACCTGTTGATGTATCCTCCCAAATATTACAACACCAGGGACAATATTTAGGATCTAACAAAGCTTTAGTGGCAATCAGTTCCACTCATCCAAAGGGAAGAGTTTCTGGTTTTCCCCGCATTCTCCCCTTCAGCTGCAAGACTCCAAACCACATCTCATTCCATTCTGGCATATTTCCCAACCAAACAGGAGGAGCCTACAAGTGGTGCAGGAGGCAGCAGCAGTAAAGCCCTTCTTCATTCCATGAATGGAATTCCATTCATATTAATACAAGCAATTATTCATATTCTTTCTTTTCTTTCTCTCTCTCTCTCTCTCTCTCTCACACACACACACACACAGAGAGAGAGAGAGAGAGAGAGAGAGCACACCAAGAAGTTGCAACAACAAAACTTAACTTTGCTCCTCTTATTTCTTCCTTCTTTTTCAAAATGACATGAAATGATACAACTTTCATGTCCTGGTATTTATTCTATTCAATTAATTTTATTTTATTTTTCCCTGAGCTGGCTAGGCTTTCCAAGAATCCCATCCAAAAAAACAGAAGAGAAATGAATCCTATGTATTAAAAGCTGGTGCTTTTTATGCATCTGAAGCTAGATGAGAATATGCAACCCTTCTAGAGTCAAAAGAACTATTCGTATGGCAGAGTAAACCCATTCAGCCCAATAAAAATGCTGTGCAAAATCCAAGAGCATGCAGTCACACCTTCACTGAGAAGGAATGAATTCTCAATGATGCCACACACACCCTCTACCACACACAAGTCAGCAGCTTCTCCATTTGTTATTTTCCCTGCGACAAACAACTCTCCACACCCAACCGCAAAGTTTCACACAAATATATTTCAGAATTTACAATTCATGTCCTAAGTAAGAAGGATGAAAGAAATTCCTTACTTTGCATTAATTTATTAAGCAGATGAGCACAAGAAATGTATTTCTGACAGCCTTCATACTTACTACAGCCAAGGAGAGCAAAGGTGGATCGAACTTCAGAAGACCTGCAGCTCCAATCCAAGTCTGTCTAGGAGTATTTCTATATTCCAAATAAGTCTTTCTGCCATAATCCTATTGGAGTGTAATTGCTGTGGCTAATATCCTTACCCTGTTATGAAAATGTTCCACATAAATGTGGTACCAAGTTGTTATGATAACACATGATCATGCTGTGAAATGGTAATTCCTATACAATAGCCCTTGCCAATACCATAAATCTCTTCATTAGACAACATACTATTACAGGAGATCTACTTAACTGTTTCTCTACTTAAAAGGCCATTTGGTGTTACAACAACAAGCCGATTTTTTCACATTAGCAAGGATTAGACAGTATAAATAATGAATCGTCACCAAGATGGTGTACTTTTGAGACACCAGTAAACCTTTTTGCTAGTTGTTTAAAAGGATAATCAAAAATACAATAAAAGCCTGTGTTCTCCTGCACATATACACATTTTTAACATTACGGCATTGTAATAAACCTTCAGAAGAATCAACTCTCAAACCAATTTTCTGGGAGGATTTATGGCAAGTGAGTGTGTTTCTGAGTGCTGCTTCAGTTTTATGGAATGTGCAACTATGCATAATGCTCTATTTCATATTAAAATCACAGCAGATAGCATGCAGACTTCCCAAACTACCTTAAATGAAAATAGAGCACCATTATTTTTCAGGGCTAAACAGTGTTTATTTTCAATGCCATCTCCATTACCTTCTTTGCACAGCAAGCAATGTATTAAGTCACATTTATTTCCCTAACATTTCTCTCGTTTCATGAAGGGCTTCATCATCGGAAAATGCATAATTCAAATTCTAAAACATGCAGGAACATCCTTCGAATTCCTGATACTAAACCTTAAAAGACGACATTCGCAAATGCAAGGCGTCCATGTCTTAGGTGATATTTATTTATTAATAAGCTCATAATTTGATATTATTATACCACCATGGCCTTTTTAAACTGTCAGCAGGGCTGTTGTCATTTTACCCCTAAACTGTTTAATGCTGAAGGTTTAGCTGTTGAATGCATTACACTAATTTGTTGGCTATAGTACTAGTAATTTTTTTTGTAAAACAAAAATTAAGACTTGACCTCGCAACTGTAATGTAACCAACAATATAGATAGATGTGAGAAAATATCCCATTGTCACAGCTTTCCGCTCAGCATACCAAACACTATAGTTAAATTAAGGAAGCCCCTGAAGCTTGTGGACTTATTTTATTTATTTTTAAAGAAGGCAACAAATTATTTTCTGAATATTTCCTGATGTTTTGGTTGCCAATGATTCTTTATATCCACCCCCACCCATACAATTGCACAAGTAACTTGGGTGTTTGCTTTTTTTAAAAAAATCCCTAATTTTAAAGCAAAGAGTATTTTCGTCTGAAAAGGGAATGCCATTTTAATATCCACTTACGCTTTTTGCATATTAAATTTACAAGTGTTTGCAAACTGCTATCAGCGATGTAGGCGCTTCTCAAAGCATACCCTTGAACACACTTTACATGTAAAACACTTTTAATCTGAGCAAAAGCAACAGAGAATGCTGTAACAAGCAGACATTGTATTTATGAGCTGAAAAACAATTGCAGTCTTTTGAAAAAAAAAAAGCCACGATTATTCTGATTATCTCATATGCAAGCTCCCTCTGCAGGTAATAAGAAGAGTTAGCAAAAAGTATGCAGAAAATGCAAAAATTTAGCACTGGAAGACAAACAAATGGACACTATTTGAAAGGAATTCCCAGACAGCTAAGAGTTACCTGATATCAGTGACTCCTGAAGAAGGCACCCTGGCCATTATTTTTTTTACTGCTGGCTCTATCTAGTTACCCTTGTCCTTCAAAACAGTTAAGCAAGCAGCTTTAGCTCACTGCATACCAAGATGTAAAAGCTGCTGCTGCTGTCCGTCCGTCCCCCCCCCCAAACAACACATTAAGACTTTTATGGGAAAAGAAAAACCAACACTGAACCATCCTGAAGTGGAGGGACCACCCAAAACAAGTCATCACTTCCAGGCTAAATCATCTCCTTAACCAAAATAAACAAACACAGCACTGTGGCTCTGTTTAATGTCTCTCTGCCACATAAGCCAAAACCTATTCCTATTAGGATTAACTTGCTACCTCAAAGTTTAGTATCAGTTACACTTAATACAAACATGGGTATTTTAAGAAAATACAAGCACATAATATTAAACAACAGGGGGGGAAACATTTACTAGTTGTCATATCCTTGTTTTTATCCATCCTAAGAAAACCATTCTACTATCACAGAAAACACTTTTGGCCAAGCATCGATATGTATAGCTATAAAAAAAATGAACACACCCAATGTTTGATATAAACTCAGGAAAATTCAGGCTTTTGGGTGGCTTCTGACTCGGGCTACAATCCTAACCATGTCTACTTGGCAGTAAGTCCCATTAAATCACTCTCAGGTTAAGTGAGGTGAGCAGACCCACCGAAATTAGTGCACAAGGTTTAGGCATTGCTGTCTTAAGTCCACTGGTGTCAAGAGATCCACTCTGCATATGACTTTGTCAGATACCATCCATATTGTGCCAGAAGTACTAGCCAAAATCAACTTACAGTTGGGCTACAATTACAAACTAAACCAACCCCAAACCCTTGCAGAAGGGCTGTAACTCAGTGGAAGAGTATCTGATTTTAATGAAGATGGCCCCAAGGTTCAATCCCTAGTATTATATCCAGACAAGGTTAAGAGAAACCACAGTCCAAAACCCTAGAGAGCCACTGCGAGATGAACCAATGGTCTGAACTGGTGTAGAAGGAGCTCCCTAAGTTGCTACGTAACGTCAGCATTTGTGATGCTGGAGTGGCTCCAGTTTTCTACTTTTTACCTTAACCAATTGTTAGGCCACTCCTACAAACAAGAAAGGCTTTGTGGTCTAATATAAAATGAACCCAAGGTTGATTTCAATGTCCAAGCTCAATTTCTCTGGGTTGTCATAAAATTCCTCTATAAACCAGGCGAGTCACTTCCAGAAATTGAATTACTAATATATAAAACCTAGATATTTTGCCCTCTGGGGTAGGGATGAATTCACGAACTACAAGGTTAGGGGCGAAAATCCAACCCAGATGATGACAATGCGGCCTTTGCCACCCGGGTAGGAAATGAAGTGCAGCATGCAGACCAAAATGCCGTTTCTAATAAATGACGATAGCACTGATAAAAACCAATGTACTTAAAATAAAATCAATGAGAAATAACTGAAAGGAATATTTAAGGAATATTTAAAGGCAAAATTGTTAAAGCAGACTACGAAAGGATCAAGAAATCACGATGCTTTTCTGAACGTGCTTTCAAAAGCATATAGCACAAGCATATAGGGCAACTCCTTTCTGTTACAGGAAAGCCTCTAGTGGCCAAATCCATAGCCTGTCATCAGCAGGTCCTATTTGGTAATCTTCAAACGATGTGGCCTTGAAGGCTTCAGGCACAGTGAGTGCTGAGAGAAGGAACACAACATCCAAACCACACAAGTAAATATGCTTTATAAAATTTATTGAGAGAGAAATCAGACAATTTAACTTTTTTTCCTTTCAAATCTAAACAAAAAAAAAACAGGATGAGTCCCCCTCTCTAATAAGTCTGATTTCCTCTCCCTTCCTGTTGTCTATCAACAAGAGTTTATTTCCAACCATTCCTTTCTGAAGCTGAGCAAGATCATATTCAGAAAGTACACATGACAAAACTAGAACCCAGTTATTCCATCCACGTATGCTAATATATCTACACTGATTTCAAAAGACACCAGTCTAGTCCAAATATGCACCTGCACTCAGCACAAAGTGAATCAAGGTCTTGTCAGTCAGCAAGGAATATTTCATCAGCAACTAAATGCAATCACAATTATAGCCGAGCCCTCCAGACTACACATACTGTAACAGAAATACCTCTTGCAAGGAGTGGGTGGGAGGGTTGTTTGGGGACCCATTTTATTTACCCAGATCAGAGAGAGTCTGGATCGTTAACTTGCAGGGTGGCTGCAAGGTCCTTTCATGCTATCCTGGCCAAAGAAAGGAGGAAAGGAATCTTGCATTAAGCTATGACATGGCAAAAAAATGGCTGACTCATGCCAACAATCATGTTCCATCATGAAACCTGGCTCCAGAGCTTGCCAAAAAGATGCCACCCAGCAATATTTTAAATGGAAAGGCAAGATCTGAATAAGCTTGGCAAAGTTGCCTTCTCTGTCTTAATCTCTCACACATGTACAAGTTCTTATGATACTCACTGTCCATGGGTGGAAGGGGATGACAGAAATTGTTGGCATGCCAGTGGGAAGCGTAATGATTTTAGCTGCTTGTTGTTTCTTCCTTTGTGCTACATGCTTAGGTGATTAATTTGAAAAGGCAAAGCAAAGCAAAGGGACTTCTGGCACCTAGGGCTTTCTGAAAGACACCCTATGTCTGGTAGTCCTATGGCCTATTGCCAGAAGTGTGGGGTGAGCTCTGGTTATTTAGAGGGGGAAACTATGAACACTGCTCTTCTTCAAAAGTACTAGGGCCTAGGGCTGTGTCCTAGAGGTCTTAGTCGCTGGACTTAGCCCAGAGGGAGGTCTGTTTCCAATTAAACCTTGCTCCCATCAAGCCAAAGTTCCATCCCAGTTTCAACTCTCCATATACCTTATCAGCAACTAAGTAGAAATCTCAGAATTCTTTAAAAAATAAAATAAAAACAGTCATCCATTTCCCCAGCAGCAAAGAACAATTTTGGCAGTAATGGAAGTGAAAGTATTCCGCCGTCTAGAAGCAGAGCAATAATCATTCCGAGGTGTTGACTCATATGAAAAAATATCTACAGCAGACGCAACACACAGTTCAAAGTAAGAATAAAAGCACCTATTTAAATATGGGGATGGATTTTGCATCAAGGGAACAAATCAAATGGTAAAAAATAAAATATCAACTGGTTGCTCAAAACCGTTATTATGTATTCTCCAAACTAAGAACATGCAGACAACTAAGCTTGCTATCCTATACCCATTTAGGATATTATTTCTGAAATACACTGAATTTGCACCATAGATCTTATTCAAAACTTTTGCAACTTAAGCAATATAGGTAATGACAACAGCATAAACATAGTGCCCAGTATTTTTATTTATTTATTCAAAACAACAAATTTCAGAACCCGCAAAAACATGAGTCCAGTATCAAAATAGCAGAATGTGTTCCCCTTGGCTTAGAATCATTTTCTAATTTCTACATCCAAATGTCAAGCATTTCTCTCCTGAACATGGCAAAACATATTCAAAATATTTTGAGTTTAGAACCAGTATTTATATTCATACGATGTATTACTGTCCTTTAGCCTTACTGTTTTGAGAAAAGCAGCATCTGACAATGTTTACTACTCCTTCTCATTCACACAAAATGAAGCAAGAGGTAGCAAGTCTAAATGTTGGGGTATCCTACAGGAGTTGTACTCCATTTATCCCCCAAAATCTCCTAGAAAAAATTCTTGAAACGGACAAAAACATTTATATATAATTAGAAAGTAATCTAAAGCATGCAAATGTATATAAAAAGTATCCTTTTACCATAAACACTAGTCAAGCAGAATGAGAATCTGCTTGATATACTCGAATTATAACTCAAATTAATTCTCTTTTTAAAATAAAAACTGGAGATTGTGGGCAAAACATGAAAAACTACCGTGCAAGGAGATGTGGTTTCTTGTACATCTCCTTGCCTCTTGCAAAAATAAGTAACATTGTAAAGTGTTTTGTACACCAAAAGTGCTATATGTAGCTACTAAAAATTGGTTGCAAAAACATTTAGTTGCATTATGTCTTTAAAAATTAGAGCTTCGCTTCCTTTTGTATCCATGCTCCCAAATACAAAATAACAAAAAAACCAAGCATTGTTTCTTCAGAGGCTGCATGCATGTCTAATTGATGGCTTTCCCTTTCTTACTTACAGTGGGAAGGCTGGATCCAGTTCCTATGACCAGTGTCAAACATTTCACAGGGGAAAGTCACAATTCATGCATCGTATTTGACAGTGTGTGTGTGTGTGTGTGTGTGTGTGTGTGTGTGTGCGTGTGTCTGTTTCACTACCCAGGTTTGTACCAACTACAAAACGTGCTTAAAGAAGCTGTCCAGGGAAAATGCAATGATTTAAAATGCCCAAGTATATTTTAATGTTTATAAGGTTCTCATTCTAAGCTGTTAGCCAACAAGAGGTCCCCTTTTTCTCCCTCAGCACACGTTCTGTTGTCAGGCCATGATTAATTCTGTGCTCTGTAGAGGGAGACATTACATCCGGGCTAAAACATACCTAAATTTTACCCTGAGGCAGAGGTCTGGTTTAAACATCTCCATTCAAAGTGGCATTTTTCTTCCCCTTCTCAGTCACTTTATTCAGAAATTCTAGCATGATGACTCTGTGACCTACAAATGGCCCACCGGTTTTAAACTGCTATGTTGCCTGCCCCTTGTAGCTGGCTGTTTCAGAGACTCAGGGTAGCAAGATTGTGTTTGCATCAGGAAACTACACAGAGGCAGATGTTCAATAAATAAAAAAAGACAAATTCTAGCTTTCTGTACAAAAGGCAGAGGCAATATTTTCAAACTACAGTATTACAACACAGAGAGCCTACAGAAATATGTAATCATTTTTTTTTAAAAAAAAAAACAGAAAAATATCACGAACACACCATCATAAATATATCTTATTTTTAAAAAATGTGAACAATTGTATCTTAAGTGAGTTTTTCTACACTGGAGACATGAAATGGATGCTATTACTGTCACCCTGCAAAGTAATTTACTTTTCTATCTTTGGTCTTCATTCTTGCTTGAAACACCTACTGAGGTTTTCATATATTTTTTTTCCATTACAAAATCAAGGAAGATATGCAGGTAAAAAACAAAAAAATGGCTGGCGTGACCATTTTCCATGCTTAATGCAATCCTATATGCGTCTACGGCGAATATATACATTTACGCAGAAGCAAGCCCTACTGAGTTCAATGGGGCTTACCTGCCAGAGTGTATAGGATTGTAGCGTATATCCCATTTCTTTTGGAAAGTTAATGCTCTATTAGTTGACTTATCCAGTTGCGCTCCTACACAGAGAAAAGCAACAACCACCTACGGCACAAAAATGTAGCAAAATTGCATGCTATTACATATAGATTACACTATATTCTTGGTGCATTAAGAGCACAATCCTGTGTATGTTGACTTAGAAGTAAATCCTACTGTGCTCACAAGGAGGCTAACTCCCATGTAAGTGGGCATGAGTCTGCAGCCTCTATATGGCCACTTTTGATAATGCTAGGGAATTTATACACTGCTGGCAAGATGCTACTTAACAAGGTAATCTCATTTCTGTGGTTTTTCAGTATAATTGATTTTCCCTCTTAGCTGCTCTGATAATTGAGCAAAATTATACAACCGTGGTGGGATTTTTACTTACCAGCGCACAACACATAAAACCTTCTACAAAGATGAAGTATACTACTTCATAAAACTTCATTTTTGTTGTAATTAAACAAATTGTATTTCAGTTTGGCTTGTGCTGCCAAAGCAATCAATAGCATTTATATATTTATTTGGCAGCAGGCTGCACTTTTATCTGCAGGTGTTAAGACTCTTGTGTTTACTTTTAGTCAAGACTACAATGTTCTTGACTATTATGCCTTTCTGGAAAAAAAAATTTAGGGAGGAAAATAACAGGCTTCTGTACAGTTGGAAGCATTTAGCGCCTGACAAATACCACAAGGGAGGAAAAATAATAGCACATGCAAATTATATATTGCTTCTTCGACCCATAAAATGCTCCGTTTAAGATAATGAGCCACAACCTGGCCTGCACTATAATTCCAGAGTCTGATCAACAATGCTTTTCCTTAAAAGACTCAACTGATAGTTTTAAGTGCATCCGGTTGTCTCTTATCTTTTAGCACTTGTTAAGGAATGTGTGTGTGTATGGTGTGTGAGTGATTGAGAGAGAGAACTTCAGCAGTCACCACTAAAAATAAAGTTATAGGAAGCAATAAATTACCATGTAACTAAACTGATATAAAAATGATCAGCTTCGACAGACAATGTTTACGTAGGAGAATTCTTCAGAAAGGACATGAACTAATATTTTAACTGATCAAGAGGAGATAACAGAATAAACTCTTCTTATTAACTCCCAAACATCATCAGCTCCATCTGCTTTGAGGTTTCATTATAATGACATATATCCTATTTCTCAACAGTCTGATAAAATTAAGCATGCTATGTTTAAGAGTGCACATGTGCTCCTGGGAAACTGAAAAGCTTACGCCTCTCTCTTCAGACATGTAGCATCAAATCTTCAAAATAAGATTAGAAAACAGTTCTGTGTAATGTGACATGTATAAGTAGCATGACTAATGATAATTCCGCTAAAATTTCCTATGGAAAATAACGGACTTGTTTCTGCTCCTAAGCATGAATTAAAAATTGCAGTTGTGTTTAACTATTGCTTCTTATCTTTCATTTGGAAAAGTCATTAGCAGTTTTAGAAACTTATTTTTAACTGCCATCTTACAAACATCCAAATGCAAAACAAAATAACCCCCAACTCCTGAGACTTCACTATAACAAAAAGCGCACCCACCCACCACCAAAAAAAGATCCAACCAACAGCCATTTGACACTCCATTCAATTAAAGTCTGGTTTCTATGGAAAACCCACATTGTTTAAAGGGGGGGGGAGGCTCTTTAAATCTCAGGGAGCAGGGTTGGCTATTTTAAACAGAAGCAAAACAGTAATTTCTGTGTAATTTCTTTTGCAATGCACACACCTTCTTCTGAAAGGTAACTTGTTCCAGTGTTAACTATATAGCTTCCCCAAAGTTATACTTGCGTGAAATGTTTTACCAGGGAGTGCAATATATCTTTAAGGGGGGGATTATGCCTGCCAAATTCTTCTACATTATTTGTTCATGTCAATTAAATATATGCTATGTAAAAGAGATAAAACAGGTAAAACAGATGAAAATAGTGACATATCAGTTTGCAGTATTTTAAGTATGAATTGCACTACGACTTATATGACTGGATCTTACCCCATCTTAGTGACTTCCATTGCTGACATGTTGTCAGTGAAAGCTGTAAGGGACAAACGAAACATGGCGGCAGCTTCTGAAGTGTTCAAATTATGGACTAACCGCTAAGCAAACTTTGCTTTTTTTAATGCTCTCCTCTTGCTCATTTTAAGGAAGGAAAACACCCAGAAGCCTGGTGTTAATGTCTCTGCTGATTGTGAAAATTGCTGCAATAAAAACTCCAACTGCTTGCCTTAAATTAAGACTTCCAAGACTACATGCAACATCTATATCTTTGTATTGGTTTTTATAACATTTGGAAGCTGGGCTGCTTTCTTTGATGTTGGCCCATTAATGAATAGGGGAGCCAAATGTGGCAGAGAGAGAAAAATAACTGTTTATTAGAATATCTCAAGTCAAAACCTGCTTTAATTGGTTTGTGCTACCCCACGTTGATTCAATATCCTGATTTCTCCAGCTCTAGCTGCCAGAGCAACTGAATATCTATGTTCAGTTGCTGTTGCCAACACATAGTGACCCACTGTGATTGAAAATGGCAGCTGAAGCACGGCTGTAGCACATTAATTTCTGTCTAAGTGGTCCAATTTTGTCTTACGAATTGCTGAAAAGTCTTCCTTCTGTGGCATTTTTATAGAAATTTGTCGAATTTCGAGATCACCGTCATTTAAACTGAAGTGCAACATTTCCAAGACAATTTTTAGATTATCTCTAATGGCTGTACTTCCTTTACAGCATGTAATGTACTTTCTTTACAGCACTCTATGGCCAAATCAGACTAGTTAAAAGTAATTTAAGTGTCGTAATGACAACTACATCAATATGTTCCATTTATACCACCAAAAGGTACTGCTATAAAGCAACTGAAGGCATTATTTACTCTGGTGAAAATCACCTCAGTGTAATGACACCCCATTTGAGTACTGTTAAAAGATCTCCACCCACAAAAACCTGAACTGCTCTTCACCATTTAAAATTAGCAAATGTATTTTTAAAAACAAAACCCTGCACAATTCACTCTTTTCTTCAAGGCTTCCAAGCAGCCCAGCTTCTTAGTGATATGAAATTAAAAATTATTCTGGATATCATAAACAATTCTCCCGCGATAACCACCTATTTCTCCCACCCAAAACTAACCACTGGAGCCATGGAAATAAAGCTACAATATCAGTAGACCAGATACATCATATTATTTACAGAAGAAGAAGAAGAAGAAGAAGAAGAAGAAGAAGAAGAAGAAGAAGAAGAAGAAGAAGAGGAGCAAGCAAGAGGTATTAGAATACACTGGAAAAGTTCATTTTGTTTAGCTTGATAAAAGAGACCTACCAAACTTCACCGCTCCCCCCACAACCTAGGAACAATCTACTGTTTGGAAAACAGCCCAATTTACTGAAGGAGTGCTGCATTCTGCTTGGCTCCTAATCTGCCAGATTACAAATATTGATTTTTTTAAAAAAATAATAATAATGAAGAGAGGCATATCTCTTTGCAAACAGGGAAAAAAACAGGAGTAGCTAATGAATCAAAAATTACGTCTATGTGACAGCAACATAAACCGACTTAAAATGCAATGATGAATATTCTGCAACTACACTGCCAGGACCAGTCCTTGCCACAGCTATTTAAAGCATATGCATTAACACTACTTCTACTGAGGAGGACAACAATAGCAACAAAAGATACAGCACATGATTCTAGATAACCTATGCAAAACTGACTGGAGGCTTTAAAAAATAATAATATCCACAAAGGCATTTTAATTATTCTCTTATTGTTCTTTGGAAATTAGCCATAACAAATAAATAGAATGTTAAAATCTGTAACACACCCTATGGAATAAAAAGATCTGCTATTCCTGTATTATGTATGAGAAGAAATGTGTGCTTTCTTCAAAGGCTTGCAACTGAGTGGTCTTTTCTTTCAAAAATTCATTTGTAGCGGGGTGGTGTTTTTTAAAAAGTAATTAGAAGTTCTTTTCCATTCAGGCCCCCTAATGAAATAATGTGCAGGCCATATCCAAAGTGTGAGTCCAAAAGAAAAGGTCTTGCAAATCCCACTAACAGAAAGGATAGGAGACACCCGAAACTATGAAACAGTGGCTGTCACGAGAAAAAAGGTCACCCTTTTTTTTCTTAGAACAAACCATTAATCAATAGAATATAATTGTTTGGCCGTTTGCAAGAGCCTGCAGCATACAGACTATGTTCTTCGCTGGCATAATTACAAAACAGTAAAAGTTCAGAAACATAACCCAAGCCCACCTCCCCCTTTTACCCCTTTACAATTCCCCCACTGCCCTTTGGGCCTCTGCTTTGGAAGCAAATGGAAGACAGGCTGAAGTTTTCTCAATTGAGCTGAAAGCTAAAAACCTTTGATATGCTAATAGCCCCCTTCAAACGGTAAGAATTCACACTTGCATTAATTCAAACAATTTGTGCAGAATGATGTGAAATGGCACCTCTTTTAGTGACAGGCAACAAAAGGGAGGGAATCAGAGTGTCTGAAGAAACCAAACAACAGAACATTTGTTCTGCAGAATGTTCTAAGAACATGTTCTTAAGGGGAAGATAAACAACATACACCTGAAGCCCAAGATTAAGATTGGTTTGCCAAAGCAACTGTGCCCCAAACCTACCAGCACCAGATTTATAAGAGGCTATTATTAATTACAAAGCAAAAATCCAGAGTCTTTTACAGGGTATCGTCAACACACACATACACACACACACACACCACCTTATGGAAGAAATCTCACACACCTTGAGTCTAAGAGAAGGCAGCTCTTCGGGCTACCAGAACTGTATCCAAACACTCCACCCACTTAAGACCCCCCCCCAAAAAAAGATGCTACAATAAAATCACAACTTTAGCTTACACTTTTCAAAAGCTTCTTCCAACATGCCATGTGTCCCAGGTGGCCCTAAATATCTAACAAGTAAAAATGGAACACAGGTTCTCCCTTTTTTTTAATCCCCCCTCAAGAGCCACAACTGCAAATGATTATAATTCATTACTATTTGCAAGCCTCGTGCAAGGTGTGGGGGGGGGCTAATCAAACTGCTCCTCCATCCTTGTGCTTTAGTGAAAATAAAAGTGCAACAAGTCATTATTTACTTAAAGGGCTGCAACTTTTCCTCTCAGCGGGCCACTTGAATTCATGAAGTCGACTTGGTATGGGCCTGCTACACACACAGCCAAATGAATGAAATCAGCCACCAGGCTTTCTACTCTAAAAACACCCAGAGTGAGGAGGCTGCCTGGCTGGTCACACACATAGCAAAGAATGCTGGAGCAAAGGGAAGAAAGAAGAGAAAAGCTTGCTCGAATAACAGGATCCAGATGGCTCTTGCTTTTAGCCAGAGACTTGCAAGCCTTCTTTGGAAGTCCCCCCCCCCGCAACCCTAAGAAAAGTGGGATTCCTAAAGAAACCCCTCTCCCCCTCCACACTAATTTCTTTCCATGGGAGAAATAAGAGCTGCAATCCTCAGGCAAACTAGTCGGAGAGACTTAAAACAGGAGACAATGTGTACACCCCCACCCCAAACACCAAGCAGACTTCCAGTCCCAGGTCACTTTACATCCACAAGTCTGGGCACACTCGCTGGTAAAGAAAGTCCTCTGGAATCCCAATAAACACGTCCTTCGCGTTAAGTATTAAGTGTGGCTTGAGCACTTGCTGCAATCCTACCTTGCAACACTTTATTCCTTTTTAAGGGGGACCCGAAGGCCAGTCAAATCAATACCAGAGCAACAGTCTTTCTTGAGGATCGGGCAAAGTTTAGCAAGCCGGGAGGGATTTCTCTGCCTTCCACCCACCCACTCGCCCAGCATTTGAGCTGCTGGCGGTTCCCGAGGGAGCTTACATGCCACGCGGGGGTTTCGCGTGGCGGGTGATCTGCGTGGCGAGCAGCCGGGGGTGGGGTGGGTAGGGAGGACAGGCTGAAAGAGGGGGAACCCCGAAGTGTCCTGCAACAGCCCGGCGGACTGACTGACCTCTCCCCGAATCCCCGGGAGGAGCGCTGCGCGCGGCGGAAGGGGGAAATCCTCGCGCGCGCGCTCTCGCTGGATCTGATCACAGGCCCCACACAACCCTCGAAAAAATTGCCTCTGGTCGTCCTCCTTCTCCTCCTCCTCCCGCCGGACTCTCAGCCCTTCAAGAGGCCAAGGCCCTCCAGGATCGCCACCCCAGAGCCTCCTACGCCGCTTCACATGTGACTACGCTCAGGTCACCTTCTTTCCCACCCTCTACTTGCCCGGGAAAGACCCCAGCTTCACAGTTAAACCCTCATCCGATCCGCCTTTGCCCAGGGACGAAGATCTAGGAAGTAAAAGGACCATCGCGAGCCTCCCCCTGCCTGAGTGTTGTCTATTCCATGCTTCTCCCTTCACACACACGCACACACACTTTGGTTTATGCGGCGCGCAGGACTCTCTTTTTTCCAGGTGATGGAAGATTGGGGGGGGGGGGAGAGCGGTTTATCAGAATGCATGGGACGGGAAACAGTTCGATACAGATTTATTGGAGGAATTCCCTCCCCACAGCGGGAAAAGGGGGTTAGGGCTGAGGCTCTACGGTGCATTTCTCCCGCACCCCCCAATGCACATACATACACACACACACACACACACCCCTCTCCTGCAAAGTAAGCAGTCCGCTTGCATGTAAATGGCTCGCAAAAGGGGGCGATCGAAGTAAGCAAACAGGTCCTGCAAGTGGAAAAGAAGCATCTCACCCACGAATAATCCGCACACACCGAGAAAGAGAGAGGGAGACACTTACCTTTGGGTTTGCAGCCAAAGCCAGGCCGGGCTTCCTCTTGCATCTGGGGTGCCCCGGGAAAGGGGGTACAGGGTGAGCCCCTTTCTGATCACAAGGTGGCGGTTGCTGTTTGTTGTTTAAAGGCGATGTTTTGGCCCGGGGAGCGCCAGCAAACACAAAAGCCAGAAGGGGAAGGAGGTGGAGGATCGCCGGGCAAGTCAACGAAAAAGAACTGGGCTAGGTAGAAGAAGCGCAGAAAGGCGAGGAAGGCAGCTGGCTTTGCAGCTCGCTGGGCTGGGACAAAACGCACACCAGGAGGCTGCTCGTCTCCCTTCCGTCCAAGCAAAAAAAGAGCCCAGCCAGCCGAAGGGGCTCGGCGAGAGGTTAAGTCAACATTTCCCCACACACACTCCAGGTCCCGACGCGCGCGGCTCCTTCCCAAAAACACGCACGCACTCCTTTAAATAAATGTTTGGGGGGGGGAGGAGAGGAGAGCGAGGAAGGAAGGAGGTAAAACAAAAGGAAAATCGAAACAATTATTTTGGTCGATCTGAAAGCACCACAACAAAAGAGCGCTAGGTGCAACACCGTCTTGAATGTGACCAACCCTGGAGTCCTCTCTCTTTTCTCTAGGCGACTGGAATGGATAAGGGGGAAAAGAAGGCGACGCCAACAGGAGCAGCCGGAATCAACTCAATTGTTCGGCGGCGAGGCGAAGTGGGGAGAAGGCGCTGCGATCGCAAAGCACGGGCACACGCGCGAGAGAGGGGGAAATCGGAAAGAAAAGCCCCCTTTTTCTCCGTCGTCCTCGTCGGCCTCATTTACATCTCCCTGGATGGCATCTTGGCCTCTGGCAGGATCCAGTTCCAGCCCTTCTTCAAGCTTCGCTTTTTTTTCTCCTCCTTGCTTCTCCTTTCTTCTCGACGCTGCTGCTGCTGCTGCCGCTGCTGCCCCGTGAACGGAGATCAAGAGCAAAGCTGGTCGCGCTCAAAGCAATGGGGAGAGAAAGGAAGAGAGACAGAGAGGGAAAGGAGGGCGGGGGCGAGTGAAATCGCCCTTAAAAGAAAAAAGAGAGAGAAAAATCCCAGTGAATTGTATTGCCAGCTCCCTTTCGTCCATGCACCTCTCTCTCAGTGTGTGACTGGGGATTGCGAAGTCCTGACACGGACTCTCCACTAGCTCTGAACTGGAGCCACCTCCAGCCTCCACCTCTTCCTCCAATCTCCACCCCCTCTCTCTCTTTCTCTCTCTTCTCCCCACCCCTGGGCTCGGCTAATCATATAAACATATTATCATGTATAGAAGCGGCGGCAGCCAAAAATATGGGGGGGGCATATATATTCTCCTCTTCCCCACCACCCCGCTTCTTGTGTCTCCTCGCCGCCGCCACCACCCGCACAAACTGGTGGGAGGGGGGCTTCTGGCAAATAAAAGCAGATTAGAGACAGCTAAGTACCAAACGTGAAGGAGATAATCTAAAGGCTCGATCTGCCACCACTGGCCATTTTCCACTCCACTTGAGCTGCTTGCGGCTGCACGGCTTTGGGGAGGGGGGGAGAGATGGGGGGGAGGTGGGCTGGGGAGAGAAAGAGAAAGAAGCGGTGCGGGTGTGTGTGTGTGTCTGTGTTCGTGCAAAAGCTTTGGGCTCGATCTGGCGGCGGCAGGGAGCGCTGGATCACTTCAGCCGGCGGTGGCTGGGAGCTTTGGGGCAGCCCCGCCGCGAGAGCAGGAGGCTCGGCTGCATCTCTCGGGGTCCCCACTGGGTGCTGTCCGCCCACTCGCAGAGAGGGCCTCCTCGCCAGCCCCTCCGCGGCGCCGCAGACGAGCAGGCGGCTTCGCCTCGCCGCTCGTTCAGGGGGAAGGCTTTGGCGGCCGGCTTCCCCACTCGGCGCGCTGGGCAGGGCGGGCGGCGGCGAGCTGCAGGCCCGCGCAAAGTTTCGTCGCCGGCTTTTTGCCTGCCTGCCTCTTCCCTTTCTCCTTTGTGTGCGTAAAAAGCTGCCCGCGCCTAGCGCCGCCGACTCGGGATAGCAAAACACAGGAGGACCACCACCATCACACACTGGGCGGGCGGGAGAGCCGAGCAGCAAGTGCTCCTCGCCAAGTGGAGGAGGAGGAGGAGGAAGGTGAAGAAGGCAGTTGTGGTGGTGGGGATACAGGGAAGCCTCCGAAGTTCAACTTCCGAGGGTCTGGCGGGGACTGAGGGGGAGGGCGCAGGCGCGCGCGCGCACAAGACGGAGAAGTGCAAACCCAACTCCGTCCGCCATTCTTCACCGTCTTCGTGCGCCTCCGAACAATTCAGTCGACTTTGCGGGGCGTGGGATCAACTCGCAGCCACCAGTGCAAAGGGAACTGGAAAACTGTTAACTCAATATATAAAAATGACCAGATAAACCCCTTATGCTGGGGGGGGGTGTCTTTCTTTCTTTCTTTTTCTTTAAAAGTGTTTGGCTCTCATTTGTTTGCTCCGAAATCTCTTCCCCGCGCCCGCTTCCTTCTCCATTCTCCGTTCCCAGGGCAGCAGGGCGACAAGAAAACCGAGAAATAACGCTCGAGAACCGTATCGAAAGAAGGGTGCGAAACTGCCCGTGACCCTCTAAGGCGCAGAAGGAAAGCTCTTCTGCTTTCTCTTCCCCCTCGGTGAAGGATTGCCTCAAACTGCGGGAAACTGCCTGCCCACTTCCCCTCCGTTCACTTTCTAAAAGAAAAAAAGAAAAGAAAAAAGTCCTGTTCTTTTGTCTGTAATCCGAGGAGTTTCGGAAATTCTCGTGCCAGGGTTCGCTCACACGTTATGAGCATTTGATGGATCTCCCTGCCTGGCAACTGTGGGGAAGGTTATACAGTGGCAGGACTCCTCTTTCGGCCTCATTCAAAAGATGCCGTTTGAGGGGAAATGGAGAGGGAGCCTGTACACGTTACATCATAACCTTTCCCTGGTAAAGGGTAACAGCTCTGGATATCAGAGCAGGAAATGCTCCTTTTCTAATATTCACAAATTAGACAGCGGTTATATTGTCCCCTTGGTTTCTAATAACTACTGGCACTCTATTATAATACCCTCAAAGGATCTCGAGGCATGTCCTCTCTTTAATAGAAACAACAATCTTGTGAGGTAGGCTGGACTGCTGAAGAGGGATTTTGAAACCCAAGTCATCCTTGGCCAGCAGTGTCCACTACAACTGTCCATAGCATTAGCGCCTTACATCAAATGTAACTGATCCATAGAAAGGCCTGTATGAACTAAAAACAATTTTAAAAGCCCACTGTCCACTACAATACACACACACCACAATTAAATGAGAATCCTTTGGGCTGCTTAGATTTTTGCTTTGTTACATAACTCATAGTGCTTTTGCCTGCCTTGAGACTACAGTGGTTTGGCTTATTCCGGTTATACCTGAAGGCCCTGTACTTTCATAGCTTCACACACACTTAGAGTTCATCCACACTTTGGTTTGGTCCATGACTTCTAAGCTGCTTTCCCTGAGAACACCCGCCATTTACCCCTGAATTGGAGCAAGTTTGTTCCAATTCAGTGGTAAACAGTGAGTTTTCCTGGGGAAAGCAGTGGAACAAAAGAAAAAAAATAAGAAACAACTATAGGACAAAGGGAAACCTGTATAAATGTAGGCTACACAGAGAGAGTTGAGTGTACAGCACTGTTTGACAAATCTGATACTTAATTTCCACACATAAACATTATCACTATAGATATGGTTTGGTTAATGTTAGTTTCTTATTTTGTCCACTTTATACCCAAGCAGGATTTCTTAGAATGTTATCTAAGTTCCTGTACATAAGTTATAAGTGGGTAGCCTGTGCAAACAGGTGGGGAGGCTGGGGATCTTAACCCCTCCCCAACCCCACCTCTTCACCAAACCTGACATCCATGTGTTTAATAGCACATCTTCACTGAAGCCCACAGAGATGCGGCATAAACATTTCAGGCCACAGAGCTCAAGTCTTCCAAAGAATGGTGTCATTTTCATGCTGGTTCTGTTCTACGTTTTTGTACAGGTGTCCCAGGGAGGAAATATTTGGGTACAGGAAGGAAAGAAAGACTTGGGGGAATCTTCAAAAGAAAATGATGGGGAATTTGCAACTTTATCAAGCAACACTACTACTACTAATAATAACAGTATGAAATTTTCAGTCACCGGCATATTATGAAGCAAAAGGTAAAGCAACCCCTGACCATTAGGTCCAATCGTGACCGACTCTGGGGTTGCAGCTCTCATCTCGCGTTATTGGCCGAGGGAGCCAGCGGTACCTATTTATCTACTTGCACTTTGACATGCTTTTGAACTGCTAGGTTGGCAGGAGCTGGGACTGAGCAACGGGAGCTCACCCTGTTGCAGGGATTCGAACCGCGCTGCGTCCCCTCATTATGAAGCATAGCTTTATCTAATTAATATATCAGAACTTCTAGTCATTACTGTTGGAAGGGTGTATGGTCAGATTGGTTCATACTTTCACCTTTGGTGAGAATGCACAAGCATGAAGAAGTTTGGGGAACATGGTTGCTGATTACTGACAGAAATTTTTCCACATTAAACCTCAGATAACTCCCAAAACTATGCTTCTTCATCATTTTGAAGCTAATGACCCTGGATTCCGGCAGAAAAGACCTCCTTAAGCAACTGTATGCAACTGCAGAGTTGTGTATAGCACATAATTGGAAGTCTCCAAAGCAACCACCTACACAGCAGGAGATTGCTAAAATTTGGGAGACACTCGTTATGTAGAAATTTACCCAGCAACTACAGCAAGCAAATAAACCTTTTAAAAAAACAAATAATAATAATATAAATAATTTTTTAAAGCTATTATGGCTCCACGGTTTCCATTTATTTCCACTGCGGTAGTCCTTCATCTTCTGATCAGTTCAACTCAAGTCCTTATATATATATTTTTTAAGATTATGATATATGCAACCTATGAAATATAATTAGTGAGCCAATTGTTCCATGAACATGATACACTAAGAACAATTATCAATGAGTATCATTATTCCTATAGTGTTCTTTATATGTGTGCATATGTTTGACAGCCTGTATTTTGGACTGTGCAAAAAGTGTGCAGTTCTCGTTTTCAGCAACATCTGTACAGTAATTTATTATTTGCTACTGCCTTTAAAATCCCACCTTTCCTCCAAGGAGGTCAAGGTGGCACATGTGGCCTTGTGTCTCTCCATATTGTCTTCACAACAGCCCTGTGGGGTAGGTTAGGCTGAGAGTTGGTGACTAGCCTTCTTAGCTCAGTCGGCATTCAGATTCTAGTCTCCATTTAATGTAATTTGTAGTTCTGGCCTGAGTGGGTATAAATTCTGTACCACAATATTTCATGTAAGGGAAGATTCATGTGTTGTTGGTGGTGTTTTAAAAAATTATATCAATGAGTCTTAAACAAAAACAAAATTCTGGTCGTGTGAACTGTAGTAAAAATATTTTGGCTTCAGAGCTGCCTCGGGGATAGCATGTGGCACCTGTGTGTTAATGCCACGGGTACAAAATAATTGCACCTCTGAGCACAGGTCATACAACCATATCACAACCACTTCCTGTTTTTTGGGCCATGCCCTCTTTTTTCCCCTCCTGCAGCAATGATTGCAAAAGGCTAAATTGTTGTTTAAAAGCCTCCAGTATGAGCTCTGTTGTGGCACCATTAATTGCCCTAGGGTCATTCTTCTGGAGTGAGTTATTTCAGCTTCAGGACCAGTCCTCCTGTATTAGCTCCATTGTGCCACCACAAATTGCCCTGGGATCGCTTTCCCTGAGTGAGTTATGCAGTTCACACCAGAAAAAATGGGGTTGTTCGATACTCAGTGAAACCTGCAATGAAAGCTTTTTAACAGTGTGAGCCTTCAGAGTTGCAGCCATCTTTTTGCTCTGTTGGCACAACTGCGTTTTACTATGTATAAAAACGGAGCAGCAGTTTCAAAATGAACTTATTTGAAGTAGTTAAGAGGGGACTTTCCATCCTTCAGGATGTTATCATCCTTGATATTTTCACAGCATTAAAGTCTTTGGTTTTAATTGTAGTCTGAAGCATTTTAAGAGGTATTCCATGCTTCAAAGTAACATCCACCATGAAAATTAGGAAAGCGGTTTATTCAAGAGTACTGCTTCTTATTGCTGTAAAATACCGTACTGCTAATGCCAGTGATCTTCAGGTGTGTCCTAGCATCCAAATAAGTTGACTGTTCCCACATGAACAATAAACTCTTAGAATGAATTTACACTGAATATCCCATTTTAGGGGTCCACTTAATACCAGATCGAAGTCAGAGCAGTGTCAGAAAGCCAAAGTTGAAGCCACAAGAAGTATATATGATATTTGCCAAGCATTTATGTTTTGTAACTGCTACAGTTACACAGCATCATGTTTGCTTTCTGACTACAAATGTTCGTTGTCTTTGTTGTCTCCTCTAACTGAAATCCAGAAAGTTCTGAAGCAAAATGGTCTACATACAGCTTCTTACCTTCTATCACTGGATTCTCAATAAGGAAAGCACTTGTTTGGGAGAAGGAAACCAGCATATTGTCTGGACGTGATAACAGCAGGCACTAGAGGAGGCAGAGGCATGATAAGAGTTGTATAAAATTATGTATCATTTGGAGAAAGTAGATCGACATTTTTCTCCATCTCTCAGAGGTGCTTCTTTACATTGAACATGGTCAAACTGCCACAAGATCACCACCATCTCAGATGGCTTTCAAATGGGGTAGACAACTTCATGGAAGATAAGGCTATCAATGCTTACACAATTTTTTAAAACTGCAGAATATGTGGAGTTTTCTTGAGCTTTCATACTACAAAAAAGAGAGTAATGGTAGCTAAAGGATACACAGCCAAAGGAAAACAGATATGTGGATTATGGAAAGAGTTCCTTAAAATATTTTATGTGGATCATGAAGGAGAGGAAAGGGACATCTACAGAGCACAGGTGTTCTCAGACTACTAGGATGGCTCACATAGGTAAGTTACTGCTTCTAAAAGACTAGCACAGGCATCCCCAAACTGTGGCCCTCCAGATGTTTTGGCCTACAACTCCCATGATCCCTAGCTAACAGGACCAGTGGTCAGGGATGATGGGAATTGTAGTCCAAAACATCTGGAGGGCCCAAGTTTGGGGATGCCTGGACTAGCAGGTAATGCCTACACATTTTAAAGTTCATCTCCAAAATACAGAGACCTAGAAACCTGCTTGTTTGTCACCTCCAGTACAGACCACCAACTCTTGCTAGATAAAAATTGTTCAAAGAACCTGGCAGAACCCCCAAGTGGAAGATGCTAGACACAAAACTGACTTCTTTAATTATTTGAAAACAATACTCAATAGATTTTCAATAGCATATTTCTCTAGGCTGAAACAGTACTAGCCCTGTAGGTATTTCTCAATCAGTCTGTATATATGAAATGATGGATCAAATGCATTATGGTACTCATATTATGTGAAAATGTATTCCTGGTTTCTAAAGATAGGTGCTAGTGCAGATAAAGAATTTGAAAAGCGAGTTTGCTGATAGAGGGGCAGTTTCTGACCTTTGTGCAGTCAGAGAACAGGAGCAAGACTGGGTCACAAACCTTGCAACAATAAACAGGGATTATTGTGTTTGCTTTTCTTTTGCTAGGATAAAGAAGAGAAATTCCTTCTTATCTATTAGCTGTCAAAAAGAAAGAAAGAAAGAAAGAAAGAAAGAAAGAAAGAAAGAAAGAAAGAGGCTCAGCTCAGAGTGAAAGTTTTGCCTCAGTAAGGACTGTAGACATTTGTGTTTTGTTTTTTCCACAGAGAGCATAAGGAATCATTGCTTTAGAAATCATATTTCTGTGCAAAAGGAATTGTGTAATCATCTAAAAATCAAAACTATAGCTAAAAACATAGCTATAGCTAAACACTGTTAAGTCCTATTGAATTAGTAGGAGGACAAGCATTTTCAATCACTGCAACCTAAAAGTGCATGTCTGGGTAGCTGGATTGCTGCACTGCACTTTTGGCTGAAAAACAGAGATATCTGTAGAGTTACTTAATGTTGATTAAATCCTAGTTAATGGGATCAGAGCAGCAATAGGAAATGGGTCTTGGAATAATGTTTAAAAGTCACTAATTAGATATTTCACTAATTATATATCCCCACAATTTTTGCAATAAGTATACAAATATTTAGCCTAGTTCAAATGTCATTTCCATCTGATCTCAGTTGCTGATATTGTTTGTGAAGTATATAACCCATTGTTAACATCATCTTGCTCGTGTTTGCAATATGTTTGCTGTTCAGTGTGAGAGAGAGGGGGAGAAAGAGAGAGAGAGAGAGGATAATGATCTGGGATAAAATGATACAGAAAACAATACACACCAGCCCCACTAAAATAATGGTGAAATATATATATATGACATGATATAATTCTAAACTAAAATATTTTATCCTTACAGCTTGTTATAAAACGGAAGGTGTTATATTTACTTCTCATATTTATTGCTGCCCACTTTTTGTTCCACTTGGACTTGACATTAGAGGTGATTTATATGTTACCCTGGAACTGATTGCAACTTTTGTTTCTCGCTCACGTTAATTCACACAAGGTGGCCATTCACAGATTCCAGCCTCGGCAATGCCTGTGATCTCTGATGCTCCAAAAATGGATGCCCAATCACAGCTGCTGCTTTGCGCTAACGGCTGCTCGCATGCCAAATTGTTCATATGGAGGAAAAAGTAACCTGTGAAAAGTATCCTGTGAACTAGATATTAAGAGCATAAAGATATTCCCTTTATCTAGAGGTGATGTCCTGTTCAGATTTGCACAAGTTGCCTTGACATAATAACCATGCTCCATCATGGTATGATCCCAGTTTTTATTTTTGTCCCATTTTGCCCGACTCACCATGCAACGCTTCTAGGGGCATCACAACAATTTGGTAGAGTCTGGTTTTATTTGTCACAGGACATGAGATTGCCACGACACAGTTTAGAAGTACTGCAGAGTTCACAGACTCCACAAAGGTTACCCACAGAGAATGGAAAGGCATCGAATGAATGCACACCCACACAAATAAAACAACCCAGTCGGCCTTTTCCACAGAGAGTATAGCACGGGGCCACTGAATTTCAAGCACAGGGACATTTCAATCAAAACTATTGTGGTGTGTGTGTATTTGTCTGGGTTGTGGGGGTTTGGGAGGGGAGGGGGGGTAAAAAAATCCAGCTAACTTTCTCTAACACAATTCTATTTAATGTTAGGTTTTGTAACATTTTCCTTCATGTCTGCTATACATGCAATTCGGGTTGATCCAGTAGGAACAATTCAAATACCTACTGGATAAGGCACTTGAGAAGACTAATGGCCAACCGTTATGGATTATTGCCATGATTCTCAAGGAATTGTATACAACTTCGCTGTGTATGGGCTCTAATGAAAGGGTTCCTGACAACACTTTCAGCCAATTGTACTGACAGCTGCATTCTTGGGGAGAACACATTTCCAAAAGGTGATTGAACCTATCTGACAAAATGGGTCAAATTGCGCTCCCAGTTACAGCCACACAACACTCTTCCCTCTGCTAGACAGATAAATTGCTGAGTATGAGCAGCTACTTTGGGAGAATACATCTTGGTACATGTTATATCTCCTGCCATATGAGCAAAAAATCATTAAAGCCTTTCTCCCGGATGCAGTTGCAAGCATGAAAATGGACAGTGGGTGCAAAATTCAGCACTGGGAAAATCTGAGCGTTTACCTTTCATTCGCTTATGCAAGTTTCTAGCCCTTAAAGGTAGAAAAAAAGGTTTGATATAAACTACAGCATGCCGCAGATAGAAAAGAGATTCAGTGCAGAGGAAGACATAGAAACAGCTTCAGAATGCTCCAGAAAAGAAGCCAATCTATATGTTTACATAGTAAACGAAAACTAAAACGTCTCATTCCCAGCCAGTATTACCAATGATCAGGGATGATAGGAAGCATAATACAACAACATCTGGAGGGTACCAGGTTGAGAGAGCAGCTAACCCATCAGATTTTGGAAAATTCTCTGGCCATTTGATAAGTTTCAAGAGCTTTCAACACCTCTCCACCCTGTTCTGAAGTAAATAACTGACTTGTTTGATGTATTGCATACCGCTCACTAGGGTTGTACAAATGTTGAATCACACTTTAATCCACTTTGGCTCTAAACCAAATTTAAGTGTCTTTTTCTGGCAATAGATCTTCCCAATAGGCTACTATGTCTGGATTCAGTCTAGTCTGATTGAATAATGTTTTGCTTTTGCCTTTGCATGTCGGAACAAAGACTTTTCCAAGCTTCAACTACACCCATGGATGAGTGAACCTGGAAAATCATTCTGTGTATACTGCAATATTCTAAGGATGCGCTCTTAAATGACACACTAGGATTATTATTATTATTATTATTATTATTATTATTATTATTATTATTATTATTCAAAGATATTTATATACCTCATAAGCATTAACATTTCCAAGCAGTGTACATAGAAATAAAGCATACAGAAAATAAAGCAATCAATAGCCATCACAAAATCAAACACTACCTTAAAATGCACAAGGCAACAAGAATGTCTTTGTAATGTTCCTAAAGTTCAGCCAGGAAGATGCCTGTCTAAACTCAGCTGGGAGAGACTTCCACAGAATTGGATCCACAGCACCGAATGCATCTGAGTCATGGGGAACCAACAGAAACCCCACCAAAGGCCTCAGTGAACAAGCAGGAACAAAAGGGATTGAGCAGTTTGTAAGATATTCACAGCCCAAACTATTAACACCCTTGTAAATTAATACAAAAACCATGAACCTGGCCCAGTAACATGTGGGCAGCCAGTGCAAGCTTTTTAGCATCAGAGTTATGTTCATAGCTGCCAAGTTATCCCCTTTTTAAAGGGATTTTCCCTTATGCTGAATAGGCTTCCTCGCGAGAAAAGGGAAAACTTGGCAGCTATGGTTATGTTCTAGTGGTAGTCCCCATCAACAGACTAGCTGTAGCATTTTGTACCAGCTGGAGCTTCCAAACCAAGCATCGCCTAAAGCACACTGTGATATTCTTGTCCTGTCTTTTGCACCCAACGTTGATGCAATTGCTTTAAGTGGTGAGGTATGCATCAACAGAGTTGCATTTTCAAATGCCAATGCCAGCTCCTCTCGCATAAGATGCATTCAGTGGTGCTCCCTTCCGGACTTGAGCCACCTCCCCTCCATTGCTTCTGTCACTTCCCATTCATGTCCATTTCCTCAACACCCAATCTGTTCAGCTACCCAGAGGATGAGGTGAGTACTGTTCTTTCATCTACTCCAGTCACTGCTTACTCACTTGAAGAGAGCAAGTGAACAGGTAGCATAGCTGCCAAGTTTTCCCTTTTCTCCCGAGGAAGCCTATTCAGCATAATGGAAAATCCTTTAAAAAAAGGTATAACTTGGCAGCTGTGACAGGAAGAAGAGGATCAGTGGGGGATCTGAGGTTTGGCACTGGGTCCCCTGATGGACTGTGGGACTTGGCAGGTTGTTGTTGTTGTTTAGTCGTTTAGTCGTGTCCGACTCTTCGTGACCCCATGGACCATAGCATGCCAGGCACTCCTGTCTTCCACTACCTCCCGCAGTTTGGTCAAACTCAGGTTCGTAGTTTCCAGAACACTGTCCAACCATCTCGTCCTCTGTCGTTCCCTTCTCCTAGTGCCCTCAATCTTTCCCAACATCAGGGTCTTTTCCAAGGATTCTTCTCTTCTCATGAGGTGGCCAAAGTATTGGAGCCTCAGCTTCACGATCTGTCCTTCCAGTGAGCACCCAGAGTTGATTTCCTTCAGAATGGATAGGTTTGATCTTCTTGCAGTCCATGGGACTCTCAAGAGTCTCCTCCAGCACCATAATTCAAAAGCATCAATTCTTCGGTGATCAGCCTTCTTTATGGTCCAGCTCTCACTTCCATACATCACTACTAGGAAAACCATAGCTTTAACACTTGGCAGGTACTTGGCAGGTACTTGACCACTTGGCAGGTACTTGACCATAACAGCCCCAGCTGGATACTAATTACTAACTGTTGAATTTTATTTATTTTTTGGTTGAAAATGACATTGGGCCAAAATATAGCTCTGTGTGTCTCTGTGTTGCAAAAGGCCAACCAGAATTCAAATTAAGAGAGAAATAGAAAGTTTTGAAAGCAGAGAATTTCAAATCTGTCTTAAACTGCATTTCATAAAGGCCCTGGAGTGTGTCTAACTTAAGTTGCAATTTTGGTTGGCAGAGATCATTTAGAGTTCCCATTTTTCATGGGGAAGAAGCTGTGAAATTTTCTGGACTCTTTCTGGAAGCTTCTGTAGGACTCACTTAGTCTCAGCATGCACCTCAAAACGAGTGACCAACTGTGAGCATCCCATGGTGCAGCTGAAGTGAGGCGAAGCATTTCTTCCTGTACCTTTGTTTTCCCAAAGGCAGAACATCCGATCGAGGGATTCCTGCTAAGCGTCCAGGAAGCCTCAAGGTTTTGCCAGAACACAGTTTCAAAACCGCTGTGCTAAGTTCTGAGCGGCAGACAAGTCGAATGGAACTCAGTACAGAGGCTAAAAGGCACACTGGGAAAAGCTCTCTCAGGAATGTGACATTGTGGACAGGCTCCCAGTCGAACCCCTTTTGTAGAACACGTTAGCATATGGTGTAATCCCAGTGGCGTAAAAACCATGGGAATGGAACCCCAGGGAGCTGAACTAATTCTTTCTTAATCTCTAGGGCTTCCCTAGCAGCACTGCATCAGATCAGGTGTCATGATCCTGGCCTACTTTACTGAATAGGTGATGTAATTGTGTACTTGCCCTTGTGTCGTTTCCAGAGTCTCATCCTGCCAGTGCTTCTGCAGAGGGATTCCCCTTGTGCCATGCTCTTGCTTCCTCATCCCTGCTTCTACATTCGCTCCACCTCCAATACATGCCTCACCTCCTCAAGAGACACTGCCCTTTCAAGCTCCTCCTCCAGACCCCAGTCAGCTATTTTGCTATCAGTTTTTGAGGGACTTGATTGGTTCCTGGTTTCAGCCCTCTGATCTGGCCACCAGTCCACCTTGCTGCCTCCTTTGTGTTCTTGAACCCCAAGTTCTAACCCCTATGCCAGGGATAGCAAATCTCAGCCCCCCCCCGGGGGGTGCAGTCCTCTATACCTCATTATCCAGGCCACACCCCTCACTACCTCTGCTCTGTACCCTTTTCAAGTGCTTTGAAGCATGATAATTCATCTAGACCCAAGTTTCCCAAACTTGGGTCTCCAGCTGCTTTGAAACTACAACTCCCATCTTCCCTGACCAATGGTCCTGCTAGCTGGAGATGATGGGAGTTGTAGTCCAAAACACCTGGAGACCCAAATTTGGGAAACCCTGATCTAGACACAGTGGTGGAGCTTCATGCTCCAGCACTGGGGGACGGAGAGCAGGCGTGTTGTGGCTGGCGCGTGTCCTGGGGGGGGCATGGCGCGCTGCACACAGGGGCATGGCATGTGTCCTAGGGGCATGGTGTGCCGCCTGTGGGGGTATGGCACCCAGCACGGGTGGGGGGGGCAGCTGCGATGGCACCCCACTGGGATCACGCTGCCGGGGGCGATGTGCTCCCCCTGCCCCCCTCTTCCTCTGCCAGTGTCTAGACATAGATGTAAGGTTGTGTGTATGTGAGTAGGAACCTCTGAATTTTGTGTAGCCTATCTGGTAAGAATTAGCTCAGTTGCTCCGCCCACATTTTGCTTCTGGCCTTGCCCTCCACTGGCAAGCAGCCCTGGAGAAGGCAATGTGGACCTCAGGCTGAAAAGGGCCCCCTGTTCCTGCCTTAAACCATCTCCTAATCTTATGATTCTTTGCTTAGCCCCACTTCCATTCTCATAAAAATGTAAACTGCTCACGCCCCATTTCCTTACACATATTAATTTTAACGTCCCCCTCTCCCTTTCACAGGACTATAAAATTACTGTACGTATTCCACAACGGCCTTTCTTTCTAGAGTGCATTGCTCCTCTTATTGCAGTGTGTAACGAGGCTGTTGTTTGCAAGCCCTGCAGGGAATACCTAATTAAAACAAAATTATTTTCATTGTTAGTGAGTTTTTAAAATTCTCTAGCGTAACTCTATTAATTTAAGACTGGCTCGGATGCTGCATTTGGCTGCTTTCTCAGGTGTCTCCCTAGCATCAGAAGAATCATGTGATACTGTAACATGTGAGCTGGGATCTCTGCCATGGCAAACCTCCGGGATCCCCAGAGCATTGGGAAATGGCATAAATTGCAAGAGATGAGATCCATGAACTCTGAACACACAGCATTGCCTACCCAAATGCAGATGCCAAGAGGGTCACTATACATATGTAAAAGTGTGGAAATAAAATGTGCAAAGCAGCTTTGAGGTATAGCACTCCAGACTTTTAAAAGGCAACTTGAAATCTTCTTGATTTTGTTTTTTTCTTTTTTCTTTTTTCTTTTTTAAAAAAGGTGTAATAGGTAAAACAAAATTTCCAAACAAGTAATACCGGTACTTTGCATTTCGTATCATATGGTTAGCTACACAAATCAATTTTAATGACCACTGGTCTAAAGTATTATTTAATAAATGGCAAAATCATTGAGTTACTCAGAATACTTGATAATTGTTTTCTTTCTCTCTTTTTTTCAAAATAAATTCTACACATGACTAAGGAAACACCCATTTCCATTTGTTTTATGTTAAATCAACATCTAACCACTCTGGTGATTTCATTCAAAGAAAACAGAAGGAACGCATTAGCTTTGTGGTTAGAGAGATTGATGGGCTTCAAACATTTTAACATGGATGAGGAGCCCCCCCCCCCGCCCTCCCAACTGTGGAAGCCGATGTTTTTAATTTAAACAGATTCTGGTGAAATGGAGATCATTTGATTCAGCAAAGCTATTCCTCGTTCCTTAGGCAGAAATTAAGTTTAATATTTTTAATTAACTAATATTTGAGAGGAACCTTTGTTTAAGGAGACAAAGAATACACACCAGAAACATTTCTGAGGGGAAAACCAGACATGACATGATTGTGTAACGTGTGGGTGATGTCCAGGAATACATGAGAAAGGAACACTGCACACACAACACACACACACACACACACACACACACACACACACACACACACACACACACTGTCTCCCATCAGTATATTGCCCTAGTTCCTTCTGTCCGTTTCCTCATTTCTTGTATAGCAGGCATAGGCAAACTCGGCCCTCCAAATGTTTTGGGACTACAACTCCTATGATCCCTAACTCAGTGTTTCTCAACCAGTGTGCCTCCAGATGTTTTGGGACTACAACTCCCATCATCCCTAGCTAGCAAGACCAGTGGTCAGGAATGATGGGAGTTGTAGTCCCAAAACATCTGGAGGCACACTGGTTGAGAAACACTGCCCTAACTAACAGGCCAGTGGTCAGGGATGATGGGAATTGTAGTCCCAAAACATCTGGAGGGCCGAGTTTTGCTATGCCTCTTGTATAGTTTCGGGGAACAGAGAACAACAGCATAGTCCAAACTCAAGATCTTCTGGGATTAGTGAGTTTGGAATAGATAGATCTTGGGCTACCACAGCTGAGCTGGAGATACACTGGCAACACTCCCTTAACCTGGCTGAGCTTGGGCTACACTAGCTCCGCTGGAGTTCAGCCAACAGAAATTAAACGGGCAGAATATGTGCTGGCATAAGTCCCCCAAAGGGTGGGGCAAGGCAAGGACTGACTTCCACCTATTCCAAACCTCAAGTCAAGCCATGTGACTTGGCATCCTGGGAAAATTTATGCAGCCAGCAAAAAGGGTTGGTGTACGTCAAACTATGTTTTGAAAGCTCATTATCCCACTTCCAGGCTCAGAGCAGCTCGCTGGCAGGATCGCCACTCCTGAATGGCATTTGGAACAGGGGCAATTTATGTCAGCTTAAATTAAGCCAGTGTAAATTCCACCAGATTCCTGTACTCAGGGTGGCTCTGCCCCTATGCTAATAAGAAGAAAGACAGAAAGATTCAACCCTCCTCTTCCACCTTATATGCTTTCAACTGTTCCCCACCCCCAGTGGAGGCTGATCCATTAGGGAGAATGGGGGCACACTGGCGGAGGAAGAGGAGTGCGGGGGGATCGCACCGCCCCTGGTAGCACGGTCCCGGTAGGGTGCTATCACGGCTGCTTCCTGCCCACGCTTGGCGCCACGCCCCTGTAGGCAGCGTGCCCCGCCCCCAGAATGCACGCCAGTCCCACCCCTGCCTGCTCTCCGCCCCCAGGTGCCGGAGCATGAAGCTCCACCTCTGTGGGGGCACTGCCACTCCTGAACCTGTCCTCAACCAGGCCCCACCTGCCTGCCTTCTTACTTCCAACTGGTCCAAGGAGGGATACTGCCTGTCACCTGCCACATCCTTAGCCTCAGTGTTGCCCTTGTAGAACTCGTCAAGGAAGAGGATGGAGAATGGAGAACTAGAATTAGTTAGCTCTACATGTCAGATGAAATGGGACGGGGGACCTCCTTGGTCTGGCTTACTGCATTAGTTGAATTCAGGCTTTAATCTCAGATGTAGTTTTCTTTCTGCTATTATTGCTTTCAACACTACTCATTATTATCACTACTCATAATTACCGGCGATTGTTATTTCATCCAAACTACGGCATAGCACAAACAGGCCAGCTTGTGTACGCCCCAGGAGCACATTGCGGCTGCCTTGCTCCTCCACAGTTGTTTTGCCACCGTGCCATAACAAGCAAAGCCATGGCTTGGCTTAGCATGAGGGTAGCCAATGTGGTACCTTTCACATGTTGGTGGACTACAACTCCCATCAGCCCCAGACAGCATGGCCAAGAGTGAAGGATAATGGGAGTTAAACTCCAGCAACATCTGGGGATGGGGCGCACCACATTGGCTTAGAGGTTTAGACCTCCCCGGACTCACCGTGAGCCATAACCAAGGTTTGCTGTTTTGCCACGTTAAGCCAAGCCATGGTTTGGTTCAGTGTGATGCACAAACCAGACCATCGGGGGAGGAAAAATAACCCATGTTGTTTAATTGAAAGGAGGTATAAATGTGTTTAAATGTATACATAAAAACGGTCCTTTCTCAGCTCAGGAACAAGATTGTATTCACTTCATCAGTACGTGTCTGGTAGTGAGTCCCTCATGCAATCAAACCGGGAAAGAAGCCCGTTCCCACTTCAGAGCAAAAAGCCTTCTAGCTGACATTTTACCATGCTTCTGTCAAGCCACCTGGTGTGAATCTAGCAGCTGCAAGAGCTGTCATTTTTGTTTCAACAAATATAAAGGTCTCTGATTCAGTCGTTCTTCTACCTCCCCCCCCCCCAATTACAAATACCTGAAGCAGAAGGGTATTAATATCAGTAAAGTATAGGAAATCAAAGATATTACATTTCCGTCCTCTCCCCACTCTCCTTAAATAAGCATTTGCTTTTAAATCTGTTGGTTTTTTGACAAATCCTGCTCCAGTCTGATTGAAAGCCTGGTTCCGCCTTTCTAAAAACAGCAGTCAAGAGAGTGATATCAATGCCATGCTACTGTTGCAAAGAACATCAATCACATGCCTAATAGTAGTTCTAATTATATACTCACATTAAATAATTCATTAAGATGCTATTGAAGATTTCCAGTACAAGAACTGTGTAGCCATTTATAGTCTAATTGACACCCCAAATAAAAAAGTTGCAGGGAAATGGTATGAGGGAATGCAAGATACGTGAGGATGCAAGAAACACCAAGCCTGATTGTCTATTTTGTATAAGCTTTTCAAATGCAATGTTAATGGAAGAGTTGCCTAGGAATTGTTTCTCTTCTGCTTAGCCTTCCCTCTCTATGAAATTGGAATAAAGTCCATAGGCACCATGTGCAGTAGTGCTGGGCAGTATAGCGATGTATTGTCCAAAACCAGTTTGATATTGTGATATTGATTACATAATTTTTTGACCTGGCAATATACCACGAATCATGATGTGTGCACGCTATGCAAAAATCACAATGTGGGGAAAACTGTGAAGTTATCCAATGCTTCTCTCAATTTTTGCAGCCCCTGTTAACTCTGCTGGCTCAGCTCTCACCTGCCTCATGCGGGGGGGGGGGCAGCGAATCACAAGAGCAGGCGCCGGCAAAAATCACAATGCTGGAAAAACTGTGAAGCTAGCCGATGCCTCTACATAGCTCCCACCATCCTTATTTCAGGCATTGTGATATATTGTGGTATCACGAAGTTGAAAAACAGATATTGACTGGCCCTAGTATACAGATCGTACTGCCATTGCGTGATGGCAATAGGACTGATCCAGGGCTTTTCACTGCACCGGCCTGGGAGATGCCCCCAATTCTGGTCTGGTCTGGAAAAGTGCTAGGATGGTGAGGCTGCTACACTCTGTCAAGACCCCACCATTGGTAGCCAGGAGTTAAGATTGCAGCCTAAGTATTCTTGTTCCATGGACCTGGTGCAGGAACAGTCAAGCAGGTATTCCAATTTGACCTTTGACCTCATAACTAAAATCAATGCTGAAATAAAACAAAGAAGCATGGGAGAATAAGTATGTAGGTCTCACAAATGCAGAGGGATACTGACTCAGTGTGTTTCAGGCATAGCAGCATGCTGGATGTGGTACTGATTAAGGCAACATATTTTTTTATGCTTATTTACCCCACTCAAAGAGAAGAACTGAGTAGCTTGCACAGTATCAGCAAAAAGGAATCCGCAAATAGTGAGGAACTGATCTCTGGCCCCCTTAGCTTACGTCCATTCCCTCCCTCGGAGCCATTTCCTTAGAAATCAGATCATTCTTCATGAACTATCAAAATGTTGGCCATTATCGTTTTCATGAATGGCCATTTAAATTAATTTGCAACATGCTTTAACCTTGGCACTTTGCTGCAATTGTGTTCTGAGTTTACTGTAGCATTAATCATTAGAAATCTGTCATCACACAGTGGTTTATCTTGCTGCCAGAAGCACTGACACCAAGTCTTTTATTATCACGTTGACTGTTAGAGTAAAAGAGCCAAATTTCACTCTGGCCATTCCTTTAAGTTGTCTTTGCTTTGAAGAAAAGCAAGTAACCAACCCAAATTCTCTTCTGTGGGCCTTTGTCCTAGAATAGGATCTGTAATATATGATCCCCATAGATATGGATAACAGGGCTAAGCCTGTTGCGGTGCAAATTCGCAAATTGTGGCTAGGATCCATAGAGCTACTTTAGGCATGCTGACAAATACGTTGCTATTATTCATAAGTAAATAATAGCATATCCTCATTATCCAGAAGCTGGAGTCAATCCAATCTGTTTTGGACGTGGCCACATTCCCCTTTAAAAATGTTCACGTTGTAGGGGGGCTCTGTGATCCAGCCAGGCTTCCATACCCTCCAACATTTCTCCAATGAAAATAGAGACGTCCTCTTCCATCCTCCTCCTCCTCCTCCTCCTCCTCCTCCTCCTCCTCCTCCTCCTCCTCCTCCTCCTCCTCCTCCCCCCCTCCTCCTCCCCCTCCCCTCCTCCTCCTCCTCTTTACCCTGCCCATCTGACTGGTTGCCCCAGCCACTCTGGGTGGCTTCCAACATATATAAAAACATAATAAAACATTAAATATTGTTCCCTTTACCAGGCATGTATACAAGTGCTGATGCACCAACACTGCCATTTAGCCATGGCACAAGTTTTAAGGTCTTGTTACATATAAAACCCTACATAACTGGACCAGGCTACCTGAAAGACGGACTTCCCCTCCATTGCACAGCAAGGACATTAATAAGATCAACAAATGGATGGAACCCAGTTAGTCTTGCCACAACCTGACAATTATCAGCTTGTGTTAATGCAGTGGGAGGCATTTTCATTACTAGCACTGGTGTTAAGGAATGCATTCCCTACTGAAATAGAAGAGTTGCTATCTGTCTTGCCATTCCACCGCTTTTGAAGATGTACCTGCTATACAAGCATTCCCTTTGATCTCTTGGCCTGAGTCTCCTGTTATAATTGCTGTGTTGTTTTATTGGGATTGGTTCTGTTTTAACTATGCATGTACGTATTGTCATGTTTTAATAGGATGGTTTTGTTATGGATTTTAATATATTGGATTTTATCACTTCATGTTGTAACTGGTGTTTATATTTCATAAAAGAGCTTAGAAGACTATTTTGGCATTAAGCTGTGCATAAATTAATAATATTAATACAGAGGCAGGACCTCGTCTGTGTGGCACTCTGACAATGAAACATCTTCCCAGTGGAAATCATTCGGCCTCATTACTGCTCACTTTTTGGTGGGCAGCTAGGATGGTTTTTCCCCAACCGGCTTTTAAAGGTTTGATGCCTAAAATTTCAGAAAACTGCTTTTAGTTTGACCGTATATTGATGATGTGATCCCTTCATAATTATCTGTGTTGTGCCTTTAGTACATAAAAACAATTCCAAAGAAAGTCAGGATAGAAATGCTGAATACAAAGGAATAAATGATTTTTTAATCCTAACGCCAAGCATTACTCAAGGCTACAGAAATATAAAATTATGGTATTTATGTGGAGTCAGAAGCTAGCAGTTCTGGGAACTATTTTGCAAACCATGGCTTGTGCTAATCACAGTGAAGGCAGCTAACCCACTTTTCCAGCATTTGTACCTGCAAATTAATAAGCAGGGTTTTTGTTTTTTAACTAATGCCATCCTATATCTGCCCTCAAACCACACAGCTTAACAAGTGAAGCCAAGACACACATGGGATCTTAACCAATGCTAAGACAACAAACTATGGTTGTTGTTGTTTTGCTATACATTATACTTGTACCCAACCAGTGGTGAACATATCTTAGTTTACCTTTGCTCTGAATAGTATGAGTGTATCAATTGTGTTTTCTTGAGAGCATAATAGTTCACTCATTTGTGGTAGCCACAAAGCATTTCTTCATTGCAAATAGACTTCCACTAGTATTACATGAAGTGCTTGGGAGCAGCTTTGTTTATAGAAATGAATTAAAACCACACAAATTTCACAATGGTTATGCCACACGTTGTTTATATATTTCTTAGGAAATGCTTAACATTTTCTTCTAATCTATCATGAACAACACATTTTGAAGCGGAGGGAAGAGGGCATAAGTGTGCCACAGACATTTCCAAGTTCAGTTAGTGGTGCTGTACTGTCTCAAGCAGATGTTAGCTAAAGAAGCAATGCACAGCTGAAGTGCAAACAGTGAGAAAAATCAGCTGATATATGGTGGCTAACTACTGAGATATGGAGTCTGTCGGCATGTTTTGGGTGAAATTCAGCTAAGCACAACTCCTAGAAAAGCCTCTATTTTTTTCCCAATGTTCCAGTTGATGAAAGTCATGTTTAAATGCCCTGTAGTTAGATTATTAACTTCTGCAAAATAGAAACAGATGTGTGTCTTAGTATGCCATTAAATTTATGATTTACATAGTACCCTTGAATGCATCAGCAGAGGCCAATGATTCTAATTTGCTCTAGATTTACAATAACCTGATCTGGCTTGTGTAAGTACTGCAACACTTTAAACAAAATTAGAAAGCCATTGCATTTTGTTTGATTAAAGATGCAGTTCTCATTGGGCTAATGAGAAAAGTTTGAAAATGTTTCTTCCTTTATGGATGTTTCTTTCATAAACACAAGCACTATGTTTTATACATTTTTTGCCACTATTTCCTCATTTTAAGGATAACGTAAACCAATTGTGTTACGCTGGAATCTATCTGATATAATGCCAGCCAAAAATGAAACAAAAATGTGTAACAAGTTTCCTTAAGGGGGGAGTGGAACCCTTCGTTTTCAAGGTTTTAAATGATACACTTTAAAATATTCCCCCCCTTGAAAATATACAATTTGAAGCTTGCTCAATTGATTTATGACACAACCATGTACATCTTAACTATGTTCAGTCAGGCTTCCAAATACAGTGGAACCTTGGTTGTTGAACGTCTCCGTTGATGCATGTTTCAGCTTTCGAACACCGGAAACCCGGAAGTAACCACTCTGGTATTTGAACGATTTTTGGAAGCCGAACGTGCCTCGTGGCTTCCGTTTTGAGTTTCCCTATTGTATTGAGGCTTCTACTTTCAGTTTTTGGTTTTTGAATGTTTCGGAAGTTGAACAGTCTTCCGGAACAGATTACGTTCACAAACCGAGGTTCCGCTGTACATACCGTATATAGAGGACCGCAGCTGCAATGCACAATGTTGCTCCACTTGCTTGAATGGCGCTGTTCAGCCTTGTTTTGTTGCATCTCATATGGCTGCAGGTAGCCCTCAGCCAAGTGGCTTTTTTTTGATAGAGACACCCCAGTTATGAGATGTCTTCCACCATGTTTGCGGTCTTTTCAGCACTAGGTGAAGACTTTTTTGTTTGCCCAGGCCTTTTAAATAGCCAGTGTTTATGGGCTGCCATTGGAATTAAGATTGCCGGAAGAAATATAAACAACCTCAGATATGCAGATGACACAACCTTGATGGCAGAAAGTGAGGAGGAATTAAAGAACCTTTTAATGAGGGTGAAAGAGGAGAGCGCAAAATATGGTCTGAAGCTCAACATCAAAAAAACCAAGATCATGGCCACTGGTCCCATCACCTCCTGGCAAATAGAAGGGGAAGAAATGGAGGCAGTGAGAAATTTTACTTTCTTGGGCTCCTTGATCACTGCAGATGGTGACAGCAGTCACGAAATTAAAAGACGCCTGCTTCTTGGGAGAAAAGCAATGACAAACCTAAACAGCATCTTAAAAAGCAGAGACATCACCTTGCCGACAAAGGTCCGTATAGTTAAAACTATGGTTTTCCCAGTAGTGATGTATGGAAGTGAGTGCTGGACCATAAAGAAGGCTGATCGCCGAAGAATTGATGCTTTTGAATTATGGTGCTGGAGGAGACTCTTGAGAGTCCCATGGACTGCAAGAAGATCAAATCTCTCCATTCTTAAGGAAATCAGCCCTGAGTGCTCACTGGAAGGACAGATCGTGAAGCTGAGGCTCCAATACTTTGGCCACCTCATGAGAAGAGAAGAATCCTTGGAAAAGACCTTGATGTTGGGAAAGATGGAGGGCACTAGGAGAAGGGGACGACAGAGGACGAGATGGTTGGACAGTGTTCTCGAAGCTACGAACATGAGTTTGACCAAACTGCGTGAGGCAGTGGAAGACAGGAGTGCCTGGCGTGCTATGGTCCATGGGGTCACGAAGAGTCAGACACGACTAAACGACTAAACAACAACAACATGGGCTGCCATTGTTTTGTTCTGGATTGTTCTTTAGTTTGTGAACTGCCCAGAGAACATATCAGCAATGGTAATAGTAGTGGAATATTAATGTTGTTGTGATGATGATGAAGGGGTAAACAAAATAGGTTAACAACTTTTCAGCCAGTGAAGGGCTGATTCCCTAGGTATCTTTATCCAGTAGTTGATATGTGGATCACAAGCCAGGAATCTTCCTTTCTATTTATCCAACCTAGAATGTCCACATCTTCCAAGCAAGGGAGCTATGGAAATTCTATTTCAAACAAGATGGAGACATGGAGGAACAGGAATCACAAGTTTTCCTCTGCATCAGTCAATGTGCATTGCTAATGCTGAGCCAAAGCACAATGACACCTCTATTTGTCAAACTTTCCATCTACACACCAAAGGGCAAATATTAAACACTGAAGCAATATAATGATGGTATATTTTATATTATAATGTAAAGCAGATGCATTTTAAGGGGATATTGGCTCTCAACATCAGTGTGGCCTGCCATCATAAGCATCGTAGAAATGAACAAGGGCCTGGTAAGTAGATTTGACTTTTCAGAACAATTAATATTTCAGGAATTATCAGTAGACACAAAAATGTTAGGCTGGGCCTTTAAGTTTTCAAAAGACATGTCAGATAGCAAAGTCTAATACATATACACGTGTGTGTGTGTGTGTGTGTGAGAGAGAAAGAGGAAGTATTGTTCTATGCATGTCCTTTTGATTTTGCATAATCTCAGATGAAATGTTTATTAATTTCCCTAATCCTCCCATTTTAATTATATACAATTAAGCATAATTAAAACTTGAATATTTTAATTTTAATAAACATTTAATCATACATACATTCTCTCTTTCTGTTTTCCCCTTCAAACACTGGCGCATAATATAAAGTCCGTACAACAAGCAACCTGCCAAACTAAATACAGCTCACAAACCAAAACTAATGGGCTACTTATAGGAATGACTGCAAACTTTTTAAAGTTTCGTGTGTCAAAAGTTGTGTAGGTTTGGCATAATAGGATTTGAAATTTCTGTTCACTGTCTAAGAAGACCCTCAGTAGTTATAGCTGCAGAATAGTTTACAGTCGTACTTTCGATCCCGAATGCCTTGGCTCCCGAACAAATCTGCTTCTGAATGATTGAAACCCAGAAGTGAGTGTTCTGGTTTTTGAACAATTTTTGGAATCCGAACGTCTGGTGTGACTTCCGCAGCTTCAGATTGGCTGCAGGATGCTCCTGCAGCCAATCAGAAGCCATGTTTTGGTTTCTGAATGTTTTGGAAGTTGAACGGACTTCTGGAATGGATTCTGTTCGACTTCCAAGGTACAACTGAATTTGTTTCTGGATTTAGGAGAATGGCTATAGGTCAGTGAGAGATCACATGCTTTGCATGAACAAGTCTCCAGGCTCAATCCTGGAGAGTCACTGCCAGTATCAACCAAGCTTGATAGACCAGTAGTCTGACTTGGTAGCTTCTGGTGTTACTATCTCCTAGTTCAGGTCTGGGAAACATATAGCCTTTCAGATACTGTTGGACTCCAATGCCCCAGCCCCCATGGCCAATGATCAGGGAAGACAGCCTTGTGTTCTCCATTTTTAAAAATAGTCCTTATGCACTTTTATAAGAATTTCGTTGCTCTTTTGCACCTTGTCTACATTTTTGCAGTCAATGTACAGTTTCTAGGTGACGTCTCATCCTGCCAGGATGCAAAGGATGGCAATTCCTGCATTTTAGGCGGTTGGATGAGATGGTCCTCAGGGACCGTTTCAACCTATGATTCTTTGGAGGACCAAGATTGTAGCTTACATATGCATTTAGAACCAGTCCTAGTTTTGGATGCTCAGGTTGCACTTGTGAACCAAGGCATTTCCCACCAACTGCAGGGCACCAGCTGTGCCCCCCCCCCTTGAATGATGACTTCACCACAGTTCTCCACAATTTAGTTTTCTTCAGGTTAGGTTACTACAGTGAGCTAGAAATGTGCCTGGAAGTCACAGCTGATTCCAAGATACCTTGGTAAGATTATTAACAGGGGCACCTCACACTAGTGTGTTATCCAGTGGCTTTCAATACTTTCAAAGTGCTAGTGCTGGTTTATAAAGCCCTGAATGGCTTGGTATGAGGGTATATGAGGGATCACAGGCACCCATCTCTTCCTGCCCTTCCACTGAGATCTTCATCCATGTTCCAGGTGTTTTCACCTTCAGAGGTTAGGCAAGCCGCTACTGAGGTCAAAGCAAATCCCTTTTGGTTGTAACACCCCCCCCCCAATCAGTATGCTTAGTTCCTTTGCTAATCTCTTTTAGGTGCTGAAAGAGAATGCCTTTCTTCTTTGAGCTGTTTTTTATTGGTTGTATTTGTGTTCATTGTTATATTTCATGTGTTAAGATTGAGCCTGTGGTGTTGGTTGTTTTATGATGAGATGTTTTTAACGTGAGTCACCTTGGAAAATTAACCGGGGAGGCAAATATATAAATGCATTAAGTAAAAACAAACAAAATTAATGCAAATTTGTATGCCCTCGAATTCAGAAACCATATACAGATTTACTCTTCAGCAATTCATTATTTTAACTGAAGTTAAAATTAAAACTGAAGTTTTAACTGAAGTATTTTAACTATTGATGTGTAGACTTTTGGTAAACTGGGACATGGAAGTCCGGAAGAAGAATCCACTGTATAAATTAAGTCAAAATGAGCAAATTTTTTAAGTTGACTGAAATTAGACAAAGGATCCCATTGGGCAATTATTTAATGCACCTGAGAAACTTTTACAACCCCCAAACAATTGTTCAGATGGAATATACAATCAAGTGTTTGCATAAATAGAGCTTTAAAATCGCATTCTAGTGCATATTTTAAAAACTCCTTAAATCAAAGGGATGTAAATTAGTGTTTCTGGTTGTGACCTATTCACTTTACTGTATGTTATATATTATATCCTTTGTTGCTATTGATCTATATAAATACACAAAGATACACACACACACACACACACACACACACACACACACACACACACCACACATAGGATTTGTTAACTGCTGCTAGAGGTGAAGGATTCATAGGGCATGATGAAAACAATGAAATATACACAGATATTTCCAACCATTTCTGGAGGGATAGCTGTGTTAGTGTCCGTCTATTTCTAATTTTTTTTATCCAGGCTTTCAAAAATTTTGATTTTAATTTTAATGGCATTTTGCTTGCTGCCTTGAATACTATTTTGGAAATATAGGATGTAAAGAGAAGAAGTAGTCTCTTGCAGCACAAACAAGGTTGTAGAACCTTAAAATGAACACTTTATTATAGCATATACTGTTATATGCACTGCCTTTTTTTTTCTAAAAAAAAATCTTTAGGGGTACTCTTCATTTTCCTAGTCATATTGAATACTGCCCCTCAATGAGGCCAAACATAGATTCACAAAATGTTTAGGGGTATGTGTGCCCCTGCGTCCTCTCCAGAAAAAAGCACTGGTTATATGGCATATTCTATTCTATTCTATTCTATTCTATTCTATTCTATTCTATTCTATTCTATTCTACTCTACTCTACTCTACTCTACTCTACTCTACTCTACTCTATTCTATTCTATTCTATTCTATTCTATGGCTTCTGTGCAGTGCAACCCACCACGAGATTCAGGAAGCATGAGATGGAGCATATTATACCTCCGAGCTCTTGACCCTGTCCAAATTAATAGAGATTAAGCTTTTGGAGACCAATGTTTTAACTTTCACTGAATTCACTAAGCACTGGTGGACTCTCCTTCTTTGGTGATTTTCAATCACAGGCTAGATACCCATCTTTCATGGATGCTTTAGTTTAGATTCCTGCATTGCAAGGGGTTGGACTAGATGAACCTCAGGTACCCTTCAAACTCTACAATTCTATTATTTTTCCGTCTCAGTTTTGCCATCTGTAAAGTGGAAATAGCAATGCTCACCACAGGTTTCCTGAAGTTGCTACGCACAGAAAGTGCTATATGAGCAACAGTAGAAATAATCTTTTCATGTCGCTTCCTGCTTGTAATCATGTGAGTCTTAAAAGAGAATGAAGAGCTGTTGGCACCATATTATTGACTTCATCATGAGCATGTTGAGTTGCATTTTATCTTAAAGAGGTTCGTTATTAATGTGTATACAATTTACATAACTCACTTTCCAAGAAGCCCTTTGGCACAATCCTGCTCCTATTGAAGTTAACAGAGCTCTTTCCACAAGCTTCAGAGGATGCAGAGTTTGGCCTCATAAAGCTCCGCTTTGACAAGGCAAGGGAAGCTTTTCATTAGCTATTTGATGTTAAACTGTCAATTATCTTCAAATGGCATCAGAAAATGCATTTCTAATAAAAGGAGGACATGGATACGCTAGATGATTATATAAAAGTCTGTTTTAAAGCATTTTTAGGTTGGCTTTCAGCAATTAAGAAGAAGTTGGAAGAGCCAAACGGCACTTAATGTTTACTCTTTGCTCTTTTTTTTTAATAAAAAAAAATAGTTAACATGGGGTAGGATTCACCAAATTAATTCCATCAGTGGACGCCTTGTGCAAGAGCTTCTGCTTGTGTAATGGGGCTTTCCCCCCTTCCCTTGTGTGCACCCTGAAATTGGCTCAGGAGGGGGGCATTGGGAGAACCCATAGAATGCGCAGAGAGGGATAGGAGCTCATTCCTCTCAAGCTGATAGTATTTGTGGAGGCAGAACCTTTGCAATAGTATGTTGTTGAATTCCACTTCTAAAAGAAAAGAAAAAGGATCATATATGGTTCTAAAAAAAGGTGTGAATTAACCTGGAGACTTGAAAGTGGGTTTTTTCTTTCTTTCTATAATATACACTAGCTAACATAAAGAGATACCCTATCCACAAGCCAGTTAAGCTGACTAAAATCAACTTAATAGAAATGGCAAATCGGCTTCAATCTACATATTTCTACTTAAAGTGAATCGTAAAACAAGCTAAGCGACATTTAGGTTTCCTCAATCCACTTTATCACCTCGTTGCAGGATGAAACAAAGCTAGTGGACTGAAATGCCCACTAACATTATTATTACTGCATATTGTTTATAAACTAATATAAAACCACACTAGCTTAACCTACTGAGTGTTGTTGGCTCTTAACCATTAAAAACCAGCACAGCCTGGAGGTGGTGGTGGTGGTGGTGGTGGTGGGGGCTACATATTTTAGGACAGGCTTCCTCAACCTTGGCCCTCCAGATGTTTCGAGACTACAATTCTCATCATCCCTGACCACTGGTCCTGCTAGATAGGTATCATGGGAGTTGTAGGCCAAAAACATCTGGACAGGTTGAGGAAGCCTGTCTTAGGACATGACTCCTTCTAGGAACCACCCATCTTCCTCACCTCATTCACCCATTAAGGTAATTCAGCCCTGTTGAAAATTCCTGGAGAAAAAGGAATTGAGAACTTCTATGGGAAGAAGTAAGACCTATATTATGGTTTCTATGACACTGTATGTCATGGGTCGGCAACCTAAGGCCCCTGGGCCGGATGCGGCCCAATCACCTTCTCAATCCGGCCCGCGGACAGTCCAGGAATCAGCGTGTTTTTACATGAGTAGAATGTGTCCTTTTATTTAAAATGCATCTCTGGGTTATTTGTGGGGCCTGCCTGGTGTTTTTACATGAGCTGAATGTGAGCTTTTGTTTAAAATGAATCTCTGGGTTATTTGTAGGGCATAGGAATTTGTTCATTATTATATTTTCAAAATATAGTCCGGCCCACCACATGGTCTGAAGGATGGTGGACCAGCCCACAGCTGAAAAAGGTTGCTGACCCTTGCTGTGTGTCTTTTAAAAAACACAACCTAAACAAATGGGGAAAAATATTTTTAAAGCTCTATCATTTAAAAAAAAGAAAATATGCTATCAAAATCATAATAGTCAACTCATGAATACCAAAACAACCAGCAGAACACGGCGCATACTTCCTCACGCCCAACAAAGTGGCACACAACTGCATTCAGGAGTCATCCACCCCAAAGGTATCCCTCAAAAGCCACATCTGAATCAAGCAGTGAAAGGAAGCCAAAGATGGAGCCTGGCAATAAGCACTGGGGAGGATATTAGCAGAGGGCCAAACAAGCTGGGAAAAATAAGCTACTCTTGTGTGTTTTATCATGTCGGCTGTTTTTATTGGTTACAGTGCTTTTAATACATTGAAGATTTTGTTTCAATTGTTTTATTGGATAGCTTTATTGTTGCTCCTTTGAGACTTGAGTCTTTCGTTGGAGAGGCAGCCTGAGGATTTTGAAACCAAACAGAGCAATCAATCAACCAACCAACCAAATAAATAATAAAACTCTTACACAAGCTCTTACACAATTTTTAAAGAAGCGATTGAAGTTTGGTCAACCTCTGGGAGCCAGGAAAAGAGTTCCCTCTCACTGGCTTACTTCCAGGTCCCAAATGGCATGCTGGTCAGTCACTAGTTCTGAATCCAAATGAAAGTTTTGTGCAACCTTCACCCTAGGATAGATTTGATGATTTTCCAAAAAGCACTGAGCTCAGTGGCCTCAATTATGCTTCGCTGCAACTCCATAATTAGAACTTTCCCCTAATTTCTTTCACATTTATGTACACATGGCTTTTATTACTGACATGGCAAAGCCCAAAGTAAATATACATACATATATATATATAATAGCTCCCCTACTGGGTGAAGAAATATCACCGTGCCCACCAGAGAAACAAATTTGGAAAGAAACTGATGCAGCTCCCTGAGTGTTGGTTTAGAACAGATTTGATACTCTGGATGTGAACTGGTTTAATAATGATTCCATCCTCTCAAGGAATCTCAATAAAGCAAAGTTGCACTTTCCCATGACTGCTGTTCTTTGAGTGGTCTTCTGTGCAACAATGTATACGGCAAGTGTGCCAGCCCATTCATGGCATCGTCAAGAGCTTTAACTCACGAGGTCTTTGACCAACAGTTTTGGCACATGCATGTGCAGAATGGGAAAAGATAGTAGAGAGAGTGGGAGGCGTGATTGAGGGAGGGACAGAAAAACTACTCAGATACAGTCTCTCTTCCCACAAGAATAGATGGCAAGCATTGAAATGGCACTGAATATCCATGACTAAGAGCAGTGATGGCCAAACATGGTCCTCCAGCTGTTTTGGGACTACAGCTCACATAATCCCTAGCTACAGGACCAGTGGTCAGGGATGATGGGAATTGTAGTCCCAAAACAGCTGGAGAGCCAAGTTTGGCCATCACTGACTTAGAGGGAAGCTAGCATCCAAAATCCCCCCGTCTGGAAGCACCCATGTTTCCAAAAGAATGTAAAAACCCACCTACCAAGCAACTCAGCCCAAATTTTTGTTACCGAACTTCCTAGCTTTGACAAAATCTTTGGCTTTGACCGAAGCAAGCTCTCTGTTGAAAAGTTTCTACCTTCATCATTTAATTTCTCTTTCCCCCTTCCAGAGCATGCAGGCAACACAATCAGTTAGAGTTCTTTATTTAGTATGTTACAGAGAGAAGAACACCTGCTGGCTTCTTTAATAACGAGTTGTCCTTACTTGAGTTATATATGAAAACTGTAGCACAGAGGGGAGTTGAGAATAACCTTTACACATTAAAACTGTATTCCTTTTTTTTTAAATAGAAAAAGTCTAGCCTCCATGGTGAAGAGTGCCAGAATAAATTTTGAAAGCTTTTTTGGCAGAATAGATCATTTCTGTTGTTGTTGTTGTTGTTGTTGTTGTTGTTGTTGTTGTTGTTGTTGTTGTTGTTGTTTTGTAGTGTGTGTGTGTATGAATATTATATAGAAAAAGTGAGATTCAATTTCAATCTAGGCTTCTTGAAAAACGAAATGCTAATGTTATTGGAAGGAATGTTTTTCAAGAAGCTTTTAAATAATATGTCTAAGGGACAGATTTTTTGAAGTGTTTATCTTAACCATGTTTTCTGGGAGTTTCTTTGAACATGCTGCTCTTTTCAAGTGAATTGACTAAAGGATAGTCATTTAACAGTTGGTAAGTTCCATAGCTTTGTAGGTATTAATAAAGGTCCAAAGTCTACACTTTGAACTGATAAAATCCGGCCTGGGCTGAATGGAAAAGTTTCTTTATTCATTCTGCAGGCCCTTTGCTCGTCTCAGGCACAAGACAGATGTATATACCTTGAATGGAAAGTCTAAGCCACCTCTTTTAGATCTATAAACTGGAAATTGCATCAAAACCAGAAGCAACTGGTTTTTCTCAATTTCCAGGAAAAGCTATGTTGAATGCCAAATGGCAGGCTTTTCTGACAATCATGAAGACACCTCCTCTCTCTTTCCTGTGACAGTGATAAAGTTTCAGAGGAAACTAGGTTTGGCCACATAAATACCCAGGGTTTTCCCCCTTTGGACTGTAGAACTAGACCAAAGAAAAAGACAGGACTATTTAGTTTATATTACAAAAAAATGAATATTTTGTGATTTCATGGTTTTCATCTAGGAATCTGCTTTATATGGTTCTGACAATTGGCCAACATAGGCCAATATTATCTCCTCTAGCAGACAATATATCTCTAATGTATGAGGCAGAACTTTCCCATACCTTACAACATTTATCCAATGAAATTAGGGATGTCCTATTCACCACCACCACCACCACCAATTTTATTTATACCTTGCCCATCTGACTGGGTTGCCCCAGCCACTTTGGGCATTTTCCAATATATATATAATAACATAATAGAACATTAAACATTTTTAATAAAAAAAACCTTCCCTATACAAGGCTGCCTTCAAATGTCTTCTAAAGTTTGTATTGATTCTTATCTCCTTGGTTCGGGGGTCACATAACGCTATACCCTCCAACATTTCTCCGATGAAAATAGGGATGTCCTAAGTGAAAATGGAACATTCCAGAATCAAATTTGAAACTGGAATGGCTTCTGTAAATCCAGGACTGTCCTTGGAAGATAGGGACATTTGGATGGTCTGGAGGCCTGAGACTGAACCTGGGATCGTTGGCATGCAAAACGTTTGCTCAACCATTGAGCAAGCTGAACTTTTTCCACATTTGCTGATGTTATGTCATTTCTGGTGGCTGGACCAACTTTGCTCAATGGTGCCTAAAGACCATTCAGCTTTGCAGCTTTCTCTATACTGTATCATTCATAGGGAAACAAAAAAAATGTGCATGTGTTGGTAGGGGGGAAATCCTCCTTTGCTTTGCTTGGGTTTGAGAACAGCAATGTCTTCGAAACCACACACAGACAACAATAAGCAGCATCTATGCAAAGAAAGTGCCTGTTACTCCCATGGACCGCACAGACCTGAGTTCCCCACTGTCACTGGATTACCGCAGCCACGAGCTAGCTCTTTGGAACTGCCGGCATTGAAAATAATGTCTCCTGTTAGGATTTCCAGCAGCCTGTTGTATTCCAGCCAGCGTCCCACAGCAAACAATAAGGTGCCACAGACAAACACAGACTAAGTGGCAGTTCTCCATGAGCTTGTGTACTTTTATCTCTCTTCACAGTTGTGCAATGTTTACATTTTCATTTCGGGCGCCGTCTGGCTATGGAGCTGATGGGTGTGGTGTACAAACTTAAATAGAAAAGAGAATTCCTTCAATGGCACAGGAGATGTAAAAGCGTCTCAGTGTAAAGATACCAGTAAAGGTTGGTCCCACTGGGCTGCTCAAACTGTGCTGAATTATGAGCCTCACCATCACCTAAAGAAGAAGAAAAAAGGAAAGCTCTTTTTGAGCCTCCAAAAGCACAGCTAAGCTGGCTAAACCAGTGTGATGTATATCCTCCAGCATTTCGTATTCCATCATCATAATTTTATTATTTATACCCTACCTATCTGGCTGGAGACGTGGGTGGCGCTGTGGGTTAAACCACAGAGCCTAGGGCTTGCCGATCAGAAGGTCGGCAGTTTGAATCACACCATTCAGTAGATTTGTAACTGGCTGACTGACCGAACACAAAGGGTGCTCATCAATGGCTCCTCCTTATCCTGGAGAGTAGTGACTAGTGGGGTGCCACAGGGTTCTGTCTTGGGCCCAGTCTTATTCAACATCTTTATCAATGACTTGGATGATGGGCTTGAAGGCATCCTGAGCAAGTTTGCAGATGACACCAAATTGGGAGCGGTGGCTAATACCCCAGAGGACAGGATCACACTTCAAAATGACCTTAACAGATTAGACAACTGGGCCAAAGCAAACAAGATGAATTTTAACAAGGAGAAATGTAAAGTACTACACTTGGGCAAAAAAAAAATGAAAAGCACAAATACAGGATGGGAGACACCTGGCTTGAGAGCAGTACATGTGAAAAGGATCTAGGAGTCTTGGTAGACCACAAACTTGACATGAGTCAACAGTGTGATGCAGCAGCTAAAAAAACCAATGCAATTCTGGGCTGCATCAATAGGAGTATAGCATCTAGATCAAGGGAAGTAATAGTACCACTGTATTCTGCTCTGGTCAGACCTCACCTGGAGTACTGTGTCATGCTGGCCACAGGACCTGGAAGCTGTATGCCGGCTCCCTCGGCCAATAATGCGAGATGAGCGGTGCACCCCCAGAATCGGTCATGACTGGACCTAATGGTCAGGGGTCCCTTTACCTTTGCCTTTACCTATTTGGCTGGGTTGCACTAGCCACTCTGGGTGGCTTCCAACATATTTATTAAAAACATAATAGAACATTGAACTTTAAAAAGTCTTTCCTATTCAGGGCTGCCTTCAAATGTATTCTAAAGGTTGTACAGTTACTTATCTCCTTGGCTCAGGGGTCACATAACTCCATACCCTCCAACATTTCTCTGATGAAAATTTGTTGTTGTTTAGTCGTTTAGTCGTGTCCGACTCTTCGTGACCCCATGGACCAGAGCACGCCAGGCACTCCTGTCTTGCACTGCCTCCCGCAGTTTGGTCAAACTCATGTTGGTAGCTTCGAGAACACTGTCCAACCATCTTGTCCTCTGTCGTCCCCTTCTCCTAGTGCCCTCAATCTTTCCCAACATCAGGGTCTTTTCCAAGGATTCTTCTCTTCTCATGAGGTGGCCAAAGTATTGGAGCCTCAGCTTCACGATCTGTCCTTCCAGGGAGCACTCAGGGCTGATTTCCTTAAGAATGGATAGGTTTGATCTTCTTGCAGTCCATGGGACTCTCAAGAGTCTCCTCCAGCACCATAATTCAAAAGCATCAATTCTTCGGCGATCAGCCTTCTTTATGGTCCAACTCTCACTTCCATACATCACTACTGGGAAAACCATAGCTTTAACTATACGGACCTTTGTCGGCAAGGTGATGTCTCTGCTTTTTAAGATGCTGTCTAGGTTTGTCATTGCTTTTCTCCCAAGAAGCAGGCGTCTTTTAATTTCGTGACTGCTGTCACCATCTGCAGTGATCAAGGAGCCCAAGAAAGTAAAATCTCTCACTGCCTCCATTTCTTCCCCTTCTATTTGCCAGGAGGTGATGGGACCAGTGGCCATGATCTTGGTTTTTTTGATGTTGAGCTTCAGACCATATTTTGCGCTCTCCTCTTTCACCCTCATTAAAAGGTTCTTTAATTCCTCCTCGCTTTCTGCCATCAAGGTTGTGTCATCTGCATATCTGAGGTTGTTGATATTTCTTCCGGCAATCTTAATTCCGGCTTGGGATTCATCTAGTCCAGCCTTTCGCATGATGAATTCTGCATATAAGTTAAATAAGCAGGGAGACAATATACAACCTTGTCGTACTCCTTTCCCAATTTTGAACCAATCAGTTGTTCCATATCCAGTTCTAACTGTAGCTTCTTGTCCCACAAGAAAGAAAATAGGGATGAAAATAGGGATGTCCTAAGGAAAAGTGGGACATTTCGGGATCAGAATGGCTTCTGTAAATCCAGGACTGTCCCTGGAAAATAGGGACCCTAGGAGGGTCTGGAAAGGAGCTTGTGCCTTTCATACCCTGTGGCCATGTCTCTGTTGAAAGGCCTGCCCACACACTTTGAGCAGCAATTGCAATGCATTGTGGGAATGCTGGTGAAGGAAAGGAGTCTGCCTGTCTTTTATTTGCAAGACCTTGGACACAACTTAACAAGTAAACATTTTCCTGTAACAATAGTATCTCCCTACCAAGACAATCCCTGGATGAAAATCTAACCAAGTAATTTGTGAAATGCACAGGAGTCCAACTAAGAAAAAAGTTAACAGCCTAAGTTGCTGCAGAATATGTTTATTTCCACCTTGTCCTTATCAAATTTTGTGGGTGAAAATTTATACTTCAAAATTGACCCTCCAATGTTCACCATTTTCTCCAAGCTTGTAGGGTTTCCCCCTGTCCTCATTATTATATTATGCACTTCAAAAGTTACTTTTGCATGTCATCTTGTATTCTGTGCCCCCTTTCTTCTCTCTGCACTATTAAAAGTGTGCCACATGGTTGTTTTTTTCTAGCAGAGGAGTGAAGAGATGTTTACATTACATTTGACTCAGCTTTAAAAAAACGTTGAAAGGTGATGATCTTTTCGATCATTACCGACAAAACTGTATTTTACTGGAGAGAAAACAAATGGTTTGACCTTGCGAGCCACATAATACATCTCAAAAACAAATCTGCAGTGCCTTCTTTTTTTAATAGTTGTGATTTGCATAGCTGAACTTTGAATGCACAAAGCCATAAATAGTTGTGGAGCTCAAGCTGGCATGTAGCCCAGCTATGGTAGAGTGCCAGACAATTGGGGCAGCCACGCATCAAGTGAGCTATTTGGTCGAACAAGGTGGTGTCTGACAAAGAAGTTTCAAAGCTGGAGACAAGAACTTGTCATTTATCGGGATAATCTACAGCTGATAAGCTGCACAGTGAGTGAACTACCTTTTGAAAAATAAGAGGGAGAGGGAGAGAGAGAGAGGGAGAGAGAGAGGAACCGATCCATATATTGTTTTTACTAATTAAGACGAATTTCATTCCTTAAAAATGAACTGAACAATTAAGTGACACCAGCATCCCCAAAGCTATTTCTAACGTATAAGAAGAAATATAGATATTTTACATTTCTCTGAGAGGTAAAAGCCACAATCTAACATGGTTTGCAGGAATTTACACACGTTCCCATGGAAGTGCTATTGTTTATTTATTATTTACATAGCAGCTCTAATGTATATGATATTGTTTCTGTTAACAACAACAACAACAACAACAGCATCCTGCCCTGAGGATCTTACAATCTAAGCTGTGTGTTGGAATGCATGTGGTGTGTGTATGGACCAGAGAGCATGAATGGAAGTTTTTAACTTTAAAAAGATAATACTGTTGATCTGTAATGAAATTCTCGGCACTATATGGTCTGCATTTAACATTTACAGGTATCAGATCATTCATTAGCATACAGAGTGCAGGGAAAACGTTTTGATTAAAACCTAGAATGCTTTGACTATTCATAGTAATGTGCATTTAATCTTTGTTCATTAAGCACAGCAAGAGGTGGAAATGAGAAAGAAAGTGTGTTTTGTTAAAGGTGCAGATTAATTACATCCCACAATTTATTTTCTTTGGCTATCTGACATTTATCACCCTACATTTGATCTAGAAACGATGACAACAACAAAAAGCCCTTAAAGCAAAACAAAAACACTCTTAACTGCACCGATGGAAATGATACGGGTGAGTTCAGTTTGGGTTTTATTATGTGAAAAAATATCAAAGAAGTGGTTTAATGACCCTGAACACTAGTCCAGAAGTGAGAATAAATGAGAAATTGACTAACAACCTCATGTTAATATTCAGTGTTCTGTTAATGAATAGACAGATTTGTTTATGTCAAAAAAACTAGCACTTTGTCCAGGATTCAGCCTCAGAAGTAAAAGATAATCATGCAAAGTCTCATTCTTGCTCACCCCACCCCAAACACTAAACATCGTTCTACCCTGCCACACACTAATAACTGTGGTCTTTTTTGTTTATCCACTCAGAGTCAAACTAGCTGTGACCAGATCTGTGATTAAGATTGTGTATGTGTGTAAGTTTGGGGGTGTGGGGGGGGAAACTAATCAGTAGCCTCATGTGGCCGTTTTGAAAGTTGGAATTCTTTCCTCTCTTTCCCCAGTGAAATCCTCCCCCTTTTTGTTGCGGGGGGGGGGGATCTCCCATAGCGCCTCTTAGGTCACACCCATACCATACACAGAATCATAGAACAATCTGAAGCACATTTAGCACACTTTTAAAGCACATGGCTGACCACAAAGAACTATAGATTATTAAGGGTGCTGGTGGGAGTTGTAGCTTTGTGTGGGGTAAGGCGCAGTTTAAATGTGTGTTGAATGCACTTCAAATGTACAGTGCGGATCTGACCACAGTTGGAGGCAAAACTACATATTATCTCAGCAAATGCTTATTCCCAGACCTGTTTGTCAAGATGCATGAATGCAGAGCTTAGTAAGTTACAAGGGAGAGTTGGAAAGCAGGAAGGAAGAGGTGCTTAATCACACTAATGTCCACCCAACATAATTTTCCTTCATTGAGTAGAGACTGAAAGTAAACCTAACTCAGGGGGAGGAGGGGGGGACTTTTAGAAGCATTTGAAAGGGAGAGCGGTGGGCATGCATGGGAAGGGATAAGAATCCCACCCTCATCCCACCTGCCTACTTTTTTTCCTGTTCTTCGCTGTATTAATGCCATTACAGAAAAAAATAGGTTCGGGAGCGTATGTTTGCTACAATAGCATGTGAGTCTGTCCTCAGTAAATATACTTCTTGCAAATGCCCTTCCCCACGAGTGATATTGGTAAAAAGTGTTGTTGTAGTGACCACGGACCGGGGTGGGGGGAGACTCAGTTATGAAGCTCACTCTAAGTGATCTCGGGCCAGTCACTCTCTATTAGGCTAACCAACTTCACCAGGTGGCTGTGCAATTTAAAGGGGGTGGTGGTGATCATGGGCTATGCAGATTGTCCTGAGCTTCTTGGAGAAAGAGAAAGACAAAAATAAAATAAAAATATTAAATGGCTTTGTAGTTCAGCTTCATACTTCTTAGCAAACTGTAAATATTTAGCAAATAATAAAAGACGACGATGCACATGATCATGTGGAAATGAGGACTGATTCTGGCTGTTTGTTCCAGAATCTGTAGGATACAATAAGAGGAATAAACAGTTCAGCCTTGCTTCCTTCCCCTGCCCTGGAATGAGCTTCTTCATGTGGACACACCTTCCATTGTTTGAGCAAACAATGCTCACAGAGCCAGTTTTTCTGTTTCTCTGGTTTACTTGTGGAACAAGGAAAGATGTAAAAATAACACCCTCAATGACCTGGATCATCTCGGGGGGGGGGGGGCAGTCAGAAACTGTCATCTATGCCCTGATCATTCCTGGGAGCTCTAGAACCGCACTGCAGGAGAACCCAAGCAGTATCTGAAAGCAAGATGCAGCCATAAGTTTAGAGTGAAGGTAATCTGAGTGAGTCAGTGAGAAGAGTGGGCCTGTTTTCTGGTTCAGGAAGTGCTTCATTGAAAAGTGCCAGGGTGTGCGAGCCTTTATCCAATGAGAGGCTGCTCTGTGGTGTGGGAAAGACAAGGCAACCTGCCTAGCCTCACCCACCCACTCGGATTACAAATAATATTGATATCTTCTGGGGCCAAGCCATAAAAATGAAAGAGCACCTGTAGCAATGTCTTGAGGGAGGCCTGCCTCAAATTAATTCTTGCTTCCAAGAATGGTTGTGTGGGAGAAAAAGGAAGGAAGAAGGAAACGTGTGGTGGGGGTGAGCATCTACCTGGGCCGGGAAGGTATAAGAAATCATAGAATTGTAGAGTTGGAAGGGACCACCAAGGTCCATCTAGTCCAAACGTTTGCCAATAGGAAAAAAAAGGGTAAAGGTATATCCAGTCAAAGGCAACTATGGGGTTGCAGCGCTCATCTCGCTTCCAGGCCGACCGCTTTCTGAGTCATGTGGCCAGCAGGACGAAACTGCTTCTGCCGAAATGGAACACCATGATGGAAACCAGAGCACACGGAAACACCATTTACCTTCCCGCCATAGCGGTACCTTTTTATCTACTTGCACTGGTGTGCTTTCAAACTGCTAGGTTGGCAGGAGCTGGGGCAGAGCAACGGGAGCTCACTCCATCACAGGGATATGAACCGCCAACCTTCTGATCGGCAAGCCCAAGAGGCTCAGTGGTTTAGACCACAGCGCCACCCACATCCCCCTTGCAAATGCAGGAATCTCATCCACTTTGAAACCAGACCCTGCTTAGCTTTGCCATTGCACTAGCAGATTGATTACTAGCCCCTACAAAGAGCAACTTGAATAGTCACCAGCAATATATGTTTTAAGATGCTAGTGCAATGGCAAAGCTAAGCAGGGTCTGGTTTCAAGGTGGATGAGATTATGCTCCCCAGTTTTCAGGACAGAGTGAAAATTAAGCTTTGCTCATCGTTTGTCTGGCTCTGTCCCACTTTGAATAAAATGTCCTTTGGAGTTTTTCATACGGCACTGGGTGCATCTCTTTGCTGATTCATATTCTGTGATAGTCTCACTGAAACGATCCTTAAGTGTGACACCCTTCTCTCTGAAAGTCAGCCTTGGCACTACACCTACTGACCCGGTTCTCCCACTTCTTTCACCATAGGAAAGCTTTGGCAGCAAACCAAGACAATGAGACAGCTCCTTGTTTTATATATATAGTCCTCAGCCCTGACATGGATAGAAGTGATTCATTTTGCACCTGAAGACAAAGGATTCTCTCGTTCTGTACTGTTCACCCCGAAAAACCTTATGCGTTGCCAACATAAACAAAAGTTTCCAAGGATGCAGGGATAATAATAATAATAATAATAATAATAATAATAATAATAATAATAATAATAAGCCACCCATCTGACATCTGACTACCGTGTTTCTCCAAAAATAAGACACCGTCTTATATTTATTTTTCCTCAAAAAAACACACAGTGGCTTATTTTCAGGGGATATCTTATTTATTTATTTATTAATAATGGTACAGTTTAACCTACAAGGTTAAACTGCCTCTCACTATGGCTTATTTTCGGGGTATGACTTATTTTCGGAGAAACACGATAGGTTGCCCCAGCCACTCTGGGTGGCTTCCAGCAAATAAAAACATCAAGCACCATTCAAATGTCTTCTAAAAGTCAGATAGTGGTTTATTTGACGGGAGGGCACTCCACGACTGAGAAGCCCTCCACCTGGTTCCCTCTAACCTCACTTCTCGCAGTAGGGGTGGTTTTTACAGGTGAAGGCATTATATGATCTGTATTGACCAGGCACCCCCAAACTGTGGCAGTCCAGATGTTTTGGCCTACAACTCCCATGATCCCTAACTAACAGGACCAGTGGTCAGGGATGATGGGAATTGTAGTCCAAAACATCTGGAGGGCCGAAGTTTGGGGATGCCTGGTATCCTCATGCCAATAGGCCCATTTGTATGCAAAGGATACAGGGTCTTTGACAGTACTCAAGGCGAGGTGTGATTCAGTACACACCAGCGCAGCGTGGGGCCGAGGATATTGAGATCATGGGTGGTGTGTGCTATCTAAGAGTTAGTTGGGCTCTGTGATACATTTTGGACTTGCACACTACAGAGTCCTGGGGAAGCACAATATTTTGAGTCAGTACCTACCACAAAAGCTCCCTAGCCTGTCTTCAGTGAATCAACAAAGATATCTACAGTAACTTTTATTTCTCACGCAGAGAGACACACACAGACACACAGAGAGAGGGAGGGAGGGAGGGAGGGAGGGAGGGAGGGAGGGAGAGTACTCCTCCAGTCTTGAAACCATGTTATAGGTTTTCTTAAATCCCGTGAACGCCTCTGCTTTTGTATCAAAGACAACCGAAAATCAGCTTGGCACACATTTTAAGTCCTCCATTGTTTTAATGCATCTTTGCATTAAAGTTCTTGAATAATTGCCTTTTTTTTAAAAAAAAGTTTCTTCTGGGATTAGACAGGAAAGCTTTCAGCTGTAAGACTAAGAAGAGGTTACATTTGTGCTTGGAAGAAACTACTTTTTTCCAGCAATATTTTCCCCCATTGTCAAAACAGTTCAAATGTATGATGACTTTATGTTTATTTCCAACCAAATGTTTGAGGAATGAGATGGTGTTGAGGTGGGGAATAGAGGCCTATTTCAAGAGCTGTTGAACACAAGTCTCCTTAACAGTTGGTTTATCTCATTCAGGCTCCTTTTCTATGAAGTCTCATTTTAAGGTGACCTTTCCATGTACAATATGTTGAATTTTTCATTTTATTTGATTGCAAAGGTGCTATGATCAAAGAGTAGAATAAATATTGCCTTTTTCCCAGTCTTGGGGTAGTGATGGGGAGAACCTTAGAAAATATCTGGGTGTTGTTATTTTTACAAAATGGTAGCATGCAGCTTTTACTCAGGATGTGGTGTCTATATTCTGAAAATATACCATTTTAAATTCACATATGCAGCAAAACCCTGGTGGAACATAAATAAGGATCAATTTTTATACAGTTCAACACAGTAAAACATTATATAGGCCTAACTCTCTCTCAATCTAAAGCAGAGATACAATTCCTCTCTCAACTGATAGAACGTAAACCATATTTATGTGTGTGGGTATGTATATATTACAATAAATTATGCAGCAAAACACATTGGTGAACACACCAGGTTCCTAAAGCATTTCCAGCAGAGATGGTAAATCTTTATGTTTCTGTAGAAACAACAACCAAAAATACTAGACAAAAATTAGATGGGAATTTTAAAGATGGCTTTACAAGGTTTAAATATTCAGATGTTTATAGCTGCATGAATAATACCCTTATCAAGTTGCATATTTATTTTTAAGTGAATTTTCATTATTTTCAAATGACAATTTTGCTTGTTCTCCTTTGTATTCATTGGTGTCAGATACAGAAAATAGTTTCCTGCTTACCATTCTGGGGAAGATGAAATTCATCATTGTGCCAAAAGTATCCTGGAAAGCAAAGAAATGTTATTAGTTATTATGCCCTTATCCATGGGGAGCCTAACTCCCCAAACATCAGCATCCACACACACAAATGAAACAAACCAATAGCTTAGAAACACAAAGCAAAGCAAAATACAAAAACAAAGTGTGTCCCAGAAACATCCTATATCTATTTAGGAAGCCCTAGTTAAATTCTGTGGGTGCTCAGAGTCCCTGGAAGTAATCACGAAAATAAGAGTATACATTATATTTTATGTTCTTATATATTATTATATTATTACTTTTCAAGCAGACTTCACAGAGTGATTTACATAGAAATAGCCACACAATAATCATCAATTGAAATGTTTGAATGAACAGCAAAGAGAAGTTTCAAGGGTGAAGGAGAACCAAATCTTTCTTTCCCTAAGAGCAAAATGGTTCTTGAGCAGCCATGGGGTGTGGTTGTCAGGGCTGGGTGGCAGGGAAACCATCACAACTGGAACACCTGGAATGAGAGGGTGGGCAGCTCTCCAGGCTGTTCCATCATCCCCCCCCGCCCCGCCAAGGCAAGATGGTGTTTGAGGAAGGAGATGCACTGGGATGACTTCCATCTTTTAAAGCTTTTGGCGAGCTTCCTCTGTCTGTGCACTTCCACATTTGTGCAAAGAGAGGCTAACAAAAAGGCTAGAACCCAGTTTAACCACGTGTTGCAGCTTGAAGAAGATGCCGTGTTTATCATTTGATTTATACCCCACCTTTCATCCAATGAGCTCAAGGTGGCCTACTCGGCTCTCGGTCTACTCTTTTTGTCTTCACAACAACCCTGTAAGGTAGGTTCAGCTGAGAGGCAACAACCACCCCCAAGCCACTCAGTGAGCTGTGTGGCTGAGCGGGGATTTGAACCCTTTCCACTCAGGCCTTAGTCCAACACTCTAACCATAGCACCATACTGGCTCTCATTATGTTGCTAACCATAGTCATATTCACAATGTGCTGAGATGCAACTGGGATCTATGCTGAAAACATTCAATAAATAATAATAATAATAATAATAATAATAATAATAATAATAATAATATCATTTATACCCCGCCCATCTGGCTGGGTTTTCCAGAAGGGCAGCTTCCAGAAGGATATTAAAATACAACAAGCTATTAAACATTAAAAAGCTTCCCTAAACAGGGCTGCCTTCATATGTCTTCTAAAAGTCTGTAGTTGTTTTTCTCTTTGACATCTGGTGGGAGGGCGTTCCACAGGGCGGGTGCCACTACCGAAAAGGCCCTCTGCCTGGTTCCCTGTAGCTTGGCTTCTCGCAGCGAGGGAACTGCCAGAAGGCCTTCACCACGGGACCTCAGTGTCCGGGCAGAACACCTGGGCATCTGTCATAAGACAATTGAAATAAATCACTCGGGGGGGGGGGGTATGTGTGTGCATACGGTAGAATACATCATGGTCATGTGAATTTGCCCTATGTTGAAAATCAATGCTGCTGCTTTTTGCATTAGATTGAAGCCACGGCTATGAATCAATTTGTGGACTTTCCATTCTCCTACACTTTTTAAAGCCATTAGAACTCCAGCAGATTCATTTGTGTATCACATATTTATTCCATTCTTCCAAAGAGCTCAAAGCAGTATATATAGGATTGTCCCTGAAAGGCAGGTCAGGTTAAATAGTGACTAATAACCCACTGAGTTTCTCGGCCGAGTGGAAATATGAACCTGAATTTGCTACATCCAAGCCCAAGACCCTAGCCATTATTAGACAAAGAATGGCCCTAGGGATCATGGGAGTTGTAGGCCAAAACATCTGGAGGGCCGCAGTTTGGGGGTGCCTGCTCTAGCTCATTCAGGAAATCACAGCTCATTTAGCGCCACCAACTTGGTATGATACAGTAGAAAACATAAAAATTATGCTGTATATACAGTATATATGGTGGCTCAGACAGGGATGCAAAGAGAAATCTGTAGCTGAAACTGAACAGTGAGAAAAGGGAAGTTGGTCACTAGAACAGGAACTACTAGACATTCTCATGGTTAGCTGCAAGTTTGTGGGTGGGTGCTTAACTTACTTTTGAGGTGACTAAGGGTGCATATGAGTAAGTAAGTTTCCTTTCTTTCATTCTACAAATCAGCTCTCACCAATGGTTGGTCTGGTGCTTTGTAGCCTTCCCAGTTGCCCACACTTCAATTAAATTCCAGGGAAAGGCATCATGAGGTAATATCTCTCACGGGCCTTTTTCAGATCAGGAAGCATGGAGAGCTGGGTTGGCTGCAGAGTGCTTGAGAAATGTTTACCGGAAAGAAACACTCTCTCTCTCTCTCTCTCTCTCTCTCTCTCTCTCACACACACACACACACACGCACGCACACCACCCTTGGCTATCTTGCACCAATAAAGTGATCTCAAAACTTGTGCTCACAGAAATTCTAAATAAACTCTAAAGTGCCTTGAAGATGAGGCAGAAAAAATGGAGGCTTCTTTTGTGAAATTGGATGACAGATTTGAAACATGGAATCCAAACACCGCAGAGACCAAGAAACACCCCGCATTGTCTAACTGTGGTTGTTAAGCATCTGGGTTTGTTGAGGCAGTTGCTTCCATTTCTCCTAGTTTACTACTCAGGACTTGCCTAGTGGATAAGCCATCAGCCGGGGACTGTGGGAGCAAGTCATTGTGTTCCTTATAGGAAAAGGAACCAACTAGGGTTGCCACCCGTCTTGTAAAAAAAATGGATTGTCATGCTTTGGGACCACAGTTTCTCTAGCTCCGTTTGGCCCCCAAACAGGATGCCTTTTGTCCTGTTTTCAAAATAAAAACCAGCATTTGTGTGTCCCCCCTAACTTGCTTGTCTCACGCAGCCTAGCTTGCTAGGGGCCTAGGAAGTTGAGCCCACCCTCCCCTCTAAAGCTGGCTGATTGACACTCCAGGCTAAGCAATAGTGGAACCAACGCTCAAGGGAAGAACATGTATCCTGCTTGCAGAACACCCCACGTTCAATTCCTCTCATTCACAAGTGACTCACTGGGTGGAGTGGAACAGCAACACCAGCTTCCCAGTAGGTGGATCAATGTTTGCTTACCTGGAAGGGGAGGGGGAAGGGCAAGGTGGCGATGAGGTTAATGCAGTGCAAAGAGTGCCAAATTGGCCCTGCCACTGCATTTGCAGTGTGCCAACCTCCCTGCCACTTCACCTTTCCCTCCCAGTAAGCAAAAGCAACCCACCTGCTGGGGAGCTAGCATAGTGGATCCTTCCCCGCCCCTAGTGATCCACTTCTGCTGACATCTCCAGTTGAAATGCTCAGGTGGCAGGTGATGCAAAGACCACGGAGAGCTACACAGATTTGATGAACAAACAGCCTCTTCTGATAATAATGCAGCTTCTTATGTCCATGACACTGCAATTGGTATCAGTGTACCCCACCCAGTCTGAGTAGTACATCAGTTCCAAACTTAGAAATGCATCATCATTGTTTTTGTGATATTACCTGTGTAGCAATGGCTACTGAATCCACATAGCCAGGTCCCACCCTGCACTAATAACACTGGAAAGAGAGAGGTCACGTAGCCTTCTCCACCTGCATTGCACCTGCCCAAAGGCGGTGGCAGGGTAGGAAATAACCACAGCCTCCACCCATCCAATGTGGTTTCGCTGCTTCAAAATCTTAGTAACCTAGAATGCAATCCGGCTACACTAAAGTGGGAAGCACACTATGCAAGTGACCTTAGTTTTGTTTCTTCTTCTTCTCCTCCCTAAGATAAAACAGGTAATTAAACTAAATTCCTTTCTGAATTTAGTCTTGAATTTTAAGGCGCATACTGCTTGACGTCTCTTGTGACATTCTGTGCTATAAATTCTTTGGCACTTGGGCTACCTGGCCACCCTAGAACTCATCACGCTAAAGTGCCTCACTGGGCTGCCAATTATTTTCTGGAATTACTAGTCCAACCCCATGACAACATTTTTTAAAGCTGTTGCTTTCCAGCACTTTCCCCCTTCTATTAACATTTCAGCCTGACCACTGTATGCTAGCTTACTGCTCATATCACTGAATGCAATGAACTCCCTGCTCCTTATAAGCCTCATAAGGTCACATTTTCTCCTTGCACTTCATAAATCAATAAACAAATTCGAAAGTTCTTCTTCTTCTTGTTTTTTTTTAATCGACAGTTCCTGAAGAGGGCAGTACGTTCTAGATATTATTGAATCATAATCTAAGACATGACAGCCGGGCTTTACTGTACTGTAAGAAAGAGAGTGAGAAAACATATAGCTGGATATTTTGTATAGCAGTTCCCATGGAACAATAAACCAGATCAGGCTGTTACAAGCCAAGGTCAAAACTGCATCCGATTATTAAAGGGAGCATTCAAATAAGGGACCTGAAGCAATGCATTTAGCAAAGGGAACCACGACAAAATCAACAAGAAGTTGTACTTTCACAAGGAATGGGTTTTATCTTTATTGCCAGATATAACTCCACCCCCCACCCCCACTTATTGGCAGTGCATAGACTGTCAAAAAACTTCTAAAGGGGTTAGATTTAATTATCTCACTCCTTGCACATTTCATCTCGATTGCTATGGCAACATGCGGTTGCCTCAGCAGCAATGCACACTTTAATCAGATATTTCCTCACTCATTTCTCTGTTCGCCACAGCGATGCGATGAAATTTATAGCCAAGCCCTGATACATGGCGCTACACCTCAGAGGAACCGGCGGAGTTCAATCCGACCATCCCAAATGGGTGCGCATATCAGCGCACCGACATGTACGTGCAGAGCCACCTACCCAGATGTTTTCAGAGACTTTGGCAGCTGGATGACATGTGGAGTGCGAGGCGATGATAAGTAGGTGTGCTTGGAGCGCATTTCAACTTCATTGATTTCTCTCTCTCTCTCTTTAGCTTGTTTCCCTTTACCACTCCCTCTTTACAAAGCAGCCACCCACTTATTCAGGCAGCCCAACCCTCCAAGCTAATGGGCAGGCACCCCGGGTTTCTGCAGGAACTCTATTTAAGTGTCGAGAAGAGAAAACATAATAACCGGCCAGACAATATCATTTCTTCCACTTCCACCCCTCCCCAAAAAGCTTTTTGTTTGATTACTCATCCCTTGATTAAACACCTCTCAGAGGATGACGGGGCCTCTTTCAACTGCCTGACTGAGAAATCGGGGACAAACGCTAAAACAAAAATAATTAGGGGCAGCGAACCAGCAGCAGGGGTGCAATTCAAACAGCAGACAATGTGCCCATTCAGACAACTGCAACATGCGCATACAGTCTGATTACAGGAATGTGTAGCATTTTCAAAGCAGGAGAAATGTACGAATCAGAGGGAAAATTGCAAGCAATTGAGCATGAAGCAAATGGGATGTCTATGTTTCACACATGAAGATAAGGCTAGATATAAAAACAAACAAAACAGATCTGGATAGATATCACTTGAAGTAATACAAAAGCACCGATTGCGAGCTTTCTTCGTATTCTTTGTGTTATTGCTATTACTGTTCTTATTTATTTTAGGATAATAGAATCTGCAGTTTCCAGAATTAATACCAGTTCTTTGCCTCCAGTGGCAATTAAGTCCTCTTAGCTCAGTGTATGGGATTATTCCCATACTGGCCTCAGAGTATGGATCTGTGGCACTGGAATGCAGCCAGGGGTTGTAACAGTAAATATAAATATATAAACAGTGTTATAACTATCATTGAAAAATGGGCTGTGCCTGTGAAAAACCCAGGAGAAAGGTATCTTTTTTAAAACAAGATACTTTTTTGTTTTTTAGGTAAAGGTAAAGGGGCCCCTGACCATCAGGTCCAGTCGTGTCTGACTCTGGGGTTGCGGCGCTCTTCTCGCTCTATAGGCCGAGGGAGCCAGCGTTTGTCCGCAGACAGCTTCCGGGTCATGTGGCCTGCATGACAAAGCTGCTTCTGGCGAACCAGAGCAGCGCACAGAAACACTGTTTACCTTCCCGCCGGTAACTTCCTACCTACTTGCACTTTGATGTGCTTTCAAACTGCTAGGTGGGCAGGAGCTGGGACCGAGCAACGGGAGCTCACCCCGTCACAGGGATTCGAACCGCCGACCTTCTGATCAGCAAGCCCTAGGTTCTGTGGTTTAACCCACAGCGCCACCTGGGTCCCTCCCTTTTTGTTTTTTAAACAAATGCAAAAACCATTAAACCCTTATTCAGCAGTACATCTAATGACTATTCTACCAGGAGAAAAGTCTTATGAGACTTGAGTTAAATTGTTCGGAAGGCCACACTGGCCTCCATAATAAACTCAAGTTCAATTGCCTCGTTCTGAATTAAAATGATGGCTTTTGGTTGTTGTATTTATAATTAACTTGAGGACCTTTTTCTCCATGTTTGCTGAATGTGTGGAAGGAGCAGGATCACACCATTAATCCTACCCCTTTAATGTTAATGCACTTGCTGACCGCGCGCCCCCCCCGGCAGCCATGCTTCTAATGCTTTTAGTCCGAATGGAGACCTATGCACATAATGTTGAACTCCTCCACTCTACAATTACTAGAGTGGTTTATCAATCAACCCCTCTTTCCAGGGAACTCTGGGAATTGTAGTTCTGTGAGGGGAATAGGGTTCTCCTAACAACACTCAGCACCCTAAACAAGTTACAGTTCCTAGGATTCTTTGGAGGAAGCTGTGACTGTTAAAGTGGTATAGTGCTTTAAAGGTATAGTGCAGATGGGGGCGTAGATTGAAGAAGTATCTATCAAACATCATGCTTTGAAACCACAGTTTACAAAGACAGAGGCATTGTGGGTAAAATATGTCACAGAGCAAATCAACGGGGTTATTTCATCAGTAGGGACTGGCTGAGAAAGAACGCATGTGGTAAGGAGGAGGAAGATAGAATTGTGTCGTAAATTCTTGGCTGCACTTGAAGGAAATTTGGGGAGCTTCAGGAGAGATGTTTGGGCAGAGGGGAGGAAACAGAATCATGTGTGAGGGAAATAAAAAACAAGGTCTGTTTGCAATTTCTACCTATCATATATGCAACATTACTATTTTCTCACATACATCCCTATCAAAGGAAACATTGATTTCCCTTCCCCCGCTGTGATGCCTAATAGCTCTGAAAATGATTCTCTGAATATGTTGGAAGGAAGATCTTTGTTTTCCTTGCACGTCATGCAGAAGAACAGAGAGGGCCCGGATAAAGATTTGTCAAGAAAGTGAAGCGATTTGCCATAGAGACACAAAAGCAAAACACACAAACATGACTTCATTGCCATTAAACTTTTCCTTATGAACATATGCTGCACAATGCATAGGCGCTCAAATGTAAACATTTCAACAGAGTAAGAGGTGGTGGTGGGGAACCCCTGAAAAGTGGTTATAAATTACCATAATTACTACAGACAGAAATGGATTCATAATCCTATTGTATGTGCATAATTTTACTCACACCAGGAATCTTTCCAATGCCATTGGAAAAGATGGTTGCACTTAAGTTCCCTAGAAATCAATGGGACAAGAACACAGTGAAGCACTTAACAGCCAGTCTTGCCTAATTCTTCCCAGGTTGTGCCCAGTGGATCAACATGTAGAATTTAATAGGGCTGGAAAGCAGCTGAAGTTCCTCTGCTCCAAAGCAGCTTGTTTGATCTGGATAATGAATGTGTCTGAGACCTAGCTCACATTTTCTCCACTCTAGAAGTCTTACGCATGTAGCAGGGCCAGAGTGAACATCTCCACTGGGCGCATGCCCTCAAGTGCACATACCTGATCTCATAATTCTCCCACCTCAAAATAAATAAATAAATAAATAAATAGAAATAAATAGAAGGATCATGGCAGTCAGATGCACCACACCTACACTTATCTGTGTCAACACTGCCTGTTCAATCTACGCATGACATAATATGCATAATGGTGGAGGCACACGCAAACATACAGACCACCATAATAGTGTGTGTGTGTGTGTGTGTCTTTGGAAACTAGCTTTGGCTGAATCAGACTGTTGGTCTGTCTAGCTCAGAATTTTCTATGCTGACTGGCAGTGACTCCCCAGAGATGCATAGATGACTCCTTCCCAATCCTACCTGCAGGAATGGCTCACCTGGTGGGAAAGAGCCACAGTGCATTGTTGCCACTTATTGGGAGTCGGCAACCTAAGGCCCCTAAGGGGTTGTTTAACCGGCTCATGGACTCCCACCGCCCACTTAGTTGGCTCCCATGCGCCGCGCTAAACAGGTGTGGAACAGAGCAGGGACCGCCTTCCGTGGCGTTGGCCAGCTTCCCATTGGCTGCAGGAAGGAGCGCTGGAAATAGTGTTTGCGTGTGTATGTGTGTGCGCACTCTGGCCCACTGCGGCATCTGCAGGACCGCCGTGAACCATCCCAAGCCACAAAAACTTTGCCGACTCCTGGTCTGGAGCCTTCGTTATACATCTTTAGGCACCAGTTCCTCTTCAACCAGGTTTTGGGCTGATTAATATTCTGTGGCCTTTTAAATGTGTTTGTGGGAGGGTGTGTGGTTGTTGTTTTGGTTCTTTTTGTGCTTTTATCTTGCATTTTTATCTGCCCAGAGATCTTTGGATATAAACATTTAATAAACAACAACAAGAACAGCAACAAAAGAGGCAGGTTGGCGGCAAGGTCAGGGTTGCACAGATGCATAGCAGTCCCACCTCTGAATTTATCCAGCCTTGACTTCACCACTATCTCACCCCTCTCTTTGTCTCTCCCACTAAGGGGCACCCAGGTAACACCACCACTTTTGGGGGGTTCACCCCTCTGCCTAAGCCACTTCCTCCTACTTTGAGTTGCCAGGGATTGAACCTGGCTCGTTTTGCATGCAAGACATGGACAACGGACGTGGATCCTGTAGGCCCATATGGTTGCAAAGAGACTTATATTTCAAGGTTTGAAAGACCAATGCCCACCATCCTAGTACTCAGTTGTCTGAATATCTTACAGCCTCCCCACTTTTAAACACATGACCTAGAATGATTAATCTCGTTTAGATACCTTTTTGGACAAACAAACTGCATATATTAATGAACATGTTTAAGTTAAGATTGAAGGAATATTCTTATTGTTAATGTCAGCTAGCAATGATTTTATCTCCCCATATTTCCTTCTGTTATGTCTGAATAATAACAATAATAACAACAACAACAACAATAATAATAATAATAGTTCAACTAAGCAACTAAGCTATGGGCTTCAATCCAATTTGTGGCTAGGCTAAATCACTTATCCTGCAGCAGTGTACAACTATCCAATTTAGTTTGCAAGAAGAAATATTTTACTGTGCAACTTTATCCCTTCCTGTAAACTGATGCCTCACAAACAGGGGACAGTGCCGCAAATGCTCACACAGCATCCTTAACAAAGCATTCATGGCATGTCCACCCCACCTTTCTCTAAAATACGGAGGGAAATAACCTTATTTTATTTTCCAGCTGATGCTTGTTAGGCTAAGTAGGCAGCTAGAACTCTGCAAGGAAAACAGCTAGTGGAAAGAGGGTTAAATGCCATTTCTGAAGTTAGGCATCATTGCTGAAATTGCTTCTCCACTGTCTTATTCAAAAAAATTTTTTTTAAAAAAAATCCTTCCAGTAGCACCTTAGAGACTAACTAAGTTTGTCATTGGTATGAGCTTTTGTGTCCATGCATACTTCTTCAGATACACTGAAACAGGTTTGGATGCACACGAAAGCTCATACCAATGACAAACTTAGTTTGTCTGGATGGCGCTGTGGGTTAAACCACAGAGCCTAGGGCTTGCCGATCAGAAGGTTGGCAGTTCAAATCCCCATGAGAGGGTGAGCTCCCGTTGTTCAGTTCCTGCACCTGCCAACCTAGCAGTTTGAAAGCATGTCAAAGTGCAAGTAGATAAATACCGGTAGATACCGCTCTGGCGGGAAGGTAAAAGGCATTTCTGTGTGCTGCTGTGGTTCACCAGAAGCGGCTTAGTCATGCTGGCCACATGACCTGGAAGCTGTACGCCGACTCCCTCAGCGAGATGAACGCCGCAACCCCAGAGTCATCTGCAACTGGACCTAACAGTCAGGGGTCCCTTTACCTTTACTTTAAGGTGCTACTGGAAGGATTTTTTTAAAAAAATTTGTTTCAAGTACAGCAGACCAACATGGCTACCTACCTGTCTTATTCAAATATAACATGTAGAATGACATGGTTTAAAAATCTACGCTCCTGCCCCAAAACCAGCCATAGTTTGATAGATAGTAGAGAGACAACGATAATAAATATATTCCTGAAAGCTCTGCAGGATTATGCTTTGTTCTTCCAGATTCAGTTACAGCAGCTCTTCAATGAGAGGTAACCAGCACAGAGCGAAGCTTCTAATTTCTCCTTCTTCAACCTTGAAAGTATTGCGGGATATCACCTGACCATTAAAATAGTGAGGAGGAACTTGTTAAGAACTCCTGCCTGGCTATATATTTATGGACTTTATGCATACTTTTATGATAGCACTAACATTCCCTGAAGGGATTATTAAGTTGTTAGACAAATTAAAATTAAATAAGAAGGAAAGGTGCACTTGAACTAAAAACTGTTTAAGCATGCCTAAAGGCAAGGACCAGAGCGAGCAGCAGGAATTTCTCCTCCCGCATGTCTCCCACAGCTCTTTGGCAGCTTCAGTGGTTCCTTCTTCTGCCAACTTCCGTTTCAGAAGACTTTAGTGAGGGCATTGCGAATAGCAGAATTGTAAGCTGACCATTTGTTTATTTCTCTGTGAAGGTTTTCTGTACCACTAACATTAAAGGGGTGGGGGGAGGATTATGGCTGTGATGAACAGCATAAAACCAACACTGAAATGATATTCAGAAAACAAGTGTGAAACACATACCCCCCCCCCCCCGAAGTTCAGATTTATACATTGGCAAAACTGGATCAGCCCTCAGGGAGAGGAAGAGGAAGGAGGAGGAGGAGGAGGAGGAGGAGGAGGAGGAGGAGGAGGAGGAGGAGGAGGAGGAGGAGGAGGAGAGGAGTTTGGATTTGATATCCCACTTTATCACTACCCTAAGGAGTCTCAAAGTGGCTAACATTCTCCTTTCCCTTCCTCTCCCAAAACAAACACTCTGTGAGGTGAGTGGGGCTGAGAGACTTCAAAGAAGTGTGACTAGCCCAAGGTCACCCAGCAGCTGCATGTGGAGGAGCAGAGATGCGAACCCGGTTCCCCAGATTATGAGTCTACCGCTCTTAACCACTACACCATACTGGCTCACACTGGGAGGGCCTGGGTGAACAGGTGAGTTCTAAGCAGGTGCTTAAATGCCATTATGAAAGGTCCCTTCATTGGGAGAACCTGGAAAATGCCATGTTCCACCACACTCAAGGCCCTGGCCTTGGTAGAAATAAGACAAACCTCAGAAGCGTATGACACTACTGAGAGTGTCTCTCTCAAGGATCAAAGTGCCCAGGCAGTGGGAACCAAGGTGACCTGGTCCCAAGTTGTTCAGTGCTTCATGTGCTCATAATATACTGTAGCGCCAATGTCACTTATTTTTAAGGACATTCTCTGATAAAATTATTCTTTGTCATTCTCAGCCATCACATTACTTTAGAACGCTGCGACTTTTCTGATTTCAAACCATCATGCCCTATCAACCTATGGAATAAGCACCATAGCTTAAGAATGTTGCTCATTTTTCAGCAATTTTTATGCAGCAAACTTAAATCTAGGTAAGCCACCTGCAAAAGCAACCTAAGCACCCGGCTCTCCTTGCACATCAACATTTGACGCTGATATTTGTTTGTTTTTTCCTGCTCATGCATAGGGACAAGGTCATAACGTCTGAAGCTAGCACTTATTAGAAGTCAGGTATATTTTTCAAACTCTTCCTGTGAAATTTATTTAATATCCCACCTTGAAATGTCTATAAATATTTATTGGGGGGTGGGTTTCCTCCTTATGGTGTGCTCTTCCATCTCCCATTCCCCTTAAGAGTTTAGTAGCATCTGGAGTCACTGTATGGTGATCAATGATTTGAACTATTCAGTGTTCAGCCATTGATCACACAAAAGACAAATGTATCTCATTGGCAAGCTAGTTGGTGAAGTTGCATCCCCGCAACCACCCAACATACAATAAGGATCGGGGAAAGTATGGAAAAGGGTATGGAAGAGGGCTCAATTCAGTCAAAGCAGTATCATTTGCATTGTGATGATTTTCTTAATGCTACATTACTAAGTCTTCACACGTATGAAGCTAAAAGCCACACTTAGTTCCTAGAAGAAGAAAGTATGGTCCTACTCCTAATAATAGTTACAAACCTTTCAGGATGGTTAGGATTATTTTACTGCGGGTAATTCACTTTGCAAATTGTAAAGTGCACTATCAATGTTATTGGAATCATATTCATTTACGGGTATTACATGGATGTACATAATCATTTCTATGTAGCAGTTCTTTAAAGTCAAGTCTCTTAGCATCATTTTTATAATGTCATCATACATTATTTTCAACTTATTTGAGAGTTGTTTTTATATCTATTTAAAACCCCCAACTATAAATAGCTACAGTGGGGTTTGTTCTAGTTCCATCATCCCCTTTGTTTCTCCAGCACACAAAGCTCGCCACTGGTATGAGTTCAGCACCATTTTGGAGCAGACTCTTGTAGAATGAGTTGGCAATGACAGCCCCATTTAGGTTCAAACAGGTGATGGGGTTTGAGCCAGATGGGGTTGTCCAAGACAGGAAATAAGGGCATCTGAAAGCCCTACTTTCTTTGTGCAGATTCTGAGCCTGCAAGTTATTCATTATATCTTGCTGCAGATCTTAAAGCACTTTAAATAAAGTTGAGAGCTTTACACCTATACTATAAGTCTTCACTCCAAGAGTGTCACTGGGTCTGAAATCCTGGAGGGCCTCTGCCAGTCAGTGTAGACTTTCCTGAGCTAGATGGAGAAACAATCTGACTCTGTAGAAGGCAGTATCTTATGATGTAATAGGCATGTCCTTCCCTGTTGCTTGCTACCAGTTCCAAGTACACATGATACAGTACATCATGAATACATGAGAATGGTTTTGCCATCCATAAAACAGCAAGCTCTGCTAATAATCCCTTAGTTTGTATTCTGGATTTTGACCTAAGTTTTTTTTAAGTAGTGTTAGAAGCTTCTGAGTTGAATTTGAAATTGCCAAATTACTTATTTTAATTTCTCCCAGTTAAACAAACCAGCTATTCCCTCCCTTTATTATACACCCACTAAAATATAATTGCCAAGAAACAGGAGGATGTGTTGCAAAAGCTGGACTCATTCAGCTACAAGACAAGAAATATCCACAATCCACACTGATACATTAGGTGCATGTTTGTAAGCTTATTCACACAGCAGCAACCAGATATTAGCAGGCCTGGTCTTTGGAGCCTTCTGGGACCATTTAAGCCAGAAGAATAAAGGTAAGAGGAAAACAATGCTAAATATAAAAGGTAGGCATTAAGAGTCTCGATTTTTGCTCCTTTATGAAGGTGCAAGCAGCTGAGTTTCAAGACAAAGATTAATCCTCTCCCTCTCTTTAGAAAAGTAAATCCTCAGAATTGTGGTGTTGATGATCCTTGAAATTATTAAAGTGGAAAAGAAATTTTAAACTTAATAGATTTTGCCATTATGGAAAATGCTAGCAGTTTAAAATCAGCTTGGAAAATAGAACTAGGCAAATCCGTTTTGTTTTGTTTGTTCCTGTGCTCAGGCAAGATAAGACTTTTATGCTCATATGCAACTCAATTCATTGCAATTTGACACAAAGTCTGGGCATCCAGAGTTTGAATTAAGACAGGCACTGTACTCAGTTTAGTCAGCTCGATTGGGTAGTCTTTAAGTTCCTTGTATTTCTGATATTCAGAGGTGAGTGCTGCTGCTTATGTATGTAAATGGCAACCAAAATGATCAAGGGGCCGGAGAAACTCTCCTTTGAGGAAATGGAACCTGAAACCTTGGCATTATCACCAATACACGCTAACCAACTGAGCTATCTATGCACTGCTATAATGTTTGGTGCTTTTTTTTAGTTTGGAGTCGAGTGTGGTGCTGATAATGCCAGGGTTGGGCAGGTTTGATCCCTGTTTGAGGATGCATATTCTTGCATTGCAGGCGGTTGGACTTGGTGATCCTCAGGATCCCTTTCAACTCTACAATTCTATGATCCTCTGATGTATAAATCAGGCCTGATGTGGAGAAAGTGGATAGAGAGAAGTCTCTCTCTCTCTCTCTCTCTCTCTCTCTCTCTCTCTCTCTCTCTCTCTCTCTCTCTCTCTCTCACACACACACACACACACACACACACACACACACCTAGAACTCAGGAGCGTCCAAATAACACGACTACTGAAAAGATTCAGGACCAACAAAACAAAGTACTTCTTCACATGGCATATACCGTAGTTAAACTGTGGAATTTGCTCCAACAAGAGGTAGTGATGGTGATCAACTTAAAGGTAAAGGGTAAAGGGACCCCTGACCATTAGGTCCAGTTGTGACCAACTCTGGGGTTGCGGCGCTCATCTCGCTCTTATGGCCGAGGGAGCCGGAGTACAAGCTTCCATGTCATGTGGCCAGCATGACAAAGCCACTTCTGGCGAACCAGAGCAGCGCATGGAAACGCCGTTTACCTTCCCGCCGGGAAGGTACTTGCATTTTGACATGCTTTTGAACTGCTAGGTTGGCAGGAACTGGGATCGAGCAATGGGAGCTCACCCCGTTGCAGGGATTCGAACCGCTGACCTTCTGATCGGCAAGCCCTAGGCTCTGTGGTTTAACCCACAGTGCCACCCGCGTCCCGCTGATCAACTTAGATGGCTTTAAAAGATGATTTGACAAATTCATGGATGTAAAGGCTATCAATGGCAACTATCCACAATGGCTGCATTCTACCGCTACTGTTGGAGGCTGCTTGCTTCTGAATGCTAGTTGCTGGAAAGCATAGGGTGGGAGAGTGCTGTTGCACTTAAGTCCTGCTCATGGGCTTCCTATGCACACCCAGTTCGCCACTACTATGAGAAAAGGAGGCCGGACTAGATGGGCCACTGCCCTGATCCAGCAGGTTCTTCTAACAATCTTATGTTCTTATTCTCGTGCAAGAGGGAAGTATCAGCAGACTTGGAAAGCTTCCCAGATTTGTAGAAATATGAAGGTTCTTTAGGCGGAAGGGGGGGGGAACCTAAGGAAGGTAGGATTCCAAAAACAACATAATGAGGCAGTATCTCGGAGGAAGGCATGGCTAGCTGATTGGAATATTGAACAGGAGTCCTCCATGTGGCAACATTTTGTTGCAGGTACTGCTGTATGAAATAGGTTTGGAGTTTGACTTAAAAACAAACTGGAATCCACTATAAAAATGCAGTGCTCAAGTGATGTCAGCTCAAGAGACTTGGGTTTCAAATGAGGATACAAGCATAACAATAGGCTGCCTTAGGAATTTCCCCCAACATCTCTGTTATATGTGAACACCAGAGACATTTCCCCAAGCACTTGTTTTGCAGCCACCTTGGAATAGTTTGCATATGGTATGTAAGCAGGAGACTTTTGTATTTAAATGCTAAACACTGACGTGTATGGATAACCACCAGCCACCATAAACTTTACCCGAGTTCCTCCTTTGTGATGCCCTTGTTTCTATTGATCTTTATTGACAGTATGCAACCGTCCCATTTTGATTGTCTTGTCTTGTTGTTGTTTTTTGTTAATTATATGGCCTTTTGCTTTTGATGTGCCCAAGAGTTTCCTTTGATATTCTAGGCTGTCCCGAGTGCACAGGCAGTTGCTTGATAACAGCCATATTTTTAGAGGTGCCAACACAAACAATCTGAGCAATATAAAAAAATTCCTTCAGTAGCACCTTAAAGACCAACTAAGTTTATATTTTGGTATGAGCTTTCGTGTGCATGCACACTTCTTCAGTATCTGAAGAAGTGTGCATGCACACGAAAGCTCATACCAAAATATAAACTTAGTTGGTCTTTAAGGTGCTACTGAAGGAATTTTTTTATTTTGCTTCGACTCAGACCAACACGGCTACCTACCTGTAATCTGAGCAATGTTTGTGTCCAGGAATGGAATCTTCCATGGGATAGCAAGGGACCCTGGAAAGTACCTTTGGGTCACATAGTGCTGTTAGTTTGAAGGGCTCACAAGCTTAACTGCCTTGAAACAGTAACCACAAAGCAGCACAGAGGGTACCTCTTTGCATTTTTTGGCCTGTGTATCATTCCCACCCACCCCACCCTATCTATCTAAACAATCTATCTAGGTAGATTAACAACTCACAGGTCTGATGAACTGGGCTCCTGTCCACACACACACACACACACACACAAGTGTGTGCCATGTTTGCCGTAAAATGGAACTTGCTCCTTTGTGGATATTTTGTGTCTCAAATAAGAAAATAGTAACAACACATGTGTTAAATTGTAGCTGATAATTGCAACAATTTCTTGCATTCTTTTTGCCCTCTGCTACATTTTCCTGATGTTTTCAGATCTTTCCAAAGCCACACATTTCCTTTGTACGTGTGTGTGTGTGTGTGTGTGTGTGTGTGTGCGTTTGTTGTTAGCTCCCTGTTCTCCAACGTTGTGCCCTTATGTTTTTATAACACAGAAACTGAAGCACATCTTTCCCCAGGACATTTATGGGAAGAGGCCACAAAGAGCACTTATCTTATCTTATCTTACCCTCTTTTGCAGTTTACTTCCTGTTCCTTTTGGAGTCAATGCCAACCTAGGCTTTCGGCATGAAAGTCTGAAGTAGGATTTTAAGTGCAATTGATTGAACTTGCTAAAGTAACAACAACAACAACAACCTCCAATACGGTACTTCCTGTGGTTGGGAACCCTGATAAAACAAGGTTTGTGCTAATGGGAAGGACTGCAAGTATGCTCAGCCAAACACAGCTTGATTCCCTCCTCAGATTTTCACACTGAATCTGGGAAGCTCCGAAGTGGAGCCAATACATGCAAGCAGTGCTATTTTTCTAGAAAAAGAGGTGCTGGAGATCACCACGAACCTCTCCCTTGTTCTCTTAGAACGGCAATGGCACCCACCTCAGAGGTGCCAGAGCTGAGCTCTGGTGATCTTCGGCTGAAAAAAAAAGAGCCCTTCATGAGGATATTAGGGGAGGGGATTGCACGCACACTCAGCCCCTCCCACAAACTTTTGGACACCCCTTCCACTCACTCACCCTGAAATGCCTCAACAGAGTTCCTTAGTTCAGTCAAATGAACCTCAGCACGAATACTTGGTCCCTCTGATTTTCTTGGGAATTTATTCAAGCCATGAGATTTCCTACATTGTAGGCACCGCTGCCATTATGTGCCACAGCTGCCATGATCCCAACACCTCCAGATAATGCCACTAACGTTGCTATAATCAAATACTATTATATGCCCTATGCTTCTCTGAACAAGATTGGGAAAATTCAGCAGAGCAAAACAATCCATAATATTTTTCAGATACAGTTTAATCAATGCTGAATGAATCACAGAAGCATAGAACTGGAAAACTGGAAGGGATCATGAAGGTCATCTAGTCCAATGCGCTCCCCAATTCAGGAATCTCAACTAAAGCATCCAGGACAGATAGCATGGAGAGGAAGGGAGAGGGAAATGTTTCTTTCAATTAAATGTAATTGTTACAGTTGCTTAGTAGAGCCATGAAACTTCCGGGCAACAATGAGTGGCATCATTGATCACAAAGGTCAATGAAGGGTTGTTGTTGTTTTTAATCTGTTAACTGCTTTTTAATATGCTTATCATGATTATCATTTCAAAGACTAATGTTTGTGAACATTTTACAACATTTTGTAAGGGGCGTTATGAAAATAAGGCCTTAACTATTAAATTTGGCAAGCAAAATTTATATACTGTTTCTGCTGCTTGCTAAAAACTTTTTTTAAAAAAATATCAACAAGCCAATCCAAATGTATTTGATTACTGTATAAGATTGTTGATTTTAGATGTATATTACTATTTTATATTGTTTTATGTACACTGCTTATATACACTGTTGTGAGGTAGATGGGTATAGGATCATACCAGTTTCCATTAATTTGAAAATGCCTCCTCTGAAAGACTGATTAAAATGCCATTTACATTTGAGTTGTAATCAGGTCATTTGACCTCCTTCTTCCATAACACTAAATAGGTTTTAAGATTCTGTTTTTAACCTTCAAGATGCTGCTAATATGTGACCTTACCATTTACTATCTTACATTGGGTTGTTCTTCTTTTTATTTTTATTATGTATTTTCGTGGTTTTATCTTGTGAACTGCCCTGAGACCTGTGGGTATAGGTTGGTATACAAATTTAATTAATAATAATAATTACAAAACTAACTTTTGTCCTTTATTCATATTTTGCTTCCTTTTTCAGTAAGCTGTGTACTGACTTTCCCATTCGATTTTCTAAATATTTCCTTCTTTCCTTGGATAACAGACTAAACAGAATGCTTCATTTTAAAAACAGAAGCAAAAGTATTACTTTCCATAACTGTAATTTTTTTAACCTCTAATATTATTGCAATATTCTTACTATAGAGCTTTCTCTGGTGTGCTTTGTGAGTTTGTCAGGGACTCTAGGCTTCTGGTTTTTTTTGTTTCATGGTCATCAAGATTTTCCTTAGCATCTAAAGCATTCCCCAATTTGTTATGATCACAGCAAATTAAAAAGAAAAGAACAGGAATTACACGTAATTTAGTGGGACCACAATGGGAAGGAACAACTTGAAATTTTTCATCTGCACCAATTTACTAACCAAGTATTTACAGCCAAGATGCCTATCTGAAGCTTGGTGTTTTTGTAACCCAGACTTCCAAGGAATGCAAGGAGAGCCTATTACAGCACTTTGTCAGAAAGGGAAATATATATATATATAGGGCAATACATCAGCAAGATAAGGATCTCACATTAAGATGACCTTTATGTGTGAAAAGCAGCTTTTCTTGCAACCATCTGCCAAACCTGCTTTGACCTGCCACAGGTCCCAAGGCTATGCAGATATGATGTATTAGTTTCTTTCTTCTCTCAAGCAATTCTCAGAGTTAGTGCAATCGACTTGTATATTGCCACCTGCAAAGCTGGCTTTTTTTTGGGGGGGTGAGATCTGACAAGGGCAACCCCCCCCAAAAGCAAGACCATTCTGTGTATGTTTACTCAGAAGTAGGCTCTACTGAGTTCAGTGGGGCTTATTACCAAGCGATTACATATTATTTATAGTTATTTTTTTTAATTCTGCACTTCCATAAAGGAGACCAGGACAACATGTTTGTGTCCCCTCCCCCTTTTCACCCTAAAACATCCCTGTGAGGCATGGAAGGCTGACAGATAGTGAATGGATCAAGGTTACCTTGTCGTAAGCTTTGTAGCTGCAAACTTGCTTTCCTTGGTTTAACCATGCATACACGGCATATGACATGTGTCCATCCCTTTGATGAGACTTGATCTCCCTTCTTTCCATAGGTAATGGAAACAGAAAGTAAAGCTCTCCCACCAGTCCTACAAGCTCCTTAAAGCACCTTCCCGCTCCAGGAATCCTGGGAGCTCTTGTTTATCCTTCACACAGCTACAATTCCCAGTAACACACTACAGTTCCCAGGATTTGCAGGGGGAGGGATGTGTTGCTTTAAATGTGCGGTGTGTATGCAGACAAAGTCCTATACTGTCTATGATTTACTTTCTTTCTTCTGTCTGATCTAAAGCCACAAATGCAGTATATGGCCTTGGGAAAACTACCCATCTTGCCTATAAAATAATCCCTTTGAACACCACCAATATTCTGTCAGAACTGAGCTAGACTTGGTAAATAAATTAAACACAGGGGTGTATATCTATATATATCTATATAGGCATTTGAAAAATGTTGCCAATGAGGCCCACCAAAGGGCCTTTGAGGAGTGGCTAAATGCAGGCTCTAGGCACAAGGCATGTCAGACCTCTCTCACTCCCCAAGCCAACACCATCTCAGACCTGTCACTCCTCTGTTAATGTGCTTGTCTTGAATGGGGGAGGAGGAGGGAGAGAGAGGGGTGGCAGTAAGGACTGGGATAGTGCTTTTCTTCTTGAACACAAAAGGAGGCTGCCCACCTGCCTGCATAAACCCCTGACTGATGGTTTTTTAAAAAATGACCAGGCAGACAGAAGGAAGCTGAGGAATATTTACTAATAAAACAGTCTTTGTTTGCCAAAGAAAATGCAAATATGGGGGGTAAATTAGAACACTCTGGCTCTCACACACATACACACTGGACCTTATTTAAGAGCCAATTCCACAAGGACATTGCATCAGTAGGGTATATACTAAGAAGGGTTAATTCAGGCTATTGCTTCTTAGGTTTCTTTTCCATCCAGGGCAGGCTTCTCCAACCTGCTGTGCTTCAGATGTCATTGAATTCCCATCATCTCTGACCATTGACCATGCTAGCTCAGGCTGATGGAGTTGTTGTCCAATATGGGCCACAGCTAGACTGAATGGGAAATATTCTTATTTAGCCTGCCACCTACAAACCATCTTTCTGATATGCTTATGTTGGTGCGTGTTGCCTTGTGCAATCAGAGCACACAGTGCGGCATTCAGACAATGGTATTTTTCTATATTATATCTGCTTTGGGATGAAAGAAAGTGGTTTTATAAATGGTTCCCTGGTGAAAAATAGGCAAATGGAGGCAGCAGCTGTAAGAGGCAGATGGGGCATACATTATACAACTTAAAACCATTTCTGAAGCAGATCTGAAAAAAGTATTCCAAAACAGCAACTAGGATTGCATGCATTCTGAACTCATAGGTTCAGACATTTCCACTTAGAGGATCATTTATGTCTTACTTCGGTACAAAAGAGTACAGTTAATAATGGATTCTCTTGCAAATTGTGTCACGGAAATAGGTGCCTTTGTTCATCTTTGATCTTTAAAATGGCAAGCTATTTTTAGGAACTACACTGTAAAAAGCCATTTAACATTTTGGATGTGGCTGCACAGTTAATACTTACTACAACTGGAGACCTATAGCGACAAGCTTTGCCTTCTGGCTGACATCTAGTTTGCTACATGAAGGATGTTCCTTAAGAGCATTGGGGGGCATGGATAAGCATTTCACCATCTGAGCCTCCACCTGATGTTTAGTGATATATAACCTAGGTTTCACTAGACACAGGGAACATCAGGCCTGAGCTTTCATAAGCCTGGTCTCTATAGACCAGACCCTCCAAGTGTCCCTCTTTTCCAAGGACAGTCCTGGATTTACAGAAGCCATTCCAATTCCTGATTTGATCCTGGAATGTGCCGCTTTTCCTTAGGACGTCCCTATTTTCACTGGAGAAATATGGGAGGGTATGGAGGATGCCTTTATTTTCATTGGAGAAATGTTGGAGGGTATGGAGTTATGCAACCCCTGAGCTAAGGGGATAAGTAACTATACAACCTTTAGAAGACATCTAAAGGCAGCCCTGTATAGGGAAGTTTGTTTTTTCAATGTTTAATGCTTTTATATATGTTGGAAGCCACCCAGAGTGGCTGGGGCAACCCAGTCTGATGGGCAGGGCATAAATAACAAAAAAATATCATTATTATCATGGAATAGCATGTTGCTACTTTCATCGGGGAAATGTTGGAGGGTGTTAGAGCAGCCTTCCCCCACCTCATATACTCCTGTGTTTTGGACTACAATAGCCGTGCTGCTTGGGGTGAGTGTTTTTTCCATTCAGGTCTTGCTTGTGGGCTTCCCTTGGGAATCTGGTTGGCCACTGTGAGAACAGGATGCTGGACAAAATGAGCCACTGGCCTGACCTCAAAGGCTCTTTTTATGGTCTTATGATGGGAAATCCTAGAATAACTTTTTTTAAAAAGGCCAGTCCCTACTATAGATTTGTTAAGCAGAATAACAGCATTTTCTTTCCCTTCAATGTTTTTAATGTTTTTTACTAAAAAAAATTGCTGTTGAGAAGGAAAGATGTGGGGTGAGGGAGGGAACAGGGAGAAAGGATAGATGGACACAGCTTCATTACATTTTGTGTTAACAAAACAAAACAAAACATCCCCTGACATTGAAAATAACAGCATTTCACTATTTGACATAACTGTAACATGTGGATAAGGGTAAATATCCTGGCTCTTTGGATACTGTGGGAATTTCGTTTTTTAGGCATGTATTCAATTTTCCTGCAGTACTCCTGCACAGTGGTATAACACCCCCCCCCAATGTATAAGACAACTCCTATTTTTTTGGACCGCAACAAAAAAAAATGGGGGGGGGAATTGCATTGCCAAGGCCACCAATTGTTTGCACACTCACTGCCAAAAGCACACCTGCCCACTCGACATTGCCGCTGCCGTAAATCGACCGCCCAAGTGCCGCAGTCACAGCCAATCATCATCAGGCCTTGCCGCAGCCACCAATTACACGCCCAATCACTGCTGCCAATCTCCTGCTGGCTGCTGCTACCAAGCCCCCCTCCCCCGCTGCTATCTGTGTATAAGATGACCCACAATTTTGGCCTATTATTTCTATTAAATAAATATTATCTTATACACAGAAAAATATGGTACCTTGGTTCTCAAACTTAATCCGTTCCAGACGTCTGTTTGGCACCCGAAAACCAAGGCACGGCTTCTGATTGGCTGCAGGCACTCAAGCAGATGCCGCATCCAACGTTCGGCTTCCGAAAAATGTTTGCAAACCAGAACACTTACTTCTAGGTTTGCGGCATTCGGGAGCCGATTTGTTCGGGAGCCAAGCCATTTGGGAACCAAGGTACCGCTGTAATCCTCTATCTCCTAATTAACTTCTAGGATACTAGTTGAAATATGACATTTAATATATGAGTTGTAGAAAAAAAAGCATGTTCTCTATTACGTGATGTCTTTTAAAGACATCTTTGGAGGTCTTTAAGCAGAGGCTTGACAGGCATATGTCAAGAATGCTTTGATGGTGTTTCCTGCTTGGCAGGGGGTTGGACTGGATGGCCCTTGTGGTCTCTTCCAACTCTATGATTCTATGATTCTACATGTTCCTATGATGCATTACGTATTTTGTAGTAAGGCATCTGGGAAAAAATATGAGAACTTTGCACCCCTAATTTAAAACTGAGAACCCCTAAGACCCCTGAAAACCATTCTGCTTTGCATGTACATGGTCCCAATTCCCAGCATCTCAGGATAGGGAAGACCCCCGTCTGAAATTCTGGAGAGTCTGTGTAAGCAACAATCAGTCAGTTGGTCAGTGTAGACAAGACTGAGCTAGATGGAGCAATGGTATGACTCGATATAAGCTAGTATCCTATCATGTCTAGTTCTTCCCTCTCAGCAAGAAAACCACTGCAGGGGTTCTCCACAAATCCTGGTGCAGCTGTACATCAACAAATGTCCAAGCTCTGGTTACATCTATACAGGTGAATTTGTAGGCATCTCAGTTCCACTTTTGCTGTCTGTATTTCCAGCATGCCATGTGCACCAGCATTCTGGACTGCCCTGGTTGTGACAACCTTTTCTCGTCCTTCCAGTTTTGCACCACAGAGCTAAAGCAGAAGCCCAGGGAACCCCCAGGGGAGGGGCTAAACCTATGGCACCATCCCCTTGGAAGTGTTCCAGCCGAAATCCTATTGGAAAGGATGGGAGCTACATCTTATATTCAGTGGGTGCTGTGCAGGAGGAATCCTTCCTGGGGAATCATACTCCAGGCTATCCAAAAGGTTAAAAAGACCTGCGGTAATTATCCTGTATTTACTATAGGAATAATCATACAGGGATATATATATATATATATATATATATATATATATATATATATATATATATATATGTTTTGGATGGAGTGCATTTTGCTGCAGGCATGTTTCTAACAGTCCATCTGAATATTTTATTTGCCTCATGATCCTACTTCCCTACATCTGGCCATCATGCTGCTTTCTCATTTTTCCTCGTATTGCAATATAAAATCTGGCAGGGCTTTTGGTTCTCTCGCAGCTCATTAACACTGTGTCCACATCATCAGCTTTTTCAGGGCCCCAGCCATTCGCGTCTATGCAGTTAATGCTTTTCTCCCCAGAATCTAATATCTCTTTGAGAGCACTGGAAAGATGAAAGGCATCAAAAGTCTTGGAATGCATTGTACTTTTCAGTGGTGGACTGTGCCTGTCTGTTCTTTTCCGTGTGCGCGATGAATAGCTTGTTGTAGTTTTGTTCAACAACAAAGCGATAGGTAAGGGAGACATTTCCCTGCCTAAATGACTAATGTGCATGTTAAGCGTTCTGGAAAAGGAACTTTTTGCAGTCTTCTTTAAAAGATAGGCAGAGGTGGTCTCAGGTGGGGATGTTGTTGTGGGAGAAGTTTCTAAGAGGGGGCTATTACTGCAAAGTCATTAAGGCTGTCGTGGTACCAAGAATCAGGCTGGAAGCTCTTGTAGAATGGCTCCAACACTGTTATCCAAGTTGCCTAAAGCAAGGAATGCAGCCAAATAAAAGGGATGTCAGAAACCAAAACCAGAGATGTTGGGAACTAACCAAAATTTGCCTGGATGGCAAGCATGGATCTTTAGGTGACAGGAACAGGCACCCTCCCTTTCAGCATTAAGGACAGACATGAGCTTCTCTCTACTAGCTCATACTATTTCGAAGGGCATAGATCCAATAGGCATGTCACTGCGTGCATTGTCGAGAGATCCCTATCAGCATTTGAAAATGGTATGCACCACAACAGATCCAAGCAATAATGGTTTTAATGACACCCCTGACTCAGACAGTACCCTGCCTGGCACTGGGATAACCGCGTTGGGCTGGATGTGAGCAGACTGATCCACAAAACACCTAGCAGACATGTTCAGTGGGATGCAGAGGACTCCACCTTTGCCATACCCTATGGCTACAAGAGAGCAATATTTATAGGGTATTTAGATCACCTGATTTGCAGCAAATGTTCCTAAATGTAGTGACACCAGTCACTGGCTCATAGCAGGCTGTGAGGTTGCTACTGGTAGAAGCGGAATGAAATATTTCCCTGCTCCATTGTTTTTGAATGTTGTAGATTTCCCCTAAAATATCTATACTACCTAGTGTCAGAGACAGGACACTGGGGTAGATGGCACACCATTCTGATCCAGACACCTCTGCTTATTATTTCCATTTATGTCCTGTCTAAAGCTGCAGCTCTACAAGCTAATTTTAATTTTATATCAGTTGGCAATTTATTGCCTGCTATTTAACAGATCTTCTATAATCCAATTACAGTAAGAAATCAAAATACCAATAGAATTGTAGCAATAACAGTAAAACACTGCAGCAGGGACCGATTAAAACCAAGAAGCAGCAAACAAAAAACGGCAACATCATAATAAGGCAGTATGAAAAGGAAAGTATTAACTGTTCATTTAAACAGCTCCCTAGCTCCTATATCTGCCACAGACAACTTGGTAACCTAGGGGCTACCACCGAATAGGACCATTTGATGGGATTGCCAGGAGAGTTTCATCTCCAGAACTCATCTCTAGAACTTCCATCTCTAGAACTCAAGGAGCAAGAAAACAGATCCATATGAAAACAAACCCAGAAGACTAGTGTCACATGCCCACCCAACACTAATCTGCCCTTGTTATAGCTAATGGTGCCGGCATGCACATTGACCTGGTCTAGCCAAGGTGGTGCCTTCTAGACGTTGCTGAACAACAACTGCCATCATCCCTGGTCATTGGCCATGCTGGCTGGGACTGATGGAAGTTGGAACATTTGGAGGGGAGCACTTTAGCCACTCCTCGCTTAGACACCGTACCTATCTAACCTACTGTTTTGTTCTTGCTGTGATAGCATTTCATCCACTGTAGCCAAAGTTCTGGTTTTACACACTGTTCCGCCATGCTGAAAGCACCTTGTCTAAGTATTGAGCATAAGATGTGGGTGGAACTCCCCGTGAAGTTCACAACCAGAAGTAAAACTAGCAGAAGCTTTGAACAACTGTTTCAAAATAATCACAAATATGCTTTCAAATGAATGACGCTGAAAGAAATAAGGGAGCTGGTTTTCCCCCTCCCCATACCTGCCATTGATGTTCCTCAAAACAGAATTCAACACTGATTAAGAATACATATTAAAGCCTCTTTGAAGAAAGGGTTAATAACATAACATTCTGAAGGCAGCATGGTGTCCCATGGATTCTCAATAATGAAAATTCAAATGTTCATTTTATTTTATTTTTTCAAAAAACACACCAGCCTTTCTGTGTCCCTTTCCCAAGCTAAACCAAGATAATTGGTTTTTTGGGGGCTAATTTCTGCAGCGCTTTAATAACACCTCCTGCTAGACGTCTCATGTAAACTCAGCAAGAGGAAGTGTCCAGAGTAATAGAAAGACTTCTGCTCATTTTAAAGCTCAAATTCATACTTTTCTGAACAAAGGAGATCCCCGCTGTTTGAGTTTGGCAACTGCCAGGCCAACTGCATTGGGGAAGATTGGATTATGAGGGAGGGCTGGCTGTGCAGTAAAGTCTCCCTTCTCCAGCTGGATTTTTATGTAAATTCCACTACAGCCCTTGCTTTTTGGAGATAATGGAATGGATACAAAACACTTAGCAGTTTTCAAGTCAGCAAAATAATGAAGAGGGCAGGCGGTTAGCTGATTTAATACATTTTTTTTTATTTAAAAAAACATTTGGTCACTTGTGTGACTAAGGATTTCTATGTTACAATGACTTTCTCTGGTGCATGGGATTTTGATGTAACACTTCAGTCAAAGAGCTCACAGCTCTCTAAGTTATTAGTGATGTGCGAACATCCCCTATCAAGAGCTTTTCATGTATTAAACTCCAGTAAGCTGCATAATTTGCCTAGCACTTCCTTGAAGGAATGGAGTCAACACTCCACAAAGGATATCACTACTCAGTTGCTTGTAGGAAAAATAAATCCTTAACTTTACAGCTTAAACTTCACTGGGATAAGAAATACATGATTGGATAACTGGATTCAAAGAGCTAAAAGGATCCACAGTGGCCCTGGGGAACAACTGGGCACAGAATCCATCTGAAATGTGGATTATCTCCATTGTGGTTATACTGCTATGAGGGTAGAGAAACAGAACATTTTGGAGCATCAACATTTTTTATCTTAACTGTAACATTGTGCGTTCTTTCACATTACATAGTGATCAACCCTACACTACCACCAAGGACACACTTAGAGAACAGGACTTTAAAAAACCCTGTTTGTAGCATTCACACTTGACTTTTTTTGTACACTTGAAAAAATATGCATGGGTGTACACCTAAAACACACATGTATAACATGTGAAGCAAACCACAGATTACAAGGAATCATTTGAGTATTCTTTTCTAAGTTTCTTATGTTGAGAGTCAAAATACTGGTTTAGAAGACAAGGAGTTCCACGTGAAGCTAGCTGACCTGTTTCATTGAATTCAATGGGAACTAAGTTCAACTAACAATGTGAATCCAACTCAATCATTTTATCAGTGGTGGCTGGTGACCACTGAGCCTGGTGGAGCAGAAAGCAGGGCGGCCAATAACAAGCAGAGCCAACTAAGTCTAGTTTTGCCCCCATCCTCCTCCTCTTGTGTTTTACAAGGGCAACAGCAAGACTAAGGAGAAGGAAGCTGACAGGCAGTGCCACCCCAGGACCAGATGTAAGGAAGAAAGCAGGTGGTTGAGGGCAAACTGAGCTTAGTGGGCCTGTGTCCCATTCACCCTCATTGACCAGCCTTCACTGAATTTGACTGAAGTAGTGAGCCATCAGGTTGGAGATGAGTCTCTAATCCAGGCTTCCTCAAACTCAGCCCTCCAGATGTTTTTGGCCTACAACTCCCATGATCCCTAGCTAGCAGGACCAGTGGTCAGGGATGATGGGAATTGTAGTCTCGAAACATCTGGAGGGCCGAGTTTAAGGAAACCTGCTCTAAGCAATCTGTGGGTCCACCTAAACTCACAACAGATGATGATAGATTGATGATAGATAGATAGATAGATAGATAGATGATAGATAGATAGATAGATAGATAGATAGATAGATAGATAGATAGATAGATAGCCGGGCACACAGATAGATCTGGAGAGACTCAAGATCTCGGCCTCAGATATAGATAGAATGAAGTCATAATGCAAGACATCTGGTCACCTCATCTATTGAGTTTGGCAGCTGAATCCTAAACACATTTACTTAGAAGCAAATCCAACAAATTTAAACGGCATTTATGTCTGATTAACAGCTGAGCATGATTTCCTAGATGTAAGTCCCATTGAACTGAGGTCATCATGATTTCTTAGATGGAAATCCCACTGAGTTCAATGGGGTTTACTCCCAACTAAGTGTTTCAGAATTGCAGCGCGAGACTGGGAACAAGTCCAATTGAGTTCAATGGGGCTTCTTTCTGAGTAGATCCATATTGCTTTACTCTGCCAGTGTGCTTAAGATCACAAGCAGAGAACAAGAGTGCAAGACTGCAGACATCAGATCTAGATAGAATGAAATTGCAATGCAAGGCACCTGGTCTTCATAGATCAAAAGGAATTGTCAAGTTGTGAACAGCCAAGGAGCTGTGCCTCTCCAACTGTTACGGTTTATTATGATGATTTATGAGGCCAAAAGGGGAATGTATGAATGAAAGTTTACAAGTTATGTTGTTTAGTGAAGTAAAATGCTTGAAAGCTGAAAATGTCAATTTGTGGACCACAGCTTTTAAAAGTTGTTTAGATCAGATGCCTGCAAAAAGTTAGTTCCATATTGTATCATTTAAGAATAAAATGTAATAGGGTTATTTGAAACGAACAAACAAAAAATGAATGAAAACATTTGCGAACAAATGGGATATATAACTCCAGAAACACTTGGCATCTCTCCTCTAAATGGAGAAGCTGTTTTTTCTCCACCAAAGCCATTGTTTCAGCTTTACTTCATACTTAGTGCTCTTCTGTTTTCCAAATATTTCATTGTTTTTCCTGTTGAGATTATGTACTGTTTCTCAAGTAACCGAGTGTTACATCCTTTCAAATGTGGGGCAGGGAACCCCTGGGCCATGGGCCAGATCCGGCCATGGCCTGATCTCATCCAATCTGTAGCATCTTTCTTGGCAGTAGAAGAGGCAACTACGGTATGCACCATCAGGGGTGGTGCTGACTGGGGGAGGGGGCAGTGGGGAGGAATGGAAAAGAAAAGGAGCAGCCGTGAGTGGCAAGTGATGTATTGGCAGAAGTCCAGGGGCAAAGCATGATGAGGTGAACCAGGGCGTGTGCGAAGGAGTGGACAGCTGGATGAGGAAAAGGAGTGCACAAACCCAAAGCTTATCACGAGCAGCACAGTGCTTTGTAAGCTCGGACAATCAACTGATTGTCACCACTTCCAAAGCCTAGTGCACTGTGCTTTGACGACCCCAACCAGAAATTGATTTTCAGCAGTTGCAGTCAATGGTGCCTGAAGATCCCCTTTTGGCCCAGCCCTGTCAGAAGGAAGGAAGGAAGGAAGGAAGGAAGGAAGGAAGGAAGGAAGGAAGGAAGGAAGGAAGGAAGGAAGGAAGGAGAGGATGGCAGAAAGGGGGAGATCCTGCTTACTTCTGACTCTAGCTCTGCCCACCATCAGCTCTGGCTCCCACTTGGCTTTTCCTCACAGAAAACCGGTCATAGAGTTATAGAATTGTAGAGTTGGAAGGTACCCCGAGAGCCATCTAGTCCAACCACATGCACTGCTTTAAACATTTAACAGCAAGGTGTGGCATTCTAAGTATCTCTTAACCTTTCATTGGGAAGGAAGAGGACATACATATGTGGCTCCAACTACAACCAGAGCAGTGCATGCTCTATACAATACTGCAGTGTTGAAAATGTCACTGCAACATCATCTCTTCCACCCAGAAGCGCCACCTTCTCTGGAGGATTGAAGGGGCCAACGCGCAACACCACACAATGTCCTGACGTCACACTCGCAATACCGCATGGTGTCCTGACATTGCAATGGGGCCCTCTGAACACTCAGGGGGGGAGCCCCTTCCAAAAAGTTTGGGGAGGCACAGTGCCTCGGTCCCCAGGAGCTGGCACCCTTGCTTTCACCACAAGCAGGGGCAACATGCACATATTATGGGTAATAATAGTGTCTTTGCTTGCATTGCTCTGTAATCTTTCATATACACAGGGGTGGCATAGTAATAGTAGTACTAATACCGTAGTAATAGTAATAGTAATAATAGTCGCAATCAGAAGAACAGAAACAATTCTAGCTGAATTTTAAATCTATGAAAGCTAGCACACCAAACTCCAGCTATGTGACATGCACAGCTCTGCTTATTCAAGATTTTCCTTGGCTCAGGGTGGATTTTTCAGGATCACTTTCTTCCTAAAGTGATCCTAAATGCAAACACACACACACATACCCTGCTAGCCACTCTTATAGTGCTTAGAGCATGATTTTTAAAGAATCGCCTCTATCCTAAGCTACCCATTAGTCTTTTACCTTGTGTTCACAATCAGATGGGCTAAGAGGATGTTACAAACATGCATCTGAAGGCAGCTACCAAAACACACAGTTGAGCCTACCCCACAGAGATGTAGATCACCTGGAGTTGTGGCCACTCCACTTCATGTGGCAGTTATTTATTTACATCTCTTTCCCACCTTTTCATCCAGGAAGCTCAAGCTGGCATTCAGGGCTCTCCCCTTCCTCATTTTAATCCACACAACAACCCTATGTTCCCACTCCTGCTACAATCAGCTCCCCTCCCTGCTAGTCTCCCAGCAGAACCCAAAGATATATGAAGATGACGGAGCCTCAGATTGCTTGGGAAGGACTGGGGGGGCAGGGCTTAGGGAGCTGTGGGAAGGTGGGGACTTCCAGTCCTCACAACTGTCTCATAGTAGCAATCTCTAGGACAGGCATAGGCAAACCTGACCCTCCAGGTGTTTGGGGACTACAAGTCCCATCATCCCTGACCACTGGTCCTGCTAGCTAGGGATCATGGGAGTTGTAGTCCCAAAACATCTGGAAGGCTGAGTTTGCCTATGCCTGTTCTAGGAGGACCTGTTGTGCTCATTAGGCCTGGCCTCCTGGGCTGTCTTGTTTCTTTGAATAAAGAGTGTGAGTTGTTGCGGACCTGCTCCTGGCATCTATTCCTGTCAACTGCATTGCTTTCTCCAGTAATGCACTTTCTCTCTCCCTTTCTCAAGCCTCCCCTACTCCAAAAACAGAAACAGCAAAAACCTAGCCCCAAACCCTTCCAACAACTTCTTGAAAACTTTGCACCCCCTTTTCACTGGAAGTTTGTAGCAAAGCAGGCAGGGAAGCCAACCGTGAGATGCCACCAAAGAAAATGATGCACTGTATGTTTTGTGCAAATTCTATTAAAATACAGAAGCATCTGACTTCTGTTTGCTAACTATAGTATAATACAAATTAGCTGGCAGGCTGTATGAGTGCTATACCCTGCTTTCATGCCAGCATTACTTAGTCCCAGCGTATTAATGAGCAAATGCAAAGATTTGAACAATCAGCATTTCGGTATTTGCATGCAAACTCTCATGCTGCGTAATTATACACAGACCTGGCACTCACATTAATTAGAGCTGATTTCTTTGTGACTGCAAACTGGTCATATCCTTAGCCGTTGCCATCATATGAAGTCATCAGCCTACATTCAATGTGACACTTTATGTCCCCAGCATTCTTAGCAATGCTAATAGGAAACAACTGTAAATAAGGCGATATTTTACAGAACAAGCTGAAGCTGGCTGTTGGTGGTGCAGTTGCTGTTGCTTGGTTGTGTGTGTGTGTTAATTTGATGCTGCTTTGTGTTGCAGAGAAAGAAACAAGCTATTTCTGTGTGTTTGCTTTGTAATTATCTGAAATAACAATGTAAACAAATTACTATACATTGTTCCAATGGATACCCGTCTACATCTGATTACAGATTACACAAAACTTGCTGCAAAAAAGAAGCGACTACAATGGAATGTTTATTTGGTGCTAACATACAATTAGTCTCTGACAATTTCAATGTTAATTAGATCTCTCTCTCTCTCTCTCTCTCTCTCTCTCTCTCTCTCTCTCTCTCTCTCTCTCTCTCTCTCTCATTCTCTCCCAATCCCCACCTTTCTGTTCCTACCAAATAGCTTTCCTTTTCTAAAAGCACATCTCCCACAATTCAACCACAAAGAGTTTGGGTTGGCGGAGCAAACAGATTGCTGCTTCATTTGACTAAGATATCGGGCCAGAGAACATTCTTTGCCATACTGGTGTGCCAAACAGTTAGGGCCCCAGAGACATAAAATGGCGGACATCACCAGCAGCACCTAGAGTAGTCTTTTCACTGCTCCTGACACAGGCCTTCCTCACAGTAAGGCAGGAATGGGGAACCTGCCAGATCTTGTTGGACTTCAACTCCCATCACCCTTGATCATTAGGAATGCTGGCTGGGTCTGTTGGGAGTTGGAGTCCTACAACATCTGGAGGGCCCAAGGTTCCCCGTCCTTGCAGTAAAGGGAGGAAAAGTGGGCCCTCACGCCATAGACAAATGCCCAGTGAGGCCAACCCTTCTTCCTGGGCCTGTCCACATTAAATGTCTCAAATGGAAGCACCTTATGGCTAGATCCATGAAACAACAGGCACTCTTGATAGCAACCACTGCAAAGAAAGAAAAATGGATTCCTTCCTCACCATCTCAGGAGTCCTAAGAACACCAGATCCTGAGGCCATTTAGGAGGTGAGAACTTGAATTCAAGTAGCTAATTCCACTGGTTAGCATAAGTGAATGAACTGTCCCTGTAATGCTGAACTATAAAAGGAAGCAAATGTTAATGTGGAAGTGGGCTTTACAGTGATGCAAGACCCTCAAGACCAGGCATCCCCAAACTGCGGCCCTCCAGATGTTTTGGCCTACAACTCCCATGATCCCTAGCTAACAGGACCAGTGGTTGGGGAAGATGGGAATTGTAGTCCAAAACATCTGGAGGGCCGAAGTTTGGGGATGCCTGCTCAAGACCATTTGGACCGCAGAGCCCTTTTGCTGTGCTAAACTAACAATATAATAATTCCAGTATAATAAGTTTTCAGGGAGCTAGCACTGGACTCTGCAGATCAATAATGAAATATCCCCAACCATTCACACCAAGGTACTGGAAGCCTGAAGGATATTGACATCCTAAGCTGAGCTTGAATATCTGAGCTAAATGCACTAAATACATCTATCCCCCATAAATTTGCCGACTCCGAGCTTGGAATAATTATGTCAATAAGATTTTGGTGATGGTGACTCCTATGCATTTAATGTGGCGTATAATTAAGGCAGCAATCCTATACACACTGATATAAGACTAAGGCCCACTGGAATTGATGGGACTTCTTTCTGATACATTGTTGTTGTTGTTTAGTCATTTAGTCGTGTCCGACTCTTCGTGACCCCATGGACCATAGCATGCCAGGCACTCCTGTCTTGCACTGCCTCCCGCAGTTTGGTCAAACTCATGTTCGTAGCTTCGAGAACACTGTCCAACCATCTCGTCCTCTGTCGTCCCCTTCTCCTAGTGCCCTCAGTCTTTCCCAACATCAGGGTCTTTTCCAAGGATTCTTCTCTTCTCATGAGGTCGCCAAAGTATTGGAGCCTCAGCTTTAGGATCTGTCCTTCCAGTGAGCACTCAGGGCTGATTTCCTTAAGAATGGATAGGTTTGATCTTCTTGCAGTCCATGGGACTCTCAAGAGTCTCCTCCAGCACCATAATTCAAAAGCATCAATTCTTCGGCGATCAGCCTTCTTTATGGTCCAGCTCTCACTTCCATACATCACTACCGGGAAAACCATAGCTTTAACTATACGGACCTTTGTAGGCAAGGTGTTCTGATACATAAGACCACAATATTATAGTCTCTCCTAACAGAATCTGATTTAAGAAAGCTGTTCTTATTAATATAATTACATATGCAACATTATAATCTCATATGTACCTGTCACTTAAAAAAGAAGAAGCCTGCATTGAAAAACATATCCTACAATTGGGACCACTCATGCCAAGGACCATTCATTTGAAATCCCCTGTTTAATGCATATTAACAAGTTGAAACAAAGGCAAGCTGGGCATGTAGCTAATAAACTGTTTGCGGATCACCAGCCAATGCTCAATGGACCATCAGTTCAGCCACCACATTTCAAGCCAGTTTGTGGCAGCTGGGAACCAGCATTGCTATGGAGTCTGTGTTGCTATGACAAAGGCAGCATGCATTTTTACACTTTTAGCCAGGGCTTTCTGGCTAAGAAAAAGAGGGGTGGGGAGCTCAAAACTAATGGATGGCTCAGCTTTCCTGCTTTTTCCCCTCTATGTGTGTGTTTGAGCATATACATGCATGTAAGAGGCCATGCATGTTTGATAGTCCTTCTGGGAGTTTCAGAGTTGAAAAATCTCATTCATTAGTATAAGTGTGCAGACACTGCACTCCAAACACTCGCTTTAATGAGCTGTTTTAGGAAGACATCTCTATTTGTCTCCATCAACAAAAAAACATTCTTAAATAATGTGTAGGGAAAAGGGGGAGAGTGTGTTGCTCCTGTATGAAAAATTAGTCAGTTAATTAGAGGTCTATATGCTTTGCTTCTTTCTTGTCCCATTTCTCTAACCAGATATGGCAAGTCTGGTTGCCTGCTAGAGCAAGGGCGTACCCACCACGGGGCAAGTTAGGGCAGCTGCCCTACTCTAGAAGCAGGGCTGGTGGGCAGAGGCGGAGCACAGCCCGGCGGAGCGCGAGTTCGCCATTCCCGCCGCGCCGCGCCGCACCCTCCCTCCAGCTCCCCGGCGCGCCCTCAGGCAAGGCCAAGCGCGGCGGGGAACCAGGGAGCGCGGCGTGGTGGGCGGGAACGCTGAACTCGCGGTCACCAGCCCTGCTTCTAGGGAGGGGCACAGCCCGGCGGAGCGCGAGTTCGCCGTTCCCGCCCGCCGCACTGCGCCCTCCCTCCAGCTCCCCGTCGCGCCCTCTGGCAAGGCCAAGCGCGGCGGGGAACCAGAAAGCGCGGTGCGGCGGGCGGGAACGCTGAACCCGCGCTCCGCTGGGCTGGGCTCTGCCTCCGCCCACCAGCCCTGCTTCTAGGGAGGGGCACACCCCGGCGGAGCGTGAGTTTGCCGTTCCCACCCACTTTGTGGCCCCTCCCCTTCCGTGCCTTGGCCCCTCCCCTTGCCCCCCCTAGTTTTGATCCTGGGTACGCCCATGTGCTAGAGGATGCAAGAATTTACTTCATCCACTAGGTGATTACCAGTTTGCTTCTTAATAGTAACAATAATGAGGTTTATAAAGCCCTGTTCATCCACAAATCCTAGCAAGCTTTGCATTTTTTTTAGAGGGCATCCACCTCATAAATTCAGCAGCTTCTATGGCAGAATCCAGCAAGGCTCCAGGGCAGGATGAAGACCACTGGTCCTGTTAGCTAGGGATGATGGGAGTTGTAGTCCCAAAACATCTGGAGGGCCGAGTTTGCCTATGCCTGATCTACTCCAATGCAATAATCTTTTGTCCGACGTGGGGTTTGAACTCATGACTCTGAGATTAAGGGAACCATGCTCTACCAACTCAGCTACCCCAGACCCTACGGTTAATCTAGCCCTCATTGTAATCAACATCAATACCAGAGACTTGGGCTATGGTTACGGCTGACACCGCCTTCCACATATTATTATCCAAACACGTCTACATATTTTTTACATCGCACAAAATTGCATAGTTACACTGCCCAACAGTTGACCTATCAAGCAAATCACAGTCTGAACCACAGTTTAACAGCCACGACCATAAGATCGTAAGAAGAGTTCTGCTGGATCAGATCAGAGGCCCATCTGGTCCAGCATTCTGTTTCTACAGTGACCAATTTTCCTATGGGAAACTTACAAGCAGGACATGAGCACTAAAGCATCCAATCCACTTGCAATTCCTAGAGGCATCCTCAGAGGCAATACTGCCAGCACATAATTAGGATGTGCTCAGATACTCAGTGAATTGCCCAGATTTCACACCCTTTGTAGGAGCAACAGTAACAGGAGCAGGAATTTTCAAATACTGTACCTGGCAGACCACAAAATGTTGCTGGGTGGGGGGGGTGGGGGCGTGGATTTAGCTTTGTGGGCTACAAATTGTACAGGACAGGCATGGTACTAAGTGTGTTTACTTGCACAAGAAAGTTCAGTGAACGTAAACAGTATTTAGTCTTTCCAGATTAAGTGTGTTTAAGATTACAGCCTTTGTACCCAGACTTGGATTAAGTACAGCCAGCTAAATCAAAGAGTGCTAAGGTCAATGAGCTCAGTGAAACTTTAGAGTTATGAAAGTAACAGCCCACGTTTCCCCCCCCCTCACAGATCTGTTACTGTCTCCCATTCCCATTTGTCCTGTCCATTCCACAATCACATGTGGGAGTTTGGAACATTCAAAAATGAATGTTAACAATGCTAAACAATGATTTTAAAAAATGTATCTGTGTTTTAATGTTGTTTTGACTTCCACAGTCTATTGATCTAGTTGAGATTCCTGCATTGCAGGGGGTTGGACTAGATGACCCTTGAGGTAGTTTCCCACTCTACAATCCTATGATTCTATGGAAAGCTTATATGGCCAATGGGTTTATCCTTGCTCAGATAATGCAGAATCAAGTGAGCAGAGTTATTTAATTGTACCACTTCAGACTGGTGCGTGGGTCATTTTTGAATGCTTTCCCCACTTTCTTTTCTTTTTTCTTTTAACAACAAAAACTCAAGGTTAGCGTGTCAAGACCCCGGTGCACCCCTAAGGACAAATAAATAAACACTGACACAGAATTTTAGTTTAAGGTTAATGGGCAAAATTTTAGGCCACAATTTTATTGATTACAGCAATGTGAGTGGTATTGGCTTAGGCATTGGCGATAGCTATACAGCAGGCATGTCCAACAGGTAGATTGTGATCTACCGGTAGATCACTGGACGTCTGTGGTAGATCACTGGCTCCCCCCTACAATGCTCAACAATTCTGCCCTGCACCCCTAAAAATGGGGCTTTCCTTCCTTAAAAAAAAAGCTCATCAACTTTGACCTGAACCCCCCAAAAGGTGATAGATCATTGCCAGTTTTTAACTCTGTGAGTAGATCACAGTCTCTTGGAAGTTGGGCACCCCTGCTATACAGTATCTGATTCCTGCCCACCTTGCAGAAAGTCTGGAAAGGTAAACAACCAAAGAAGGGAGCTCCGTCAACGGCAACCAACTGAAGCTCACCCTGGGGTTCCCACTGGGTTCTGGCAAGCGGACTTCGGACGAGATCCAGACCTGTGTATTCAGTTACTGGAATACCCTTGTACCTGGAGGGGCAGGTGATGGCCTCCCCTCCCCCACATAAGCCAATGCCTAACAGCCAAACCTTACAAAAGTTGTGACGATTGCTAAGAGGTAGGCGAAAACCAAATGGCCTGTGCCAATTTGCCAAATGGAAAAAAATCCTACCCAGCCCCTGTTCCAAAACAGATGACCAACCGAAGTCCGGAGCAAGGCCAAAGCAGACATCTAAAATACAGGGTGGGTGGGTGTTCGGCATCGCGAAGCCAGGTGAATCCCCAGAAACGCATCGCCGCCTTTTATGCCCCCACGATCACACATCCGATCTCTGATTGGCCAATAGGCCATGGTGTGATCATGGGGCCATCACCTGGGCTGGGCTCAATCCCCCACCCCCTCAAGAATAGTGGGGGGGCGTCTTGGGCCCAAGCGAAACACGGACCCTCAATTAGGAGGATCCAATTTAGCGTAACCATCTTTTTTGGAATGCTAGCTTATTGCATGCATGGATATTTTAAAATGGAGGTCATCCAACCCACTCCTGTACTTTGAAATAGTATACTGCAGAATTCTACCACCTCATTCTGCCCCCTCATTCTGTATTATGGGTAGAACAGTTCTCAGTATTTTTAGTCTATGAAAAGGCTGTTGACATGATATTTCAGGATACTGTTTTCTTTCTCTTAGTTCACAGTGGCCGAGCTAGTTCTGCAGTTTCTGTTAGAGGAAAGGTGGCCTTTTTCAGTTACTAATGCTGAGTCGTTCTTCCCTATGTATCATCCTCGCCCAGTGATTCAAGACTTTCCAACTTCAAGCTTGTATTTTTGCAATAAACTCTACCAGGTTAGTCAGTAACTGAAACTAAGCTGGAATGTAATGGCCTGATGGCCGTCCTCTTTCTAACATGCAATCTCTAGCTCTCCAATGATTGTGTGTGGGTTGAAATATAGAATTTAAGAAGTCCACAGCCTGAGAGGGTGCTTCCCAAACAGTATTTTTTGGAGCTGATAACAGCATTAAGAAACTGAGATGTACCCCTTACTTAGCAGCATTGGGAAGCAGACTCTATTTCTGAGAATTCTATTTCTTCCTATTTTTCAGAAGTCCTAAATGACCTACAGCATACACAGCAACTTTATAGTCAGTTAGGAGGTAGCCCCTCATTTCTTGCCATTTCTGCAGGGCCTGGTTTCTCTCTCTTTCAGATCAAAACAAAATGATTATGCTGAAAGTATAATCATTTTATGCTGAAAGATGTAAGACCCAGTGAATTCAATGGGACTGGGTAAGTACACACATTATTTCGAATTTTGAAATTTTGCAACGGAAGCCTGCATTTTATTTTTAATTTTGCTGCAATATACATTGGCAGTGGAAGAGGTCACTGTATAAAGTGCATTCAAAATAGTTATCTATTATATTTACACACACGCACCCATAATTTCTCCAGAGCAAATGTCACTTCTCAGTTTGAGGAAAGCTGAGATCTGGAACTCCTTGCCACAAGCGAAACTTTCTGGCAATTTCCAGAGATGGATTAGATAACAGTAGAAAGGGAAGTCAGTAATTTTCTGCTGAATATGCCAACCTCTGTCATCACCTGTCATCTCTTTGTGAATAGATCTGCCCCTTTACTGTTCTTTTGTGACTGGTAGGCCTCAGTAGTTTTCAGCCATCTCGTGGGCCTTGGGGGTAAAATGCACTAGCTAGAATATTTCCAGAAATGACCTTTTTGTGAACCAGTCTTTAGAATTCATTGAATCTGTACGATGATCTTGCCCTCCAGATGTTCTTGGACTCCAACGTCTATCAGCAGCAGTCAGCATAGCCCAATGGTTAGGGATAGTGGGAGCTGGGTCAAGCAAAATTCGGATGATCACAAATTTGGCCGCAGTTGTTGGCCCTCCCCACTTCCCCAGCAGAGTCTTGAATAATTCTTAAGATGTTTTGTTAATATGTTTTAATGAGATGCTATTTATGATTAAGATCATAGCTACACTCTATTCTGGCTAGGATTCAGCCACTCAGAGGCCTAAAGCAATAACAAGAGTCACAGTTGTTTAAACCGTGAAGTCCTTCTAGCTTTTCTACAGGGATCCATGAACTCTGCTCTCTGCAACTCTCAGCTGGCTCCCAGAATTCAAGAATGCAAAGCAACCAGTGAATCAGCAACTTTTTACAGTAACGTATATAGACTCAAGCAGTGCACATGCATGTCAATGAGCGTATGGAACAGATAAAAAAAGGGGGGAGCTCACTTTCAGAAGTGGGTGCAAAGGAAACAGAGTGAATGTATCTCCCCTCTTTTAATAGACTTGGGGAGGGTCTCTCTTGGGAATAGATTGACAATAGAATTGTTAATCCATTCTTCAAAAGGAAGAATAGATTAACAAAAACATTTTTAAAATATTCTGTAAAGAAAAATATTTCCCATTAAACTTGAACGATTCTACAAATATTTATTAAGCTGGCTTTCATCCTCCTGTAGCTTTTGGTGTTTTTAAATTCAGTTAACGCCTAATCAATCTTCCTGGGTTCTCCCACATTAGTGACATTTTCAAAAGAATTTGTAAAGATCCCTCAACAAGAGCTGGGTCTGATCTGAGCCAAGGAGAAAGGAATGCTATCAAATCACCAGCGCTACTTCTAAGGCTACATGACCTGTTCAGACTTGTTATAGGGCTGCTGCTTGTTTCTCTAGGAGTGACGAATGCCCCAATTTCCAGGACTACAGCCAAACTAGATATGATGTTCAACGTGTATTTGCGCTTAACATGCAGCTTATATATATATATATATATATATATATATATATATATATATATATATATATATGTAAATAGTACCAGCAGCTATGGTAGTGGTATAATTATCAGAATCCCAGCAGGCAAGAGAGGGGATTTAACTCTTTCATCTGTTATGGCCCTGAGGAAGATGACTCCTCCTGGTACTTGCTTTGGAGAGAAACCCACCACTAGATCTAATGGGGACATCCTTCCCAATGCAGATAGCACCTCTGGGATAACAGGTTAGGCTGGTCATCTTCACCCAGAGGCAAAAATAAAGCAAACCCATTTGGTCTACCTGCATGAGCTCAAAGGAAAACAAGTGGTATTTGCCCTGCAATGCTTCTTTCTGTAGGCTATGCTCAGGTAACTTCTGGCTATGAGTCATATCCTTAGAAATGGTCTACGGCACTTATCTTCAATAGGTGGGGGTTGGTATGCATTAGTGGGTTGCGGCCTGATCCAAGGTGGGTCACAACAGGAACGCTACTGCCATGCAAATATAAGGTAAAGAATTAAGAAACGGGCTCTCTAATGCATGTTTGGGTTAAAAGTGGCCCCTGGATCTGAAAAGGTTGAAGATACCTGGTCTACAGCAGGGCTAGGTGAAAGGTAGATGGGAATCTCCTTCTAGATTGCAAAGATGGTTTCTAGTAGAATGACAAGGATCTCGGACTTCCAATTGTTTAACAGTAGCAACAACAAAAGTGACTTTTGTTTTCTAATTTAGGTTGTTAGAATCAGTGATGTGTAGTAACCTAGATGTAGTTTTGAAAGCATATAAGCAGGTCATCTTGGGTATGTAGTAACACAGATATATAGATATAGGTTAGGTGTCCTGGTGTAAAGGTAAAGGTAAAGGGACCCCTGACCATTAGGTCCAATCATGACCGACTCTGGGGTTGCGGCGCTCATCTCGTGTTATTCGCCAAGGGAACCGTTGCACAGCTTCCAGGTCATGTGGCCAGCATGACAAAGCCGCTTCTGGCGAAATCAGAGCAGCACATGGAAACACTGTTTACCTTCCTGCTGGAGCGGTACCTATTTCTCTACTTGCACTTTGACGTGCTTTCGAATTGCTAGGTTGGCAGGAACTGGGACCGAGCAACGGGAACTCACCCCGTCGCAGGGATTCGAACTGCCGACCTTCTGATCAGCAAGCCCTAGGCTCTGTGGTTTAACCCACAGCGCCACCTGCATCCCTAGTTGTCCTGGTGTACACATAGGTAATTAACCCTCTAAGCCACAGTTTTGCATTTGTCTCCATTCCCAGCCAGTATCCAGTATTCTGTACAGTGGTACCTCTGGTTAAGAACTTAATTCATTCTGGAGGTCCGTTCTTAACCTGAAACTGTTCTTAACCTGAAGCACCACTTTAGCTAATGGGGCCTCCTGCTGCCGCCACACCACTGGAGCACGGTTTTTGTTCTCATCCTGAAGCAATGTTCTTAACCCGAGGTACTATTTCTGGGTTAGTGGAGTTTGTAACCTGAAGCGTTTGTAACCTGAAGTGTTTGTAACCCGAGGTACCACTGTACTAGTATTCAGTTGATAGATCTTATAACTGTAGTAAAACAACAACAACAAAGTCCATCCTAAAAGCCTACTCCTGATATACAAAGCAATGCATACTTCACAGCAAGGCCAGAACAAGGTTTCAAAGGGCGTGTTAGGCTCTGGCAGCAGACAGTCATGGTGCAAGCACTGGAACCATGTGACCAGACTTCCCAGTGCATCAGTGAAAAGAGCTATTTTCATTTTCCCACAATGCAAGGCCTGGGAGTCCAGTCACACAGTCTCAAAAGTCACTTCAATACTACATCAGGCCTGCCTAACAAGGCTCCCCAATGTGAGAGCATCATTGCTCACTGCTGGGAATACTAAGCATGTCATGAGGACGAGGTGGGCAAAGTGGCACGGCATGTATAGAACCAGAGCCCACATGTACTCTGGAGTAACATCTGTCATGCTGGGATAGCTTGGTTGTCTGTACAACCCTGCCAAGTGGTACGGAAGATTTTGCCACATGTTCGGGTATCAGAGCAGAGCGTGTGATTATAATAGCCACCTGCATAGTTTGCTTCAGAGATGCCATTCAAATAGAACGTCAAAATAAAACAGTTTTGAGGGAGCTGAATTTGCCCACCCAAAAATTGCAACTGTGGGTTGATTACTCCTAGCTTCAGACAGATTGGAATAGGTGGCCAACTTACTGTCATTTTAAAAAAAAAAAAGACTGTAGCACCAAAGTCACGAGGTACCATTTTCTGGGAGGTTCTTCCCTCTTTGCTTGCCTGTACTGGCAGCTAACAGCTGGAAGTGTCCAAATAAAACACACCAAGTGGGCAGGGAACATGCTGAGACTGTAGAACGCATACATATTTTTGGTGTGCTTCCCGCAGTTCAGTTCACCCCACAAATCCTGGATGTGTGGGAGAAGGTGAGTTGGCCATAGACTCACAAGCCACCTACCCATCCGAGTGCTGTCAGTTTTCTGGGTTCTGACGAAGCAGTTGCATGAGGTAAACTAAACACCCCTGCTGTTCCTTGAAGTAAATTCAAATGAGCCTTGCTAATTTCCTCCTGAGAGTCCAAGTCAAAAGCGAAATGAAAGAGTAGCATTCTGCGGAGATCCCTACATTGCTTCACTAAAGAGGCAAAGATTAAAGGGCAACATTCCCTTTGCCCTCCTGGTAAAACTCTTATTACTAAGGCAAAGGTAATCAATCAAAGAGCAGCTCATGAGCTTTAAATGATTGCTACAGGGGGGCAAGAAGGAATTGTTTCTTCCCCAATAGCTCCACACACTTCACTATGCACTGGATGGGACTGTGGTTGGCAAACTGATTGATTGATTATTGAAGTGTTTGGTTGTGCTCATTGCCATCACTCAAAGCATAGCGGGCACTGGTGGGGGGGCACTGAGGGGGGCTACCACTTGAGACTGCAGGTGTTTTTTTTTGTTTTGCATTTTTGAATAATCGAATGTGTGTGTGTGTTTAAAGAAACCTCCCTATACTGTAGCATGAAGTGGGAAAAGCCTGGAATTCAACCATCCCAGGCTACCACTTCATTCTGTGTGATGAATCATAGAACCGCAGGCCACATAAAACTAAGCCATGATGTTTGGCTTATTTGGACGTACTGTGCATGAGTACTCCCAACTCCTTTCCTCATGCGACCAGGTGCAACCCACAAAGGAGCTAGCTTAGTGTTAACTCTGAACCTACGGACAAGGGTTTAGTTGGTCATAGCCAGCCTTAAACTAAAACACTAGCTGGCCTTAAACCAAAGTTTCTTGTTGGCTTGCAAGTCAGTTTGTTAGGGAAAAGCAAACAAAAAAAAACACCTGGGTTCATACATAAGAGCAGCGGTGGCCAGTGCCCATTGGCTGAGCTTGCCTAGCCATTAGGCAGGGTGAGGACGCTGCCTCAGGTGACAGAAGCCCCCCCCCAGGTGGATCTGTTTGGTTTTTATTGTACTATATGTTGAAAACATTTCATTAAAAAGTTATGGGGGTGGGGGAGAGTCCTTTACTTTGAACTGAGGAGGACACACACAGGAAGGGGACAGTTGGAGCAGGGTGGTCCCTGCAGGGTAGAAAGGGTCTCCCAGGGTGAGAGATTGGGGGAAGAAGTAAGCTGAGAAGTAAGGTGAGAGGATACAGATGATATAAAGGGCCTTATAGTTATTCCCTCTTCTCTTCTCTCTTCTCTTCTCTTCTCTTCTCTTCTCTTCTCTTCTCTTACTTTTTAATTTATTGCTTTTTTATTATTCTTGTTTGTAGAGTGGTCTGGTTTTTATTGTATTCCATGCACACACACACACACACACACACACACACACACACACACACACACACCTTCCCCCTAGTGGCATTCTTGCAGGCTCCCTGTCTGCCCTGCACCTGTGCTGGTGGCAAAGTGGCAGTGCCATTGGTGACAGTTTTGGGCAAGATTGTGTCCATTTCAGGCAAGATCTCACCCAAAGGCAGTGCGATTTTGTCTGGAATTGGAGCCATCCAGCACAGGCAAAGTGTGCAGTGGCAGGTTTGGTGGTGGGAGCAGTGGCTGCAGCAGCAAGGCAGGGTGGCACTTCTCATTTCGCCTCAAGCAGCAGAATGGGACATGCTGCCCTTGCCCATTGGGTTTGGTAGAGTGGAAGGCAGGGAGACCCAGAATGGGTGGAGCTAAGACCAGTGACAGGTAGAGGCTGGCTGAGGGAAGGCTGAGGTTGGTGGGGCTTTGCCTCATTCATTGCAATGGACTACTGTCCCCTGCTAGCACCATTCAGAAGCTCAAGCACAGTATGGCTTAACAGACCAAGCTTTGTGGCTTTGTGGTAGCGGCCAACTTTGAAAGGACCTCATAGGTCATCTGGTCCAATGCCTGCTCACTGAAGGAAACCCAGAGCTAGGGAGCTCAATTCAATATGTAGCTTGAATCAACATTAAAAGCTTAGATTGATTCTGTGCTGCGTCTTTTATGGCCAAACAGATGTATTTCTCAATGTTCCTTCCTCCCATTCATTAGCTCCTTCTCTCTTATATTTAGAAGTCACTGCTCATTTCCTGAACATTTTCCATGGCATTGCCTTTGTGCCACATGTGAGTATCATAGGTTACAGACTGTTCCATTAGGTCCATTAATATAATAAAAAAGACTGCCTGATTAATGGCATGTATAATCTCCTTAAGCGCGCGCACACGCACACACGCACATGCAGTAAAGTAAACAACTTCTTGTCAAGCTTTGCTGATGTTATGGTGCTGTGCCGATCACAGGGGAAACAATTCCCCCTCTTTGAGACTGAACTAAAATTAGGCCCCACCTGCATGGTGTTAATAAAGTCTTCCACAGCTGCATCCTACATACAAGTTCTGCAGATTGCTTCATGGAAAGCTGCGTACATCTTGAAAACAGAGTCATTAAAAAAAAATTAGCCACCTTTTTGCCGAGCGCACCCCTCCCAATGCATTATTAATGATAAATAGAAATTATTATCACTTTAATCATGCTGACGAGCAATCTCAGAAATAGAACCACTTAGAACCTAATTTGGTGCCTGCATTGCTCTGTATTTAACCACTTCGCCCCCAAATGTAGGGGGCAATAATAACCCCTAAAAGTACAGGACAGGATTATATGCGCACTCTTCCTCCCCCGGCCAAAAATGCTCAGTGTGATCTCAAGATGGAGAATGAGATCAGGGAAGTATCCAAAAGAGATGAAGTTGTAGTACTGGGCGACTTCAATTGCCATCATATAGATGCAGTAAGTGCATCTTCTGGTTATGACAAAGAGGTAAAGTTTCTAAATAACACCTTGTCATGGAACTGGCCAGACCCTAGTCTTAATCTTAAGTGATGAGCAGGACTTGGTCCGTGTGATATTTTTGTAACTGGAGTGCTATCAAGTTCAAGTGGACATTATTATTTTTAATGAAATAAATAAAATTGCTGAGAGCGTCCAACAGAGCCACACTTGACTCGAAACGGATAAAATTCCAAAAACAATGAGAGGACTGTTGGGTTCAAAGTAATGTCAAGTGGGTCAAATCTCTCAAGTGTGTATGGGCATTATTCCAAATCACAATGATAAAAGCTCTGCTATAATGTATGTCACAGAGCAGGAAAGGTATCACATCCAAAAGGATGTCTGTGTGGTTAATGTGCAAAGTTAAGGAAAGGGAAGGCTTCCTTTGCAAAATGGAAGTCTTATCCAAATTAGGAAAACGAAAAGGAGCACAAACGTTGACAAAAGAGATGCAAGCAACTAGGGGTGCAAAGGAGTGGGTTAGAAGTATTTAAGGACCATAGAACCATAGAAAAGTACAAAATTGGGTTGATCCAGAAGGGCATGAGTAGAAGGGGACTTTCCTGCCCACTGCTCCCCTTGAGCCTCTCTGAAAAAGCTCTCTCAAGGGTTAGGGACCCTGGTAAATGGGGTGGGCTGTGGTTCAGAAAGGGCGAGATAAGCAGCACCCATTATTTTGGCACTGGAGGCAGAAAATCCCACAAGTACCTCCTTCCCTTCCCTAGCACAGTAGGCATTCAAACAACCAATAAAAAATGTATGGCCCAAGTCAGCTGTCTGAAGTGGCTACCTCACTCGATCTAATGGTAGGGCCAGTCCAAACACTATTGTTGGTGGTGCATTACAGTAGAGTAACGTAAACAGTAAACCGGATGTCTGGGTTGGAGAGCTTATAGACTACATTGTGACAGTGAGAGGCAAACACCGAAGTCATGTGTCTCCGAAAAGAGTAACAAATTGATTTGGTACATGCAGGTTTCTTTTCTATTACTCTACAATACATTTACTAGCATAGATGTCTCAATACTGCACTCTTTCTTGCTTTTGTTGCGACAGGACTAACACAGATACAACAGCGGAGGAAATGGCAAATGGAAGCAGGGAAGGCACAAAAGCGAGAGCCAAAGGTAACAAGGAGATGAATATGGGCAGATGAAGGTCACCTCCAGACTGTCAGCATTTCACAGAAGGAATTCAAGTACATACTGTGCTGGAAATGTAAATTTGTGCAACTAAAACGGATTCGAGCACTCTGTTGCCCTAGCACAACAGATCCACTTTTTTTTTTTTTTTTAGAATTAGGAAAGTGAGGGTGAAATGCATTGTAAAGTGTGGGATGAATGACTGATTAATGGGAAGACATATGAGCACTGCACAAGCAAATTAGGATGAATGTTCATTGCCTTATAATATTGACCTGCAAACAAATAAAAATGAATGCTCACTAAAGGCCAGACCTAGTCCAAGCTCTGCATAAGCTTTGAGCAAGTGAATCAGGATGAATGCCTGATAAACATGTCACCTGGATCTAGCAGCAGACATCATATGCACTCACGTGCATAACTAGGGGGAAGAGGAATAAGGGGTATTTAAAATCCAGCAGCCTTATCATGGAACAGAATGCTGGATTTATAACATGAGAAAGAACTGAAATTTCTGTGTTTGGTCATCTTCACCTACCCATGTGTGTTCTCTTAAAGCATTTCCAAAAATTACTTTTCTTTTTTTCCCCATCCCTCTTAGCAAGCCCATTATCATTTAAACATAAAAGCTGGACTGAATGGCTATGAGATGGTTAAGTTTGCAAGAATGAGACATAAAGTACAGAAATATGTGCAGGTCAGGCACTGGACAGCTGGTTGTACTCAAAATTAAATAAATGAGAAAATGTGCTCTCAAAATTAAGTCTCTGTGATTTGCAGTCTCATTAATTATCAGCCTGGCCTAGCTGTAAAGCAATGTAATTGGTATAATTTTGTTGGTTGTTGTTAAAAGGGACTCAAGTTTGACCCCCTGGTTAATGCCATAATTTATTCCCCATTTTAGGATATTATAGCATGTCAGTAATTTAATCAAAGAGGACTACCAACTGGCATAGCTCAAACAAACAGTTTGTTTACTTGCGTTGCCCAATTGCTGCTGGAAAGAAAGAAAGAAAGAAAGAAAGAAAGAAAGAAAGAAAGAAAGAAAGAAAGAAAGAAAGGACTTAAACTTCAATTCCTAGACAGTGCCTGCCTCTCTCTCTCCATTGCAATCCATTAAAGACTTGACTGCTTCCTGAGATGGAGCAATTCTAGAGCACAATATCACAAAGGATTCTGCACAGCAGCAGGATGGGAGGGGACCCACTTAGATAGGTTTCACTCACTGGTAGTAGCCCAGGGGGAAAGTGCATCCAGCCAGCTGCACGGGCTCACTTCATGGTATAACTTTACACTATTTTCTCTCTAAGTCGCTACTAATCCCCTGGGTTTACATGTTTTTTTGGGCTGCATCAGAGAAAAGCAGTGTGAAATTGCCTGAAAGCCTCCTTATAAATAAGACTTATGATAGAGACTAGGTTGGTTGATGAAAAGGCTGAAAGCAATGCCCCCAGGGATCCCCAAAAACCATTTTACAAGTCTCCTGCTGCGATTTTTGGTCTCTATCTAATGACTGATAACTTAAAGAAATAAAGGAAAGGACAGGGTGGAGGAGGCGGGAGGCCTTTTCTAACTAAGCTCAAGTCTCCATGGCCCACTTTGGTTGAACTGGAAATGATCTACCCAAAAGAAAATACTTTCAGGTTTAGTGTAAATCTACGTGGCCGCTGACTAACACAATACTTTCCCTTTTAAACATGGTGAGATGGCAGGTAATAGTGCTAGGCAGGTGTTTTATCAGTGCTAAGCAGGCAAAAAATTCCTACTGCTAATGATAGGGAGTGTTGTTGTGCTATTTTGAATATTTGGAGGTCTCGGTGTTAAGAGATGCTTCCCATTTCCTGGACTGAAAAAGGCATTGAACTAAAAATATAAGCCCAACTATCAAACCTGAGTATGCTACTTCTACAAATGTGAAAAGGGTAAACATGCTGGATCAATAATTGCAGATTATGCCAGCCCTCTTGAAGTGTGGCCCTTCCCCTACCCCGTCCTTGTGCTAATGAAGATCTCCCTGTTAACATTAGTGATATGGCATTTCAAACAGTATTCAACACTTGTAAATTGGCTAAATGTCTATTCTGCCAAGTTTAAAACACTCGTCATTGGATTAAACCTCATTTCTTTGCCCTTCTTCTAATGACATTTATCAAGTCCACTTAAACATCCTGACCAATCTGTTTCCTGCTGAACTGCAACAAATGAGCTATTTATCTTAAGCTTGTTCAGTTCATATTAGCAGGGAAAGGTAGGCATCCGTTCAATACTTCAGATACTATATAAATCAAATAGGACGTGAGCAAGTGCATTTGGATCATATGCTAACACTAGAATTGAAGTGATTTTTTGTTGGGAATCTGGGGTGAGATATCCACCTAGCAGAAGTTGCCCCCAGTTCCAGTCACCACACAGAGGGAGCTTAAGGTCCAAAATAGTTTACTGCTGCAGAATATAAGGCTTCAGTAATACAGTACAGGACATTGATATATACATACAGCTTGTAGGCTTTGTAGATACAGATACAAGGGCAAAGTATATGTGTTGCTCCAGCTTCAAGATCTAACACAGACTTCAACTCCGTGCCTGTGGACTGAGCCCAGACCACTGAGCTGATCTGTCTTATCCACTTATATAGACGGCATTGGGCAGTTGCCACAGCAACTGGCTTGACTGATCATGCACCAGTTGGCTTATCTCAGACATGGGGTGATTTGTGCCCACGAAATAAATTAACCCCTTCCTCTATGCCCACTTCTTCCAACAATGTTCACGTTTGGTTTTTTGGTGGGTGAAGCTAGAAACACCAAATCATCCAATCATAACCTCTGTTACTGAAAGGGTGCAAACAACTGGAAACTTTAAGGGTCTAGCCCAGGGGTCAGAAATTTTTTTCAGCAGGGGGCTGGTCCCCTGTCCCTCAGACCTTGTGGGGGCCGGATTATATTTTTCGGGGGGGGGGGGAATGAATGAATTCCTATGCCCCACAAATAACCCAGAGATGCATTTTAAATAAAAGCACACATTCTACTCATGTAAAAACACACTGATTGCCGGACCGTCCGTGGACTGGATTTAGAAGGCGATTGGGCCGGATCCGGACCCCGGGCCTTAGTTTGCCTACCCATGGTCTAGACTCTAGCCAGTGTGAGCCACAGGAAAACCACTATCTGGTATCCTGATTATCATTAGTGTTGAAAAATATATATTCACGAAGGAGAATTTGGGTTCTGCTGGCTCTTGATTTCAGTCCCTCTGATGTGCTTGTTTTCATTAAACACAATTTGCTTCCCTTTGTTATGCTGGAGTGTCTGGAAGGGGTTTTGTTTTATGCCATGTACCTGCCTTCAAAGCTGTGGAGAAGGAGAACAATGGCATAGCCCCTAGCACTTTGTTTATAAGAGGTCTTTTGTTGTTGCTTAATAGAAAGGCATTTCCTCTATGCAGTGCAAGTTGCTTTTGACATGCAGATCATGCAAAGCTTGCCAATATGCGCCCCCTCCCTTTTGAACATTCCACTCATGCCATTGGTCCCCTCTTGTAAAGAGGTCTCTATCTTACCATGTGCCATTTGGCACAAATTCCTTGGGCAATTCTGTTATCCCAAACAATCCTTTTGCTCTTTTCCTCATCTGCCCCAGTCTCCACCATTAGAAACACTTTTCTGTTTACTTTCCCTTGCTGTCCATTAACTGCTATCAGAGTCTCTCCTAATCTCTGCAGGGATTTGCAGGGATCTATTTGAGCAGAGAATTAATGGGGGGGAGTCACACCCTTATTTGGCCATGTATCATGTCCCTTTCTCGGTAAAGAAGGATACGGTGCACTTGTTGCGACTTCTGCTGTGTATTCTAGACAGGTTAAGGTGATGGAGAAAGAGCAAATGGAGTGGAGGGAGGAAGGAAGCAGCGCAGTAATTAAAGCCATTTCTTTGATATGCCTTTAGCCATTAGAACCTCTAAAGCATGTAAGCACAGGATCTGCATTAGTTACTAATTGTAACTAGCTCTTTCTTAAACCCCCAACCGAGTCCTGCTGCAACTGAAGCAACAAATTGCCTGAAGACGTTTCTCAGCTGGAGCGTAAAGAACCTTAACTGGGCGGTTTGATCTTATCCAGCATTTATTAGCATTAGTCTTGTTGCAAAGGAGTTGAAAAAGCACCCCACAATGGGCAAGTGCTGCCCATTTATTTGTGGTAGTTGTTCACAGATCTTTTCAACAGTATTGTAGTGCTTGGACTCTCTCTCTCTCACTCTCTCTCTCTCTCTCTCTCTCTCTCTCTTCTTATATTTGGGACTGTTCTGTGGATACAATGGCTTGGAGTACCTCTATACAATGATGGTGGTGGCGGTGGTTGTGATGATGATGATGTCAATAATATGAATATACCAATAATTGCCATGGCGGCTTCTAAGCACTCTACAAGTATAAAGCCAATTGCAAAATCCTATAAATGGGCATAATTAAAATACACAATAAGACAATTTAATCAAAGCATTAAATAAAGCACCTGCAATTAAAATGCACAATAAAACCATCCCATTGAAACAGCATGGCAATTAAAAGAGTTAAAGCAACAATTAAAACAATCAAAGCTGGAGGTTCATGTTAGGAGATCAGGGGAATGTCAGGCGCAAATATTTGTCTTCTCCCAGGCCTTTGGCTCATTAAACCACCTGTGGCTTTTCAAAATGGGGGGGGAGGGGGTTGTTGTTTTTGTTTGTTACCATGTTATGAATGTTTCTGTTTTTTAAATATTGTAAACTGCCTTGTGATCCTCTGTTGAAGGGTGCCATAGAAATTTGAAAATAATAATAATTAAACATTTAAAAAATAGGTGTGTCATCAAGAGTCAGCAGAATGTTGATACCGAAGGGGCCTCTTACATTTCAGCAGAGAGAGTGTTCTGCGACATGGGTGTTCCCAGTAAAAAAAGCCCACCTCTATGTTAGAATAAGCCGATATTCATCAGGAGGTGGGGGGGGCAGATCTGTCCTCCTACAAAATGCATCTATGGGCTGGAATGAACTCAGTGGAGACTTGCTATGACTTAAAAGTGGGTAGAAATAAGCCCGTAGTGAAAAAAAGCCATGCTTAAGTGGCATGGCTATTTCAACTGGTGAGGCTGTAAGACAAAACTGCTGCCTGCCATCATATGGGAAGGGGCCATTTTGTCTTTGCCTTTCCATAGCAGGAGACATGGCTTTTTCAGACCTCACAATTCAAGCACATGCTTACTGAAAGGGTGGTTGCCTGATTATGCCAACAGACTGCAGTTAGGGTGACCATCCACTCAGGGGCCTCCCAAAGGTAAGTGCTCCCCACCAAACCAACTGCATAGTGGTGACTAGTCCTTAGTGAACTGTGCACCAGCTGGTGCAGTCCATAACACCATGTCCATAACTGCTCTGCAATATGGTGAATATGGGTCTCTGCAAATAAACCCACTGACCCGATTGCTCTGTGATTGAGCCTGGGGAGAAAGGACGGCTTTGCCAAACAACAAGAGCAAAAACTAGAATTGGGACCTACCAGGCAGGAAGTATTTAATCCATATACCTTCTGAGAAGCACTTTCAAGTCAGTCCTCAATTTAGTTGTAGATGTCCTTCCGCTTGATTCATCATTCCTTGACCTCCGTTTCAGTCTATGACTATCTAATCTCTTTATCACTGCCCAGGCTTTTGCAGCACACTGCGGTGATGACAAGAGTGGTGTGCAATAATATGTTTTGTTTCACAATTCCATTCATTTTCATTATTTAAAACAGCATTCATTTTGTTATCATTCATTTAAACCACATGTGTTTCATTACTCACATTTGTTATAATTGTTTTCAAATCTCTCCTTAATATTGTGCTCTTTTACATCACCATTGACCCTCTCCCTCAAACGTCATAATGAATAAAAATGGAACTGAATGGGCCACTGTCCTTCACACCCAGGCCTAATAAATAATGTGCCTGTTTGACTGCACAGGTGCTATGCGGTACAACCTTTCAGCACAACAGTTTTACTGAGCTTGATCCTTCCATATGTGTCCTGTAGGGTTGCCATATTTCAAGAAGTAAAACTTTGGGAAAGTTGTTTAGCTCGCCCCCCACATCATTGGAATCCCAGGAAAATCTGGACGTATGGCAACCCTAGTTCTGCCCTTGGGTAAACTGCGTCATCTGATCAGAACCAGACTTTGCTCCTGCTTCTTCCTTTACTTGCCTCAGGAATCCCTCGTATCCTTTACTGCTCTCTCCATCCCTTCAGACTTTATTGGGGATATAGGAGAAGAAATCCTGTAGGACTTATGGGACAATGATGTTATTCATCCATTGGATGGGCTGTGCTGCCAAACTGGCTCCCGCCAACCCTCTGAAACAAGAATACACTAACCTTCTGTGCTACAAGAAGCTGAGTGCAATGTCATGTTCAACTTCACAATGTTTTGTGCAACCTAAGCTTTCTGAGTAGCTACCGCTATCAAGCAATCACTATTCCCAAAGCTTTTGTTCTCATTAATCACCATGCAGGTGCACAAGCTACAATGCGGCCTTTCATAATAAGGTGCTCAAGAACCTAGAATTGTTAAATGCAAGAGAGATATCCATTTAATCTCATTTCAAGAAATAAGGCGGGTGGAGGAGAATCGTATGATAGCCACAATAGAGAAGAGACAAAGCAGTTCAGAGAACAATAGGTAATTATAATGGTAATGATGATAATGATGATGTATGGAAAGAAACTTAAAGACACAAAGTGCATAACCGAGATGGAGTGCCACGGTTCTCATTTGGATCCTAGCAAGGTGACCTTCAGTTTGAGAGACTGCTTTGGAGAGGCTGGTCTGAGCGGTTTGGTCCGCTCCCCAAGAACAGTGGCCAAAACATGGCAGTATGTAGGCAGTATGCTGTTGAATCTTGGTCCTGCAAGGCCATTGGTGCTCCTTCTGCTCAGTAAAAGAGGGCAAGCCCTGTTTCTATGGCAGCTGTGAATGATGCTGGTGCTCTTGCACTTGTGACATCTGCCCTCAGTGAAGATGGAAGCAGGGCAACATGACCAAGTCTGGTTTTAAAAACTAAACCTTGCTCAGTTCCTGTCTAAAACAACCTGGAAATCAGGGATTCCCTATGTGGTAGCATATAGCATAGCAAGGGCTCTTGATACTGGGGTTTCCTCTGACAACTTCTTCTCTGAACTAGGTATAAATTACTGTAAAGCTGAGGCATGATGGAAAACTGTATTTATACAAATAAGCACTCAAAGAGGGATAAAACTTGATGGTTTCACTGTTAAAAGCACAGCACTTATATTCTGTCAGAAACACTGTTTCAGGTTTAAACAAGAACATTATAATTCTTCTGTTAAAACGATCTCCTCCTCAACACCTTCATCCCGTCTGTGGAATGCTCTCCCCAGGGAAGTTCGCCTGGCGCCTTCACTATACACCTTTAGGCACCAGGCAAAAACGTTCGTTTTCAACCAGGCCTTTGCCTGACTCGATTTACATCCTATACCCTGTTTAAAAATTCTGGCTCTTTTGGAGTTTTTTCATTGGGTTGCTGGTTTTGTTTTGACTTTACGTATTTTATATTTTATGTGAACCGCCCTGAGACCTTCAGTTATAGGGCGGTATAGAAGTTAAAATAATAATAATTCATCCAAGTCATTTATAAATAAGTTAGGACATAACTCCGAGGTGCTCCACTTGTTCCTTTTCCCCCAGGATGATAAGGAACCACCCGAGGAAGCTCTCTTTGGGTTTGATCAGTCAACCAGATGTAGATCCACCTAACAGTTACCTTGTCCAGCCTACATTTTACATAAACAATTAATGATTTAATTCAGTAATTAATGATTAACATCTATCAATTTTCATGTTACTATTGATAGCTTCTTCTTCATCCAGACTGTGATATTTATTCAGTTATTAAACCATTCTTTGAGCGAGAACTTTCAGAATGGCTAGCGATGCAGTATTTGGGCTGTTGCACAAGGAGCAGGGAGATCCAGCCACAAATTTCACCAGGGACCTCGGGCCAGTCTTGACCTAATCCACTTCACAGGGTTGGGGTGAGAATAGTATGGGAGGAGGACTGTGGATGTTCACGTGAATAAGGGTGAGATAAAAATGTGTCCTCTCTTTGTCTCTGCCTGCCTGCCTGCGTCTCTCTCTGTATAACACACACACACACACACACAAACAAACAAACAATATTCATAGAATCACAGAATTGTAGAGTTGGAAGGGACCCATTTTATGCACATACAGGTCCAAAGCTCTTCATTTTGATCAAGTTTAGTACTGTACTCCTATCATGAATTAAATTAACAAGAAATCCTCTTGTGTCTCTGAATATCAAAACAGCATCCTGTATGAACCCAAAGGAAGATAAGACATTGCTACATCTCTGACTAAATGAATATGTGAAAAGGAAGGGTGTGGGATACAGTTGTCAAAGGAAATGAAGCCTAAGTGGATGATTTCTCCCCATCAACCACCACCCCCAATCCTGTACGCAGGTTGATAAGCAGGAAGCCACCTTTTTGTACTTCACTTCATATGAAGGTTTACCTTTTTATATAGCATTTTAAAAGATTTGAGGGTTTATTTGTGGTTGCAATAACACTGCAAGGGAAGCTCTCTGGCCAGGTAGCAAAGCCAAAGCTCTTCAATTAAAAACACAAACACACACCCAACAAAGTGAATGTAAGAGACACATGGAAACACTTTTCTGCAAATAATCTTGCAATTATCAAATCAAATCAATCCACCAGGATGGTGCAGCTTCACCTTAATTAAAATGAGAAAGTTGCTTGTGTTGGAAGAGAAGAATGAGTAAGAAGACAAAGGAAGGCAGCTATCATTTCCCCACAATCTTTCATTCACCTTGTCTGTCAGTCTGCCCCAGTCGGCCTAGAGCTCATATCTGCACCTGGATCTCCACTGCCAAAGGTGGAACCAGGATGAAGCCAGCATGCATGTAGCTCTACAACAGGCACCCCCAAACTGCGGCCCTCCAGATGTTCTGGTCTACAACTCCCATGATCCCTAGCTAACAGGACCAGTGGTCGGGGAAGATGGGAATCGTGGTCCAAAACATCTGGAGGGCCGAAGTTTGAGGATGCCTGCTCTACAACTCCCACTGTTTCTCCTTTTGGGTGGGGTGTGTTTTCTTTCTTTTTAAAACTACTCTGTATATTGCATGTCAACTTTGACAATCCATGAGTATATAGGAACCCACCTTGGGGGTCTTTCTTTCCCTCAATTTTCTTGCCGAGTACATCTATGGAATTCTTATAACTTCTCATGTATGGACACTCCAATGTTATGGGCATTCATAGACGTTCTTTAAACCGTAAACCAGGGACACAAACACTAGTGTGATTATGGCCGAATTTCCTCACAACACTGGAACCTAAGAACACCATCACATTTTGTTTATAAACCTGCCCTAAAGAATAAAAAGTGTGTTGAAAGCCAACTGGGTGGCCGTCTTGCCTGAACCACAGAGTATTCTGTGACTGAACTCTGAAGTACAATTAATGGATGGAAAAGATGGCACCATCCTCACTACATACCCTCCAACATTTCTCTAATGAAAATAGGGACATACTACTTCAGAATTGCGATGCGGGTTAAACCACAGAGCCTAGGGCTTGCCGATCAGCAGGTCGGTGGTTCGAATCCCCATGATGGGGTGAGCTCCCGTTGCTCGGTCCCAGCTCCTGCCAACCTAGCAATTCGAAAGCACGTCAAAATGCAAGTAGATAAATAGGTGCCGCTACAGCGGGAAGGTAAACGGCGTTTCCGTGTGCTGCTCTGGTTCACCAGAAGCAGCTTTGTCATGCTGGCCACATTACCTGGAAGCTGTACGCCAGCTCCCTCGGCCAATAACACGAGATGAGCGCCGCAACCCCAGTCAGTCATGACTGGACCTAATGGTCAGGGGTCCCTTTACCTTTACCTTTTACTCCAGAATAGTAGTGGTGGTGGTGGTAGTAGTAGTAGTTGTTGTTGTTATTAAATTTATACCACACACATATAAATGGGTTGCTCCATCCACTCTGGGTGGCTTCCAACATATATAAAAACATAAAAGAAAAAAATACACATTAAAAACTTCCCTATGCAGAGCTGCCTTCAGATGTCTTCTGAAGTTTGTATAGCTAATTATCTTCTTGGCTCGGCAGTCACGTAGCTCCATATCCTTCAACACTCCTCTGCTGAAAATACCTAGGGAAAAGCGGGACATTCTGGGATCAAATCAGAAACCAGGATGGCTTCTATAAATCTGGGGCTGTCCCTGGAGAATAGGGACACTTGGAGGTCTGTCACTACCCTGGTTAGCTCCACTTTCTAGTAGCAGCAGTAGTAGTAAATGAAGCTTATCATTGCATTGAAAGCCCCAACAATTTCTGATAAAAATTCAGGGGATTGCTGGATTGGGTGTGAGCTAGCAATAGAGGAAGAAAGCGTGGGAGGGACTTAAGAGTCCTGCTAGATCATACCAAAGGCCCATCTGGTTCAGCATCCAGTTCTAACAGCAGCCAACCAGACGCCTATGAGAAGCCCAGAACCCGGGATCTGAGTGCAGTTGCCCTCTTCCCACCTGCAACTAGAATACAGAAGCATACCGGTACTACATCCAACAGTGGAAGTAGAACACCGCCATCATGGCCAATGGCCATTGGTATTATTCCTATCCTCCATGAATTTGTTGAATCCTCTTCTAAAGCTGCTCAAGTTGGCGGCGAACACCACAACTTGTGGGGGCAAATTTTGTCATGTGATGAAGAGGTGTGTTAAGAGGAAGTAGCATATGCTTGACCGCCTTGTGAGGTCACACGGTGCTGCATGTTTGATTCATGAACCACTACAGCTGGTGCTACCCAGACAGCCAAGTTACCTTTAAATAGAGCAGGCTAACGGCGTACACTTTTGGCAGCTGAACTGCAAAGGTCTTCCAACATCCATGAAGGTGGAAAATAAATAAACAATAAATACGTTTCTTCAAGGGAAGCAAAGCAAAATATGAAACTCGAGTGCCCAGATGTAAAGGGTGGAGAGGGACTATTATTGGCACTCTCCTGACATCTGAATGTGTGAGTCAGGGGCAGTCAGTCACATTTTGACTGAAACTAAGAAACAAAGAGAATAAATTTATCCTGTTGACAAAATATACTGATTCCCCCCACCAAACGCAACCTGAAAGAGACCACACAAGTTCTTAAGCAAAAACCGAAAAAAGCAGGAGGAGAAAAAGAAATAAATGAAAAGAACTGGCAGTCAATACTGAAGGTTTTATTACATTTCCCCTCTGAGGTCCTAAGTTTATATTATGAAGTTTATATTATGAGCCAGATTTTGACCCACCCCCTGATTTCTGCAGATTAACATAAGGGAGGAAGGAGGTCAGAGATCAGTTCAAATCCTATGTGGCTCAAATCCTAAACCTCTGAGATCAATCACAGTCTGATAATGAAGCAAAGTTATTGGAATATTCAGATTTTTACGTTACTACGACGACTACTACAACAATTAATTTAGTAATTCCAAACTACCCGTATATTCCGGCGTATAAGACGACTGGGCGTATAAGACGACCCCCAACTTTTCCAGTTAAAATATAGAGTTTGGGGTATACGCGCCGTATAAGAAATACGACCCGGCGTATAAGATGGCCCCCAACTTTTGAGAATATTTTCCTGGGTTAAAAAGTAGTCTTATATGCAGGGATATACAGTATTGTCAGAAGGTGATTTACATGCATTCCCATTATCTTCCAGTTGTAATATTCATTGCAGTTTCACTACTTTCCATCTGCACCTGTAGGCAGAGCTTGACAGAAAGTATCTGGGCTGTGCTCCCCCCCCCACTCTCTCCTTCCCTACCTTCCATTAAAACTTTTTTCTATTCCGGGCGCATGCACAAGTATTTCTGTAGCTGTGCGCAACAGCCTTAAAAACAAACAAACAGAGAAACAAAGAAACAACAACAACAACAAACCCTCAGGAAGTGCACAAGGGCAAATGTTACCAGCCCCAGATTCACAATTTGGATAATGAAGGCTTTGACATGTGTGTGTGTGTGTGTGTGTGTGCGCGCGCGCATTGGGAAATATCCTTTTTTTAATACTGTTGACCTATACAAGACTACAGGGATAATTAAGATAACTCATATACTCTCTGGATGTTGTTGTTGTTGTTAATGCCTGTGTGCTATACACAGGTAGCTGTTTCAGACTGCACTGTCCGCCTCTGACCAGTCATGGAATGGCTGACCTCATCCAGCATGGACTATGTAGTGTATGCTGAACAGATGGTTAAATGGGGCAATCTGCTTTTATCTGGACACTTACTATGCTTCCAGTGAGATTTTTTAAAAATGTACAAATAATGGATACAGGTTTGGTTACCCTGGATGCTCACACCTTACACTGAACACAGGTACAAGCTGCCCCTAACACGTACATGTTTTGAAAGTGTACACACTTGATTTGTAGAGGTCAACTACTGCTTACACAGGCACATGTACCGTACACTCCTATTGCTTCAACACAGAAAGCCCCATATTGCTGAAATTTGGGGTTCGTTAAGGCCTATAGCACTGAGATTCATTAAGTGCCTATAGCACTGAGCCCCACGCCACCCCACTATGCAAAGTCACAGTAGTTAGATGGGGAAATGTGAATCCCTGATTTTAACAATGGCACATTCCAAGACCTTTGTCTATATGAAAAATATTGCCTTTTGATAAAAACCCTGGCTGTAACCCTGGCTGCATGAATATAGCATGCATTAATTTCATTGGAATTTGCATGTTGGGAACTGTGTGCGGCAGAATGGCGGCCATATTTAGCATGTAATAAAGGCCTCTGATTAAGGGCAGCAAGAAATCACGTAGCCACTGTGGAACAAGAATCGGTTCTGTACAATGTAGCATTTGTGGCTTATACAAGAGCTGTTGATGGAGAAGAGACAGTCCCTAGAAAGTTGTTTGACCAATAGCAGCTGTTGGGTGCTTGTATAAAGCAGCCTTTATAGAAAAACTTTTATTTTTACGGTTCCTTGTGCCCAAGATCAAAAATTATATCTATGCAGGAACATAATTAGAGGATTAATGGCCAAAGCTGGTACATAAAGGGAGAGATTTCCCAGGGAAAAAATGTGCTATAAGCATTTTTTCTTTTTAAACAGCCAGGCTTTTAAAAACAAACTCAAAATATAAAGACAATAGTTTTCTTGTTATACCGAAAAGGTTGCATTAAACAATTCCATGCTCGTTTATCTACCTGAACCAGGAACAGGTTTGACCGCATGGGCCTGCCAAGACTCTGATTTCTGCTCAGTTTGTTGTAGTCCTGGATCTGATTTCTTATGTCTTAAGAATTAAAGCTAATTGAGGGGAAAAGTTCACTTGCATAAAGCAGGATCCTAACGTTAAAATTCTGCATAAGCAAACCAATATATTTAGTTACAGAACCTTCAGGCTTATCAAATAAACAAAGGGTGGCAACTCAAATGTTCCACGTGCTCATTTTACAGTTACAGAATATTCTTATTAGTGGGTAGATTCACACAATTTATATAGGAGAAGGTGATTTAAAAACAACAACCGCAGTAGAGATCCACATGATTTTCAGCCTTGGAAGTGATTCAACACGTATTTCCAAACGTGATACAACACATAAACTGATGCTTAGAACAATTATGTAGTCCAAAAGAGCATTACTCGTGAATGCTGTCAGGATTCGAGGTTCATAATATGCATTTGGGGTGTCCAGAATGCTTCAAACATGTGACCTTATTTCCAACTGAGTTTATGGCAGAACCGTGATTTGAATGAGAGAATTCCTAATTCCTAGCTCAATTTCCTAGTCACTGCTGCCGCACCAGTTTCATACCCCAGTTTCAAGGAATGTCACAAACATCCTGAAAGGCTGGTCAGAAGTACCGTATCTTTATATTGCATGTGGGGGCAGAGGTGGAGAGGATAGTGGCTGACCAGGGGTCAGCAAACCTTTTCAGCAGGGGGCCGGTCCACCATCCCTCAGACCTTGGGGGGGCCGGACTATATTTTGGAGGAAAAAAATGAATGAATTCTTATGCCCCACAAGTAACCCAGAGATGCATTTTAAATAAAAGGACACATTCTACTCATGTAAAAACACGCTGATTTTTAGACCGTCTGCGGGCTGGATTAAGAAAGCTATTGTGCCAGATCTGGGCCCCGGGCCTTAGTTTGCCATACCAATGGGCTGTACTAAGGCTGTGTATGCGCTGCCCTTTTCTCTGGGTCCAGTGAGCTCCCACTGCTGGTGTTTCAAAGCCATGCATGCGTGGCATTAGCCACAATCCATACCTACCCTGTAGTTTCTTGAGAAATGCGGCAGTTTGACCTGTTTTCCATCGAACTGGAGTCCATCCGATTCAATAACATAAACCACAATCGCTTTGCAGTCAATGTGAGATGTGTACATTTGCGACATGCGCTGATGACAGGTTCATGAATAGGCATTTGGGTAGTTGAAGGCACAGGGAAAACAAACAGGGTACTGCACATCGGGTGAAGACATCCCTGACCCATGCAATGTGGTTGAAACATGTGTGGTGGGGTGGGAGAATGACCCTGCTGCTGTGTTTTAAGCCGCTAATGCGTACCTAGCCAAAGTGTACTTTGTGGCTTAGGTGCAGAAGGACAGCACAAGAGGGAGCAGCTGCAGGACCATTTTTCATGGTAGGAGCAATGATATCATCTGCTTAAGGGGGACTCTCTTTGCTTACGCGTCTTATAAGGAGGCATTCTGGTTCTATTGATTGGGAAAGAATAGCATGGAGGAAGTCAAAGGATGAGGAAACAACGAAGCAGATGCTGTAAACAGTTTTCCTTTCTTCAGTGGAGTGTCTCCCTCACGCTAACAAATTAAATGGTTGAAACAAAATTTAAAAAATACCTTCCAGTAGCACCTTAGAGACCAACTAAGTTTGTCATTGGTATGAGCTTTTATGTGCATGCACATTGTATCTGAAGAAGTGTGCATGCACACGAAAGGTCATACCAATGACTACGTCAGACCAATACGGCTACCTACCTGTAAATTAAATGGTGCCATTTTTTTTTTGCAAGATAGCTTTCATTTCCTGTTAAGACTGTATTTCTGCTGGTCGAAGAGCTTTTATTAAAGCTCAGCATGTTTTACAAGTTTAACCTTCATTCTTGTAGTTTCTATATATTTTTAAACAGCTACCTGAATTTTTGGATTCTCCTTGGGGGCACAGAATTTACCACTGTAAAGCAGAAAAGGCAAGAAATGAGCCACAGCCTCACCCAACCAGTCTTCTGGCCGTTGCAGTAAACTAGCTCTTTAATACAGTACAGAACGTGGAAAAGACCGGTTCTAAACTGACGATACATTCTAGTTAATACATGGCTCACAATCAAATTACAGATGGAAAATGGAAATGAACTAAAGAGACAAGCTTGATTCCCTGCAAACACAGTTATTCTTTGGGTTACGTACAGGGCCGTCTCAAGCACGTCGGACGCCCTGGCGCCGTGGTGCGGAGATCGCTCCGGCGCCCCTGCCCCGCTCCGTTTCTTGCCACGGCTGGTGGGCGGGCGCAGCGCGCGGCGCCCCCTACCGGGCCCCCGCCCAGGCACCACCCAGACTACCCCTAGAGCCGGCCCTGGTTACGTACCCACAGAGTCCTAAGAGAAATGCTCTTGCTTCGAACCACAAAACAGAAGAAAGAGAAAATAGAAAGAGAAAAGTATTGTCAGGCCCAATTCCTCTTAGCTTATCCCATTAGCTTTATCCCATTAGCTGCTCTTGAACGGGACATTATCATTTAATTGAAGAAAAGTAAAAGTGGTGGTGGGGTTGAATTCACCACTCCCCTTGTAGGTGAACTGATATGAAGAACAAAGGATTAGTCCTCTGGGATTAACCATGGAAGGCCTTCAAGGAGCATCCAGACATTCTGCTTTGTAACAGATAGTAAGCTCCTGTGCTCAAACTGTGTTGTCATATGTTTTATTCATACTCCATCATAAGGGCCGCCAAACAGATTATCATGTTTACATCAGGCCTCCTCCGAGAGATAAATTCTTTAATAGTTGAACTGGCAGGGTTAGTCAGTACTGATATGCCTGCCAGGCAACCAAATAATAAATAAAAGAAAGAAAAGGGGAGAGGGGAGAGAAGAAAAAATGAAATCAAACACAGAGAATTTAATGATGTCCTTCAGCAGCAACCAATCAATACATTTTATCCCTTGCTGCAAAGGTCACATTAAGGTCCCCCTTTTGTTTTAATGGCACCGTCCTCTCTGCCCCCACGTAGCGAGCAGTTGCAGATGTGCATGGAAAAGGGAGTCGACAAACAGATCACTTCATTGGAGTTGACAAACCCTTACAAATACCTATTTGTGATGTTGCATCTCTTTAATGCTTTGAGTTCCTTGTATAATCGAAGTGCCACAAGGAGTTTTCCAATCAAAAGACATTTTAGCGAACGCGGCAGTCTCTCCTGTTCTGGAGACTCTCTTAGGGAAGATGACTAAAGAAGTAGAGTCAGCACCTCTCTTCATTTTATTTTGGGATCAAGGGCGGCCACTGCCTGTTTGCCTGTTTGCCGAAGGAACACATTTCTATATATGAGTTGTTGTTGTTTAGTCGTTTAGTCGTGTCCGACTCTTCGTGACCCCATGGACCAGAGCACGCCAGGCACCCCTGTCTTCCACTGCCTCCCGCAGTTTGGTCAAACTCATGTTCGTAGCTTCGAGAACACTATCCAACCATCTCATCCTCTGTCGTCCCTTTCTCCTTGTCGTCCCCTGTATAATTTGACATCTTCTAATCCAGAACCGTATTACGGTAATCTTTGTGCAGAGTGCAGGTATGGTGGAAAGATTTACAAGATTATTGTGTGCACTGATTCCTCAGTGGTAAATAGGAAGAGCTCTCCTCCATTTCTAGAAAGGAATGGTACTTGTATTCGGAGCCACATGGAAACTCTTACGTGTAAAACAGAAGTGTTGGGCCATGGCCAGTGCTGAATTTGCACTACTCTAAAATCAGGTCCCAGAAGAAGAAGAGTGAGAGAGAATCAATCCCTTCCTGAATTATGCAATGCCAAACTTACTTGTTGACCTCCAAATTTGGAAACCCCAAAAGCAAAGGCAGGAGTGAATCATTTTATAGTTGCGGTTAAGTAGACGTATGACACCGTGGGGTGTGTGTGGGGGGGTGACCCGCCTTGAAAAGATATGGCCATCTGTCTTATGCCCTGTCATTTCAAGAGCAATGAAAAATGTTTTGAAGCTTTGTATCTGCCCCTTGACTTGTTAAATTAAATCCTTATTATTGTCAGGGAGCAGTAAAAAAAGGGGGAAAAACACCCCAAGGTAGTAAGTTTCAGATATTAGTTTGGTCTTGCTGGCTCATCCATGTGAACAAGATAAAATGCGTTGCTGTAGAAATGTACTTCAAAAATGCCAGGGGGCAAAATGTTAAACTGTTTGCATATTTTTCCCCTTTCCTCATAAACAACATTTTAAAAGCAATTTGGTAAATACAGGACATCTGTTTTATTGAGCTCAAAACCCCTAAAAGATATAATAGTGCCACTTTGGACTATTCTCAGCTCACTTACATGCTATATAACTTGTATTTTTTTTCTCCTTAAAAAAAATAGACACAGAGCATATCCCTTGCATTTAAATTATGCACAGTCAGTGTTTTACCCTCTTCTAATGAAAAGTATCCTTGAAAATATAGAATAACTGGGTTGCCACACTGAAATATGAGAGAGTCGGTCCTTGATGCTGAATTTATGTGTGTCTTCCATGGATTGTCTCCAACTAGGGGCATTGAAATTAATGGATCTAAGTTGCCTCTGTTCATTCATTTCAATGGGTCTACAATCTGAAGAATACTAGCATTAGATTCATATATTTGGCATGGCCACACCACCCTGCAGGGCAAATTCCACTGACTTCCTACAAAAAGTTGCTTCCTACCTGTTTCTCATTTGTATAGCATTTTCCTTTGAAAAAGGCGGTGGTGTATTAAAACGTGGCATTTGAGCGAGTCAATGGTAAGTGGAAACGGCCTCGGAGCTATGTTCCATAACTGCAAAAAGGTTCACAGTAGGTAACAGTTCATTATATCATACATCTCCACAGCTGTAGTTCCATTGCTGAAAAGCAGGTTGAGTCTTCCTGCTAGGCCCTTGGCTCACTTTAGTTTTCCAGGTGTATCATTTAGGACATTGCAATCTCTTGCCTGTGTCGCAGACCACATGCAATTATATATCTGTTAATGAGTTTCAAAAAATAATAATAACCCTGCATGTCAAATCACTAATGAAAAAGGATCTATCTATCATCTATCTATCATCTACTACCTACCTACCTACATACCTACCGTATCTACCTACCTACCTACCTACCTACCTACCTACCAACCATATCTATCTATCTATCTATCTATCTATCTATCTATCTATCTATCTATCTATCTATCTATCTATCTATCTATCATCTATCTATCTATCTTTATCTCATCACCTATCTATCTGTCATTCTCTCTCTCTCTCTCTCTCTCTCTCTCTCTCTCTCTCTCTCTCTCTCTCTCTCTCTCTCTCCCTCCCTCCCTCCCTCCCTCCCTCCCTCCCTCCCTCCCGACACATGCAATACCTGTATGCCTTCTTCCCAGAGAAGGCATAAGAACAGCTTGGGGGTAATCTAAATTGGGAAACCAGTGAAGAGTGAAAGGATTAAATTCCCCTTGCCTAGTGCTGCTGCTCTGATCAAAATCGGAGCTCCACTCCCCACAGCTACTTTACAGTTAAAATATTGGGAGATAATCATCACGGATCCCAAAAATGTACATTTGTTACATCTCTCAAATAAAATGGCATCGTCACCATGCCATTAATTATCTAGTACTTTGAGACAATTTCTTGCCATTTTACAGCTAAGCAAAAACAAACACAAACAAAAATATTGTAGCAAATTGTACCCCATCTTTAGTAGGCTTTCTCCTCTCGATGAGCAGTCCACCTGGGCACATGAATTCAGCTTGCCACACGAAAGATTGCATTCTCCACAAATCCACATGTAATCAGCCTTGATGTGGCATCTTCTTTACTGTGTGATTTAAAGTATCCACCACATCAAGCTGTTTATGTGTTGTGGTTCTCAGTTCCTGGCAGTGGTGACTGTTGCCCTTTGAATGCAGAGAGACCAAATGTAGGTGGAGCTGGAGCCAGTGACAGGCAGAGCTGTCATCCCCAGCCCCCAGTGCTTGTAACTAAGAAGGCAGACAGGGGGAGGCTGTGGGCAGACTGAGGTTGGTGGGGTACTGCCCCAGTCACCTATCACTGATTCTGGGCTATATAAGGCTTGGCTTCCTCAAAACCTGAAGCCTCTAATGAACTTAAAGGTAAAGGTAAAGGACCCCTGACAGTTAAGTCCAGTCACAGATGACTCTGGGGTTGTGGCGCTCATCTCGCTTTACAGGATGAGGGAGCCGGCGTTTGTCTGCTTCCGCAGACATTTTTTTCGGGTCATGTGGCCAGCATGACTAAGCTGCTTCTGGCGAAGCCAGAGCAATGCATGGAAATGTCGTTTACCTTCCTGCCAGAGTGGTACCTATTTATCTACTTGCACTTTGACGTGCTTTCGAACTGCTAAATTGGCAGGACCTGGCACTGAGCAACAGGAGCTCACCCCATTGCAGGGATTCGAACCGCTGACCTTCCGATCGGCAAGCTCAAGGCTCAGTGGTTTAAACCACAGCACCACCCGCTTCCCTTACATGTTCCTGCCTCTTTGCAGTCTCTCCCTGCTCCCTGCTAGTAATCCAGTCTCAGGTTACTGATGCTTATTTAATTTGTCCCTTACTTTTGAGCACTTCCCTAAAGCTGATAAAACTGTGAAAAATCTAAGTTAATAAATAAACAGCAAAGAATGTGGTCCACAGTGAGATGCCTATGCTTGGCAGCGCATAAGACTAGACGCAAGCATGACTCCAGCAGAGAGTGTGTGTGATAGCTGCCAAGTCTCACGTTTTTCACGGGAAACCCCCGTATTTTGTTACCGTTTCCCGCTATCTTCCCAAATTGATTAATATCCTGTAAATCCCCCGGATTTAGCTCCTGTCAGCGGCCATGTCCCAGCTCCCGGCTGTCTGCGCATGCCTGGACATGTGCAGAAGTGATTTCTGGTGCCCAGACATGCAGACACGGGCAGCCCAGCACCGGAAGTGGCTTCTGCGCATGTCTGGACATGCGTAGAAGCGACTTCCGGTGCCGCGCCGCTGCTGATCCCGGATTTTTCAATCCGGGAGTTGGAGGGTATGGGGGTGTGTGTGCACGCACGCAAGCACACACGCTAGCTGAGTAGGCTTGGTGGGTCCACTGGAGGTGTGAAGTCTCACACAACCCAAAATATAGCACCAGTTTGTGATGATGTCTGAAATATTCTAATCCAGAATACAATTACAGTAAATGCAATGTCTCAGATGGAAAAATTGCTATTTTGGACAACGTCGAGGGAATCTACAAAGAGATATGAGTGGTTGTTTGCCTAAAGAGGAGGGCAAAGCAAACAAATAAATGTGTTTGACAAAATGCAAACCAACATGCCTTGCTTAACTATGTAATTGGAATATTTTGAAAAATAAAGAGCAGATGTGTTGGATTTTGAACATACAGCATTGAAATCTGCTAAAATATACTAATGTAGATCCACTGAAATAAATAGATTTAAGTTAGTCACATCGATTGAACTTGGGGGAGGGGGTCTACTCTGAGTATGACTTGGGCAGTGCCAACACATAAAGTTTCATGTGTCCACTCTAGTCTAAGGTTCTGGTACTCTAAATATATATAACAATATTCATCTGTAATGAATTTTTAAACAAGGAAACACTAGTCGCTGGAATGACTGATGACAGATGACAGTTACTTAATATTATGAATGTCTAGGACCGTTCCAAAAGGGGATAGCCACAGGCCCCTATCACTTCTACTCTGGCTGCCCCAAGACTTTAAACTTCTTTTCTTTCAAGATCAATTGAAATATTAATACCAGGGGTGATGAAAGGCAAGCAAAAGAAATGGGCACGGCATTGGTCAATGTGTGTTTCTATGTCCCCAGGCAGGCTCATAAGCCTGATGCTATTTTATGGGACTTTATTATTATGACTGAAAAACAAGAAGACTGCAGCTTTTGAGGGGGTGAGGGAAAGAATCCATGTGGACTGTTTGAACATCTTTATAAGTTTGAGTTCCTGAGGAAGTGCTACATTTCTCTTTGAAAACACCTTCCTCAACAGCATTGTTTAAATATGTTACAATGGCTTTTTATGACTTCTCATATATTGCAAAGTATAGTCCTGAACAGATGGCTGGGGGAAGGTATCAAGGGACTATTCCCATCAGAGTGCAGAGACCAGGGTAAACATGCTACAAGGCAGGCGATTTTCTGGATCAGTCTGAAGCTCAAGAATGCAGAGAGGCATTTAAGAGGCTAATGACAGAATGCACCACTTTACTTACATTCCCTCAGAAGCAATCAAGGAACGATTGTACAGAAGCAGAATGGGGAAATGAAAGATGTTTGTGACCTTCATAGAAGAAACACATAGATTGGAAAAGATGCTGAGGAGTTGGGAGATGAACCCAACCTCACGGCCAGCTGCAGGGGCACCATGGGTTGGAAATGAGGACTAGTAAGCAACAAATGGCATGGAAATGTGCATACTTGTGAAGAGAAGCTGTGGCAACACTGTAAACTGCTTTTGAAACTCCTTCCTAGTCGAACAGCTTCTTACAACGCAAGCCTATATTTTATGCAGAAATTTACTCCCAGGTAAGTATGCACAGGACTCAAGTCTAAATTCTCAGATGACCACCTTACTGCTTGGGAACATGCATGTATAACTCATGGTTTTTTATGGGGGGGGGGGTTGTGTTTCACCCCTGCAGAGTACCATGGGCTCTTTTTTGCTGCCCCTGGCAGCCATTTTGTGTTGGCACCCACAACACTTTTTCCCATATAGGGGTACCATCACCTTAATTTTTGCAAACACACAAAAAGCAGTGGTATGACCAGGAGCACCATTGTTCTTAGGCAGGGTGAGGTGGCTCCTTCAGGAGATAGATGCTGGAGGAGGGAAGGACAGGGAGTGACATAACTGTATGGGCTCCATGGCATGATCTGTTTGCAATGTTTGCAGTGACTTTATAGAAAAGTCAAAAGTTTTTGTCTAGATCTTCAGATCATGATTTACCATAAATGCAACTAGCCATTGTCATTACATAATATGGCCTAATTAGAATATTTATTGCCTATTCATAAGAACAAAGAAAATATAGACTTTTGTCCTATGTCTGATCTACTAAGATCTGTACACGTTAAAGTTTACTGTGTGTCTCGACTCTTGTACCACCATTAGTTCTACTGGAAGACAGTCTAGGAACTTGTATTTTAAAGTGTGACTCAAAAGCTTAAGACTAGGAAGAAAAGTAGAACTTGTGAAAATGCCATTTAATTTTTTAGAGAGGACTGCCAGCTTCTGTAAGGGCCACTTTAGCTGCATCTTCAACAGCCATTTGATTGCAAACAATTAAGAGTTGATAATGTTTCCCTGCTGACCCAGGCATATCAAATGGTTTTTTAAAGTAAAAGCATAACAGCAGCCAAGCACTGTCCCTCCCCCTTTCCTAGTTAGGGTGGCAAGTTTCGTTTTACAGCATTTCAAATCCCCACTAATAGAGGAAACACAGAACTTTATTTTGGGCTTTTCTGTGGGATCATCACACAAGGACTTCTGGAGTTGTGTAGCTCCGTGTTGAATGCAGATAGGTTAGTGGAGCTGTTTAGTTGCCTTTTCCCAAATACTGTATACATCTATCAGATATATCCATGAAGTATGTAACAATCTAAAGAAGCATTGCAAAGAATTATAGCAGCAGTTTCCCATAAGTATACAACCCAGGGATCACCGTTAGAAACCAGCCATCTGAGTTCTAAACATTACAGCCGAATTGGCCTTGTGTCAATGTCATGTGCTTTGTCACAGATTGTGGCTGTGAAGTGCAGGTCTGCTTGCCCACAATTGGCTTGCACCTGGGATTTCTCTCTATTATTTATTGTATTGGTATCTTGGAACTCAATGTGAACTACAGAGGGTTCCCAAGCTGCCTTCTATCTAGGCATTGACAATATTCACACCTGCATAGCTTCAACATCATGCACTCTCAGATCACACCTTAGGTTCAGTGCCAGAAGCTCCCAGCTTAGCTTAGCAGAAAAATAGGCAAGGGAGTATTAGTTAAAAAGATCTTGGTATCATTTAGCAGCTTTAACTATTTAGTTATGCTAGGAGCTGCTTCTGGGCGCCACAGTTAAAGGAGGATGCTGATAAGCTGGAACGTGTGCAGAAGGCAACCAAGATGATCAAGCGTCTGGAAACCAGACCTTATGAGGAGGAATTGAAGGAGCTGGGTATGTTTATCCTGGAAAAGAGGAGACTGAGAGGAGATATGATAGACATCTTCAACTTTCTGAAGGGCTGTCACATGGAAGAGGGAGCAAGCTTGTTTTCTCCTACTCGAAGTAGGATTTGAACCAATGGCTTCAAGTTAAAGGAAAGGAGATTCCAACTAAACATCAGGAAGAACTTTCTGACAGTAAAAACTATTCAGCAGTGGAACAGTCCCCCTCGGGAGGTGGTGGATTCTTCTTCCTTGGAGGTTCTTAAGCAGAGGTTGGATGGTCATCTGTCATGGATGCTTTAGCTGAGATTCCTGCATTGCTGGGTATTGGATTAGATGACCCTAGTCTGTCATCTTCACCATGGATAACAGGCATGGGCACAAATTGATGTGTCCAGGTAAAGGCTGCACAAGGGACAGAAGACAATACAGTCTGGGATTTTGACCAGTGACCTGTTTTCTAAACAAAAACTCATCTACTTTAGGCCAGCCCTCCCCAATATAGTGTCCTTCACATGTTTTTGAATTACCGGTACATCTGCAAACATGCCATTATGACCATTGGCCATACTGGTTGGGGCATCTAGAGGGCACCAGGGTGTGTTAGGCCATGTGTTCACAGACATTGCAGCATTTTGTAGGCACGTTGCTAGGAGTCTAATCCAGTGTTTCCCAAACCCCCACTGCCCCAGACCATTTGAAAATTGCTGAGGTTCTTGGCGAACCACTCAGTAGTTTTTTTCTGTTTGTTACGCACTGTGTAACGCACTGTGCTATGTGATTATAATAGTATTTTTACAGGTATGTCAAAGGGCACGTAACGTGGTTCACAGACCACTGGTGGTTTGGGGACCCTTGACCTAATCACTGATAAAACGTTGAAATATTTTTGAAACTTTTACTACTGTTTTTAAAAACAAATAAATAAATTGAAGACTTTCTAAAACAGGCCCTGAAAAGCCCAGCGACTGTCCTAAACAACAGCATTTCCCCCTCTATGTTATGTAGTTATTTTTCAGCATAATAGGTCTCTCTAGAAAACTGCAGACAGTGGGGATTTATCTGAGTTAAACTTCACTTGATATGTTTATAAAGTATCTTGGTAACAGCACCTAAAAGAATATTGCAGAAGAAAAAGAATGAAATTTTAATACCCTCTTGAACCACACTGGGAATGTCTATTTTGAAGGAGGAAGACAGCTTATGACTAGACTCCTGAAGAACAAAATGAGTTTCACTTTTAAAGGCTCAGACTTGGCAGGTCTGAAGTTTTCTTATATAAGGGAAATGCAGCTGCTACGGTACCATCACCTTGAAACCTGACAACTTGGCAGTAGCAGTATTTATGCTACCTAGTGAGACTATTCTTTCCCCATTAACCCTAAAGGGTAAAAGCTCTAATGTGCAAAATGCATATTATAATCCATAACCTTAGTTGCTAATAGAATTCCTTTCCCCACGTGCCAGGACCCCCACACCTGCAATACGGGACAAACTGAATGTTACACGTTGCCTGAGAGCTGCGAGCAAGATTCCTGCAGGTGGTTTTGTTTTTGCCATGTTAGCAGGAGCTTTAAGAATGGGAATAAATACTTTTTATTGGGACTCGGGTGACAGGGTTAACTTTTCCTCACCTCTACACTGTTTTCACAGTTACAGTCATATCCTAGAAGCTGCTATTTGCCCTGAGGGTCCAAATATACAACTAAATTTAGGAATCTAATTGTGCATGGGCGAAGGCTTTCTCTGACAGCAACATGCCAGCAATCTGGTTCCATTCCAAATAATCTGCGCACACACACACACATACATGGGAGATATTAATGGTTGCCCGTGTTACGTAAGGTTTGGTGCCAAGGAAAATATGTGCACTGAAGAAATCTCCCCTTATCTTTCTCCAATTTTGCTTGCTAGTAAGACAGGAAATGCAGAGGTAATGGCCGTGCTCATGTTGCTTGCTCTGTCACTGAGCTGCTATGCCAGGGGTCCATAGCTGTTTAGGGGTCCAAATGCACAATTGGAAATGTGAAGAACTGGTATAAGCAAAACAGGCAATTCCACAGAAGAAAAACTGGTAGTGTTCAAATCTCTTCCTAAACACGGAAGCAGGCAAAACACTTAATACTGCAACCTCTCAGAAAAATGAAACGAAACAAAAAGCGAGACATACACACCTAGGGCCCAAGGCTTTTGGGGGAAATGGCAGTAAGAGGGATAAAGGTAAAGGTACCCCTGACTGTTATGTCCAGTCGCGGATGACTCTGGGGTTGCGGCGCTCATCTCCCGCTATAGGCTGAGGGAGCCGGTGTTTGTCCGCAGACAGCTTCTGGCTCATGTGGCCAGCATGACTAAGCTGCTTCTGGCGAACCAGAGCAGTACCTATTTATCTACTTGCACTTTGACATGGGCGTAGGCAGGGGGGGCAGGAGGGGGCAGCTGCCCCCCCTAGAAGCAAAAAAATTAATGTATTTTACAGACCATAACCAGCACTTTTCCCCTCCAAAAACTGAAGTGGAAAGGGCTTTGCTTTAGCAAGAGCAGCTAAGTCTCCGCTTGCTGGGGGGGGGACACACAGCAGTAACTAAAACACATCAAATAAATAAAGCAAAGTGGCTACCAGTAGTTAAGCAGTTAAGACAATGGAGCATATATCCCCAGGCAAGATTCGATAGCTGACCATTTCACCCTATTGTTCTTAAGTGGGAGTTGTTAATGAGCATTCAGGAGCATTAAGAGTTCTATTGGCGATTTAATGAGGGTGCAGACTCAGAGGATTCAATTTGACTAAGGTGGCTCTGCAAGGCTAAAAAGAAGTGAATAAGAAAGGGGGGGCTGTAGCTTTGACAGACACAGTGATGTTTATAAAAAGCATTGGTGTTCCAGTCTGCCCCTCCTCCTGCACCTGTATACTGTAAATCAGGGGTGGCCACCTCCCAAGAGACTCTGATCTACTCAGAGTTTAAAACTGGGGGTGATCTACCCCCTTTTGGGGGGTTCAGGTCAAAGCTGTTGAGTTTTTTTTAAAGGAAGGGAAGCCCTGTTTTGGGGGGTTTAGGTCAAACTTGTTGAGCTTCTTTTAGGAAGGAGGGAGGCCCATTTTTGTTTAGGGCTTCAGGTCATAGTTCAACTTTTTTGAGGGAGGAGGAAAATTTTGGGTGAGCTTTTTTTAGGGGTGCCAGTGACCTACCAGTAATCTACCACAGACATCCAGTGATCTACTGGTAGATCACAATCTACCTGTTGGATGTGCCTGCTGTAAATCAAGCAGAGAGAAAGCTGCTTACAAGGCTCCTGTACATGCAGAGTTCCAGCATCACAGCGTCACCCAGAGACACCCACAAATATGAGTTATCCCTCTCTCTATTTCTTCCTTCCTTCCCTCCCTTTTCCATCCTTAATAAAATACGGGGGGGGGAGAGATATGCCCCACATAGAAAGCCCATCAACATGGGGGGATGACTCTTTCAAATACGGTATTTACTAGTAATTGGGGGGGGAGAGAGAGGCACCTAGGCCTCTAGGAGTTGGCTGCTATGCCTAGGAGTAGGACAATTCAAGAAAGCAGAACGATGCATATGGTATGGTAATATATCAATAGAATCGTAGAATTGTAGTCGGAAGGGACCACAAGGGTCATCTAGTCCAACCCGCTGCAATGCAGGATTTTTTTCCTAAGGTGGGGCTTGAACCATGGTTGAAATATTATGCTGATATGCAGCAACGCCTCGGAGCCGTCGTGGCTGCGGCCATGCCTTGCCCCGCCCTCGCCCGCCCGACCCTCCTCTCCTCTTGCTGCAGAGTTCCAGCATCACAGCGTCATCCAGAGACACCCACAAATATGAGTTATCTCTCTCTCTATTTCTTCCTTCCTTCCCTCCCTCTTCCATCCTTAATAAAATATGGGGGGGCAGATAAGCCCCACATAGAAAGCCCATCAACATGGGGGATGACTCTTTCAAATACGGTATTTACCAGTAATTGGGGGGGCACCTAGGCCTCTAGGAGTTGGCTGCTATGCCTAGGAGTAGGACAATTCAAGAAAGCAGAATGATGCATATGCTATGGTAATATATCAATAGAATCATAGAATTGTAGTCGGAAGGGACCACAAGGGTCATCTAGTCCAACCCCCTGCAATGCAGGATTTTTTTCCTAAGGTGGGGCTTGAACCATGGTTGAAATATTATGCTGATATGCAGCAACACCTCGGAGCCGTCGTGGCTGCGGCCGTGTCTTGCCTCGCCCTCGCCCGCCCTGCCACACCCTCTCGCCTGCCCGACCCTCCCGTCCTCTCCAGCCAAGCAGGGTAGCCGCCAACGCTACCAGCCCCAGAAGCACAAGGTGGCCGCTGCTGCCACCGCTACGATGTCATCAGGCCCACTGGCCCTTTAGCCCCGCCCACTTTGTGGCCCCTCCCCTTCCGTGTCTTGGCCCCGCCCCTGAACGACCATGGCTCCCCCCCCCTAGTTTTGATCCTGGCTACGCCCCTGCACTTTGACATGCTTTCAAACTGCTAGGTTGGCAGGAGCTGGGACCGAACAACGGGAGCTCACCCCGTTGCGGGGATTCGAACTGCCAACCTTCTGATCGGCAAGCCCTAGGCTCAGTGGTTTAGACCACAGCGCCACTTTCTAGCTAGAAAAGCAACAACAAAAACAACTGGGAGGGACAGAAGGCCCTTGTGAGTGTCAGCTGAGGTATCTTAGGGTGCTGTGGTACCCCTGTAATTACATTAGGGGCCCTTCTCTCAAAAGCATTGGTTTTGGATGATTTTAGGCGTCATATGAACAACATTTTAGTTATTTCAAACCACACAACTTGCTTCACTTTACCACAGCAGCAAGGTGGAGGCAAAACCACCACTACCACAGTAGCATCACACTCTCTTGTGAACCACCTGTAATTTCAGGATGCTGAGTCTACAATTCCTCAAGACCAGCATTATTCTGTCACAGGAACTGAGGTCAAATGGGATTCTGGGACTAATGGACTTGATGATGAAAACATGGGGCTCCTAGAAGTATTTTCATGACATTTTAGAGGCCATGATCCAGTATATAATGCAACCAGCTGTTCTTATTTATACTCATCTCACAAGGCTATTTTGTTATGATAACCACTATTCTCATTTCTGATATTTTTGATTTTTTTTTAAAAAAGGAGCATCTTGCATAAGCCACCATTGATGTCAATTTTTATGAACACTTCATATGTGGTTTAGAGGTATACCCTTTAGAATCCATGTGTGTATATTATTTGCCTATAGGTCCTATAAAATAAGGTTTTCCTAAGCTGGAAACTTTGCTAGAAGATCAAACCTATCCATTCTTAAGGAAATCAGCCCTGAGTGCTCCCTGGAAGGACAGATCGTGAAGCTGAGGCTCCAATACTTTGGCCACCTCATGAGAAGAGAAGAATCCTTGGAAAAGACCCTGATGTTGGGAAAGATTGAGGGCACTAGGAGAAGGGGACGACAGAGGACAAGATGGTTGGACAGTGTTCTCGAAGCTACGAACATGAGTTTGACCAAACTGCGGGAGGCAGTGCAAGACAGGAGTGCCTGGCGTGCTATGGTCCATGGGGTCACGAAGAGTCGGACACGACTAAACGACTAAACAACAACAACAACAAGCTGGAAACAAAATAAAATCTGCCTTATGGGCCTTTTTTTTTACATTAAGTATTTTAAATGCTTATATTACAGGAAGGTTTATTCTACTTTATAATGGTTGGATCGGAAAGAAACGTGTTGAATACAATAATAAATATTTCCATGTATGGTTTACAAAGAAAAATGCAAAGTTGTATTTATATCAAAATGGCAAGCGTTAACTTAAATTTACTATATCATAACCTTCATTAGAATAAATCTTGTTTATTGTCACAATAAAAACAATGTGGCAGTATAATTAATGTTGTCATTCCCTAAATGCAAATTAACTATTATCAGTTCTTATTACCACTAGAGGCTAACTTGATGGGTTTGGTTAAAATGAAGGGGGGAAATTAAGAAAATATTCCGAGTACATAAGTAGCGCTGCATGTTTTATTCATGAAGTGCTGATGTGCATATTGTCCAAATTATTTGTTAGGTGAAAGAGTCACTTTTGAAAGATCTGGGAGTGATTTGTTTACAAAAGTATGAATAAAACAAAGATCCTTCTTGCCCTTTTCTTCAAACTGAGATTGGGAAAGGACATTTCTCTCAAAGATATAGTCTTGGAATTTAGGGGCATGTTCCCTTTTCAACACTGTGTTCATGGGGGGAAGGACAACATTGACAATGTATGAGGTAAACTTTAGCGTTCCTGTTATGATAGTCAGATTTGTTCAGACAGTGATCCATGAGTCACCTGTGTTGGGCATGAACTGTATAGTGATTTAGGCAGAGATATGTTTTCGCCTCAGAATCCTGGCAGAGCTACTGAACAGCAGCTAAAGAAGGACTGTGTGTTGACGTTTGTTAATGTTGCTGCTAATTGTAGTTCTGTGAGGGGAAAACTACAGTTCCCAGGACTTTTTGGGGAAAGTAATGTGCTTTAAATGTGCATCGGAAATGATTTAAACGTATGGCTGTGTATCTGCCCTGGTCCTAACTGCTATTTTTGGATCACATGGACAATGAGCCTACTACTAAACACTATAATTAAGGAATAAATTCTCCCCTCCTGCCACCCCCGCAACTTAATTCACATTTTTGTGCTCTCTATAAAGAGCCATTATTTTCTGTAATATACATAAGTACATCCCTCTACGGTTGGAAACAGCATACCAGTTGTGACAAAGGTTTTTACACAGTTGATGTGTTTTCAGAAATGGTAATCTATAGTGTTCTGCTGAATTTTGCCAGGCTTAGGTTTCTTTTAATCAAGCTGCAAGAGTATTAAAAAAGTTTCCATGCCCCAGCCTAACCAATCTCACAGGGTTGTTGTGTGGATAAAATGGAGAAAGAAGAGTTATGCATGGTTCCTTGAGCTCCTTGGAGATGGGAAACAAATTTACTGTGGTACCTTGGTCCCCAAACTTAATGCATTCCCGAAGTCTGTTCCAAAACCAAAGCGTTCTAAAACCAAGGTGTGCTTGCCCATAGAAAGTAATGCAATATGGATTAATCCGTTCCAGACTTTTTAAACAACTCCTAAAGCAGCAATTTAACATTAATTTTACCATCTAACAAGACCATTGATCCATAAAATTAAAGCACTAATCAATGTACTGTACTATAAAATAAATAAGACTATATATATATATATATATATATATATATATATATATATATATATACACATACCCCAACCTGCACTGTCCATTTCCACAGTTACACAATCAATCAATCACTAGCTGAGCTGGGTTCCACACAGTCACAAAAACAAGTCACAAAAATGAAGTCACAAGCCATAGTCACAAAAAAGCCACAGAAACAAAAATGCAAAAAAGGAAGCAAAAACAAAAGCTCCAAATATCACATCTGTGTTACATGGGTGCTTGGGACTCAGCAGCCAACAGACTCAACAGGAAGCCTCCAATCAGCAGTGGAGGACTCAATTTACAAACGGAACACACTCAACAGGAAGCGGAACTTCCAGGTTTGCAACGTACTATTTCCAAGTTGTTCATAAACTAAGCTGTTCTAAAACCAAGGTACTGTAGTAAATAATTGATTCATCAAAGCATTTCTCACACCCTACAATTCCCATCGTGCTCTGCCCTGTCTTGCAAAATTTTCCTGAAAGATCTTGGAAATATTGTTATAGATCTCTATCCAACATTACAGATGTAGAGTCTATAAGAGGATTTCAGCCAGATGGAACAATCCCCTCCCCCCCCATATTCCAGGGGTTCTCGCAACACCATTGAGTCAATTTTGGAGGGCACAGGGAGGCACAGTGGGAGCATAAGGGGAAGCTGTGTGGGCATGCAAAAGCCCTAGCACACAGCTTGTGCTGAATCCTGCCCATTTATTAGGAGATTAGAGGGACGGGCAAGATGAAAAGAGGCTAAGTTCTAGAAATAAAATTATCATATTAGGTCCACTATATTCACAATGCATTTGGCATCGTTTCAAACATGAATAATTTGATGTTGCATGATATTCTGACATGGAATAATCTTTTACGTTGCTTAATCCAGAGCATGGAATTTTAAAGTAAAAAAAAAATACTCTAGAGAAGTGGTTTGGAGACCTTCACCATTCATTTTCATGAAACTACTAATCTAGTTGATTCCAGAAGGCAGCTATGCTAATATGAAAGGCAGTTTTTGCTGTAGAAAGTTATCGAGCTTTCATTAGCTGGCAAAGTAATATAAAATCTGGAATAAATTGTTCTAGTAATGCTAGTTATGATGAAAAGATGTCTGTTCCTTCTTGTGACATACCTAGGTCTTTTTTCACCTCCAATTGCCCTCATCCCTTGGAATCTTCACAGTTGCAAAACATTTGGAATTCATCCTTGAGTTGTAGACATCTTTAGGTCAATGACCAGTTTTCCACCTCTCAGGTTTGGCTCATTTCCCAGATTGGGAGTTACATTCTTTTGACACCCCTGGGAAAGTAGAAATGTTTCAGACCCATACCTGCTCTAGAGAGCTGAAAGTCAGCATTAAAATGTTGTCTGGGAAAAGTTCTCCGAATGTGCAGTGTCGTGCAAGCAAATACGCAGAGCTCATTAATCTTGCAGACTAATACATGGGCGCATGGTATATGTTAATGTCCTTTCAATACCAGCTAGAGGGGAGACATTTTGAAACCATAATCCACCTAAGAAAATTCAAGGGAACTATTTGTTTTGAGAAGTCTACAGTCATATGATATTATGCATTTTGGAATTTCTGAAAGCTTCTTATAATATTTCACATGGCAAACTCCTGCTTGAGATTATAAAGGAAAAAATCCAAGAAACAAACAATGGATTTTATTTTTTGTTGTTGTTCCTGAAAAGATGGTGACCCCTCTATTGTCTGAAATGAAGGTCTCTTAAACTGTGAGAAACTCCAATAATATCAGGAAACTTTGACAGTAGAGGACATATTCTGACATTAATGAGACAAACTGCACACTTGTACAGCCATTTGTTTATGAGAAAAATGAATGCAAAGGAGCAGTCAGATGCATGCAATAATGGTGAACCAGTGCTGTATTTTTGCTGTCCAGGTTAATGGTAAGAATGTGCAAAATTGTTCCATTTATGTACACAGATAAGGTAGGTTAGGTTATGGTTATTAAACAGATGTATTGCATCCCACTCCCAAAAGACCCAAAGTTATTTACAACCTGAGTAAAAATGCAGTAATAAAATTGCATAAGCATGTTGCAAACAGCCAATCTTTGGTGCTGCCCAGGTAAACATCACCTCCTGGCAAATAGAAGGGGAAGAAATGGAGGCAGTGAGAGATTTTACTTTCTTGGGCTCCTTGATCAGTGCAGATGGTGACAGCAGTCACGAAATTAAAAGACGGAGAAAAGCAATGACAAACCTAGACAGCATCTTAAAAAGCAGAGACATTACCTTGCCAACAAAGGTCCGTATAGTTAAAGCTATGGTTTTCCCAGTAGTGATGTATGGAAGTGAGAGCTGGACCATAAAGAAGGCTGATCGCCAAAGAATAGATGCTTTTGAATTATGGTGCTGGAGGAGACTCTTGAAAGACCCATGGACTGCAAGAAGATCAAACCTATCCATTCTGAAGGAAATCAGCCCTGAGTGCTCACTGGAAGGACAGATCGTGAAACTGAGGCTCCAATACTTTGGCCACCTCATGAGAAGAGAAGAATCCTTGGAAAAGACCCTGATGTTGGGAAAGATTGAGGGCACTAGGAGAAGGGGACGACAGAGGATGAGATGGTTGGACAGTGTTCTCGAAGCTACCAACATGAGTTTGACTAAACTGCGGGAGGCAGTGGAAGACAGGAGTGCCTGGCGTGCTATGGTCCATGGGGTCACGAAGAGTCGAACACGACTTAACGACTAAACAACAACAACAAGGTAAACAAAAAGAGACTTTGCCTGAAATAATGACAAAGTTTGCACCAGGAGTGTCTTACTGGGGAGGACATTCTACAGATACCGGTACGGAGCTACTACAGAAAAGGCCTGTTCTCCCATTGCCACCATCCAACTTCCTTCAGAAGTGGCATGCAGTGAGGTGCCGTAGTCTCAATCTCAGGGCCTAGGCAAGTTTATATGGGGAAAGGTGTCCTTTGGTAATTGGGGTCCAAGTCATATGAGGTCAAAACCTGCACTTTGAATTTCTCCTGGAAACAAATAGACAACGGTGCAGTTGGAAGACTGGTATTTTATATTCACACTTTTTCGTCTCAGTTAACAATCCAACTGTCACATTCTGCACAAGCAGTAGTTTCCAGATCATATTCAAAGGTAGCCCCACATCCATACTTCACAGTAGTCCAACCCAAAAGTCACCAGAGCACAGACACCTTAAACTCTTGTTAGGTGCCAGAAGTATATAAGTGAAGCTACATCCTTTCTAATTTTTAACTTAGAACACTGGTATGCTACTTGCTAAGTTGTTCAGAAATAAAATGTTTGTCTGAGTAATCTGCTTCTAAATTAAACAATAAATGAACCATCTACATTCTTTATCTTCTTTAACACGAATGTACTGTATTCTGATATTATTTCTTGTGATGCATCTGGTTTTCAAGTATAGTTCAAATGGTGCCAATGGCCCAATGTGGATGACCATATGTTGATTTAATAAGCTGAAATATTAACAAGACTTTTGCCAGAATGTACTACAATTGTACATATACTACAGTTAAACTAGGAAGTCTCTAATTAACCATAGTTGCCCAGTTTACTGAAAATGAGAACCATAGTAATCAGCTTCAGAACACGCCAGGATATTAAACTATGCTTTGAAGTTGATTCAGAAGCCTGTCTTGTTCCAAAACTAGGAACTATATTTTCCCAGACCTGACATAACAGGAAACTATGGTCAGTTAAATATTTCCTAGTTTAATCATGGCTCACATGAAGGGAGGAGCAAAGGAGCTGCATGCACACACAAAACACCCATTCATCCCTCCGCTTATCAAACTGAGATATGATTTTATGAATATGGCCATTGGCCAATGTTATGCAGAAAAGTATATCAATGGAAATCACATTTCTTAATTAGATGTTTCTTCTGCAGCTGTGGTATGATCATTGTGTCTCATATAATAACACCTCCTAAATAATACTTGTGTTAAGTAAAACATTGGGAAGCACTTTTCAATCCATAGGCTGAATTGCATACTCATTGCTTACTGTACAAAATAAGACTCTGTTGATTGTCAAGAAAAGAGAAACAGAAAAGAGAAATATGGAGGGGGGAGGGCTCAAAGGAACTGTCCTGTGTAGGGTTTATAATGAGAGAGCATAAAAACTCTTGGCCCAATTCTCTTTTGTGCAAAACAAACAAACACATCAACAAATCAGCACAAATACAGAACAGATGTTTGACTGAAAAGAGATTTAACTGAAGCTAGTGGGGGTCATTTCTCGGATGTTGGCTGTTTTGAGAAAGTCATGTATAAATCATATCTGATGTCTCTAATCTACAATAAAATCTACATAATAGAGCCAGAAATCAGCTAAGCAATGATGATGTTTTCTGATGATACAATGCTTAGTGGAACGCTAGAGCGATCAGGATTAATTAAAGAATTTTGCTTTGCTGTATAACTTGGCTACTGCTTAGCAAACAGAACTGTCGGCATGTTGTAAAAAGAGACCTATTTGTTTTAAGGGAGTAAAGAAATAAGAGTTCATTCATCTGACAGCTGGTATAGCACAGTGAAAAAGAGTGTGAACAAAGAGCTGGGGGCTCCCCAGTTCATAGCATTCATAGGTAAGCCACTATTATTTCAGTCTCAGCCCACCATCTGGCCCACCTTGCAATGCTGTCGTACGAAGTACCCAAATAGTGTTTGCTAGGAACTCTTGGAAGAGTTAAGTAAGGTGGCGCTGTGGGTTAAACCACAGAGCCTAGGGCTTGCTGATCAGAAGGTCGGCGGTTCGAATCCCTGTGACGAGGTGAGCTCCCGTTGCTTGGTCCCAGCTCCTGCCAACCTAGCATTTCGAAAGCACGTCAAACTGCAAGTAGATAAATAGGAACCACTACAGCGGGAAGGTAAACGGCATTTCTGTGTGCTGCTCTGGTTCGCCAGAAGCGGCTTTGTCATGCTGGCCACATGACCTGGAAGCTATACGCTGGCTCCCTCGGCCAATAATGCGAGATGAGCGCGCAACCCCAGAGTCAGTCACGACTGGACCTAATGGTCAGGGGTCCCTTTACCTTTACCTTTAAGCAGCTGCAGCAGCAGCAGCAGCATCACAATCATGGTGATTCTCATCCAGACTGGTCAGGGAGAGGAAGTATAAGAACATGCCACTTGACGAGCCTTTCTGGTTCATAAAAAGCTCATCTAGTCCAGCATTCTGTTCTTTTGGTGACGAACCAGGTGCCTATGGAAAACTTGCAAGCAGTATTTTATCCACTCGTGATGCCCAACCACTGGTCTTCAGAGACATATTGCTTCTGATACTGGAGTATTACACAGTTAATATGGCTAGTAGCCACTGATAGTCTCATTCTACAGGGATTTGCCTAATCCCTTTTCAAAGCCATCCAAGTTGGCAGCCATTGGCACATTGTGCGCTGTCGGAATTCCAGAATTTAACTAATATGCTGGGTGAAGTACTTCTTTTTGTCTGTTCCGAATCTCTCCAGCTTCACTGGATGACTCAGGCTTTAGTATTGGGGAAGCAAAAGCAGGAGAAAAGCTTTTCTGTATACACTTTCTCTCCCCCCCCCCCGCAAAAAACCCCTTAAAAAACCTCAAACACTGCACTTTTTCCTCATAGGGGAGGGGCTTGATGAAGATGTAGATATCCTATATGCATACTGAGATACTGGAATTTTGAATTAACAGAACATTCTCCCCCTCCCAAAAAAGAGTGTGTCCAGATCACTGCTAAACAAGACCAATGAGCGACAGAGCATGGACCTTTTGTGGCATGCTAACATATCTCCTTGTCTTTCTCTATATCTGTGTCTCTTTCTCACACCAACACACATGCAGGGCGTACGTTTGCCAGAGAATGCATGCATGTTACTGGTGCATCTAAGTATCAGTAGCATAGTACATGCAGTTCCAGTAGAGGCATCTTTTCAGAGGCAAGTTTGTTCCAATTATGAATAAACTGAGAGTACCAGGATCGCAGCTAGTTCAAACCACAAGGGTTTTGTGAAAGTGATGGTTCCCCTGCATTCTACAAAGTAATCCCGCCCCCCTCAAGTTGGGATCTGATACCAGATATGAGCCTAGCTTGTGACCAAATCTGCTGTATTTACAAAAGTAACAATGGAAGCTCAATGGAAGCTATTTGCTAAGCTCTTTTCATTTCAAATGAGTGAAATTCCTTCCAGCATAGTCATCTGAAATGACTGCAGTGACACTACTAGTGATTCCAAGAGGAATCTAAAAGAAGTCCCCCTTCCTCCCTCAGACTCGCTTCCATCAGTCTTTGGAAACTGGAATGGGGCACTCTCATTTCAGTGACTGGGGGACGTCAACAACTCATTCTTTTTTCACACTGTCCCTCAAGCTGTGTTGTATTTAGGTAGTTTGCTCCTTTTGGTAGTTGCTGGTGCTGTTTGATGAGGCCTTTAACAGTGCTCCTTTAAACTTTCCACTGTAGCAATTTGAGAGAACATTTGGGCACTGCTAAAACACATCAACAAACAGCAGGTATTTACTGTTTACTCAGGACATTGTATTTGCAACACATTTGGCCTAGAACAGATGAGGGAAACAAGGTAACATTGACACAAATCCCTTTGTGAACAAGTGGCCTGTAGATAGCCACCCAATCTTAAACAACTCCTCACCCACAATAAAACAACCACCAGACTTAACATGGGCACTGGTACCAGAGCCTGCAATAAACCCAGATGCCAACTTTGCTGCCACATACACCCGGACAACATCATTACTGGCCCCAACAACATCCAACATACCATCTCAGGACTATTTAATTGCTCATCCTCTAACATTGTGTATGCCACCAAATGCCAACAGTGCCCTTCAGCTCTCTATATTGGACAAACAGGCTAAACCCTACGCCAAAGGATAAATGGACATAAATCTGACATCAGAAATCACAAGACAGAGAAACCAGTAGGAGAACACTTCAATCTCCCAAGACATTATATACAAGATCTCAAAGTAGCTGTCTTATTACAGAAAAATTTCAGAAATAGACTGGAAAGAGAAGTTGCTGAATTGCAACTTATCACCAAGCTTAAAACCATGGAGAGACCTGGTTTGAACAGAGACGTTGGACTCTTATCTCATTATACATTATAAAGCGATCTTCAGCCATCTCACCCCTTGCTTTTTCATGCAAGACCATTTGCAGTTGTTTACAGTCGTCAACAGCTATCAGTCAGTCAATCACCCATTTCCACCACCTTTCTGAGTGATACCCCTCCCCACCCTTTCTCTATATATAAGCGTCTGGGGACTTCTATTTCAGTGTATCTGAAGAAGTGTGCATGCACACGAAAGCTCATACCAAAATAAAAAACTTAGTTGATCTTTAAGGTGTTGCTGGAAGGAATTTTTTTATTTTGTTTCGACTACGTCAGATCAACAGGGCTACCTACCTGTAAGTGGCTTCCTGTTTTCCTTTTCCCTTTTTGCATTGCATTATGGGATGACAGATCATACAGTAGAACCTTTAGCCACATTCAGGTGTCTCCCTGAAAATGTGAAGGGTATAAAATTGGGGCAAGGGCAGAAACACAACCGACAGAAGGTGCTTCAAAACCCTCTTTCGGACCTTGGCACTCAACACGCAAAAGACTGGTGTGTGGCCTGTGTACTCGGGGATGTTGGGGTGGGGCTTCCATGTATTTGCCCTGCCCCTGCTCCCATTTCAACATCTGGCATGGTCAGATGAATGCCTGAATGTAGCTTTTGTTTCAACAGAGCTGTGGCAAATCCACAGTTTTAATCGGTATTGGTGGTAATGTGAGTGGGGAAAGTGAAGGAATTTTGTATTGATTGGGGAAGATAGCAGTAGTCATAGGTTTGTACCCAGTGAGTAGACCCACTGAAATTAATGGAAGTGGCTAAAGCCCATTAATTTAAATAGATCTACTCTGAGTAGAACGTAGCTGGCTGCAATCCATCATCACTTGTCTACCAGTTTTCTTTAAATATTCAGTTAGCAACAAAGCATGAAGGCCAAGAAACAAAACTATAAATGCATCAAGATTGGTGCATTTTATCTACAGCATCTCGCAGTGAAAGACAACTCAAAATACTTTCATAATAGAAGTGTGATTTTTTTTGTTTAAAGCCCACCTCAATAGCAACATATCAAATTCATTCATTCATAAATAATTAGCAGCATGAAGAGAGCGAAACGCCCTCTCTGACCCAGAAGGCAGTAGGCAGCAAAATGATCCCGTTCAAAAAGCTGCAAAGGGAGATGGGGCTGGTCCTACTTCCCAGGCGCTGACAGGAGGAAAAGGGTGAAACACCCTCTGGCCTTAGATGATAAATGACCAAAGCTTCCTTTTCTGGCAAAGTGGTCAAATCAGCAGCAAACAGGAGGAGCTGGTGGCTGTTGTGTTTTAGCGTTGCAAAGGGAGGTGGAGCCAGTCCTCAGTCCCACGATGGCTCGCATTATAGGATGCTAACAGAGCAATCCTAGCATGCACATCTCAGTGATGATGGTGGGGGTAAGAGGGCACACACCTGTTTCTCTGCCGGTCTACCAGAGGAGTCCTGATGGCAGGAACTGGCCCTGCCATGGAGGAAGCACCAGCTCTGTTCAAGTGCACCATGCGACTACCGGAGGTCCTCCGCTAGCAGCAGCCAGCATAAAGGCCCAGAAACCGGGTAAACTGGGGCAGGGTGCCAGTGCCTTTGGACCATCTCCTCAGACTCTTCAGCTTTGACACCCTGGAACAAAGAAGCCATCACCCCAACCTCCAACCCAGTTAGCAGGAGCCAGCAGGGCTAGGGAGGCAGTAGAGGATGTGCCACTCTTTGCCTCCTTGGCCCCTCCTTAGGATTACTCTGTTAGCAGAATTAGTGTGCCGATGTCAGGGACTGGCTGGATCAAGAGGAGTGGTGGGAGGCCCCAGCTGACCTGTAGCTGATCCAGCCCAACAACCAGAAGGAGCAATTAAAGACATTAGTTATGGGCATGCAGCCTTATAAGAGTTCGTCTCACAGACGGCTCTGTGCAACAACTTGGGTAGTGTTGTGGCCTTGAGCTCATAGTCAGGGGAGCCAGCTATACCACCACCTGGGTCACAAATTGGATTGGGTACCTGATGCTGGTGATTCAGAGCCCATGGAGCCTGAAGCTGGTGTTCTGGAACCTACAGAGTCTGAGTCAGGAACCTCGTAGATGCTGCCCCATGTGACTGACTCAGCAGAGAAGTTGGTGTTTTCCTGTGCTGCCACACCTACCCAATGTATAGCTGCCAAGTATCCCGTTTCCGCTGGGAAAACCCCTTTTTTCCTACCGTTTCCCGGCGGTCTCCCGTTTAGCTTTAAATCCCGATATTCTCCCTTAAATCGGCTTCTGCCGGCGGCCATTTTTCTGCTGCCGCTTTGCCCTTCTATGGGCATCAGAAAATGGCGGCGCCGGCGCCGGAAGTCGCTTTTACGTGTTTCCGGTCATGCACGGAAGTGACTTCCGGCGCCGGCGCCACCATTTTCTGATGCGCATAGAAGGGCAAAGCACCACCAGAAGTCGCTTTTACGCAACGTCCGGTGTCACGCGCTGCCGATCCCGGATTTTTCCGTCCAGTACTTGGCAGGTATGACCCAATGATGCAGGCATTGTGCCAATCAGGAGGCAACAGAAAAGTGAGTATATATACTCGAGTATAAGCCAACCCGAATATAAGCCGAGGCGCTTAATTTTACCTCAAAAAACTGGGAAAACTTATTGACCCGAGTATAAGCCAAGGGTGGGAAATGCAGCAGCTACTGGTAAATTTCAAAAATAAAAATAAATACTGTCCGATGCCTTTCCCAGCTGTCGGTGACGGGGTGGGGGGGAGAAGCGGCGAGGAAGGGTCCCTTCCTCACCGCTTCTCTCTCCCTCCCCCCCGCCTCGCGCAGAGCAGGCATAGGACGGGGGTTTAGAGAGTCACAGCACAGCGCTTCTCCGAACCCCCGGTCCTGTGCCTTTCTCCGCTGCCGCCCGCCTCACTCAAGTATAAGCCGAGGGCAGCTTTTTCAGCACATTTTTTTTTTGCTGAAAAAGTAGGCTTATACTCGAGTATATACAGTAAGTGGTCCTCTACAAGCCAGGGGACTGGGTCTTTAAGAGCTGCAGTCTTTAAGACAAGAGGGTGGAGCTTGGGCAGGTGGTCTGGAAGAAGAGGTTTATAATACCTCAGGTAACCTCTGTTCTTTGTTAGAGCAGCCTGTTCCCTCACAGCTCCATGCTTTTGCAACCATTAGGTACCTGCAGTGCCAGATTTACGTATAAGCTAAACAAGCTATAGCTTAGGGCCCCACTCTCTCGGGGCCCCCAAAAAAATTTAAAGGAAAAAAAACCTGGATGTACACTTCCAAAATATAAGCTAAAAAACAAATAAAATAAAACCTACACACAGCAACAATGTTTTGTTTTGTGTTGTGTAGGCTCCTAATTGTTATGTGCAAATGGCTTTAGATACCTATTAGGTCCATAAATTACCATACAGCATATATTCAACTCACAAAAAAACCAGTGTCAATTTGTTGTTGACAAAGGGCAGCTGGACATATAAAGGGACCCATTACCTTCAGTAGCTTAGGGCCTCATCAAACCTAAATCCGGCCCTGGGTACTTGAGTCAGAAACATCCACTGACATGCAAGCCAGTCACTTTCTGTCATGAAGAAAACACAATAAACTCAAGAGATTTCTTCTTCCATTCCAAGGCCCAGTTCGAGTTTCTGTGGTTAACACTACAGAACCACTTGTATGTTTTGGTTCATTCAATTATTCCTTTGTGGACCAAAGACCTCAAAAGCAGCAAAACAGCATATTATGCCAATTCTGAACTGCATCACATAAAATCCATACAATGAAATAACCAGCATATATGAGTATGAACACACAAGTTACTGCAGATCAGGGATTTGAACAATCTAAAACTGGTCAGCTGACCCACACAAAGACCTGGTCAAAGGCAACTGTTCATTTGCATATCTTATAGCATGGAAGGTATGTATGTATGTATGTGTATATATATATATATTTGTATCAAAAATTGTGCATTCTCATGAACTTTAGGAAGAGCACATTGAAAGAACAAGCGCAAACTCCTCCTCAAAGGAATGTTCCCATTTTGACAAGGTCTTGCTCTTTGCCGATACCCTCCGAGGTCAAAGATCGCACAGACAAGACTCTCGCCCCCTTCTCAAGTCACGACATAATTTTTTTTTTTAAAAAAATTGCTATTAGCTTATTATTAGCTTATTAGGAGTCAGAAACATTTCCTGATTATTATTATTTTGTTTCCTTCTTAATGGGAAATTATTTTTATTTTTATTTACATATATTGATTTATAACACAACGGATGCCAAATAAAATAAAAGTAGAAGGGGATATCTAGAAGTGAACATGTGAGAATAAATTTCCATACCAAAATCAAACATAATAAATCAATTCCACAATATTCCAAGGAGCACAAATGGATTTGTATTATCCTGAAACTCACTACACCAATATCTTATGAAAAGACTCAATTTCTCGATAAATACATGGTCTTATCCTGATCTACTGCAAGTTGCCCAGTTATCTACCAACAGATCTACCTTTTCCCCTTCCCTGGCCTACCCCTGTGCTGGTAGGGCACAGAAATTGACCATATATGTCTGGTGATCCATGTTATACAATATTGTCACCTGTTGCTGCTGCATCCCATAACTTTATCAGGTGGGAGAGGTTTCAGGGAATCAATAGCGCTGTAGCTCAATAGTACAGCAATTGCACTACATGCAGGATGTCCCAGGTTCAATCCATAGGAAATCCAGGGAGGGCTGAAAGGACTCTCTGAGCCAAACCCTGGAGAACTGCTGCCTGTCAGACCCTCCAAGTTTCCCTATTTTCCAGGCACAGTCCCAGATTTACAGAAGTTGTCCCAGTTTCTGATTTGATCCCGGAATGTCCTGCTTTTCCTTAGGAAGTCCCTATTTTCATCAGAGAAATGCTGGAGACCATGCAGTCTACATTCAGTTCCAAGAACCAGTTCAGCTCTTCTGAGAGAGAAGGCATTTCTGAAGCAATAGCGCATGCTTCAAAACCAGCATTTCCAATGTAAGCTGAGGCATATGGACCTCATATGTGATGATATCATGTGCTCAATATGACAGGATGAATCTTTCCCAGTTGCAGATATTAGGAGCAAAAATTGCCTTGACCGCACGGCTTTGCTGTAGAACACCTGATCCTCTAGCACTCGGCTAAATTCAAATATGTATGTATGTATGTGTATATATATATATATATATATATATATATATATATATATATATATATATATAATGTTTGTATCAAAAATCGTGCATTCTCATGAACTTTAGGAAGAGCACATTGAAAGAACAAGCGCAAACTCCTCCTCAAAGGAATGTTCCCATTTTGACAAGGTCTTGCTCTTTGCCGATACCCTCCGAGGTCAAAGATCGCACAGACAAGACTCTCGCCCCCTTCTCAAAGATTTTGGGCTTAATGAAGGATCAAGCACCCCTGCGGGGGAAAAGATATTGTGCAGCCGCTCGGAATGCTATTTGGAAGCTAAGGGAGAGAGGAGGGGGGGAAACACCCCGCTCCATATTATTGACACCATCGGCAAATTAAAAGACTCACTAAAGTTAATATTCTCACATTATAGCAACAGGCCTTTCATAATTTATTAAAACCACTAGAATTTATTATCCTGTCCAAAGCTGTAAAAAAGAAAAGAAAAAAAGAACATGCAGAATCACAAGCCATTTTGCTTAATTAATGGTTTGCTTCCCCCCCCTTTCTTTTTTTGCCTTACCCAGGATGTGTTGTGGTTTATAAATCACTGGGCTAAATCTTAACATTGCTTCAAGGGAGAGCAGTTTACTGTCCTTGGCCTTCGCTGAGCTGTGGATGGCCTATGGAGCAGATGCATTAACATGTCCATTAGTCCTGCAGGAAATGCCTTTACACCAACCCGGTTAGCACTCTTATGATCACTGCTAGCAACCACCTTGAAAGGATGGGAGGGGAAATGGAGGAGAAGCAGACCCTGACTTAATTTGTTAGGTTATCTTCGTTCCTACTTGACTGGTGCTTGCAGCCCTAACAGGCAGGCAATGACAAGTCATTTCAACATGTTTATTTCTTAAGCAGGTACCCTGGGAAGAGCTTCAGGTAGCATTTCAAGGGTTATGAGGTAGGTAATTTGACCTGTCTATCAATTTGCTATTCAATCCATCACTTATCTCTCCATCTAACATAGTGGTCACGTTTAATTTTTAATTTTACTAAAACTGAAAATTGGAGGATATAAAGCAGCTATTGGCTTAAGTGTGACAATATCCACGGGAATGCTTCTCAGTAGGCCATATTACTCCTTAAGAAAAAAACACCACAGGTTTCAAAATCAGAGGTCTACAAGACCACTTGCTGGTGTCATATTGCCATTACACAAATCTATGGTGTGAACACATTAGAGATACTGTGTACAGTTCTGGGTGCCTCATCCCAAAAAGGATATTGTGAAGTTGGGAAGGACTGAGAAAAGGGCAATCAAGGGCGATGGAGCAACCGCCCTATGAGGAGAGGCTGTATCATTTGAGACTTTTAATGGCATTACTATACCAGCCCATGCCACAGCTGTACTACTGCTTTGTGCTAGCAGTCACAGCACTGTATCAAATATTTATTGGCTGCTGGAGCTGCTCATGAAGTTGAGCTGCATGAAGATGCTGACTCCAAATTTAATTAGGCCAATGGTCTGCAACATTTGGCATCAGTTTTATTAGATCCATTTATAAGCTACCCCATCTAGTCTGACAATACATATTCTAGCAAGCCAATTTGGGAGCCTGGCTTATAACTGAAGGCCACCTGGGCCTGGAACTAAATAGCAGGATCCATCCATATCGCCATGGCCCAAGGCTGACCTGAGAGCTAAATGAAATCTAGAGTTCATCAAACATGGTCATACCAAGAGGTGATTCTAGAATTAGGGCCTGGTTAAAATCCAGAGAGAGACGGCGGGCGAGATCATGTTTCAGTCCCGCTGAACTTTCTTTGCTGAATTTACATTGTGAAGTTGTAGGGGAGGTTCAACTGACATGAGCAAACAGAAGCAGGTTCACATCCAAGTCCCATGTGTTGATAGAACATGTGAAGGGGACCTTGGGCTATGACACTTGCCACATTACCTGGAGATGTGACCTGCCAAAGAAATGCTTCCCAGCCGTTTACACCTTTCGCTGGTATAGGAATGTGCTTTTTTGTGTGCAAAGTGATGTATGGGCACAAGAACATTAGAGCAGCCTGCTGGCTTATGCCAATGGCCCATCTTAGTCCAGCATCCTGTTCTCACATTGGCCAACCAACTGCCTATGGGAAACCCACAAACAGGATTTGAGCACAAGAGCCCTCTACCCTCCCAAGGTTTCCAGCAACTGGTATTCAGAACCATTACTACATCTTACTGTGGAAGCAAAGCACAGACATCATGGCTTGCAGCTGTTGATAGCCCTGTCCTCCATGAATTTGTCTAATTCTCTTTTAAAGCCGGCCAGGTTGGTGGTCCCCACTGCTTCCTGTGGGAGTGAAGAAGGCCTTTCTATTATTTGTCCCGAATCTTCATTGGATGTCCATGAGTTCTAGCATTACGAGAGAGGGAGAAAAACTTTCCTTCTCCACTTTCGCCATGCCTTTCATGTCGCTTCTTACTTGCTCCAAATGCTGCAACCTTGCAGTTGCACCATCCCCTTGATCATTTTGGTTGCCCTTTTGGGAACCTTTCCCCAACTACTGTATACAGTATCCTTTTTGAAGTGAAATGAACAGTACTGCACATTGCATCCCAAGGGCAGTCACCACAGAGTTGCGTTAACAGCATGATGATCTCAGCAGCTTTGTTTTGAATTCCTTTCCCAATAATCCCGAGGATGGGATTATTGCCCTTTCCTCAACTGTCGCACACTAGATCTGACAACTTTATTGTGCAGACAACAGCGAAGCATTTCTACTGTCGTCAGTGGCAGAGGAAGCTGCTGGGGCGCCCAGGGGTGGTGCGAGCCGGCCAGAGGGGTGGGATGTACCGCAGGGCCTCCGGAGTCTGCCTACCTCCATTCCACTCAGCCACCCTACAGCTAGGGGGGGGAGGCAACAGGCGGACCGTTTGGGCAGCATGGAGCCTGTGCGTGCCTGAGATGCGTGGCTTGGGCGCACTGCAGGCCCCGCGTTAAGTGCTGCCCACAATTTTGTCACCCTCTGAGGTGACACCCTGGGTGCTCTGCACCCACCACACCTCCTTCCTCTGCCCCTGGCTGCCATGACTGGTGGGTAGTGTGATTCCTGGGAATAGTACAAATTGGTGGGCAGAACTAGCCTCTGGTGCTCTATGCCTGCTATGGTCTTTCTAGGTATGTGTGGTGGCAGCGGCGGAGCGCAGGCGCGTTGCCCCCAGTGACGTGGCATGTGTTCTGGAGGCGGGGGGCGGTGCACGTTTTGGGGGTGGGGCGTGCCGTGCGCAGTGATGTGGCACATGTTTGGGGGGCGGGGCGCACCATGCACAGGGGTGGGGCGGGCAGCAGCGATGGCACCCCTGGGATCGCATCACTCGGGGCATGGGCATACACAGCATGGGGTAGGGGGGCAGCTGCCCCCCTAGAAGCAGGGCAGCTGGAGAGGACAGGCAGGGATGCTGCCTGCTGTGCTCCGCCTCAGCCTGCTTGGCTGAAGTGAATCGGCAGCAGCGGCAGCGAAGCTGCCTCCGTTGAAGGAAACCTGGACCTGAGCTAACTTCAGCCCACACTCTTTCAAGTCACAACGAGCACAGCACAGAAAGTGCTGCCCCACAATGCTCCATGGCACTTCATTTGACCCTGAAATACATGCAAATGAAGTGCCGTGGAGCATTGTGGGGCAGCACTTTCTGTGCTGTGCTCATTGTGGCTTGAAAGAGTGGGGGCTGAAGTTAGCCCAGGTCCAGGTCCAGGTTTCCTTCAACGGAGGCAGATTTGCTGCTGCTGCCTCGTTTTAGTCACCGCTGCCATTAAAGGAGCGGGCGAGGCAGGAGTGGAAGCGCGGGTGGCTCCGTGTGCTGCCTTGCAAACGGCCCCTTTTCCTCTGGGGTGTGTGGACGTTGCCCATGCCTCCTGGGGGGATCCTGGCCATGTCATTGCCAGCTAGCGAATCGGGTGGCTGGGGTGTGTGACTGGGGTGTGTGGCTGGGGTGTGTGGCTGGTGTGCCCCCCTAGCTTTGATCCTGGGTACGCCCATGACTCGGGGCATGCCGCCCCCCACCGCCCCTATCTTCCTACGCCCCTGTGTGGTGGCAGGGAAGGGGAGAGAAGTCATACATCTTCCCTGAGTAACAATCTCAAGGTAAACATTGTATCCAAAGAAAAGGAAGGGTTTTTTGGTTTTGTTTTTTTAAAAATTACTGGCAATGAAGTTACAATATCTGCAAGCGCAAAAGGCTTGCACTGTCACAACACTGTAAATTATATATTTCTTTGGCTTGAGTTTTCTCCCTGCGTTAACACTGGTGATCTGCCTCAGAGGCCTTTCTGGCTGAAAGGCAGCATAGAAAGAAAACCCTAAGTAACCAACAATATAACATGATACATATTTTCAGACAGACAGGCAGACTTACCACTTAGTGGTTCTTTAAGCACAGTTTTGTCTCATTTTTTAAACACTCACCTACTTTTGAAGAGCTAAGATGGGGGGGGGGGAGTGTGATGGGTCCCAATCTGAATGAATCTGACAAAGCAGTAGCCCAGTGTTAATACAAAGCCATGTGTGATCTTTGCCAGACACTTGCATCCTGACAATCTGAGCGATGCAGCTATGAGTGAAAATGCCTTAACATTCCTTGTTTTATTTTTTAAAAAACTTCCCCGAAATATAACTTGCAGTGAGATCCCATCTAAGGCGGTGCACCAAAACTCCTACATTTTGCTGTGCTGACTTTTCTCCAGCCCTCCTAATATCTAAACATGCACTGCATAAATTCCTTTGAAATCATTAGAACAGAAATAAATTACTGTTTGTCTTGACTTCTCTGAGCAATGATTGCAAATAACAATAGATTCTTAAGTAGGACCCCAGAGGTCTCCTAAGTATTATTAAGCCTACAGAATTATTGGGAATGCACAGAACTACAAAGGTAAAGAAATGATTTCATCTGTATATGATTTTAATCAAGCTTGGCTTGCTGTTAAAAGGCTTGTTTAATGAAGACTGCCTTTCCGTCCAGAGGGAGGCTGGAACAGGCAGCACACCACCAGCCAAGCAAGGCTTATTGCTGTAACAATAGCTAGAGGGGGTTACCACAAAAATGTTTTCCTTTGAGTCTGTTTCTGATCACATATTGAGAAAACAACAGCCAAACAAGGGGTGGAGGGGGAAAAAAGAAAGCAGGGGGAAACCAAGTATGTAGCAATTAGCATGGAGAAAATGCTACTCCACCAAACAATATAGAAGACTGGAGTCAAGACATTGCTTGGAGTTGCATGATTTTTTTTGGTGTTGTTCTTTAAAAAAATCCCAGTTGTAATGAGAACAACCAGTTCACCCGTAATTCTCCCTCCACCTCCCAGAACATCCCATCAGACATGGGAATGCCAAAGGAATCTATGTCCCGTGGCTTCCTTGAACAAAGATATAAACATACAACAGACCGTTAGATGTTGACCCTATATACTTCTATGTTTATTGATGAAATTTAGCTATGCGGTCAAAGGTCAAATGGGAATAAGAAAGTACATGATATCACCAGCGACATTGCTAGCCAGGAACACTGGGGCTTTGCTGTGCTATAATGAATGAAGTTTCTCCCCCCCCCCTTCCTTCCTTCAGATTTTTCAGACTGTCCTGTTCATCTTCCAAGCCTGTCCATATTAATATTCCCATTTATGGCAATGGGACTAGCTAAAGGAATTTTCATCATATTCTGCAAACCTTCCCAAGGGAAAGAGCCCAAGGAGACTACAGATGTGAGTAAGGACCACTCAGTTGGGGGGGGGCAGTGTGTTGATTCTGTACTCCGTCCAATTGCCAAATTTACTTTGCTCGTATTTATACGAGAGCCCATTTTGACACATTTTGTTTAGTTAAGTGGAGGAGCCCATTTTTAAAAGAACTCCTATTGCCAAAAATATAAACAGAGCGAGCGTTGATGAATATAAATATTTGAACGGCGGAACATTTTGTTATATCTTATGGAAACACTCCTGATCGAGCAGATGGGAGTATACCTCATGGATTAGAGGAATCAACTGAAATATGCCTACGGTGGGCAATTTTAAATAATGGATGAATATCCCTGGATGGGCTGAATGGATCTATTTCTTAGTGTGCACTAGACGGCTCAAATGGACGTTCTGTTCATTTCCAGTTCGGCAGGGTGTTACTTAAAGTGTAAACCTCTTTAATTAAAAAGGAATCATTAAGTTTACTCCTATTGCCTCCTCTGAGGCTGATTTGCTAATAAGCAACCGGACAAGGGATGTGCGAAATGAATAGTTGAAGGGAAACTCTGACAGCCAAAGAAAGGTCTAGAGGGTGAAGTTAGTTGATTAGGCACCGTTTGTCATGAATGGGTCCACAGCACGTACAATAGTAAATCCCACTACCTTAGAAGATTAATTCTGAAGGAGGCACTCTTGGGTCAAAGTATACATAGGCGTGTGCCTAATCTCAGCGAAATCAGGCTATTTTCTCACAGCAATTAAGCAGAGGTCTAGGGTTTCACCCACAGTGTATTTAAACACAGGATACAATTAAACCCCACAGTATTAATATCTTTGCTATGCAAAATTGTCTGGGAAATAGATTTGGCCCTCTTTTCAAATGGAAAGCAAGGCAAATTAAAGAGGATGACTTTATTGGGGATAATTATTCGGCTGAAACAAATGTCAGGTGTTCCTTTGAAACTGTTCCCTGTCACCTTTGTGGCTGGTGGAGAAATTAGTGGAACTAACCTAAAGGACTTATAATTTCACCTTGTGTTGAAAAACAAATAAAAGAAGAGGAACAAACACACCTAACTCATTCTAAAGCATATCAGACATTGACTTTCCTATTTCCACGACTGTTACTATTTGAAGAATAATGTTTCCATCAGAGCAGCCCATGACTAACCAAAAAATATATCCTTCTTGACTTGCAATCTATAAGACTTGGGGAAAGGGGGGCAACCGTAACATCTTATTAAGCTATGAATAGTTTTGAAAGATTTCTTTCCGCCATGTTGTCTAAAGATTTTAGAGTTACATAAGCAAGGAGCAGGCAGTGTGACTCAAAGAAAATGAATTCCAATTTGAAACAGTACTTGGAAAAGAGGGAACAGACTTCTCAGTTCACAAAATGCTATTGGTTATATATTGATCCACTGGAGGCAAGGATATTTTAACAATTCAAGAATTTTATTAAATAAACCATCTCTTTCTTTCGCTCCCCAAATAAATATCCTTTGTGAGTCAGTGGACTTTGCAATTCTCTCATATAGTGTTGTTTTGCTTTTGTCTACGTGTCTGATCTATAATCCAGTTTAGAGCCAAAGCACTTTTCTTTTCTCCTTAAAAGAAAAATCAAAATGTAGTTATTTATTTGTTGCACTTTAAAACTGCCCTTCAACCAAGTTTCCCATACAAGTTTCCCATGCAACTCTTGAGAAAAATAATGGAAAATGTGGAATAAAGCATAAAACTATAAAACTTCCACTTTCATTTTTTTTAAAAAAAAATGCAAAGAGCACAGCATTATCAATAGTTTCCTTCCCCTTTTCATCTATATAGATGATTGAAATTTTCTACTGAGCAATAGTTTGTACACACTGCAAGGTAATGTGAACAATGGAGAGAGAAAAATGTGCTGTCCATAGTGTTTCTTATATCACATTGCTGGGGTTCTGCTAAAACGATGAAACATATAAAATGGAGATAAACAGTCTCTAAACTATGCATGCTTACTTGGAAAATTAATCCTATGATGTCCGGTGGGAATTACTGCTAAATTAGCGCACACAGATTTGCAGCCTAATTCCACGTGAAAAACTTTCACTGATTCCCCAGCAAGCAAGAATAACCTGATGGAAGTGTTCAGAAATGCAGTTAACAGTGCGAACCTTTTAACCACCAGATCTTATAAACCAGTTATATCAGAATAAAGTGAAGAGAAAAGATTAAATCTCAGCTCCACTGTTGCCAACTCAAATCCTCTTATTTGTGGGTGGAATGACGCTTGCGATATATACAGTAAGGATGCTAATAGATCCCTCACATTTTAATGGAAAATGAAAAATTGAAGCTAACTGCTCTAAAACACAGTCAATGACTTAGTTTTCGGGGACACTGCCTACTATTTAAACTCTCTTTTTTAACCTTTCAAATTGCAGCATTTTTCTCTTAAACAAGTTACTAAATACATACGCACTCTCTACTCCTCTCTCTCTCTCTCTCTCTCTCTGCAAAGGGAACTGACCTTTTAAGTGATTATTTTCCAACACTTTCAAGGAAGCGCATTTCACCTATCATCTTTACATTTTCAATGCGCTGCAACAAATGAACCCCTAACCTTTCCAGCAAAATGTATTGTACTGCAGGACACTTGCTAACTTTAATTAAGTTCCTTTAGAAGAAATGTAAATCTTAACCACTGGAGAGATGGAAGAAGAATCTTAGAATCTTATTTCGTTATAAAAAGTTCAGTAAAACAAAGCAAGGCTGCTCCAATTCATTAATATAACCACTCTGTTGTACCTTCACGTAATCCATAAAAATCGCTTTGTGATCTGATGGCAGAAAACTTAAAAAAACTACAACAAAATTAGAACTTTCGAATTATTCGTATTATTAGAAACAATAAAATGCCTTAACTGGTAATTAATGAGGTCCTAATTTGAGGTCTGTTAATGTTAATGAAAAGCAGCCAAACTAACATATTTCCCCCTAGTTCATGATATGATTTCAATAATGTTCTGATCATCACCATCATGTTTTGGATGTAGATGTGATCAGGAAATTTCAGGATACATTCTAAACAAATTACCCCTTTATAAGAAGAACCTTATAGGACAAAGTTAAGGGAATCATTTAGGGGAAAAGGATACTGCCAAGAATAAATAGCTCAATACACAACAAAGCCAAAAAGATGCAGAATTACCAAGGAAACTTGACCATGGGTGAGAGTTTTTCTATGAAAAATGGGGCAAATTGACCTGAGCTTAAATTAATCATGATGCAGACTTTCACTCTTGCATTACAACTGTTGGATGAGGATAAAGCAGGCGTCCCCAAACTTCAGCCCTCCAGATGTTTTGGACTACAATTCCCATAATCCCTGATCACTGGTCCGGTTAGTTAGGGATCATGGGAGTTGTAAGCCAAAACATCTGGAGGGTCGCAGTTTGGGGAAGCCTGGGATAAAGGAATCTGTCCTTTCCTGTGCTGTCCGGTTTGGAGGTGGCAAAGTAATTTGTCTGAATGTTACTGGATCTGCTTATACTTCACGCCTGATTTAAACTTGCTCCAGGTCTTGCCAATGAGATAGGGTAAACCTTTAACCAAACAAATCATCACTCTGTGTTTCTACCGGTAACCAAAATTGTATAAAATGATAGAACACAATTTCCATTCACACTACACACTGTGCTAATATACAAAGTGTGTGTGTGTGTGTGTCTGGTGCAGGGAACTGTTTGTATACATCTCTGTTCACTGACACCAATGTTTACATAAATATGTTTATATAAACATTGGGGTGTGTGTGAATGTACACAGATACAGTTTCTACATTCATCACTTGTGTACACGCACTCATGCACACGCACGCACACGACACAAAATGTGGAGTTACAGATAGTATATAAACAAACCTATATCAGGCATTGTCTATTGTGGTTTCCAACTTTCAGGGATCGCAGCAAATATCTGACAATTATTTGTTACATGTTTGTTATTAGGGGTTTGTGAGAAGATGGTTTATGAAAAGGCAGGGGTCAGCTTATGGGAGCCCCCCAAAGGTAAGGCCACAGTAGAATGGCATCGGTTCTATATTGCTCTGTCCTCACAATCCACCATAGTAAGACTCACTGAGCCACTGAGAGCAGCTGAAGGGGAAGGAAAACATGGGGGACATGTCACTTCATCAGTTACTGTTGATTAGGAAGAGGAGATTTCACCAGCTTCTCTGTGCTAAAATGCTATTAGGGTCTCTAAAGTGCAAGAGGAGAAGGGGGGGAACCTAAAACAATGCCAAGAAATCAATTTTGATTGAATGAAGTACAGTTAAAATATGGAGGCGGGGGGATCCAGGTTTGCCTGAAAACCAACTTCTTCAGACGTAGTTATCCACAATAAAATTATCATATAAAGTTAACATCTCCCTTGATAAAAATAATTATTTTTATTTGTATCCCGCCCTCCCCGGCCAAGGCTTCTTAGCACCTTTTTGAACCCCTGCCTCTTCTTTTTAATTATCTTGGGACATGTGTGTGTGTGTGTGTGTGTGTTGCTTCTCTCCCCTCTCCTCTCACCAAAGAGCGGCAAGCAATAGGAGCAGTCTAGCAGGGAATTTGAAATTCAGCCGCAGTCCCTCTGAAGCTATGCAAGCATTGTTCCTCAGTTCCCCCAGTGACTTCCAATAGCAGATAAACCAGGGATAATTGCTACTTATTCAGGGCTAACTGCCATAAGTACTTTTAGCTTGTGTTTGTATGTATGTTTCTCCCTGAATGGAAGAAAATAGCCAAAGTTGTGTGGTGTAGGACCAAAGATGAAAGCAAGGGGCAGGCAAGAGATTGGGGCACTGTTCTGAGCATCGGAATAGCTGGGTAGGTTCAGGTAATAGCAAAGCATCTGAGAAAGGTGCTGTTGGTACCGAGGGGCATGTGATGGTGGGGAAAACATCTAATTATAAATCTTATATTTGAGGAAGGATCATAATTCAGTGGCAGAGCATTTGATTGGCATGTAGAAGTGTTAAAGGGCAATGCAGGTACAGCTGGGAAACCCTGAAGTGTCACTGTGTCAGGGACTGGGCAGAGGAGGAATGGCAGAGACCGCCTCCCCAGCCTGACCCTTCCAGGGAGGAGGAAAATGAAGACAGTATAGATTTACAACAAGGGTCTGAGGGAGGTCACAGCTCAGAGGCAAATGAGGGGAAAAGTTGGGAAATCATGGGGGAGCCTGAGCAACACCCGGCTGACACCTTGTCATTGGAAAGCATTCCAGACCCTCCATCTCCTAGAACCCGGAGAGCCTTAAAAGTAGGAGAGCAAAGAGCTCAAAGACAGAGGGCACATAGCAGCACCCGTAGAAGTGACGAATGAGGAAGTGGGAGAGACCGGGGGGGGGGTAGATTCACTCGGGACAACACCATTATCCAAGAGATTGGGTTCTACAGCCTCTCTCTGTAAAGATTGAAATAAAAATGGACTCCAAGAAACTTTTCCTTGTCTTTATAATTTGCTGGCAACCAGCTGGGAGCCGCTAACAGCATCCTGACACACTGTGTAGATTATGCTAAGCTAGATGGACCACTTGTCTGACAGGCAGCTCCCTGTGTTCTTGTATGTGTCTATGTTGCCCACATTCTTATTTAATAAGAAAAAATAAAACAGCAGACCCTCCAAATGTGCCAATTTTCCAGGGACAGTCCTGGATTTACAGAAGCTGTCCCAGTTTCTGATTTGATTCAGGAATGTCCCACTTTTCCTTTTTTCATCAGAGAAATGTCTGCGGGTATGGAGTTATGTGACGCCCCAATCTGAGGAGATAAGTAACTATGCAGCCTTTAGAAGACATATGAAGGCAGTCCTGTGCAGGGTGGTTTTGTAATATTTAATGTTTTATTATGTTTTTATATATGTTGGAAGCTGCCCAGAGTGGTAACCCAGTCAGATGGGCAGGGTACAAAGAAGAATTAGAATTAGAATTAACAACAACAACAAGAAGAATAAGAACAACAACAACAACAACAACAACAACAACAACAACAACAACAGAATAAGACGTCCTTATTTTCATTGGAAAAATATTGGAAGGTATGAAATAGCAATGTGCTAGAAGTTTTTAAAGTCCCCAGTCTGAAAATGAACATATACTCCCCACCCATGTCTAATGCTAATTAAGATAGCATGCAATGAGTATTCAATGTTCTGGATGTAATCCTGCAGTCAATGTACCTCAATCCAAGAAAGTTGGATCACAAGACGGAAGGGGTGGGGTGACGGAGAGGACAATGTGCATCTCTTCCGCACTTCCTACATGCTCTTTGAGACAGAAATCTGATTGGGTGCATAATCGTGTCATTTAAATGGAGAGCAATGAGGCAAAATTGACTCCCTGTCATGTCCTCCTCCTGTCCTCGAGTGCTTATTGTGTGTACTAGCGGCAAACAATGCAGAAGAGACGAGGAGAGGTAGTGAATCAAACAAACTTGCCACAGTTTACATTCCTATAAAGCTAAGTATTTGCACGGCGGTAAATGAATATTTATGCTAAGTGTGTACTTTCCCTCTCCTGAACGCTTTCAACTCGTCCAACATCCATCCTGTGTAACAGGCGAAGGCAGAGCAAACAGGAACGCTGCAGCATGGCAAGGGACTGGTAAACAAGACCTACTCTGGGCTAGCGTCAAATCTGCTGTTGTTTCCTTATGTTCCCCATCCACAGAGCTTCAGTTTTGCACTTGCCCTTCAAGGCAGCTCGGTCCAGAGAAACAGACGGACACTTAATTTAGCACTTTATCAATACACAGTTATCCAACATGTGCTTATTTCATTGTGGCTGCGGCGGGGAGGGGGAGCGAGCTGCACGGTTACTGAGTCGAACTTGTCTGTGTGCACAGAGAGAACACTCCGGCCACAGATGTGACTGGTTAACTGTACAAGCAAGGAGGATAAATCCACACAACAATACTTCATTCAGCAAGGAAATCTGCAGTGGATTACAGCTTCTCTATGGTTACGTCTGTTCTTAATTTACTGCTTTTATTCAGTTTTCAACCATAAATGAGCCCCTTATGAGGCATTCACTATGCAGAATTGACAACTCTTTTTATCTGCTTGAAAAATATTTTTGGATAATAATTTATGGTTAGGAAATATTTTAAGCAGTTTCAATAGTTACATTATATTCATTCAATGCTTAATGATGCAGTGTCTCACTGGCTTTTTTATTATTAAATGAAATCCAGGGCAATCTGGTAATTTCATGTATTTGTAACAAAAAAAGTAACTTGGCTGTACAGGAACACGATCTTTTAAAATGCATATTTCACAGGAACCATGATATGTTTTTTTCCCTTTATTTTCCCCTCCCTTCTCAGTTTTGTTTAATACTATTAAGCCATGTCTCATGAGAAAAGGTTAGTCAATAATTTTTGGTGTCTACTGGAAATCAAATTTAGAGGGAGGGACTCTAGGCAGGCATGAATATTTCACTTTTGTTTCTTTAAAAAGTATTTAAGGGGGGAGGGAGTTGATAGAATTTGATTCTAAACAGTCCAAAATAGGGAAGATGTGGAAGATTTATGTTGGTGCCAAAATAACTAGGTAGGATTACCATACTATTTCTGTATCTAACTAAAAAGTGAACTCCCCCCCCCTCCTTTTTCTCCTCCTCCTCCTCTCACTTTTCTCACAAAGTGACCCCAAAAGACTTACTTTAAAATCAATTAAGAATCTAATAGAAATATAAAAATACCACTATACAGATAAAAGGCAGGACTTAAAAGGTCCCACCACAACAACAGAGGTCACAATGCCACCTTTCAAATTAAGGTCCAAAAGCAAGGTAAAAAGAAGTTTAACCTGATGCCAAAAATTAAATAGGGTGCCAGGCATGCGTCCCTGTGGAGAACATTCCACAAACAAGGGGCCACTACTGAAAAGGCCTGATCTTGTGTTGCCACACTCCAAAACACCCATGGAGGGAGTGATGATTCCAGGGTTTGAGTTGGTTCATGTGGGTAGAGGCTGTCCTTGAGGCACTAGGGTTCTGAGCTGCATAAGGCTTAATGGGTCAGAACCAGCACTTTGAATTGAGCCCAGACAAATAGTGGTAGCCAGTCATGCCAGAGTTGGTATTATATGTTCATACTGTCTTGCCCTAGTCAACAATCTGTCCAGTGACTTCTGCACCAGCTGCAGTTTCCAAATTGTATTTGAGGAAGCTCTGGGGTCACTTTTGTGGATGCAAAGGAGTGGTGGAAGGCACCAGCTGGGGAACCATCAAGGCAACCTCCAGAAGGAGAAAGTTCAGAGCCAGGGGACTGGTGATGGGAGAATGATGAGTGGTCAGAGGGAAAAGAAGCAGCAGCCTGGGAGGAGGAGGTGTTGGAAGCTGAAGAGGCAACAGGGTTTAGTGAGCAGGACAAGGCTGTGGCAGAGAGCAGTTCAGACTCTGAGGCTGAAGTGGAGGCTGGAGAGGAAGGAGGGCCAAGAGGCAGAGACCAAGCAAGAAACTAAGGAATCTCCTCTTCCTGCTGCAATCAGCTCCCCTCCCCCTGGTCTCCTAGAACAAGCAAAGAAATGCATAGAACAGAGGGAGGTTGTGTGTAGGTGCAATCTGCAGCTGCTTGGGAAAGACCATGGAGATCAGGAGCCTTGGTAGGAAGGCAGGGACCTTTAGTCCTTGCAACTGCCGTACTGGGGCAAGATCTACTGGGAAGAGTTGCTGGGATCATTAGGCCTGCACTGTTTTGGTTTCTTTGAAGAGCTAATTTCACCGACACCATGTTTTTTGTTGCTGCCCTATGCTTGACTCTGGATCCCGACAAAGGGCTTGGCATGCGGCCGGTGATTCTGACCCCTGATGTCGTCCCTCATTCCCACCAAAATGAAGAGGCCTTCGTCTGCATAACCGGATGAAGCATTGTGGTTTTAATCTGCACATTGAATTAATGGACCTGTTGGGACAGGTTGACACTTAGCCGAAAGTGATGCTCTTGAAAGGAAACTGCCAAGCAGCTCCTGGATCTTCAGAAGTCATCACCATGCTGCAAAGAATTAAGTACAATCATATATTTCTGCCCCATCCCCAATTTGCTTTATTGTGCTTCCTCAGAGAGATGCCATCCATTGGTGTCATAATTGGCTGCAGAGGAGAGAAGTCGTGTCAATGATATGGAACACACTTATTAATTGAGACAATAGTGACGAGGCTGTAAAAAGCTTTCCAAGATGACAAATTCCCCTTTGCATTATTTTAGATTAATTTAAAGTGCTGGCACACAAAGCTTTACAACTTTATTCTTGGCAGAATACGAGCACTTTCAGACTCATTGATACTCAGGGATTCTTTTGCTATTACAGAGGAAACTCCCAGTAGATAAACAAAGGGAAACATTTCAATGAGGTACTTGCAGTGTTTTCCTCATTAGCAGCTACAGTGTCTTGAACAGGGAACGAGTGTTTGGGGAAAAGTTTTCTTGGCATTAACAAGAAAGGACACTGCTTTTACAGGCAAAAACACGTTATGATTTTCTGAAACATCCTATCATGGAACCATATGAAATTTGATTTCTTTCTTCTTCTTTTTTAATTACAATAAAAACAAAACTAAGTGCTAGAGTGGCTTTTCTGGTCCATGGGGTCACGAAGAGTTGGACACGACTAAATGACTAAACAACAACAACAGAGTGGCTTTTTTTCTTTAAGAAACGTCCCTCCATTTAAAAATAATCCTATATACTGAAGAATTTTTAAAGGTTATTTTAAACTAAGAACTGTTCCATTTTATGGCTTCCAGGTTTCCTTTGTTTTCAGTTTATAGGTGAGTAGGTTTGATGTATTTTTAAAACAGAAATTGCATTGTTTTGTTACTGAGCGTCCTTGTTTCTGTCTCATTGATACCTTATGACCACGAACAGAAGGGGAGAGCTTTTTCCCATTTCATCAGAGCTTTCCCCCCCAAAGCTGTCAGATAAAACACTGAAGCTGACCCTAAGCCCAGCCCCTTGAGTACTGATTCCAGTTTTGCCACTGGGAAACTGCACTCCTGCCTCTCAGCATTTATTTGCAAGATGTGAATGGCACTTGGCAGCAGGAATGGGGAACCTGTGACTCTTGGAGAGGAAGGACCAGAGAGCCACCAAGTTTCCTCCACACACCCATCACACTTTGGCATATTATAATCTCTATGTGCTCCTTCGTTGTACACTTTCATGGTAGAGAGCATCACGAAGGAGGTGCTGAGCAGGATATTTCCTTTTGGCCCTTGTCCCCTAGTGCTTTTCTTTCTTGGGATACTAAAGAGTATGCACCATTTTGCCTAGAAAAAAAGCACTGGTTAAAAGTATGGCACGTACTGTAACAACTTCGTGTTGAGTACTGGCACCTTTTCCCCCCCTAGAAGATAAGCACTGGTTGTAGGGCTTCCCCACTTTGCCAATTCCTCTTCGATCGGTATGATTATGTATAATAATCTGCTGTATTCTCCTCCTCCCTCTTGCCAAAGCCCAGTTTCCACATTTCCCCGGTGCACCATCGAACAGAACAAGCTCTGGCAAAGGCACTGCATCCGTGATTTGTAATTTGACCTAATGGCACTCCAGGGATGTAAACTTGAGTTACAGGTTATTTATCATATCAGTGGGGGGGGAGGAGTCTAATTCATCACACCTAGTTAATCCTACCAGATAGGCTACAAATAATAACACTGACCTATGTCACTAGGCTGCCCTGGGGATTACAGTGAAAATCTATGTGCAGTGTTACTGTTGTGCCTGCACATGCAATCACAGGGTCGCCTTCCCCACCCCCACTGAAACATGTGCTCTGATGTCACCAATGTAATAGGTAGCTTTTTCTCTTTGTGTAGTGCCTGTGGCATTTCTCTGTTTTATGGGCAAATTTGCCCATGGGCCCAGAAAGGTTGGCGACCCCTTGGAGTAGCATCTTCAATAAATGCTTGATATGTTTCTACGGTATGCAGATAGAAAAGATTCAGTCTCGTGGATTGGCAGAAGTGGTTAGTGGATCAAGCACAGCTTGAGTGGTCTTGGCTCCTGCACCTCTTGTCCTTTACATGCCAGCCCTTCTATGTAAAGTTGCCCATGACACTGGTTTCTCTGAAGCCACGGCTAGCAACCACACCAGCAATGTTGCTGGGGCAGTGAGGTTGCAACGGAAACCGGAGAGCTATATGGAACCCACTATTGTGAATAAGTTCAATATGTGTTTGTTTGTCCAGCCACCATAAACACAGCACACCTGATTTTCGATCCTTGCCTGATGCGTGGCGGGCAAATCACATCTTAGAACCATTAACAAAAATAGGTTTTACATAAACTTCCACTATCAGGCAACAGAAAAAATCCCCAAGGGGAGAAGCAGCTGTGTAAATGTACCCTTGCATTGTATCAATTGCCTTTCAGAGTCAAAGAGACCAAAGCTGTAATTACCATCTTAGCTCAAACACATGCCCACTCAGACACAGGCACGCACAGCCAAGAATATAGGGAGGCATCTTATAGGTGACCAAGGGACTGAAATCCCATTTTTCAGGTATGTACCGGGACATTTTCAGGGGCCCCCTTTCCATAGCAGCTCCTTGTTCCTCCTGAAAAGCCAACTGAATGTGCCATCTGAAACAATGATGTCTATTTGACCACTTCAAAAAAACTTATTATTGCGAGCTAGGAGGTTTTTTTCCAAAGCAGTTTTTCTTCTTCTTCTTCTTCCTTAAGTAAAAAGAGGTTGGAATATTTTGAAAAAAAAAGTGCAACCTTGCTTTCCACAGAAACATCTATAGGGTAGCTGCGCACACACACACATTCCAAGAAAAGGACAAAGGAGACACAGACTTACCTAAAAAATGTCATATGCTCATTTATAGAGTTGCCCTTATTACTACTATTTCAGTAGGGTAGACACACAAATACATCTCACATTACCCAAGTGATATGTGTATCTTCTCAGTATGGTAACTTCAAGGCCCTTGCTGTCTCTTCTTAGAGTTCTTTCTCTGTAAACCAGATTTGAACTGCACAGATCTTCAAATAGTGAGGGTGCTCTCAAACAGAGGACTGTCTCATGTGAAGCAAGACATCTGGCCACCCTAGGATTTCAACTTTTTCATAATAAGATCCACTAAGAGAGAAAAGAAAGTACCTGTCCTTCGGAAAGCAAAAAAGTACCGCTAGACCAATGATAAATATCCTCAGTGTATGCAGTTAAGAAGGAAAGTAACAATCAGCAATCCCCTCATTCCCCTTTTGGGGCTATAAATTACATGAAGCAATTTCTGCAACGGGACATGGTAACTTGTACAATGATCCTGCGCTAATTTTACAAAGCAAAACCTCAGTTCCTGGTTGAAACAGTACAGTAGGAACTCTGCCTTCCATTAAGGATCTTCAGTAGGTTCACATAATTAAAGTAGAACGTGTCATAAGGAAGCTTAAAAATTCAAGGTAGAGAAAGCACTTTTCCTACCCTGTCTAAGCTCTCTCCCTCCCCTCCTCTATATAGCCGTAACAAAGAATGCAATTGTTGTAAGATATTGCTGCCCATGTAATTAGTCTGCAACTATGATTACGGAAGGACATAGATTCAATTGCACTTTCAGTGTGCAGAGCTACTGGGAAAATCCCCAGCATCTTGGAACTCGCCAAATTATATCCTTCCTTATCTCAGGAGCAACGGTCTAGTAGGTGCACATTGCAACTCTAGGGTGAAACACATGGTGCTCTTATCTCAAGAGCACTTACAAGGACCTCACAAAAGTTGTTAATTATTAACCTGCCTTCAGGACTTACCCTATTAGTTCAAGTCTGACTTTTAAGTATTTACTGTTTAAACCCAGGCAAGTATCAAAAGCTTCCTTCAAGAGGATCTGCATCACTACATTCTATAATGTTCCTATGCTTGGCTCTCATATTAGACTACTTCAAGCCTGCAGAGTTCAATTATGTGTAGCATTTGTATGTTTATATTATATTTGCCAAAAAAGGACTGGGAAAATGCTCAAGGCCCTAAGTTAATCAGAAATTCAGATAATCAAGAATGCTGTTTGCACAGGATTATGATAATGCCAGGCTACCAGAAAGACAAAGTAAATTTTGATAGCAGGGCAATCTGGCTCATTGAGGCTCAGATAACAGAGATGCTACTGTAGGTAATAAAAGGTGTTCAATTTATCTGTATTGCAGGTTCACAATTCTAGCTTTCTTTTGTCCAAAAGAAATAGGAGTTGTTATTAGGAATATATATGTGTGCATACGGAAATTACATAGGTGGACAAGCAATGTGCACAGAATGGAGGCAAAATCAAACGCCCAGTTCATATATTACCATGAAAGGAGATATCTCTCAGCCATCTCCGGCCCACCCTATTATCATGTGGTTGTGGAGCTTCATTTTACAGTCATTAATCAATCAGTTAATTAAGGCAGTTGGTCCTGGCAATGTAAAATGACAATACAATCCCGTCAAGCCAAAGCTTGGCTCTTGCACAGTTTATTGCTGCGACACGGCATTCCCCAACAAAGTAGAAAGTGATTTCCAGAGGCTACATAACAAAGAAGCACTGCTATTGTATTGTATCTGTTTTCAAAAGCTGAAGATTGGCAACTAAAGAACCAGGCTCGAGTCCGTAATACCAATTCCTGTTTTAGAGGTCACCACTTGCCATAATCCCAGAGTCCAGCAGTGATCAGGGCATGGAATCAGAGGCTGGTTGAAGAACTGGACCAGCATCCTGGATCTGGTACAGGAGCCGAGATTGGCAAGCAGACGCCTATGTCGCAGGCTACCACATCTGGGATCCTCAAGGGGAAGGGCCATAGCTCAGTGGCAGAGCACATGCTCTGTATGCAAAAGGTTCCAGGTTCGATGCCAGGCATTTCCAGGTAGGACTGGGAAGGACTGCTTCCTGAAACCCTGGAGATCCATTTACAGTCAGTGCTTCCCTTCCTCCCCATATACAGATTGGTGCAAACCTACTCCTGGAATAGCTACACTAGCAATGCAAGGATCTCTCCATTGCTTACTTATTTGCTGCATTGTGAGTATTGCATCATCTGATGTACATTGGTACATCTGGGAAAGACTGATTGATCAGTGCTCCAACTCCACTTGGTATGTGAAAATAACTTTGCAATCCTCTGTTAGGGAAACTTGATATTAAGATGTGCAGCTGTGCTCTTCTGCAGGGCAGATATAAAAAGTGGAAAGTGATGTTCATATAGGGAACATATTCTTAGCTGTTACATTTATGCCCAAAGTAGATTGTCAAGAGGTTCTATACCTTGCATTCAATTTCATCAACACAAGTTGATTGATTTTGTGTTTGTGTGGTGGTGATAGTTTGATATTTTAATAATGTTACCTTACCTTAAGAGTAAGGGGGAAAAACAAAAACCCTGTTTGTATTATTAAAGGCCTTGTATCTTCCTTCACATGTGTTCAGTCAACTTCAAGTGCTTATAATGTGTGTGCAGAGTTATTTGTCATTCTGTCTAGTCAGGTTGGTCAAGCCTAGTTTAAATCTTGATGCCCACCCCATTGTTTTCTTTTTCTTTTTGGGAAAAATCCATTGTATGCTGCAGATGTAATTAATGGAAAAGTAATTTGCTGATATCTCTTCAGACTTGCTTTGTGGAAATGTGCAAAACTAATCTCACCAAACAAAATGCAAAACAACAGTTGAAAGTGCGTCCTTTAACCTTTCAATGAATTTTAAAAATGCCTATTGGAGCTGCACATTAATAAAGGCTGTTAAGCTCAGTAGAGTACTTTATATTCATCTGTGCTTCATCAGGGAGGTTCATGGCCTCTGCAGAACTGCAACAGCTCCCTCTGTTCTGAAAACAGTATGGGGGAAGAATGGTAAGTACCATTTGGTAATTAGAAAATGTTACTAGAATTGTTACGGAGAAAACAGCTAATGCTAAGTATGTTTCCGGAATGGAAATATGCAGCACTAAAGATTGCAAGAGGGGCAGAAAAAGAAAGAAGAAAATGTGGAACATCTTCATATGAAATCTTTTTCTATAGCACGTGGTCTTCCACTCAGTGACCTCACACAATTCTGTGTCCACTAAATACCTGCATCAGTCGGTCAAAAATTTAATAATTAAAATAGCATGGGTTGGACAGTAAAGGAAAGGGTGAGCCCAATGTCACACAGGAGAGCCCTGTAAAAATGGAAGTTCGGTGATTTACAGCAGGTTTTTTTTAAAAAAAAGATTACAATGAAAAGCATTCGGATTGAAGTGGCATTTCTGATAATGTCAGTATTAAAACTACAAAATGCTAACATTCAGTGGTTTTTTTTCTGATCGCTCCATCTCAAAAAAGCATCTCATAGACCTGGAAAGAGTACACAAGCGTCTTTTCTATGAGGATAGATTGAAGTGGTTGGGTTTTCAGCTTAGGAAAAAGGGTGACAGGAAGGCTGATATCCTAATCTCAATTGTTGGGTGAAAGTGATATTGAATTCAACAGTGCATACTTCTGCATATTATTATTACTGTTACAATTTATTACCCACCCACCCCTAGGGCAAAACTAGGCTTTCTTTCACCCAGGACAAAGATCCAGTTTGGCACACTCCCATGTGCATTTGTGTACACAAATACACAGGCTGGGCACCTCAGTGGTGCCTCTCCAGAAGCTTCACCAGGGGTAAAAAAAACCCCATCTGCCCCTCGCCTGTAGCTACAGCACTGTCCCCCCTCCTTCACAATAAAAACACAAAATTAAAAGCAGTTTAAAATAACTTAAAAGAGTAGACATGGTTAGGATTGTGCTGTAAAGCTGCAATAGCATTGTCATTATGATTATGAAGGTGTCTCGGGGGCCATAGGATCAGTTGGCCTTCTTCTGCAATGTCAGAGATGGAGCCGTAAGGAAGATCCAATGTTGGATTCCACTAATGTAAAAAGCTCCAAAAAGGGAAGCATACCAGGGGAAGACTGGGGAATGACTTGGATCTGAAGGATCCAAAACTTTCCCATGGCTACTAGTGCAAACCAGCATTGGTATTCCCACTAGCACAATGAGGCTTCTCCCGCTGCCTGCACTCCCCAAAAATCCTCTTGAGGACTATCATGTGAGCAGGGAGAAGAAGGCAGATAATAATAATAATAATAATAATAATAATAATAATAATAATAATAATAATAATTATTATTATTATTTATACCCCACCCATCTGGCTGGGTTTCCCCAGCCACTCTGGGCGGCTTCCAACATAAACATTAGAATACACTAATTTCTTAAAGATTAAAAGCTTCCCTAAACAGGGCTGCCTTCAGGTGTCCTCTAAAAGTCTGGTAGTTATTTTTTCTTTTTGATATCTGGTGGGAGGGCGTTCCACAGGGCGGGTACCACTACCGAGAAGGCTCTCTGCCTGGTTCCCTGTAACTTGGCTTCTCGCAGCGAGGGAACCACCAGAAGGCCCTCAGCACTGGACCTCAGTGTCTGGGCAGAGCGATGGAGGTGGAGACGCTCCGTCAGGTATACTGGACCGAGGCCGTTTAGGGCTTTAAAGATCAGCACCAACACTTTGAATTGTGCTCAGAAACGTACTGGGAGCCAATGCAGGTCTTTCAAGACCGGTGTTATGTGGTCTCGGCGGCTGCTCCCAGTCACCAGTCTAACTGCCGCATTCTGGATTAATTGTAGTTTCCGGGTCACCTTCAAAGGTAGCCCCACGTAGAGCGCATTGCAATAGACCAAGCGAGAGATAACTAGAGCATGCACCACTCTGGTGAGACAGCCCGTGAGCAGGTAGGGTCTCAGCCTGCGTACCAGATGGAGCTGATAAACAGCTGCCCTGGATACAGAATTAACCTGCACCTCCATGGACAGCTGTGAGTCCAAAATGACTCCCAGGCTGCGCACCTGGTCCTTCAGGGGCACCGTTACCCCATTCAGGACCAGGGAGTCCTCCACACCTGCCCACCTCCTGTTCCCCACAAACACTACTTCTGTCTTGTCAGAATTCAACCTCAATCTGTTAGCCGCCATCCAACCTCCAACCGCCTCCAGACACTCACACAGGACCTTCACTGCCTTCACTGGTTCTGATTTGAAAGAGAGGTAGAGCTGGGTATCAGCCGATCAGAATATCAGCCGATCATTCTGACGGGCTAACAGAAATGCATCTAGTGACAGAATGACCTCCTTAGCACTATGTTGAATTCCTCTCCAACACGCACCCCCCCTAATGGATTCAGAAGTATGGACACCATCAGGAATATGCCTCAATCTTTCCTTGCCCCTTTCTTCTTCTCACTTGTGGGATTTTTAATTTTTTTAAAAAAAGCCATCAAGGAAATCAAAAGAAGACAAGAACATCCCCATGCCCTCGCTTCTTCCACCCTGTTGCTTGAGTCTAGCAGGATGTAGGAGCTGGTTCTTGGAGTACCTTGTGATGCTGCAGTTCATCACCTACACCCAACACCCTCACTTACGGGGCAGGTGGAGGTGTGCTCTTGAACTCCTTCATATAAACAATTTCTTTCCAATCAAGGGAATGGGAAAGAAGGAAACCACGCCGCCTCTAGGACCGCTGTTGTTTAACACATATACATACACACTACTTGGGGCATGCTAGAGGAGCCACTCAGGGCCGCCTCAGATAGGATAGAGCCATTGGTGCAAGATCTAGTGATGACCGCTGGTTTAGATGTCTTCAAAAAGTTCAGATAGGGTTCTGGTTTCCGCCGGCAGGAATGGCGGACCTGTTTTCCATCTCTCTGACCTTCGTAAGGAATTTGGCGGTTGCTAGGGGAGTAAATGGCAACCCCCTACCCTCTCCGGGGGTTACGGAGAGGGGCCGCTGGCCCGCGATGCCCCCAGACCCACTCCGACTGTTTTTGGAGTGGGAGGAGCTTGGGCTGAGCACTTACGAGGGCCAGGACTCCCGGACGCTAATCTGCATGGCGGGGATTTCCATGGTTAAAGAAGATAATTAGGCTTAAATCTATGGACATACTTCAGAAGGAGGGGAAGAAGCGCTGTTTACTGCTGAGAAATTTATGCTGCTGAGGGAGAGGAGTCAAAGGCTGTATTTCATCTGAAAGAAGGATTGATGGGGACGGAGCGATAAGGGAAGTGAGTCCTTTTTTATTTTTTTTCATATGAGTTACTTCGCACCTTCCCAGACGCGATGTCCTGGTTTGTTTGGAGTGAAAGAGAAGCAAAAGACTGTGTGAGTTGAACTTTATAAACTGTTGTTACTGAGCATATTTTTTAAAGATGTGGAGTTGCCGACGAGAAAAGCCCCCCTCTAGTTGGACGGAAGGAGTCCTGGACGCGTTCGGAGGATTTATGAGCTGTGACGCACTTTGAATTGGAGCAGCGACCTGAAGCTAAGTTCAGCTATAGGGCAAGGAGATCCATTAATTTACCAAGAGTCTATGGTTTGATGTTTGGGTCTTCTGCCTGGAAAAGCTGTAAATTTTATAAAGATCGTTAATCTATCCGGTTATGAGAGAAAACGAAAGTGTTTTGAGTTTTTTTAAGATGGCGCTGCTTCGTGTTGACGCAACAGGGAGCTCCAGACCAAGAAGATTTATGGGGAGGCTGGACTGGTTAACCCACACAGGAGAAAGAACATTTGTGAAACCTTGTTTGATATTTATCTCAGCAGCTGGGAAACAATCGGTTGAAAGTGGAAAACATCTATGTGACTATAAGGGAAAGATTCGGATTATTATGAACTTGGAGAGACGATTTGAACTTTAGAAAAAAGACGGCAGTGGACGGTTGCAAGGAATCCCCAATTTCTTGAAGCATGGGAACCCAAAAAAAATTTTTTTAGATGATTTGGCATAATATTCGGTTTGATTGATATATATGTGTATAATTTGAAATAACAAATGTGATATAATTGGTTTTAATTGGAAAATTAATAAAAATATATTTAAAAAAAACACAAAAAGTTCAGATAGGCATTCTCTTAACCTTCCCGGGGGCCACATGCCAGTGGAAGGTAGACCTAGAGGGGGAAAGTGGGTAAAGAAATAGGTGCAGCTCTTACATTTGTTTGGCTGGCTGCAAACTGAGGTTTGCCCAATAGGAGCTGTACTTAACAATATTCCTAGTACATCTCCTGTCTTCCCACAGGAGCCATGAAACAGTGAAGTTATGTTGATATTTAATTAGTTGTCATGATGTGCGAGCCAAATATAAATATAAGGGGAAAAAGAAGTCACCTGGCAAGTGTGTTTTGAGTACCCAACAGCTACGACGTTTCATTGAAACAGAAATCCCATAAAGTTCCCCGCTTTATATCCAAGCAAAGGATATAATTCTCCTAGATTTATTCATAGGAGTAAATCCTTTAGAATGGGGGAGATAATGAAAAGAGACATGATTTGAGTGTGTTGTTGTTGGTTTTTTATTAGAAAGTCACAAATGTTGCATACAAATAGGCTGTAATATTGCAGTCCATTTGCGTACAACATCTGGGTATTTCCAGTTTAAGTCAGCAATTTTCTCTTGCTGTTCTTCTGTAGTCTATTCTATAGTCTATTCTGTAGTCTATTCTATCCAGACTCCTAATGGATAGAAAATACTTTCTGTAGCCTGAGTACCAGCTTTCATTGACATGTGAAAGCCACATAAATAGAAAATTTGGTTCATGAAGCTCCAGGAAGAGTCCCTTTGTCTATATTAATTGACACTTGTCTTCAAACTTTCCATGTTTCAAGACATATGCCAGGAAATAGTGCTGGTGTAAACAATTGTAAACAATAAAGGGACTCAATTTTCTTTGAGCATTACGAGAATACACAGTGACAAAGATCTTCAAATCAGAACCACCACCGGAATAAAATGGTCAACATTCCTTGCATTTTAAGTTGCTTCATAAATAAAAGTGCCAGGGATGGTATAATTTTTACTTAGAATAACATTTTAAAACCATATTATTTTGTTGCTTAGCAGATTGTTTGAATTATCTGTTCCATCTTTAATCGAGGGGATTACTCAACAAAACCAATGTTCATTCAACAACATTCAAAAAATCTGTTGTGGATTACCAATATCATCAGTTAAACCTGTTTCAAATTTATTGCTTTCATTCAAGTTAAATTATAAAAGGGTCCATTTGTAGCACCACATGTATATACATGAATTCAGCTTTCATCATTTCCAACAAGTTTAATCCAGTGATTTATGCTTTTGACACAGTTTTGGGGGGGAATTTGTTAAGGAAACTCAGACAGTTTGATAGAAGAGTTAGACTGGATTAATGTGCTATGTGCTAAGTTAAAAACCAGCCCATTAAAATTGTTTTGAGGAAGAAGAACGTGTTGGATTTTTAACAGTCTCGACTTCCTTGCATTTCCAATCATTTTAGCAACTTTAGTAAAGGAGTTATGATAGGTAAGTCTGAAAGACAATGATCTTTATTATTAGAAAAATGTTAGAATAGAAAAGAAGCAAAAACTGCCATTCTTTACCCACAGCAGGAAATAATACTCCTCGGATTACAGTGTTCTGATCTCTAAAGAGCCAAGCCAAATAACTGCATGCTTACTTATTTTGCAAATTATCTTCCTTTTAAAACTCTCCCCATTTACATCCACATTTTTTTAATTTTTTTTTTTTAAAAAAACCTTCGGTAATACACATTTCCAGACAAAGGAAAATGAAATGTAAAATGCTTATCTCTTACGTTTCACATCACAGGTGGAAAATTCCAATTTAAACTGAAGGAAAAGGAGGTCAGGATGACTTGGTGGTGTTGTTGTTTTAAATGGGATGTCAAGCGTTTTGTTTTTAGGTTATTTCTTGAAAACCTGGGAAACTTATTGAAAGTTTCTCTATGCTGCCTGCCTCCCGTCCCCTGCCCCCACCTCAGCTGTTTAAAAAGAGAAAGAGAATAAATTTACTCAGGGAGACCCAGTAACAGAATTTAAACATAGCATGTTTGGTTCTAATGGAAGAGATGCAGTGGCAACAGTAGTAGAATCTCTGACTAAGATCAACCCTAGGATGCATAGCCTCCTGGGTGGGGAGCATTCCCACTGTATCAATGAGAGATCTCATTGATGGCGACCACGCTGCAATAAGTGATGCAGATCTTTCTGTTGAGCTGGGTCATCTCTATCACACTGGACTCCTTCTTCTTTGGCGATCCCTTGTAGCCGAGTAAGATTGTCTTCCATAAACACGGTTTTAACAATGGGTCCGTAAGTGACTGTGGAGGCCAATTCTGGATCCACACGTCCTTCCACAGTGGGGACATTGGTTCCCAGGCAGGAGTTGATCACGCCGTGGATTTGCCAAGTGTGCCTTCCTCTTAGCATGTTTCTCCCTTTGGTAAAGGCTATTCTCCAGTTGGAGCGCTTGTAGGCAAGTGTTTCCCAATTGTTGGTGTTTGTACTACATTTTTACAAATTTGCCTTGAGACAGTCTTTAAACCTCTTTTGTTGATCACTAGCATTACGCTTTCCATTTCTAAGTTCGGAATAGAGTAGCTGCTTTGGAAGACGATAATCAGGCATCTGCACAACATGACCAGTCCAATGAAATTGATGTTGAAGAATCATTGCTTCAACACTGGTGATCTTTGCTTCTTCCAGTACACTGATATTACTTCGCCTGTCTTCCCAAGTGATGTGCAAAAATTTTCGGAGACACTGTTGATGGAATCTTTTGAGGAGTTGAAGATGGCATTTATAAGTGGTCCATGTTTCACAAGCATACAGTAAGGTTGTTTACTGTAAAGCAAGCTATAGTAGGGACTTCCATGGGGGTTGGTCCAGAAGCTGCAGTTGATCCAGAATGCTGCAACTGGGTTGTTGAGTGGAACACCTGGAAGAGCAGTTAGTTCATCTGGAGAAATTCTACTCATGGTACTGCACAATACAGAATATCACAGGACAGTGACCCAACAAAGGCATTTCCAGCTTTTGCCCCTGCACTATGGAATGTCCTTCCCTCTGTCATGCATGAAACAGCAATCAATGGTTGCTATAGATGTCGTGCAAAAACATACTTGTTTGCCCACCTTTCCCTGACCCCTAAGATTGGAGCCTGTTTTATGTGCTTGAATCCCCCAAATGTTTTGTTATTTTCCTTTTGTTATTTTCCCTTTTCATAATTTCCTGGCTTTAGGTAGTATTTTCCCTCTTAATGTCCTTTAAAAAACAGTGTATACTGCTTAAGAGATTTTAAAATATTCAGTACTGTAGTTTATAAATGCTTTTAAATAAATGAATGAATAAACCATGCCTCCAGGAAAATGCTCACCATTAGATGTCCTATTGAGCATGCAAGATAGCAAAATGGGTAGCACTTCACATTGAATTCTCTCAATGCTTCCAGTTACAGCTGCCAGTGGTGAGCATATATTTCAAAGCTGAAGTTCACATCACTTGGTATTCTATCCATCAAGGAAAATATTGCTTGAGTAGAAACCTCAAGCTCTCACTCACTGGAAATAAGTTAGCAGAAGCTAGCACTTTCAAAGCTACATTCTGACCAAGGGCAATATGCTATGGCAGAATGATCCCAAGTTTTGGTGGTGAGGTGGGTACCAATTCTTATATTTTTGAAAGCATTCTTTGTTATAGAATCCAAATCTCCTACTGCATGCAGCTGCATAAATTATTTGTCATTTTCTGCAACCTTGACAAATTTTGTTCCACAATGAAAGTTTTCTTAATTACTGAAACAAAATATATGATTCTTTATCTATTCAACAGGATATCTTGTTATAATAGCCTCTCTTTTCATAATATGGACAAGAAATTAGCATTTGAAAGCAACAAAGTTATAAATAAATAAAAAGTTGTCCTCCTACAGCTTTCTCTTTTTCATGAAATTAATGTTAATTAAATTAGATATTAAATATTAAATTATCTTTTAGAGGACTTATAACACTCAGTAATGTCATGTGAAAGGAAAACCGTCTTCTGCTGGTTTTTATCTAGAACAAATGACATTCAAGTGGAAATTTAAAAAGAAGGTTTAATTGACAGAGGTCCGTTTTTTGTAGTTAGTACTGAAACTA